>NC_134163.1:5017500-6267500 GCF_033958435.1 Carettochelys insculpta | reverse complement strand
TGGGTCTTTCCATCAGTGTTAGACCTGGCTCCTGGTCCAGGTCACCTTCTTCTGAAGACTTGTCCCTGCAGGGTATTCTACCCTTCCTGTCCAAAACAAAAACGTAGCGGCTCAGTGAGGGGTTAAACAGCTGCTGTGTTCCAGACGTGGGTGCCTCCGAGTGGTGGGCGAAGTCAAAGCCCCTTATTGATGTATGGTTTCCGTTTGTGTTAAAACTGAATAAAGGAGTGTTTGTGAAGGGCTTCGACAGCCTTAATAGTGCGAGCCTAAAGCCATGTCTTCCAAACAGGAGCAGCAGCTGCACCACTTACAGGCAACTGCTGTGTTACCTATAGCGGGAGTGGGGTTTGTCTGTCGCCGCAGTGAATCCATCTCCGAGCAGCAATTGCTGCATTGATAGAAAATTCTTCAAGTAGTAGCTGCTCCACTTCAGGCGCACCTGTCGCTTGAGTCCTTAATGGTAAACTTTTCTGCTAGCAGTGTCTTTTTTGGTTTCACACGCGCTCTGTGCCTCCTCGTGCCGGACACTGAAGCCATATAGGGATGAGCGGGTGAACAGCCCTCGGTTCCTTCTTCATTGCCTTGACCTCAGCCAGCTCTCGAGACCTCTTGGATCACTTCTCGGCTTCAAGAGTGGTCTCCGAGGTCCTGGCAGTAGTGGCTGCTGGCCCCCAACAGGAGACAATCCAGGATCATCTGCTGGATCTGAAGAAATTGAAGATATCAGCTCAGCTAAGGGCCATTTGGCCATAGTATCAGCCTTTCATCCACATACAGAGAGTTTTTCAATATTGATTCACACTGTATTTGTTCATGCTTTTTATGCATTTGAGGAATCTCTACCCCCAGACTACAAACCACTTCCCAACCAGGAACCTCAGCCTGATACTCGGTTACCTTTTGAAACATCCATTTGAAATATTAGCACCCTCTTCTCTCCTCCATGTATCTAAGAAGGCAGACTTCTTTTAGAGCCATCGCAACACCCATAAAGTTAGGGAGATTGGCACCTTGGTGGTGGATCTTCCCTTTAGAAGGTTTCTTTACACTCAGGTTCTAAATTCTTACCTAAAGTTTCCCTCAGAGTTCCACCTCACATAAGAACATAAGAACGGCAGTTCTGTGTCAGACCAAAGGTCTGTCCAGCCCAGCGTTCTGTCTGCCGGTAGTGGCCAATGCCAGGTGCCCCAGAGGGACTGAACCGAACAGGAAACGATCTCTCTCCTGCCATTCATCTCCAGCCTCTGACAAACAGAGACTAGGGACTCCATTCTTTACTCATCCTGACTAATAGCCATTAATGGACCTAACCTCCATGAATTTATCTATCTCTTTTTAAAACCCTGATATAGTCCCAGCCTTCACAGCCTCCTCTGGCAAGGAGTTCCACAGGTTGACTGTGCACTGTGTGAAGAAGAACTTTCTTTTATTTGTTTTAAACCTGCTGCCTGTTAATTTCATTTGGTGTCCCCTAGCTCTTATATTAAGTGAACAAGTAAATAACTTTTCTTTATTCACCCTCTCCACACTGCTCATGATTTTATTGACCGCTCATGATTTTATTTGTCACCTCTGAGCCAGCCTTTTTAGGTAACAAATCTGAGGAACTCTCCCAGATTGAAGTGACATTAGAGGAGGTTTTGGAGTTAATTGATAAGCTGAATAGTAACAAGTCTCTAGGACCAGACGGTATTCACCCAAGGGTTCTGAAAGAACTCAAATGTGAAATTGCGGAGTTATTAACAGTGGTTTGTAACCTATCCTTTAAATCCGCTTCGGTACCCAATGACTGGAAGACGGCCAATATAACGCCAATATTTAAAAAAGGCTCCAGAGGAGACCCTGGCAATTATAAGCCGTGTCTACACGTGCACGCTACTTCGAAGAAGCGGCACTAACTTCGAAATAGCGCCCGTCACGGCTACAGGTGTTGGGCGCTATTTCGATGTTAACATCGACGTTAGGCGGCGAGACGTCGAAGCCGCTAACCCCATGAGGGGATGGGAATAGCGCCCTACTTCGACGTTCAACGTCGAAGTAGGGACCGTGTAGTCGTTGCGCGTCCCGCAACTTCAAAATAGCGGGGTCCACCATGGCGGCCATCAGCTGAGGGGTTGAGAGACGCTCTCTCTCCAGCCCCTGCAGGGCTCTATGGTCACCGTGTGCAGCAGCCCTTAGCCCAGGGCTTCTGGCTGCTGCTGCTGCAGCTGGGGATCCATGCTGCATGCACAGGGTCTGCAACCAGTTGTCGGCTCTGTGTATCTTGTGTTGTTTAGTGCATCTGTGTCTGGGAGGGGCCCTTTAAGGGAGCGGCTTGCTGTTGAGTCCGCCCTGTGACCCTGTCTGCAGCTGTGCCTGGCACCCTTATTTCGATGTGTGCTACTTTGGCGTGTAGACGTTCCCTCGCAGCGCCTATTTCGATGTGGTGCTGCGCAACGTCGATGTTGAACATCAACGTTGCCAGCCCTGGAGGACGTGTAGACGTTATTCATCGAAATAGCCTATTTCGATGACGCCACATCAAAATAGGCTACTTCGATGTAGGCTTCACATGTAGACGTAGCCATAGACCGATAAGTCTAACATCAGTACGAGGCAAATTAGTAGAAACAATAGTAAAGAATAAAATTGCAAGGCATGTAGAAGAGCACGAATTGTTGGGCAAAAGTCAGCATGGTTTCTGCAGAGGGAAGTCGTGTCTAACTAATCTATTAGAATTCTTTGAAGGGGTTAATAAACATGTGGACAAGGGGCACCCAGTGGACATAATATACCTAGATTTCCAGAAAGCCTTTGACACGGTCCCACACCAAAGGCTGTTATGTAAATTAGGCGGTCATGGGATAGGAGGAAAGATCCTTTCATGGATCGGGAATTGGTTAAAAGACAGAAAACAAAGGGTTGGAATAAATGGTAAATTTTCACAATGGAGGGGGGTAACTAGTGGTGTTCCCCAGGGGTCAGTCCTGGGACCAATCTTGTTCAACTCGTTCATCAATGATTTAGAAAATGAGGTAAGCAGTGAGGTGGCAAAGTTTGCAGATGACACCAAGTTGTTCAGGACAGTCAAAACCAAAAGGGATTGTGAAGAACTACAAAAAGATCTCAGCAAACTGAGTGATTGGGCAGCAAAATGGCAAATGAAATTTAATGTGGGTAAGTGTAAGGTAATGCACATTGGAAAAAATAACCCAAATTACACGTACAACATGAAGGGGTCAAATTTAGCTACGACAGATCAGGAAAGGGATCTTGGAGTTATAGTGGATAGTTCTCTGAACACATCCACGCAGTGTGCAGCGGCAGTTAGTAAAGCAAATAGGATGTTAGGAATTATTAAAAAAGGGATAGATAATAAGACAAAAGATATCATACTTCCCCTATATAAAACTATGGTACGCCCACATCTTGAGTACTGCGTGCAGATGTGGTCTCCTCACCTCAAAAAAGATATATTGGCATTAGAAAAGGTACAGAAAAGGGCGACTAAGATGATTAGGGGTTTGGAACGGGTCCCATATGGGGAGAGGCTAGAGAGACTGGGACTTTTCAGTCTGGAAAAGAGGTGATTGAGGGGTGATATGATAGAGGTATATAAAGTCATGAATGGTGTGGAGAAAGTGAACATAGAAAATTTATTTACCTTTTCCCATAATACAAGAACTAGGGGACACCAAATGAAATTGATGGGTAGTAGGTTCAAAACTAATAAAAGGAAATTTTTCTTCACACAGCGCACAGTCAACCTGTGGAACTCCTTGCTGGAGGAGGCTGTGAAGGCCAGGACTCTATTAGGGTTTAAAAAAGAGCTCGATAAATTTTTGCAGGTTAGGTCCATAAATGGCTATTAGCCAGGATAAAGTATGGTGCCCTAGCCTTCAGTACAGGGGCAGGAGATGGATGGCAGGAGATAAATCACTTGATCATTGTCTTCTGTTCTCCTTCTCTGGAGCACCTGGCATTGGCCACTGTCGGCAGACGGGATACTGGGCTGGATGGACCTTTGGTCTGACCCAGTATAGCCATTCTTATGTTCTTATGTTCTATCATATCCCCCCTCAGTCTCCTCTTTTCTAAGGTGAAAAGTCCTAGTCTTTAAAATTTCTCTTTATATGGGACCTGTTCAAATCCCCTAACCATGTTAGTAGCCCTTTTCTGAAATCTTCTAATGCCAGTATATCTTGTTTTAGATGAGGTGAACATATCTGTACACAGTATTCGAGACATGGTTTTAAGTGATTCCTAACTTCCTGTTTGCTTTTTTGACTGCCACTGCACACTGTGTGGGTGTTTTCAGAGAACTATCCGTAATGACTCCAAGATCTCTTTCCTGATTAGTTGTAGCTAAATTAGCTCCCATAATATTGTGTGTCTAGTTGGAGTTATTTTTTCCAACCTGCATTACTTGATGTTTATCCACATTAAATTTCATTTGTCATTTTGTTGCCCAATCACTCAGTTTTGTGAGGTCTTTTTGACGTTTCATAGTCTGTTTTGGTCTTAGCTACCTTGAGCAGTTCAGTATCATCTGCAAACTTTGTCACCTCAACAGTTTACCCCTTTCTGCAGATCATTTATGAATAAGTTGAAAAGGATTGGTCCTCGGACTGACGGTTAGGGAATGCCACTAGTTACCTGTCTCCATTCTGAAAATTTACCATTTATTCCTACCCTTTGTTTCCTGTCTTTTAACCAGTTCTCAGTGCAAGAAAAAGATCTTCCCTTTTATCCCATGAGAACTTAATTTATGTAAGAGCCTTTGGTTAGGGGTGTTGTCAAAGGCTTTCTGGAAAGTTAAGTATGCTATATCTACTGGATCCTCCTTATTCACATGTTTATTGATCCCTTCAAAGAGCTCTGATAGATTAGTAAAACAGGATTTCCCTTTACAGAAACCATGTTGACTTTTGCCCAACAAATTATCTTCTTCTGTGAGTGTGACAATTTTATTCCTTACTTTAGTTTCAACTAATTTTCCCAGTACTGACGTTAGACTTACTGGTCTGTAATTGCAGGGATTGCCTCTACAGCCCTTTTTAAATATTGACGTTATGTTCGCTATCTGCCAGTCACTGGGTACAGAAGCTGATTTAAAGGATATATTACATTTAATAGTTCCACAATTTCACATTTGAGTTCTTTCAGAACTGTTAGGTGAATGCTGTTTGATCCTGGTGGCTTGTTACTGTTAAGTTTATCAATTAGTTTGAAGACATCCTCTAATGACACCTCAGTCTTAGACAATTCCTCAGATTTGTCACCTACACAGGACAGCTCCAGTTTGGGAATCTCCCTATCATCCTCAGCAGTGAAGACCCAAGCAAACAATTCATTTAGTTTCTCCACAAAGATTTTGTCATCTTTGAGTGCTCATTTTGTATCTTGTTTGTCTATGGGGCCCACTGGTTGTTTAGCTGGCTTCCTGCTTCTGATGTACTTAAAAACATTTTGTTATTGCTTTTTGAGTTTTTGGATCACTGTTCTTCAAACTCCTTTTTGGCTTTTCTTATTACATTTTTACACTTAATTTGGTAGTGTATATGCTCCTTTCTATTCTCCTCACTGGGATTTTACGTTCACTTTTTAAAAATACCTTTTAATCTCTCACTGCTTCTTTTACATGGTTGTTACGCCATGGTGGCTCTTTTTTGGGTCTCTTACTGTATTTTTTAATTTGGGGTATACATTTAAGTTGGGCCTCTATAATGGTGTCTTTGAGAAGTTTTTATGCAGCTTGCAGGGATTTTACTTTAGTCACTGTACCTTTTTATTTCTGTTTAACTAACCTCATTTTTGCATAGTTCCCCTTTCTGAAATTAAATGCCACAGCGTTGGACTGCTGAGATGTTCTTCCCACCACAGGAATGCTAAATGTTATTATATTATGATCACTATTTCCAAGTAGTCCTGTTACAGTTACCTCTTTGACCAGATCCTGCACTCCACTCAGAACTAAATAAAAAATTGCCTCTCCCTTTGTGGGTTCCTGTACCAGCTGCTCCAAGAAGCAGTCATTTAAGGTATCAAGAAATTTTGTCTCTGCATCTCATCCTGAGGTGGCATGTACCCAGTCAATATGGGGATAATTGAAATCCCCTACTATTATTGAGTTTTTTTTATTTTGATTGCCTCTCTAATCTCCCTTAGCATTTCATAGTCACTATCACTGTCCTGGTCAGCTGGATGATAATATATCCCTACTCCTATATTCTTATTAGAGCATAGGATTTCTGTCAATGGAGAGCCTGTGGAACATTTTGATTTGTTGAAGATTTTTACCTCATTTGATTCTACATTTTCTTTCACATATAGTGCCACTCCCCAGCCTGCACAACCTGTTCTGTCCTTCTGATATATTTTGTATCCCGGTATGTTTGTGTCCCATTGATTGTCCTCATTCCATCCGATTTATCCAATCTATTCATCTGCCTTTGTTTTTTCCTGGGGCCGCAGACCTCTGCAGGAGTTTTATTTTCATACCCTGGATGTCATGAGAGCACTGGTCTTCTCCCTGGATGGGACCAAGTGATTTCAGAGGTCACCTAGGCTGTTCATCTCCTCTGTGGATATAACCAAGAGAGGTCTGGTTTCTGCTCAGAGACTATCAGGGTGGGTAGCTTGATGTTATCTCATTTGTTATGAGCCTGCAAGTGTTCATCCTTCTCAAAGAACGACGGCACATTCTACCAGGTCACAAGAAACATCCATAGTATTGCTGAAGAATGTCCAGTGTCTGAGATATCACGTGGGGCTTTACTATGTACCTTTTCAAAGAACCATGCCATCAGCTCTGAGGAAGCTCTAGTCACAGCAGTACTATCTTCAGCTCTGGACTCAATTCTGAAACGTCCTCCTGCTCATGGAGAAACTGCTGAGAAGTCCCCTGACGTGGTATTACACTCACCTTGTGCATTGATTGCAGTTCTTCGAGATGAGTGGGCCTATGGATGCTGCCCTAGTAACCCTCCTTCCCCTTTGCTTCTGACAGTTCTCTGAGGAGATATTTGAGGGGAGAAGGTGTGGAGAGTGTTTTGCTGACACACCCTGGTATAGCTCAGTGTCGGATAGGAAGAGGCTAAGGGTGCATGTGTGGGTCAAACTGGCAGTGCTGTTGGAAAATCTCCTGTGTCTATCACCTGTGTCACAGAAGAAGGTATCCTAGGAGTGGGTTTTAGAAATTTTAATGTGACTGTTTTAGGGGAGGGTATCAGGGATGTAAAATCCCTTTTATTCAGTTAACTGGTTAAATACTAGGTTTAACCAATTAATCAATTAAATGGGATGGGCTGAGGGAGGTGACTGGGGATGCCTTCCAGAGCAGTTGGCCTTTCAGTGCAGCCAGAGCAGCCCCCATCTGCAGCGCAGGGTGCTCTGGTCCAGCTGAAGCAGCTCCCTTCTGCGATGGCACTCCAGATGGATTGGAGCAGCTCCTGTCTGTGGGGGGTGCTGCCATCCCAGGTGCCCCTCCTTCCCAGGGCCACCGCTCACAGGGATACTCTGGCATGACTGGAGCGCCCCTGCCCATGATGCTTCTGTGGGGCTAGACCACCACCTGCCTCTAGCCCATATTGCTTAACCGGTTAACCCTTAACATCCCTCCACCTGCTCAGCACACAGAAACTATACTAGTTTTAGTGTAACTGGATTCTGAATTTGATAACCAGCCAAACTAAGCTTTTCCCAGGAGAAGGCCCTCCCTCTTGAACTGATTTAAGAGTGTCCACACTAGAGAGGTGTGTGATCAAAGTTGCTTTAAAACCCAACTGAATTAAATCAGGCCAGTTTCTGTGTGTCTAGACTGAAAGTCCTTTGCTATCATGAGCAGCTCAGCATCCTGTTTTAGGTGTTGTGTTCTCTCCTCCTCTGTCCTCCTGAGTGGCCTTTGTGTCTAACAGTGCAGCATGGCTTAGAAGGGGCCGGGCACACCCTCACATACACACTAGCGTCCCCTTGATCCAAAAAATAACCTCGCCTAGTTTTTCTGTGCATAGGTAATTTGTGGCTTTCAAGTGTCCAGACGGAGGTCCCTCTGCAGCTAGAAGTGAGAGCTATATTTTCAAGTGGCATAAAGCATCTGCTGAAGCAGCATTGCCTATTGGGTTGAGTGCTGGATTGCACCTCACAGGTCCTGGGAGTTCCTGGCTCTTTCGCTGATCTGTGGATGACTTTAGGCAAGTCCCTGCCCCTCCCATCCTTTTTCTGCTTAGTTTGTGGAATCGTTTTGGGGATGGCTGCTCCATAGGAATGGATTTTGGTTAATAATCCCCATCTTGCACAAACCACTTTCCATCAGGAGATCTCAAAGCACTTTACCAAGGACGTCAGTGTCATTGATCCCCATTTACAGATGAGGAAACTGAGGCACGTAAAAGGGAAGTGACTTGTCCACGGCCCACAGAGCTGAGAGTGGATCCAAAGTGCAGGTGAGGGGGGCAAAGGCAGCACCACACACGATGTAACACATGGCTGTCCCAACTCAGTGTGTCTGGGGTAGTGCAGATCTGGGGTTGCCAGACTGGCCTGGGCTGCTGCAGGAGCTCCGGGGCAACGAGCTGGAGCCTGCCCCTTGGCACAAAACTTTGGCTTTTGCTGTCACTCGGCACAAGGTGCCACCCACAGAGGTCATGGAACAGCGTGGGAGGCACCTGGGACACAGCTGAGTTTGGCTGAGGGAGGTTGGATGCCAGCCCAGGTCATGGGGAGTGAGACCCGGACCAGGGCAGGGACGATGGGACAGATCCTGCAGTCCAAGGGGTCTACCACCAAGGAACACGACAAGGGTCTGACAGACCGTACCAAGGGGTCGGACGGACTGCGCCAAGGAACAAACCAAGTTGTAGTGGACGAGAAGCTGGACATGAGTCAACAGTGTGCCATTGTAGCCAAGAAGGCTAATGGCATATTAGGTTGCATCAAGAGGAGAGTTGTCAGTAGATCCAGAGAAGTGATTATTCCTCTTTATTCGGCTTTGGTGAGGCTGCATCTGGAGTAGTGTCCAGTTCTGGGCCCCCAGTTATAGGAAGGATGTGGATACACTGGAGAGGGTCCAGCGGAGGGCGACCAAAATAATTAGGGAGCTGGAGCATGTGACCTATGAAGAAAGGTTGAGGGAACTGGGTCTGTTTAGTGTGCAGAAGAGAAGACTGAGGGGGGACTTGATAACAGCCTTCAGCTTACTGAAGGGAGGTTGCAAAGAGGCTGGAGAGAGGCTGTTCACAGTGGTCACGGATGGCAGAACACAGAACAATGGTCTCAAGTTGCGGTTGGGAAGGTCCAGGTTGAACATTAGGAAAAACTTTTTCACGAGGAGGGTGGTGAAGCTTTGGAATGGTCTCCCCAGGGGAGTAGAGGAGTCTCCATCCCTGGAGGTGTTTAAGTCTCGCCTTGACAAAGCCCTGGCTGGGCTGATCTGAATGGTTTGGTCCTGTGTAGAGCAGGGGGCTGGACTTGATGGCTTTTTAGGTCTCTTCCAGCTCTTTGTTCTATGTTTCTATGATCCGCTGGACTGCACCAAGGGTCTGCTGGACCACACCGAGGATCACAACAAGGGTCAGATGGACTGTACCGAGGGTTCATTGGACCGACCCAAGGGTCTGTCGCACTGCACCAAGGAACAAACCGAGAGTCAGATGGACTGTACCAAGGGCCCAGTGGACCATACCAAGGATCACAACGAGGGTCAGACAGACCGTACCAAGGATCCGTTGGACTGCACCAAGGGTCATACAAGTCCATTCCATGGGTCAGGTGGACCATACCAAGAGTCAGACAGAGTGGACCAGCCAGATCACACCAATGGTCAGCTGGACGGTACCAAGGGTCAGCTGGGCCAGTCCCATCACACCAGGCAGATTGTAGCAAAGGGCAGCCACAGCGGCCGGACCATACCAGGATAGCATGGGGGAGCCGACAGGGACAAGGAGAGCTGGGCAGAGCAGAAATGGGAGGCTCTGGGAGCTGCCTGGAGTTTGATGCTGCTCTCGGGGCTGTGCTCCCAGCCAAGGTGCCCAGCCCTCTTCCTGCATGGCTCACACTCTCCATGGCTGGCATGAGGTCACCCTGGGCCACCTGTCGGACACCCACTCTGGCCGCAAGTCATCCCACTGCACACCCAGGCTCCAAGCTGCCCCAGACCTGGATTTCAGGGGGTGTCTGCCAAGATCTTAGGGCCACGCAACTGTCCTGCGGAGCTGTCTGACGGCTAGCAGGGCTGAGGGCTGGAGTAGAGGGGCTGGGGGGGCGGAAAGAGAGAAGCTGACAGCCCACAAGAGGGATCTCTGCAGCCAAACACACCAGCCAAACCAGGAGTGACAGAATGAGCCAATCTAAGCACACACCTGCCTCCACCTTTCCCTGCAGGCTGCGGGGTTTAGTGACTGGTTGGACAGGCAGGGGATTTCTTTGTCTCTAAGCCGATGACGCATGTTGCTGGTTGAGCTAGTTGGCTGGGAGCCTTAGGTGAACCTGAGCCTTGGCTGTATAGCCATGTCTGGTTTGACTAGGCCTTCCCCACCCCTGTTCAAAGAACTTTTTTTTCATGGGGGGGGGCGGAGGCATAGCTTGGTGGTTTGAGCATTTGGCAGCCTAAATGCAGGGTCATGAGTTTAGTTCTCAAGGGAGCCATTTAGGGATCTGGGGCAAATAGATTTAAAAAAAAATTCTGTGAGGGATGGTGCTAGGCCCTGCTGTGAGTGCAAGGGACTAGACTTGATGACCTCTGAAGGTCCCTTCCAGCTCTATGAGATAGATACAGCTCCATATAACATTAGCATCTGGCCTGCCTGCAGATGCTGCTGGGCAAGCCTCTGGTGGCCTCCTAGACACAGGCTCTTTCAGGCTGCAGACACATTGTTCCCAGCGCTCCCTCTAATCTTGGCTCAGGTGGCTGGCATACAAGAAGCATGTTGTTCCCCTGCCCCTCACTTCCCCTGGGGTGTGGGTAGCTCAGCAGCTGCTTTTCCCTTGTGTGCTTTGAAGGCCTGCTCCCTCAGAATGAGGCAGTCACATCTCTGTCCTTGCTCTGAGCACTATTGGCTCATACTGTGCCACTGGGGGAGACCCCAAAAGGACAACACAGCCCCCAAGCACCTGACTGCAGTCTGCACTGCCTCACTGGAAGGAGATGAGACAGGTGAAGTAATACTTATTGAAGTACTTCTACAGGTGAGAGAGAGACAAGTGTCAGCCACCAAAAGATTTTCTCACCTGGTAAAAGATCCTTCCAGTAATATGCAAGGTGGAACAGTTTGATTAGCACAGTGGTCCCCAATCTGGGGGCTGCAGACCCCCAAATATTGCAGAGGGTCCGTGACAAAAATAAAAGATAAAAGTGATAATAGAAAATAAGGTTGAAATAAATTGCAAAGTTACAATTAATTGTTAATTTTAAATTAAATATTTTCCAACAATGTTGTTAATGGCTGTCCAAAACTCTGTGATGTGTTTCCTTTTTTTCATTGAATAAAGCGTACATAGCAGCTAAAATTGGCCTTGATGGGGACCCACGAATGGCTTGGGGAGGGTGATTGGAGTCTGCACTAGTGAAAAAGTTGGGAACCACTGGATTAGCAAAGGCCCATTCAAGGTAGAGTGGCCCATTAGCACCTCCACAGTCCTAGGACAAAGAGATGGAGTTAGTCAGTTACAGATTGTTGTAATAACCTAGATATCCAGTGCCCCACTATCTGATCTTTAGGGTCTAGCAAAGTTACCACTTTACACTCGCAGGCTCGTCTTTCGAAAGCCTTGTGTGGGTTTCCTTTCTGAGGAGGAGGATCATATAGGGAGCAATTGCTTTCTGAATGGTGTCCATCCCCAGAGTGATAGGTCTGTTTGGCATTTATCCATTTCCTGTGTAAGTTCATTTGAGAGCAAAGTGATTGTCAGGTTTCACTCCCACAGCTATTAATAATAACAGTGGCATTTAGTGCCCGGTGTGAGGTATGGGCTGTGACAGGCATGTGTGGGACCCCTGGTTCTGGAAAGGTGGGCTAATCATTGTAGCCGTGGAGATGTCTGCAGGTTTTGCAGATGTCTGGCAAGGTCTGGTGCCATTTTGCATTGGTGTGTCCTGGGGTGTGGGGAGCTGACTTCAGATAGACTCATAGAACACCAGAACTGGAAGGGACCTTGAGAGGTCATCGAGACCAGTCCCCTGCCATCCTGGCAGGAAGGCCAGAAGCAAGGGTTCTGGAGCAATTTCTTTCCAAATGGGGTCCCCAGTGGGCATGGGATGTCACTGTTTAATGATACCCTTATGCATTCCAGCATGGGCCGTCGGGGCCTGCTGGGGGTGTGTGGTCACAGAGGGTTTTATTTCTGTATTGTTTGGGGAAGGTGGGTTTCTGCACATTAAGGTGTAACCCAGACTTTTGCCTTGGTGCATGTTCTGAGGGGGTCTCCGTGCTGACTGTAGAAAACAGGAAGTTACTGGGTGTGGGTTACAGGGTTCAGGGGTCCCCAAGCTCTGCACCCTGCCTGCAGGCAGGAATGACTCTCACTCAGTAGGAGAACAGCGGTTTTATTAGCCAACAGGGCACAGCATCGTACTGAAGAATCAGGGCAGCAGGCAGCGACAACCATGCTGGGGAGAGGAGGCCCCGAGGGGCCCCTGGAGCTGGGGCCTTGCCCCCTTCTTTGTCTCTCTCTCTCCCAGCCCAGACTAACTGCTTCCCAGCTCCCAGTTCCAATTCAAACCCCTCAGGCTCCACCACCTCCTTTGTCTGCAGCCCAGAGGCGTCACCTGGTGGCCTAGGTTACCCTCAGCAGGAGCTCCCCACCCTCTGTGAGCCACTCACACACATACACACTTGTATCCTCCACTGCCTCACACTGGGTCTGTGAAGGTGGGTGTGGGGTCCCTGGTTGTGTGCAGGGTTCCATCATCACAGCTGATGGTGGAGTCTGGGAAGTTGATGCTAATGTGGAAGCTGTTCCCTCCCCAAGGTTGTCTCTGTGACGTGCTGGGACCCACCTGGCTACCACGGCCCTGCAAACATCAAGTGGGAAGAGTCGCCCCCTCCCTCTACATTGGCACTTCTTAGCCCACCCCATGGCGCCAGGCCTGCAGGGACTCAGCTGGGAGAGCACCACCCAGCGACCCATCACTGCCGCCTGCAGGTCTTCCCCCAGTGCTGGCCGGCAGCTCTGGCTTAGCTTCCTTCTGCTGCCGGAGCCGAGCCGGGGGCAGGGGCAGCGTCAGCTTGTGAGACGCTGCCCTTCGGTTCAGTGGAGGGTCCTTGTCTCTCTGGGCGCTTGGTGGGCCCAGCCCTCTAACCTCACTGTGTGTGTGCTGCAGGGGGTGCGCAGCCCCTGCCTGTTGCCTCTGCCCCAGAAGCATGGGGTGGGGTTGGAAGAATGTCAGACTGAGCTGGGGGGAGCTGGGTTCTGCTCTGCTGGAGTTATCTTCGCATCTCCCTCCTCCTCCCACCCTGGTCTGTGGCATGGCACTGCCCCCCCCCATCTCCTGTAACTCCCCCCATGCCCTTCCCTAGGCTCTGCCTGCTCCCTTCCCTTGCTCCCCCCGACTCCTCTCTGCCATCTAATCTCCCCTTCATCCTCCCCCCTCCACAACCCCCTCTGCCCTTGGGTAGCCAGGTGCTCCAAGCAGCTCCCCTTTCCTGTGCTGGGTCTGCAGGCCAGGCTGGGTCCCTGGAAGCGTCCCAGGGTCTTTGGCTGCCCCTCTCTGTGCATTAACCACTGGCTCTGCCCCGTCAGGTTCACGGTGCTCTTCTCCCATGGCAACGCTGTGGATCTGGGCCAGATGAGCAGCTTCTACATCGGCCTGGGCACCCGCCTCAATTGCAACATCTTCTCCTATGACTACTCGGGCTACGGCATGAGCACGGGCAAGCCCTCGGAGAAGAACCTCTATGCCGACATCGACGCAGCCTGGCAGGCCCTGAGGACGAGGTGAGCTCCGCCCGGGGTAAAGGGAAATGGGCGTGGCAGGCTCCAGCCTTCCCTGGGTCCCACTCAGGCACTCGCTGCCTGGGTACCCAAGCCTGGCAGAACGGAGGGGCTGCAGGTCAGGACTAAGGGGCATCGGCAGCATGATGGTCGGGCTGCAGGTTAGGGTGGAGAGGCTCTGGCAGATCCCAGGGCTGAAGAGGTGGGGGCTGTGGGTCAGGGTTGAGGCGCAAGGGCAGAGCTCAGGGCTGGGGTAGCTGTGGCGAGTGGAGAGCTGCAGGTTAACATTGCGAGCGGTCCCATGACCCAATGGAAAGGTCCTCAGATGAGGAGTCAGAAGATCAGAGTCCCGCTCTGTGACTTGGGAGTTCTTCCTAGCCCAGCATCCCCCGACCTCAGCCAGGTGATGCTCCAGCTCCATGCCCAACCTGCCGCTGGCACAGGGAGAGTCAGAAGAAGCTTCCCACAGATCTTTTTTCAAGGAAAGAGGCAGATTCAGGTTGACTGAGAGATTTTGCAAATCTTGATTTTTGCAAATTGTCTTGATGAGAAAAAACAGCCTAATTCTGTGCCCTGCACGCCCCACCCCCACCCCGCCCACCGGCATCTGACCAGCGGATGTGTTTTATCTGACATTTATGAAACAAAATGTTTCAAGTTTCAGATTCATAAAGACCTTTAGTTGTCACTTTGTGTCTCAGTTTCCCCATATGCAATGGGCAGTATTATCCATTGTGTACTCAGGCAGTAGGTCACATGCTAGAGCAGGGCCAAGGGTTATTTGTATCACTGGAGGGAGGGAGTGCTCCTTTGGGCCACCTATCGGGTGAGATTTCTGGGTCTCCCAGCTGTGTGCTCAGTTTCAGAGGGCAGCGTTCCCTGCAGTCACACACCCCTCTGCAGGGAGCCGGGAGTGCAGACACAGCACAGAAATAAAGGGGGTGATAGGTGGGAACCCACCGCACCTTTGTGAACCTAGCCGGGGGGGTCAGGTTTCAAGGCCTGAGAATTAGGCTAAAAGGGGAGGGGATCTGGGGGAGACGGGCAGAATTCTCAGCTATATACGGAGGAGAGACGGCCTTGTGACTTCAACTTCAGAGAGCTCCGACTCCTCGGTTCTCTTTCTGTCTCTGCCACTGACTCAGTGGGTCATGTCACTTTCACGTGCCTCAGTTTCCCCAGCATTTCAGTGGGGACATGGAACTGAGGCTTGGATGGGTAGATGTGCACAGGGAGCTGTGCTGTAGGTGATGGGAGGTGCACAAGGATCCTGGCGCCCCACACTGCAGCACTCCACGTGGATGAACTGTCCAGTATTGCAGAGAAGTCCTGTGTTTCGAGGGAGTCCCAGCAGGTTCCATCCTCTCACCTTGTGACATGAAGCTGTTGAGGGGCCTGGCAAGGCAACACCCATTGAAGCACAAGGCTCCGCCCCTCCACCTGCGAGGAGCCCTGTCCCTCAGATCTTGAGGCCAGCCTAGATCTACACCAGAGCAAAAGGCATGTGGCAGAGGCCAAGGCCAGAGAACACAGGGGGAGGACAATTCTTCCTAGCCCAGCATTCTCGGCCAGGTGATGCTCCAGCTCCATGCCCAACCTGCCGCTGGCACAAGGAGAGCCGGAGGAAGCTTCTCACTGACTCGGGGAAAGAGGCGGATTCGGGCTGACTGACAGATTTTGCAAATCTTGATTTTTGCAAATTGTCTTGGGGAGAAAAAACAGCCGAATTCTGCCCCTCCCCCCACCACCACCCCGGAATCTGACCAGCGGATGTGTTTTATTTGACATTTATGAAACAAAATTTTTCAAGTTTCAAATTCATAAAGACCTTTAATTGTCTTCAAAAAACCAAAATCCAGGGTGCGGGGGGCCGAGTGCCTGGCTCAGAATTAAACCGGGATTGACTTTTTCAGCTTTGTGAGTTGTGGAAACGGTCAGAACTTTCTGGGTTTGGGGCGACCCATGGTGAGATCTTTTCTGGAGTTTTCTGAATGGCCAAGCTCCATTTCTCTCCCAGCTCCAGAGCTGAATCTCTTGCAGCCCTGGCTGGGAGCCGTGGTCAGGCAGGACCAGCCCTGTTGTGCTGTGGTCCCTGGTTTGGAGCTGGTGCAGTGGCCTTCACTCCCAGATGTGGCCCTGGGGACATCTGGGGGGCTGGTGGCTGCTCGTCAGGGCAGCTGCCCACCTGAGGAAGGCCCGGCTGGCATAGGACGCAGTAGCTGGGAACCCGTCGCCCCCGAGGAGGGACTGAGAGCTCAGAGCTGGGTCACTGCTGACCAGGAAAGCCCCGTGGCCTGCACTGTGCAAAACAGGAAATGACGCTGGACAAGACGGAGCCACTCACAAAAGGCGCTCAAGGGAGGCCGTTGGAGGGGTGGGGGCAGGGCTGAGTGAATGCCAGGCCAGAGGGGGTGGGCAGGCTCTGGGGGAGCCCTCAGGAACAAAGCTTTGTTTTTGGGGTGGCCAGTTTGACCCTCCTCCAGGGTCTCAGATGGTCTCAGATCCTGAGGATGGAGCCAGTAGGGATGGTAGCTTTAACTGGCCAACGCCTCAGTAGGCTCTGCAAGGAGGCCACAGGTTGCTGGACCCCAGAGGCTGGATCCCCCTTCCAGGGTGTGGGGCAGAGACGCGGGGCAGTGTCAGGCGTGGGGGAAGCTCAGTAGCCCCTCCCCCAAGCAGGTGGAGGTGCCGGGGACAGATGGCAGAAGGATGCGTCCTGGAGATTCAGCCATGCTGCATGAGCCCAGCTGACGAGGCTGGGCCTGGAGGCTTTCTCCTGCCACTCACTGGTCAGTGCCAAGGGAGGCTGCCTGGACTGGATGCCGGGGAGCTGACTGATGTGAGGGGGATGAGGCTGGGAGCCTCAGGGCAGCTCTGGAAGGCACCCAGCAGAGGGGGGTGATTTGAGCCTGTTTGATACGGCAGGAGGAGGGCCAGGAAGGTTGGACCTGCCCTCCTGGTTTTGTGTCTGGCTTGAGTAGCTCTGGCCGGGACTGACTCAGAGATGTGCAGCTGGAGGTTGAAGTGGATGAGCAGGATCTTGATCCAGGGAGTGTTTTTCCCTCCTGACATCAGGCGGGAAGAGGAGGGCTGTGAACAGCCTGGGTCGAAATCCCTTGGGCAGAGCTCCCCCAGGCCAGTCTGCCTGCGCCTGGCCCTGTCGGCTGTGTCGTTGCTGAGCATCCAAGCGGGGCCAGGACACCCGAACTCCTAGTGGCAAACCCGGACAAGGAAACCAACAAACCTGCATCTCATAGGGGTGTCAGGCTCCCCGCCCCACGCAGGTCCCCGTGTTATTAGAGCAGCAGCTAGAGAACCGTTGTCCAGGTGCTGGACGGACACAGAACGAGACAGTCCCAGCCCCAGAGTACCGCCAGCGTCGCTAGGCTAGAGACCAAGGACAGGAGGGGAACTGAAGCACTGGACAGCGATTTGCCCAAGGCCATTCTGTGGCACTGCTAGGAACAGACCCCATGTCTCCCAAGTCCCACTCTGCAGCGCTACCCACTAGGCACCACTCCCACTGCTGAGTGGGAAGGCAGGAGGTGGGGTCCTCCTGTGATCTCTGGAGGCAGCCTCTGTCCCTCCTGTGGCTGCCTAGCACCTGCTGGGAGAGCAGCCGCACTGTACCCAGGCTGTTACAGCCAGGCCCTGCCATCTAGGCAGCCACAGGCAGGGGCTGGCGTCTGCTGTGGGGGAGCAGCTGGGAGAGGCTGAAGCTGGTGATTTATCTGGTGGCACCAGACAGTCCCAGCCCGCCCAGAGAGCCGGTGTCTCCACCCTGGAGTGATTCGTCGCCCAGCGCATGCGGAGCCATCTGCTCTGGGCAGAGGCAGGAGACAGGCCAGGCTCTGTTAAAAGAAACAAGCCTCAGAGTCGCCTTCCCCCTCCAGAATTTCCCCCGGGATAAGGCACTGACAGCTTGGTTGGTGGCCCAGGCAGGCCCCAGTCTGAACAAGGCCCCCAGCCCCCCGTGGGGGCTCCCTGGCCAGACCTCAGTACTAGTAACTTGCTCCTGAGTAGCCTGGGCCTGCACCGCTGGCAGCCGAGTTGTGTTTCGCCCGGAGGGCAGGTGCCGAGCTGGGGAGATGCACCCAGGGCCTCAGTGATCCGGCCGGAGAGGAGGGAGTTTGCCTGCTGTTGCCCAGGCTGTGGGTAACCAGAAGGCTCCCTGGCCGGGCTGCCAGGCGGCGCGTTTCCCCAGCACCGAATGCCCTGGGGGAACGCACGCTGCAGCCGCTGACGTAGCTGATTGCACCGCGCCTGCCCAGGCCCTGCATGCTGCCCCACCTCCGCCTTGGGCTCCTCAGCCTGCCCGGCTGCATGGGAAGGTGGCCTTTGGCTGCCATTGCTGGGGCGAGGACTGGGGGCGCTGGGCTGGGCAGCTCCAGCTGCATTCATGGCAGGGGGCTGCGCTCCCCCCACCAGGTCTGCTCAGTACCTGAATGGATCCTGGGCAGGTGATGGTGGGACACAGAGCCCCTCCACCTGACAGCTCCTCCTGGCCACCATGCCCCCCGCCTCTCCTGCACCCCACAGACCTGCCCTCCCTGCAGCCTCCTGGCTGCATTTCTGCCTCTGCTCCTGCTCCCAGTGCTGCCCCCCAGCCCTCAGCAACGCCTGGGCCCGGCCCCCAGCTGGAGCAGCCACCGCCTCTGCCCATTTCTAGAGCCCTACAATCCCATGGGTGTCAGCACAGTGGCTCCACAGGGCCCCCCTGGCCCCCCCGTCCCGCAGGCCAGTGCAGGCTAAGGGTGTACACTGGGGTCAGTGGGGGGAGCACAGGTGGGACAAACCAGTCACCATGGTGACCTCCGGTGTGGGGTTGGCCCCGGACAGGGGCGTTTGTTTCAGTTGGTAGTGTTGGGGGGAGGGGCTGCCCCACCTTTGTGCATGGAGCTCTGGTGGCTGCTGGGCAGCGTGGGATCAGACTTGGGGGGCTGGTGTGGCGGGTGGGCTGGGGGAGTGAGACGCCGGGGGAGACTCCACACCCTACGCCCGAGTTGGTGGTTTTCCAGCCCCCTCTGTGGCTCTCGGGGTGGGGGGAGCTGGCACAAGAGGCTAAGAGACCCCCAGCGGTGCCTCTGGGGAAGGGGTGGAAACCATCCGCCGCCCTGGCTCCTGTCCTGGGACGCAGGCCTGCGGGGTTCCAGGCCCAGCTGTGCTTGTGAGCGCAGGGGAGTCAGTCGGGCCGGGGGCAGTCACCCTGCCTTTCAGCCTGAGGGGATGGGCCGCCATTTGCAATGGCTGGCCCTGCGTGTCCAGCAAAGCAGTGAACCTGGGGCAGGGCTGGGGTAATGTGGGGGTAGGAAGGAGTGTGAAGCTGGTTGCAGTAGCTGCCCAGGGTGCAGGAACCAGCCAGGAACTGGGCGTAGCAGGAGGGATCTTCTGGGAGGACAGCCAGGGGCCTAGCGGGGCGTCTGCAGTGAGGGTATTGCCCTGTGGGGCGGGGTACTAGGGTCCCCAGTCAGGGAGGGGGAAGCCCACTGCTCAGAGTCTGTCCTCTGCAGTTAACCCCCGGTTCCCTTCCCACCCAGGTACGGGATCAGCCCAGAGAACATCATCCTGTACGGGCAGAGCATTGGCACAGTGCCCACGGTGGACCTGGCCTCGCGCTACGAGTGTGCTGCTGTGGTGCTGCACTCGCCCCTCACCTCGGGCATGCGGGTCGCCTTCCCCGACACGAAGAAGACGTACTGCTTCGACGCCTTCCCCAAGTGAGCGTCCCGCCGAGGGAGCGCGCCCTGCTCCGGCGCCTGGGCAGCGTCGCCAGCTGCAGCCTTGGGGCCCCGTGTTCTGGATGGATGCCCCAGCAGGGTTCTAGGTTATCCCAGCGGTGCCTGGGTCAGATAATTGGTGACCTCTGGCTGCCAGCTGCCACCCCTGCAGTGGGGTAGGGGGCACTGGTGCAGTCCCACCTGCCCCCGGTCTCGTGCTGCTGCCATGATTTCTGGGCCCCAGCCCGGGTAGAGGCTAACACAGGTACAGAGGATAGGCAGCCCCTGCGGTGAGGGGTTTGCAGTCTAGCTCGGAATGGGGTGGGAAGGGGCTGGGTGTCCTTACCTCAGTCCCCTCCTCCCCCCACGATTGTGCACTGGGCTGTGGGCAGTTGGTTGCTTCCCCTGCTGTACCCCAGAGGCGGTGGCATTTCAGAGGTGGGTTCTGGGTTCTGGCCTGTCCTGGGGTGCCCCTGGTGGCCGGAGGAGCTCCCTGCAGGGCTGGGCTTACTCAGGGCCGTTTGCTTCTCTCCCCTGCTGCAGCATCGAGAAGGTGTCCAAGATCACGTCACCCGTCCTCATCATCCATGGCACGGAAGACGAGGTCATCGACTTCTCGCACGGCCTGGCGCTGTTTGAGCGCTGCCCCAAGGCCGTGGAGCCCCTGTGGGTGGAGGGGGCCGGCCACAATGACATTGAACTCTACAGCCAGTACCTCGAGCGCCTGCGGAAGTTCATCTCCCAGGAGCTGCCCAGCCAGCGCAACTGAGCCCCCGCTGCTACCACTGACTGCCCCACAGAGGGGTCAGGCCAGGTGGCCACCCCAGGAGGTGTAATGAACTCGGGCGGCCTCAGCTCCAGCCCACACTGAGGTTGGCGAGCAGGAGGGACACAGCCAGTCCTCCAACATACGTTGGGTCAGCCAGCACAGTACTCCTGGCTTGGGCCATCCTCCGCCTCCCAGCTGGGCACTGCAGACAGGACCTGCTGGGTGGATCCTGTATCAACCTGGGCAGCCCCAGCTCACGTCCCCTGTGGGGTGGGGAAAGGGCACAGCTCTGCTCCTTGGACCCAGGCTGCTTTTGATCCGTCGCTGGTGCTTGTGGGTTCTATCCCCCCGTCATGTTGGGAGAGCCCCCAGCTCTGGCCCATGGCTCCTTTTCCCATCATGCAGCTGATCTGATACTAGCCGGAGATGTCCCGGCCAGGCCACGGTGGAGGGATCCCTGCAGGGGCCTTTTCCGATCAGGGAGCTGATCACTGCATGATACACCAGCTTCTGCCATATTGTTCAGTGGCATTGGAACAGTGGAGCAGGACTTGTCCCCGTGGATCCAGCCCCCATGAGGATCGGGGAAGGGAGGAAGGGGACCGCACGGCCTTTGAGCTCTGTGGTGGGGAGGGACGACCCCGACGGGCAGCCCCTGCTCTTGGAAAGGGGTGGGGTAAGCACGGGTCAGGGACGCGCACAGTCCCCAATCTCCATCTTCCGCCCTGTTGTCTCTGCCCACAGGACTCCCCTGGGCGGGGGCGTCCCCTTTCTGTCCTCCCAGTAGCTACGGGCGGAACCCTGGAAGCGCCCGCGGGAGGGGAACGGGGAATAAAGATTTGAGACATAATATTTTACAAGACAGCCCTGGTGTGCTCTGGGGCTTTTTCACACGTGGAGCAGGGGGGCAGGTGTGGTTTGGGTGGTGGTAGAGCCCAGCTGGGGGCGGGGGTTGCGGTGGTCAGATAGTGGTAGACCCTTGGGGGGATGGGGGGAGAGTAGTGGTAGAGCCCAGCCAGAGGGAGGGCAGTCGAGTGGTGGTAGAGCCTGGGGGTGGGGGAGGAGGGGGAGGGTGGTGGTAGAGCCCAGTGTGGGGGGAAGGTGGTTGGGTAGTGGTGGAGCCAAGTGGGGGGAGAGGGTAGTTAGGTAGTGGTGGAGCCCAGCCGGGGGAGGGGAGCGGTCTGGTGGTGGTAGAGCCCAGCAGGGGCAAGAGGGAAAGGATGGTGGTAGAGCCTGGAGGGGGGAGGGTGGTGGTAGAACCCGGCGGGGGGGGAGAGCGGGAGGATGGTGGTAGAGCCTGGAGGGGGAGGGTGGTAGTAGAGCCCAGCGGCGGGCGGGGTGAGGGGGAGGATGTTGGTAGAGCCCAGCCGGGGCGGGGGTGGGGGAGGATGGTGGTAGAGCCCAGCAGGGGCAAGAGGGAGAGGATGGTGGTAGAGCCTGGAGGGGGAGGGGGGTGGTAGAGCCCAGCTGTGGGGGAGAGCGGGAGGATGGTGGTAGAGCCTGGGGCGGGGGGATGGTGGTAGAGCCCAGCAGGGGGGAGAGCGGGAGGATGGTGGTAGAGCCCAGCAGGGGGGAGAGCGGGAGGATGGTGGTAGAGCCCAGCGGGGGGGAGAGCGGGAGGATGGTGGTAGAGCCTGGGGCGGGGGGATGGTGGTAGAGCCCAGCAGGGGGGGAGAGCGGGAGGATGGTGGCAGAGCCCAGCACGTGCGATGATTTCGGATGCTTCGCACGGGGTGATGTGTCTCAGTAGTGACCTACGTCCCCCTTCCTCCCCAGGAGTCTGGTGCTGCAGACACCGGCCCACGTTCACTACCGTGGCAGCCTCCTTGTGCCTCCCCGTCATCTCGCCCCCACTGAAGCAGCCCCTCTTCTGGGGCAGCCCCTTTGCTGGCTCGGTTCCGGGCTGGGCTGCTGGCACGGGGGGCGTGGGGGGGGCACAGGAGCTTTATGCCACCTCTGTGGCTCCTGGTTTCTGGGGACTGAAACTGACCCCAGGCAGTCAGGGCAGCCCCTGGCTGCTTGAAATCTTGGGCTGTCTGTGCTCTTGGTTCTGCCTCCCGTCCCCACAGTGGCTGAGTCCCACGCAATCCCTCTCATATGTACGTCACCCCTGGGGAGGCAGGGCAGGGCACAACTCATCCCTCCCTGCTGCAAGGGGGAAACTGAGGCACCACTGCTGATTTCAGTGGAAGCTGGGCCCCAAAGTGCCTGGCCAAAGCACCTCAGCGGGCAGGTAGCCAAGCAGGGAGCTGCCCCCACCATTGGGCCTGCTGCCCTCTCCCCAGAGAGGGGATCCCTCTGACCCCAGGTGCTTGGGGCTTGTGCAGCAGGCAGTGGGGTGGGCTTACGGTGGGCTCCCCTCCAGTGTGTTGTAACATACCAGCACCTCTGGGCCTGTGGAGCTGCCTGTAGGGACCAGCACATGCTGGCGGGGGGGCAGCTGCTGGGGGGGTGTAAATTCCAAACATGCCCCCCGCAAACCCTGTGTATTAGTCTGCAGCTTCTCTGCTGTGGGCTGTCAGGAAAGGTGGAGCCTCTCCAGGGCTCTGCCTGCGCTGCCGGTCTCGCCCCATGGCTGACACCAACCAGCCAGCAGTGCTTCAGGCAGCTGGACCCACTCCAGCCCCACCCCGCAGCCGAAAGCTGAGCCTTACCCCCCTCACCCTAGGTCCCATTCTGACTGGCAGGTGCATCCACTCCTGCCAGGGCTGAACGTCAGCCTGTGGACTGGCCAGAGAAATCACGGGCTGAATGTGGCACTCGGCGGGGCTGAGGGTGCGTCAGGCTGGAGGGAGCTAATGCCGGCATTCAGCAAGGATTGCCTGCCTGACTCTGCTGTGTGCCCCAGTCCTGACTTGCAGCCCCCCCAGCACACCCTGGCTGGCTCAGCTCTGAGCTCTCCCTGCCAGCTCTGCCGGTGCCCCTCACTCCTGACCCGCAGCCCCCCCCCATTGCAGCCTGGGGCTCCCCTGGACAGCTCTGCCGGTGACCAGAAACCTTGAGCTGGCAGGTGCAGGGCCAGTGCAAGAGGAGTGAGGTTTGTGCAGACATGCCAGAGAGGCCTGGAGCTCAGGGCTGGCACGCCCAGGCCTACTGGAGGGGGTCCCAGGCCCAGGACTTGTAAGGGCAGTCAGTGCAGAGGAATGGGAACTGGAAGAGGTGATGGACAGGAGGGAGGCAGGTCCCACAAGTGGCCAATGAAAGTCTTGTGCAGTGGGATGGGACATCCTGGGCCAGGGTCCCTGAGGCCGGCTTTGGGCAGCAGCTCTGGGTCGGGGGCGGAGGCAGGGGCAGGGGCAGAGTGTGGGGGCAACACGTGGAGGGGGACACTGCTACTGGAGTGACGTGTCCCATGCACACATGTGCATTCACCCCTGCCACAGGCTGTCGTACCTGCACGATCGTGCATATACCCACCAGCACCCTCCCCACGTGCACTCACACCTACCCCTGTTCACACTTGCCTGTCAGCATGCAGTTGTATGCAGCCAGCCCCACATGCAGTACACACCCACGTGGCACCTGCGCACCAGCCCCTAACTAGCAGAGTCCCCGTGCCCCCCGTGCATGCACACGTACGGGTGTACTCACATGGCTGCACACACCAGTTCACGCTTGGCAGGGATGGGCTGCAAACCTCATACCCTGAGACCAGCCAAAGCAACAGGGAGTAGCAAAGACCCCAGCACCAAGGTCTGGCCCAGCTGTTTCTAGGGCGGCGGCATTAGCCGCAGCCCTGGGGCAGCTGGGGAGGAGCCGGGACCACTGGGGATGGTCTGAAATGGCCCCCGCCGGCTCGCTGGGACTACCCATCCCCCCTTCCTGGCTGGCCTGCAAAGAGCCCCCCTTCTTCCCTGCCCCCGCCAGCTCCCCAGAGCACTAAGCAGCCCCATGGCGCTGTGAGGAGCTGTCTCTCCAAATGGGGCGCCGGGTGCCACAGGCCAATGCATGGCCTTGCCTGGCCCCTTTGCGTATGGCAGCCCCAGTCCAATGGTGGGGGCTCTCTGCGCCCACCTGCCCTTGGGATGGCCTGAGGGGCTGGGGGGTGGGGGAGCATAGCAGCAGAGCGAATCCCGAGGCCTGGCACTGAGGTGCTGGCACCAGCCTCTCTCCCCCACGGGCAGAGCTGGCACTGGGGCTGGGGGCAGCTTCCCTGCCTGGGGCATAGGGTTTGGAGCGGGTCAGAGTGCCTGTGTCCCCCTAGTGGGGCCAGAGCTCACGTGGGGCTCCTGTCTGAGGCCCCTCCCCCTGCACTGGGGGGCCCAGCCCCAGCTGGCGCGCTCCTGTGGGGGGTTCAAGGGAGCTAGTCAGGGTCCTGCTCCAGCCCCAGCAGGGGTCCCTCTCTCCCAGGGATGGCCTGGCTGCTAGGCCCTGCTAGCCATTTGCCAGGCCTCTCCGAGCAGCCCCGACCCAGTGCTGCCCACTCCCCTCCCCTGGGCTGCTCCAAGGGTCCTGCCCCCACCCATTCTGTGCTGCCCAGTACCCAGCACACCCCTGGTCAGGCCCCTGGCTGTCCGCGGGGTCCCGTGACGTGCGCTGGGCTCGTGCTGTGGCTCTGCCCCCAGCTCCGCTGGGAGGACTCAGAGGAGCCCATTGGCCAGCCGCAAGCAGGGGATGTGCAGGAGCATTAGGAGGCCAAACCCAGTAGCCAGCCCCAGGGTCGCCCCTCGCCTGTGGTTTGCAGCCAGCGGAGCCCAGCTGGCCTGGCCTGGCCTGGCCCCATCAGTGGTCTGCTCACTCTCTGCAGCAGGACACCTGCTCTGCCCTGCCCGCCCCTCCCGTCCACACTCTGCCCTGGAGCCTGCGGTGGCGAGCCTGTGGCTGGGCTGGCTGTACCCTCTGTCACAGCAGCACTGGGTACTGGTTACAGCCGATGTTGGAGGTGGGGGCGGATTCCTGTGCTCTCTTCTGGAAGGGAGTGAGGACTAATGGTTAGAGCTGGGTTGTGTGTCTCTGCGTCCGGGAGAGGGGCTGGAACGAGAACTGGTGCTGGGCTGTGGCTGTCCCACTGCGTTACCTGTTCGGCTCTTTCTCTCACCCACTGAGCTGTCCTCTGGTCCCGCTCCTGGGTCACACGCCCGCCAAGCGCCTCCTGGCTCCGACCACACAGAGCAGCTGTGCCCCTTAGGGACTTGAACTCAACATCCCTGATCCCAGAGTGGCTCAGGGGCTGCCCTTCCCCCATTTCCACCGACCCCACCTGACTCCGGGTGCCGCCAGGCCTAAGCCCCACACAGAATCAGCCTGTGTGCGCCACGTGTATTTTTATCCTCTTAATGGGCCTGTTTCCTGTTTATAAAGCCCCAGAGGCGCTGGGCAGGCTGGGCTCCGGGCGGGGCGGGGGGCGAGCAGAGCAGTGTGCAGGGCCTCAGCTTAGGAGAAGGGAGAGCAGTCCAGCTCACCAGCCCCGATGCCCAAGGTAGCGAGAAGAGGGGGTTTAATCCTACAGCAAAGGCGCTATTGTCTAGTAACCCTGTGCCTGTCCCGTCAGACGTGCTCTTCCAGCACTGCGCAGTGACTGACTGGTCCGGCCCTGAAGGATTAATGCCCTAGGCAGGCCCAGGGAGTGGAGACTCAGGCAAAGCTACTTGCCCAACATCCCACTCCAGATTAACGGTACAACTAGGACCAGCATCTCCTGATTCCCAGCCTAGTTCCTTGTCCGCCAGCTCAGGATCCTCTGGTGCACAGCCCTGAACCAGGCGTAATTAGGGGACTGGTGAAGCCAGTGTCTGAGCTGAGCTGCCCGCTGGAGTCTGACAAAGGGTTGATATGAGACGACTAAGAACAGACCAGCTGCGAATCCAGGGATTAGAGGCCTGGAGCAGCGGAGACAATTGTTAGCAACATGATGGAGTTCAGACCAGCTGCTGGGCAAGGGACAGACGTTAGGCAGGTTAGATGACAGAAGAGAAGAAACCAGCGAGGGTCACCAGGTGACTGATAGGTGACAGGTTTTTTGGAAGAAGGGTTCTGTGAAAGATGGGGAATAGCTGCATCTGCACTGCTTTTCTGCTTCCGAAAGAAGAATATGAAAATGAGGTGCCAGATATGTAAATCTGTGCCTCATTTGCATTTTCGCTTTCCTTCATTTGGATGCCTCTTTCAAAAGAGGAACGCTGGTGTTGACATAGCCCTAATAAATACTATTGTTAGCCTTTAAGGTGCTACAGGCCTGCTTGCTTTGTTCTGTGAGGATACAGGCTAACACAGCTGCCTCTGTCAGACTGGATAGAACAGCGATTACAGAATAGACTCGACTAGATTACAGTCGGTGTCAGGGAGCCAGATTAGCAGGGTAACGGGATTGGTGGGGTTGACTAAATTATTGACAGCGGTGAGAGATGCGTAATAGATCAGACAGTAACTGGACGTGCTGGAGGAAGGAGCGTGCCATTCGGGGATCGAGGCAATTAGATCATTATCATTTCAGGTTTCTGGCACGGTAGCTGTGACCCCTGACCGACACTGCTGGGCTGCCAGGAGTCCCTTGTCCAGCTGCAGGTTTTACTGGCCAACCTGCCCTCGCACGGGTGGAGCTTGTGGTTGTTCTGTTGGGTGGAGAGGCTAAGAACCTATGGAAGCCTCCCAGGGAGCATGTGAGCTGCATGGGGCAGCCTGCACCCCCCACCCAACCCCCATTCTGGCCCCATGGTTATTGGTAGGGATGGAGCCCTCCGGTGAGGTCAGACTGTAGCTATGGGTGCTGATACCCACAGCCGAGCTGTTCCCTGGGGTCCCACTGGGCCTCTGCTCTGCCTGCTCTGAGTGTGGGGGTGGGGAATGGCCCATGGCATCCCACGGTGAGCAGTGAGGCCCCGGCGCTGGGCACGCACAGGCAGGACGTGGGTTCAGTGCAGCAGGGCCCTTCCACTGACCACCCAACAGGGCTTGCTGGGGAGGAACCCAGAGTTGGAAAAGCACTGAGCTCCCCCAGCCTCCAGTGACCCCCGTGGCCCGGGGAGGAGCTATTCCAGCAGCCAGGCCTAAGCCAGCCAGGGCTGATTTCAGACAAGTTGACCAGCTCCAGCTCCCAGCCAGTGTTCCCTGTAATCTTTTTCATCTGCAGGTGGAATAAATTTTGTTACAAGCACTGAGGCATGTGCCGATGTGCACCACCCAGGCTGCTGGCTGTGGGCACTCTGCTGATCAGCTGAGCAGCACCTGACTCTCTCCAGGGCATCCCCCCCAGCACTCCACTTACAGACAGCACTGCTCCCCTCGGAAGGGGCTCAGCAGTGCTGTAACACCAGCCCATGGAGGCTGGAGGTAGGACATGGGGGGCTAAGCCGGGAAACAAGCCCAGCGCATGGAGCTTGGGCTGGACGTTCCCCTCCCACCCGGTCCATGGAGCATGCCAGGCTGGCTGCAGTGGTGCAGTGTGGCCAGTGGCTTGGCAGGGTGCAGGGGCCCAGCCTGGAGGAGAGAGCACTGGGTGCGGCAACGGGGGACGCTCAGCGGCAAGGCAAGATGGCAATGTGATGACACAGCCAAGGGCAGGCTGTTCCCTCCCCGCGCCCCAACACCGTGGGCCTTGCTAACACCAGCCATCGTCGGGGCTGAGAACTGGGCAGGGCTCAAAGGGGATGGGCCAGTTCAATGGAGAACAAGCCCAGCCGGAGCTAGCCGGGTAAACAGGAAAAGATAAACCGGCGTGAGATCAAGATGCTTCCGGGCCTGAGCTGCCCTCCAGCCATTGGAAACGTTCCCTGGGGGCTCTTGCCCCCATGCCCTGGGTTTCCCCCTGCTGCCGAGGCCCCTTGGAGCTAGGAACTGGGAGAGACGGGCCCATAGTCCAGCTGAGCTCAGCCAGCCCTGTGAGAGGGGAGGGGCGGGCAGCTGCCTCTGGCTGTCCTAGCAGCTGGGGCCAGCAAGACGAGACAGGCTGAGCCCCCAAGGGCACTGGGGGTGACGGGGCTTTTGCACCCAGGGCCCCCAGCTCTGTTCACTCCCTGCGGGTTGGGGGCTGGGGCACCAGGCGGCGATCCCATCCCGGTGGCTGTTGTGTCCCTGGCCAGGGGAGGCTCAACACATCTCACCCCTACTGCTGCTACCGCTCGCTGCCCCCCATCCCCGGGCTTCCTCAGTTTGTCCAGAGCAGACCCCCATTTCCCTGCCCTGGCTCCCTGTGGGCGAGGCATCAGCCTCAGGCCAGGGCCAGGGCAGCAGTGCTGGGGGAGAGCCACTCGCTATGCTATGGGCAGTAAATCTTCCTGCAGCAAGGGCAGCGCAGGCATAAGGAGCCCTTTGATGGCTTGGGGCTGCACACCACAGTCATGGGATCCCATCACAGGCCGCGCCTGGTCATGGGACGCCGGAAGCTGAATTGCCGCCTCTTAAGGAGCTTTTTTTCCCCACCGTGCTGCTCACGTGCTTGTCATGTGAACTAGGGGGGTATAAAGGGGCTGGGGAGAGGAGACTGGCCCTGAGCCGGAGAAGGGGACCCCGGGGGGACAGGCTCTGCCAGGCGCCGGGGAAGATGGGGCGACATGGACGAGAGCACCCAGCTCCTTACTCCCGCAGGCGGGTGAAGCTGGCGTGAGCCTGCCTGGGCGCAGGGCTGCGGGGTCCAGGTTTGTATGTGGCTCAGGTGGCTGCACGGGGCGGCCAGTGGCGGGGAGCGGGTGGCGGGGATGGCCAGACTGGAGTGCAGCCTCCCATTACTCCCAACCACTGGGGCGACTCACTCTTGGCGGGTGCCGGGCAGATGCTCAAGCGAAGGAGTTTGGGCTGCGGGGGCTGAGGGTCTGTTCGCTGTCCCAGGCAGGCAGCTGAGCGCCAAGGGGGCATTGCTCCTATGCCCCAAATGGCTGACGGGTGAATGGGGAGCACCCCGGGTTGGAGGTGAACAGGGGGCTCAGTGCAAAGCCAGGCCCGCTGCTCATGGGACCCAAAGGTGCTGGAGCTGCTCAGCTGATGGGCACTCACGGCTGTGCCGGCCCTTGCCCGGGATGCAGCACTCCCAGCACCGCCTACCCCCCAACGCACAGCTGGCTGAGCCAGGCTGGCTGGCTGGGTGTGCCCAGAGCGGGTTCCTAGCCCTGCAGCCAGGCTCAGCCGGCAGAAGAGGGCCACAGGGGTGGGGGATGGGAACAGCCAGCCCGCCCTCGGCTAGCAGGAGGCCGCCAGCCCCAGGTGTTCTGCAGGGGTGCTCCGGCCAGGGCGCTGCCGCCGGGTACGTTGGGTGTCAGCACCGACAGCAGCTGGGGGTGGGCTTCCCGCTAACTCTCCAGCCGTGGGGCGGAGGCAATGTCGGATGCGCTGAGGCGTGTGCGGACATGCACCGCCTGTGGGAACGCCAGGGGCTGCGGGCGCTTTGCTAAGCAGCTGGGTGGCGCCCGCCTCTCCCCCGCGCAGCCGCCCAGCGCTCACCGTACGGGGAACGCTGGGGGGGAGAGGTGGCGCCGTGGCCTTAGCGTGCTGGTCTCCAGGTCTGCTGCTCAACGGGGGCTCCATGCCCCAGCATGGCGCTGTGAGCCTCCGAGCCCATCACCCCCCGTTCCCAGGCCCTGCAGGCAGATGGATCCCTGGGGTTCGCCGGCTGCCTATCGAGCCCCTGAGATGGGAGAGAGGTTGGAAATAACTCAGCATCTGCCCTGCAGCAGTCCTCCACACTCTGCCTCCCTGCTGAGGCCTGGGGTCCAGGCAGAGGCTCCCAGAGCGTCTCAGGGACGTGATCCTGCACAGTCCCCCACCGGCAGCAGGCTCCAGGCGGATGTGTGTTGCAGGGACGGGTGACAGGGAGCTAGAGGCCGGGCCGGGCCCCATCCCCGCTGGTGAGCTGGGCAGCCAGAGCTCCCGCTGTCCCCTGCTGCCATCGGCCCCTCAGCGCTGTGCCAGGCTCCTGGTGTCACTCTGAGGGGACAGCCTGGCCAGGAGAGCAGGGAGCCATTCCCACCTCTGCCGTGACTCACTGTGAAGCAGGCCCCTGCTCTGTGCCTCGGTTTCCCCCTTCTGGAACACAGCTCATGCGCGTCAGTGGTACCACGCCAGGGCTGCGAGGTCCCCAGACGCAGGACCCTCTGGAAGGCGGCTAGTCACCCAGGCTGGAAGGAGGACGCTTGTTACAGTCCCCAGAGCTGGACTCAGGGCGAGTGGGTCTGTAGCACCGTTTGCTTCTGTGTTACTGGTTCACATCCAGCTCAGGGGAAGTGCTGGCTATGCCTGTGTGACAGGAGCTGGGAGCGTTCTGGTCCCTCCGCTGAGGAGCTGCCCTTCACGGCTCAACCTTCCCCCTTCTTGGCAGCCTCAGCCATGGGATAACCGAGTCACAGAGGCCAAATTCCTTTGTCTCACCCACGCAGGGGCCCCTCCAGGGCAGGGCTGGGAAGCCGCCTTCCCCTGGTGCAGCCCCTCTGCCCCTGAAGTTATAGGGCTGCCTGCTGTGCCGGGGAGTTAATCCATCAGCTGAAGAAGAAGATCAGGGTCAGCCCAAACCAGGTCCGTACAGTCCGGGAACAATTTTGAAAGCACTGAACAATTACTTTCAGTTGCAACTTTGGAGGCGTTTCCCACTTTTTCAAGAAGCCAGAATGACACAAAATGAAAAATGTGTTTTTTCCCCTGACACCAAACAAAGATTTTGGAGAAGGGGGGAGAAAGGAGAGGGGCCCCCCAAAACTCTGAAAGTGAAACCTGCAAAAGGAACCCCTCTGCTTTTGGCAAACCGAAGGGAAATGAACATTTCCAATTTGCAGGGAGACTAAACAATGCGGTTTTATTGTAGCCGATGATGGAAAAGCGACACAAAAACCACTCGGTTTTGTTTCCAGCTAAAACCTTTTAACATCAGAACAACTCTTCTGTGCAATCCATGCGCCAGGCTCAGTGCTTGGTCCAATGACAGGCCTGAATTCTCATGGGGTGTCTCTCTGCAAAACCCACCCTGCTCCTGCAATCCCAGCCAGGAACATTTTACTAGCACTAAACTCACTCTCTATGTTCTGGTTCCTTCTAGGAACCGCTAGGCAGACCCAGGTTCTAGTTCTGTGTGAGGTGGAGCAAGTTGCTTTGTCTGCCTGAGCCTCAGTTTCCCCAGTTGTACAATGAGCTTGGTCTCGTGCTTCGAGATCTGTGGATGAAACACATTCGCTAGGAGCTGGAGATTGGCATCAGTTAAAGCTGACGCCTTCAGCTGCTCTGCCTCTCAGCCTTACTGCCCTGCTCCCCTTAAAAGGGTGGAATGGCACAATCTGAAGTGAGTGTGAACTGGTCGGTCACCATAGAAATCAGATCCACTCCTCGTGGGTGATGGGTGTACAGAGCTCTTCACTAAGTACCCAGGGAGCAGTCATGCCTAACAGACATCCCAGATGGGGAGTGGGTGTCCCAAGATTAGACACACAACCCCGAGAAAAGCCCCGTGGTTTTTCACACTTGCTCTCTGTTCACCCAAGAGCTGGAGCACCAGCTGGTGACGCTACTTATGGAACGACTTAGTTCTGGGCTGTGCCCGGTTTCTGGGCTTGGCAAGTGTGAGCTGCCCGATTACAGGAACAAAAGCTGAGGGCCTGGTGCTGGGGTCACTAGATCCTGGGGTCCGGGTTGGCAGGGCTGTGCTCTGGATCACGCCACACTGTGCCACCCAATTCCTGGCATCTGGTGACCTTTCGCCAGTGTTCTCCTTAGCTTGGTGCCAGGGGCAGAGTCCTGCCAGAGGCACACATCTCCCCCCACAGGCCTGCCCACCCCTTTGCAGGGACACAGGCAGCTCTGAACGCATGCACACATTTGTGCTGTCACAGATAATCCTTGCACATGTGTGCACAGGTGCACACCGGTCATGGTCGCACACTCTCACTCGTTATTTAACCAGATGGGTGCGTGGGAAATAAGACAGCAATTGCCCTTTGCTTTTTCCTTTTGCAGCTGTGATGCTCAGGGAGCTTCTCTGCCGGCCTCTCCTCCTCTGCTTGTCTCCTGGTCTCCCACCACCATGCCCCACTGCTCTCCCGCTCCTTCTCCCCAACCCTCCTGGGGCTCTGACTCCCTTCCCTGCCCCTGCCTGTGGAGCCAGGACAGTTTGGAGGAAGAGAACCAAGTTCCCTGGCTCAAGATTCTTCCACGAGCCCTGTGGGCTTCCCTTTGTCATCCTATGCCTGAGCGCTGCCAGGAGGCTGGGGTGGTGAAGGGAAGCCCACGTGGCTGCCTCCAGCCCTGCCAGCCAGGACCTGGGATGAAGAGCACAGCAGCCTCCACGCCAGCCAGACCAGCCCTCCCCCATGGGTAGCGTTGGGGGCCTCCCTCCAGCCAGGCCACTGGAAGAAGCCCACCCTAGGGGGCTACCCCAGGGAGCATTTGAGCCAGCCTGGGACTGGGCATCAGGATTTGGGGTGCAGAGTTTTGTGTCTGGCTCCTCCTAGAACATAGTGGGGACTGGATGCATCGATCCCAGCCTGTGTGAGCACTGCCCTGTGCAGGACGTGGGGAATCGCTGGGCACTGCTCAGGGGGGCAGGCTGCCCGAGCGCACAGCTGCTGCTAGTAAACAGCATCTCCGGCGGTCTCTTCCCCCAGGCCTGCCCGCGGGAGTGGGGCAAAGTTGGCAGCATGGTAGGACGTGGTCAGCTGGGCTGGTGCCCATCTGTAATACCATGCAGTGGGGGAAGGGGAGGTTGGGCCAGACCTAGCTCAGAGCTGGTCATTGGCAGGTTAATAGGATGTAGGCAAGAGTGCAGGGGGGACGGGGTAAAAGGGATGGAGATGAGCACAGGTCCTAAGGCAGCGAATTAGCAGGCTGTGGGGGATGGGCCTGCCCCCCTGGGGCATGGAGTGCAGGTAGCAGGAGGTACGAGGTGATTACTGCACCGGGGGGAAGCGGGGTCTGGGAGGATCTCCCCACCCCCACTGCATCCAGGGGTTGACCCATGCAGGAGGCCGTGCAGCCTCCCGTGCAGATCCAGGACACCACCAGTGCTCCAGGCTTATGTGTTATCAGCTGTGCTCCTGCCCTGCCTGTGAGCTGAGCTGCAAGGAACTCCCCTGCTGGGGCTGCCCCAGCCGCCTGGAAAGGGAAGGTGGGCTGCCGTCCAGTCCAGCCCAGCCCGGCTCCATCCTCTCTGGCTGAACTCCAGCTGTGCAGTGAAGGGATTTGGGGGATGGGAGAAGCTGTGGTCCAGAGCCAAGGAGCCAGCTGGGCCCTGCTCCCCAGCCATGCAGGCCACAGAGGGACCCATGCAGAGTGTGCCGGTTCCCTGCCCTGAGCTCTGTGCATGCTTTGGGATTCAGACTTTCGAGCTGATGCTGGGATGAGCCCTTGTAAGCTGGGAAGGAAGGTGAGTTCCCCAGTATTTGAGGGATGTTAAATACAATCCCCAGTGCTATGGCATCTGTTTAAGGTTTGATTGTTATTAAACCTGATTTAGTCCAACAGGTGCCAGCCACAATGTGAACGCTCTCGATGTGAATTTAACTGCCCAATATCAATTCAGCTTAATTTGATTATTTACCCAGTGAAACAAAATCCAGCCTATGCCTGGCTGGAAGCCAGTTCAATGTGGCCACTGGGTGGCTGACACCTCATTAGCTAAATTGGAACCTGATATAAAATTAAACTGATCAAACTGTGAATAGAGAGCATTCCTTACTCCCATTGGATAGGGTCTTTGAAAGTAGTCCTGTTCCTTTCAAGAGACCAGTGCTCGGAGGAAGAGGTAAAAATGGTGGGATCCGGTCTTCAGGCTTTGTGTTAAGGGGCATTTTTAAACAAGGAAGTATGACTAGGAAACTTTTGTGCATTAAAAAAATAACTCTCTTGCATTATGTGGTGTTTTTTCCTTAAAGTGCCAACTCCTCGAGTCAGGGGGTTATGTGAGAATCCCAGTTTTTGTTTAAAAACAAAGTAAATTTCTAGCCATCACTGCTGGAGAGAAAAGCTTGAGCCCTTGATCCTTAAAGCTCAAAATCCCCAGATCAAATATTCACTCCCTCTCAAGACTTTATTAGTCACTTTTGTGCTTTTGAGTGCTTGGGACGATATCCTGGCCGCATTTCCCTGCTGCAGGGGACAGCTTTGCTGAAGTGCCTGAGAATTCAGAAGTGAAACTAATTTTAAACAGAAAATAAAACTAACTAGGCTACTGTGAATGAAATGCAAAAAGCAAACAAACTCCATTACTGGTGAAAATAATACTGGTCTGTTACAGTTACCATTTGGACTTGCAAAGCACATATAAGAGATCAGAACACTGGTGTTTTCAGGCACAGTAAGTATGTCAAAAAGTCCTCACCTCAACAAGTTTAGCAATTTTGGTATAAATACTTGGTGTGATAAGTAATAGAAATAAGTATTCTAAAATATGATAGTGTGTGAATGGTCCTTTAAACCTATTTAGGGATGCACCCTGGCACGGCAACAGCATGCACAGCTGTTTGGTCAAGGTATATATTTAATAGCTCATATCACATGTGCATGGCACAGCAGCATTGGGGGAAAAGAGATTTCTCTTCTAAGGGACCAATCCAGCTCTCATTGACTCAATCAGGCTCCAAAAGCACAAGCCTCTGCCACTTGAGTTAAAGGAAAATTTCCATTTGCTGCAGTCATGGCAGGGCCTATGACATATACATGAGCAGTACTGATTCCATCCAGTAGAGGGCATCCATTACAACCTTTCATGGGTCCTCTTGCTACCCTATTGAGAGACAGAGTTACCAATATGAGCACGCACTGACTCACTGTTACATAATCTATAACAGCAACAAAGGGTCCTGTGGCACCTTATAGACTAACAGAAAAGTTTTGAGCATGAGCTTTCGTGAGCACAGACTCACTTCATCAGATGCTGGTCTTGGAAATCTGCAGGGCCAGGTATAAATAAGCCAGAACAAGGGTGGGGATAACAAGGTTAGCTCAGTCAGCAAGGGTGAGGCTTACTACCAGCAGTTGATCTGGAGATGTGAACACCAAGGGAGAGGAAGCTGCTTCTGTATTTAGCCAGCCATTCACAGTCTTTGTTTAAGCCTGAACTGAGGGCATCGAATTTGCAGATGAATTCTAGCTCAGAAATTTCTCTTTGGAGTCTGGTCCTGAAATTTCTTTGCTGTAGGATAGGTACTTTTAAGTCTGCTACTGTGTGGCCTGGGAGATTGAAGTGCTCTCCTACGGGTTTTTGTATATTGCCATTTCTGCTATCTGATTTGTGTGCATTTATTCTTTTACGTAGAGACTGTCCAGTTTGTCTGATGTATATAGCAAAGGGGCATTGCTGGCACATGATGGCATAAATTATATTGGTAGATGTGCAGCTGAATGAACCCACAATGGTGTGGCTGTTCTGGTTAGGTCCTGTAATGGTGTTGCTGGTGTAGATATGTGGGCAGAGCTGGCAACAAGGTTTGTTGCATGGATGGGTCCCTGAGTTAGAGTGACTGTGGTGTGGTGTATAGTTGCTGGTTAGGATTTGCTTCAGGTTGGCAGGTTGTCTGTGGGCAAGGACTGGTCTGCCTCCCAAGGCCTGTGAAAGTGGGGGATCATTGTCCAGGATGGGTAGTAAATGGCTGAGCTCTGTAACTTTATCCTCACACACAACTATTTCAGATTTGGCAATGATATATACCTTCAAATCAGTGGCACAGCTATGGGTACCCGCATGGCCCCTCAATATGCCAATATTTTCATGGCTGACCTGGAAGGCTGAGGTAAATAGGATGACGTTCAACAAGGACAAGTACAAACTCCTCCAGTTAGAAAGGAACAATCAGTTGCACACATACAAAATGGGAAGTGACTCCCTAGGATGCAGCACTGTAGAAAGGGATCTAGGGGTTAGAGAGGACCACAAGCTGAGTATGAGTCAATAGTGTGATGTTGTTGCAAAAAAAGCGAATATCACTCTGTGCTGTGTTAGCAGGAGTGTTGTGAGCAAGACACGAGAAGTCATTCCTCCGCTCCACTCTGCACTGAGTAGGTCTTAATTGGAGTATTGTGTCCATTTTTGGGTGCCATGTTTCAGGAAAGATGTGGACAAATTGGAGAAGGTCCAGAGAAGAGCAATGCAAGGTCTAGAAAACATGACCTGTGAGAGCAGATTGAAAACACTGGGGTTGGTTAGTCTTTGAAGGAGAAGACTGAGAGGTGACATAATAGCGGTTTTCAAGCACTTAAAAGATTGTTACAAGGCAGAGGGAGAAAAATTATTCTCCTTAGCCTCCAATGACAGGTCAGGAAACAATGGGCTCAAAGAGAGGCTGGACAAGAGAGGTTTAGGTTGGACATCAGGAGAAACTTCCTAACTGGCAGGATGATTAAATACTGGGATAAATTGCCTAAGGAGGTTGTGGATGCTGGATAATAAAATATGCTTGTTATTTGAGCTGGGGCTGGCAGCTGACCCTGCTCTGCACCCCTTTCCTCCCACCTGTCCCTCGTCCAGGCAGCAGGAATCTAGCCCCACTCCACCAGCATAGCTGTGCAGTTGGTCTGCTTTGCTGGTTCCCGGCTGGGTAACGGGCCTGCGACATACAGGGTGACCTACTGTGATAACCGGGTTTTTACAGTATTTAAGAGCAGGTTAGACAAACACCTGTCAAGGGGGAGCAAACTTTTTATGTCAGGCCTTACTTTTCATCCCTTCAGTTAGCAGAACCCTGCAACGTGTCCAAGATCAGCCAAAATGATGGAAATTTTGGTTTATGTTCATGAAAAAAAATGTTTATAGAGTGTAAAAACTTTATTAACTAGCATATAAATGTGCATACACAGACAAAAAAACAGCAACAGATTTCAACATTTTTAATGAGATGAATAAGCCTGAGACCCAGCGGCCAGTTGTGTTGCGCCCCCTTTAAGAAATTTTGCACCCTCTTAAGGGGGCCCACCCACCCCACTTTGCACACCCCAATCTCAATGTTACTTGGTCCTGTAATGTGTGCAGGAGACTGGATTCAATGACCTTTCAAGGTTCCCTCTGTGGTTCTGTGATCTCTAGGGGATGGAGTTCAAATCCTGGCCCAGTGAATTTAGACTCACTGCAATGGGGTCCTGTAGCCACTGAACCACACTGCCTTGGATAGTGTTGGTGAATATCACTGGTAGACTTAACTTGCAGAGTTTGCCATCCCTGTTGCTGCATAGGGAGAACAATGGACCAGGTTTGTGGTGTTTTTCTTTCCTTGTTGCATGAAGGCCAGGAGAGCCTGGGTTTCACAGGGACCCCACTCCTGCAGGTCATGCCTACAGCTGGTACCTGCTGCACTTTGCAATTTCTTGGCCACCACCGCCACCGCCACCGCCGCCCCACCCCCTCTACTAGCAATCACTACAGCCTCTCCCCACATCCTGCTGGGGGGTCTGATACATCATGACATCTAGAGCCAGTGCTATCACAGCTCAGGCAAGCAGCAGGCTGAGACCAGGCTTAGCTCCTTTGTGGCTCAGGCACAAAGCTGCAGCTGGAACACGGAGTGGCCTATGCTGACACAGACGTTTGTGGCTCCTGGGTGGAGGCTGTCTGTTCATCCATCAGGAACGAGAGAAGGGTGGGGCACTGGATGATTATGTTTAATGCAAATTTATATGTAAATTAGGATACAAGCCTCAGGTACTTTTCATGTTTCCAACACAGAAGCTGGATATGGGTAGGTTCTTAGCTCTGGTTTGGTCACTTGCTTGGGGTTTGGGCTCACTCTGGTGTGAGTGAAGGTCTGAAAGTCCCAGGGGGGAAGGAGTCTAGGTCTGGGTCTCCAGTGCAGCTTTGCCAGCCCCAAGGGACCAATAATCAGAGCATATTAGAACTGGAAGGGACCCAGAGTTTTCTTTTCATTTAGGCTGCGCTCGGGTCTTACTGTCCACAGCCAAGGAGGCTAGAAACCTGGCAGGGGCGGAGCCTCAGCTGACGGAAACATTATAGCACCCCTGAAGTGAGACCAGGACAATTTGCCCCAGCTGCCCAAATGAAAGGTGAAATTCTCATGACTCCAGGAGCTGGGGCTTTAAGAAAAACTCCAGCTCTCATAAGGGACAAGGACTGGTGACAGAATTATGAGGACTGGTGATGCCACATTGTCCTGACCCCTATGCAATCGGTGAGCTCAGGGCAACCCGAGTGCAGGAGGCAGCCCTTCTGCCCCCTCAGTGTTTGGCACTGGCTCTGTCCTGGGGTCAACGGCTGGTAAAGTGAAATGAGCCACTTGAAGTAGCCCCCGCTGTGGATTAAATGGTGTGTGTTTACTCCAGGTGTGCCAGCCGTGGGCAAGGCAGATGCGTGTTCTCCACCCTGGCATGGGTGGTGGGGGGCACCACTTAGATCCTGCAGTAACCTGCAGCAGCCAAGTTGAATTCTTTGGTGATGCATCAACAAGGCCCCACACCCTGTGCTGCTGCTTGATAGGCAGGGATTGGATCGACTGCTCTGCTCAGGTCCCACACCTGAGCAGCACAAAGCTCCAATGGGAGCCCAGTTAGAAAACCTACCCTGTCACAGCGCTCTGCCTTGCCTTCCTGTGCCCTTATTACAAGCCCTCCCTCTCTCTGCTTCCTAGTGGTTAGAGCAGAGGTCTGGGCATCAGGAGTCCTGAACTGCACTCCTGCTCTGCATGGAAGGCAGCACTAGCAGTTACAGGAGTGTCCTGGATGCCAGGACTCCTGGGTTCCATTCCTGATTTGATCTGCGGTGGGATCTTGAGCAACTCAATGTGCCTCAGTTTGCCCATGTGGACAATGGGGGGCTATGACATTTACTGACTTCTTCGGTGTCTTTTGAGGGAGTTAGCGCTGACTTGGAGACATTCACATCTTGGCCCCTGGGACCTGCCTGAACTCTGCTTCCGGAGGCAGCCAGCCCTGCTGAAAGCCGAGCCAGTGACTTCCCCTCCCAGCCGCACCCTTTCCTGCCAGTGGGAAGTGACGTGTGCAGAGGGCGTGGGCCGGCAGGACATCCCTGGATGGGCTTGTGGTGCAGGGGCTCAGGGCAACTGCCCCCAGGCTCCATACAGGGGCCGGTCTGCAGCCAGCAACATGGAAACTGAGACAGGTGGGTGGGAGGGTAAAATCTTTGCTAGCAGAGCAGTGCAGGATGAGGGGGATTTTTAAGGCTACATTTATGCAAAAAAAGCCCTAGTGTAGACACAGTTATGCCAGCAAAACAGTCCTTTTGCTACAGGGTGAACCTCTCTAATCCAGAACTCTCTCATCCGGCAACATCTGTAATCTGGCCTGATTTTAGCTGGATGACCACTTCTCATGGGTGCGGCCAAGTTTCCCGCAGTCCCATAAAGTTTGTTTCCAGCTACCAGTCCCAGCTCTCAGTGTTCTGTGCTGTTATTTAGCTGTGATTTTCCCCAAAATGTCTTTGAAGAGCCCAGGAAGCAGTGGAGGGGTTGGTGATGCTGCTAGACAATATTGGCCTCTGGGGTCTGGGAAATTCTCTCATCCGGCAGTGGTCAGGTCCTGAGGGTGCTGGATTAGAGGGTTTCAACCCATAGTACAGCTGATTTCTAGGGCTGATTTCTTCCTGTTGCAGAACATGCCGATCCTTCCAGATTTGTGTTTGTTCCAAATTGGAACAAAAAGCCAAAATCTTCCTTGGGACAAAAATCCCCCAAAATGTCAGTTCTGACCCATTTCAGTCCATTGAAATGGTTCATCACCCTTGAGTAGAAGCATTTCCTTTCGATGGCATGCGTACAAACACTGCAACAGGCACTATCAGCTATAACGTAAAGGGCATAAAACACAACAGCCTATCATCATTCGTAAGAAGCAGCTCTCAACGAATGTTCCGTGTAATCTGAGCGCTTGGGCAGCTGCCCAGGAGAGACTCAACTGCCACTCAGCTGATTAGCAGAGTGCCCACAGCCACCAGCCTGTGTTTCTATTGGTGGTGCACATCGGAGCATAACTCAGTGCATGCAACAAAATTTATTCCACACATGGATGGGGAAAACGAGCGGGAACATTGACCTCCACTCACCAAATATGAGGTCTATCCAGGACTTCTCTCCTTTCGTACATGAGAAACATAGCAGGTAACAGCACTGGCTCTTAAGTGATCCCTGGGCATCTGAGCCAGCCACCCAGTGAGATGAAGGGGGCAGCTCACACCTCAGAGCTGATGTTGCAGTGGCTGTGCAGCCTCATCTTTGCATCCACTGGTCTCATCACCCATGGGAGTTGATGGTTTCTCTACAACTGTAATAGTGAGAACTTTGCTTGAGATGCATAAATTAAATTCTGGAGAACCAGATGTACCATTGTGAGTGGACACCTGCTGCTCCGGAGTTCTGAGGAGAGAGGGCATTTGTAACACCTCTTAAATTGACAGCGGCCTTTTAAACACAACTGTCCACTTCTCATTGATTCATCCCTTGCATTTCTCCAGGCTTGGACAATGAGAACATCAGTTGCACTTTCAGGTTCTTGCTGCTGCTGTATTCGGGTTGCAAATGCTGCCAGGGGTTTTTAAAATCCCGGTTGTCGTGGATTACAAAGATATGGGAAAAGTCAGATGTGAGCATGTATAGCAGTTTGCTTATGCCGTTTTAAACCTCTCAGCCCATGATAAAGTCTGACCTTTGACACAGAGCTGCCCCTGGGCCTGCTGCAATGCTGTCTGTCTTCCTGAGTCTGCAGACAGGCAGCAGGCTGCCTCCTCTACTGCTGCTTTTCCCAAGCAACTATGGAGGAACAAACACAAGACTCCAGTCCTGCAGGTAGCCATAAAGCTGATCATCGTGGTGCAGGCACTGAGCTGGCCATAGTGGAGGAAGACCCAGGACAACTGCACAGCCCTCCCCATCCATAGTCAGTGATAAACAGGAGCTGACCTCTATTGCCCTGAGTCTTGCTTTGCAAAATCTGCTCAGTAAATGTCAGGTAAGTTTTGCAAGCCCTCTGTGGTTTTGCACTGACCTCTTGGGCTTTCATACAGGTAGGGTGCTTCCAAATTCACCGTCCATTTGGTCAATTTCCAGTCACAGGGCTTTAAAAATGGGGAACTCCATGTAACTGTACAGGTCCTGACACAGAAAGGAATTTTTTGTGGGGGTGGGGTGGGGTTGGGGCTGCAGCTCTGCTATCTTTACTTCTGCGCTGCTGGGCCACTGGAGAGAGATGGCTGCTGTTTGGGACAGCAGAGCCACCGCCAGCAGCAGCACAGAAGTACGGATGGCCTGGTATGGTATTGCCACTCTGACTTCTGTACTGCTGCCTGCAGAGCTGGTCCCTTAGCCAGCAGCTGCTGCTCTCCAGGTGCCCCACGCTGAAAAACAGCAGTACAGAAGTAAGGGTAACATGGATATGGTACTGCTTCCCTTCTGCACTGCTGCTGGTGGGGTGCTGCTTTTAGAGCTGGGTGCCTGGCCAGCATTACAGCCACACTCTCCAGCTGCACAGCTTTGGAGGCAGTTGCACACCTAAGGGTGGTCAATACTACGATCTTCCTACAATAATCTTGTGATCCCCCTTTTGGGTCAGGACCCCCAGTTTGAGAACCGCTGGTCTCCCCTATGAAATCGGTATAGTTGAGGGATGAAGCATGCAAAAGGCTGGCTTTCTCGGGAGGACACCAGATTGCATGGCCTGAGACACTTTGCATGGCTGTGAATTCAGTAGGGCGCTATATATAGAGATCCCACCTGTTTCTGGAATGCAGCTGCCTCTGGGGTTTGACTGCAGCTATTTAACAACCCCAGCGCTACCAGTCAGGAGCAAGGACAGGAAGCAGAGGAAAGTGCCTTATTGCCTCATGATCCCCGCTGAAGCTCAGTTCTTTTCCCCTCCCCTGTCCAATACACACATACCAGACAACCTCACTTGGCAGCAGAACAGCTGCTGTCTGAGATGCCTTGCAGAGGCTGTTCCCCTGGCTGCTGTAGTTTTCTGTAAATCAGCCTTGGAATTGCTGTGCTCTGCTCCCAGAACCCAGGGGCTGCAGCTAACACACCAGCAGGGAGTGCTGCAGTGCAAGGAGCTCAGAGCAGCTTGGTGGTGACATGGTTAACCTTTGATTATAGCAGCATCCAAATGCCCCTAGAAGAACTGGGGAGCTCCAGCCTACATTCTCCTGCAGAGCCAGGATGGCATTCTGTTGCTGTTCAGTGGCCGTTTGCCAGCTTTTCTGTCTGGCTCCACGACTCAAGAAACCAGAGGCTGTGTGTGTGTGACACTGAATGGCTACGTCTACACGTAAAGCCAACATCGAAATAGCTTATTTCGATGTAGCAACATCGAAATAGGCTATTTCGATGAATAACGTCTACACGTCCTCCAGGGCCGGCAACGTCGATGTTCAACTTCGACGTTGCGCGGCACCACATCGAAATAGGCGCTGCGAGGGTACGTCTACACGCCAAAGTAGCACACATCGAAATAAGGGTGCCAGGCACAGCTGCAGACACGGTCACAGGGCGGACTCAACAGCAAGCCGCTCCCTTAAAGGGCCCCTCCCAGACACAGTTGCACTAAACAACACAAGATACACAGAGCCGACAACTGGTTGCAGACCCTGTGCATGCAGCATGGATCCCCAGCTGCCGCAGAAGCAGCCAGAAGCCCTGGGCTAAGGGCTGCTGCCCACGGTGACCATAGAGCCCCGCAGGGGCTGGAGAGAGAGCATCTCTCAACCCCCCAGCTGATGGCCGCCATGGAGGACCCGGCAATTTCGACGTTGCGGGACGCGGATCGTCTACACTGTCCCTACTTCGACGTTGAACGTCGAAGTAGGGCGCTATTCCTATCTCCTCATGAGGTTAGCGACTTCGACGTCTCGCCGCCTAACGTCGAAGTTAACTTCGAAATAGTGCCCGACGCGTGTAGATGTGACGGGCGCTATTTCGAAGTTGGTGCCGCTACTTCGAAGTAGCGTGCACGTGTAGACGCAGCCAATAACTGCCAAGGAGGCAGGTGAGCGGAAGGGGAAAGGATGCCACCGGCCCTGAATACAGCACCCTGGGGAGGTGCAAATGTTTGACCCGGATCCAATGGGCCAGAGCAAGAGAACTCCTGTTCCCAGTCCCGTTCCGGACAATGAAGGGTCTCTTGGACTCAGCTGCTGGGCCGTCCCACCTCTGAATGGTAAATTGACTTGTGGGCTCCAGCAGGCAGTCACCCAAGGGCCAGGTCCAGCTGTTAGTAATGCACAGCCGTTTCTAGAATGTGCTCCAAGCCCAGGGTTGCTAAGGAGAACTGAAAAGCTTAGGGAAGCAGCATGAACGTGATAGGACCTGTGCCCCCACTTCATTCTGCAGCTAACGCTCCTCTGGCAAACCCTGGAGCAGGGCTGGCCCAGCGGTTCCTGGCACCCTGGGTGAACTGTGGGAAAAATGGGAGGTCTACAATGAAATTTGACCTCTCTTTCTTTGGCATTAGAAACGAACAATGTCACAGCTAAAAGAAATATTTTTATTGATTTTTTCCTAACTTTTCATTAATCCTAACTCAATGATACTGTGTTGGGTAACCCGCCCGGCAGCTGACACGTTGAAGTGGTACTTCTAAACATTACCAGCCAGGTGTTTGAAAATCAGGCCTGTCCTGTACCGGTAACATAGTCTACACTAACAAGAAGTCATGTGGCACCTTATAGACTAATAGATATTTTGGAGCATAAGCTTTTGTGGGCAAAGAGCTGCATCTGTCAAAATGGGTCTTTGCCCATGAAAGCTGATGCTCCAAAATATCTGCTAGTCTATAAGGTGCCACAGGACTTCTTGCTGTTTTTGAAGACGCAGACTAACTTGGCTACCCTTCTCATGGTCTACAATAAACACACAAGTACTTGTGATTCTCCTTTTACAACCTTGTTAAAACCCGTGACCAAATTTTTCAAGCTCCACACCACACCAATTTTTCAACATGAAATAAACACCAAAACCCAACTTGCAACATGGTCCCATTTGACATGCACAACACTTGACACTTTCCTTTGTAAACAATAATAAATTAATCTATTTTTAAATAGAGAAAAATAATTTCTTTCTGTCTGATTTGGTGCCTTGTAAAGCCTGGGGCCCTAGGTGCCCGTCTAGTTCACCCCTCTGGCTGGGCCGGCCCTTCTTGAAGGAAGTCTGAAGGATTTCTGACCCCACTAGACTGCGTGAGTGGCCTTCTATGGAGGCTGCCATCTTGTTCTCTGTAGGCACAGGCAGACCCCTCTGCCTGTCTCCAGCCTCCTGCCCCCAGCAGGCAGAGATTGGCCTCAGCCCAGGAGCAGGAGGGTTGGAATCTCCACTTCTGTTAGTGGGGGAAAGCCAGAGGGGTCGCAGAGAAACACGTGAACTTGCGAGAAAGGAATGTCGTGAGGGTTCAGAGCCACCAGCTCAAGCCTGGACCCTGACCTGCCCCGTTCACCTCAGTGCAGGGTTCCTCAGCAGCCCACATGATGAGTCCTTGCACCATGAGGGTGTTAACTCTTTCACTGATGGAAGCACAGGAAAAAGGAGGGTCACAGATCGGCCATGAGTGAGATTTCATTTTGGTGCATTTAGTTCTTCACCCAGTGCCAGCGCTGGGAGCCACAAGGTTAAAATGGGCAACACACCCTGAAGATCTTTGAGGCTTCCAAGCCTTCCCCCACAAAGCTGAAGTCTGTAGGGCGGGGCAGTGGGGGATGTGGGGGGCTGGGCTAGGCAGGTCCCCTCCTCTGCAGGACGCTGCCTGCAGACTTATGCATGCCTCACTCTGGTGCTTACACTTGGCTCACTTCCAGTGTTTCCACTAACTTTTTCCATCCACGGGTGGAATAAATTTTATGTGCACCAAGGCATGTGCAAATGTGTACCACCAAGAGAAACACACACTACCCACTGTGGGGGCTATGGGCAGAAACGAGCTGTGCAGGGACTGCAGGGGGTGCATCGGCCAAGTGCCTGGGCTTCACCCCCTTCCCTGCCTCTCCTACTCTTGCTCCACCCATGTCCCACCCCCACTTCCCCTGGAGAGGCATGGCCTAGGTGTACCTGTTTCGAGCCAGGCTGCTGTTGGGGAGGGGCAGGACTACCCCTGTACTCATCAGAAGCCACGTGGTGTTCACGGTGCGTGCAGGGGGACAATGCAGGGGTTCATGTGTCCCAGGGGGCGCTCTGTTAATCAGCTGGGTGGCACCTGAATCTCTCCTGGGCAGCTGCCCAAGAGCTCTGCTGACTTCCCCCAGCACCAGATTCTCTTTACAACCAAAAATGCTCAACACAATATGGTTTAACTAACTATTTACACATGGTCTGAAAACTCACTGGGTGGTGGCATAACTATTCCAGTACCAGGAAGTGGCTTTTGAAGCAATCAGATTATGCTGGCACCGGTTGCACCTCCCTGGTCCAGCACCCTCGGGACCTGAGTGGTTCAGAACCAGGGAATTTGCTGGACCAGGGAGGGCACCATAGAGCTGCTAGAGGGGATCCCTGACCACGGCTGGGCTCCCTGCAGCGGAGCTACTGGCAGAGGTACTTCCCAGCCAGGCTCCCTGCCATGTGATGGGGCTCCCAGCCACCAACAAGGCTGCACTCTGCCTGCCAGCCAGACCAGCTCCAGGCAGCTGGGGCTCTCTGGGCCTGCACGGATGATGCCAGATGGGAGTTTTAATCTGTACAAGCCCTAGCACAAGGCTGGACAAACTGCAGCCTGTGGGCTGGATGCAGCTCTCCAAGCCTCTGGATCCAGCCCACAAATACAGCAGGAAGCCTCAGCCCAGCTACCTGACCTGACCTGACCTGACCTGGTCTGGTCTGGTCTGCCCCTGCACTCTGCTCAGAAAAGCAGCTGCAGGGTCTTATTTGTCTTTCAGCTCTGGTAAGCCCCTCCCCCCGGCGTGTGTGGCAGGGTATGAGGGAGAGGCTTCAGGAGCTCCCACTGCCCCCAGCACAATCCCATTGGCTGATTTTGGGCCAATGGGAGCTGCCTGTTTTCCTGCACCCTTCCATTTCCCTTCAGGCTCCTAGATATTCACAGAACCACATGGCCCCTGCCTGCTGGTAGTCGCCCAAGCCCGAGTCTGCCTCTGGCACTCCAGAACCTCTGCCCCCCACTCTTGCTCCCCTACCCACATAACCCAAACCTGCCCCTCCTTCTGGGGCCGTATCACCCCTCATAGACCCTGCACCCGAATCACCTGTCCCAGATCACAACTCCCTCCTGCCCTAGATCACAGCCCCAAACCCTGTTCCCCAGTCCCCTACCCTGGGTCACAATCCACTCCTTCATCCAAACACCTGCCCAGATCCCACATCTGCACCCTGGTCCCTTACCCCACATTCCCTTCCCAGACCCCACCCCTCCTCCATTAATATAATGGAAGAGTGTGAGCTTTGATCACTTTCTAAATTCTTGCTGTGGCCCCCCTCAAAAATTATTGCCCACCCCGCCCCTAGTGTGTTATGCCAGTACCATAGAAATAGCTTATCTCCAAGCCTGTACTGGAATAAGCTCTAATGGCAGAAGCATTTCTGCACCAGCATAGTGGTGTGCTGCTTTAACTGTGCCAGGTCAGCTCTGTGTGTAGGCAAGATTCTGACACCTGGAGACGTGCGTCTGCCTCAATTCAGTCCTCTGCCTGTGGGCATAGCAGAACATCCCACAGGGCCACCGTGTCCCATACGTTCACTACATGTGACAAATGGGACACCACAGTGTGGTGATTATGAGCTCCGGAGCAGCATGCGGCTCTTGGAGCCTTTAAATGTGGCTCCTTAGAGCTGCACATGTGAGTGCCCTCCACCCACTCAGTGCAAGCGCTCCACCACTTGGTGGGACAAATGCATGGCAGCTGCAATGGTAGTGGCTCCTGCAGCCACAGCAGGGTTCCTGCCTCCTCGGGCCCTTGTGTGGCCCTCGATGACTTGCTGTGTGTGGGGAAGAAGGGGGTGTGTGTGCCTAGCTCGGGGGGGGCATTTATTTGGAGCAGTGGGTGGGGGGCTGGGAGTGCCTGGCTCTGGGGGAGGGGGAGGGCAAATAGGGAAGGACAACCACAGATGTGGCAATCCCTCAATTACTGCTGACTTAGGGGGATCCCAGCAGAACAAGCTTGATCTTATGTTTTGTATTATCTTCCCCTCCTGATCTCAGCTGAGTCTCTCCCGTGTGGGACAGCAAGAATCCAGTTCTAGTCCTGCCTCAGCTCCTTCTGAACCACTCCTTGGCCTCCCCAGCTAGAGGGATTAGGCTAAAATGATTCTGGTCTGGTAGCAACAGTGAGTTGCTCAGGGTGGGGTGGGGTGTGTGTTTCTCCCTGTTGCCTGTGGCACGTTGTGTCTGTCCAGGCCTAGTGAGCATGTGGGGATGACAAGGTCTCAGCAGGCGCTTGGCAGCCTGGCCCTGCCCATTCCAGGCCTAGAGTTGGTGGGTGATACTGGAGTCTACCCCTGCCTGTGGGACACCCTGGGTAACACTGGGGGTTGCGCGCATATCAGGGGAGAGTTCGTGGGCCCTTGGGTACCCTATAGCGGGAATGTGTCTTGTGGGCCTAGTCAAAGGCAGCAGGGGTGGAGCGCTGGAGGCGCGGCTGGCTCCACGTGGTGGCCAGAGAAGAGGAGGCAGCCGAGGGCGGGGGCTCCGGGGTGAGCGTCCCAAGACTGGCTGGTGTGAGGTGGGCGCAACGGAGGCTGTGCGGGGTAGCAGAGGCCAGAGGAAGCCTAGCACGGATAGGCCAGGGGTGCCGGGACGAGAGGAGAAGGGAGAAGTGGACGGAGCCCCACCCTGTTAGATACGCCGAGTTGGCGCGGGCTAGCAGCAGTCACCGCCCCCCGTTCGCCCCGGGGGGCCATCGCGTCCTCCCACGCGCTCCTTCCTTCCCCCAGGCGTGTGCGGGCAACCGGGCCAAGAGGCGGAGCCCGGCGGGAGCCCCGTGCTGAAGGTCCGCCCCCCTGGCTGCCCACGCCCTGGGGCGGGCGGTGCGTGCGTTCCCCGCAGGGCGGGGAAGGGTGTCCCCATCTCTCCGTGCGCCAGGGCGCGGCGCAGCCACTCGGTGCGCACGGAGGCGGAGCAGGGACCACTGGAGCCTTAGCTGCCGCCACCACCTCCTCCTCGGCCGCCCGGCGACACAAAGGCTGCGGAACTCGCCCCAGAGCCGGGCAAGGCGCGTGGAGCAGCTCCGGGGTCCCCCCAGTCACCCCGCCGGGTGAGCCATGTCCTGTCTGGATTACCTCGCTGCCGAGTGCCTGGTGTCCATCTCCAGCGGGGCTTTGATCCACCCCCCCACGGCCGCCAGCCTGCCCAGCCCGGACCCCGCGAGCAGTGAGGATCGAGAGGTGCGGGACACACTCCGGGGCGCAGCCCAGGCGGCGGCCGGCTGCAGAGCGCGGCCCGGCTCGGCACACTCGGAGAGCAGCAACTCATCCTCGTCTGCCGGGGGTGGGGACCTGGAGAGCTGCTACACCACCCTGTCCGACGGGGGTGGCGGAGCCCCACGGGCCCCGCTGCCCGGCCCCGGGCCCGGCCTCCCCTCCCCGAGCAAGCGGCACCGCTGCCCCTTCCAAGGCTGCTGCAAAGTTTATGGCAAATCGTCCCACCTGAAGGCGCATCTGCGGACGCACACAGGTGAGGCCGCCCCCCACCCCACCCCACCCCCTCCTCCCGGCGTGGGACCCCGCCCCCGCCTCCTCCCCCACCCCACCCCACCCCCTCCTCCCGGCGTGGGACCCCGCCCCCGCCTCCTCCCCCGCCCCGCCCCGCCCCGCCCGCTCTCTCGCTCCTTGCGCGGGGACACCGCCCACAAGCGCCTTCGACGCTCTCCGCCGCCCCTAGCTCCGGCTCTCACGCTCTGTCTCCGACTCCACTTTCCTCGCTGCGCCTGTTCTCCCCCGCCCCCGGGCCCCTGCTCGGCCTGCTCCCCCTTCCCTGTCTGGGGTCCCCCCAGCCCCCCATATCACGCCCGTAGAGGTGGGAGCCCCCCAGCCGCTCTCTCAGCTGGCGGCTTTACTTTGCGCTGACCCCCCTCCCGCCCGCGGGGGCTGTGACCCCGCTTCAGGCTCCCCCGTGATGTCCCCTCTCTGGGCTGGAGGGCGTGGGAAGCGCTCAGAAGTTGTGCCCGCGGCGCGGGAGGAACAACGTCACTTTATTTCCAGGGGCCTCGGATACTTTCACTGCCGCCCGGAAGGGCCGCGGGGCTCAGGAGCCCCGGCTGTTACCCGCCGCCCCCACCCCGGGAAGGGCGGGGCTTGGGCTGGTTGGGGGCGTGGCCAGGGATGTGACACGCTTCCTCCTCCGCCTGCGGGCGTGGGGGAGTCGCTAGGCACGTGTGTGCGCGTCGGGCCCTGGTGCCTGCGCCCTCCCGCCCCCGCTCTGGGGGGCTGAAACCGTTAGAGTCTTGGAAGTGGGCCGGGGGGCTGGGCTGCCCCCAGATACTGCCCTGGGAGCCTGTGGGGTGGGTCGGGCAGGGCTCGCTAGTAGCCTTCGCATAGCCTCTCTCTGCCTGAGCGGGGGTGTGGGGTGGAGCTGGTGAGAGGAGGAGGCAAATATAGAAGAGCGGGGGAATCCCAGCACAGGGCAGAAGCTGCCAGGTTTCCTGCTTCTCTGTCCCGATGGAGTGTGGGGGCTGCTCCCCTGGAACGGGCTCAGCAGTGCCAGGTGAGGAGGGTGGAGCATTGGCACTGGCCTACCAGAGGAGATAGGAAAGGAGTGTGATTAATTCCTCCTCCCATCCCCACAACCCTTGTGGTAGCTGATTGGGCAGGGTGGCAGTGTGGGGGTGGCATAGGTAAGAGATCTTATTGGTAAGCCTTGAGGCTGTCCCGGGGCAAACAGGGCCAGGGCTGAGACTGACCTTAAGGGTTGCTTCAGTGGGCCTTAAGTTGGGTTGTTGGGGAGACAGACCACATTTCTGCTTAGCACGCTCTGCCAGTACGGGCATACCCGCGTGCTGGGTAGTGTGTGTATATAGTGTGTGTGTACTGTAGTGCACCCACAGTGAGCTCTGCCAGTACAGCCGTACCTGAGTGCTGTGTATCATATATACTGTAGCACACCCACAGCGAGCTCTGACAGTATAGCTGTACCTGTGTGCTGTATAGTAGATATACCATAGTGCATCCATAGCAGGCTCTGCCACTACAGCGGTACCTGCGTGCCATATAGCATATATACTGTAGCACAGTGCTTTTTTTCCTAGAAAAAAAAGGTGCCAGAGCTCAAGTCTGATGATTCCTCATAGGGGTTAGGGTGTTCAGTTTTAATGCCCCAGTCCCACTGCTGCTTGGTGGGATAATACACATGATTGGAATGTTTGGTATGGAAGGGTACAGCCTGCTTAGGAAGGATAGACAGGGAAGAAAGAGGGGAGGTGTTGCCTTATATATTAAAAAAGTACACACTTGGACTGAGGTGGAGATGGATGTGTTGAGAGTCTCTGGGTTAGACTAAGAGGGGTAAAAAACAAGGGTGATGTCCTGATAGGCGTCTACTACAGGCCGCCTAGCCAGGTGGAAGAGGCTTTTTTTAAACAACTAACAAAGTCAAGCAGGGCCCCAGATTTGGTGGTGATGGGGGACTTCAGCTATCCAGATATATGTTGGGAAACTAATACAGCAGGGCACAGACTATCCAGTAAATTCTTGGATTGTATTGGAGACAATTTTTTATTCCAAAAGGTTGAAAAAGCTACTGGGGGGAAGCTGTTCTAGATTTGATTTTAACAAATAGGGAGGAATTGTAGAGAACTTGAAGGTGGAAGGCAGCTTGGGTGAAAGTGATCATGAAATCATAGAGTTCACAATCCTAAGGAAGTGTAGAACAGAAAACAGCAAAACAGAGATAATGAATTTCAGGAGGGCAGATTTTGGTAAACTCAGAGAGCTGGTAGGTGAGGTCCCATGGGAAGCAAAACTGAGGGGAAAAACAGCTGAGGAGAGTTGGCAGTTTTTCAAAGCGACATTATTAAGGGCCCAAAAGCAAGCTATCCTGCTGTGTAGGAAAGATAGAAAATATGGAAAAAGACCGCCGTGACTTAACCAGGAGATCTTTCACGATCTCAAAATAAAAAAAGAATTGTATAAAAAATGGAAACAAGGAAAAATTACAAAGGATGAACATAGGCAAACAACACAAGAATACAGGAGAAAGATTGGAAAGGCTAAGGCACAAAATGAGCTTAAACTAGCTACAGGCATAAAGGGAAACAAGAAGGCTTTTTATAAACATATTAGAAACAAGAGGGGGACCAGGGACAGGGTAGGGCCATTGCTCAGTGAGGAGGGAGAAACAGTAACAGGGAACTTGGAAATGGCAGATATGCTTAATGACTTCTTTGTTTTGGTCTTCACTGAGAAGTCTGATGAAGGAATGCCCAACATAGTGAATGCTAGTGGGAAAGGGTAGGGTTAGAAGTTGAAATAAAAAAAGAACAAGTTAAAAATCACTTAGGAAAATTAGATGTCTGCAAGTCACCAGGGCCTGATGAAATGCACCATAGAATACTCAAGGAGCTGATACAGGAGGTGTCTGAGCCTTTATCTATCATCTTTGGAAAATCATGGGAGACAGGAGAGATTCCAGAAGACTGGAAAAGGGCAAATATAGTGCCCATCTGTAAAAAGGGGAATAAAAATAACCCTGGAAACTACAGGCCAGTCAGCTTAACTTCAGTGCCAGGAAAGATAATGGAGCAGGTAATTAAAGAAATCATCTGCAAGCACTTGGAAAGTGGTAAGGTAATAGGAAACAGCCAGCATGGGTTTGTAAAGAATAAATCTTGTCAAACTAATCTGATAGCTTTCTTTGATAGGATAACGAGCCTTGTGGATAGGGGAGAAGCGGTAGATGTGGTCTACCTAGACTTTAGTAAAGCATTTGATACGGTCTCTCATGATATTTGTATAAAAAAACTAGGCAAATACAATTAAGATGAGGCTACTATAAGGTGGGTGCATAACTGGCTGGATAACCGTACCCAGAGAGTAGTTCTTAATGGTTCTCAATCCTGCTGGAAAAGTGGGGTTCCGTAGGAGTCTGTGTTAGGACCTGTTCTGTTCAATGTCTTCATCAATGATTTAGATATTGGCATAGAAAGTAGGTTTAAGTTTGCAGATGATACCAAGTTGGGAGGGGTTACAACAGCTTTGGAGGATAGGGTCATAATTCAAAATGATTGGGATATATTGGAGAAATGGTCTGAGGTAAACAGGATGAAGTTTAATAAGGACAAATGCAAAGTGCTCCACTTAGGAAGGAACAGTCAGTTTCACACATACTGGGGAGAGACTGTCTGTCTAGGAACAACTACAGCAGAAAGGGATTTAGGGATTATAGTGAACTACAAGCTAAATATGAGTCAACAGTGTGATGCTGTTGGAAAAAAAGCAAACATGATTCTGGGATGCATTTCCAGGTGTGTTGTGAACAAGACACGAGAAGTCATTCTTCCGCTCTACTCTGCGCTGGTTAGGCCTCAGCTGGAGTATTGTGTCCAGTTCCGGGCACCGCAGTTCAAAAAAGATGTGGAGAAACTAGAGAGGGTCCAGAGAAGAGCGACAAGAATTATTAAAGGTCTAGAGAATGTGACCTATGAAAAAAGGTTGAAAGAACTGGGCTTGTTTAGTTTGGAAAAGAGAAGATTGAGAGGAGACATGATAGCAGTTTTCAGGTATCTATAAGGGAGTCATAAGGAGGAAGGAGAAAACTTGTTGTTCTTGGCCTCTGAGGATAGAACAAGAGGCAATGGACTTAAACTGCAGCAAGGGAGGTTTAGGTTGGATATTAGGAAAAAGTTCCTAACTGTCAGGGTGGTCAAACAGTGGAATATATTGCCAAGGGAGGTTGTGGAATCTCCATCGCTGGAGATATTTAAGAATAGGTTAGATAGATGTCTGTCAGGGATGGTTTAGATAGTACTTGGTCCTGCCATTGGGGCAGGGGGCTGGACTTGATGACTTCTCGAGGTCCCTTCCGGTGTTCTATGATTCAGGATCAACAGGAGCTCCTACCCCAGTCCCCACGCTGCTGCAGGACTGTCTGGGGCTCCTGCCCTGGTCCCCACGCTGCTGTGGGGTGGCAGAGGCTCTTAGCCGTGTCTCCAAGCTGCTGTGGGACTGGTGGGATGGTGGGGGCTCCTGCCTCTTCCCCACGTTGCTGTGGAATCAGCAGACGCTCCTTCCCCATCCCAGTCTGCTGCAGGTTGGTGGGGGTTCCTGCCAGGTCCGCACACTGTGGTAGAACTGGTGGTGAAATTTTTATGGTGTTATCATGAAGTAAAGGTGCTGGAACTCTGTTCCAGCGCATTCCTTCGGGGAAAAAAAGCCCTGCTCTAGCCTATCCATTGATTACCCCAGCAATGTGCGCTTAGTGTGGAGGCAGCTTACGTCAGCAACGCCGTGTGCTCCCTCAAGTGACATAGGCTAGCCTGGTAAAACTGCTTTTGCTGCTGTAACAGTGTCTGCATTAGGGGTTGCTGCCAGCACGGCCGAGTCAGAGGTTGCACCTGTGACCAATGTGGGAAGGGTGGTAGAAGTCTGTTGGGTCAGTCTGGCCTGAATGGCCCTGCCCCCCTTGCACCCTCCACAGCCATGAGCTGTGCTAATGCAGTCTCTGGAGAGCTTCCTCCCACCCTGCCTATGCTGGGCTCTCTGACTGGCCCCTTTGCTGTGTTAAGCTCATACTATGGTGACCTCTATCGTAGGGGGTGGCTCATTGTTAGGATGATAAATACTGGCCCATTGTGGGTGTTTGGCATCTTACAACCTGGCATTAAGGAACGTTTGATCCAGGATTTCTCTTTGGTCTCGAGAAGTGTGATTGGCTGTTGACTGCCCCCAGCCCAGAGGCGGTGAAGGTTTGGGGTTACATGGAGAGCCAAACTCCGTGGTGAGTTGGTGGTGCCACACTGGGCTGTGGGTGGTCAGGAGGGGGCCTGCAGTGTGTCTGCCCAGCCTGGAGGCGCTGTGCCTAGGCGAAGTCTGGTGCTCCCGTGAGGATCTGTTATGTCTGGTTTTCTTCACCATGTGACCGCAGGCATTGGGAACTGCTGCCTGGACGTGAGCCATGAGCCCTTCCTGGGTCGATGGTAGCGTGGACAGTTATGTTGCTGGGACCGAGGGGTTGGTTCGGCTTTGCTGGGAGCATGTGGTTGTCCTTTTGATGTCAGCGTGGAACTTCCTGGTTGCCGTCTTGGCTCGCTGTTATGGAGGAGGGGTGTGTGCTGGACCTCAGGAGTCGTGTGTGTCCCTCTGTAGGACAGACCTCCTCCTGCCTGGGGCAGTTACACTGATGGTGTTGCCCTGATGTAGATGCGCTGATGCCCTGCTGTACGGTGATCTGATTTTCAACCGTGTGGGTGTGGTTCAAGTGGTACAGCTTTTATGGTAGACGAGGCCAGAGTTTTCATGCAGACCTGAGGCAACATGATCGTCATCAGTCTGCAGGCAGCTGTGTCCAGTGCTTTGGGTGCAACCCATAGTTTACCAAGCAGCAGCAGTGAAGAGACACTGGCAGGGTGCTGCTGAGCTGGGGGGATCTGTCCGGAAGGTTGCCAAGGCTGGGGGTGGGGCGGGGGGGTGATAATGCTGGGAGAAGCAGCCATATTAGAGATGCAGACTGGAGTTATTCCTGGGGTGGAGGTGGAAGCTGAGGTAGCAGTCAAGTAGCAGAAGTGCCATGAATGTAACACCCTCATCAGGTTTCCCTCTAATTTTTTTCATGCATGGAGGGAATAAATTTTATTTGCACCAAGGCATGTGTAGATGTGCACCACCCCTAGAAACATGCTGGTGACTGCGGGTGCGCTTCTGATCAGCTGGGTGGTATTTGAATCTCTCCTGAGTCACCACCAAAATGCTCAGCTTACAGGGAACTCTGCCCCTGTGCCAGCTCCCTCCCAGCAGCTGGGGCAAGAAGTCAGGGGAGGGAAGGTTCTGTGTGCCCAGCTACAGCCAGAACAGGCTGATTTCAGACCTCTCTTATATTTGTGCAGCTCCTGGCATCCCGGAGCCCTGCTCTGGCCCCGTGTGATGGGGGTGAAGCCCTTTGTAAATGTGGTCTCAGTTGTGGATTCTGAGCGCTTGAGAATTTGAATGTCAGCTGGTGCAGGGAATCTGGCCATGAACTGGCTGTTTGGAAGGGGGCCTGGAGCTGGTACCCTGAAATGGGCAGCCAGAAGGGCACTAGGACCTGTGCAGGTCACCTCCTAACTAGCCCCAGGCACTCCCCTCGCCTTGGGTGGATCTTGTGGTGGTGGGCTCTCTGGCTGGGGGTGCTGCCCATGAGCCAGTGATGGGTCAAAAGGGAAACCCACCAGCTCATCCCCAGAGCCACAGTGGCCCACCATTGGGCTATTGCTGCAGTTCCTAGGGTCAGTCACATCCACAGTGCTAGTGTCGTCCAGGCCCCATGAATGTGGTTACTGAAAGGCCTTTGAGGCTTCGAACCTCCCAGATTGGGCAGTTCTGCCTGGTTTTCCTGATTGTTTGCTCTTCGTCCTCCTTGTGGAGTGGCTTGCTCCTTTCGTGTACATCCACTCCTTGTGCATGCTCACTGAATGCCCATGGCAGTGTGAACCACCGACTTCACCCCTGCCGTGCAGTGTGAGGATTGCTCCAGTGACTCTGCCGTGGACACCTGCAGTAATCTTTTGCTGGTTGCTAATTTGCCAGATTCTTCCTCCGTTGGGCTGTAAGATGGGGTGAGAGGAGTGGGCAGAGCCAGTGTTCTGGCAGCCTGCGCCATGCTCAGGCCACACTTGCTAAAATTGTGGCAACTGGGTGCCTGACTTGGCTCTTATGACCCACGGGAGCAGGTAACCCAGATCTTGTGGAAGGCAGAGCCAAGGGGCCTGCTGGGCTGGGTTCTGAGTGCTCGGCAGCTCTGGCTGAGGTCAGTGGGCAACGTCAGTGCTCTGGAAACAGTCCAGGGTTTCAGCCTGTGGTCAAGCATCCCCAGTTCCAGACCTGGTCCCAAATGGCCCTGCCTTGCCTGAGATGCCCCTGTGGCATGTGCCACTTTCCCTCCCATGGTCAGCAAGGGGTGGCGGCAGTTCCCTGGGAGAGGGCCATTCCCCCCCTGTTGACTGGCTGTGCCTCATGGGGGTTTTGTGCTGGGGCAGACTGGGAGGGTCTCACTGACCCCACACTGGCGTCCGGGGGGGCTTTGCTTGTCTGGCTGTTGGGTGCCAGGGGAGATGCAGGCGGCTTCAGGGCCGTGGCAATGTGTGCTGGGCGCTGAGCTGCAGGGCCTGCTGTTGCCTAGTTGGAAGATAACGGGCCCCATTGTGGTGGGATGGCTGGGCTCGGGCAGCATGGTTTGAAATAGAGGTGTTAGGAGCTTTGGTGCTGGGCAGGGGTGTGCTAATGAAGCTTCTGCCCCGCCCCCCAGCTCCCCTCTACAAAGGAGACCCAGTGAGTTTTTGTAACCTGAGCCTGTGCTGGGAAGGCCGGGGGGGGGGGGGGGGGCGGGGAGGAGGGCGGGCATTGGTCCCTGGGGAAAGAGGGTGGTGGGAAAGTGGGGCAGGAGCCAGGCTGCTGGGGAAACAACTGAGGGAGTCCCAGGAGAGAAACCCCATTTCCTCAGTGGCTCGCTGCCCTTTCCAAGGCTGGGAGAGTGAATTGAGCCTTTGCAGAGGGCAACGGGCGGGGCAGCCTAGGCCTGGCCACATGGTGGCAGGAGGCGGCTCCTGAGGCCTGGTCTGACTTTACACAGGTGAATGTCAGAGCTGGCTCTGTGCTAAAGCCTCGCTTCGGGTAGGGCCCTGGTGGCACTGGCCTTCTGTGCTCCCCCCTCAGCCTTACAGGAGCCCGTCCTCCACACTGACAAGAACTTAGTGTGGAAGAGCACAGACCATCTAGCAGGAAGCCTTTGCATTTGTTCCATGTCTCTGGGGTCCCAGCCCTGTGCTCTGCCCACTAGGCCATGCTACCCCCTCTTCTGAACACTTTGTTTGTTGCTTGAGGCTTCCACAGCTGCAGCCTGAAGCACACGGCGGTTGGGTGACTCACCGGAGATCAGGCTGAGTCAGTGGTGGAGCTGGGAAGGGAATGGAGGAGTTCTCGCTCCCAGCCCTCTGCCTGGCAGGCAAACAGAGCTGCGCAGGTGCTGCCTGGGATTTTCTACTCCCTCTGCCAAACCCCAGTAGCGCTTCTGCCCCCACAGCCACACTCTGCTGCAGGGGGCACTAGCGTTTCCATGGCCCGGGGGGTGTAGCAGGGTGTGGAGCAGGCCTTGACCCGCTGAATGGCAGTGCGGGGGAGGGAGGCCAGCTGTGCTGCAGAGCCAGTGCCGGCGGAGCTGCTGTCCTCGGCTCACCCCGCTGCTGTGACTGATCTCGCTTAGCCCTGGCAGCACAGATGGTGCGTGAGATCCCTGCTGCTGTCTGCACACGGCTGCTGGAGCCCACGTGCCTGTCTTCCAGAGCGCTGCTTGGGGGAGAGGGAGTGGCGTGTGTGCCATGTTAAACCCTGGGCTTCCCAAGGCCGCTGCTGGCACAGCCTTCCCCTGACCCCACCCCGCACCTGCAAATCCCCTGCCAGGAGCTAGCTGTGTTTCGTCAGCTGCCAGGCGGGGACCTCTGCCACTGCCTCTCCCCTGGAGCAGGGACCCAGAGCTGGGCCCTTGGTGGAGTCTGGTTCTCCCCGTCCCACTCGCTAGAGAGCATCAGCCTGAGCTGTGATGTCAGCCTGCGGCTGCAGGGCCTGGCGTGAGCCTTTTTGTTCCTGATTTTAATGTTTGTTTTTGCTCCAAGACAAAGGGTTTCCCAGCCCCTGCACCCAAACCACACTGAGCTGGACTGGCAGGATGAGTCATGGGGCAGGCCCCATGCTGCCTGCGTCTGCCTCTCTCCAGCCCCCGAGAGCTGCGGGGAAGGGAGGGTGCGCAGTTCTTCCCAGCAGGGAGCGTTGCATTGACTCAGTCCGGTGGGCTTGGTCTCAGCCACGCCCCCCACCCCGCCGAAATTCAAAAGTTAGGGCCTCCTCACTGCCCCTCACCGGGGCCCCTTCCTTGAAATGACTCCATTGCCTTAGTCAACCAGCAACTCCCTGTCTTGCTTGGTAAATTGTGGGCAGCTTGGCTCACACGGCAGCAGAGGCAGGCTGGGAGTGCACTCGAGGCAGGGAGCCACGACTCGGGGCCTGGGTCCCCGTTAGCAGCCGACAAGGCTACTGCCCCCCCTCCGGGCGCGAAGAGGGCCGAGGTGCAGCTCAGGGCCTTGCTGAGAAGGGGCTGTGGGCATGTCCTGTCCATGCTGGATACCCTGAGAGGGGCCAGGGAGCTGAGTAGCTCTGCTCAGATGCAGCCGCTTGCATGGGAGGCAGGTTGTAAAATCTCTCAGGCCCAGCCCTGCCAGGGAGCAGGAGACCAACCCCCTCTGCTGTCTGGGCCACTGCCCTGACCTGTGCCCCCTGGAGCCGCAGCCCGCTGGCAGTCTCAGCCAGAGCTGTTCCCCCCCACCGCTGGCCATGGTATCCTGCAGGCAGCCCGCTGTGGCTGGAGGGGGCAGGAGGTTACACCTGACCTGAGGAGCTTTTGATGCTTATGTGGAGCGATGGGGTGGCTCTGGGGCCTCTTGCTTGATGCTGCTGGCTCCCCTGGGAGAGAGGGTTGGGCTGTAAAGTCAGGGGCCTGAAGTGTGGGCTCCCATCCCCCACTCCTGCCTCTGGGCCATTGCAGTTCAGGGCAGAACAGCTGAAGCAGCTGAAATTGGGCACTGCTGGGAGGCGTGGGCAGGGCTGGGTGGGCAGCGGGCATGTGTCTGTGTGCCGGGGGGCGTGGGCAGCTTTGGTGCAGCTAGCACTGGGGAGGCGATGTCCAGGGGCCCTGCTTAGTACCTCAGACCCAGCCTGCACCGACACCGTACATTGGCATAGCTAGGTGTCCCTGAGTGAAAATCCCTCCCCCTGAGAGGCACAGCGGGGCCAGCCTGATGCTCGACATAGGCAGTGCTGGGGAGATGGAAGGGTTCTCGTGCTGCCCCGGCTCCTGGCTTTTGCTTCCCACGGAGGAAGGTGGTAGGAAATCCCGTCCTGTCATTGCAGCGAGCACCCCGGCTCTGCAGCAGTGTAAGCGCAGGCAGACCCGCTGCAATCATGGTGGGTGCAGAACAGCCAAACACCTTAACCATTGGGCTGCTGGGAGCTCCAGAGCATGGTTGGGAGCAAAGGTTTCCAAAGCACAGGGGATGTTTACAGATGGGGAAACTGAGGCACAGGAGGTCTGTGAGTTTCCCTGGTCACCCCAGGAGTTGGTGGTAGAGCCAGGTGTAAAACTTGGGAATACTGCTACCGCCTCGCCCGTATCCTTTGTGCAGAGCCGAATTGGAGGAGACGGGCTTTACAGCAGGAGACAAAGGGGCTGAGCCTCGAGAAGGGCAGTGTGAAAGTGGTCAGTGGCTTGTGCAGGGGTGTGAACCTGGGAATACAGAAAAGCCAAGAGGCTTTCAAGGCCTTCATTCGTCATCCTCTGTGGTGGGGTTACTAAACCCCAACCACAGGCAGGGCAGGGGGTCTTCTCCTTCTGTGGAGTGGGAGGGGCACCTCCTGCCATGGGGCCTGGCTGGGGTGAGCATATTTCCCAGAGTGAAAACTGTGGGGGGCAGGCCCCTCCCCGGGGGGCAGCCCTCTACCCTGAACGTTCCTCCGGCCCCCATAGCTTCACCTTACTCAGCAAAGCTGGGCATCTGCCTGTTGGCTTTGCCAGCTGATGATCTGCTGGTCGCAATAAACAGGACAAAAGCGCAGTTTTGGCTAAAAGTTTGGAACTCTGGGGGTGGGCTGCCTGGGCCAACATGGAACACACAGTCACCCTGATGAGCAGTGCAGTGGCAGCTGGCAACACCACCAGCTAGCTGGGAAATCGAGATCAGTGATGGCACAGGATCCGTCATTGCTCTTAGGTGTAGCTGCTCTGACATGGGTTTAGTGTGACAATGTGAGCAGCCCTACTGGTGTCCAGGGGAGCCCAGTTAAGCCTTCCAGGAGTTTTTTGCAGCATCTGGGGCTACAGGAATAAGCAAAGGCTTTGATTTCATTTCACCTTGGAAGGGTCCTGGAACATCCCCCGCTCCTCTGCCAAGCTTGGGCTGTGACTCGTGCCGGGGCTGGGAAAGCAGAGCTGCTTCCAACTCCTTTCCTTGGTTAGATCTTTCACCCTGGGCTTACGCAGTCAGGAGAAGCTATTTGTGGCCAGCGACGGGGATTGTTTATTCCCATCAGAAAACGGCTGCATGGGACCATGCCAGCTGGTGAGTGTGCAGTCAGGGGAAAGTGTCCAGTGTATGAGCTCCACAGAGCAGTGAGGCTGATGTGGTTTAAGTGTCTCGAAGTTGCAAGCGGAGGGGTGGGAAGACGGTTGCTTGCTAAGGTTGAAGCTGTGAGCTGGGGGGAGGTGGGAGGCTGGTCGCCCCAAATCGATGCTGACAGTAACACTTGGATGTTCTGCCATCCCAGCAGTGGAATGTTGGCAGATGGGTGAAGTATCTTCTTTCTAGCCTGTGGAACTCCTTGCCACATGGGTTCAAGAATTTTGCAGGATTTGGAAGAGGCCATCCAGAGTTCAACAGTGCTGCAGAGGTAGAAAAAGTACCGAGAAAGTTACTTGTGAAAGCAGCTGCATGTCTACTCTTCTGGATACTTAAGTACAAAAAAGCAGTAATGAGTGTGTGCTTGTGCTTGTGCATGCATGGGCGTGTGCACTTTTACTTGTGTAGTTCCAGAGGGACACTGTGACTTGCACTTAAATTCACCCTCACCCTGCAATCAGCTGCACTTTTACTCAAGTAACTTTTGGGGTGGGGGTACTTTTTCCACCTCTGCAGTGCAGTTAAAAGATATGAATTTTAGGGGGAGGTGAGCCCAACTTAGGGCATGAATTGGCCTCAAACCATAGGGGTTAGGAGACATCTGGGGCCAGGTTACCCCATTGCTTCTCCCAGTAAGCAGTGGCTAGCACCACCATCTTCGAGACTGGGTGCTGGCCTAGATACTTCCTTGGTCTGAACCAGCTTGGCAGTTGCCCTGCAGTCTGCCTGGGTCACCTGTGGGGGGTGGGGGAAGGAAGGAAGTTTAGCTTGGCCCTGGTCCTCTGCCTCTGTGCCTGTAGCTGCAGGTGCTTCAGTTGACAGTCCAAGCGGACGGGCCTCAAAGGGTGGAGGAACTTACAGCGAAATCTTTCTCTGAGCAAGTGCCAGTAAAAAAGGCCCTCAGTGTATTCTGACAAGGCAGCAAACAGATATTTTTTCTGCTCTTTTGGGAACGGGCAGGAGAGTCCTTTGGAATGGTGTAGCCTGCTGATATCAGGCAGGCTGGGTTTAGGCTGGGGGTCAAGGAGCTGGGTGGAGTAAACCGGCAGGAAGGACAGATGCAGGTGGTGGATTGTGTTGGAATGACTGATCTGGTAATGATGCTGTCACACTAGTGATTGCCGGAGCCTTCCTTAATCTGAAACAGAGCCCGATGGGAGGACACCCTGGAGTGTTCTCAGACTGTGCCCTGGGGCGTGGCCCCTGTGTCTCTCGTAGTGACACTTCCTTCATCTCAGGCATCCAGACATGGGCTGCAGTCTGCATGTGATGAGCAGCAAGCAAGGCAGCGGGTGGCAAGTGTGTGACAACTGGGGCCTCAGCAGCCTGCAGCCGAGGCTGGAAGCCCAGTGTCCAGCGTCTCAGTTAGATTCGTGGGGGGAGGCAACATCTTAATCTGAGGTTTCATTTTCCCTCCATCTTCCCGGGGTTTGTGTATTTTAATTTGCGCTCAGGTCCTTTGCTTTGTGTTGGGATTAGGCAGATGGGGGCAGATTAGAACCAGAAAACAATCCCCAGAGGCTGGGAGGGCACAGAGCCCTCGGCCGAACCTGTCGTCTGTGCTATTCTAGTTCCCAGGGCTGGCATCTTCCCAGCTCTCCTCTCGTCTTGTGGCGCGTGTGCACGCACATGCCCGTCCTGCTCTGGTGTCACAGCCTGCAGCTGGGGAGGTGGCTGTGAAATGTTCTGGTCCGGGCACACTGAACTGCCCCTTCCTGGAGAGAAAGGAGATTCTGCTAGCCTGACTGTACCAGGTGTGCTGCAGAACGGTGCAAGGGCTCACACTCCCCCAATAGTGCAAGGCGTGTGACTCTGCTTACAGCCCTCCTCTAAGCTCTGACCCTGCTGGGGAAAAGGCTCACGTGGCGGAAACATCCAAAAAGCCAGGGAAACGTGGCCAGTGTCATGGGCAGGGGTCAGCAACCCGCGGCTCCGGAGCTACGTGCGGCTCTTAAGGAGGTGTTTGTGACCCCAGGTGCTGCTGCCACTGATTCCTCTTGGCCGCCTGCCCTGCTGCCTCTGAAACAGTAGAACTACATTTAATTGGTTTAATGGCCGGCCGGGCGGCAGGCAGGAGCCTTCTGGCCATTCAACCAATTCAATTTAGTTCCACTGTTTCAGCGGTGGCAGAGCAGGGAGCCGCCCCCCGCTGCAGGTGGGGGAAGTGCTAAGCCCACAGGAGAGCTGGGGAGGGGGGCGGCCGAGTCTGGAGCTGCACAGCCCCGCTGAGCAGGTGGAGATGGGAGGAGGTGGTGGCTGCAGAGGAGCAGCAGCAGCGCACGGAGCTGGGCAAGTGGTGCCATCTCGGGCTGGCCAAGCGTGAGCGCGCAGCCCAATGCAACAGGTACTCACAGGTCAAGCTGTATGAGATGTTCCTCAAGAAAGGCGGGGAGCCGCCTGTGTGCGGCTGGAGGGTGGGGGCAGGCTTGGGGCTGAGGGGTTAAATCTGGGGCCATGGGAAGCGGGATAGCAGGACGGGTTGTGTGGCCGAGGGCTGAGGCGGGTGAAGCCTGGAAATGGGGGGTGGGCTTGGTGCTGATTGGGGTAAAGCTTGGGAAGGGGGCATGGTGGGGTTGATGTGAACATTGCTCCTTCCTGCTTAAGAGCCTGTCCCCAGGCGCAGTATTTTCCTTGTCCTCAATCCAGGGGTGAAAGTAACTTAAATGTTCTAACTGGTGCAGCCCTTGTGCGTGTGCTGTTCCAAAAGTCCGCTTGGACGTTACTTCTTAAGGACGGTCATGTATTCACCCGCACTGCAGCTTGGGAAGGATTGATTTTATAACTGGAAAAAATGGCTCTTCTATTTTGGCTGCAGACCCCGGGTCATGAGTTTTAAATACTGCGCTGCCACTTAGCTGGGGCATGTGGGCTTGGCCTTGCAAAGGGCTGGAGGGGCAGGAGCTGAAATTAATGATTGACTTTCCCTTCCTCTTTGCATCCTCCTCCCAGAGTGCTTCCGTGCTCGGCTTGCTCTGAGCCTGGCCCCAGATCAGTCCAGGGGCATGGTGCTCATTCAGTGCTACTGGAAATCTCCTGGTTGGATTGCCAAGTCTACTGCCCTTGGCTGGAGCAAATGCTCAGGGTTTGTTGAGAGAGGGGAGTATAGCCTAGTGGTTTGAGCATTGGCCTTGTAAACCCAGGGTTGTGAGCTCAGTCCGTGAGGGGCCTGTCAAGGGACTGGACTCATTGAGCTCTTGTCATCCACATCTCCATGACCTGGGAACCCCTCACAGTTCGCTTGGGTGGTGTGTCCAACACTGCATTGGACTGGGGTGTGTAACACTGCCCTCCACTGGGTGAAAATGGAATTGCCTTGCTGTGTGTCAGAGGCCCTATAATGGTGAACAGCTAGTGGTGATTCTCCTTGAGCTGAAAGGTTAAACGCCTGTGCTGTTGGAGCAGGAGATCTGTCTGGAGAGGGGACATGGGAATGGTCTGGGGGGAGCCAAAGGGGTTGGGGTTGGGGGTACAGAGGGGTTTCCCACTGGCTCCTTGCTGTGTCTCACCCTCTTCCCCTCCTCGCAGGTGAGAGGCCGTTCCCGTGCACCTGGCCCGACTGCTCCAAGAAGTTTGCACGCTCGGACGAGCTGGCCCGGCACTACCGCACCCACACCGGGGAGAAGAAGTTCGCCTGCCCCCTCTGCGAGAAGCGCTTCATGCGCAGCGACCACCTCACTAAGCACGCCCGCCGCCACCCCGCCTTCCAGCCCTCCATGGTCAGGCGCCCTGGCTGCCCCAGCATCTCCCCCAGCAACTCAGCACCCGGCAGCCAGGCAGGGAGCCCCGTCGCCAGCCCTGCCCCCAGCCCAGCCGAGTTCCTGTAGGCCTGGTGCTGCTCCGGGCGGGGAGCCAGTGGCATGTACCCCATAAGGTGTCGCCTAGCCCAGGAAGCCAGCAGGAGGGCCAAGTGTCAAGGCTGTCCATGGATCTGTGGGGTGAGGGCACCGGCTGCTCCTCCCTCATGGGGTTCTGTCCACCAGCCCCCTCTGCTCCATGTTCTGGGTATCTTTGAGCAGCAGCCCCTCCCCTCCTGGCTTTGTGGCATCTCCTGCCTGTGTGGTGTCATGCCCTGGGGGGGCTGGGCTGCACCTCCTTGGCAGTTGAGGGGGTAGCTGTGTCCTTGCCCCGACTGCTGCCAGCCCCTCCCTGGGTAGATTCCCCCATGGCGGGGGGCCATGGCTTCTCTCCAGAGCCCCTGGCTTGACTTCTGCAGGGCTGTTACGCCCTGGAGATGCTATGGGGTAAATGGAGGCCCTTGGCTCCTCTCTGCTCTGCCCTCAGGTGCTGTTGCACTGACACTTCCCCAGGGAGCTTCCAGCTGGCACCTTGGGGACCACTCGCCAAAGGCAGCTTAAACCAGGCCAGTTATGTCTGCCGTCCCAGAGGCCAGGACTGCTTCGCTCTTGGGACTGAAGGCTGCTCAGGGAGGAGACGGCTGTTGGCTGAGCCCCCTGCCTCTCCCACTTCCCCTACCCGCCCAGAAACCAGAACCTGCTCCCCTGAAAGATTCCCACGCCTGTCTCCAGCCCCCAGAGAGGAATTCTGAACCACAGCGTAAATATTTATTTATATGGACTGATCTGCTCCGGCTGCAACCTTCAGAGGCCTTGGCAAGCTGTGGGTGGCGGGCCAGTGAAGACAGACTGACAAGCCCCGGGCTCAAATGGGGACCTGGAGGGATGTGTGCATTCTGAGTGACTCAGCCCAGCCCCTGCTCTGCGAGAGGCGTAGCCGGGCTTTTTAGGCAGGACTCTATTTATGGACAGAATGTTTTTCAAGCTGTGGAACTGGGGGGTGGGCATGTCACTGGGAGCTACACTGCCCTTTGGGGGGCGTGGGAGGGCAACGGACGCTCTACCAGCCGTTTGGAACAGGGTGCGGCTTGAACGTTGGTCCGAGCAGCATATTGCTGCTGGAACCCTGCTGCAAGCAGCTGTAGTGGGGAAGCTCAGGGCCTGCAGTAGGGCTCTGGTGATGGGAGGCCTTTCCTGCTCCCCTGAAGGTGGGACAACTTGTGTTTTTCTTCTCCCAGCGAGTGCTCTGCACTTTAAAGACCCCTTTGAGGTGGCTCAGATGAGGCACCCAAAAGTCACTGGTCGCTGCATAGGCCCAAGTGCCTTGGCTCCGTGGAGCGCAGGCCTGCCCCAGAGCTGCGTGAGGGCGAGCACCTCAGTACAGCAGTCTGAGTGGCGCTGGTCACCACGGTTACCTAGCAGCCTGCCTCAGCGAAGGAGGCAGGAGCCTGGAGCAAGTCATTGCACTGAAGTCACCAAGGTGCAGCTGGGCGCCTCAGAGGCGATCTGCTTTCCCAAGAGGCGGTAGCTGGGCCCCCAGATGAACTGGGCCTTAGGCCTGGTGCTGGCTGGGTCAGGATTTGGTCGGCTTCGCTGCACAGCTTGGGGGAGAGGACATCTCACATCTCTCGCACCTCTCTGGGCTAGTGTCAGTGCCTGGTGTAGAGGCAACCCCGAGGAAGGGTAGGGCCGTAGGAGGGCCTGAGTCGACTGTGGGGCAGAAGCTCTGAAGGCCATGAGTTTATTGCCTGAGCTGTCTTGTGTGGTCCGATGACTGGGGAGAGACAGAGCCGCCCCACGGTGTGGTGGGCAAGGCTGATTTCATAGCTGTGGCTGCTCGGCATGGCATGGGGATTGGCCGGGCTCGCTGCTTGTGGCCATGTCCAGCACCGCTGACCACCAGGCTGAATATCAGCTTTCCCCACAAAGCCGGCTTGGCCTTGGTGGAGCGAGTTTGTTGGGGTTCAGGCAACTCATGTAACACGCGGTGTGTTAGACCCAGGAAGGAGCTGGCCAGGGAAAGGGGCTTGGGGCAGGGCAGGGGTTGCTTGTCCTGCTGAGGCCCAGGCTGCTTCTGTTCTGGGGATCGGTGGCTCCAGTCCAGTGGTGCTGGAACACTTTTTATACTGTGGGAGGTGAGGGGGGAATGTGCTGAGAGGTGTTGTACCAAACTGTGTACCCTGTGTATAAGGGAAACCACTTCAAGCCTGAGGGTGCTGCAGCTCCCCTGCACCCCCTGTTACAGCACCTGTGCTCCAGCCCCTTGCTTTTCTCGAGCATCAACTTCCAGACACACTTTAAATCAAGGCGCAAATTCCCCCTCGACCCCACGCTGCTGTGGAGAGAACCTCTCCCCTGGAGCTCTTCAGAAACATGTCTGCCGTGGGTCTGCTGGGAGCGTCTCGCCTTGGCATGGCCGGGGTCAGACTCCTGGGCCCCATTGTCATATTCCACATGGCCCCTGGGTCTCAAAGGAGCTGGCGGCTTGCCAGGAGCGAGGCCTGTCTCACAGCAGTCGGGAGTCCAGCACCAGAGCTCTGGCTGGACCGTCTCAGGGCACCAGGGCATGATATGGCTCTGAGCTGGTGGGAAGAGGTACCAGACACCTGCAGGAGCCCTGCTCTGCCCACCACAGCTGCCTCCTGTGGTGGTGAGCCCCAGGCCGCTGGCATGGAATACACTGAAATACAGCTCATTGGCCAGCGGGCCGCTTCTCACGTTGGTGTTGTGCAATGGGACTTAGTGGTCTTCCCTGCCTGGGCCCGTCAGGCCACACTTTGCAGCTCGCAACCTGACAGGCCGCCAGTCACTCTTCCACTTTCCTGGCCGGCGATCCAGGAGCCAGATGTTTTCCACCAGCTGCTCCATGCAGAGTGGTTGCTGTGTGGATATTCCCCAGGACAGGGACAGGGCTGGGAGGGAGCAGCTTACAAAGTGGCTGAGTGGATGGAGCGTGGCTGAAATGGTCAGTTAATGACCTGGTGACAAGCCAGATGATGTATAAACAACTAAATGACCTCGTGGGACAGGCTTGCTGGCTCCTGGGGCCGCTCAGACAAGGTGCTGAGTGGACGTTGGAGGAAAGTCCAGCTGAGGCATGAAGCCGGTGAGGCTGGGGCAGTCCTTCCCGTGCTAAGCCGTTGCAGGGCTGTCCCTGGCAGTGGGCCTCTCTGCCCCCGTGTGCAGTCGTGACCAGGAGCTATCCTGATTCCTGCCTTAGCTGCACTGCACCAGGTCGTGCTGGGATCCCCAATGCTCCTCTCCTGTAGGGAGGCAGGCAGGGGTTTGGAATAACTTCGGGCAGGGTTGGGTGACCCTGTTAGGCTGGCTTTGTGTAGTGTAGACAGCGCCTGAGAGGAGGCCTGTCTCTGGCCTCAGGAAGTGAGTGGAAACCTGAGGGCTGCTCTGAGGCCCAAGTGGCTCAGGAAGGACCCTGCGTTAACTCAGGCAGTGGCTGTCTGGTGCATGTTCCCTTCTGTGGACAGGGCCTGTCGGGGCATAGGGAAGGGGGTGAGTGGGTTTCTGGGAGGGGGCTATGCTGCCCCCACCCCCAGATGTGCTCTTTGTGCATAGGGGGAAGGCCTCTGAGGAGGCACCGCTTGTGCTGCACGGAGCTGCCATGGCAGCCTGGCAATGCCCTGGGGTTCTGTGCTCCTTTTGTATTGCTAATAGGAAGCAGGGGGGGGATGGCTCCCAGTTAAACTGGAGGGTGGGTGCCGTATGGGAAAGACGGAGTCCCTGCTCCTAGTGTAATCAAGATTTGTCTCAGCCAAGAGCAATGGGAAGATGCAGGTTTCAGTCTGGGCTCACCAGATTCTATGCAAAGTGGGTATTCTCCTGGCGTGTTGTTTATAGCATGGTAAGATGATTTCTTTTCTTTCAGGAGGGAATAACTTTATTCAGTGTGCGCGTGACATTTCTACAGCATCTTCACTGGAGCTGGAGTTACATAAATAGATTGCCAGGCAGTCAAAACGCGGCCGCTGCTTTTAAGGGAAGAAAATAGCTTGCTTTTTTAGTGCCCTTTCTGTAGAGTGATTCAGAGCCACGACTTGACTGGGCGATGAGACACCAGCTGGGCAGTGAGCGTGATGAGCTGGTGCTTCGTGGTTTTGGAGGAGGTGGGGGTGTGTGATGGAAAGTGGTTCTTTGTGCTCTGCAGATTTCGGCTGGAGGGAAAGGGGTTGATCCTTCCTGTCTTAAAAAAAAAAAAAAAATCCGTGCAGCCTCGTATGCTAAGCCAGGTCCTCTGGTCCTGGCCCTCCAGTGACAGGGGGAAAGCTGAAATTGGACCTGCTTGTCTCAAAGGCCCTTGCTACACAGGTGTAACCAGAGGTGGCACCTTTCCATCTGAAATTGATCCTTTTGGCAGAAGATCGACATGTGGCTTAGGCTTAAATTGGACATTACTAGTGCCCAGGAGTTTGGAGGACTCAGTGGCCTATAGATGCAGGACTACGCCCAGGGGAAGTTTGCTCCAAAGAAATAGATCTCTGCCCTCCAATTCCCCTTTCCCAGCCCAGCCTTAGTTTGGCGCGTCCCCTGTTCTCATCCCATCTGCCAGGCTGTGCAGTTCCGTCTGTTAGAGCATGTGACTTGGAGTCTAGGCCTGGTCTGAGCTCTGCTGCTGGCTCGCTGTGGGATCTCACGCAGGCAGCGTTGCTCTGGGCCACGGTTCCCATAGACTGACAGGAGGGCAGCGCTTAACTTCATACTGGGGTGCTGAAGTTCCTGTGTTGTTTCCTGACCTCTGGTGTTAGATGTGCCCTTTGGCCTGACCTTTCACTTGCTTCTACTTCCTGCTGATGTGAAGGCCAGAAGAAACCATTGGAATCATCTGGTCTGAGCTCCTGCGTGGTACTGGCCAGAGGCTGGCTTCTGCACTGTGTGTCGTCAGGGCAGGGGAGGGACCGTGGGTGTGAGCGAGGCAGGGGGAAGAAAAGGGGTGGAAAAGGCTGGTTGTGTTTCCCTTGATGGTCTACTCTTCCTGTCTCCTTCCGAGGCCGGATTCATCCAGGAAGCCAGTGGAGTCCTACCCAACCCACTAGTAATAAGGTTGATGTTTTTCCCTACTGGTTTGGCCCGTTTGTTCCCTCCTCCTCCGTTGTGCTAGCTAGCAGAGGCTGGGTTTCCATGATGCCCCTGGCGTTGACCCCAGCCAGAAGGTCCTGCTTTCCCTGGCCTGCAGTAGTGTTCCCTGTAAGCTGAGCTCTTGGGCAGCCACCTAAGAGAGGTTCAGATGCAGCCTAGCTGATTAGCAGAGCACCAGGGTCAGCAGCGTGTTTCTATTGCTGGTGTGCATCCACACGCCTGGGTGCGCATAATTAAATTTATTCCACCCGTGGATGGAAAAACGTAGCAGGAACCACCGCCCGGCGCACCGTCTTTCCATTTGCACAAGGCATCTTCTATGACTTTGCATCTCTCCCTGCAGGGGGAACTGGCAGTCACTGTGCTAGGAGTGGGTTGCTGCACGACAAAGCTGTTGCCTTTGCTGGCTGACTGCCCACTCCCCACCCAGTGGCAGGGTGTCCCCTCAGCAGGGGCTGCATGTTCCCTTTTGAGGCTCAAGCTGCGAAAGGGAAGGAGGTGCCTGCAAAGGAGTGCCAGCAGCAAGCTCTGGGTTTTGTCCGATGCACGCTTCGTGGGTCAAACTGCAGCTTGACTGCAGCCATTCTGCTGTTTGAGTAGGGGAGGGGACTGGGCTCTGGGTCTCCCCACTCCTTGGCACAGTGGGTGCCTTGCTCGCTGTGCAGTGAGAGGCCGAGGGTGCGACCTGTGTACTGTGGCTAATTTCATGTGGGGTTTGCGGGAGGGTGCACTTCTGCACCTTGGCCAGTAGAGGATGGGTTTCCATCGGATGCTTCCAGCAGCTATCCGCCCCTGCAGCTCAGGGGAGAGATGGTCTTTCATTACAAGACCCTTTTGCAATGTCTTGAGCCCCGATCTTGTACTGATCCAAAAACATAAAAAACCTGCAAAACTCAAGGGGGCTGAGCTGCGCAACATGCAGAGGAACAGCTGCCACAACCAGCCAGGTCCCCCCCATTTAATGTTCCTTCTCGACAGCCTCAGCTGCTCAGGACACGTGGCAATGCAGCTTTTCAACCGCACTGGACACCATGGGCACAGGATGGGGGAGGAGAATCGGAGTTGTGGGATGGCTGGTGGAACTGTGGCAGAGCCAATCTTGTAGGACTAGCTCAGCGACTGACCTGCTGCTTCTTGGGTGGGGGCAATTCTGGGCATGGCCAGGACAGCAGGACCTGGCATGCTCGTGCCAGAGCTGGGTTCTGGGAGGGAGCGAGACCTCCTAGGAAACTGGCTTTGTAAAAGGCTTGCTAGTGGGTCACTTTCTTAACCAGGTGTCTGTTCTTCGGTTCGCTGCCTGGGAGCTGCGAGTGGAAGGATGGCTTGAAAATGTTGCACTGTCTTGGTGCTGTATTTTAAAATAAATTTTTTTTTTAATCACAAAAGTCAGCAGAATGTTTTGACTCCTTGTCACCTTTAATTCTTGCTCTGGAGCACAGGACATTTCTTTGGAGCTTGTCTGTCTCAGCTTCCTGCATCCTCCTCCCACCAGGGAAGTGCCCCAGCTGGCTCCTAACCCCAAGCCAAAGGGTAAGGCTCAGCCCCAGCCATGGGGGGACTCAGAGGCCCACTGTCTTCCCTCTCTGTAAATGGCTGTAGACTAAATGAGTGGGGGATGGCAGCTATTCTTTCCTTCCATAGATGCAATTCCACCTCTCGTCTGTGCCTCTTGTCCTGCTCCCGGGAGAGTTTCACGTGGTCATGTGCTGGAAGCTGCCTCTCCCCAACAGAAGGCAATAATTGTGTGTGGTGGGGGTGCACATAGCCGCTGACATGGATGGGGGAAATAGGGGATGGTGATGGGGGAGGGGGTTGAGGGACCCTGCCATGGCAAATAGGGATGCACAGAGCAGATCCCAGGATGACATGGATATTGGATGTAGTAGGAAGAGGGGCCATGGAAACCCCTGGCAGGGGAGAGATTAGGGGAAGGGGTGGGAGCCCCTGAAATAGAGGGGTGGAGATGAGGCGCATAAACAGCCCTGGATGTAGGTGATAAGCTTTGGCCACAGAAGCTAACATGTTGGTGATCCCTTGTGGCAGTAACCAGTCACCCAGGTAGAGCTTGGCTGGCAGTCAGGCCCCTGATCCCTGCAGCTCTTTTCTGAGCAGGGTCAGTGGCATGCCTCTGTGCAGGATGTACTGGCTTCAGCTCTTTGCCCTTGGACTGATGTGGGGCGAGCAAGACCCATCTGTTCCACCTCTTGGATGGAGTCAGGGGAATGGTTCTGCACCAGCGTCCTTGTCTGGAAGGCCAGGCAGTGACGGTGGCAAACAGCTTTCCCCACGGGAAGTGGAGGGCAGGACAGGCTCCCTCCATCTGAGGAATGCAGACACCAGGCACCACCTGGCAGCTGCTGAGTTCCTTTGGCGTTGGCAGGGGTGGACTCTCCCGGCCTGAGGAAGGTCTGTCAGATCTGTTCTCGCTCTGCTGTAGCCTCGCAGTTTAGCTTAGAGAAATACCTTCACAGCTTGGTGCCTCCCTTTCCCCAGTTCTGAAAGGTTTAGGCACCTACAGGGTTGGGTGGCAGCTGAGTCGGGAGGGCTGCGAATCTCCATGGGGCCTGATTCTGGGATTTAAGTGGCTAACGTTGCAAACATTGAGGCCTCTTGTTCATCTCAATCAGTGGGTCCCAGTCTTTTCACTAGTGCTTACCCCCAATCAGCCCCCAAGGTGTTTGCAGACCCTGTCCAAGACAATTCTATTTTCCATGATTTTTAATCTGTTTTTTTTCATGGACCCCCTCGAATACCCTTGCTGATGCCAAGCAGTCTGTGGACACCAGGTTGGGAACTGCTGATCTACTTCCTTCCTCAGACTCTTTGTGGTGTGGTCTCTCCACTGCCATCAGTACTTCCCCTCCTCCTGCGGCACTGAGGATAAACACTCTGTAGTTACTGGGGCCATAGTGGTACCTTAGGGTGGGCTCCTTTGGCATGAACTGTGTGCAGAATTGGTACCCTGGGCATGCTCCTGCCTCCTGGTGGGGGTTTACGTCTAGCGAGAGAAGGCAGCTGGGAGAGTGTCTGACTCAAACACAGACACAGGAGCCTATTCCATGTCCAGGGGCAGTGGAAGCTTTCCTGCACCATGTGACCCAACCCTGCTCTTTAAAAGGAGAACCCAGGAAATGCCACACAGAAAATGTCATGACAATACCATAGTTAAGGCTGGCAAATGAAGTTTAGCGCTGGCCACTTTTACAGTTGTCTGCTGAGCTTCCCAGTGCAGAGCAACGACCCCAGAGGGGAACCACAGCTTACTGTAGATAGAGGACTGGGTCTGGGCTGCTTCAGAGAGCAGCTCCTGGATAAAGAACTCTTAAGTCATCAGATCTAATTCAGGAGCAAATGCAAGCAGCCACCCTTGCTGCCATGTGAGCAAGGAGTTAGTCGGTTTCAGACAGTTCTCACGATGAGGTGACACCATGTACAAACTGCCCCTTCCAATGACACCACTTGGCACCCAAGAGATGGTGCAGGGTGGCCAGGGACCCAATGGCACAGAGCAGACCTCTCGGCCACGTACGTCTCTGCAGCAGGGAACCCTGTCCTGCTGCCAGCTGGACTGTGCCTCTCTGAGCAGGAAATGGGACTTCACTCAACAATGCTGGCAGGCCAGTGCCTTTCAGTGCTGCACTGCTAAGTGCTAGGGTTGGCCTGGCTTCCCCTTGGAAGTTCTGCATGGCAGCAGGGTTCACTGCAGCTCCTGAACCTATATGGGCTGTGCACCAGCCCTAGCTTACAGCAGGGGTGAAGGATGGTGCGGACTGAAAATGCGCCACACGTGAGCATGGCCAGAAGCGAGCCTGGAGTGTGGAGCAACACACGGGGCCTGGTCCCTGCTTCAATGTTGACTGCGCACCCTTCCATGCATCCAGCTGGTGCCTTGCAGAGAGAGGGGTTAATTACACTGTCTGGACCCCGCCCCCCTTCCATCCACACTGGCACTACCATGGCACAGGTGCAGTGCGGTAGCTGACCTGCCATACCACTGTCCTGTAGAGGTAGCCTGAATCTCTTTCCTTCCTGCATGAAAGTATCACCCACGCCTCTGCTCTGCTAGGCAACCGGCAGGCATCCCTCGCCTATCGCTAGGCAACTCCAAGCAGCTTCGCCTAGTGCAGGGGTGGGATGGGCTGAGCACTGCCCCATTTCTTTCCCAGGGCTTGTCATGACATGCATGTTACACCGGATTTGGTTGTATCACTGCATGCAGCTGGTGCATTGTGTGTGACCCCTTGCACTGGTTTTAAATGGGTTAGGTGGGTTCAGCTGGTGCCAGCTGATCTACACACACAACAGTACTGCTGTACCACATTGCAGTCTCCCCACCGAGCCAGGGTGCATTTCTGCCTCTGGGCAGGTGCTCCTTCTGGTTGGTGTAGTTGTTCCTCTAAGGACAGCAACACTACTACAAAGCACCCCTCTGCAGCTGATTGTAGATGTGTTGTAATAGTGGAAGCGAGGAGTATATGGATTTTACCCGATTGGCAGACGGTCAACCCCTCTTAGAAACAGTTAAACTGATACAAATGCGAAAGGTAGGCCAGGACTTGCAGGTGCAAATTACTCTCCCCCCTCCCCCATGGCCTGGCTGAATGGCCAAGGTTAGCTGAATTGCTGTGGTGGGTGGGGATCTGGGGTTGGGGGTTTGCACAGAACTCACTGCAGTGGTGAAGTAGCATGTGGCCCTTGCTCATGGGCCAGGGCCTTGTCAGACAAACATCTGCAAGTCCTCAACTCATGCAGACCTCATCATTATGGAGCCAGACTGCTCCAACAGTTCCCCACTTGTGCTTCTGCCACTTTCTCCACCGCTCTTTGCCCCTCCTGTTCACTCCAGACCCAGGGTGGAGGAAACAGGCAGTAGGGAATCGCTGCATTTCATGCCGCTGCAGGGGATTCTAAGGAAGAGGCTTTAAGGAGGTTCCCACTGAAATCTTCCCCTCCAGACAGTACTTGGGGCAGATTCCACTCTCGCGTCTCCAGGTGTGGCACTGGGACCACCTTTGTGGCCATCTGGTACATTCCTACCATTTCTTCTTTGGCATCAGTGTGCAATGTGCAAACCAACAATGTATGGATTACCAGTTGGTGTTAGCAGGACAATGGCACTGAGAGGCCCCAGAGTGCAAGGTGCTGTATAGAGGCAGCCGCTGTCCCAAAGGCATATGCTCTGAAGAAAACAGAGCCAGGATTGGAGGGGAAAGAGAGATTGCTTTGCCAGTAGTGGAGCTGGGAACAGTATCCAGGTCTGCCACATCAAAGCCAGGGCCTTACCACCTCCTACTAGAGTGAGATTGGGCATGTCCAGACATGCTGGCTGGCTGGCTGGAGTGGAGGTGGGAGAGGGGAGCAAAGGAGACAATTGACCAGGGGTGGTAGCAGCAGCTAGGAACCTTGCTGGGCCCTTTTAAGTAGCCTGGACAGGCATGCCTGGGAGACAGTTGGAGCCCCCCTTGGAGCAGGCTAGCCCGTGGCTACACTCCTCCTGCCACATCCTTGGCTGGTTAAGTACTGGAATAAATTGCCTGGAGTAGACTCTCCCTCACTAGAGGTGTTTAAGAGCAGCTCAGACAAATGCTTGTCACAGGTAGTCTAGCACAGAGGTCCTCAGACTTTTTTTCTGGGACCCCCTTTGAAAATATTTCAGGCTATGATGACTTCCTCCAAAGTGACGACCCCACTTACCACACCACTCCTACTCCTGCATTGCTGCTGGGGACTGTGCTGCCTTCAGAGTTAGGAGTCTGGCCAGCAGCCACTGCTCTCCAGCCACCCTGCTCTCAAGCTTGGGAGCTGACAGCTGGAACACCAGCATATGTGGGGGGTGATGGTTCACAACCACATCCCCTAACCCCGTGACCCCCCTGAGTGGTCAAAGGATCCCCTGTTTGAAAACCTCTGGTCTAGGAAATACTTAAGGGACTTGTGGTCCCTTTTGGATCTGTGATTCTATGATTCCATGTTAAGTGCTTGGGCTTCTATTTCTCTCATTTAAATCATGTGAAATTTGCCCACATACCAAGGTGCTCAATAAATGCAGAGGGTAACAATTTAAGCTGTTTCCATGAATGGCCACAGGAGGTAGCATGGAGACAACTTGATGCTCACTCAAAAAACTGAATCCTGAGTCATTCTTTGCCTACCTAGTGCAATAGGTAATACTCTATAGCCCTGCCCTCTATTAGCTAGAATCTGAACCACTCAGTTGTGTGTGTCATTGGTTCTACCCTGTAACAGCAAACAGTGATTCTCTTCCAGCTCTTGAGAGGATAAGCTTCTTTTCAAGCCAGGGGAACTGGGTTCAATTACCACAGCTGCTGTGTTGTTCAGGGAGCTGCAGCATGCAAGTGTAACCCACACACCTATATGTGGTTAACTCTCCCATGTAGTGGCACCTAGACCACTTCACAGAGAATAAATAAATGTCCTCTACAACCTGAGATGAGAGCCAGCTGGCCTCTAGCTCAAGCTGTAGAGGTGCCTGTGCTAAGCTCCAGGTTTGAGCCTGCCTAAGAGCAGGAAGTTAGTAAGTTGCTGCAGATTTATTAGTGTTAGAATGTATTGGAAGAATGGCTGGCTGTAGTTTTAAGACCCAAATGTCCGGGCTCTCCATGTGTTGTTGCAGTTATGTGCACAGCAAAAATCTCAAACTTTACCCTGGATCAGGGAGAACAGAAACAAGGAGAAAGCACTGAAGAACTCTCTAATTGGTGCATTAATTGAGACTAACAGATATTTTGGACATAAGATTTTGTGGGGAAAGACCCACTTATGCTCCAAAATAGCTGTTAGTCTATAAGGTGCCATAGGACTTCTTGTTTTTGAAGATACAGACTAACTTGGCTACCCCTCTGATACTTAACTGAGATGGCCTCTTCCATGTGTTCCAGATAACACAGCCACAAGAAGAATGAATAATGTCCCCTTGTATGCAGGAAATGTCTGTTATATAAGCAGGGAGTACCTATTTTTATCTGGCTGCTCCAGACAACAAAGGAGCCGTCAGGGCCACCTACGTACGCACTGTGCAGTCAGTACCACTTTAAAGAGCAACTCTGAAATTTCCAGCTATTTCTTGACAACTGCTAGCTCCAACAGACTGCCAGCTGTGTCCACTATAGACTACCAAGCCTCAGCTTCCGTTGCTTGGTAGCCATATGTCCTGTGGTAACCCATTCAACCTCCGTCTATGTCCGGGGTAGGAGGATGAATTTTTTTTTTTAAAGATATGGGTGAGGTGGCTTGAGATGATGTAGAAGAGTTAATAACAGATGGCTTGTTTGGACTTCACCCTAGCAAAGAAGTCAAAGAGGCCTAGGAAACATGACCCTGCTGAAGAAGGAGCTAAGAACAGGGAGTGCATGTGGGCCATTGGGTGGCATCTTTTAACCCTGTACTCTGCCTATATGTGCCCCATTGATCAGTTCTGTAGAAACACCATCCGTTCAGACACCAATGGTGGCAACATGTGACAGGGTGTTCAGATAAAAATATGACAGGTAAATCCAAGTACAGAATCCCATCTGTCAATTCATTTCCCACAAACTGCCTGCAGGACTAATGTCCTCTGGTCATTCACAGAGATAAGCACAGCTCGGGAAGTGTCAGGATTTGCTCATCCATGGGCCTCCAGCATGAGCTGGAGGCAGTAGCCCCTAAAAGGAAGGCTGGTTCATTGGTTAGGTTATGGTTAGGGCACCGTTCTGAGCCCTAGGTTCAATCTCCTGCTGTGCTGCAGAGTGTGCTAGTATGATTATGGACAAGTCACTTCCTTTCTCTCTTTTGCCTCAGTTTCCCATCTGTAAAATGGGGGTAATAGCCCTTACCTGCCACACAGCAGGGCTGTAGGGATAAATACATCATAGGCTGTGAAGTGCTCATATATTGCAGGAATGGAGGAGCATATGTAGCTCTGGCTCCAAGCAGTTGAGACTGAAAATTAGTCCCCATTTGGGGATTTCTTTGTGCTATGCGCTCTTGCGATATTGAACTGAAGCTGCCAAAATGACACACCAACCACTTATTAAACAACCCATGTGGCTACTCCTGAGTTAGATACAACCTGAACCAGCAATTTTGGCAGTGTGCTGAGTAGAGCTTGTCAACATTTGTCATCAGAATAATTTTTCAACAATGTTTGGAAATTATTTGGTGAAAAAGTAATTGGTGGATTTTCTCTGCTCCAGTATGGAGCATGCCCATTTCACAGTGCTGGACTTGAAGAGCGTGAAGCTGAAAAAGGAGTGGTACTCCTCAACACAGCTCTCAATGGTAGCAAAATAGCACTATACTGATAGTGCCAATTGGGTGGACAATTTGATGGTACTTTACTTAAAACCCACTGGCAATCTTTAAAGCACCCACAGTCTTTCAGTATTTCCAATTAAAGGATGAAAAAATCAACAGTTAACACTGACAACCAAATTGTAGTCATCAGGGTTCAGAGTCAACTTCACAGTGATATGAATGGGGATAGGTCATGTCACTTGGAACTCTGTAGACTCAGGATGTGGCACTGCACAGAGTCACACTCAAAAGCTCTTCCTTGCAACCGTAAGAGGTAGAAACAAGATCCCTGTTCACTGTAGGACACCGTGCTTTTCCCCCAACTCAGTTACGTACAAACTACTTTGTATGTGTCATGTTGGATGGGATCACACTGAGTTCCTGTAACTGGGCTAAAGCTGGTGCTGGTTCTTGGGGCTTGTCTAGACAAAAGGGACATCAGCAGAGTCTCCTTGTCCTGTGATGTTTGAGCAGGTGCCTTCCCTAAGTGAGCCTGAGCATGATGGGCCGGCTGCAGCACAAGCAGGACTTCCCTGGCCTGAGGTGCACTCGTAGAGTCTCTCCTTTCTCCCATGTGGACACACCAAGTAGGTGCTGTGGTTGAAGCTTTTCCCACAGAGAGCACATTTAGATGGTCTTGCTGCTCAGTGGTTTGAGAATTGGCCTGCTAAATGCAGAGCTGTGAGTTCACTCCTTGAAGGGACCATTTAGGGATCTGGGGCAAATAGATATTTAAAAAAAAAGTCTGTCAGGAATGGTGATAGGTCCTGCCAAGAGGGTAGGGGACTGGACTCAATAACCTCTGATGGTACCTTCCAGTTCTATGAGATAGGAGGTTGGAGCTATGAATCTTCCCCACGTGGATTGTCTGATGGCCACGGGGGCCAAGCCAGCATGGATGCATCCCCTGCACTCAGGAGGTCTCTCTCAAAGTGCACTCTGCAGCATCACAGAAGATGGAAGCTTTTCCCACTCAGGATGATCTGACGTCACGAAAGCGCTGAGCAACGAAGGCTCTTTCTGCAGTGGGGCACTGATGGAGTGTCTCTGCTATGGGGATGCTCTCAAATTCTGATGGGGACTTGCACACTGCTATGGCCCTGGTCGGAGAATTTGGAGGGCTCTTCCTTGGCAGCTAACGCCCCAAGCCAAACCCATGGGGCTGGGGTGGGAAAGCCTCTACCTCTTTCCTAATGCCCTCACCATTGGGATTGTCCCATCTCCCCTCCCCGCTCCTGGCACCTCAGGTCTCCCCTCCTTTCCCTCCCCTTTGCACCCCATTTCCCTCCCTCCACCATGGCCCCGTTTCCCAGGTTCTTACACTTCTCCCTCCCCTCCCCCCCCGCGTGCCCCATCTCCCTCCCCCCTCGCTCATCTCGCTCTCCCCTACCCTTGCCCCGTTTCCCATCCCCCTCTTGCACCTCAGGTCCCCCCTCCCCCTTGCGCCCCGCGCGAGCCCGCCCCCAGCAACTGGGGTGTTTGAATATGGGGGGGGCGACCCCGCGGCTGAGGTGACTTCCCGACGGGCGGGAGCGGCGGGAAATGCCCGCCCCCGCGCTGGCGCATTTCCAGTCAGGCGCGGCGCGGGCAGCCCTCTCCTGGCAGCGGCCTCCGCGGGGGCCTCGCCCGGCTGGGCCCGGCTCCCCCAAGATGGCGGCGCTGGCGGGGCCGCGGCCGGCGCTGGCGGTGTGAGGCGGGGACGCGCCGCCCGGCGCCCCGCGTAGCCGGTGCGATGCTGCGCTCCAGCGGCTACTTCCGCGGCATCGACTGCCCCTTCCTCGGCGCGGGCGGCCGGGGCGCCGGGGGCCCGCCCTGCAGGAGGCCGTACTGCCACTTCCGCCACTCGCCGGCCGCGCGCGGCGCCGCCCCGGAGCCCGGCGCAGGTACCGCCTCAGCGGCGGCTCTCCCGGGACCCCCCCCGCCTGGGCCTCCCCCGGGCACGGGAGTGTGTGGCCCCCGCAACAGAGCGGCAGCGGGCGTCCCCTCCCGCCCGGCCCCGGGAGTAAAGAGACAGGTGCCCCCGCCCCCACAGAGTGACATGGTGCCCTTCCGCGCTCTTTGGGAACAGCGTCACAGGGGGCTTCTCCTGCCTCCCTTGGTCATAGAGTGACAGCCCCCTCCCCCAAGAAGAGAGTGGCAGGTGCCCTCTCCCCCACCCCCCGAGAAATAGAGTGACAGCCCCCTCCCGTGGGAAGAGAGTGACAGGTGCTCTCTTTCCCCCCCCCCGCCGGGAACAGCGTGACAGGTGCCCTCTCCTGCTCCCCTGGGAATAGAGTGACTAGTGCCCTGCCTCCCTTGGTAATAGAGTGACAGGCCCTCCCCCAGGAAGAGAGTGACAGGTACCATCTCCCCGCCTGCAGGGAACAGAGTGACAGGTGTCCCCCCGCTGGCAACAGAGTGACAGGTGCCCTCTCTCCCCCTCCCGCTGGCAACAGAGTGACAGGTGCCCTCTCCTGCCCCCCCCCCGGGGGAACAGAGTGACAGGTGCGATTGGCAGGTGCCCTCTCCTGCCACCCCCCAATAATAGTGTGTCAGGTGTCTTCTCCCGCTCTCCCGGGAATAGAGTGGTAGGTGCCCTCTCCCACCTCCCCAGAAACAGTGACAAGTGCCCTCAGCTGCACCCCCCTCCCAGAAGAAGAGTGACAGGTGACCTCTCCTACCTCATCTCCCCAGCAATAGAGTGACAGGTGCCCTTTCCTACCCCACCTTCCCAGTAATAGAATGATAGGTGCCCTCCTTCTGCCCTCGTCTATAGAGGGAAGGCTGCTGTTCCCGCCCTCTCCTTGGGAAAAGTGTTACAGGTGCTGTTCCTCTGGTTCTCCAATGAAATGACAGGTGCCCTTCCCTGTCACCCCTTCCTGCCAGAAATAGAGGGACATTTGTGTCCCCGTCCCCCCCAAATAGGGTGGCAGGTGCAGTCTTCTCCCCACTCCTCAGTAATGTGACTAGAGTGACAGGTACTTTCCTTCCTCGCCTGAATATAGTGACAGGTGCCTTCTCCCCTCTCAAACACAGTGACAGGTGCCCTCCCCAACAGAATGAATGCCTTCTCCCTCCTTCCCACCCGATATAGTGACAGGTATCATTTCTCCTCTCTACAAAATATGATGATGGATGCCTTCTCCCCACTATATATAGTGAAAGGTAGTCTTTCTCCTCCCACTCTCTCTGAAATGCATAGTGACAAGTTCCTTTCTCCCTTCACCTCCCTCAAAAGTTAGTGACAGAGTCCAACTCGGCTGCATCCTCCCATCTCAGACTTCCAGACCAGATCCTTGTCTCCCTCCAAATATGACAGCTTTCTGTTTCCTCCTTTGCTGCCTCATCCTATAGGGATGAGTTGCAGCTCTTTCCAGAGTGACAGCTCTATTGAAGAGTGTGCTGCTTCTCCTTTTCCCAGCCCTCACTCCCCAAGGACAGCTCCACGGAGAGCTACCTTCTTTGTTCACAATCACCCTGTCTCCAATTAAAGGTCAGTTGAGGGGTTAGTGTCATTTCTTAACTGCCATGCTATTGAGAGTAGCCCCTCAGCCAATTATACTCCAAGGGTCTTTTACTAGTAATCATATAGGTGACAGACATCATGGAGACCTTTTAAGTCATCTAGTCTGTTTGTCCCCCCTCTTCTTCTGATCTTTTTATATACATAGGCTTCGAAGAATCCAGATGTTAAGTTGTTATAATTTCAGTGGATACAGTTGTTTATTTTTAGAAATCTTTTTGAATTTTATCAATTTCAGTTTACACAGTTGTGGGAAGTTATTGGGGGGGGAGGCTGGACAGTAATTGTTTAACAACAGTAAAGGTTAAGCAGCGGAAATGGAGCACTTTGAAGACTAACAAAATGAGTTATTCAGTGATGAGCTTTGTGGGGACAGACCCACTTCTTCAGATCAATTTCATTTCCAGTACAGACTGACATTTATAAGTACAGAGGACCAAAAAGAAAAAATAAATTGCAATAAAAACTGACAAATAAAATAGGATTGAAGGAAGGGGTAAGAGGTGGGGGGATATTAATTCTCCTGCCTGAGATAATTATGAGCATCAAAGGAAGGGAAGCAGTCCTTGTAACAGTCCATGTAATGCATGAGGTAGTTGATGTCTCTGTTCATACCATGTGTTAATGTGTTGAATTTGAATATGTAATCTGACTCAGAAATGTCTTGCTCTAATCTGTTAAATTTTCAATGTTCTAGGACGCAAATTCTCAGGTCTTTAACAGAATGGCCCACCCCATTGAAGTGTTTGCTGACCAGCTTATGTGTATTAAGTTTCTTGATGTCTGCTCTGTGTCCATTTTTGTGCCCAGCCTGGCCAAAGTACATAGGGTCAGGGCATTGTTCGCACATAATAGCATATATAATGTTGCTGGAAGTGCATGAGAATGTGCCTTTGATCTTGTAACTAGTGTGGTTAGCTCCAGTGATGATGTCCCCAGAATAAATATGTGGACAAAGTTGGCAGCAGGGTTTGTTACAAGGAAGAGTTCCAAGATTTGTATTACTGTTGTGTAGCCCATGATTGCTGGTGAGAACCTTTCTTACGTTGGGAGGTTGTCTATAGGAAAGGACTAGCCTCTCACCTAGAGCCTTCTGGAGTGTAGCATCCTGATCCAGAATAGGTTGTAGATTTTTAATGATGCATTGCATTGCAGGGATTTGAGCTGGGGGCTATAGGTGATGACAGGTGGTGTTCTGTTGTTCTTCTTGGGCCTATCTTGAAGTAGCTGGTTTCTGGGTATTCATCTGGCTCTGTGAATTTGTTTTTTTTACTTTTCCTGGTGGGTAATTCAGTTTTATAAATGCTTGGTAGAGGTTTTGTAGTTTTTGGTCTCTGTCAGTAGGATCAGAGCAGATGCAATTGTATCTAAGTGGTTGACTGACTGTAAATGATAGATCATGTGACATGAGCTGGATGGAAGCTGGAGGTGTGTAGGTAAGTGTAGCAGTCAGTGGGTTTCCGGTAGATGATCCTCTGTACTTAAAAATGTCAGTCTATATGAAGTGGGTCTGTCCCACAAAAGCTCATCGCCGAATAAATCATTTTGTTAGTCTTGAAAGTGCTACAGCTCTGCGGCTTTGTTTTGTTGGAGTACAGACTAACACAGCTACCTCTCTGTTACTATTGAACAGTAAAGGTTGAGATTCAAAAGGTTAAAGTGTATAACAGTTAAAATTAATTGCCAACATCACCAAGAGCAGAAAAATAACCAGTGTAAGTATCCTTAAATCTACCTCTAAAGTTTTCAAGCGGTATTTTTCTCTCTTTGCCTTTCCATGCATGTTAGTTGTTATTGTTGGAAATATTCATTTTTCCATTTGTGCATGTTTGATGGAATCAGAGAGACTAGGTGGGTGACATTTTATTAAGCCAATCTGTGTTGGTGAAAGGGAAAAGCTTTTGAGCCTACACGGAGCTCTTCTTAAGGTCTGGGAAAGATACTTAGTGTAACTGCCAAATGCAAGGTGGGACAGATTGTTAGGACTAAGGAGTTAACGCATTTTGCGAGGTGTTGAAGGTGAAGTGACGGATACAGTAAAGTAGGGTTGGTGGCTTATATATTGTTGTAATAAACCATAAATCTAGTGTTTCTATTAAATTCACTATTTTAGCGTCTAAGAAAGCTGTGAATTTATGCTGCCAGACTCTTTTTTTGACTGTGTTGTACAGGTTTCTTTTGAGGACGAGAAGCCAGCGGTCAGAGGGAGGAATTATTTTGTGACATTTTCTCTAGTGGGTGTTATGATGGTCTTTTATATGAGTTCTTTCAGGAACATCTTGTTTCACTTATATGATTGGTAGGGCATTTATTACACTGGGTGAGAGACATCACAGGGAACAGGCATAAAATCAGTGTCTCAATATTTACCGATTAAATGTAATCCTTCCAAGTTGATATATATCCTGTAATTTTTCACTGTTTTGTGCTCTATATTATTCATGAAGAAAAAGCTTCCTTCATCAAAATGTGTCTTTCTTCCCTATTGCAAATAACACATTTTTTCCCAGTGATAATATGCGGAAGTATTGCAGTGGTCATAATAAAGTTCATTTTGTGATTTGTTTGCTTACTCAAAAGTTGCAAAATTAAGTACTTCACAGTGAGTTTCCCAGTGGTAGGGCAAATTACCTGGGTTCCACTGAATATTTAAAAGACAATAAAAAAGTAAATTTACCCAGGGCCTTACGTGGCAGACGGATGCTTTATAAATAATGTTGATTGCTCCTTTCAGTTTTCTTTCTTTCTTTGCATACCCATTTAAGTTTGAAAAGCACTTCATTATCCCCAAGGATTCAAGTAACTATAAAAATAATGTGCCTTGCATGGTGTCAAGTTTCGGAGGGGTAGCCGTGTTAGTCTGGATCTGTAACAGCAACGAAGGGTCCTGTGGCACCTTATACACTAACAGAAAAGTTTTGAGCATGAGCTTTCGTGAGACTGCAGCAATTGTGGAGAGACAGCATCATTTGCCTCACAACCTCAGTCGTGCAGAGCGCAATGCCATCCACAGCCTCAGAAGCAACCCTGATATTATAATCAAAGAGGCAGATAAAGGAGGAGCTACTGTCATCATGAACAGGTCTGACTGCCAGAAGGAGGCTTCCAGACAACTCTCCAATACCAAATTTTACAGGCTACTTTCCTCAAATCCCACCGAGGAATACACTAAGAAACTACACCATCTGCTCAGGACACTCCCTACACAAGCACAAGAACAGATTTATACCAACACACCTCTAGAGCCGTCCGGGGCTATTGTACCTACTACCCAAGATCCACAAACCTGGAAATCCTGGACACCTCATCATCTCAGGCATTGGCACTCTCACTGAGGGACTGTCTGGTTATGTGGACTCTCTCCTCAGACCCTATGCCACCAGCACTCCCAGCTATCTCCGAGACACTACTGACTTCCTGAGAAAACTGCAATACATTGATGACCTACCAGAAAACACTATCCTAGCCACCATGGATGTAGAGGCTCTCTATACCAACATCTCACACAAAGATGGAATAAATGCTGTCCGGAACAGTATCCCTGATGATGCTACAGCACATCTGATGGCTGAGCTCTGTAACTTTATCTTCACACACAACTATTTCAGATTTGGTGACGATATATACCTTCAAATCAGCGGCACAGCTATGGGTACCCGCATGGCCCCTCAATATGCCAATATTTTCATGGCTGACCTGGAACAGCGCTTCCTTAGCTCTTGTCCACTAATGCCCCATCTCTACTTACGCTACATTGATAACATCTTCATCATCTGGACCCATGGGAAGGAGACTCCGGAGGAATTCCACCGGGACTTCAACAACTTTCACCCCAACATCAACCTCAGCCTGGAACAGTCCACACAGGAGATCCACTTCCTGGACATCATGGTGCTAATACACGATGGCCACATCGATACCACCCTGTACCATAAACCCACTGACCGCTACGCCTACCTTCATGCCTCCAGCTTCCATCCCAGACACACCACAAGATCCATTGTCTACAGCCAAGCACTAAGATATAACTGCATTTGCTCCAACCCCTCCGACAGAGACAAACACCTACAGGATCTCTACCAAGCATTCTTGAAACTGCAGTACCCACCTGAGGAAGTGAAAAAACAGATCAACAGAGCCAGATGTGTGCCACGAAGCCTCTTACTACAGGACAAGCCCAAGAGAGAAACCAACAGAACACCTACACCTACAGCCATCACCTACAGTCCCCAGCTAAAACCTCTACAGCGCATCATCAGGGATTTACAACCCATCCTGGACAATGATCCTCCACTTTCACAGGCCTTGGGACGCAGACCAGTCCTTGCCCACAGACAACCTGCCAACCTGAAGCAAATCCTAACCAGCAACTATACAACACACCACAGTCACTCTAACTCAGGGACCCATCCATGCAACAAACCTCGTTGCCAGCTCTGCCCACATATCTACACCAGCAACACCATTACAGGACCTAACCAGATCGGCCACACCATCGTGGGTTCATTCAGCTGCACATCTACCAATATAATTTATGCCATCATGTGCCAGCAATGCCCCTCTGCTATATACATCGGACAAACTGGACAGTCTCTACATAAAAGAATAAACACACATAAATCAGATATCAGAAATGGCAATATACAAAAACCCGTAGGAGAGCACTTCAATCTCCCAGGCCACACAGTAGCAGACTTAAAAGTAGCTGTCCTACAGCAAAGAAATTTCAGGACCAGACTCCAGAGAGAAATTTCTGAGCTAGAATTCATCTGCAAATTCGACGCCCTCAGCTCAGGCTTAAACAAAGACTGTGAATGGCTGGCTAAGTACAAAAGCAGCTTCCTCTCCCTTGGTGTTCACATCTCCAGATCAACTGCTGGTAGTAAGTCTCACCCTTGCTGACTGAGCTAACCTTGTTATCCCCACCCTTGCTCTGGCTTATTTATACCTGGCCCTGCAGATTTCCAAGACCAGCATCTGATGAAGTGAGTCTGTGCTCACGAAAGCTCATGCTCAAAACTTTTCTGTTAGTCTATAAGGTGCCACAGGACCCTTCGTTGCTATAAAAATAATATGTATATTATAATAATATTTGGTGTATTGCCTACATCCGTGTGGTTTGAAATGTATGAGAGTGTCTATTTGGAATTGGATGTATTAACTCTGCATCGCAATCTGGATGTTTTCTTAATTAACCCAAAGTTGATGGCCACTGATGTTTTCAAAATGGCTTCTGGTTATTAGTTAAGGCATGGGGAGGTAAAAGTCAGTCCTGAATGAATTTTCTTGACATATGTTGATGTATTTTAAAATTTTGAATAAAACAAAACCTGGAAAGTCTGGGCAGTCACTATGTATTGAAAAACAAAAGGAATTATTAAATTAGTCATTGAGCACAATGCATGATGTAGAAGACATAAGATGTAATTCTTGTCCCAGTCTAAACAGACATGGTTTTGATGCACGGGTGTCCCAGAGGAAAAGATTCTGGTGTAGCATTTGTTGGGAGTGTAAGAGAAGTTTATTTACTGTTCGTGGCCTTTGGGGAAGTTTCAAGTTTGGAAAATTGATGGTTATGGTGTAAAAAGCTTGAACCAAAGCTTAATCTAGTATTTTATAAAGAGCCTAATTGAGTTAAGTGCTGGGATCCAACTTTGCTCTTCACCTCATACCCCCATAAAAAAAATCCAAACTCAGCTTTGTTGAGGTATTTGTGCAGTGGTGTGTGAAGCAATTTCTGTAGTAAATACAGCTTTTAGCGTCCTTTTGGATCAAGTATCTGCAGCAAAAAGAGCTACTTTTTTTCTAATTTGGTTTAAAAAAAACCCTCAGTAATTTAAGAGCTGCAATGCATGTGAATATGAAACAGTCCTTAATGTCAAACCGTACATTTTGTAACTCCTGTTTTAAGAGTTGCACACACACATCCCACAATGCACTGCGTATACTAGAGGGAGTTATCCAACATTTTGGGATCACATATTGTTTGCTATTTAGATATAAGTTGTTCATTGTTTGGCTTTTAGATGTTCACTGACATATCGAAAATAATCAGGAGATTTTTTTTTTTTTTTTTTACTTTGCAAACGCAGTATAGTGTTACAAAGAAGTCCATAAAGAGGTGCATGTAGCTCTGGAGCTGCAGGTTGCAGACCTGTCTTGGATTATAGAAGATCTATACATTTATACACCATTATGTCTAAAAAATAACCTTAGCTTTTGGTCATTCTTCTTGTGAGGGATTCTTTTCAATACAACACTTTGGGTTGAGAAGTGCACAGTAATTATAAATTGACTCCAAGTTACTACATCTAACAGGAGGGTTCTGGCTGTTAGTGTGTGGGATGTCAATAAGAACAAAGTTCTCTATGCTTATTGTTATATATTTTGATATCCTATTTCCTTTCTCATGCTGTTGTAATTCACCTGGTTGGTGAGGTAATGTTTAAGATTTACACTAGGGGGTGGTATTTTCTCCTTTATTCTTTCTTTACCTAGGATCAGAGAGGGAGCTGTGCTAGTCTATAAACTACCAAAACAAAAAAGCAGTCAAGTAGCACTTTAAAGACTAACAAAATAATAATTTGTGCTTACCTAATAAATTATTTTGTTAGTCTTTAAAGTGCTACTTGACTGCTTTTTTGTTTCTTTAGCTAGCAACTGTTTTTGAGTTCAGACAGTTTCTCTTACTCCGAATGAGTTGCTGTCTGTCTGTTAAATTGCTTGCATTCTAGAGGATACTTACAAAAGATAATGGAAGCATATCAGGACAGACAACATTTCTTTTCATGTCTATATCCTGTTGTTCAATTAAAAAAAAATAGAAGCCATATATTTTGCCCTCCTTCCATAAAAGTAAGCCATGGGCAAGAAGACCAGAGCAAAAGCGAATAGTTTTTTCCCCAAATCTGCTACAAGGGTAAATAATAATAATGCTCTAACAAATCCAGGGAATACAGGACATTTCCTTCTCAGTTTGAGATCAACTGTGATGTCCAAGGAGTACACTGGGCTTGCCACTATTGTGCCACTGAAAATACTCAGTGGTTTATCCAATGCAGATCATGGGATTGGAAGGTGGGAGAGGAGGAGAATGAGTCTGGCAGGATGTTCACTGAGCTTTTAAAACAAGGGGCCAGATCATTTACTCATCCATCCCTGACTTGAGTAGAAGATATGAACCCCAGGCAGACGTAGGTGAAGGGAGGGCTCAAGAGGGAATTCCCGCTGCATAGTATAATTCTTCCTGTTTCAGCTCTTGGTATTATTGCCCCCTTCCCCCATTGTTAATAAGACGGTGTTAAAATACCTGATTTACATAGGAGTTCAGCCCACTGGGAATGTACTGTCTTTTGAGGGATGACAAATGGAGGAGCCCTGGCCTCTGGCCAAAGAGCTCCAAATACCTACAAGTTTTAAGCACTGAACTGAAGTTGCAAATCCCTGTTGTTCCCTCCTGGAGGTAAAAGCACCACAGCAAATGGAAACTTGGTGAGTTTCTGTTCCCTTACTTGTAGGGAAAGCCCACCTATGTTTTGGCGCTGTGTGGGCAAGTTTGAATGGCTACTGAAGTATGTATGTAGTTGGTATGGAAATATGCATTTCTGTTTCTTAACCATTATGGTCCATTTGTACAATAATAGAAGTAGTGCTTGGTTTGATGGCAAAATCTCTTACATAGTGCCTGGAAGGTGATAGGTAAGTTGCTGGGATGATTGTCCAGTGTGCTTTTTGGGAGAAGGCATGGTGTGTAGGGTTGAATGCAGGACTGGGGATTCCGACTTTGCCACTGACAAGCTGTGTGATCTTAATGAAGTGACTTGCCCTAACTTTTCCATCTTTAAAGTGAGGGTAATAATGCGGGGTGTGAGGATTAATAAATGTTTGTGAAGTGCTTTGAAAATGTAGGAAGCAAAGAACTGTCTTTTAGCCCCAAAGGGCTTTTTTTAACTGTGGTTTGGGGGGAAAAATTAACAGGTATTTGTTCACCTTTTCTGTTTTTTGTTTTGTTTTGTGTTTTTATATTTAGCACTTGTGCAATCTGAAAATAAATAAAGCATAATAAAATCATTGTTTGTGAACATTTAAAAGAGAAAACCAACCCTTATTTGTATTTGACATTTTTGATAACATCAGGCAAAGACCATGTTTAGAACACTAGTGATCTCTGTCCTGGTTAAAAAAAACAACTACATCCAATTGTGGATTTCTGAGATTTTCATCACCTATGTGATTCCGCTTTCAGAACAGGGTTAAAAGAGCTGAAGTTTTAGCACCGAGGCCTGAAGCAGTTATATTCGAACAGGGGCTAGTATATATGGGGTTGTGAGCTGTTCACCACCACTGCAAAACCTGCTTTGCCTTCAGCATTAGTTATGGTGTTAAATATATGTAAAAAGTATTTTTAAATTAAACGGGGAGCTTTGCACTCTGATGCTTGCTATGTGAAAGGGGTCCCAGTGCAAAAGTTTGAGTACCACTGCATTGGAACAATACATACTGACAGCAACATTGTGTTAGAACATCTTTATGGTAGTGATATCAGGCAAGTCACTTAACTTAATAGACACTTGTAGTAAGTAATTTTCTTTGCCCCTCCCCCCAGCTGATTCATCAGTTGTCATTTCATTTTTTCGTTTTCTATCTCTCTGTTATCTGTCATCATGCCAGTTCACTTTCAGCACTATTTCCAGATCTGAAGAAGTGGGTCTGACCCATGAAATCTCATCACCTAATCAATTATTTTGTTAGTCTTTAAAATGCTACAGGACTGGCTGCTTTTTTGTTTTGTGAAGATACAGACTATTAGGGCTACCTCTCTGTGACTATCTTTATGGCAGTCAGTGAGGCTAAATCAGGGAAAACTGTTTTTGCTAAACAAAGATAAAAAACTTTTGGGTTTTTTGTGCTGTGTGAGTTATATTTTTAGAAAGGGGTTTGCTGATTTTTTTAAGATAAAATACAGATACTTGAGAATGCCTTTAAAGGAGGGATTATAGTCCAGTGATTAAAATTTGGGACTATAGGAAACCAGGACTGTTAAGTTCTTTTCTTGACTTTGTCACTGATGTAGTGTGCTCTTCACTTCACAGAAGTTCCTCAGTTTCCTTGTCTGTAGAACAGGTACCTGACAGGAAGGTTGAGGGTTGATTGTAAAATGCTAGAGGCTTAGTTTTTTTGAATTGCAGGGTAATAAATAAAATACAGGTGATAATTTAAATATTAAAACAACTTGGTGATCTCCAATTAGGAGATGCTGCAGAACACTTCTTTTTGATTCATGCATCTGACAAAGTGGGTCTTTGCCCGCAAAAGCTTATGCTGCAAAATATCTGTTAGTCCATAAGGTGCCACAGGAATTCTTGTTCCTTTTTGACAAAGCCTTTCAGTAAGCACAAGAATGACACAATAACTCCATCTTTTACCTGTCTCATCTCCCTAAAACTCCGTCCTCAAAACAAGCAAAAACACCTAAAATTAATTAATAAACCTGTCAAAATCTTAACTATACCTTAAGCAGAATTTTTAATAAGCCAAAGAGGGAGAATACCCAGAGATTCATGAAATCCCATAGGAACTCTGCTATTATCAGTCAGTTTTACATAGAAGGTGCTCAGTTGCTATGGTGATAGAACCAGCATTATACTTAAATATACAAAATATTAAAGAATAAAGCTATTAAGAGAAAAGTTTTACATTTTAAGAATGGCAATGAAAATGCTTGACTGGTTTCTTGCAGTGTGTATATTGGAAACTGTAGCATTTTGCTAAGGTAAAAATCAAGAAGCTAAAATAACCTGGTTTTGGAGACCTAGGTTAGTGAAATACAGAACTGGGGAAGGGAGAAGTACATTTTAATCCTTTCTTTTAATTAATGACATGTTCATAACACAAGTGAGATGTTTAAAAGAACATTTTGCTTACATCTTTAGATTGAACACAAAGCAGGGAAATAGCAGTTAGTTGCATAGGAAAGCTTGATGAGTCCTTTGAATTTAAATTTATAAGAAAGAAATTCAATGTATTTCTTAAACCTCTTAAAAGGTTTAGCAAAGAATTGAACAGAATGCACATATTTTAAAAACAAACAAAAACTTTGTGTTTAGTGTGGAGGAAAAAACATGAAGGTGGCTTTCAGGGATGGTCTACAAAGTGCTTGGTCCTGCCATGAGGGCACGGGGCTGGACTCGATGTTCTCTCGTGGTCCCTTCCAGTCCTACTCATCTATGATTCGATGATTCTATGAACAGTGAGGAAATCCACAAAAGCATGCTGCCCACTGCCCAGTATACTTACATATTTGAATAGTTTCATTTGTATAAGTAGTCCCAAGCACCTGCATAAGTGTTTGCATGATTGAGGCCAATGTTTTATCTGTCTAAGCTCTGTTTTATAACACATCACATGTTGCACTGGCATCTGAATTAATACTTTATTGGCTTATTATGTTCAGTTATTTATTTTGGGTTGTTTTTTTTTTCCTCCTAGGGCACTTTTTTTTGCCTTGTATGGAAAGGGAAATAAAATGAGCAAAAATGCCAGACTTTTCACTTGCAACAAATGTAAGCTGTGTCTTCACAACGAGCTAAGGATGCTCCTGCTTGTGGCCTACTTGAAGGAGCTCTTGTCAAACTGGAATGACTATAAACAGCATAGCATGTTTAGAGGTGGCAGAGGCATAGGCAGTGGTTTAAGGCGAATTTGAACTGGGCAAAGCTAAGCTCTGGTTTGGTTGCACATGCTGCCTAGTTCCTAGTGTAGATGTAGCTATGGAGTTGTGTTCAGTCAGTTAAATGCAGAGTTTTATGTTTTCATATGTTAAGTGGATTTCAAGGCTGGATGGAATCTTTTGAAAAGGCTCTTTTAAGACTAGGAAGTCATGCTGGCTGGTATCTCTAAGGCTTAGAATCTGTTTCTATTTAGTGTTCCAGAAAGTAATGAACAAAATACTTCTAACATAAGATTGTTAATGATCACAGCTGTGAGTTTTGAAATGATGAATGGGAAAAACCACTCAATAGTGAGATCAAGAGAGTGTCTCTTCATTTCATAAACTGATCTTTATATAGGTCAGAGACTTCTTGTCACTTCATTGAATTGTCAGATACAGTAAATTATGTAGCCATCTGATAGGGCAAACCAGTTAAGATTCCAACGTATTGTTTGAACCTTAGAATAATTTATTTTTTGTAACCTCTTTAACTTACCTATGAATGGGAAATATCCCTATGTGAAGCCTTTAAAATGACTTACTTGTCAGATATCGGAGGGGTAGCTGTGTTAGTCTGGATCTGTAACAGCAACGAAGGGTCCTGTGGCACCTTATAGACTAACAGAAAAGTTTTGAGCATGATGCATCTGATGAAGTGAGTCTGTGCTCACGAAAGCTCATGCTCAAAACTTTTCTGTTAGTCTATAAGGTGCCACAGGACCCTTTGTTGCTGTTACTTGTCAGAGTGACTGCAAGTAGTGGCTACATTTGGTAAAGATGCAAAACAATTTCTATTCAGATTTTTGTTTACATGTGCTCATTACTTCCTAAAATGTTTATTTTGCGGGGAGGAAATCTTCTGTGTTTGAGCTTTGCTAGAAGGTGAAACTTCTTTGAAGCAAAATTTCTGCAGCTGTTGTAGACATGATGGTTCCTAGAGTTCCTGCAAGCATTTCGACAGGTTGAACCTCTTTAGTGCAGCACCCTTGAGACATAACTGGTGCTGAACAAAAGAATTTGCCGCACCACAGAAGGTTGATGTTATCTAGCAGTATTACCAACATTTCCACTGCTTATTAGGGCTCTTAGAAGACTTCTGGAGTAAATTACCGCTGAATAACAGCACAAAACATGGAGAGCTAGGACTGGTGTGTAAGCAAAATGTATGGGATTATGGGAAACTTGGCCATGCCCATGATAAATGGACATTCAACTAACTAAAATCAAGATGGATTACAGGTGATGCCAGATGAGTGAGTTCTGGACTAGAGATGTTCAACCTGTACTATGCCACCTTTTACAGTTGTGCGATGTGTGCTCCTACAGGGCAGTCTCCCCTGGTGAAGGCAGATCCCTGGCCCTCCCCACACACTCTGGAAAAGGTTTATCCTGCTGTCATTGTAACTTCATGAAGTCCTTGTGCTCAGGTTCATTCAAGGAAGAGATTATGTGCAGCCTCGTCTCAGCACTGTCAGGCTATGTCTAGACTACAGGGCTTTGTCTACAAAATGTCTGTTTTGTTGACAAAACCCTTTGAGTGTCCAGATTGCCAAGCGTGTTCTGTCGACAGTAATGTGCAGCACATTTGTCGACAGCTGTACCCAGCTTCCTACGAGGAAGAATGCCACTGTCGTCAGAGATCTGTTGACAAAACCCCTGTCTGGACGTTCTGGGGTGGGGGGGGCTTCTGTTGACAGAAGAGGCCTCTGGAATGCCGCACAACTCTGTCTGCTGTGGTTCTGGGTGGCCATATTGCTGATTAAAGTGGCTGGGCAGTCTGGCTGCTCTGTGTCAACAGAGTGGATCGCTCTTTCTATGTTGGTGTCCAATACACTAGCCACATGTGGCTTCTTGGCCAGTTGACAGTGGCTAGTTGGCTTGAGCAATAAATCCATGTTCATTAAAATGTGGCTAATTTGCTTCAGAGTTGGTTGGCCACCATGGATCTAGTGGATAGGAAGGCTCATTGTGTTGTTTCTTTCTCCCTCACACGCTCTCCCTCGAAGACTTGCATAAAATAAGGCACAATCCAGCTCTGATTGTTCTAAAGATTTCTTTGGCAAATGTTTATTTGGAAGCATTTATTGAGTACTCTCAACATGGCTCTTACTGTAAATTTATTTTCTACACTGTAAAATGTCCATCATTTAGCCCAAATCTTCTGAGTGGGCATGTGCATACATAGCTTTACTTAGGCAATTAGTTCCATTGAATCATAGAACTACTTTTGTATTTTGTAATTTTGTTGTCAAATGAGTCCTGCCTGGGTGAGATTAAATAGGCGCACACTCCGAAATTTAGGCTTAATAATTAATTTTGTGCTTTTTTTTAAAGTAGGCTTTTATAGATCCCTCTAATCAGAAATATTTTGTTTCATATTTAAATGGTTCCCCTGTAATTTTCCCAGGTCAAACTTTGCAACATGAGATTGATGCATGAAAAGCGGGAAGTGAAATTGACTAGGGGGTTTGCAGTGTTTAAACTGAGTGCTGTATAGAAAGTAAGTAGAGTAAATATTGGAAATAAATTAGATTTTTAAGAGTTCTCCTAGGTGTTATTAATAAATACTGAGAAGGAAACTGGAGGGATGGGAGAAACTGTAGTAGAAATGACAATATCGCTGTAGAGTAAAGGAGGGTGAGGGTGTGACTTCAGCAAGTTATTATGTCCTGCCCTCCTGCCACAATTATCTTTGCAACCCAGAAGCTGGTCAGCAGCACATTGTGACATAAGCACTTGAGTGCCTTGACTGTACAAAATACAGACTAAACTCCTCAAGAGAAGCATGAACAAATATCTTCATTTTTTATTAACTGTGGAGAAATCAGGTAATTGTTTGAAATTTTTATTATTGTATATTTGGAGTTCGCTTGTGTTTTGGTGTGGATTTCAATATATGGTACAGTTGTACAGAAATGCCTTTTACAAGCAAACTTTTTGATATTGATGTATTTTTGTATATTAACATCATACTTCTGTCCCTCAGAATAGAATCCCATCTAAATAAATTGACTACCCAAAACCTCAGTCCTGCTCTGGAGGTTATATGGTATTTCTGATATTTGTGAAGATCTGACCTGTTTCTTAGAAACTAACTTGTAGGTTCCCTGCTTAAAACCACTTGAGCTGCAGGTGTTTGAAAACTGTAAAACAGTTACTTTGTTCAGTTATAGGATATGAGCCAGTGAAGTGTGTGTTTTTTTTTTTAAAATATAGTTTAATTTTATTTTTAGTCAAACTTTTTCATAGTAACTTGATTTTTTCAAAATGTAACACTGAAGTTTGAAAACTGCTCTTTTTTATATCTCAGATCATTTTAGTTCTGCTCTTTTAGAAGTCTGAATAACTGACTTTCCACTGAAGTACCACAGTTTTTTAATTAAGTGCTATACAAGACATAGAAAATAAGGGTTTGTTATTGCAATAAAGAGTTCATAAAATAAAAAACATGTACTGAGAGGTAAGGACATATAATGAGAAACTAAGAGAAAGGCATTGACTTTGAAGGTTAGGGAAAAAAATCACTCTTCTGGTGTCTGTTGTGGCAAAAGTGAACTTCTAGGAGAGACATGAATGAAAAGAAACAATACCAGAATTTAAAAGTTCCTTGTCTTGATTCTGCTAAGCGTAGGCAAGCCTTAACTTACTACTAACAATTAGAAGTTATCTGCTTTAAATAGGCATGCCATTTCTGTACTGGGCTCTTACAATTTTGCAGGTACTTTTGTAATCTGGGATCAGGGAAAATTACTTTCAGCTTGCGCTTTTTTCAACAGTTTGGTTTTTTTTTTAATATGAGCGTTAACACAATTGTTTCAAAGTCCAGGTTAGCTGGTGGTCTGTAAATTTCCTCTTTAAGGCTTGAAACATATTTAAGATTCTGTCACAGGGTATAAAAAAGTTACCAGACAACTACTTGTCAGTCTAGGATGAAAGATTGAGAACATAAGAATGGCCACATTATCTGAGACCAAAGGTCCATTTAGCTCAGTATCCTGTCTTCAAACAGAAGCCAAAGCCAAATGCCCCAGAAGGAGTGAACAGACCAGCAATCCATCTTCTGTCATTGAGGCCCAGCCTCTGACAAACAGAGGCTAAGGACACCATTCGTACCCATCCTGGCGAATATCCACTGATGGATCTAACCTCCATGAATTAGTTTTTTTTTTAAACTCAGTTAAAGTCAGAGTGGCAGGGTGGCTACTCTGATCCAAGGGCAACAGTCCCAACATTTACTAGTCTTCCCTTTGCACACACACTCTGCCTGGTAAGCACACTAGCATTCTTTAAGTATAGTTTTATATTTTCAATTATTTGTAATGTTCTGTAGCAAGTTTGAAAATTTGTCTTGCTATGTGTCTCCCCTCTTTGAAAGATTTTATTCCCCAGATGTAAAGTTTGGCATAATCTGTTAGTTTTTATATGTTTGTACCATTCATGTCGTCACAGGTCAGGGACTTTAGTAATTGCTGCAATGGCAGGAGCATAAAATATTGTTTTTTGATATACCAGACAAACAGCAGATGGTATCAGTTACTTTTTTTATCTATTATTTTGGCCTTTTGCATCTTTTAGCAATAAAGGTTTAGCTGACTCTGTGGAGGTTGCATGAAGAAGTAGCACAGAACCTAGTAGCCTCTTCCACAGCAATATTGTCTCTGAGGGTATGTCTACATAGTGTCGACAGGTGGCTAAAAGTCGGGCAGTGCAAGTAGTGTTCCGCCCCCTAGTACAGTGGTTCTCAAACTTTTCAGCATCATGCCCCTCTTTTGATTTTTTGGGAGACCTTCACTCCACCCCCACCTCTTCTTTACCATCATCCGACTCCCCTTTTAACAAAAAATTCAATTCATAATTTAAAATAAATGAAAAAACTTGATATAAAAATGTTATTTAAAATTAAAATTAAGCACAAATAGATTTCTTGGCCCAAAACATTAATAGAAATGTAATTTAACCTCAAACAGCAGAAACAAAATGAATTTAATGTGAAGGATCACGCTGCATTTTCTTCACAAGTTGGGAAATCCTAGGTTTGAAAGATGAAAGTGCGTAACGCAAGTCATTTTTGACATCCAGTCAATTTCTTTGTTTCGTTTTTAATGTGAGTAAACTTGAAAAGTTTTTTTCAGAGGGATAAATTGACAAAAAATGGAAGAATAATGCCTGGCACTTCTTCCCCAACTTTGAAGTACATTGGGAAATATTTTTTCCAAAATTCCTCTAAGCTTGAGTTTTCGAAATTCCTTTGTGCTTGAATCATATTTTATTTCAAGTGCCTGTTCTTGCAATACTTCTGGCAATGTATTGACATCAACATCGAATGGATTGGTTACTAATTTATGAATGGGGTTGCCAGAAAAGTTGTCTGGAAAATAGTGGATGGCAGACTCAGTGGAGCTGTGCTGCCCCGCCCCAATACATGCGTCAGCTGCCAGAGCCTTAATGCCCCCACCCCCCCGAATCCCCTTACCTCCTGCTGGACCTTGAACCCTGCTGGGCTGATGTCAGCCTAGCCACAGGCTGTGAAGGCTGGTTCCAGCCCCATGCTGGAGATGGCCCGGGCCCTTTGGGTACCAGCTCCACCCCAAATTGGCTACTGGCATGGTCCCAGAGCTGCAGGCATGGCCCAGGCCCTGCAGAGACCAGCTGCAGCCCTGGCTGGGGTGTTGGACACTGTGCTGGCTCCATCCCAGCCCGGAGGCTGACTATGGACTGGCCAGGCTAGCAGCACAGCTCCCACCTTGTGGATGCGTAGTACAGCCCCAGCTGTCTGAGCCTGCGCCAGCTGCCAGAGCTGCCCACACTAGCTGCCCACCCGCCTGATCCCTGCACTGCCAAAGCTGCTTGCCCAGCCATCAGCTGGTGGGGCTAGCTGCCTGCTCGTCTGCCAGCCATCGGGGCCAGCTGCCCAAGCTGCCCACCCAAACTGTGGGTCAGCCACTCATCCACCTCCCAGCCCAAGCCGGGGCCAGCCGCCCGAGTCCTGTGCTGCCAGGGCCAGCTGCCCAAGCCCCACAAGCCACCCACCCAAGCCCCTCTGCTCCCCCAAGTCAGGCTCCCCAACCCCCATCTAACCCCTTCCTCCTCCTCCTCCCTCCCCCACCAACCCACATTCCTTCGTAGGAGGCAGCTAGCTCCACCTGGGTCTTTGCCAGCAGCCTGCTTTTTATAGCAGCTGCCCTGGGTTGCCCATGTAGAACAGCAGGGGCTGAGAGCTGGAAGCAAAGGCCAGCTCTTTCTTGGAGTAGGAGGAATGAAGGAGGGGGGTGGGTCACCTCACACCCCCCTTGGCATTTCTTCACATCCCCCCATTTTGGGAAACCATGCCCTAGTACTTGCCAGGGCAAATATTTTTGTCATGAGGGGGCAGAGGAGGGATGGAAATTTAATCAGCTGTAAGCAACAAAAGCTTTGTCACTCATTGCCAGAGAAGACAAAGCCTTCAGGTATGCCCATGTTGAACTGGAAGCAAAAAGAGAACTGTTAGATGTTCCTGGGAGAGCCTGTTGACCTTGTTCCCTCTTCTGGTTTCATAGACATCTTCAGTAGGGAAAAAGTGGCTTTTTACCATGTGTGAGGTAAAATCTATTGTTCATTTTGACCTGCTGAGAAGTGTAAACCCTGCAATGTCAGCAGTAAGTTAGCTGAGATGAGAGGGAAGATGGAGCAGATACACATTAACCTTTTTCCTAGTGTGGCTGCATCTTAGAGCCTGTTGTGTGAAAGACGCACGCGAACAGTCTTGTCTGAATAGGTATAAGAATGGAACTTACTGCACACAAAGGTGGTGTTTGTATCAATAGTACATTTAAAAATCAGACAGTTTAAGTGTGTGAGGCAGTCTCGTCAAATTTCTTGCTAAGGCATTGCCTTTTCATTAATTTTTCTGTTTATAAATTGATGCTTGTGTTTATTTGTAATGTGTTTGGATTCTGTGGCATTAGGTGCGTTATAAATCAATTAAATGTACAGGGCCTTGAACGCTAAATAAGAAAGGATACAATGTAATTTTTTTTTCCTGACTTGGGCTGTGCTTTTAAATTTAAAAAAAAGTTTGTTTTTTTTTTGTTTTTTTTTAAGCTTCTCTTGTGCACCCCTTCCCCAAACCTACTTAATTGGAGACATTTATTTGAAATGATCTAGATTGTGGGTGTCCAACCTTCTGGCTTGCTTGGGCCGCATTGAGTGAAGATAGTCTTGGGCCGCGTACAAAATATATAATAATGTATATAAACCACGTAATAATGTTAGAAGTTTACAATCTTGTGGGTCCGCATTACTAGCTATCCAGGGCCACATGCGGCCTGAGGGCCGCAGATTGAACATGCCTGATCTAGAGGATGAACCTCTCAAGTCTGGCCACAGCTGTAGTCTAGCATGATCTCTATTTGCCAGATGACCGCTTATCATGGGTGTGGCCAAGGTTCTAGTGGTCCTATCAAGTTTGTTTACAGCTACCAGTCCTGGCTTTCAGTGTTGTGTGCTGTTATTTAGCTGTAATTTACCATTAAATGTTTTCTAAGAGCTCAGTAAGCAGTGGAAGTGTTGGTAAGGTGCTAGACCAGGGTCAGCAACCTTTCCAAGGAGGAGTACTGAAATTTGACTTTATGACTTCTGTACTGTCCAAATGCAGGTGACTTTTTAAAGTCACTAGTTGTGCTGCTTACAATAACTTCATTAACAAATAAATAAAGATGCAGAGCTTTACTGTTTGGTGCAGTGTGCAGAAGGGATTGGCCAGGGTCCCCTTGGGACTTCCTGCCTGCTGCATGGAGGCTATGCATGAGGCAGGAAGACTCCTGCTGCTGTCCCAGCCCCACACTCCAGTGGAGGTCCTGCAGCTGGGGCTCTGGGTCCCCGGGTCCCCATACTCCAGTGAGGTTCCTGTGCTTCAGCAGGGGACCCTGCTGCTGCCCGTGCTGTGGCAGGAGGTCCTGGCTCCAGACCTACACTCCAGCAGGGGGTCCCAAACTCTGGCTGCGTGCTCCAGCAGAGAGTATCAGCAGCTGGGGCTCCAGCCTCACACTCTGGTGGGGGCCCTGCTGCAGGAGTTGTGGTGAGGGCAGACTTGGACCCCATGCTGCAGCTCTGTGGCAGAGACTCTAGAGCAGGGGCTCTGGCTATGACCCTGTACTCCCACCGCATCCCATGCTGCTGCATCTAGGTTTGAATATGGACTGGGAATGGCTGGCTCTCTACCCTCTCTTGTTATTCACATCTCCTCATCAACTCTTGGGGAATGGGCTACATTTTTCCTGACTGAACTGGCCCTGATAGCACTGAACCCTCACTTGAGAGGTAACTCCTCTTCTTTTCATGCACTAGCATATTTATGCCTCCCTCTGGAATTTCCACTCCATACATCTGACAGAGAGGGGCTTTGCCCACAAAAGCCTTCATCCAAATAAATGTATTGCTCTTTAAGATGCCACAGGACTTGTCATTGTCTTGTGTTAAATGTGGAGATCCTGTTCCCACACCTCTTCACAGCTGCTTGTTAGACCCCTCAGATTACCTTAGTAGTTCAAACTGCCTGTTTTTCTGCAGTCTTCTTAACATGGTGTACGCTGTTTGCATCTTGTTCTGGAGTGTAAGGACGGGAAAGCAAAGTGTTGGCTAACATCAGGTTGACTCGCCACATTGTGGTGTTGGAATAGGCAATATTTGGTGGAGCTGGAGGTGTGGGTGAGGAGAGGAGATGAGCTAAGGACTGAGGCAAAAAATGTGGGTATGGAAGTTAGTGGGGTTTTGCTTGCAGGTCACATTAATGCCAGTACTTAGTTCAGTAGCAATATTAAATTCCAAATGCAGTTCTCACCCTGAAGATTAAGTCCTTTGCTTTTGTTTTTACTTCTGTTTTCCCCCTTCAATTCAAGTCTCTTCTCACTTTCCTCTCTTTGGAGTGAGACCTAATGAACACTTAAAACACATAAGCTGCATCTACACTAGTCTGCTACTTCGAAATAGCAGGCACAGCTATCTGACCTGCATCTGACGAAGTGGGTTTTTGCCCACGAAAGCTTATGCTTATACATTTCTATTAGTCTATAAGGTGCCACAGGACCCCTCATTGCTTTTGCAGATCCAGACTAACATGGCTACCCCTCTGATACTGAACTTTGAAGTAGCGCGCATCGTGTTCAGACATGCCACGTGCTACTTGGACATTGAAGTCGACAGTAGGTGCGGAGACGCTGAAATTGGTATCCCAATGAGAAAATGGAAATAGTGTGCCACTTCAATGTCTAACATCAAAAAAGGACAAGTGTAGCTGCTCTGTGGCCTGCTGCTTCGAAATAGCAGGATCTGCCGTAGCAGCAATCAGCTGGGATGCGGAGATTTGCTGTTCAGCCCCTGTGGGGCTCTATGGTCAGTGCGCACTGTTGCTCTTAAAGACCGTGGACCAGGAAACCCTGTGGCAGGAAGCTGAGAGCATGCAGGCAGCTGCCCCAACACGTGCTGCCCCTGCATGCCTTGGTGCAACCCACAGCACGGCGGAGAGCAGCATGGCCAGCACCTGGGCAGGTCAGGAGCCCCAGGGCTTCCCCTCCGAGCGTGCCCAGGGCTTGCAGGGGTCCAGCCAGAGGGGGCAGAAGCGGGGCCTCTCCTTGACCGATGCTGAGCTCCACGACCTGCTGGGGCTATGGGGCAAGGAGGAGGTGCTCCGGTTGATGGGGAGCAAGTGGTGAAAAGCGGCCATATTTGCCTGGCTGGCCGAGGGCCTGTCCATCTGGAGTCACTCTGTCTGCACTCCTGATCGCATCAGGAATCAGGTGAAGGAGTTGCGGCAGGGTTACGCCTGGGCTTGGGACTTAGCCAGCTGGTTGGGGGCTGCCCCTGCCTCTTGACCCTATTACCGGGATCTCAAGGCCATCCTGGCCCCCCAGGACACCACCTCCGCACCGGTCATCCTCAACACCATGGCCAAGGAGCCCCAGCAGGTTGCACAGCAGGAGCTGGGACAAGAGGCCAGCCCCGCATCACTAGGGCCAGAGTCAGAGCCGGGTAGCGAGGCAGCAGGGTGGTTTAGCAAGGAGGGGGAGCTGGTGATGGACCTCCCCCTCCCCCTTCCAGTCGGGCATCTGCCAGATGGGTGTCCCTTGACCTCGGCAGTGGACCCTCAGGTATATACCCCACAGGACACAAGGACATGGAGCAAGGGCACCATACGTGACTTGAGCACCCCACAGCCCCAGGATGATGGCATGGCTACCAGTGCCTGTCAGCACCCCTTCCTACTGCCCTTCCTGCTGTCCCTCCCACCGTGGCCCCACCCGACAGCCCCCCCGGGCGATGAGCCTGCTGGGGCCTGAGGCCGAGCCCTGGCCTTACCTGCCCATGCTCCTTGCCCCCACCCAGCCTTGCTGGCAACCCCGGGTCGGGGGGTGGGGCATGGGAGCCGGAGCTGGCAGGGGTCACGCCCCTCTACTCCTGCCCTCGAGTGATGGGTCAACAGCTGGGTCATCCAAGTGCCCTCTCTCCTGTAAATAGTTGACCCCCCTTATGTACATAGTTTTCTGCAACGTTGTTTGTTACAAATAAGTTTTATTCCAAGGTGCACATGTTCTCAATATATGTACAGTTCCGTTCTCCCAAACCCCCATGTGCTGTATGCTCATATGGGGGGGTGGGAGGTAGTGTGTGGAGGGGTTGGGTGTGGTGTGTGGGAGGCCCTCTGGGGGTGGCCAGAGCAGCGCTCATTGGGGGCCTTGCTCGAAGTACCACTGCAGGGCCTCCTGAACGCAGATCCCTGCCTGGTGGGCCCTGGCGGCTAGGGGCGGTGCTGGCTGGGGGTAGCCCGTGCCAGCCTTGATGACCCACCCCTGCAGGTAGGGCTCCCCATTACTCTTCACAATATTGTGAAGCCTGCAGCAGGTGCCCACAACCTGGGGGATGTTGAGGACGCCCACATATAGGCGGGCAAGGAGGCAGTGCCGTTGCCCTTTCAGGCAGCCAAAGGTGCGTTCAACCACCTGGCAGGCTTGGTTGAGCTGTTCATTGAACTGCTCCTGGGTGGTGGTGAAGTGGCCCGTCTATGGCTGCGTGAGCCAGGGCTGGAGCAGGTATGCCGTGTTGGCCACCAGGCAGACCCACAAACAGCAGGACCCTGAAGCAATTTGGGAACCCCAGTGTGGCAAAGTCCATGATGGCTACGTCCAGGTCCCTAGTGCGGATGACCCTCTGTAGGAGCAGGGCATTCAGGGCGCGGAGCACCTGTGGGGAAGGGACATAGGCATGCATGAGGATGTGTGGGGTGTGCCCAGCCCACCCCGGGCCCCTACACCATCCCCCCCACCACTTGGTGGGTGCATGCATGGGCTGCCTTACCTCCATTATGACAGCCCCAACTGTGGCCTTGCCCACACCTAATTGGTGTCCCACGGAGTGGCAGCTCTCTGGAGTGGCCAGCTTCCAGACAGCTATCGCGGCTGTCTTCTCCACGGAGAGGGTGCACCGCATCTGAGTGTCCTGGTGTCTCAGGGCAGGGGTCAGCCACTGGCAAATCTCCAAGAAGGTTTGCCGCCTCATCTGGAAGTTCCAGAGCCACCAGTCCTTGTCCCACTCCCCCATGACCAGTTGTTCCCATCACTTGAGCTGGTGGGATGGCTCCAGAGCCTTTGGGGCACCTGCGGGGGCGGGGGGGAGGAGGGCCTGATGGTCTGGGGCATCCCCTTCTGCCCCTGGGGAGGAGTCCCCAGCTAGGAGCTTCTGGGTGGCCACCCATGCTGTGGCTAGCAGGGCACCTGCTCTGCCAGTGGTGGCCAGCGGGATGTCGAGCTGTTGCTGCTCTGTGTCTATTCCTGCGGGCACTGTGTCTACGGGGCTTGTGGCAACTCTGCAGGCCCTGTGCTGTGCTGGCCGAATGTGTATGGGAGGAGCCTTTTAAGGGAGTGGCTTGCTGTGGCCCCGGAAGGGCTTGTCCACCTGGCGTCCCCATCCACAGCCTTTCCTGGCCCCTTATTTCAAAAGGGGACACTTGTATGTGTGAACACTCCCTTTCCACGTCCGGGGTGGCCCCTTTCAATGTGCTGCATCGCTGTTTTGACGTTGCATGTCAACAGTGCCTGCCCCACTGCATGTGTAAATGCTACGTGTCAAAGGAGTGTCTTTCGAAGTCTACTTTGAAAGATGCTACTTCCACGTAGCGCTGTAGTGTAGACATAGATGTACTAGCATAACTCTATTGCTTGGGGTGTGAAACCCTTCTGCTGGTGTACACCGTATATAAGGGACTGTGCCAGCAAAGATATGCCAACATAGATATGCTGGCATAGGCTCTATAGTGTAGACATAGCATGAGAATTTGGGTCTCTGTCTACCTTTGGTTGTGTGTACCACCTTCCTCTGGGGTGTCTTCTCTGTGTTCCCATCTCCAAAGCAGACCTGATCTAAACAGAAAAGTTACATCAGTTTTACTACAACAAGAAGTCCTGTGGCACCTTATAGACTAACAGATATTTTGGAGCATAAGCTTTCATGGGCAAAGACCCGCTTTGTCAGATGTGTCTTTCAGGGGTGTACACAGTGCTAAGTTGAGGTAAGAGTTATTTTGCTGATGTAGCTGACAGTGTCAGGCGAATCCTTCCTGTTGCTGTAGGAGGTGTCTACACTTAGATGCTATAGTGGTGCTGCTATGGCATATTAAGGGTAAACTAAAATAGCCTGAGACTCTCCAAAGTCTCAGCCTTTCCTCCTTCTGAGGAGGATAAATTAAGGTCAGTTCACGTGGTGTGGCTGTCATTTTGGTTAGGTATTAGAGAGAAGTTCTGTCTGTTTTATGCGTATGTAAAAGATGTTTATGGGTAGAGTGCGACCCTTTCTCAAAGATGGCTGTGTTGCAGAAGTGCTGTCTACATTTGATTAGTAGCCCACTTTGGGATCCAGCGGGGGAGTATGCTGTATAACCGTAAAATAATACTAATTCTTTCCAAGTAATGACCTGCATTGCTCGTGTTGAAAACAGCTTGAGCTGTCAGTTGGAACATAGTGACATGCTGCCTTTGCCCACAGCTGTCCCTGCACTTTCAGACTTAATTATCATGTAAAACACTTTAAGAATGAAAGACATTTAATAAAATCAGTCTCTCTGTTCCACCCACTTGGAGGCTCATTCTGCAAGCTGCTAAGCACCCTGAGTTCATACATTCCAAGGAAGCAGACAACTTTGTATGTTTAGGCTTGTAAGCATTTGAGGAACCATTGCTTCTATCAATTCATTTAGCCCTTTTTTAAAATTCTATGAGTCCTTACATAAAGGACATTCTATAGTCCTTTACTAATAGGGCCCTGATTTTCACTTGTCCATTAGAGCCAGCTTTGTGACTGTCCTCTTGGTGAAGAACAGGACAGGGCTGCCTTTAGAACTGTGGTGTCCAGCACACTAGCCTCATGTGGCTGTTTGGCCTGTTGAGTGTGGCTAGTTGGCTTGAACAATAAATGTATTTTCAAAATAATGTGGCTAGTTTGCTATGGTGACTACTGTTTCAGAATTGGTTGGACAATATGGCTGTACGGTGAGTGCATCCAGATTTTGCAAGAGAGACAAAATGGCAGTTTTTCAGGAGCCAGAAGGTTGCACCCAATTTGCATAACTTTCCTGCAGCTTCAATTAGTCTAAAACTGCTTGTTTTATTTATAGTAGCCAGTTTGTCATAGCTAAAATTGTGAAACAGTGCCAAAGAGTACTATTCTGAACCTGCCACTGAAAAGTGTGCCAAATGTGTGTGCCCTGGTTGTGAATGGGTTGGGGGTAGCAGGAAGAGAAGCGCCTGTGGAATTGCCAGTGCTGTATATGTGAAAGATAGAAAACCATAGGCCCTGAGACCCTGAGGGTCTGGACAGGAATGTATACTCTTGTCATTGAAAATCTGGCAGCGAGTAGGGGCTTGGAGTTTTGACCACCAGAACTATCTGTATGTCCTCCTCTGTCACCTGGGTTGCTCCTCTTTCCTCTGCTAGAGGAGGGGTGTGCAAAGTGGGGGGTGGGCTCCCTTGAGTAGGTGGTGAAATTTCCTCAGAAGAGCGCAAGCACTATCAGCTTCTGGGTCTCAGGCTCATGCATATTATTAAAAATATTAAATTCTAACAAAACAAAGCAGGAGAAATGTAGCACTTTGAAGACTTAACAAAATGATTAATTCGGTAATGAGCTTTCGTGGGACAGACTCGCTTCATCAGTCTGTCCCACGAAAGCTCATCACTGAATAAATCAATGTTAGTCTTCGAAGTGCTACATTTCTGCTGCTTTGTTTTGTTGGCATACAGCTAACACGGCTACCTCTCTGTTACTATTCAATGTTCAACTCCTGTTATTGTTTTTATGTCTGTGTATTCACATTTATAAACTGGTTAAGAGAGCTTTTGCATTCTATAGATTTATTTTCCTACATGTGCCGAAAGGGTCTTTTCCAGATGAAGATAGCTGAAATTTACATCGGGTTGGATTACATTAGACAGGCTGGAGGAGTCCTGCTAGTAGCAAGGATGAAAAGTAGGGCAAGATGGAAAAAGTTTGCTCAACCCTGTTTCCCTATTCAATGGCTGAGTGATCTGTCATTTTGGAAACGTATTGTGTGACAACGTTGCCATGTTTCCATAGGGTGGGACTCCATTTTTCAAAAAGTGCTGCTGCGTGGGACAGTCTGAAGTAGTAGAACAATATTGCTGAAATCCGCAGCAGACACTCCACTTCTAACTTCAGTCCCTTTTCCATGCTGTGAGCAATATAACTAACTTAGCAACAGCCAGCAGCAATGATGGTCTAACAGGATTTTGGAAACACATTAATAGCATGAGAGTAGGCTGACAACTTTGATCTTTCAAAGAGTTTATTAGCTAGGATTTGTCTCTATCCTATGTTAGGGATTTAGAAAGAGGTAATTTGTCCTGTGAATGGAAAGTATAATTGCCCTGTTCTGTGCACTCCCCCTGAAACTCTGGTATGGTATGGTATGGTATGGTATGGTATTGGAGACAGGGTACTGGGTGGACCAGGGTCTGAGCAAATATGTCAGCTCTTTTATTACTATAATTGTCCATAAATAAATAAATGCAATGAAAGAAAAATTTAAGTCAATTGAAAAGTAAAACCTAAGTTAAATCTTTGCACTTATTCTCAATTTTTGCAGTTTGTTTTAATGTATTGCTTTGAGTAACCCTTTTTGAGGAGGCAGCTTTAAAAAACAGCTTTTCATCTCTCTGAAGCCCTGTTCTGCCCAAAAGATTAGCCAATGGTTTCTTAACATGTGAACAAGCTCATTATTTTTAGTGATTTACTTCTAAAATACATCTTACTTTCAGCAAAAAGTGGTAGGTTTTCCTTTAGTTAATGCCGTAGGTTCAGCAGAATTATTTTGATTGAGATCCTTGTTTAGAAGTGTATGGGGATGAACAGGCCAGTTTAGTAGCATTTAGTGGCCCTGAATCATGATTGTTATCATGAACTTTGGTTAATTACAGAGGAGAAGATTATCTTTCTCTGTGTCTGGTAGTTAGCAAGAGAGCAAGTTGCTTGCTGACTACATAATTGCCACAAAATTATGTGCACTCCTGCTTCAGTAGTCCATCCTTGATAAGTCTTGTGAGTAGATTACACATCAGGATGTGCTGTACTGATTTTCTTTGACTTTAATGTCTCAGTTAAAAGTTGCTATCTCCTACTTGGATAAGTAGACATAAAATTTTCATATGATGTGCAAACTACTTATATATGAAGAGTAAAAATGCATTCATAATCCTGTCTCCTGGCAAATCTTTGCAGCATTTTTCATCTCTGTTTCTACATGAAATATAAAATTGAGTGGGAGGTCCATGCAGTTAGTCTAAATACCCGGGTAGTTTGTTCTGTGTGCTCCAGGATTCTCATACAGTTTTTGTGTTTCAGAGGTAGGTTGTCAGAGGAAGTTGCAACACCTGAAAAGAGGTTTGTGGAAAGACAGTTGTCAAATGTTGATGGTTGTCTTTTTAATTTTTGTGAGAGTACTTCTTACACCTATCTTAAAATCAGAGAGGTAGCCATGTTAGTCCGTATCTTCAAAAACAACAAGAAGTTCTGTGGCACCTTATAAATGATGCAGGTCTTTGCCCACGAAAGTTTATGCTCCAAAATATCTGCTGGTCTCTAAGGTGCCACAGGACTTCTTGTTGTTTTTGTCTTAGAATCGTAGACTCATAAGGCTGCTAGAGACCTCAGGAGATCATCAAGTCCACCCCCCTTAATCTACTTGCTCTGCGAAACGAAAGTGTAGCAAAGGACCATTTAGTGCTGGTGCTTTGTTCCATTTCAGTGACATCTGTGTCAGATTTGCTTAGTTTATCACTTAGGGTAAGGTTTTCTCCCTGTCACAAACCTCAGAGGGCTTCAAGTGAAATTGGAGATGTTTGGTACTTTGGACACTGGCCTCAATAATAAAAAGTACTTAAAACTTAGCTGGTAGTTTTTGTCACAATAAAATGTATCTTATTCTTGTGCAACCACGTTAGCTATGCTGTGCTTACTCTAATAAACATTATTTAAAATCTTTATATTAAGTAGATAGGACATGGATAAATATAAAGAGCAGGTATGTTTACAGATTGAAACTCCCTAGTCTGGCACTCTCGTCTGGCAACATCCATAATCCAGCATGATTTTAGTTATCTGGATGGCCACTTGTGCATATGGACAAGTTTCCCGTGGTCTCCTTATAACCACCAGTCCTGTCTCTCAGTGTTTTATGCTGTTGTTTAGCTCTAACCTAGAGAGGTTCAACCTGTACTAACAAAATGGAGTTTTAGTAATAATTTTGAGGAAAACTGAACTTCAAATTTCCCAGAAAAAAATTTTAATTGTAGAGTTTTTCAGAACTGTAGTACAGGTTGAGCTTCTCTAGTTCAGCACCCTGGGGACCTGACCGGTGCTGAACGACAGAACTTGCTAGACCACGGGAGGTCAATATTGTCTAGCAACATTACTAACACTTCCAATGTTTACTGGGCTCTTAAAAGACATTTAGGAGTAAATTACAGCTAAATAATCCTATCGAGAGTGTTGGACTTGAGAGGTTCAGCCTGTAAGTACTAAAGGCATTGGATTCACAATGGCTAGTTATTCAAAGGCTTTAAGATAAGGAGGAATCATTGTGATAACCTAGTTTGACCAACACAAGTCAGAGAATGTTGAGCAGATAGTGTGCCCCATTTTACAAGTGAGAGGGGTGTGCGTGTGTGTGTGTGTGTTACATGTTTGTCCAGTCCTGGTTTCTGATTATAGTGGAGCTTCTATTTTAGATTTTAATTGACATTTCATATATAGTCAAAGATAATCTTATGTTTGAAAATAGAGCTAAAATACTTTTCTTCTCCCCTTACAGAGCTTGGTTATGATCCATATAACCCAGAGCTTCCCAAGCCTTCAACCCAAATAGCAAATGGTGCTTTGGGTGACATTACAGTGTCAGCCCCTAGCATTCTGCAGCTGGAATTGGTTAACAAAGCCATTGAAGAGGTCAGAAATGAAGTTGAGAGAGAACAGAAAAAGTATGAAGAGCTGTTGGAGACGACAAAGGAATACAGCACGTCTGAGGCTTCTTCACATATTTCTAAAACACCTGTGTCAGCTGCTGTGACAAAAACAGACTCCTTAGACTATAACCCAGGTAGCTATAACTTGAATAGTAACACAAACTACAATCCTACGCCTTTGGCTGCTGCTAGTTGCTCACATAAATACACCTTAGATAAATTTGATAATGCAAAATCCAAAGGTAGTTCACTGGAATATGTTCCCAAGGTTGTGGCTCCACCTAAAAAATACAGTAACGTCACTAACAATAAGTATGTGATTGATGATTCTAAGCCTTCTACAGATTTGGAATATGACCCTCTTTCAAATTACTCAGCAAGGCTTTTGAGCAAAGCCAGCACAAAGGAACAGAAGGGGACCAAAAGGCAAAGGGTCTCTAGTCATGGAGAATCTTACTCTCCTTCGTGCAAAAAACACTGTAATGTGTCCAATAGCTATGAAACAGATGCCAAGTTCTCTGACTCTGAAGAGGATGGTGAGTTGGAGAACCAGCCAACAACCTCTGTTAACCATTTACAATCTAAAGTCATCTCTGAAAATGAGTCAAGTGATGGATTATCCATCAAAGAAAAGAGCATCAAACTGGAAGACCAAAATTCCCGGGAGATGAAAGAAATGGCAGTTCAGTATAACATGGATGATATTGAAAGTCCACAGAAAATTCCTGTCAAAGATTTATTGGAGAATATTCCAAAAATGACAAAGGAATCTTCTGGTAAGAATGAACAGGATGTTCATGAGAAAGATAGCAAAGAGATGGTAAAAGACAAAATGAAAAAGAAAAAAACAGATGTCCGTAAGCCCCCTGACTCCAAAGAGTTGAGCAAGAAGGAGAAAAGTAAAAACACAAAGAAAGAGAGAATCAAAAAAGAAGACAAATTGAAAATAAAAAATGGAGAGAGAAACTGCGAAGAGAAAAGTATCAAAGCAAATTTAAAGAATTCTGAAAAAGAAAAATTGGAAAAAGTGTTTAAGAAGGAGAAATCTAAGTCCACCAGCTGTGCAACCAGCTCAGGGAAAAGCAAGAATGAGGGCCTTTGCAAGGGAGCTAGTGCAGAGAAGCTGGAAGTTAGCAAGAAGGACTCCATGCTAAAGAAAGCTGATCTGAAAAATGGCAAACAAGCCTCTAGGGAGAAACAAAGAGACAAAGGGGGCAAGATTTCTGCCTCTGATTGTCCAAAAAAGAAGGCAAGTTCTACAGAAATGGGGAACTTGAAAGACAAAAGTAAGCTGAAGCAGAAGACCTTGAGCCACGTTGATCTATTTGGAGATGAGAGTGGGGAAGATGAGAAGGTGGACAAACCTCTGCTGGCCACATGTCCAAAATTGAGCTCGGATTCAGATGGAGATGATGGGTCCTGTGGTTTTCAGAGTGATAATGAAGGGACAAAGAGCACTAAAGGCTCCAAGCTGGCCAAGTCATCCTCCTCCTCCTCAACCTCTGATGACATTGATTATTCCATCCTGGAGAAAGATTTGGATTATGACTCTGACCCCATGGAAGAGTGCCTCAGAATTTTTAATGAATCCACCGATGTGAAAACAGAAGACAAGGGAAGGCTGGGGAAGCAGGTAATGGGCATTCTGAATTCAGCACTAGTCACTTATTCCGCAGCTTCCAAATCTAGATGTTAAACCAACTGGCAAGTGTGTCATTAGTTTATTTTTGTTGCCTCTCCCCAGGGAGTTGTGGACAAGAGGGGGGATTTTTTCCCAGAGAGTTTAAAGTGCTATTCCGTTTACAATTTTGACCAGTTCTTGAAAATAGTAGTATGGTTTGATGATGTTAGCTATTCCCATTTCCATCAGTAATTAATTGGGTATTGCAAGTAATATCTAGTTACTGTTTCTCTGTATTTTGCTTTGAGAGATTGTTCCTTCTTGCCATGCACTGGAAATAGAATTGAAATCTGAGTTTTGACATCCTTCAGTTTTGAAGTGTTTCACCCTAGCAAAATAGGCAGTTGTTTGCATTTCCAGTAGGTATAATGGTAACCTCGCATCTCTCGCTAGATACATCCAGAGCTCCAGAGAAAATTTTAGGATCTTTCAAAGATAACCCATTCCAGCGCCATTGCTGACAGCCTGGGGATCTCTGCTCCTTCATGCAACAGATTCCATTGAGTGCAGCATGAAAAATAGGACCAGAAACAGCAGGGCAACTTCTAAGGCCATACAATGAAGGTGAAAATAGGCTGGTATGGCGGACACTTATTGAGTAGAGGGCTGAGGAGGAGGTGGCCATTGGCCAGGCAGGTATTGGATGTATAGGAAACCCAGGACCCGGACAGTTCACCCAGGCAGTCAGCTCCCTCTTCTAGCTTTTTCTAGCCAATAAATCAAATTTAGTTGGCTCTTGGGGCATTATCTAGTTCAAGGGTTCTCATACTTCATTGTACCATGACCCTCGTCTGATACACAAAAATTACTGTGTACCCAGAAGACAGCACTAAAGCCTTAGCATGTCTAAGCCCTGCTGCTCTGGGTGCGTGTGGAGACCCAAGACCAACAGGCACATGCAGGTGGGCCAAAGTCAAAGCCTAAGGGCTTCAGCCTTGTGGTAACCTGAGCCCCACACTCCAGAGCTGAAGGCCTTGCTTTTGGCCCCAGGCGATGGGACTCAGGCTTCAGTGTAAGGTCCCCTCATGTCTGATGCCAGCCCTGGCAACCCCATTAAAACGGAGTCATGACCCAGTTTGGGCTACTGACCCGTAGTTTGAGAGCCACTGATGTAGCTGATAAAGGGAAACTCTCAAAGCCAACGTGTTTGCCATTTTAAACTCTCATAGCTCAATAAGGATTCCCGTCCATCCATCTATCCATGAGTAGCGTCATTTCGTAAGTGGGAGAGAAGAATTACTTAGTATGATAGAAAAGGTATTTGGAAGAAAGGGATAAAAATAAAAAGAACATTTATCTTAAAAGCTGCCTGCCAGCGAAGTCCCTATGGGTGTGGCATAGTCGCCAAATTAAATGTAGAAAGACCCATCCATGGAGACCTTTAGAACTAAGTAGGGCAAAGTACTAGAAAACACACTGTCAGTAATAATCCTTTAATGGTCTCTGGGTTGATGGGGTAGAAACAAACTAATCTTCTCCTCCATCTTTTTGATATCTGAATTAACTAGGCAATGAGAACAAACTCTCAGCTAGATGCGTGGCTGGCTGCAAATGAACAGAAGCACTTGATTTTGCGCCTAACATAATACTGTTAAGTTTTCTATTGGGGATCCCTTCATTTGCACAATAGCAGGTGTTTCTGGAAATCAAATTGGGAATAGACTTCAGAAGAAGACTGATTTCCTTTCTTTAACGAAACTGCAAAAACTTTTATTGTCAGTATTATCTTTTAGGTGCTTATGACTGCAATGGAGGCTTCCAAAGAGTTATGTGTAGCTGAGACAGGTGTGTTGAAAGGGTTCGCTTTTGCTGCATCATAGAACATGGGTGTCCAACCTTTTTTCATTGGGGGTCACATGGCAATTTTTTACATGTTCTGGGGGCCAAATACAAAATAATCCAAAACTCACCCCCACCAACCCCCAAGCTTAACCTCTCTCAGCCCCAAACCCACCCCCCAGGCTTAACCCCTCGTAGCCCAAAACTGCTGGCACTCCCCCCAAGGCTTAACCCCTTTCAGCCCCAAACCCAGGATTAACTTACACAGGAGCTGTGGGTGCTGATGCCCCCCACTGCACCTTTGCCAGGCCATTCTGAGCATGGCTGCATGACTCCCCCCAGCCCTTCTACTTCCTCCCTCACCTGCAGTGCATGCGGTTGTCTGCATTGCTGTGCTGAAATAATGGGACTTAATTTAATTAGATTAATGGACACATCCCTCCTGCCAGCTGTTAAACGAATTAAATTAGAGTTTTACTCTTTCTGTGCAGCAGGGCATAATGAAATCTCATAGAGCTGGAAGGGAGCTTGAGAAGCCATCAGGTCCAGTCCCCTGCACTGACAGCAGGCCCTGTCACCATCCCTGACACATTCATTTGTTTTTTAAATCTAACCTGCCCCAGACCCTTGAAAGAGTCCTCAAGGACTGAACTCACAACCCTGGGTTTACAATGCCAGAGCTCTAACCACTGAGTGAGCGGGACTCCTCAAAGCACTACATGCAGCTTGGAGCCACGCAGCCGGCTTTCAAAATGGCACTGCTGCTGGCTCTGCAGGCTGGATTGTAGCTTATGGGCCATGTGTTGGACACCCCCGTGAAGATGAGATAACTAGATGCATTCAGCATGTGTTGAACAAAGCATGGTATCAAAAGAAAATGCTCCTAAGTACTTGAGAAGTTGCTCACGGCCATCAACTGAAGCCACAGCTGCTGTAGGGAGAAGAGAATTTTGCCCCATGAAAGAATGATTATCTAATAAAGCTTGTGAGTCTAGCTCTAGCTTTCTGTAATAGCACCGATCACAGCCTAATGGTACCTCTTGCTGACAAATAGTGACATTTGTGACACTGATGTTAGTACCTTGGTGGAAGAAATTATAAGGGAGTTCTCAGTTTACTTGATTCTGCTGGTTTAATAGTTCAGAAGAAAATAATTACTGCTTAATCACAGGCCTTTTTTATGGTGTTTAGGAAAGGGCGAGAAGGGCTTGTTTAACTGTCTGTATTCCTATTGTCAAAAGCTTCATGCTTTAATAAGAAGGTCACAACAATAGTAATAAACTCTAGAGTGCCAGTTTTTAAATGAAAAGGGTTTAACAGCATCAAGACAGTTCCCCACTCTGACATCCCGAGTGCAGAAGGTGGGGGCCTGCAAGAGACCTCAAACATACCTGGCTTAAATGCTTCCCAAGGTCACAGATTTCCCCAGCCTTGGGAGGTAGCTGCCACCACCTCAGTGCAAAAAACAAACAAACCTTTTTCGAACCCAGGAAGACTCAGTTGGGATGTCTCTCTGTGGGGTAACCCCAAGCCCTTAACCCTCCCTTAGGAGAAGCCTTGGGGGCAGGGGGAAGACACAGAGAGAGAGAAAACAAACTGCAATCTCTGGTAGTTAACTTCTCAGTTTTAGGCATACATACACACAGAACCTCCTCTGCCTTCCAGGACACAAGATTCAAATCATTGCCTTAGGAAGGTGATTTTATTAACAAAACAATGAAGCCAGACTTGTTAACGATACTTGGTTGCAGAGCAACCACAAAAAAAAAATTACAGAGCGACTACAAAAAAAATTAAAACACAAGAAAATTACTTGCCTGGGATTCAGTTTAAAAGTTACAGTGTACGGGGGCGGGGTGGGGGGTGGTATATCAGCCAGTCTGAGAGAGTCCCGCACCAAACCCAAAATAAAAATATACCTCATCACATCTGACTAGACTTTTTCTTTCTGCACACATATCTGATATTCTGAGATTTTTCTTGAGGCCTGAACATTACTGAAAACTTCCAAGCCTGGTTACAGACTTAAGCCATTCCTTTGTCTCCCCTCTCCATACAAGAGATTTACCCAGGAAATAATTGCTTCAATTCAAAAATCCACCTTTCCCCATTGGCTTACTGTCTGCTGGCCAACACAGAACTCACTAGCTCAGGGTTTAACCCTTTACGGGCAGTTTAGTTAACTGAATACTGGGATGTCTAGAAACAGGGTAGTAGCCTTCCCATCCATCACAGACAGTGCTGGCCAACCTAGTCCACACTGGCTGTGATTTCTTCCTGAAGGTCTAGGATGGGGTCAGCAACCACTGGCACGGGTGCCAAAAGCGGCATGCGAGCCGATTTTCACCGGCACACAAAGAGGGAGCTCAACCCCACCCCTTCTTCCCCATGCAGCTGGGAGCTTGCTCAAAGCCATGCTGCCTGTGGTTTAACAAAAGACCAGTGAATGCTACCAACCTCCACCTACACAGTAAAGCTCTGCGCCTTAATTTATTTATTAATGAAGCTGTCGTAAGTAGAGCTATTAGTGACTTTAAAAAGCATCACCAGCACTCGGACCATACATAGAGGTCAAAAGATCAAATTTTGTCCCTCTGCCTGGGAAAGTTACTGACCATTGTTCTAGGTTTTGGAGAAAATATATTTAATAGAATACATACGTGTGATAAATTCACTACCGAATACATGAATAACTAATCCAGGTTCCCCCACAGTCATGGAATACCATGACTCAGATGCTAGAGTTTTAACTGGCTGAATCAAGGAAACTTTGAAGGATTTGCTTAGGGAGCAAGATATCTTCCTTGGTCACTCGGCTGAATTGGAATTGGTTAGTGGCCATAAGATCCCTGTACTTTTGACCAGCGTACAAGTGCAGACAGAGGTGAAACCGGCTAAGATAACTGTTGCTGTTGTGCCAGAGAATTTTGCACCATTCATTTGGGAAATGACTTATTTCAAGGGGCTGCAAAATTCCCAGAGGTTTTTAGCTGCAAGAAGGACTCTTGTGCTGGAATCCCAGTGGAGGTAGGGAAATGCCAGAGGGCTTCTGGAGGGAACAAGAGAATGTTTCTCTGATTTTTCTCCAACTGAACTAGGCATTTTACTAGATGGAGAAGTGGTGGTGGAAGCCAGCTCTGACCCGGAATTATTGCCTGGTACCATGGGGTCTGTCCAAGCTGTGAGGTGTTCTAGAGAGGCAGAGGAACAGCAGAGGTCATGTCCATCCTTGGGATGCACAAAGAGGTGCATCGCGGAGAAAAGTTTTCAGGAAGAGGCTTGGGTCTAAGAAGCTGCTATGGGAGCTAAAAGACCCAGAAGACTGTTATCTGAGAGTCTTGCCAATGAACAAAGAGGAAAGAATGCAGCGCTGTCTATGGGAGGGTCTGTCATGGCTGGGAGCCAGCAGCTGGGCAGGGGGCAGGTGGCCCAGAGAAGAGGGAGCAAAACTGTTGCTCTGGTTCTGTCAGGAGAGGCTGGGAGCTGGGTACTGGGTACTGTAAACCCAAGCTGCCCACTTGTCATTCAGCTTTCAAGGGGGAGTGGTAGATCTGGACTCCTAGACTCTAGGGGTCACTGCTATTAGCCTCTTGGGAGCAGAACCTGGGAGATCGATGGGAACCCCACTGAGTCAAATTGGCAGCACCTGACAAAGCTAACGCTATCTCTGGCTTGTAAATTCAAGCTGGAGCCCCAGATCTCAATGAACTGTTAATTTGGAAGGTACAGTAAACCCTCGATTTTACGGATCCATATTTAATGAACTTCCCAAAGTTCGCTGGGGTCCATAAAATCATTGCTTCCCCCCCCAACAAAAAATTAAAGGATTTGCCACTGGTGCAGCCTGGAACAGCCACCACCTCCTTTGCCAGAGGCGCCACGTGTACATGGTGGCTCCAGTGGCGGCTCCACTGGCAGCTCCTGCAGGCCATGTGGTCGCCCCTCCAGCTGCACATGGTGAGGCAGTTCCGGCCACACGGTGGGGTGCCTCCAGCCATGTGCGGCAAGGCAGCTACATCCGCGTGGCCAGATGCTGTGAGGCAGCTACATCCGTGTGGCCAGATGCCTCCAGATGCATGCAGCAAAATGGCTCCGGCCACACGGCTGGGTACCTCCGGCTTTGTCTCTGAATGTCAAAAGTGGCTGTATTGAGAACTCTGCTAGTGGTGCTTTTGGAGCATTAAAAATAAGAATGATTAGAGCTCGGGTACAGCTCTAAAAATGTTACTGTGTGAAACACTGTGCATGCCTCTAGCACTCAAACAGCTGAATAGAGTTTTTTGGCAACATTTCTGAACAGGTTGGTTGATTTGTTTGGTTGCTGGTAACAAACCTGAGGTATCAACCCAAAAGTGGCTTTTATTCTGGCAAATCAAGTGTCTGAAAATAGGAGCTTTAATGAGCATTTCCTGTACTGCATATTTGTTGTTCTAGTCTTAATTTCTGCCTTGTTAACAAAGCATCTCTGCGTTTGGCACCACAGTTCCTCAATGGATTAGTCTTGTGTATCTGCAGGGATTCATTATTTTTTAAATGCAGAACAGTGGCACTGAGATTCAGTGCCCTGTGATTTTCAGGGCCTGCTCTGAGAGAGAGCATTATGTGGGACCAAGAACCTAACTAATCTAGAGTTTGCTGAAATTCTTTAGTTTTAAAAATATTGGTAACATGTTAAGGTATATGACTGGATATGTGGCTGAAGCTTTCAAGGGCAGCCAGGGGAATAGTATCACAACAAAAAAGCAGTGAAGTAGGACTTTAACGAAATAATTTATTAGGTGAGCTTTTGTGGGACAGACTCACTTCTTCAGACCATAGCCATACCAGAGCAGACTCCATATTTAAGGCACAGAGAACCAAAATTAGTAATCAAGGTTGACAAATCAAAAAAAAATTATCAAGGTGAGCAAATCAGAGATTAGAGGGGTGGGGAGGAGGGTCAAGAATTAAATTAAGCCAAGTTTGCAAAAGAGCCCCTATAATGACCCAGAAAATTTGCATCCTGGTTCAAACCACATGTTAATGTGTCAAATTTGAACATGTTCCTCAACTAACATCATATATGCCATCATGTGCCAACAAGGCCCAGATGCTTTGTATATTGGAGAGACTTCAGACACTCTGAGACAAAGAGCTAATGGGCACAAAACAGACATAAAAACACTCCTGATCCACAAACCAGTCAGCCGACGTTTTAATGGAGTGGGCCATTCTGTTAATTACTTAAGAGTTTGCGTGTTACTGAAGAGGAATTTTCACACTACTTTGGAAAAAGAGGCTGCTGAGCTCTCTTTTATATTCAAATTTGACACATTAACACACGGTTTGAACCGGGATGCGAATTTTCTGGGTCATTATAGGGGCTCTTTTGCAAACTTGGCTTAATCTAATTCTTGACCGTCCCCCCCACCCCACCCCTCAACTCTCTGATTTGCTCGCCTTGATAATTTTTTTTCTGATTTGTCAAATTTGATTACTATTTTTGGTTCTCTATGCCTTAAATATTGAGTCTGTTCTGGTATGGCTATGGTCTGAAGAAGTGGGTCTTTCCCACGAAAGCTCACCTACTAAATTATTTTTTTAGTCTTTAAAATGCTACTTTACTGCTTTTTTGTTTTGATAGTATATAGACTAGCATGGCTTTCTCTCTGTTACTAATCAACGAGAATAGGGTGTGTCATAGATTATACCAAAGCATCTTACTATAAGGCCCATGAAAAGGCTGCATAGGCAGGAACAATAGTGCTGTTATTCAAATGCGTTCCTGCTTTTCCTTTTACTTAGTAATCTAGTTCTCTTTTGATAGCTTAGTAGCTGCTAGTAGTTTTGTACTCACCTGCTTTCTGGAAGCAATCTGGAACCTTCATGGCTTCATTAACCCAGAGAGAGGCTTTCCAAGCCTCCCCATGGAGCAGAAACTTTAGTGATTCAATTTCGGAAGTTTGCTCTTTTTGTTTTGTAGCCACCGAAAGAGGAGGCGAGTGAAGAAAAGATGGATGATGCTTTAACCACTCTATTTCCTGGCCAAAAAAGGAGGATCTCTCACCTTGCCAAGCAAGGAAATGTAAGTGTAGACCTCATTAGCGAGAATAAAATTCGGAGACAGTGTTAATGAATTTCTCTCCCGCCACATGATCAAAATGTGTTAGGAAACAACACAGACTATAAGTGAAACAGCCAAAACATAGAGCAGATGATTATGAAATATTTGCAGTGGAACTCTGATACTTGTAAGTTTTCTTTCCCCTCTGAATAATTTTACTCTGAAATGCAGTTTTACTTCTAGTAAAGTTAATGGCAAAATACTGTCAGCAAAAATAGGTACTAACCCTGTAACTGGACTGCACGCTGCATGTTGTGATGCAATGGTGCAGTCTGGGATTTTCACGTTCCACCAGTATAAATCAAAGTTACTGGGCCATTTGTATTTAAGATAACTTATTAAGTTTTGTCTTGCCAAAGAAAAAAGGTTAACAGTGTGTGTTTATCTGAGTCAGAAGCACTTCAGATCTGAGGAGCAGTTTTCCTTGTTTGTAATTGCTCCATTTTATCCCTCTAAGTAATTGATTTTAAAACTTTGTTGTACGCATCTGAATTAAAAGTATCTTCAGAAAACAAGGCAACAGACTTCATCATTTTCTTTCATTCGGATTTTTCATTTGTTTGCCTTAATTTTTCTCATCAGTTGCTGAGGACAGATTATTCAGGGTTGTACTGCACCAACAGTGAAGGTTTAAACATCGATTAGACTAGGATTTCCAAAATGATTTGTTCTTTCTTTCCATTCAGTCTGGAAAAGGATATTTTTAACATGTTAAGCCCTGAGGTCAGTGCCATGCATTTTAGCTAATTACATATCTTCAGCCAGTTCACTTGTTTGATAAAATTTTAAGTAAGCTAAAGAGATAAGAGATTGAAATAAATGGGTTGGAAATTCATTACCTCAGATATTCAGTGTAAATATGTACATGTTACACATTTATGCAGCATTAGATAAGTTTTCTTAATGTAGCTATTGACCCCAAAACACTTTTCAGAGATGTGAGGTAGCCATAGTGCAGTCACTGTCTATGCAAACAACAATCATGGTGTGCTCAGCAACAGTCTGCACCCAGACTTGGACATTCAGACATGATACATAAAGAGAATGTTGACTGAAAATGGTGTTATTGCTCATTGCTTTCATGTCATGCCCTAAGATCCTTAACTTTTTCCTTTATTGTCAGAAAACCTTTGATGTGTTTTGCATGCAGAATTAGTCCCAGTATTGCTACATTTATCCCAATGGTATTGAACACATGTTCTTTGACACTCACATCTCAAAAACTAAAGTAAAAACCAAAGAAAAGGATGTGTCTTCTAGTTAAGCTTTTGAGAGCAAATTTGAGGGTGAAGAGGCAGAAAGCCTCGCCTTCAGTTCTACAGTGATCTGAAGCTGTTGTCTATTGACTGTTTACTCCGACTGCAGTTTCCCGACATCAGTGTGTGCAGTCCACATCAGACCTCAGCAACACAGTGTCTGCTGATTAGCTTCCTAGTTTGCTGTCTCAGCAAAGAGGCCAGGTATTTAATGAATTGTAGGGCCCACACTCCCTTCTGAGACACTAGATGTGCACACAGCTGTCAGGTTTGAGGTATGTTGACTGGGAATGGTGGGGAAGTTTGCACTGCTACTGCCTCTTTGGTATTTGTTCCCTTGCTAGAAGGTTTCATTCTTCATCGCTATCTGTTATGGCACCTTTCCTGCATTGTGAATTCACACATCAAAGAAAATGCATGTAACTTTGGTGTTTGAATTGATCCATGTGCTTTCAGAAGGGTGGTGTTCTGATGTCTGCACAGACTTCTGAATTCTAAGCATTCTATTCTGATCCTCCAAATGCAAGTGAATTGAGTATTTAAACAAATTAAAACTGAAGGGAGCTGCCTGTAATGATAACCATTCTGGAAAACTAGCATGACCTCCACTTCCATCAGTTGACACACACAGACCTTTGTAAACAAAGTAAGGCTACGTACATGCTACAGCTTAGGTCCATATAAGTTAAGTCACTCGGGGCAGGGGTGTATGTGTGAATAATTGCTGACTCCCAAGTGATGCAGGTTGCCCTATTGTAAGTACTGGCATGGATAAACTGTGTTGGCAGGAGAGCCCGCCTGTGGGAGCTGGAATACTTAAGTCAACAGAAGAGCTCTCTCCAGTTGCTTTAAAGCATCTGCACTAGCAGAACGGCAGTGTGTATGTTCTGTAGTGTAGCCATTAACAGGGTTGCCAGTTTTGATTGGATGTGTTTCTGGATTCTTTCGTTAATTCCTGGAGACTTCAGGACAGTCCTGGAGGGTTGGCAACCGTGTAACCATAGTCTGAATCCAGGGACCTAGAGTAGTAGAAGAATCTCAGCCCTTTTCTCCTCTGAATGAAAGCCAGAGGGTGTGTACTTGAGCAAACAAACAGGATGGTTTTAGAGTGCCTTGTATTGGTACAGGCAGATGTCCCAAGCAAGCCAGTAATCCGGCCGTACCGCCCACCAACTGCCCAGGAGGTCTGTTACCGGAGGATTCAGCTGGCACAACAGCAGGCACAACAGCTGGCTGTGGCAGTCCAAAAGGCCTCTCTTGCCTTGCCAGGAGGAAAGAAAAGGATTGCTCATGTGCCAAATCCAGCGCTTTCCACAGCAGCAAAGCAGAGTAAGTCACCACTGGCTTCTGTTATCCTCGGTCCCTTCTCCTGTTAAAATGACACGGTCTCCTTAAAAGTGCATTAAAGATCATAAAAAGACCAGGTGTTTTACAGTGGGAACACAGGAACCCAGAAACGTTCCTTCAATTGGGGTAGCATTAGCCAAATTCAGATATTTGTGTGATGGGCCAGAAGTCAGGGACGCCCTCACCCACATTGAAAAATCCTGTTTGTTTTTTTAAAGGTCAGAAACTCTAGGAAGCACCTTTATGAAATGAAAACAAAATGCATGCTGTGTGATAAGCATGTTTGTTCCTCAGCAAGGTGGTCCAAAACAAAAGACTTTCCTGTTCTGTTAGCTAGACAAGGATGCTATTACCATGTTTCCATTCTCTTCACTAGTTAGGTCTAGTGCATTTTTATATCTGCCCTTAGATACGGATATATTTTTTTACCAACTTGTTTGCTTTTTCAGTATGTAGCATATTACAAAGTTCAAGCTAATCTGAATGTTCTGAATGCATGCCAGACTGATGTTAAGCTGGCTGGACAGAAGTTCAAGACTTGTAGAAATTGGCAAATTTCTGAATGCAGCTGGTCTTGTCTTCTTTGACTTTCCTTCCTCAGTGTTCCATCATTTTAATATAATGACCTGTGATACTGCTGCCTTCACAAACATAGTTATGGTACAGGAAGCTGGATTTTCATTTTAAATGCTGGAAGAGAAGTTATGAATTTGTGTTCCACCAGCCATGACTTGGCCTCTTCTCATATTCAGGGTTCAAATTGTAACCTTTGCACTTGAGATCAGAAATGTTGTCAAAATAATACTAAAGTTTTGTAATTTTTCTGAATGGCTTTTCGATTCTCTCTCTATGTAGTTCTAATTCTTTTTATAATTGTTCAAGACAAAATTTCCCTGAGATTGTAACAGTAATATTGTCAGCCTGTAATCTCCCAAGCCCCTATGAAATGTCTTTAAAAAAAATTATTTTCTGTTGAGTTCTTGTTTGCATAAAATGTGTTATGCATTAAGTTTTCATGTTTGTTGGAAATGTCAGCGCACTATTTGTAATTGCACGCCAGTGTCTAGGGTTCCACTGGGCAGAGTGCTTTCTGAAGCTAGTTAGCAAACTAAGCTTCCAGACAATTTATTACTCTACCTACCACCTTCTTTTCAGCATTCAGTGAGCGTTGAATCTTCCTGTTGGGTACGATTTTCGCTCTTTAGTCACAAATGACTTTGCCTGTTCCATGTTCATATCAACACTTCAGAGTGACTCATATTCAAAAAGTAGAAAAATCTGTGTTTGATTTTTTTTTTCCAGGATAAAAGCTTTAGCAGGATTATAAGTGTTACTTTCCTACTCTAAGACCACCTTGGGTCTTGTCAATACTTACTGCTATCTCTAGCCATACTGATGGCAAAGAATATTGGGGGATTAGAATCTAGAGTCCTCCATTTAGGACTTTTTGGATAAGAATATAGGTTTTAAAAAATTACTGGGCTGTGACATTACGACATAGGATTGTTATGTAGGCCAGTGAAGTCCTGACCCCACTGAAGTGAGCAGGGGTTTTGCCATTGATTTCAGTGGGACAGGATTTCACCCAAAATATATTTACCCTTTTGCTTTTCCCTTACGATATTGACTCCGTATAAGGTGGTTTCTGCTATCTAACTTTCATGTTGTAAATGTCTCCTTCCTTCCCTGCATTTGTGGCTTCAGTGAGATCCTTTTTTAATGGCTTTTCTGGTATCTGAGGGCTTGTCTACATGATCACTTAAGTCACTGTAATTTATGTTGCTCAGGGGTGTGAAAAGGACCCCTCCCTCCAGTAACATAGTAGTGCCTGCGGGCAGGCATACACTGCAGGGACAGTACAGTAACTCGGATCAGCATAGCTTAGGTCTGTTTACCAAAGGGTCCACATCAGGCTAGGTCAACAGAAAAAACTTTCCCCTCGACTTCCCTTACTCTTCTAAAGACCACAGGAGGGTGACCAGAGGTCAGTTTATCACATCTCTACCAGACGGGATAAATCAGCTCCCCCCCCTCCCACCCCGGATTGATCAGTGCCCTATCGATCTGGCCCATAGTGAAGATGTGTTCTGTGATATAGCTTCTGCCTCTCCTTGAGAAGGAGTAAATCAGTTGATGGGAGAGTGCTCACCCATTAACGTAGCACACCTGCAGCAGACACACTACATGGGTGCAGCTGCATCAGCATAGCGCAGTAGTGAAGACAAGCCTTGAATGCCATTGGGAGTGGGTGAGTCTAGAGCTTGGCCTCTCTGAGCTTCTTCCCTCTTGTTGGGTCAAAGAGGCATTATTTCAGGAGTAGGACAGGGACTTCCAATAGCAGCCAAGAATTCTTCTGCTTGGTTGATGAGTGAGTCCATCTGTGACTACTAAGACCATCTTCTGATACTCTTAGGGCTTATTAACAGTGGTAGTCCTAAATGCCTTCCTTTGCCATTTGAAGACATGACAGTCATGCATCCAGTATCAAATGAAAGTAACTATTTTATTACATCAGGTGTAGTGGAAGAAGAAGAACCCAGGAGCATTTACAGTGATTACATGTAGGAGTGAGACAGCGTATAATTTTTACTCGTGTTCTTTACATCAGAGCCACAGCGTCTGTAATTGTGATGCTAACTCTCAAGTCAAAGAATACCTGCCTGGCACATTTCAGTAGAAACTTCAGCAGAAAGTCAATCATCACTCTATGGGTTAGACACATGATCTGATTTAACGGACCAACTGAGTGCTTTCTCCATTGATGTGGCATCTAAGCCCAAAAAATTAAATTTGCCACCTTTCCTGCATCCCAATCTGCAGTACTGTTGTCGAGCTCTGTGGGGTCAGTCTGATAAGTGAAAATGAGTACTGTGGATGGGATTTCTGTCTAAATTCGCATTTTCTGTGTCCTGTAGTCACTGTGGGTGTTAAGAAAACCATTCCTGTCAGCAGTGCGACAGTCACCAATGTGTCTGAGGCACCCCCTCTTACCCTGAAGGCCCGTACGCTAGCTGGTATGACGTCTAAGACTACTACTACTGTCGTACAGAAAAGAATAGCACATGCTCCCAGTCTACAGGTAAAATGTACTCTTGGTATATCCAACCTCTCTCTGTAGTATGGTTTTCCCCTTCCATACGAGCAAACTAGTGTGGAATGAACTGTTGTGTACCTCCAGGCTCCCAGAGCAATGCAATTCAGATAACTGCTGCCAGGTTCTAACTGGATTCCCATTCTTAGTGTGTTTGACCTACACAGGAGCATCTACACAACTGTAATGCTTAGTGTGGCTCAAGTATATAAATATACAAATACTTCAGCAAATGCTTCTCTGATCATTCAGCTCATCGTGACCTTGTGGGCAAAAGTGGTTTCTGTGTAATAATAACCTTTTGAAACCCACCTGGATGCATCTGCAACTGAATTCTAGTGTTAAAACATACTGTGACGTTATGTCAGTTTTGATTTCCTATCCTGTGCCTGTATTTTGTTTGTATTAGCTGTGCAGATTTTTGGTGGTTTGGCCTTGTCATCCTGTGTGTTTGAAAAGTGCCAATGTTCCCTCTTAATATTTTCCATCCATGAGTGGAACATGTTTATCTGCACCAAGGCATATATGGATGTGCACGAGTAGACATACATTCTGGCAGCAGTGGGTGCTCTGCTAATTAGCTGGGCAGCGTTTGACTACCTCCAGGGTGGCTGCCCAAGCGCTCAGCTTACAGGGAGCACTGGCTACAGCTCTCTTTTATTGGACAAAGAGCGTGCATTTCAATCTTGTTAACTCAGTTGAGTGAGGTCTTGTCTACACAGAAAAGCTTTGAGTTTTTTTTAGTTTTATGCAAGGTGTGAATTTAAACGGGCCTAGTTATACCAATATAGCCCACTTTGTGGACACTTTTCTTCCGGAATAAGAGTGGCTTTTTTCATTTTAGCTCAGACTCCTTCCCAACTGACATAAACTAAATTGTAAAAAGCATGTTGTTCTTCGAGTGATTGCTCATGTCCGTTCCAGGTTGGGTGTGCGTGGAAGCTTTTTGCCCTAGCCAGCAGTCATAGGTTCAGTGCGGCGCCCCCTGGAGTGGTGCTGATATGGTGACCAATATGTGCACTGCCCGATTTCCCCTCCCACCCCCACCCAGTTCCTTCTTACTGCGCTGCTGGTTGTTGGAGCTCTTCCTTTCTCTGCTCACTTCTTTAGCTAGTAGCCCACTGTCGTGTAAATAGTTCTTGAAGAAGCATAAATAGTTTTAGCATTTGATTGTTAGTCTTACTGTTTTAACTTATAGCTGAGGTGGGGCTTTCTGTCCCCCTTGGTGCTGAGGAATACCTGACTCCCCAGGCTTTAAGACGTGTTCAAAGTGCGGCAAACGTATGCCCAGACATGTCCCGCATTTGTAGTTGGTGTGCAAAAAACGCACAAAGACAGGAAGTTCAATGGTGTAATTAAACTTACGAGAACCTCAAACTGCAAGTATGGAAATTCAGTGAGGTTGCCAAATTCTCTTAACTAAGCCCCTTAGCATGTTGCCAGCCTCCCATTTTACCTTCTTTGCTGGTGAAGTATAGGAAATGTGCACCACAGACTATAGGTTTTATGTTTCATTTCATTCTGTCATGTCTTCGATACGAAGTATGATGCTTTGTCACACACTAACTTTGATTCTTTTAATGTAAGTGCTACACTTTTCATGGTGTGGGAGGCTTTTATATGTAGACATCCCAGCTTTGTGTCTAACACTACTCAGACTACATAGCTGCCTTTTGGAATCTTATGGTCCAATTCTGCTCAGCCATAACAAAGCATCATGAAAATATCACTACCTCTTTATAAATAAAAATAGCATGGTGGAGCAGAGCAATTGCAAAGGTTATTTTTGCAATTGCAGATGACATACGTTGTACCAGGCTTTGAGAGGATTTTCAGAAAGGAAGTCACAGCACTATTAATAACACCTGGGAAACATGAGATACCCATAGCAATTTGTTGTTCAAGCCCTGCACAGTGTTTTAATTCCTTTCTTTTTCTCTTCAGAGTGCTAGCTTAAAGAGGCCGGTTATTCCCACTGAGTTTGGTGCCAAAGTCCCAACGAACATTCGGCAAAGGTATCTCAATCTCTTCATTGATGAGTGCCTGAAGTTCTGCCCTTCCTCCCAGGAAGCGTTTGACAAGGTCCGTGTTGGCACTCGCTTTTCAGTATGAAGTTTGGAGCTGTTGGTTTTTTTCCTGCTTGCCATGATAATTTTGAGTTATGTTTTCTAGCTGTGTTGAAGCCAGTGATGCTTATTCAAGAGTGAAGTAGGTTAAAATAAATACAATCCAGTGGACTTCCACCTTGCTCCCCGCTGCGAGACCCATTCATGATCCCAGGGAAAACTCTTCCAGGTTCTTGACTGAGAATTTGGAACAACCAAAACATTAGATTCTAGGAAATCCTTCCCAAGTTTTATCATGAGCCCAGAATCAGCCTCTGTAGATAGGTGAGTGGAGCAGACATGACTTGTGAAGCTCTTAATTCATGTCACCTCACTGTTGAGCTTCGGTGCCTTGATTTTAAGGAGAACCATAATATCCTGCTAACGTAGCATTAGGATTTACTAAGGGAGAGTTGAGAAAATCATGCGCTTCACTTTGAGAGAGCCTGACCATCAAGAGCAGCTGGGTAAATTCAGAATAGCATACACCGTATGTTTCTGTCTGGTGCCAAACAAAGTGGATGAGGTTTGTTCTTGTGGCATCTCCCCCTTTCCCGCTCACAGTAGATGATGCTCCTATAGCAACCAGAGCATGGGTCTGAGGATGAATGGTTTCTGGCTGCCATTCTGGATAACCTCTTGCTTTGCCTGCTTCGTGCCTCTGTGCTTTGATGCTGCTGCTGGAGAACCAGTGAGCACCTTTTCCTAAGACAGAGTCCAGGGTTTCACTATGAATGTAACTGTCAAGGAAACATTTTTCATGGGAAAAGACAGCTTCCAGTGTCTAGTGTTCATGTGCAGCCCCTCCATGACCTGCTGTTAATTCTGTTCTCCCCCAAGTAAGAGGACCCAAGACCGTTCTTGAACTAGGGTGTTTTGCCTTGTATCTTGTTATATTGCTTCTGAAACCCTTTGTCGGTTCCAGTTGTGTGGCCAGTCACTTGGCCGGCACAAGAGAGTGATGTGTGCAGGAAGAATTGCTCCTCTGGATATGCTAATAGAGCAGGTGGTAACGAACTACATTACTTACAGGCTCTATCAGAGGAGAAGGTGGCTTATGAACGCAGTACCAGCCGGAACATCTACCTGAATGTGGCAGTGAACACATTAAAGAAGCTAAGAAGTCTAGTGCCCAATTCTCCACCTTGTGTAAACAGTACGTACTGCACTGGGGATTTTCAAATCCAAAACAAGGATGGGATTAGAGGCAGCAGAGTGAAACACATTGGAAAGAAAGACCCTTTTCTCAGATGCATTGTGCTTGAAAGACAGCCAACTGGAGTTAGTTTTACTAGACCACTTCAAGAGGAAGTCTGCAATGCCTTGTGGGTAGCCTGTTTATGCATAAAAGGAGATCATACCAGAAGAATTTTTTTTAAAGCCCAAGTTCTTTAAAATGAAAAGTCCTGCTAATGGAGTAACTTTCATGTGGTGCCTTCAAAGTGAGAGGCTCGTCCATCACCCCAGAAATCTGTTCCACGCATTAAGCTCCAAGAGAGAAAAGAGGAGGGTTAAGACATTTCATTATTGGCTTTCAAGAGGGTACATTAAACAATCAATTTGTGCTGTTCTGGTGAAAAAATGTTCTGCTCTCAGCTTCTCTCCCCTTCCCCCCAGTACTTTTACAGTCATTAGTCAGCGAGGCTGAACTTTGGGAGGCTGGCCTTTTGGAGAGCTGCCAGCTAAATGATCAGAACAAAGCACCTGTGAACCATTATCTAATGTATTCCCAAGTGCCCTTGTCAAGAAGGGTGAAAGATTCAGTGTGGAAGTCTGGTTAGCAGAGACTTGGTGGCAGAGCTGCACCTTCCATGGGCTTCTTGTTAGGCCTTGTGAAGTGGTTTGATAGGAGAGGAGGCAGGTGGTGTCTTTGCAGAAATGCTGCTGAAGTGAATTCTGTCTCCCCTCCCCTTTCCAGGGAAAGCCTTGCTTTCCTAGCTACAGAACTGGTGCAGTGTGTTCTCTTCTCTATATTGCCCGCTTGCACTTAGGGTGTGTTTCTGCCACATAGGGGTTCTGTGAGGCTGACGAGCTCACCGTTCCCATGGCTGAATTCAAGCCTGCAGACTGGCTACAGTGCCCCCAAAGGATTGTGTGGTACAGACTGCCCAGCATGTAACTGATGGGAGTAGGCTGTAGAACTGTACAGACTTTCTGGCTGCCCCTGGGAAAACAGCAGTAGGCTGACAGGACAGGCAGCCATATTCCTGTGACGGATTGGAGTGTTCCTGAAAGCACCAAACAAATTCCAGTTCCTGAAGTAGAGAGAAATTCCCAGAGTAAATCAAACCATCCTTTTTCCAATTACCCAACCTGTCTGTTTCCAAGCATCCTACTGTGTGTCATGCCCCAAGCCCCAGGAATGAAGTCTACCATTGAAAGGTGGCCACTGAGTATTTGATCCTTTATTGTTCCTGTTTCCCTTCTCCCGTTTGCTGCAGAGATCAGTAACAGGAAGGTGGTGTCCCATGAAGCTGTGCTAGGAGGGAAACTTGCTGCTAAGACAAGCTTCACACTAAACCAGTCGGGGAGCTTGCGGGCGGAGGACTTGAAAGGTAAGTCCCTTTGATTTAACTTTGCATGCTGCAAGTCAGAGGAGTGAATGTAACAGAGCTGGAGCAGGGGAGGGCAGCATCAGGCTGATTGACGAGGCAATGTGGTTTCATCGTCAGGTCCCAGCTTTGCATGTTATCACTTACCAAACAGTGCATGGCCTATACTGCATGTTAAAGTCTGTATGAGCCACAGGCTCTTTCACTGTGGTGACATGCTTGGCATCCAACCCTGGACCTTGGGGAGAAAAAGGAGTCCACCTCTGGCTGATGTGGACTCTGGCTGCCGTCCCTCTTTTGGACTGTATCTTGGAGGTCAGTTCATTGAACTTGCCCACATGGCTTTTGAAGTAACATCAACAGGAGGTCAGCAAACTTGTTTGATGTGTTTGGATTTTCAAATGCAAATCTGACTTGCCATTTTCTGTACCTGGGGTTACTTAGGTGTGCTTTAGGTCCATCAGCGTAAGGGGATATTGTCTGTATTCAGTGTTACTATATCTCCATTTGTTCTGTGGGACTCTTTCAAATGGCTTAGCAGCATTGTACTAAAGGGCTCGATTGTATGCAAAGGGTTGTGCCTGAGCATTACCATTATTGGATTGAATCAGTTGTACACACTTCAGTAGCCAAGAGATGTAGACAGGCTGTTGGAAGATCAGTGAAAAGCCGCACACATTACTAAGCAGATGGGAGGGAATGATATGTGAGGAAACGTTGGCTGGATCTCTGTAGCTCACCTAAGCAGCAGCAAAAGGAAACGCAGTACTCTTCAAGTATTTGAAGTGTGTAAATGCAAAGCATGGAAGGGAGATACTGTGCGTGGTACTAGGAACAGAGGAATGACATTAACAAAAAGGAAGCTTAGGCTGAGAATAAGGAAGAAACTCCTGTTAGTGAGATCTTAGATGGCTGTGGGTGTGGTGGACGGTATGTTGTTCGTCACAAGTAACCATATCTTGGTTAAAACATTTTAAAGATCAAAATAATGTATGAAACTCCCAAGTGTGTGCTCCAGCTAGTGACATGTTCTAAAGTCTGACCCTTCAGAGGAATTCGATGTTGGAATTTGCTTTAACAATCTGAGGCCAAAATTTCAAGTCATAAGTGCCTGAAATTAGTTGCTGAACAACAGTACAAATTGGGTCATATACGAAGATGCCCAAATTTGAAAAAACAGTCTTAGAATCTATTCTTGTGGTTTAAATACTGAGAGAAGACTTGACAACCGGACTCATTGTGAGATGCCAGGAGTAGCACAGGCGCTGCTTAGAAAATGGTTGGTATTTTTGCTGCTTCAGTGGTGCAACATCAGCCTTTCCTTTGGTACCTAGGAGCTGCTTTGTACAGAAGACTGAAGGAGTATCTCCTGACAGAGGAGCAGCTGAAGGAAAATGGCTACCCAATGCCACATCCCAATAAACCTGGCCGTGCTGTCGTTTTCTCTGTGGAGGAGAAGAAAACGACTGACTGTAAGCTCCGCTGGCAGTTGTGGTCAGCAAGGCTTGTTAGCCAAACTACAGCTGGTACTCCTCATGCGTTCTGTAGCCACCCTCATCCCTCAGGATGAAGGTGCAGGCTGAGGACACTACAGGTCCCAGCACGAGGGTATTCACTTTCATCAGGATAGAATTTCATATGGTGGGACCCAGTGTCTCTGCAGGCCTCTCCTTCCTACCAAAGATGAGGGCTGCTGCAAATGACTCCCCATCTTTCTCATTCCTCAGGTTTCCTGTCCTGGAACATGCCTCACATGCAAGAATCTTTTCATATCCCTTCCTCAGCTGGGTGGCTGGCATGTCCTCAGAGGAAATGGCCTGGATTACAGTCACTGTCCTCCACTGTGTTATGGAACATTACTGAGTTATAAACATCACCAGAGAAAAGTTCGTTAGCTCCGCAGATATTAGCATGTGATTTGATGTCCAGCTTTGGCTGTCAGCCCTGAGGGCGGCAAAGGTTCAGTGCTTTTAGCAACAAGTATGTAAACTTCAGTATTGGAGTGGAACACCTTTTAATTGTGTTCACACTCCCCTTCCTCTGGTCCAGCAGATCCCCTGAGCTCCTCTCTCTCTCTCTCTCTCTCCTGCCCCCCCCGCCCCGCCCCCGAAATAGTGAGTGTCTCTCTTTGGAATTCAGAATGTCCTGGGGCTTGTAGGTCATCCAGTGTCTGAGGAGGGCAAATGGCAAAATTGTTTCACACAGCACCTGTCAGGGAGCCGTTAAAGGGGTTTCCATATAGGAACTGAAAACCCAGCTTGTACCCACAGGAACTGAGGGAGACTTACTTTAGGACTCAAACAGCGTCACTCTGAGGGCTTAAAAAGCATCTGGTGGTGCCTGATTGGGTCCCCAAATGCTGTGGCAGGATTGAGTAGTGCAGTTTTCAAGTCTGCCACTTGGGGGCTACCACTACATGTAATTTTAAAGACCTTTTAGTGAGGAACAGATCTGATTTTCTGAAAATAGTGTCCATTCGGCAGAATTAAACTTCCTTTTAAACTAGGAGGAGACCAGGGCCTCAGAGATTGAGTAAAATGTCTGGCCAAAGTAAAAAATATATATGGTGATGCTGAATTTATATGAGCAGATAAGAGTCTTAAGGAACTTTGTTAGCAGAGGCGGTCATTTAGTTATGGAGAGAGAGTTGAGTGCTCCACCATGTGCCCACATTTGTGCTGTGTTTACTGATGGGTCCCTCATGGAGGTTGACTGGCTTCAGTACTGTCACAGACTGTATTAAATGCTTTATTTTCTGAGCTGACCAATCATTTACCCTTACTTAGTCCTGAATTCATATTATCTAATGTGCCGTTGCAGTTTCTTGTAAGTGGATGGTTTTGTAGGTGTGTTGGTTTTGATGCTGTCCGTAACTTAAGCCATTGGAAATATACATCATAATGTTATCAAAACATATTGAGTGAAAATATGAAGTAGATAAGTTTTCGTGAAAATTGTTCAGGATTGTTAGTTAAAACACTGTCATGCTAGAATGCCAGGAATTATTGTACTTAGGTTTGAGATATGGCTATCAACCTTTTGACTTTGGCATCTGCCTTGTAGTCTTTTAATAGTGAACAAAGCAGAAAGTGCAATCAGAAGTCCCTCAGCACCGTGTTTTTGTGCCTATTTCCTTTCTGGTGACACACACAACTGAGTTTTTAATCACTTGTGGCCATTAAGAATCTTATGGTTTACTTTGGAAAGAGCAGGGGTAATATTCAGGGATTTGGGCCAAGTTCCAAATGGTGAAGTTCATGTTGTGCTTTGCTGAAATGCCTTGTGAAGTTCTATGTTGGTGTTACTTTGTGGTGTGCTGTTAGTGTCATGTTTCACCCCAGAGGGAGCTGCATTTCCCCATGACAGCAAAAGCATAGCAGCATTTTTAGTAAGAAATGTAACTCTTCAGACTGTAGTCCAGTTTCCATATGAAACCTTGCCCCTCTCCACCCTCCTTTTAGTTGCTTTTAACTTTTTCAAAGTCCTCTTGAGCTGAAACTTAGAATACTTGGTCTCAGCCCAAGATTATTATTTTTTTTATTTCTTGGTAATTTTGACTCCTTTTGCCTGATGATGCCAGGGTGGGAGAAATACTAATTTTTCTCTGCATATTCTAATTGGAAACTTTGTGCTTTCAAACACCTAGAAGATTCACACTACACTTGTTTCACGATTTGTGATAAGGGGAGAATGCAAGCAAAGTTTGAAGAAAATTGGTTCAATATTTATAACATTTTGGACACTTGAATGTGATGATGTGGACAGGTGCGGTGTATATTTTCTCCATCTTTGTTCTATGCAGTTTCTAATGTGGCTTATTTGGCCCATCCTTTGGTATTTAGGTGCATGTAACTGTCTCTGAGCACAGGTCATGGTAAGAGCGACAGCATTCCTTGGGTTTAAGTTTTTTCTTTTTGATGAAATTAGGGAAATTAAATGCAAAACTTAAACATTAATATGGCAGAAGACTGAGAATTCCAGCATACAGGATTCAGGATGATCAGTTAATGTTTCAGCTGCAAAGTTGGCTTAGCCATGTTGTACATGTATATACGTGGTATCTTCTAATCCTGTATTTCCAGGGTATTTTCTGAGTTATTGTGGTTATGTAACTATTCAGAATACGCAGGATGTATATGAGGCCAGAACCGAAAGTGCAAAAAACAAGAAGTCCTGTGGCTCCCTATAGACCAACTGATTTTTTGGAGCATAATCTTTTGTGGGCAAAGACCCATTTCATGAGATGCATTGGAGATGCATTTTGAGCCTTTTCATTCCCAGTCTTCCCAGCTCTAAACACCTAGCAAAGCTCTTTCCTGTTTCTTTCTGACAGTAAAAAAAGGGAGTAGTTTAACAGACTGTTTAAACTGGCTTAAGTGTGGACTTCCCAGTCAGCTAACACCCCTTGTTTTAAAGCTTCGTGCAGAGTTTGCTGTCGCTGTGGCACTGAATACATGGTCTCAGCATCTGGAAACTGCATTCGCAAAGAGGAGTGTCTCCATCACTGGGGAAGGCTGCGCAAGCAGAGAGGTGGGGCGTCTTCAGTAACGGTGCCAGTGAAACGTTAGCTGTGCCTTGCTATTTAACACCTGTTCCGTTACTAAACTTAATTTACTACAGAAGCTAATTTTTTTGTGCTTTGTCACTTTTTTGTTTTCACCAAAATTGTGCACTTTTGCTGCAAACTGGCAGTGTGTAATTTTGCCAGTCTGTGGCACAGCACATTGCAAAACAGCATTTCAAGTCGACGTGGCAAAATGTGGTGTTTAGCAGGCTGTGGTGTGGTCCAGGATATATAACGGTGTAGCTGGAGCAAAAATTTAATTTAAGGAAATAGTTCTTCCGCTGTACTAAGCACTGATCGTGCCTTAGCTGGAGTACTGGATCCAGGTCTGCGCACCACACTTTGGGAAGGATGTGGACAAATTGGAGAGAGTCCAGAGAAAAGTGATTAAAGGTGTCTAAATCATGACCAACTAGGAATGACTGAAAAAACTGAATTTGCCTAGTCTGGAACAGAGAAAACTAAAGGGGGACCTGAGAGAAGTTACGTAAAAGATGGTTGTAAGGAGGAGGGTTATAAATGGTTTGTTTTCCTTAACCATCACCAGTGTGCCTAAACTGCAGCAAGGGAAATATGCTAGAAATTAGGAAAAACTTCTGTCAAGATTCTTAAACACCAGAACAAATTTCCACAAGCTCCCTAGGCATCACTGGAAGTTTTAAAGAACCAGTTAAACAAAATCCTGTCAGGAATGATGTCAATAATACTTAGTCTTGTCTCAGTGCTGGAGACTGGACTAGATGATTTACTGTGGTCCTTTCCAGTCCTGCCTGTCTATGATATTGCCCTATGGAAGTTCTCCCGCAGCCCTCCCAGGTTTTTTGTCTTCCTTTATTAAACCGCTTTTCCTTTTAGAATAATGGCATGTGGGCTTTCAAAATAGGGTCAGGCCATCTCTAAAGATAGTTATAATCTGTTTGAAGTTGTTGCAAAAGCATGTACTGTACTGGTGGAGGCAGAGAGAACTTCTGCTACCTACAGGCTGATAATTATTGTGTGCAGTGTTCTGCCTTTCAGCTAGTTTCCTTTCTAGAAGGCGGGTGGGGAGCAGTGTAGCAGAAGGATGCACTAACCAGCTCCAGTGATGTAACTCTCTCTATAGTGAGTAACCGTCAAAAGGAGAATCAGCCAGTGAAAATATAAACTATTCAGAAATAACGCTGGTCCCTGGTGGATTAGTTGTATCTACTGTATCAGTCTTTTTGTTATTACATGAGAGAGTTTGTAAGGCTTAGTGTGAACAATACAAAGCTGTGATCACTGCCCCAAGGAGCAGAGTGTTTTCAGTTGAATTCTTTCCCAGAGAAAGGCCTTCTGAATTTGAATCTTTGCTAGAGCTTTCAAGATAGCCCTTTGCACACAGAGCCGCATCATTCATGCCTCTGGTTCTCTAGCCTGTGGCTAACCAGAGTCCTTGCTACTGAATCTGTTTCCCACTGTCAGGGAGGGGAAGCTTGAACACTCCAGGTTTTGTGGCTTTACTGCTTAGTATTTTCATATAACTTCTCTAGACCTTTCCGCACATGAGTCTGAAAACATTATGTTCTGTCTGCACAGTAGCTGGGAGGTCTAGTGACTGGCTCAGGTGGACAGGTGGGCTCTAGTTCTGTTCAAGCTAGTGCCTAAAAATAGCAGAAAGGGGTCCAGCTCATGCTAGGTATTGAAGTACATGCCCAGGTAGTTGGGTGGGATTGTACTCTGGTGGCTTGCTCTGAGGTCTAACCCTGGTCTCTTGCTGTTTCAGTGCCAGGGGGATGGGAAACACACTACAGCTGCTGTTCAGGAGCTGTAGGTTCACCAGGATGCCAGGTGGCCAAAGTAAGTTTGCTTTTTTCCCTCTCCATGATCCTGATGTTCTGTTGCTTCTTGCCTTGTGTGCACTTTCAAAAGACTCATTTGTTTCTTTAGGAAAAGTAATTATATATTCAAGGTGCACGGTTATTAAGAGGTTGGAAATGTTCTTTTTAAAAAATCATTTGGCAGGAGATGGGTTTCTACCTGGAATTTGACTGACTTATTCCAGGTAAACCGTCCTGCATGGTACCCTCAAGAAGTTCAGATCTGCCCGAGCGGGGTGAGATAGCTCAGTGGTTTGTGAGTTCAACCCTTGGGGGGTGCTATTTAAGGATCTGTTGCAAACAGATTAAAAAGAAATCTGTCAGGGATGGTGATAGGTCCTGCTGAGAGGTGAGGGAACTGGAGCTCTGAAGGTCCCTTCCAGTTCTATGACATCAGTATATATCCCTGTTGTTAGGGTGGGTTAGAACTCTAGGACATGGGAAGCTCAGAAGCTTGACGCACTCGAGCTACAAGTACAGTTACTGCTATTAGCATTACAGGTTGAACCTCTGTAGTCCGCAATCTCTCATCCAGCAACATCCGTAATCTGTCATGATTTTAGCTAGCTGGATGACCACTTACCATTGGCATGGCCAAGTTTCCCATGGTCACATAAGGTTTGTTTACAGCCACCAGTCCTGGCTCTTGGTGTTCTGTGCTGTTCTTAGCTGGAATTTACCCCTAAATGTCTTCAAAGAGCCCAGTAAGCAGTGGGAGTGTTGGTAATGTTGCTGGACAATATTGGCCTCTCGTGGTCTGGCAAATACTTTTGTTCAGCACCGGTCACATCCCAAGGATGCTTGACTAGAGAGGTTCATCCTGTACTTGGAAACAGCCACATGGCACAAGGCAGCCTACACTGAACAAGTCTCTCTCTCTCTCTCTCTCTCTCTCTCTCTTTCACAAAAGCCACTCATGTTATGGGGTGGGAGGATGGGTTTTCTTTCCTCTACGGGGCAATCTTGTTGTCCTGGTTTGTTCTGTCCTCCATCCCAGTGCTCCTCACACTAAGCACTGCTTCCCCCTTTCTGGACAGGCACTGAATGGGAGAGTCCCTTTGGAACCCATAAATGCTGCTCAACAGATGGAAGTGATACTTCTATCTGAAACCAGATGAGGAATCGTGCTTGGCTCTCTTGCTCACAGGAGCGGAGTATTGTTCCTAGCCCTGACCTAGGACCACTCTTAGGCATGAATGTCTCGAGCACACACCCCTGCTCCATCAGCTCCTCCCTTCTCACTTATTTGTTCCTCTGGCTTCTCTGTTACTAGTTTTTTTGGGGTTTTTTTTAGGACAAAGAAACATGGTATAGAACAAAGCAAGAGGGAACACAGAAGAAGCTTATTGAGTTTTATTTGGCCTCAAATTTAATCAACTTCAAAATGTCTGATATGCCCCCTGGTTTTTAAAATCTGTAGCAATATAGTTCATTGTTTCCTGCCCTGTTTTTGAGGCCCTTGATTGGCCCTGCAGCCATGAAGAAAGAATGACTGGAGTGGTCTGTACATCCTGCTAGGCTTATCCTAGCGCATGCAAGGAGAAACAAACTGGCAGGCATGTTTGATGTCATATAGTATGAGAGCAGCTATAAAAGTCAAAGGTTTGCAAAAGAAAAAAGGCTTCAGGGGTGTGTACAGGAGGAATTATCCTGTCCAGGCCCTCAGAACAGAGATGAGACTTCTTAGGCTTTTGATCTTTCAACATTTTTCGTAATCAAATAGTGGAAAAGAGAGAGTGTTTTTAAATCATTTATATTTGACATTGTTCAAAGCAAAAATATAGAGGGGGAAGGCTGAAGAAACTGACAAGGTATTATAGAAACGTGACTTATTTTCTCACCTACTCTGAAGTCAGGCACTGCAAACAATAAATAGTTGTAGCCACAAATGGGGTATTTGGTTGTTCTCCCCCATGAAAGGTCTGTCTTTTCCTGCTAAACACTTGAGATGCACAGGCCTTAAGCTGCATTGCAGTTAGCAAGTTCCACAGCAGGTGGCAGACTGTAGCCACACAAATGACTTGGCTTTCGTAACTGTAAGTGTACATTTGGAACTGCTGTAGTTACTGTCACTGTTGAAGGCTGGTTCTGCTCACCGTTTACAAACTGGTGGTAGTTGAGCACAGGGAAGTAAACTCCCAACGGGTGTCGGAAAGAGAAAATCAGATAACCATTAGTTGTCATTGGTCCCAGCGAGCCTGTTTGGTTATTTTACTGACCCCAACTATATCGCAGTCCTAACTGAGGCAGAAAATCCCCCACTTGATACCTAATGACCACTGTTTCAGTCATCCTCATCCTCCCATTTCTTAGCAAAATAAACCTGATACATGTGCACAGATGTAGTGCTGACAGGTCTGGTCATTGTCTGCAGGGTTTGAGTATACAGACACTGAGCAGAAATTTTCTCTGTCATTTGCAGTGAGGGGCTGATGCACAGCTGCATAGTTCATTCCCATTCATTCAGTTTCCTGCACTCTGGATGCCTCTGATTTGCAGGAGTCACTTGTTTATGCAAACATGCAGCTCTCTCTGCTTTTATTAGATACCTTTTAAACATCAGCTTGGGTTAACCGACCTCCTTTGGACCTATTCATCCATGTAACTGACTTCTAATCTCTTTGTCCTGTCACCAACCCTAGTGCCAAATGTAATTTAGTTCTTTACAGCACAGAGAGGATCAGGAGACAAGTGAGGTATTTTGGTAAATGGAGAAGATGAGGTAGTGAGGCAGCCAGGTGGGTTGTGGAAAGGTAGCTGAAGAATTGAGGGTGGTAGTTAAGCAGAGCCTAATGGATTACAGAAGCCAACTGAGAATGGGAAAACATTGTCATTATAATGTGAAGGTGTTTCCTGCAAAGTGTGCTCTAGGCTAAAGCTGCTTGACCGTAGTGCCTTAGTTCAGAATAAGGTTACTGCTTCATAACAGATCAATTTCTGAAGTGTTATAAGACCCAGAAGTTAAATGGAAGGCTCTTTGCTTTTCATGTAGTCTGTGTTTTTGTCTGTTCATCTGCAGTGGCCTGGTTTTGAAGTAAACTGATGAGAACTAACTGAGCACAGTATTGATGATTTCCTTACACTCCCTTATACCTGGAATGCTTCTCTCATTGTCTCTTAATACATTATAGTTAGTTAGTTAGTTAGTTTAAAGCCTATTATGCCGGCTGGTGTGTGGGGCAGCAATGAAGGTCCTCCATTTCTGTTTGTCTTTGGCCATTTTCTCCAGTGTGTCCCAGTTGTAGTTCATTCTCTATGGCTGGGTCTACACTTGCCCTCAACTTCAAAGGGGGCATGTTAATCAGGGTGATGGGAAATTACTAATGAAGTGCTGCAGTGTATATGCAACACTTCATTAGGCTAATTCTCCCCCACGGCAACTTCAAAGCTTCAAACTTTGAAGTGCCGGCATGTATGTAGTCGCATCGGCAAAGTGCCTACACTACTTCGAAGTGCCTTCGCTCCTCAAAATTTTGGGGAGTGAAGTTACTTCGAAGTACCCACAGCTACACACATGCTGGCACTTCAGTTTGATGCTTCAAAGTTCCGTGGGGGAGAATTAGCCTAATGAAGTGCTGCGTATTCACCACAGCACTTCATTAGTAATCTCCCATCACCCTGATTACCATGCCCCTTTTGAAGTTGGGGGCAAGTATAGACAAGCCCTGTATGATGATAAATTGAGAGAGAGGGACTAGGCAGCTGTATGGGAGACAAGGTGCCATGGTAAGGGCTCTAGGGATGATCTAACGAGCCTGGAACTGGAATTGCTCAGAATGAGACACTCACGATGGACTTTCCCCACATAACTTTGCTTTACGTAGAAAGAGTGAGTGTTAGTGATTCCTCCTTACAGGAGTGTTTAACTTGTCACTCAAACTTGGGCTGCAGATGTGATACCAGAACCCATGCTCAATGGGGATGTGAGATTCTGGTTGTGCTTGGCCACATTTGCCATCTCTGGTAAGGTTATCGGAAGGAGTGGATTATCATGTGGCTCTGCAGAATATCTGCATTTTTCTAGTCTGTTAGTGCTCCAGGTTGAATGCATGGGGGCAGATGCAATCATGTAGCAACACTAACTGGTGTTTTATAAATCTCTGACTGTTGTATAATCACTCCCTTTCTGCAGGATACTAGTTCAGTTGGACCCGTTGGTCAGACAATCCTATTCTTCATTTGTAGTTGTTGGAAATATAAACAAATTGTCTGTCTTGAATCTGAGACTGGATTTTTTGGAAGATAAGTTCCTAGATGGTATCTCTCTTGTGATGGGATTTCATGGACTTGCTTTTGTCTTACAACCGTGTGTGCTTTTCTTTTTAAAGCAACATGTCCAAGATGGCCGAAAGGAGAACCTTGAGGGCTTTGTGAAAACTTTTGAGAAGCTGCCTACAACTGATGGCTACCCAGGGATCTACGCATTAGACTGTGAAATGGTGGGTATCTGGTAGCAGAAACCTCAGGGCCAGGGGAATGTACCCATGAAATATGGCTGGTGAAAATCTTGGGATAGAAGCAGGCAACTCTCTGCAGTGTTCTCCTGTAGAGGTCTGCTTCCATTCCTCCATCTCCCACAGAAAGCTAGAGAGCACGTACAGAAGAAAAGCTGCACTTGCACGGCTACATGCTGTGCAACAGTTATTCTGAGTGGGCGTCTTATCCATCAGCAATGGGAACAGTGCATTCCGATCCTTTCGTGTGAGGAGCCCAGGCTCAGGATGTAACGGATCAGGATGCTCTAACCCCGTGCTTTATGTGCATTTTTTAAATACTGTTGGTTAAAAGCGAGACTGTTCAGGACTGCTGTGTATAAACGTTAGGTGTCCTCTTGGTGGAACTCTTCTTAATATTTGTACCAGAAGGTTACCTTGGTGTACGAGCAACTGACTCTTCCTGACACTGTGCTCTGTAGATCACCTATCCTATAGAACTGCCTGTCCACAGGCCATGCTGTGTATGCATGTCGAATTTCTAGAACTGTATCGTACTTCTGCCATATTGAGCATCAAACAAGGTTCTTCCTTTTTAACTTTGGCAGACCATGTGATTGTCTGGCGGCATGACGTTACAGCACGTTGTGGAGGTTAGTGGGAGATGTATTTTAAACTGATCAGCTACTGTTAATACTTAGGGTGATAAATTTCTTTTGCAGAGTCACAAATAACTGGCTATTGTTAGCAAGCGTATGTTAGTTGGCCAGGTAGCAGTATAACTTGTAATGCAGGAGCTGCTAGTAGAAAGATAAACGGGGTAGTGGTAGGAGTCTACCTAAATACCAAGATCTGTATTGCAAATGCCATGCTCTCTTTTCCTCTTTGGGCTTGACAGTGTTACACCAAGCAAGGGTTGGAGCTGACAAGAGTAACCGTGATTAACTCTGACCTGAAAGTGGTCTACGACACCTTTGTCAAACCTGACAACAAAGTGGTGGACTATAACACCAGGTAAGAGCAGCCTCTCTCCTCAATGGTGTGTGGCCAGAGCCATTAAAAAGACTTTTGACTCTGCTTTGCGGGGAGAAAATTCTAATAACACATAGCTTCGTCAGGCTAACTCTTGTATGTCAGTATGGCTTCTGCCAGCACTGCTCTTTTGCCGGCTCGAAGTGAAGACAAGGCATTTTTCAAGTCCTCTCCAGCCATTCCCAACCAGCCACTGAGTTTGCTGCCTCTGCAGCGTGTGACTTCTGATTAGAATTTGAAACTGTAACGCTCATTTGTGGCTGCTTGCCTTCTCATATGGAGGGTGTAAAAACTTCCCCGCAAGACCAGTCACTTGACTGCTATGCCAGCTATTCTACTCAGGTGAAGCCTTGATTTCAGAGGATTGCATTGCAGTAACAAGTGAGCAGTTGTGCTGAAATGGCCCAGAAAATGCTTGTAAGGTTAGGATTTTTTCCACAAAATGTTTTACTGCATTTCATGGCAGAGGTGAGGGAGAACAAAGATTTGTCATGGAAAACGGAGGAGCAGAGGCATGCACTCACTCTGTAGCAATGGCTCCTGCCCTATGGGGCTGCACCTGGTCCACGAGGTCACAAAGTCACTCAGGGTTGGTGCATTCACCTGTCCGTCGAATCTGACCATTTGGGGACAAGGTCACAGTGCTCTGAGGGTAGAGGAGCCGTCACTGCAAGGACGCAGACTTTATTCACAATTACCATGAAGGCCAGGACTCTGCACCAAAACTGTAGCCTTAAGCATGAGCCACTCCAGTCATGGGTGTGGCTGCGGGTACTAAAAGGTGTGTCTCTTGCCATGTTGTGCTCCAAGGGGCAATGGTCCAGATCACTTACTTGGAAGCTGATTCTAGAGAATTGGATGTTAAATGTGTGGGTGTTTCTATACAGTGGAAGGCTCAGCCCCACTAAGGAGAAGTCCCCTGTTTCTGTCTCACTGCAGATTTTCTGGGGTGACGGAGGAAGACCTGGAGAACGCAACCATCACCCTGCGAGATGTCCAAGCTGTTCTGTTGAACATGTTCAGTGCAGACACGATTTTGATAGGACACAGCTTGGAAAGTGATTTATTTGCACTAAAGGTAACAAACCCTGTGCCCTCCCTGGCTTCCTGTAATCTGTGTCTACAGCTTAGTTGTTACACATCTGCTCTGTTTCTTTTGTAATGCAGAAAAAGTCTGCATTTGTGAGAGCAAACAGATCCCAGTAGTTCCTTCTCTGACCCTTTGGTGGCTGCCAGATTGCTGAACAGGGTGATCAAGGTACAAGCAGTGTTTCAAGTCACTAGTGATCTCTACCCAGCATTATCTTCTAGCTCTGTCTGACGTAATGGGGTTGCATTGTGAGTCTGTGACATGTCCATGAGGCAGCTATAGAGCGTGGTGGTTAGAGCCTGGAGAGGATCAGAGAAGGTTGTGTGCCGTTGTCCCTGAATGAATCAGCTCAGGTATCATTATAAAGAAGAAACATCCTCCCCAGCAGCACAGATGGGTTCCTTGTTGATGCATCCAGCAGTGCAGACAGGCATTGAGTATATCGTGGAACGAGAACCCTCTTGCCTCAGAGGGTGGTAATGGAACCATCCAGTGGTGGCTGGCCTGTCATCGGAAACCAGACTGAGGTCACATGAATATGTGAAGAGTTTGGGTGGGAGGGAGGGGACTGGCTCCCAGGACTTGGGGTTCTAGCCCCATATTTGCCACCATCTTGCTGTGTCACCTTGATTGCCATAGTAGCCTTTCTCTCTGTCTGGGGCCAGGCTGTGCTAGCAAATTAAGCCAGCTTAAATGTGTTGCTCAGGGGTTTGAAAAATCTGCACCTCTAAGCAGTGTTGTTAAACTGACCTAACCCCAGTGTATACAGGGCTAGATTGACAGAAGAATTCTCCTGTCACCCAGCTGCTGCTTTGCAGGGAGGTGGAGTGCATATATCGAGGGGATGAGTCGTGTCTGCTGCTGTAATGTTTTGAGTATTGACAAGCCCCACAGGGGTTCTGTGGACCTTGTCATTGCAGTGTCTGAGTGCCTCATGGTCTTGAGCTTGTTTATCCCCCCACACCCTCTATTGCACTGGTGGGGACTGGAAGCACAGAGGGAGGGTCCAGGTAAGTCAGGAAGATTGGGGCTTAGTTCAAGTGCACAGATCACAAGACCCTCCATTATCCATGTCGCCCTGTTCGATAAAGGGGGAATAGTTACTAACTTGTGGGGGTGCTGGGAAGTTTACAGCATTCCTGTAGTACCTTTCTCTGAAGCTCAGTAATCACATTAAAAATATCGCACATACAGTTTCCTCCATGCAGGATGCCTGCACTGGCCTTTTAAAGTCATTATTTTCTCCTAGCATCACAGGAACACCCAGGAGACTGAACCCAAAAGCAATATAAGCTTTACAGGCATTGCAGTGCACAGGCGTAATCTCTAACGACTATGGCAGGAAAAACACCATCCCAGTAATGGCTCCAGCAAGCTTCAAATAGCAATAGGACGCTCGTTTTATATTTAAAGCTTTATTAGCCCCTTTCCTCCGTCTCCCTGATCTACATAAGTAATTATTCGGCTTGGGCTGCTGCCAGGCTTGGCTGTGCTGGAGAGGTGCTTATCCATAATGTTTGGCAGCTTTACACTGCAAAGAGCGCAGCAGGTTGTTTCCATTAAACTGCAGCTGTTCAAAAGCATTTCCACAGCTCTGCTATGCAACTGTTAACAAGTAAGTTGCAAATTGTCATGCAGCATTACCAAGAGCCGAGGCAAAGCAAGGGGGCAGTGGGAGCTGAAGTGACAATGCCCAAGTCATCCCCTGTCATGAATCCTAACCCCGAAGAATGGAGCCCTCCAGGAACTGCCCTCTCTGGCCGCATGTACAAGTTAACCTCAGTCTCCAGGCTGTATTGTAAGCTCCTCATTCCTGAATCCAGTGCTTATGATGCTTAACATGTCTTCAACCCTTGCTTCCCCATAAGCCTCCCTTTGGTCAGGACAGCAAATTCATGTGTGAGCTCTTCAAGGCATAGCATGCCTGAGCTCATACACGCCCTGTCATGCTGGATCAACCCATTCCCCTGCTAGCTAAGCATTATCCCCACTCCAGCTCGGGCCAGCTCTTGGCACTAGAGGAGGGTAAGCTCTTTGCCCCACTTCCACGTGTGATTGGAAGCAGATGTGTCTCTGCGGGGATTTGTTTGTGTAAAGTCTGCCGCCCTGTCTCATCCTATATTAACCGCTAACCACACAAGCGATCAGACCAGCCGCCTTTAAATCCACCTACAGAGGATCAAGAACAGCCCCATTCAAGCTAACTGGAAACTCATTTAAGTGATTCCCATCCAAAGGCCCAACCACAGCTTAGAAACAGATGGAGCTGTCTCTGAGAGTGGGAAGAGTCAGCTTGTGCAGCGGGGCGGTGGGCAATGGGTTAAATCCAAGTGTGCTGGGAAGCACACTTGTTCTGTTTTGTGGAGCTGCTCTGACAGTGTAACAGGTTGTCAAAAGACTCCTGCAGAAGCAGGGGGAGCGTCTCTGGTGCCAGGCTGAATGGATGAGCTGCTCTGTTGCTCGGAGGAGTTTTAATGGCTGTGTGGAACCCAGATCTAAGCAGCTCTGTCCATGGGGAGGAACAGATGTTCTGGCTGGCATGTCAGTTCAGTCACACTCTCCTATGGAGCTGGTTTGGTGGGTGTGTCCTGGAGGCGGGTAGCTCCTCGTGGTGATTGAGGGCTCCACTGTGTGCACGATGAATCTCAGTTAATGCACAAACTGCTCCGAGGACAGAAAACAACCAGCTGTGTTTTCCCCCCCAGCTTATCCACAGCACTGTGGTGGATACGGCCGTGGTCTTTCCCCACCGGCTGGGTTTGCCTTACAAACGAGCCCTCCGGACGCTGATGGCAGACTACCTCAAGCGCATCATCCAGGACAGCGGTGAGACTTCAGAGGCGGGAGACATGGGCGTGCTGCTTTCCCGTCAAGTGCACCTGCGATGTGAGCTCCTCCATCCTAGTCTCCCTGGCTGCCTCGTGGGCACTGCCAGGATACCGCAGCATAGCTGAGATCAGGGGCTCAGTGCACTGCACTGCTCAAACCCCTCGCTAGGCAGTCCCTGTCCCAAACAGCTTTCACACTTACAAGCAGAGTGGGAAGAAATTACTTGAGTAAAAGTACAGCTGTGGGGGGGGGGGGGGGGTGTACTTAAGTACAAGTTACTAATGTCCCTCTGGAAAACCAGTTGAGAAAAAGTACATGCAGGGCACATCTAGATTGTACTCAAGTACCCAGAAGTGAAAGCAGCGGCACTTTTACTCCAGGAACTTTTGGGGTACTTTTTCCACCTCTGCTTACAAGACACAACAGAGGGCGGGAGAAAAGAAGAATTATTGTCCCCGCATTACAAATGGGGAAGCGACGCAGAGAGAGGCAGGGAGCTCCCAGTGGCAGTCTGTGGCAGGGCTGGGACTTGAGCCCATGTCTCCTGTGCTGCCCTTTTTGTTTCCCATGTTAGGAAGCTGCAAGTCGTTCCCTGTTCATGCTGTGACCAGCTCCCAGCTCAGACCCTCCCCTCCAAACCAGTCCTGAAACCCCTCTTAGTGTGTCTGCTAGGGAGTCATGTTTGTGCCTCTGTGTCCAACTGCAGTGGAGCTAGAGGGGCCTCCAGACTTCGGCCCCTTTGGCCGGGTGCGTTCTCTCAGCTCTGTCTGATGTAAAGTAGCCTGGGTGTTTCCAGCATGGCACGCACAGCTTTGCAGGGAGGCTCAGAAGGGCATCAGTCTGAGCTCTCTGTTGAGATCGCTCAGCAGGGAAGAACTGGAGGAGCCAGGGTGAGATGAGCTCCTAAATACCCTCCCCACTCCAGCTTTTGTGGTGCTCAGAGCACCTCAGTCTGCGCATTGGTTTGGGGCCAACGTCAGGCCTTTCTGCTGGGCAGGGGGCAGGCGCCAGAAAGAGTCTGCTAGCCCTGCATCCTGTTTCTGTGCGGCAAGTGTTAGCTGTTGCTTCTGCCTGGGGAGGGGCCCAGTGAGCCAGCATCAGTGCTGAGAGGCTGGAAGTGGGGTGTAGGAAGGTTCAGCTGCAGGAGCTGTGCAGCAAAGCCTGGTCCTTCTGTTCCGCTCTCAGCTGCGTGAAACTCCCACTGGCACCTTCTGGGTTGGAGTTCCCTCTCGGAACGCAGCTGTCTGCTGTTTCACTCTGGACTGCCCCAGGAGACCATCCTGAGGCCTCCGGCTGAAGCTAGCCAGTGTGTGGTGCAGAGCCTCTCTGCTCTGAGGGTAGCACAGCTGTCACTTGACAGCTTTATTTCTCTCTTGGAGCCTGAGAAGCTGGCCATCCCTGTGCAGCTTGAGCAGTGCTCACACTGTAACAGGCTTTTGAGGCCACTAGCTCCCTGTGAAGTGTTTGGGTTAGACCCTCACCCCTGCACTAATATCATGGGAACTCTAGACTCTGTGCACAGAAAGAGGGCCTCGGGCGCCTGTCCCCTCAGTCACCATGCAGCTAATTGTGGTGCATCTCTCTCATTCACAGTGGAAGGTCATGACTCCAGCGAGGACGCCAGCGCTTGCATGGAGCTGATGATATGGAAGATCAAAGAAGATGCTAAAGTGAAACGATGACTTGTGCTCTCTCTCTCGCCGCCTCTTCCTCCACCTCTTTGAAGCAGTGCAATAAATACTCAGAGTAACACTGTTCACCTGAACCCCACAGCATGCCATCTGCCAGATTCCTCTATGCACTTCCTGGGAGCTGTGGATCATGGAGGCTGCTCCGGGCACGACTCCAGGGTACTGGCTCTGAGCTGGCCAGGGTCACAGGTCTGGGTAGTGGCTCTGAGATCCTCTCGAGTAGTTGTCTTGTAGGCCTGGCAAGGCTGCTTTGACTAGTCCAGCTAGAGAGAGGCTCTTAATTCTGTAGAAGCCTCCGGAGGTATAGTGGATACATCCAAAATGGTCTTTTCTTGAAGCTAAAGCTGGACCACTGTTTAAAAAATTCTGATTTAATTTGAATGGTTGCGTGGCATCTGCCTCTGCTTTCTGAAGCAGACAGCTGCCCCCAGTGGCTGGGGAGTAGGAAAGAGCTGGAAAAAATAGGCGGGAGAGTGTGAAATGGGAAACGTGCAGTAGCTGGCACATGAATTGCAGAAAGGGTAAAGAATTGGGTCACCCAGAAGGAATGGTAGCAAGAGCCTGCTGCAAGGGAGTGTGGCAATGCTGAAGGGGACGCTGACCCTGAGAGGCCACAAAAAGTAACAGCTGCCCTAAATTGGAGCAGAGGAGGTGGCCTGACAATGACATTCATCAGAGTCTCACAGCTGCTGTGGCTAGATCTTTCTGAGAATGTGCAGGGCTGGGTGGTGCTCCTGGGTGAGGACAGGTGAAGAAGCTGAAAGCCTCCTATGCGCTATGGGAAGCTGTCTGCACCTGCTGCTGCTCAGTCGGTGTCAGGGATACAGCAGGAAGGTGGGCAGGGCAGCAGGGAAAGCTCTGACATCACATAACTTGCAGCTGGCAGGACAGGATGAACACAGACTTGTGAACTTGTTGAGGAGACATTGCAGTGCACAGGCGGCTGTAAGGGGGCTGATTTACACCCTGGCTCGCCCCTCATTGCATCCTGTGGGTGACTTGGCAGGAGCTGGTGCCCTCCCTGGTCATCCCCTGAGCTGCCAGAGCATCTCCATTGTGCTTATCAGAAGCAAAGTTCCACGGTTGCCAAGGGTAGTGGGGTGGTGGTAGCTCAGGCTGTTGCTGTATAGGCAGATGTTTTGGGGTCCCTGCTTGGTGATCCCTTTGGTGGGGGCTGACTTAGCAAGGTCAAAGCAGTAGGTGAAAATAGTACTTCTGAAACTGGTTTTCACAGAAATTGTTTTTTTAAATGCCCCCGTTTCACACTCGTCCTCTCACTCCTCTTTTACAGACGCCTGCCCCGTCGGCTTCTGGGTCTCCCACTAGAACATGAATATTTATTAATGAATAGTAACGCTAAAGCAGGAGAGCACAGGAATAGCAACGCCTTTGGCTTGACTTTAAATGTAGCATAGTCATGATGTCCCCTTTCTGGTCCCTTTGCATTCAGAGCTCAAGCGCCACTGAAAGGGGGAGAGAGATGGTCATTGACTCAGAATCTTAGCTGAGCTGAGACTGGAGTAGCTGTCCCTTGGTTCCAGGCCCCTGCAGCCCCCATGTGGGTTTATTCTACAGTGAATGACTGTGTGTATCACTCCTCCCCCAGAGCTGACCCACTGGGTCTTACCCAGCAGACTGTCTGCTCCCTGGAGACCAGGGCTTCTTGTGCAGGGGTGGGTGGGTGATCAGACTGACATTACTGTATTGGTCCCTTTATAAAACAGCTGTCTGTGAATACAGTGGATGAACTCTGTCTGAGTAATTGGCCATTGTGTTCCAGCACAAGCTGTACCCCTCCTCGCTGCACCCATTGGAAAAGTCTCTCTCTATTTTAGCTTCGGTTAACGATCATGGGTTATAACTTTACTACAGACTATAGGACCCTGCTGCTTCCCTGGGCCTGTAGCAGCTCCACCATATTTACCATATCTTCCCCACATGCTCGCTTGGATTTGGAGGTTAGTTGTGGTGATAATGGTTATTTGTAGCATTGCCCTTCACAGCCGGTGACCTCAGCTGACCCCCTCCCAGCCAGCTACTATTACGGACTCTTGAGTCCTTGAGTGGTAAATGTTGCTGTTCACAAGGCCCATCGTTCACATTGTGCTGCTTGCCTAGTGTGTAGGAAGCGTAATGGGCAGGAACAGATCTCTCTGTCCTTCTGCCTCCCCACCAGAGGCATGCCCTAGTAACTAAAGCATAGAGGTTACTCCATATACAGCTAAGGAGTTTCTCCTCCGGACTGTTACCAGTCTGGTCCTGCTGCCCTGGCTATCAGCGCCATAGAAAGGAGGGTGGGCATCACAGTTGTGTCCCCTGAGCCCTTTTGGTACTCCTGGGAAATGAATTGTTTCGCAATAAAACTCAGAGCAGTGTGGGATTCAAGACAGCTTTCCCTGTAGGCTGGAAAACCTCCACTTGTTGTTCTCGCGCTAGCTTGGAACCGGCCTTGGCTGCTTTCCTTGGAAAGGCCGAAGGGCCCTTGTTCCAGAGCAGAAGTGGCCTTGGCGTAGATTTCAACACACCCGTGTGGGTGCCATGCTCTGCGGGTGAATGGCACCAGGGGTGCAGTGCAGTGGCTAGGTGGGCTTATGTAATCATGGGGTGGGCAGCTGAGAAGGTGAAGGTACCTAGGTGAACTGCCCTTGCCAATGGCTAGAGGTAGGATTCTTCTTGCCTGATGTAAGAGGCATTTGATACAAGGTTTTCAGCAGTGGGATTGGGGGATTTCCTTCCATTCCCTCTCCAACTGCCAGCCCACCCTAATGGTCTCTGGTAGTCAGAGCAGCCCACAGTGCCCAATGGGCTTGAAGGAGGTTGCTGGCTCTTATGGGGGGGTGGAAATATTCCATGTTTCTTTGTGTATTTTGCAGCTTCTCCCCTTTCTCCCGCTTAGTCCATTTCAGGGGCAGCTGTACGGGGTGCCAACTGCCATTGTGCTGATGAAAATCAGGCCTCTTGTTAGCTGTATTGCTACTAATTCCATCTCCTCTTCACTGCCTGTGTTTCCCCCCCCCATCCCCCACACAGAAACGGAGTACAGTGGCTGCTGCAGGTTAAACAGCTGGCAAGGGGTTGGACACTATAACCGCAAAGGGGAAACGTGGACAGAGTTCGGACTGTATATAAACCTTGTAACCTGTTACTTTTTGTAATGATTTGTAATAAAACTGTTGACTGGACACCTGGGCTGACTGCTCTGGGGCTCACGGCTGGTGAGTGCTGCCAAAAGGACTCTTCCTCTGCCATTGGGGTGCTGCTCTGCTCTCGCTGTCACCGTGGTGCCCTGTATATACCTACCCCATTGCTGGCTGAACTTTGCCTCTGGAGTAGTCCTGCAGTGGATCCAGATCAGGTGGTTGGTGCCACTGTATGTATCGCATCTGATACCTCACAAGTTGTCCTTTCAGCCCCAGGTAGAGCAATGGGTGGAGGGCAGGAAACAAATCATAGCGTCATAGAACAACAGAGCTGGAAGAGACCTGAAAAAGCCGTCGAGTCCAGCCCCCTGCCCTAGGGAGGACCAAACCCATCAGATCAGCCCCACCAGGGTTTTGTCGAGCCAAGACTTAACACCTCCAGAGATGGAGACTCCACTGCTTCCCTGGGTAGACCATTCCACTGCTTCACCACCCTCGTAGGGAAAAAGTTTTTCTTCATATTCAACCTGGACCTTCCCAACTGCAACTTGAGACCATTGTTCTGTGTTCTGCCATCTGTGATCACTGTGAACAGCCTCTCTCCAGCCTCTTTGCAACCTCCCTTCAGTAAGTTGAAGGCTGTTATCAAGTCCCCCATCAGTCTTCTCTTCTGCAGACTAAACAGTTCCGATTCCCTCAACCTTTCTTCATAAGTCATATGGTCCAGCCCCCTAATTATTTTGGTCATCCTCCACTGGACCCTTTCCAGTGTGTCCACATCCTTCCTATAATTGCGGGCCCAGAACTGGAATGTATTGCACTGCACAAGAGGCACATGAGGGCAAATTCTGACCAAGGCCACTAGGGTTCTCTGCACCAAGCACTTGCTGTCAAGCCTTGGAGAGAATTGCCAACCCCATAAACAGCCTGAGTTTAACTTCTTTCTTGCTGTAGGATCAAGAGTGACATTAGCTTTCACCAAACTCCCCCAAAGCATTAGGCCATCTATGGCATGAAGGATTGTTTCACCCATGATGGAAATGCAGCCAGTTCTGGGCTGAAACTTTGGGGTTAAAGAGGAGGAAGAGACTGTTCTCAGTGGTGACAGGAGACAATGAGGAACAATGATCTCCAGTTGCAGTACAGATTGTCTAAGTTGGGTGTTAGAAGAAACTCTTTCCCCAGGAGGGTGCTGACGCACTGGAATGTGTTACCTAGGAAGGTGGTGGAATCTCCATCCCTGGAGGTTTTTAAGCCCCGGCTTGACAACGTCCTGGCTGTGATGATTTAGTTGGGGTTGGTCCTGCTTTGGCCGGCGGGCTGGACTCGATGACCTCCTGAGATCGTTTTCAACCTCATGATTCTGATTCTCAACATGCCACAAAACAGGTTCGTCTCGAAAGTGAAGTAGAGAGTCCACAACTCCAGGCATGATGTTTAGTAAACAATGGAAAACTCCCCAAACCTCCTGTATGTAGGCTGCTTAGACATAACTGCTTGGCATGTCCTGTGCCATCCAGCAGCGCACTGCCCGTCATGCTCAGCTCCTAACTGAGGCCATAGAGTTATGTCCAGTTAACTCTCCCAACAGCTTGATTTATTTCTACATTCCACATTCAAATGTGAATGGTAGCCACTGCTGCTACCTTCTGAGAACCAATGAGAGCCCCTCAGGAGCTGGTGGGAGGTGGGAGAGCAGAAATACAAAAGCAGGTGCTCCTCAGAGCCGCTAACCTAACCGGCAAGGTGACTGGTGGTCACCAGTCTCCTTCAGCAGAAACATCTGGTTCCCTGCTGCCCTTGACTTGCCTTACACAGAGCATGGTGGCTTTCTCCCATTTGCCGAGAAGCTGGGCTTTTTAGTGCCGTCCTCATCCTGGGTTCCTTGCATGCCCCATTCTCTCCTTGCCTGGCGATGTGCCCTAAAGGTCTCCATTGTGCATTCTGCATGATGGAGGTGGTGATTTCAGGAAAGATGGGGACGTTGGTGGGGAAAATAAAACCCAGAAAAGAGCAACAAAAAACCAGTACATGTCTAGAAACCATGGCCATGGGGGGGAGATTGCAATGGGGTTGTTTAAACTGGAAAAGAGGAGGGTGAGAGGGGACCTGATAAACTTTTTTCACATACCTAAAATATCATTAAAAAGAGGAGATGATGACAGGGCAAGAAGCAGTGAGCAATTGCAGCCAAGGAGGAGTCGGTCAGACATGTGGAAAACCTTCCTATGGAGATGTTTAAGCCCTGCAATAAATATCCTCAGGAGGCTGTGGAATCTCTGGCAGATGTGATACTGAAGAGCAGGTTATACCTGTCAGGCATGATCTGGATAACACTTGGGCCTGTCATGAGGGCAGCAGGCTGGACTAGATGCCCCCTTGAGGTTCCTTCCAGTTCTATGGTGGAGGGCTGGTAGGATGACAAATGTTTGGAACCTGCCTTGGCTCTGCAGTAAGAGTTAGGGGTCGGTTATTTCACAGTTTGGGAGAGGAGAGGGGCCGGCATTGCAGGTGGTCATGACCAATGCTCTGAGACTGGCCTAGATGAGCTCAGCTGAGGAGCACATTGGGACCTCACTATCAAACTCCTCTTTCATCCAGGGTTCGTCCTGGGCAGCACAAGGGCTCCAGTCAGTCTTCCCTGTAAGCTGAGTGCTGGAGTGGCCTGCCAGGAGAGGTTCATGTGCTTCCCAGCTAATTAGCAGAAGGCCCAGAATCAGCTGTTTCTGTTGATGTGCACATCTGCATGTAACAAAATGTATTCTGTCCTTGGATGGAAAAAATTAAAAAGACTGCCCCGGTCCTATATTATTCATGGACACACTGTTGTCCTACTCCAGGGACAAAGGGAGGGTGCAGCTCAGTGCTTCCATAGCATAGGGGTCCTATGTCATCTTACCTGCCCTGATTTTAGGCTGTTCCCTCCGGAGAGCAGAGGTCAGGGCCTTGAGGCTCACACCCAGCAGGTACTTGGGCAGCTCAACCACCTTGCACCATCAAGGCTAAAGCACTAGTGGGTTGTTAAACCTGCTATATCAGTGGGACAGCATCAGTGTGCAGTGCTGGGTCACTCATGCCTCTGTATCTCTGCCAGGTGTAGGCAGGGTGGAAAAATCTAGTAATCCTGCCTGACCACATCTGTCTCAAAGCTGTGCTCTTTCCCATGGCAGGGGCTAGAAACCCCTGGACCACAGTCTTGCTGCTAGTCAGGGCTCCCCAAAAACTCACACCCAGTCCCAGGTCTGGGCTGAGCATGCAAGCATCTTCACCCCACACCCTGATGTCCTGTTCTAGCTACTCAGCCATGCTCCCTTTCTCCTGCCCCATCAATCTCCCAAATGGGAGAGAAATTAAAGTGCTGGTTGGGGATGCTGAGTCAGCGCTGAGAAAAGGTTCAGGCAAAAAGTTCAGATTGAAGATAATAGGCTATTAGATGACCTCACCGGCAATGCATGTGATTTAACTGCTCATTAGGCCTCTGATAATATCACCAGTTACTTAGGGTGTTGTTAAAGGCTTGGCCTACCTGGAAGCCTGGCCCTCCCCTGTGCGTCTCTCCCTCCCTCTCCTCAGCCTTGCTGGGCTGGCAAGAGCCTTGAAGGCTGGTAGGGAACTCTCCAAGCCCCTGAGGAGAAGCTTTCTGAGCCCAGGTCAGGCCTGTAAATTGTTCTCAGCCATTTGCTGCCACTCCAGAAAGAGATCCTACAGGAGGGTGCTCACCACCTAGCTGTGAGACAGAAACCTTCTCCCTGGGGGGCTGGCAGGAAGGTCAGGGTGACAGGTGGCTTGCAAAACCCAAGTCTCTGCCCTTGCTTGCTTTTTTGTGTCAGAGACTAGTGGATTTACCTGGTGGTGTTCAAGTCCTTAGCTCAGGTTTTTGGTTTTTTTTCCCTTTAAATAAAAGGAAAATGTACATGCTGCATTGAAATGATTGTAATTTTCAAATGCCCGGTGTTATCTTTCTGAAGTTATTTTTATAGTTTGGTTTTCTTTTAAAAGATTGTTAAAAGCTGTTTAATTTTTAGTACATTTTTTAAAAACGGGCATTCCATCAAACATGGGTTTTTTCCTTAAGCCCTATAATCTGTTATCATTTGCTAATTTTTAACAGCAAAAGCACTGTAATCCCTTTGGTTTCCAATAACACTTTCTTTTCTTTTTTCAAATCTGAAGCATTGATTTAGCTGAGCCAAGACAGAGCTCTCCTCCATCATTCTCCAGTTTCTTTTTGTGCAAGGTTTAGTGAGAAGCGATTCTATTCCGGGTTCAACCTATTTTTTTGGCTCATTTTGCTTCATCTCTTTCCAGTCAGTTATGTAAGTTCTGAGGACTGTATTTGGTTTGGGGATTCAGCCTCTTTTTTGTTTGGTTTTATGAGACCAAATCCCATTCCAGGAACCTCCCATTTTCTGGCTCAACCAAACCTTTGTATTGCTTAACGTTACAGTAAGAGGAAGCTGTGCACTGAATTTGGTGATCCTGGTGCTTACCGTTTAGGAGTTTTTGATCAGACAGACTCTCTCTCGTACAGTAAGATCATGACATTTGTGAGTGCGACATTTGCGAATTCAGTTATTCACCAACGCCGCTTCCCTGGGGCTCTGTCCCTCCTCACAATCACAAAAAATCAGTGTTCACTAGGGCTCTGAACACCGAACCCTTGTGAATGTTGCAACCCTACTGTATATGGTAGATGGGGCAGGGCACCCTTGTGGCTGATCCACAGTGAGGAAAACAGCCTTGTACTGCCATTAGCTTAAAGGCAGTGGGTGAGGCTTTCAGTCATGCAGCTCCCTGGTCCTGTCACCAGTGGGGAGTTGGACCTTCTGCCCAGGCCTCTGGAGTTACAGGAATTAGGGTGATAAAACCGAAGATTCTAAGGCCCGAAGGGACCTGTGGGAATGGCCCAGTTTAGCCCCACAATAACTTCTAGATAAGAAGAGTTAGAAAAACAGCCCAGTCCCACTTTGCCAATGGCCTTGTCCTCAGTATGGGTTGGAAGGTCACAAATCAGAACAAGGAGCAATGGTCTGAAGTGACAGAGGGAGAGGTGTAGGTTGGATATTAGGAAAAAGTATTTCACCAGGAGAGTGGTGAAGCACTGGTATGTGTTACCGAGAGGTGGTGGAATCTCCATCCCTAGAGGTTTTTAAGTCCTGGCTTGACACGGTCCTGGCTGGGATGACTTAGTGAGGGTTGACCCTGCTTGAAGCAGGGGGCTGGACTCAACGACCTCCTGAGGTCCCTTCTAGCCCTAGGATTCTGTGATTCTGGTCCAACCTGACTCACACTGGATGCTGATCAGCTGCAGTTGGATCATTAACAAAGGGAAACCCAGTCCAGGGGGGAGGGGAGTTCTCTCGCCGTTGAAAACCCTTTTTCTTTCTTTTTACTTACCTGAACCCCTTTAACTTACACACCTGCAGAACTGTTAGGAGTAAGTGTCCCTGTTATATATCCAACACCCCTCTAGGGACACCAGAAAGCTCCGGAGATGTCTATGTCTGTCTCCTCCAGGGAGCCCTGCCACAGAGCTGATGGTCAGATCTGACTTCCCTGCTCTTCTTAAGTTCAAAAAGCAGGAGCAGAAATATTCAGGGTTCTTTATTTTTCATAATGTCTAATTTCCAGCTGTTCCTTACCCTCCCCCTTTTCAAATTACCTGTAGAATAATTTATTACCTGTCTTGCAGCACCAGCTGCAGCTAAGAGCAGAGCCCCATTGTGTATGGTGCTTTACATATGCTGAGGAGAGCCGGGACCTACCCCAAAGGGACCCGAGAAAGGAGGGTTTGTTGTCCCCATTTTGTGTGGGGGAGGAAGGGAGCTGCTGAGGGGCAGAGATACAAAGCCTTACCCAAGGTCACTCAGTGAGGTTGAGTCAGAGCTGGGAATTGTACCTAGATCTCCCAAGCTGTGGCTCTGGGGCTTAACCACAAATGCAGCCTGCCTTGCTGTGAACTAGGGCCAATCAGGGAGCAGGCACAGGTCAGAGTCTCAGTCATTGTTAGATTGAGGGGCTGAACCACACCTGCCAACAGGATGCCACTTGCCCCCGGGTCTGTGCCAGTTGAAGGTGGCATCTGGGCACCTCCCAGGTCAGAGGTGAGGGAGCTGCTAGACCTGGCTGACATTAAACCTCCCCCAGCATCATCCTGTGGTGCTGGCTCCCTGGTCGGCTGCGGCCCAGAGCCCCGCCCTGTGCGCAGTATCGATTAGGGAGACTGAGCCTGGCTTAAAGCTTGTCTTTGTCATTTCCCAGTGTAAGCTCACTGGCCAATTTGCGCCACTGGAATCCCCGTGTCTGCAGGGTTGTCACAGAGTCAGCGACCTGCTGGGGGATTGATTGCTCTGTCAGGGCTTGGCGGTGGGGGGTGGGGGAAGGACAGGAACTGGCACATGATCCAAGGGGACAATGTCCCTTCCTCAAAGAAAATCTGGCCTGGGGTTGTCATTAACCCTCCTTTCCCTCAGGAGGCCAGGCTGGAACACTGTCTGCAGGGCTTTTGCCTGGTTAATCCCCATGTATAGAGAATTAATACAGTGTTAAAGTGTGGCTGGGGGAGAGTTTCCAAGGCATGGCTCAAGCCAGGGGCCCACATCCTGCTGACATCCGTGGTATCCGAGTTGCTGCTTGATGAAAAGCTAGGGACTCGGGAGACCTGGTGTCACAGGCCTGCTCTGCCACAGATTTCTGGGTAACCTTGGCCGAGTCACTTTGTCTCTCAGTGCCTCTGGTACTGCCCTGTTCTACCTGCCAGGTGGCCTGTGAGGACAAACACAGCCAAGGCTCTGAGGTGCCGGACAGTCCAGTGGCGAGGGAGACCAATACCACAGGCAGTCTGAGCCTGGCCAGCCGAGGAGAATTTCCAGCCAGCCAGAGCACTCCTTGACTGCGGCCCAACCTGCCCTGGTGCAGTGGAAAGGGAAAAGAGTTTTGGGTCCCACTCTGCACCTCATTTAAAGAGCCCAGCCATGTGAGTGCTGCGCCCCTTTTGTAGTGGGGACACCCGCCCGCTGAGATCCCACAGCTCATCACATGCTGTCTAGCAAACAGCCAGTGGGACCCGGAGCCTGGTTTCCTCTTGTCCTGCACCTCCTGCCCTCAGTCACACCAGAGTCACTGTCGGCTGAGGTCAGCACAGGCGTTAAGTTGGGGATGGGGGTGGGAAAGACACACCTTGTTCCCTGCTGCCTGCAAGTGAGACTGATCACCTGGGTCCCAGGCCCTTTCCCGCTGGCAGCTGCTCCCTTGAAGCTGCTCTCGCTCGAGCAGTCACCGCTGGAGCTTGGGGTGCCCCCTTCCCCATGGTGGAGTGCCCAGCTCTGCAGTTCCTGATTCCCTGGTGAAAGTAGGGGCTGGGTCTCCGGAGAGCTTGGAGATTGGCGACTGGCTCGGTGAGCCGAGGGGAGCCAGGTCCTTTGGGTGCCGTGGTCTCCCCAGTGAGACGGGAAGGTACTGCATAACCAGTGGATCCAAACGGAGGCCATTTGCAGAGTGACTTTGGCCTTGTTGAACCAGGAAGTGGCAGTCCCCAGGCAGTCGGCTCTCCAGGTCGGTTAATAAGAGCCTGGGGGGAACCTCGTTTCTCCCTTGGTAAGAAAAGAGCTGGGCTCAGTGGATTGTTTAATGCCCTAGCGGAGGGGGCCAGCCATGGCGGCAGGCTCTGGGAGGGGAGGGAAGGGGACTCATCCTCACCGGCCTTGTCCAGGGCTCTCCTGGCAAAGGCTGGCTCAGTGGGAAGCCGGGTCCCTGCCGCGCTGCTTTCACAGGGCGTCTGTGCAGCTGACCTTGTTCCTTAGAGCCGACCGGCTCAGGGGTCAGAGGTGAACAGGGATGATCGATCCCGGCTTTAAAAAGCTTCCAGCTCATTTGGTCCGGTCCCTTTAGAAGTGCGAGCGGATGGAGGGGGCCCAGCCAGCGCCACGGCCTGACAGTGACAGAAGGGGTGGGGGAGAAGGGAGAGTATTGATCAGGAATTGGGGGGCTGGGGAGAAAGCTGCTCTGGCCTGTGCACCGCAGAGGGTAAGCTCTTTATGGAGTGACACCAGCGTGTCCTGGCCCATTCTCCCATTGATCGGACACCCCCAACACATCTGCTGTCCCTCCTCGCAGCCGGGTGAGCTGTTGCACGCCCCCCCCCCGGCTGACTCCTTCACTTTCACGGGTCCCCCCCAAAGTCTGCATTTGTTCCTCGCTCACAGGAGGAAGGAGGAGCCAGTGGACCAGGCCTGGGGAGAGCTGGGGCTCATGGTTTCCTCGGGTATTAAGCCCATCTGACAGCCAGTGTATCACAGGCTGCTGCATCTTCCCCGGATCCCCTGTCTTCACTCCAAAGCCCCTTTGCCAGAGCAGAGCACTTCCGAGCTCTCTGCCAATATGATGGGGGAAACTTCTTCCCGACCTCAGATCTGCCCATCAGTGAGAGCGTGTGCAAGACCCAGCACCCTGCCCACTCAAAAGAGGAGCTTGCATCCCACCTCAGAGCACAGGCTCCCTCCTCCCCTGCCCAGGTGCTCCCTGCTGCAGCTGTGGCCAATCTGGTGCTTCAGGGGATGGTGAAAAAATGACCCAGAATACAACAGTCCTTCCTGACCCCTGCAGACACCTGGCTGAAGCCTTGGAGCATGAGATTGATTCACTTCATTCTATTTCTCTTCCTGCCTCTGTCACAGACTTCTAGTGTGACCAGAGGCAAATCACCCAAGCTGCCCCGTGCCTCAGTTTCCCTCACTAAACTTGCCTGCCTCCCAGGGGTTACACAGCTCAGCCTCAGTAGGCTCTGGAGGCATTTGCATGTGATGATGCTTCAGGGTACCGCACAGATCAACACAAGGGTGCTCACACTCCCATGGTCTCTTGAAAGCTGTTGGGAGCAGGGAGCAGGGGAATGTCTCTGGGCAGCCGGTTACCCCATTGCTGCCGGGTTATGGCACCTTCCTCTCCAGCAGCTGGCCCTGGCCACTGTTGGCGATGGACCTGCTCTGACCCCTGCTCAGGCCAGTGCTATGCTCAGATTACAATACCTTGAAACTGGAAAAGGTTCAGAAAAGAGGAACACAAGTGATCTGGGGTGTGGAACAGCTGCCCTAAGAGGAGGGATTCATTAGACTGGGACTTTTTAGCTTGGAAAGGAGACGTACAAGGGACAATGATAGAGGTTGTGACTGGTGTAGAGAAAGAAGATAAAAAAGGTGCTCTTTACTTGTTCCCATGACACACGAACTGGGGCTCGCCCAATGAAATGAAGAGGTGGCAGGTTTAAAACAAACTAATGGAATTGTTTTTTCCACCGAGCACACAGTCAACCTGTGGAACTCCCTGCCAGAGGATGCTGTGAAAGCCACACCTAAGAACTAGAGACATTCATGGGGGATAGACCCATGACCAGCCATTAGCCAGCCTGTGCAGCGATGGTGTCCCTGGCCTCTGTTTGTCAGGTGCTGGGAATGGGCGATGGGATGGTTCACTGCCTCTGGGTCAGAAGGCACTGGCCACTGTTGGCAGGTGGGCTAAACAGGCTTCTCGCCTGACCTAGTATGGCCGCCCTCTTATGCTCTTAAAGCTGAGAGCAGCCTCCTTCCTCTGTCCCCTGTGAACTCTGTCTTTGGACCCCGGCTTCCCAGGTGGTGACTGGGGGGTGGGGAGGGCCGTCTCACCCCTTCCCATTGCTCAGCACTGGTGAGCCATCCTCGCACCAGCCCCGGATCACTGAGCATTGGCCCCAGCGAGTGTCCTGGCCAGGTCACCTCTGTGCGGACCTTTGGCTGGGCTGCCACCTTGAGAGCTGCGTCCCCTTCTTCCCGCCCCAAGGCTCTGCCCCCTCTCTACTGCCTGGACTCAGACCTGACCCACTCTGTGCCCAGAACCTTTTGTGGGGGCTAGCAGCAGCCAAGGGCTGGGCTGTCTCACAGCAGAGTGAGCTACTGGAGCTCAAGTGGTAGTGACTTGTGCATGGAGTTTCACCCAAGTGGGTCCAGCCTGGAGCCAGGGTACAAGCAACAGGTGCCCCCCAGCCTGGAATCCATGTCAGTCTGAGCTGAGAAGTGTCTGGAGCGAGATCCATGTCCCTGCAAGGAGGCAGTGGTCTGGGCCCAGCTCAGAGCTGTACCCACGTGGGTGGGCACCCAGGAGATGTTTGCAAGAGCTCCCAGCACAGCTGAAGCTGCATAACAGATGCCCCTCGACCCCACAGGCATGGGGAATGGGGGTCCTCCGAGAGGTAAAAGACAGAGCCAGGAGCTGTGTGGGGCGTAACGGGGCCACCTGATGGGCATTATCGCTTCTAATAAATATCCAGCCTTTTGTGCCCTCCGAGTGACACCCAGCTACCCATGAACCCCCACACCTGGGATGTGCACCTGTAGGGCTCCCCTCCCACAGCCTGCTAATGGGCAAAACTGACGCAGGGCGGAGTTGGTGATTAAAGAGGTAGCAGATCAATTTTCCCCAAAGCTGGCTGTAACGCTGGTCACCCATATGGGTCCCTACGGGGGGCTAACACCAGGCATCCCAATCAGGCCTTGTTTACACGAGGTGGGGTTGTCAGCCTAACGAGTTCTGGCAGAGTTCACCTTTCCCTCATTATCATTTTGTCAGAGAAGCTCATCTTTCAGGTTTAGCTTTTTTCTGATTGACATGTTCACAGCTGGGCAGAGTTATGGGTTTTAAGCATTCGCCATTCTCCAGCCCCTGACTGGTTGCCATGTAAATGTTCACAATTGCGCAAAATTCAGGGTCGGGCGTGCAAACAATGGCGAGTTTATAGTAGATGTTGAAATCCAGACGCAAACAATTTGTCACCACGAAAACACAAACTGTCGGCAGCACATGGCAGAACAGACAAAGCAAAACCTCTTCAAATCAGACACTGCCAACGCCTTGAGCAGCATTTTCCTGGCTCGGGCTAACTGTATGCTTTGGAGATTATTGATGGAAATATTTTTGTGTCCAGTGAAATCCGCATGTAAGCGAATCCCGCCAGGTGGAGACGCAGCTTTTGCCCACATAACTTGAATCAGAGGCCTTGGTTTACCGGTAACGCTGTGTCTACACCGGGCCTTTTGCTGGCCTAGCCATGCCAGGCAGGGATGCAGTTTTTTCGTGCTTCTAACCAGAGATGAAAGAGAGGCAGTGTGCCCTGGTGCACTGCTCTGGTGGGAAGGAGCTGGCCGGCTGGGGCACTTGACTGCAGGAGGAGATGGGGCATACTGCGAGAGCTTCCTGTAAGCAGGGGAAAGGGGGTGGCTGGGGGCACTTCCCCAGTCCTGAGCACCATTGAGGGAAAGCTCCCATACAGCCCCAAGGACAGGCCCCGACTCCTGCTCCCTTCTACATCCCACCCGCTGCCCTGAGCCCCCTTCAAGGCCACAGTGACCTGCCCTGAGCCCCCTACACTTCCAGCCCTGACTCCTGCACCCCTCATCCTCTGCCCTGAGCTCCCTGCAGGTGACCCCCGCCCCGCTACTGGGATTCTTTACAGATACTATCATATCACAGCACCCCCTGTGTCCTGCTCAGAGGCCCCCACCAGGCTGGGATATGACACGACCTATAAGGCATTGAAGTTCCTTTCCCCTGCACCTACTCTGCTGGGAAACCTCAGATCTGCACGTGGGGCCTGGCTGGAAATGCCTTGCCAGGAGCAAGACTAGAACTGCAGGCTCCCTTGTTCCGAATGGTGCCTGTTGCAGCTCAGCCTGAGACAGAGCCCTTAGCCCGGCACCTGCCTGCCAAACCCACCAGCCTGGGCCTTTCCCGCAGGGTCAGCCCTTCCTGCCCACCGCCCTGCCTCTCCCGGGGGACATAGGGTGGGGGTGGCCAACCTGCAGCTCTCGGAGCAATGAAACGCGGCTCCGTGCCAGGAGTGCCACCCACTGCTCCACACACCCCAGCGCTTGGCGGGAGAAGCACGTGGCGGCAGCGGCTGCAGCTGCGCTGAGTCACTGGCATTGAGTTAGCGCGGCAGGGAGGGGCTGGGGGTGCCTGGCTTTGCAGAAAGGGAGAGCAGCTATCTATCTACCTACCTACGGCGTGTCTACACTTGCATTCCTCTTTTGAAAGAGGTATGCAAATGAGGAAAATCAAAACTGCAAATGAGGTGCAGATTTGCATATTGGGTACCTCATTTGCATATTCTTATTTCAAAATAGTTTTTTTCAAAAGAAGAAAAGCGGTGTAGACATTGCTCTTTCGAAAGGAAACCCCATCTTTGAAAGACTCCTCCTTCCCTTTCTTTATGTGAAGGATTCTTTCATAGATGGGGTTTCCTTTCAAAAGGGCAGCCTCTACACAGGTTTTCTTCTTTCAAAAGAAGCTATTTCGAAATAAGAATATACAAATGAGGTGCCCGATATGCAAATCTGCATCTCATTTGCATTTTCAATTTTCCTCATTTGCATACCTCTTTCGAAAGAGGAATGCAAGTGTAGACACAGCCTGTCTGTCTGTCTGTCTGTCCCAACCCACCCCATCTATCTATCTATCTACCTATCCACTCCCATCTATCTATACATCTATGTTATATCCAGATAGAGAGATAGAAAGAAATACATAAGGTGACCATCTGTCCTGTTTTTCCTAGGACAGGCCCTTATTTAAGCTGGCTCACAGGCATCCCAACTTTTTTAAGGAAATAGGGTAATTGTCCTGTATTTTGTGGGGCTCCTGTTCCCTGGCGCCTGTTGTCTCGAGGTGGCAGCCCCTCCTGCCAGGGAGCTCCTCCGCTGGGCAGCTGCCCCACTCCTTGGCATCCCACAGAGGCAGCTCTCCACTGCTGGTGAGCTCTGCCACGGGGCGGCCTTTTCATTCCCTGGCTGGGAGGTTGTGGAGCCCCCATCCCTTGTGCCTCATTGTGGGGCAGCTGCCATCCTCGCTGAGGAGCCCTGGCAAGGAGCAGCAGCCTCCTATCCCTGGAGGCCAGTGTCCTGTATTTGCCATAGGGCAATGTGGTCACCTTAATAATACATGGCTCTTTGCATTCTATCTGTGGCTCTTCATCCCTCACAGGTTGGTTCACCCCAACCTAAGGCTCCCAGACATTCAGACTCATAGCGCCCCAGGGCTGGACGGGACCTCAGGAGGTCATCTAGTCCAGCCCTCTGCCTGAAGTAAGATCAGCCCCAACTAAATCATCCCAGCCAGGACCTTGTCAAGCCAGGACTTAAAAACCTCTAGGGCTGGAGAGTCCAGCACCTCTCTGGGTAACACATTCCAGTGCTTCACCACCCTCCTGGGGAAATAGAGGGAAACACGCCTGACACAGGCAGTGCAGAAAGTCCTACTGTAGGGAGAGGACCAGCCTCAGGGATTCCCATTGGTGCAGTGTCCAGGGGTCTTGGCTGGCAGCAGTGCTGGTGCCATGAGAGCTTCTGCCTGGCAGAGGCTCAGGGTGTAGTGATCACTTTGCAGCATGGAGGGACAGCAGAGCATACAGTGACCCCCTCCGTGCTAGGGTGTGGCTGCTGCAGGGTCCTCACTCTGCCAGTGCTCCCCACCATGCCCTGGGGCTGGCCTTCCAAAGGGGCTGGGGCCAGTTCGGCTCCGAGTGTGACACTTTAGCTTGGAGTGGCTCTGCCTCAGTTCCTCCATCTGCAGAATGGGGATAAACGCCCTGTCCCCGCACGTTGGGCTGCCTGTCTCCTTACACTGGCTGGTCATCGTAGCAGGTGCTGCCTCGCAGCCTGAGTCTACCCAGCGCTGCTGGAAAGCCATGAGCTGATCTTGTAGGAAGTGCTGGCCAGAGCCATCAGCCGAATGAAACGATTCAACGGCAGCTTTGGTTTCCGGTCTCCCAGCTGCAGTGCATCTGCCTGCTGCCACCCACCAGTGCATCCTGGTGGGCAAGGATGGGCTCAGCCAAACCTTGTGTGACAAGGGTACAGGGTTAGGGGGCATCGTGACCAGCTCAGGCTCCAGCTGAAATACCCCTGCCCCCTCCAGGCCGCTCCCCCAACGGCAGAGCAGGGCTTGATGGGGGGACACAGGACACAGCCCTGGCCACCCACCCGGGGGCAGATGCTGCCACAGGGCCCTTGGTGGCCCCAGTCCTTCCCTTCCCCCACCCCAGCCCTGGGCTAGCTGAGCAGAGAGAAATTGGGATGAAATCCTGCTCTGTTTTAAACAGTCCATCTTTGCTAATCCCCCAGGGTGGCTGGCAGACAAAGGCCCCTTGGCCCCTAATCCCGCCTCTCACTAAAGGCCAGGAGATTGTCAAGAAGGGGATCAGCTAAATGATTATTTAGCTCGAAGCTAATTTGCTCTGACAGCCAAAGAGCGGCTGCCAGAGTGGACCAGAGTCGTCACCAGAGAACGCAGCTCTGTCCATGGCCACCATGGGCCGGAGGTGGCTCTGCCCAAGCGGCTGTGGCCATGCTAGACAGGATGGCAGCTCCTAAGAGCACCTGGAGGATGCCAAGATATAACCCCCAACCACCAACGTTATTAGTAAAAAAAAGAACCAAGCGCGGGGCTCAGGAAGTCAGATCTGCTCCGCTGAGTGTAGTTCCTGCCCAGACGGTCAGGCGTTGGTCAGGCATGCACTGGGGTGTCAGGGGACCGGCACTCGTGTAGGCTGGGCTGGCCCAGTGCTTCTGCTGTCACAACGCTTTCATGAGACCTAGGGCTCGTTGTAAGTTGTTTGGACGAGCTTGGCCTCCGTACTGTGGTTCGTTGGTGCAGGTTTGCTCCGAGGGCGCAAGATCACGTCAAAAGGCCCGGCCCAGCCTGGGCTGTGACATTCCCTGAGCCCCATGTGGGTCTCATCCCTCGGGCCCGGGTCAGATCGATGTTCTAGGGGGTGGGGGGTGCGCTGGACTAGGAAGCAGAGTGCTGGATTCCTGGACGTCTGCTAACCTGCTGTGGGACCTGCGGCCCCTCCCAACCTCCCAGGAGAGATGGGAGCCGGTGAGGCTGTTGGCAGGACAGGGCTGTCTCTGGGTGGATCAGAGCAGCGCCCGGCATAGTGAGGCCCTGGTCTTGGCTGGGCCACTACAAGCAATATCAGCCCAACCCAGTGCTTCTGGAGGCTCCATGGAAAGTGGGTGGCGCGGAGGAGGGGAGGGCTGCCAGAAAGCCTCTCTGTCTCGATAGCCTGTGTGTGTGCATGTAGGCCCAGGACCAGCAGCTCTGGAGCTACTCACCCCAGCCCAGCCCAGCCATGGGCCCTGCAGTCTGGGGGCAGTTGTTCAATTCTCTGTCCCCACAGCCCATGCAGGAAGGCTGCCAGCACTTTGCAGACTTGAGCTCCCAGCCCCACATTCACTGGGCCCATGCTGCAGCTGGGTAAACTGAGGCCCAGAGGTGTGTGGGGTCGAGAGGGGAAGTGATTTGCTCGAGGTCATGCAGGGGGCCAGTGGATTAGAACCCAGGAGTCCTCGGCTGTCCTATTCACTAGTCGATGCCGCCTGCTGTCCATTGAACAGCCAAACCAGGGAAAGGGGGGGAGCAGGGGGAGGATTCGGGGGAGCAGCCCAACCCTGCATTCTTCTACCCCAGCCCGCCTCTAATCCGCAGGCTGAATGGGGAATAATGGGACCCCTGTGAGCTGAGCCCAGCCTAGAAACCATTGCAATTCCCTTTGGAGAGGAAGAAAACCAAAGCCCTAATCTGGCCTGAGGCTTCCCTGTGTCCCATTGGCTGCGGCTGCCCAGGCGCGGGGGGGGCACAGGCTGCTGGCTGTTATATAGCACAGGGCGGAGCAGCGGGGAGAGGTCCTGGCGTTGGTTCCCCATCACCCTGGGGCGCTTTGCTGAGGGGAGAAGAGAAGCTGGCCTCCTTCCAGGGCAGGCCAGGAGAGGTGAGAGCGGCTGCGGTAGGTTGCATCCTTCTGGGATTTTGGGGGGTCCCTGGGGTGTTGCAATCACCAGAGCCCCAGGAACACCAGGGAGATGTGACTAGAGAGCTACCGAGCCAGCACCCTGGCACATGGGCCTGGGCTCCCCTCTGCCTCGGGAATGGTGGAAAAAAGAACAGCCCATGCACCTCAAGCAGTGACTCCCATGTCACCAGTGTGGCATAGCTGGGGGCTTCCTAAAGTGGGGACTGGCTAGAGACAGGCACAGAGACTCCCTGCCCCAGCTCTGCCCTTTGACCCCATCCCCAGCCCTCTGGCCATTCCAGCTCCAGGCTCCCCTGCCACAGAGGGACCTGCTGATGCCCCTCAACCCTGACCTGCAGCCCCCGGCTATTTGTGCAAGGTGGGTGTGAATGCTTCAGTGCAGACAGCGACCCTTGCACTCTCATGGCACTGGCATTCACGTCTGCAAGCTGCCGGCCCATGGCCAGGCAGGCCCCAGGTATGGAGAGTTGAAAGGGATTAGAGTGTCCTCTCCATGGGACCTGGGACCTCTCTTCCTTCGGTTCTGTGTTGGAGTGGGGGCTGCCCCATGGACACAGGCTGCCCCCTTTGCTATTCCAGCTCCCTCTGTGGCTGTGACCCAGAGCAGTGGAAAGCTGGTCCTTTTCAATGCACTGGGGGTGGGGGCCTGCAGGTCTAAAGCTGCTAGGAAATGGAGGTTCCATTCAGCAGCGGGGTGCAAAGTCAAAATTTTCAGCAAAAAGCAATTCCCCAAAAGTGTTGATTTGACCCAAGGAAACGTTTCCTTTCGAGAACGCGGCGCTGCCGTCACCTAAGGGGCCAGAGAACAAGAATGGCGCCTAATGTGGTCTCCATAGAGACCGTCTCATGTGATGTCACCCTGCTGATCGAATAGCATTGTCTACGTGTAGCCAGCTCAAAGGCAGCCAAGTGGCACCGTCGGCACCCTAGCGAATGACCACGATCCGTGTCCCCTCTCTCCGGTGCAGGCCGGCGTGCTCCCCCCTACACTTTGATTTTGACGTAATTGCATTTTCAGCTGGAAAACAATTCCCCCCGGGGACGCTTTCCTGACTGGCTCTAATTAGCCCAAATGGGGATTCAGCCCACAGGCGAGTGAGGCCGAGAGCAGCCACTCCCTGGCACAGAGCAGCAATCTCAGCACATAGCCGACAGCAGAGCTCAGAGGCTGGGGGTTTGTCTGCCCTGCAATGAACCCCCACATCTCAGTGATTTGTGCTCCTGTGCGGGCACTAGAAACAGGGCTCAGAGCCAAGTGAGAGCGACCACAAGGCTGCTTCGACCCCATGGTGCAAGCCTCAGTCAGCTGACCCAGCATGAGACTTGCTGCTGGCTTTTGCTGCAATGCGGCTGTGCCCTATCCAGCGCTGTAAACCAGGTCTGTGGTGTCAGGGCTCCCACGCCTGTGCCCAAGTGTTTTGTGAGCCCGGGCTCTCAGGCGCTGCAGCTCACAGACACGCTGGTGCATCAGCAGTGCGCTGCCCCGATAGGACTCAGCTCTGCAGCTTGAGCTGCATCCACACTGCAAAGTGGCCGAGTCCCTGGGTGTCTTGGGCTCTGGCCCGCACCGCTGCTGGGGTCTTGACTCCTGGGCACGGCTGATGTGACTCAACCTGATTTGTGTGTGGGCAGAAGCGGGCTGGACTTGATGTCCAGTGGAGACATGCCGAGGGGACTTACACATTGGTCACATGGGGAGCGTGTGATGGATCAGGGGATGGAACCAAAGCTACCCAGTCTCATTCCCTACCCACTGGAATAGACTTCCCCTGCCTACAGCCCTGGGAACCATGGTGGAGCTGGCTGGAGTTCAGGGCTGTGCCCAGAGTTGGTGGTGTTTGTTGTGGGTGGTGTCACTGAGTTACCAGCCAGGCTCCAGCACGGTCTGGCTTCAGGGTGCCCAAGGACAGTCCGGAGGCCAGGGGGCCTGAATGTAGAAATGCCTGGGGGAGGGGAAGCAAGGGATGGATTTGGAGAGTCCTAGGTATTAGGAGTCCTGGGTGCCCGCCTGACATAAGCATATGCCCTTTTCCTGCCCGCCCCCCAGAGCACGTGGGCACATGGAGGGGGGAAGGCAGACTGGTACAGGCTGTAGGACAGGACAGGGCATCGCGCTCAGGCAGCCTTATTCCACCATGACTGGCAGAACCCTCATTGGCACCAGAAAGAAAGGAGTTTGGTGAGAGAAGTTGCTGTGTGTGCCTAGGGCGAGAAGCCCATTGCCAGCGGGGTGATGGGGCCCTGGCTCTCACAGGGGCTTGGCCAGGCTCAGGGGCTTGGTGAGTGTGTGAATGCACATGGCCACGTGAGCGGGGGGTGTGAGGGAGCTCTGTGCACTGACCTCCACCCCTGTGGGGGTGAAGAGACGTGGGCATCGCTGAGGGTTTGATGCATGAGCTGTGACCTGCTGGGTGACCTTGAATAAGTCACAGCCCTGCTCTGTGCCTCAGTTTCCTCCCCCACTCGCTGTCTGTCAGTTCCCTCTGCCTGGGCAAATGGCCCCTGCGCACCAGGCCTTTCAATGTTACCAGAATAAAGAACAAACAATAATTTGGGCCACCTATTACTGCCCAAGTCCTTGTGCGGGGACCTTCTGACTTCCCTCTCCCTGCAGGGCACTCCCTGCTGGCCCAGTCTGCAGCCCTAGCTGCTTGTCACCGCTCCACATGGCTGCTGGGGAGCGGCTGAGCTGCCCTCTTTACCAGGACTATGTTTGTAAAGGGGCTTTTTGTTTTCCAGGGCACTGGTGTGACCCCCCCACTGGCTGCCAGCGGGTCTCCTCCATGTACTACCTCAGGGGGGCTGTGAACCCCTTTGGCACCATGAACTCCTTCACCCTACTCTACAGCCTGCACCAGCAGCTGGCAGAGTCCTTCCAGCTGCCATCTGCCCCAGCCCTGCAGCCCTCCTCCCTGTGCACAGTGAGCGTGGTGGATCGGTTAGCAGGTAGGGTGGGCCAGGAGCTGGGGCTTGGCTTGCGGGGGGCAGGGCCTGGCTCAAGACTTTGCCAATGTGCCGGGGTTGCAAAGAGAACTGCCGCAAAGATTGGGAACTACTCAGATCCTAAAGTGATGTGGACCAGAGCAGCACCGGAGCAGCATCCTGGCCCATGATGCTGTTGTAACTGTCCACAGGGGGACTTAAAATTGGGACCCCTGTAGCTCAGTGCTGGAGTCTCTCCTGTTTGAGCTAAAAGCAGGTGGCTCTAAGCGCAGGCTGTAGAGAAGGAGACTCATTCTTGCTCTCTCTAAGTGGTCTAGCTGCCACTACATGGGACAGTGACCCACACCTAGGTGTGTGGTTTACACTGTGATTTAAGGATGCAGGATGAGGTGCCATGGACCACACTGCGCCTATTGCAGTCACTGTCCTTATAGGAAATAGAGTTGGTAGGGACCTGTGGGCTGGGCCTGGCCCTCACCACTCCAAGCAACTGGTGTTCTGTACTGGAGAGCTTCCCCAGCTGTGCTGTGGGTGGAGATCTCTCCCTGAGCTGGGAGGGCAGGAGCTGAACAGTTCCTCTTCTGCTCCCTAGCAGGAATATATGGGGAGGGAATAGGCCAGAGAATAGCTCATTGCCTCTACGTAAATCCATGGTAGGCCTCTGTCTTGAACACTGGGTACAGCTGTTATCACTTCACCCCACGAAAGAGAGCTTGGGATTGGCAAGGCTTCAGAAAAGGCGAGTGCAAATGAGGAGGGGTTTGGCGTGGCTGCCCTGTGAAGAGACTGGGACTTTTCAGCTTGGAAAAGAGAAGACTAAGGTGGGAAGGATATGACAGAGGTCTATAGAGACATGACTGGTGGGAGAAAGTGACTAAGGAAAAGTATCAGAGAGGAGCCGTGTTAGTTTGTATCTTCAAAACCACCAAGAAGTCCTGTGGCACCTTATAGACTAACAGATCATTTGGAGCATTCACTTTCATGGGCAAAGACCAGCTTTGTCAGACTCATACATCTGAGGGAGCGGGTCTTTGCCCATGAAAGCGAATGCTCCACATGATCTGTTAGTCTATAAGGTGCCACGGGACTTCTTGCTGGTTTTGAAGGAAAAGTGATTTGTTCCCATAACATAAGAACTAGGGGTCACCCCATGAAATGAATGGGGGGCAAGTTTAACACAGACCAAAGGAAGCTTTTTTTCTTGCAGTGCACAGTCGGCCTGTGGAACTCGTGGCCAGAGGCCGTGGTGAGGAGCAGGACTTCAACAGGGTTTAGAAAAGAACTAGATACATTCCTGGAGGTTGGGTCTGTCAATGGCTGTTGGCCAGGACGGGTAGGGATGTGTCCCTCACCTTTGCCTGTCGGGTCTGGAAATGGATGACCGGGGAGAGATCACTTGATGATGACCTGCTCTGTTCATTCCCTGTGGGCCATCTGGCATTGGCCATGGTTGGAAGGACACGGGGAGGGATGGACCTTTGGCTGTTCTTACGTTCTTACGGATGAGTGGTCGGCCCTTTTACTGCACATCAATACCTGGCCACCAGAGCACCTCCGGGTGGGCAGATCCGGTCCCTGGGAAAGTGCCAAGGAAAAACCAGACCTCTGGGTCAGAATGCTGCTGGCAACAGGGGTCTGAGCCAGCCCCATTGTGGCACATGGGGGCACTGTGCTGTGGGATTGGCATTGGGCTCTGTAAGATCCTGTGGCACTTTATTTTTACAGCAGCTGGTTTATGAATTCAGGTGCCCTGGTCAAATTCCAGCATGGGCAGTGCCCCTGGCCCCACCCAAATCCACCTCCTATAGTCTTCAGCTTCTCTTCTGGCTGGTCGTGCAGCATTGTTGTGGGCTGGGACACAGCTGCCATACCCTGCCCCAGAGGTGGCTGCATTTCAGTGGGGGGAGTATGAGACCCAGTGAAGCAGGCTGAGCTGCTCTAGAAGAGATGCCCCAGGACTGTTTTTCTACGGCAGGGCAGGCCCCAGCAGTTGGCTCCATGCAGGCAATTTTAGTTCTTTCATTCCTGTCCTGTTCCTTGCTTCCCAGAGCTCCTGCTGGAGGTGCGCTCCGGGATCCCCCACATGCATCGCCGGAGCCGCACGGCATTCTCCGACTGCCAGCTGGAGGCGCTAGAGCGAGCCTTTGAGAGAAGCCACTATCCCGATGCGGTGGCCAGGGAGCGCCTGGCTGTGCTCATCAACCTGCCTGAGGCCAGGGTCCAGGTAACCCAGCGAGCACCCCTTCCCCACGCCCCGGGCAGCTGCAGGCCAGGCTGAATCAGCGTTGCCAGTGGCTCCTGGGCAAGCAGGGCTGGAGGGGGTCTGGCTCGTTCACGGATTTTCCCTTTTGGGCCCCGGGGAGGTGAGAGTGCTCTGCCAGGCGCCCTGGCCCACACAGTGTCGGCACCAGAGATATGAAAGACAGAGGTCAGCAGAACACTTGCTTGCAACCTGGGGCTGGGGGAGACAGACAGGCACTGGGGGCAACCCCAGCATTCCCTCTGCCTGCCCTGTCCCATGGCTGCCCAACTCATTAATCACCCTTTTGGCTCCTCCCCTGCCAGGTGTGGTTCAAAAACCGTCGAGCCAAGTTCCGCAAGGGCCAGCGCCAGCAGCCGGCCCCAGGGGTGGCTGCGCAGACCAGGGCAGCAGACGGTGCAGCAGCGAGCTCCCTGCTGGGCTCAAGGCTCCGGCCCAGGGCCGTGGGTGGCCCGGCAGGAGAAGACCATCCCCATGGTGCCGGGAAGAAGCCCCGAGGCGGTGCGCTGATGCCTTCCCAGTATGGTCCTGAGGAACCTTCACCGGTGCTGAGGATCTGGCCTCTGGATGGGCCGTGGCTGGAGGCAAGCAGAGCCCTGGCTGGGCCAAGGAGCGAGCCGGGACCAAGCTACCCACCAGTGGTCCCTTTCCCACCCTGCTGGCCGGCTGTGACAGCATCTGTGCCATGCAGGATGGAGCGACTCCAGTGCTTACCAGGATCTGGGGGCTGCCCTGGGGCTGGGCCACACCAATTCACCTAGGGCCCACCCTGCTCCCTGATCCACCACATTGGGCCCACCCTGACCTGGACCCCCCTGGTCGGGCTGGGCTGAGTCCCTGCAGAGTTGTGTCACTTGTGTGAGCTCCTGCCAGGGCTGGAGTCCCTCAGGAATGGCTGGGGGTTCCCCTTCCCCAGTGAGCTTGGTTCAGGGCCCTCTGTGCTGCTGTGGGATGGGGGCAGCAGGAAAGTCAGTTTGGCCAAACAGACTCTCCGTGTGTCACAATAAAATGGGTTTTCAAGGCACATGTGCCTGACGGTCATGACCCGGCCCCTTTCCTGACCTCCTCCCTCGCTCGCAGCCGGGTTCCAGCTGCCCTGGCTCCCCCTGGCTCTGGCGGGATGGGTTCCTGGGGTGGGTTGCGCTCTGGGTCATCTCGGGCTCCAGGGAGCTGGGCGGAGCCGTTCCAGATCTGGGAGCGGGGGCAGCCAAGCACTGGGGGAATTTGTGGGCAGTTACCCCACTCCCCTGTTTGCTGGTGTGGGTCTTGCCTGAGTGACCCCCCACTAAGAGCCCAGAGATGGGGAGGCCAGAGACACCAGCTCAGAGGCTAGAGGTGGGGGGTATCTGCCAATGAGTTGTGGGGAGGGGAACCCAGGGCCCATTAAGGGGGGCTGCGGGGGTAAGGGGTGGCCCGTGGAACATGAAACAAAGCAGCAGCCTGTTCCCAGCCTGCAGCCCAGCGGCAGGGCCTGGACAACAGTTACAGCCACCTTACAACAAGCGGTTGCCCAGGGATACGCCTCAGGAGGACTGGTCCCCAGGAGCACTGAGAGGCTGGGTTAGCTGGAGTGGGGTGGGGGGTGCCCAGGAGGAGGGGTGTCTGTACCCCCCAGGGAAGGAGGTGCAGAGGCCATAGATGAATAGGTGGAGCCAGCATCTGAGCAGGTCAAGGGGGAGGATGGAGGCGCCCCCAGAGAGGGGCTTCCCCAATTTCTCATGATCTGCTGAGCCCTCCCCCCAGCGTCTGACAGCAACAGGAGAGGAGGGGGCCGGGGGCGCTGGAGGGGGCAGTGGGTGAAAGTTGTTCCCAGCTATTGCGGCAGCGAGACCCCCTGCTGCTCCCCACCCATGGCTCAGCAGAGGCCAAGGATGGCTCCCCACGTCTGGGCAGAGGGCTGGGGGCACCTTGGCCAGTGGACTCCAGAGCTGCCTGGACAGCCCCAGTCTGGGGAGAGCTGCCTCCGGTGCCAGCCCTGGTGCTGATGGGCGCTGGTCCCGGTGTCCTGTCTGTCTGAGGCTAGATGCCAGGTGCTGCAGAGGGGCCGGAGCATGGTCACCCCTCAGCCTCAGGGTGTTGGCTCCGCCACAGCCAGCAGGGGGTTACCCCCCCACACAACTCCTAGCGCATGGCCTGAGAGGGGGCTGGCTGCAGCTGGTGAATTGCTCTGCTCCACTTGTGGCTCGGTGGGGGAAGCAGAGGGTCCTGGGGGTGTGGTGGAGTCACCCTGGCTGGTGCCAGGAGCTCTTGGACCAGGCTGGCAAAGGGTGAGGGGGAAATCAAGGCATTGGGGGGGGGGCGCAGGGACTTGCCCCAGATCACCCAGCAAAGCAGGAGCAAGTCCAGGAAAAGGAGCCAGGCCTCCGGAGTCATAGCCCCTATGCTGCATCCACTAGGCAATGCTGTCTCCAGCCAGCACACAGCAGCAGGCCAACTTCATCCCTCGTGCAACCCACTGAAGCCATGGTAGGCGTGTTGGACGTGCAAATGCCTGTTCACGCGTTGGGGTGGGCATGTCATGGCCATTAAGTCAGTGGTGTGTGTGGTGGCAGGGGGATCCTGCCGTCCAGATGTCAATAGCAAACGTCTGCTGTGTGCAGAAGGGCCAGGAGCTCACCTTGCAGGTGGCTCTGGTCAATAACTGGACTGTTGTGTCTGATTCCAAAGCGGCTGTTCCAATCCTGCCCACCCCAGATGCCCTTGTGGGCAGCTCGCCTCTGAGTGTCCAGCACTGGGGACTTTCTAGTCAACTCCTGGATCAGCCTGCAGCCCCAAAGCATGGTGCGCACCAGAGCATTTGAGGCCCAGGCAATGCATGACCCCTGCACACACAGTAACATCCCAGCCGTGATTACGCCTCCCCTTGGGCCCATCATCCATTTGCTTGACACCATTGTGCCACCAGCGCCGGCAGAAACACACTCCTTAGTGGGCATGGGGCCCTGCCCATGGAGCTCTTGGGCCACATGGACTGGGCTGCAGCCTGACCAGAGCCAACACCAGCTAGAAGCCTCCCGGTGGCTCTGGGGCCTGGCTGGTGGCTGTCAGTGCTTGAAGCTCTCCAAGGATGGGATAGCACTGGGAGGACTCAGCACAATGCCACAGCTGCCGGCCAGCATTTGCACCAGCTGGCAGGGAGCGGTGTGAGCTGGGTGCACAAAGGGGCTGGCTCTAGGGTCAGTTGCACACAGAGAGGGGTTGACAGCGCCTCCATTAGAGACAGGGGTGATGGACCCACCTTCTAGAGGGCTGAGCTACTGCACAGAAAAGGCAAGCTGCTGGCCTGGAGCTGGGTTAGAAGCCAGGAGTGTGACTCCCAGCTGCTCCCTTCAGCCAGCCACTCACTACAGGAGTCAGGTGGGAGCATCCCTGGGCACAGGTCACCCCATCGCTGCAGGGCTCTGCCACCTTCTGCTGAAGCAGCTGTGCTGGCTGCTCTCTGACGCTGGGCAGGGTGGATCCTATGGTCTGAACCAGCCTGGTGAATCCATAGTGTCTCCTGCTTTCACCACTAGCCCACACTCCCCTTGCCTGCTGAGAATAGAACCCAGGCATCCTGACGATTGCTTGCTGCAGCCCTACATGAGGCTGCTTGTGGGATTGCTGGTCCAGGTGGGATTGCTTCAGGTGCGAGCTAGTCTGTAATTATGGGGCAGTGACAAGTAGAAAAAGTACCCCAAAAGTTACTTGAGTAAAAGTGCAGCTGCTTTCACTTCTGGGTACTTGAGTAAATAAAGATGTGACGTGTGCGCGCGCGCACACATGTGTACTTTTACTCATGTAGCTCTCCAGAGGGACACTGGTGACTTGTACTTAAGTACATCCCCCACCACCCAAAGCAGCAGTACTTTTACTCAAGTAACTTTCTGGGTACTTTTTCCACACCTGAGCAGTGACAGCATCAGCCTGGCCCTGGACATTGTAGAGCAGGAGTGGAGAAGATATGACCTGCAGGCTGAATGCAGCCTGCCAACCCTTTTAATCCAGCCCACAGCCCACCCATACTGCTCTGGAGGCAAATACCTTTGCACGCTATCCCGCTCTCAACAAAATCTCTCAGCTCCCGTTGACCTGAAAATGGCCAATGGAAGCTGAGAGATTTTGCTGGGGGTGGGGCAGCACACAAAGCCCTCCCCCCAGCACAGAGTGCCACATGGAACAGCCAGTGGGCTGGTGTGGCTGACGGGTAGGGAAGCTGGCCTGAGAGTGCTGCTGGCCTGCAGCCACTTAGATAAAGTGCCTTGGCTCTGACATTGCACCCTGACTCCATCCCAAACCCTGTGCCCTCCTCCTAACACCCCTCCCCCAGGCCAGAATCTGCTCCTGCACACATCCCCCCTCCCTGACCCTGCTCCCCAATTTCCTGCCCCAGGTCACAACCTCCCTTCACCCGAACTCCCTCTCAGCCCTCACACCCTCTCCTGCACCCCAGTCCCCTACCCCAAGCTCCCTTCTGCACCCAACCCCCGTCCCACACCCCACATGGAAGTGCAGCCCCTGACAATGTACCCAAACCTTGGAGTGGCCCACATCAAATATTACTGCCCACACCTGCTGTAGCGCCACAGGGCGTGGGGATTTGCTGGCTTAGCAGCACCCCAGCTTAGCGATGTGCAAGAAGGGTGATGATGGTGTTAGCATGAGCAAGGGACAGCCTGGGCAGTGGGTCTCAGTCCCCTGGCACTGCTACACTTGCCATCCCAGCTGCTGCGCACCAAAGCCCCGGGACACCAACTTGGCTGGTGGGCTGGAGGAAGGCAGCTCCCCACAGCTCCAGGTTAGTGTGTGCATGCTGTCTGGGAGCCTCACCCCTTTCTGGCCCCCTACACGGGCTGGTTTGCACAAGTGGTGGTGTGTGAAATGCAGGGACACTCGTGGAGTCTTGTGTGCTGGCTGGAGGGGGCCTGAGCAGCAGGATGCCTCGGTTCCCACTTGCCCCGGGGGGGGGGTGGTTGCAAAGGGCAGTGAAACATGACTCTCCCAAGCACTGACAGGTCCTAGGCAGTGTTGTTCCTGCTACTTTTTTCCATCCATGTCCAGAATAAATTTTGTTTTGTGCACCAAAGCAGGTGCAGATGTCCACCACCAATGGAAACACAGGCTCCTGGCTCTGGCAGCTGTGGGCACTCTGCAAATCAGCTGGGCGGCACCTGTAGCTCTCCTGGGTGGTCGCCCCAGGGCTCAGCTTACAGGGAGCACCAGCCCTAGGCCAGGGGTGGGAAACCAAAACAGCAAAAAGAGCTAAAACTTAATAATTCAAGAGCCACAATTCATGTTAATAAATAACCCTCAACAAATAATGTCAAACCAGACTTTTTGTAACCCCTATTTTTAGAACAGGGTGGATACACAATGATACACAATGATACGTGTTTACTGCAGGACACTCACATTTTTTTTTACAGTTTTATTACCTCCCCCTTTACATGTGTGTGTTTGTACCACTGTCTTCCTGACGTTCATGCCTGGACTTTCTCTCCCTCTGGAGGATGCTACCTTTTGTATAATTTCATTTTTGTTTTTGAAATCACTGGACAGCTGCTCTGACACTTGGCTAGAGCCCTCTCTTCTATAGTCGCCGTCTGTGAACGGCTTTCCTCAGTTCATGCTCTCTTGTGTTGCCACAAAATTAGTCACAGTTATGCTACTGGGTGACTCCAGCGATTTAGTGACATGTTCTTACTTTGCTCTACTTTGGGTAGCAGCTCCTCCACGGCTTTTTTTCTGGCACCACCAGCTGGACACTTTTTGGGGAAAGTTGTGTGTTTTTTGAGAAAACGTCTCTCTTGGTTACGTTTTTTGTTGTTGGCAAATTCTTGCTGAAAGCGAGACATAAAAGAAGCCCTGCTGAACCTGTTCTAAATGCAAAGCACTGGGTCCTTTCAGTTTGCAGTTCTGTTTTCATCTTTGATTTTCTTCTTTTCTGAAGCCACTCCAGCCCCGCTTTAATAATGCCAATTTTACTTCTTTCTTAAAATGTATGTTGCCCTTTGCAGCAGGAATCCCGCAAGCATCCTTTTTCTTTTCCAGATCAAAACTTTATTAGCAACACAATCAGAACACAGACACAGTATCGTATCGCACAATGCACTGCACATGTTAATGGGGGAGTTATCCAACCTTCCAAGATCACACATCGTTTGCTGTTTAGATATAAGTTGCTCACTGTTGGCCTTTTAGATGTTTGCCATTTATCAAAAATAATCAGGAGGGTTTTTTTTACTAGTGTTGGGAGCCACAAAGAAGTCCTTAAAGAGCTGTGTGCAGCTCTGGAGCTGCAGGTTGCAGACCCCATCCTAGGAAATGTGAGTGCTCAGAGTTTGTGTGACTTACTGTCAGCTGTTGCTCAATGTCAGAAGCTGGACAGGCTCCTCCAGGCTCTACCTGCCCTGCAAGGATCAGATGTGAATCAGCCCCAGAGGGGCTCTCTGGGACCAGTTTTGCCTGCTCACTTTCAGAGGCCAGCTGCTTCCAGCCTGGAGGCTGTGGGATTTGGGGGATTTGCTGCCCCAGGTGGATCACCTCTGCCTGAGGAACCTGTGGGACAGAGGAGTCAAAGAGCCAGGAGGGATGGGGCTCCTGTGTCATGCCGAGAACAATGGAACTCACATGGTCAGAAGATGGAGCTGGCTGGGTGCCAGGGTGGCGGGCGAGGTGTGGATGTCCCACATGGGATTTAGCCCAGCTGGCAGGGTACTTGCTAGGCAGGTTCCTAGTGATGAGTTTATGGGTTTCAGGAGAAGCATGGAGGGTGCTGCCCGGGTCAACCTACATCCCAAGGTGGAGAGTGGGGTGAATCGGGGGTGGGTGGAAGGACTTCTCCATGTTAGGACAGCCAGAACTCCATCATCCTCCATGCTGCTGATGGAGTTGGGGTCCAAACAAGGCTAAAGGCACCTAGACCAGCTTACAAGCCTAGATGGCGAGGGTGGTAAGAAGAGCCAGAATTTTGTCCTGGAGCAGCCCCAGCCCCAGGAGGAAGAAGCAGGAGGAAGTGAAGCTGGGCACAGTGGTGGTTTCCAGCCACAGACATGGCCAGGCTGGGGATCAGACCCCAGGTCATTGAGCTGGACGAAGAACTTATTTTCCTGGGCATTCCAAAGGAGAAAGAAGAATCTGTTTGGCTCAGGCCCCTCAAGACAGGGAGTAGGGCACTCACTTGGCCTGTGGGAGCCTTTGGCAGTGGGATTTGCACATGGGTTAAGTGCAGTAGCAATTCCTAGTCCCTGGGCTGGCCCCGTACTTGAGAAGGACTCTGTGGCTGGGTGGCTCCGGCAGATAGCTTTGGGGGAGCCCCAGGCTGAAGTCCTTGCTCCACTGCCTGCTTAATAAGTTACAAAGAGCGACTTAGCTTCCCTGGAAGTGCCCCCGCCTCCGCAAGTGGGGCTCACATCTGACTGTGCAGGAGATGCGAGTTCCAATGGCTTCTCACCTCTCCCTCTCCAAGGTGATGGAAATCTTCCTACAATCTACTCTAGATCATGCAGCTACACTCCGGAAGGCCCTAGGTGACAGGCCTGTTCTCTCCTATAGACAGCCGCCGAACCTAAGAATCTCACCAGTAATCACAGACTACACCACAGCAATACTAATCCTGGAACTTTTCCTTGCAACAAACCCCACTGCCAACTTTGTCCACATATTTATTCTGGGGATACCATCACTGGACTTAACCATGTTAGTTACAAGATCAAGGGCTCATTCTCATTCACTTCGACCCATATTATGCATGCTATTATGGCTATGTCTACACTAGCCCCAGAACTTTGAAAGGGGCATCATAATAATAATCCTAACTGAAAGACCTGAGAATTTGTGTCTTAGAACAAAGAAACTTTAAAAACAGATTACATACATAAAGTTGTGAATTGGAGTTCATATTCAACTTCAACACATTAACACTTGGTATGAACAGAGACAACAATTACCTCAGGCATTACAAGGACTGCTTCCCTTCCTCTGATGCTCGTAATTATCTCAGGCAAGACCCTTAACATACCCCACCCCTCAACCCCCTCCTTCAGGCCTATGTACTTGATTTGTCAGTTCTTATTGCAATTTTTTTTTTGATCTGTGCACTTACCCTAGATGCCAGTCTGTACTGGAAATGTGATTGATCTGATGAAGTGGGTCTGTCCCACGAAAGCTCATCACCAAACAAATCATCTTGTTAGTCTTTAAAATGTTACATTTCTGCTGTTTTGTTTTGTTAGAATACAGACTAACATGGTTACCTCTGTTACTAAATCTTTCTGAATTAAACAGTCTAGCAAAATGTCTCGCATCTGAACTGGAGCTAGGAAATGGGTCTCCATTTGCAGGGATCAGAGCTAGAACCAGACAGCTGGGTGTGGCCTGAGGATTCCCAGTTGGGACTCTCTCCCATCAGAGGCAATGTGCCCTCTAAGGCTACATCTACGCTAGCGAGACTTTTGGAAAAGCTGGCACTCTTTTGAAAAATCCCTCAGAGTGGCTACACACAAAATACGTTCTTTCAATATTAAATGGAAAGCAAGCAGCACTTTTTCTGGACGCCATCTTCCTCTCCCAGGTGAGGAAGAGCTCCTTTTTTCCAAAAGATTCTTTCTGAAAACAACATGGCTACGTCTACACTACAGAGATCTTTCGAAAGAAGCTCTTTCAGAAGAGAGATTCTGGAAGAGCTGCTTCAGAAAGAGAGCATCCATGCAGCCCCCACTCTTTCAAAAGAATGGGCCAGGGGTCAAAAATGAAGACTGTTCTTTTGAAAGAAGGGCCCTCAGAGTGTCCACACTTTTTCTTTTGAAAGAAGTTTTCAAAAGGGGGCGCTCTTCATGAAACGAAAAAGGAAGAGTGATTCCGAAATGAGCGCCACATTCTTTCGATTACTTTAGAAAGAGTGCTTTTTGTGTGTAGATGCTCCATGGGATCTTTCGAAAGAGCCCCCTTCTTTAGAAAAATCTTTCAAAAGAACTTGCTAGTGTCGATGCAGCCCATGTGTAGGTACCCTGGAAATCCTTTTTTCAAAAGGATTTTTCAATCCCTGGTGCATTCTTTCAAAAGAGTGGTGGCTGTGTGGATACTCTATCAAAATATTTGATCGATTTTTTCAAGCTGCTTTTTTGTCTGTGGCCACAGTCTTTCAAAAGAAGTTTTTTCAGAATAGATCTTCCAGAAGAACTTCTTTCAAGGAACAGCTGTAATGTAGATGTAGCCTTTATGTTTCCATCCATGGGCAGAATAAATTTTGTTATGTGCACCGGGGTATTAGCAGATGTGCACCACCACAGAAACACACACTGAGGCTGTGGGCAATCTGGTACTCAGCTGGGCAGCACCTGAATCTCTCCTGGATGGCCACGCAAGTACTCAGTTACAGACAACTCTGATTGGAGGAGTTCAGACTGCTGGTTATGGTTGATCCAAGTCTTTAAGGCCTTAGGAGCCATTTGGGTTAGGACTTTTATTTCCGCTTGGTGCAAGGCCCCTCAGTATCACGGGCAGGAGATAGAGGTGGAGCAGGAAAGCGAAGGTGAGAGAACAAATTCCTGGATGTATTTTAGAATCACAGAACAATTTGACGGGTGACTTTAAAGGACATGATACAAACATGCTTCGATCTGGCCTTTGTAAGGGCCACTCCTTAAGATTTGCATTTCCTAGCTTGAGAGACTTTCTTACCCTTTAATACTCCTCCCTAGCCAGTCTCCTTGTTACCTGCAGTGTGAGGTGCATGTGTACCCCAGAACATGACCAAGCTAATTGCAACCATGTACTGTGCATGAAGACACTATGACTATGTCAATGTTTCCCAAACTGTGTTCCACAGGATGTGGCTACATGTTCCATGAAAACATTTCAATGCCTGCAATATTTTTCCTTTGAAAAATAAGAAATTAGATATTTGAATAGTATGTAGATTGTATGTATACTAATATTTATAATGCATTCATAATAATATAGTTATTATATGACTGGTGCTGAAACAGAGATGCAAAAACACTCTTCTGATTAAAAAAACTGTTATTTTTATTTTCCAGTAGTTTTCTGTACAAGTAATACATTTATAAACCCACAAAATTTAAAAATATTTTCCCATACTTAATTTGTTTTGCATTCTTTTTCATAAAAATATTTTTAAGCTATAAGGAAGGACAGTCCTTTTTTGAACAATATTGTCCTTTCTATTTTTGTACAAAAGAGTAACACCAACCTCACTCTTTAGGCTGTTATATTGATGTTTTGAGTTTCTACTTAATTTTTAATTTTTATACTTAATTATAGGGTTGCTAACCATCCTCCTATCAGAAAGCCAGTACTTAATTCAGATGATTTTCTCTTGTTATTCTTTTGTTCTTTGCAAAATAAGACATCTAAAAATTAACTCAAATCAACTTTTGAAAACAAAATAGCAGTCAAGTAGCACTTTAAAGACTAACAAAATAATTTATTAGGTGATGAGCTTTCATGGGACAGACCCACTTCTTCTGATCTGAAGAAGTGGGTCTGTCCCACGAAAGCTCATCACCTAATTAATTATTTTGTTAGTCTTTAAAGTGCTACTTGACTGCTTTTTTGTTTTGATAGAATACAGACTAACATGGCTATCTCTCTGTCACTAATCAGCTTTTGAGCATTACATGCAGCAATTTTTTGGTATGAACTGTCCCCGCTTTTTCCATGAAGACCAGCATGTATGTGATGCATCAATATAGTCCAAGACCAGAAGTGTTACTTTCGGAAACATTGAATTGGGGTCATAGCAAGCCACCTACTTAATCGATAATTTGGATAGTAACAGCCATGTTAGTCTGTACTCCAACAAAACAAAGCAGCAGAAATGTAGCACTTTAAAGACTAACAAAATGATTTATTCGGTGATGAGCTGTCGTGGGACAGACCCACTTCTTCAGATCAAACAGGCTTCCAGAGGCTAGGTCATAATTATGAGCTGTTTCTGCTCATCAGAATGTAAGGAGGAAAAGAAAGAAAACAACCAGGGTGGAAGGCAAACCTTGACTCTAAATGCCTCTGATATTAAAAGTTTATTGGCAATTAGAAAACTGATGACCCAGTAGGGGTCATTATGACCTCTGTGTTTTGTAGACTTTAGCGATAAAGGATTACCTGCCACAGTATACTTTGAAGCCAACTCCAGAGAGTGTCTCGGAGTGGGAGGTCTGTTCATCTGTAGCTTCACAAAGAAGCAGTTTCTAAGGTGGCACAGGAATGCTTGTTATCTCAAGAGATGTTTTTTCTGACCCCTTTTCTCCCCAGTGGGTGAGCAACTATCCACTATGAACCTGCTGTTAATTATTCCATCCTATTCCAAGTGTTATGTAAAAATCTGGAATGGTCCAAACCAGCAGTTCCAAACCTGGGGTCCATGAGGGCAGTGCAGGAGTCTGTGGGAAAAAAAAGAAAAAGGGACTATAAATTATCATAGAAAATAATTTTTAAATAAATTGCAAAGTTACTCTGTCATTTTTAAATTAAATATCTTCCAATGATGTTATTAATTGCTGTCCAAAAATCTATGTTACGCTTTCCTTTTTCATTTAATGACATGTACATATCAGCTAGAATTGGCTTTGATGTGGGCCCATGAAGGGTTTGTGGGGTGACTGGGGGTTTGCAAATGATTTGGGGGGTTATTGGGGGTCTGCACTCGTGGAAAGTGTGGGAGCCATTGTTCTAAAGCTCCTGTTTACGAGTGCTTAAATCTAATAAACTGTCGTGTTAGATGAGAGCATACTGACTTGCATTTAATCCTTCTTCAGACAGAATTTCTGTGTTCCCGTTGATTTAATCCTGACCAGACCAGATGTGGAGTTCTGTTGGGGATTCTGAAACCCCTGGGAAACATCCCCAGAGTCCATCTTTCTTGGTCTGTTTCCATATTGCATGGAATATGCCCAGAGCATTGAACTCCATGAAAATGTTGCCTTTTTTCCAGGCTGGAAAGGAGAGAGCACGTAAATGCCGTACGACCTGATGGACAGGAAGGGCTTTGGAGTTGAAGTAAATTGCTCATCTGCCTTAAGGAACCCTTATCAGCTCAGGGCTGTTCACCTCACTGCTTTTGTCCCTTGTGTGTGCAAAGCTTTCCAAATAACTGGCAGCATGATGGATGGGCTTCAAACTGTGCCGGTAGGCGGTGTGTGGAGCAGAGTCATGAAGGTGAAGAGCTCTAAGTCCTACCTCTGCTGTTTGCAAGACCTGGTGTTTCCTTGTGCTGGGTCCTGCCCAAACACCTATAAGAGAGGGTCCCTGCCCTCAAGCACTTAAAGCCACAGTAAGCAAAGGGGGAATGTGGCTTGTCTAAGATTACCCACTTGGGTGGGGAATATAGAAGTTTAATGTTCTGCATCCCTCCACAGTGCACAAGACCTTGCTGCTTTGTAGCTGTAAGGGGAAAATCCAGATTTGGGAACACAACAAAGGAAATGTTTTCCTGGCAGACTGATTTTCCTTAAAAGGGCAGCTGTTTGCAGCCGCTCAGATGTGTGGCACATTGGAGTAAATCATGGCGAGGTAGGGTGGAAAGCAGGGTGCTGGTGAATCTGTAGACATGCATGGATGACACCTCCGCATATGAGGCTTGTTCACAGACACCTGCTTCAATGACAGCATTAGCTGAGTGTCACAGGCCCTACACTGGTCACTACCCATGAAGATTCCTCCTTAGTTCAAAAGGCCAATGCCTGAGCTTTGAGAGCAGAAAGGGCTGAATTCTACCTCTGCTATGTCGGCGAAGTTCCCACCAACTGAGTTGGGTAAGCAGAGAGATAGCAGTGAAGTCCCTAGTGACCATGCCGTGAGCACTGCTGCAGCTGAGCTAATGTTGCTGTGATGCTGCTTTCAGCCAGGGCTGTGCAGTGATTTCCTCACTGGAACTTCCTCCCAGGGCTTGGTTCATTTCATCCGCCAGTTTCTTGGGTTAATTGCAGGGAGTGATTGCTTGGAAAAAGTTTCATCTTCATTGGCCCAGGCCCATGGTTGCCAGGATGCCCTCAGAGTTTCTGGAGTGGTGTAACTGATTTGTGAGCTTGCCCACTGGAATCGCTCGCCTCTATTTTCCCCCTCTGGCTCTTCTTTAATGAAGCAAAAGAAGTAGGGTCTGGTGGGGGATGGAAGGGGCTAGTGTGGGGTTAGCTGCCCCAGCCTCCCAACCCCTGCAACTGACAGAGGCTAAGGAGAGACAGGGGAGCTCGGACAGTGAAGAGAAGGAGTGGGTGGGAGAGGGCTGCACAGGGCTACCTTTCTGTGGGTGTCTGGCCACGTCTGTCTGTCCGGTGCCGGTTCAGCTTTTGCTTTGATGGTGTGGCTGTGTCTACACCTGGCCAAAATTTTGAAAGGACCATGTTAATAGGCAGATCAGAGAATACTAATGAGGCGCTGAAATGAATATTCAGCACCTAATTAGCGTGCTGCCGGCCACAGCACTTCAAAAGTGCTGTGTTTTGATTACGTGTGGCTTGTCTACATGGGGCCCTTTTTGAAAAGACCCTGCAAATGTTGAAATCCCCATAAGGGAAATCCCATAAGGGGATTTTGGCGTTTGGGAGGTCCTTTAGAAAAGGGCCCCGTGTAGACGAGCTGCACACAATCAAAATGCAGCACTTTGGCTGGCAGCATGCTAATGAGGCGCTGAATATTCATTTCAGCACCTCATTAGTTTTCTCCGATTTGGCCATTAGCACGGCCCTTTCGAAATTTTGGCCAAGCGTAGACACGGCCTGGGTGTTTCAGACATCTAGACTTTTATGTTCATCTAGCCTGACCTCCTGCACGTTGTAGGCTGCAGACCCTCATGCCACCACTCCTGTAACAAACCCCTAACCTGGGGCTGACCCACAGGTGGCCTCAAATCACAACTTAGAGATTTTATATGACAGAGAATCTACCATTTGCATTAGTTTAAACTTGCAAGCGACTGGTGCCGCACAGTGCAGAGGAAGGCAAACCCTTCCCCATCCAAGGTCTCTCAAAATATGGCCCCCCTGTCCATGAAGCCCTGGACCTGTGCCACCTTCCCCCAGAAGCTCCACCCTCACACGCTGCCTTCACCCCAAAGGCCCGCTCTTGCATCTCCTCTTCCCCCAAATCCCTGATCCTTGCCACTCCTCTTCCTCCTCCTGCACCGTCATGCACCGTTACAGCCAGTGAAAAGTGGGGGACAGTGGCCCCCAGCTGCCCCTGTTTGGTGTCCCTGAGTGTAGGCCATGTGGCTCAGTGGGGGTGATTCACAAGCTGTTGACGCTTGTCCTGTTGTCCCTTACATTTCTTGTGGGTACTATTGTATACAGGGCGTGCAAGAAATGTGCATGTGCAGTGGAGTGCAGGGGGCTTGTGGCAAGGGCTTGGGGATGGCAGGAGTCAGAGCAGGAGGCTGAGGATGCATTTGGGAGCTCAGGAATCACAGTTGGGGGTGTGGGGAGGGGCTCAGGGCAGAGTTTGAGGGGTGTGTGGCAGGTACAGGAACTGGGTTAGCCAGGAGGGAGAGGAATTCAGGGGTGTTGCATTTTTTCCTCTCACTTCCTAACAGTGACAGAAGCAGACCAACAAGCATCACCCCCACACTCTACCAGGAGGGCCCGAGGGAAGAGGGCTGGGGCAGTCCCTGAGCAGTCTGGGTGTGCTTCCAGCCAGCCCTTTCACCTGCCTGTTGCAGAGTGCACCAGCCAGCAGCACAGTCCTAGCAGCCTTTCAATCCCACCTTCACTGCAAGGACCATGTGCTGCCAACCTCTGACAAACCCCCACCCCCCAAGCCCCTGTCCCACTTAGCTGGGGTTCTCCCACAGAGTTAGGGTGAGAGGTGAGTAGCTGAGGCTCACTCCTGTGTTTTCCCACAGGAACCGCATGATTTCTGGTTCACGGCTGTGCCTGGGGCAGCTCTGGGGAGCAAACCAAGTGGGAGGGAGCTGCGCTCCTCGAGCGTCTCTGCCCACGCCTCCTGAACTGCTCCCTTGCTCCGCCTGGCTGTGCGGAGTTGCATAAATCATCTCTTTGCATAATGACAGGTGCAAAGGCGCAAGCCTGCAAAGGACTGGCATGTAATTCAGGCATGCTCTGTGATCAGGCTGTCAGAGGTGCCAATGCTGTGGGGAGCCCTGTGGATAAACAGGGGGTGCTACAGCCCCAGCTGATCTGCACTGCCAAACAGCTGTTTGATGGCGGGGGGAGGAGATGAGGGCATTGAGCAGGAAGGAAGCAGGGCTAGGGAGGAGGCAGGGCAGGGTGGGAAGGGGTGGAAGGATAATGGGGCCTTGATGGAGGTTGGGCCGTGCAAGGGCAGGGATAGATGGAAGGCGAGCCAGGAGGGAAGGGGTGCAATAGATGTGGGGCCTGGAGGCAGCGGGAGGCTGACATGCCCCTCTTAAAGCTAAAAGACTGTGCCTATGTCTTCCACACCAAGCACTGGAAAGCCATGAACCCGGCTCACTCCCCTGCCTCCAGAAGCACGAGACTGGGCTCAAAGTCAGGGCCTGTTGCAGTCTTGGTCCTCCCGACAGCCTCTAGCGAGGAGTTCCACAGGTTTTGTGTTCCGTGAAGTAAAACTGCCTCATTTGTTTTAAACCTGCTACCGATGAGCACTGCTAGCACATTCTGTCCAGCCCTAGCAGCTCACCATGCCTTTGATTTCCCTCCCACCCTTTGTCTGTGTTGAGAGGAAGCTCTCCGGGCATTGTGCTAGCCTCATCCCTCCGCCATCTCAGCCAGGCTGTCATGGAGCGAGCTGGCCAGGGTTGTCAGCTTTCTCCTCCTCGCACAAAACTGAATAGCCTTAGCCCACCATCCCTGACCCCGGCAAGGTCCTGCCCTGCCCCACCCCTTCTCCAAGGCCCTGCCCCCTGCTTGTTCCACTCCCTTCCTCTGTCACTCGCTCTACCCACCCTCACTCCTTTGCTCAGTTGCACTGAGCCGGCTCAGGGGCTGGGGTGCGGGAGGGGAGGAGGGCTGTGGCTGGGAGCCCTGGAGTAGGACTAGAAAACAGGTGTTCAGGGTGCAGAAGGGAGCGCTGGGCTGAGGCGGTGGGGTTGGGATGTGAGAAGGGGTCAGGGCTCCGGCTGGGGGTACGGGCTCTGGTGTGAGATCAGGGATGAAAGGTTTGGGGTGCAGGAGGAGGTGAGCCAGGCTGGAGCCAAGGGTTGAGAAGGGGGAGCAGGGGACTGGAACGAGGGCAGAGGGTTGGGGTGCAGGGAGGGGGCTCAGGGGTGCATGATCTGGGTGATGCTTATTTCAAGCAGCCTCCAGAAGCAGCGGCATTTCCTGCTCTGACTTCCAAGCAGAGGCCTTATCCACAGGCACTGCTCTCACAGCTCCCCGGCCTCGGTTCCCAGCCAATGGGAGTTGCTGGGCCAGCTCTTGGGGTGGGGCAGTGTGTGGCACTCCCTGGATGCCCCATGCACAGGTGCTGGAGTGGGGATATGCTGCTGCTTTTGGGAGCTGCACAGGTGCAGACAGGGAGCCTGTGTCAGCCCCACTTCACCACCGATTGGACTTTTAATGGCCAGGTTGGAGATACCACCAGGAGCTGCCCTTTGTGATGGGGTGCTCTGTTTGAAAGCTGGAGTCCTGGCACAACCCTACAGCTCGGCAACCCCTGGAGGCAGTGCAGAGATGTTGCTCCCTTGAAGGACTGGGCAAGGGGACACAGGGTGTTTATGGTACAGGGCAGGTCCTCCAAGTTTTAGGCCAACGTAACCATTGGACCATCCTTCCCTGTGGGTGGAGCTATGGTGTCTCTGTCATCCCTTCTACCTACAGTGTTCCAAACTCTCCCCAGCAACGGGCCCCTGTTGGAGCCAGCCTTTGTGGGTGGTGGCGTCAGCCTTCACTGATTTTCCGACTGTCCCAGGGAAAACCGTTCTGACTGTCTGCCTTCCCAGCCCCCTTAGGAAGCACAGCCAATTGCAGCTGCGGTGGGAGGCAAGGGGGCGCTCTGCCTTCCCCGGACACACCAGAAGATGTTTTTAGGGTGGGAGAGGGAGGAACCAACACTGTTTTCAATGGGGAGGAGAGATGAGATCCCCAAGATCTGTACTGACCCCAGGTGCAGGAGGCACATCCGTGCGGGGAGCTGAGGGCAGAGGTGGGCTGAGGGGCAGAATTGTTGGGAGGCTGGGGGCAGGCTGGTGATGTGGGGCTGAGGCAGACGTAAAAGCTGGGAAGGTGGAACTGCAAAATGCCTTGGGTGGAGATCCATCGCTAGGGCTCGGGGGCTGGTGCAGGAAGTTAATCAAGGTGGGGATGCAGCTCCCAAACTCTGTTTCTTGCTGTTATTGGCCCCTGTTAGTTACAACCTGCGCTGGAAGAGTGTTTGTTCACCACTCAGCAGACCGCCAAAACTATTCCTTGTTTTTAAACCACAGTCGTGATTTGCGGCTGTTGGACTTCTGGGGTCGGCAAAAACAGATCTGCAGATTCCATGGCTGGGGGCCCCGTGTGATCACCTGCTCTGACTGGCTGGACCGCCCAGGCCATCAGCCGTCGCAGAGTGAACTCCTGTTGGCGTGAGAGCCGAGCTGTTCGGAACACAACGCCAATGCGGCGCTATATGTGCGCGAGAGGTGCGCACCATCAACACTGCTTAGCGCCCCTGTGTTATCACCCTGCTTGTCCCCTCCCACAGCCCCCCGCCATAACCACTTCCCTGCAGAGCACGCGGCATGGGCTAAGGCGCCAGGTGATCACCGCAGACCGTGTGGTTCGCCATGGCCTTGCTCTCACCTTGCACTGCTCCCTGGCCTGCCAGCTGTAGCCCAGGGCTGTCTCATGCCTATGCTGAGAGTGGATGCACTGCGGGGGCAGGGTCGTCTTTCCATGTTTGGAGAGCACCTAGCATGGTGGGGCTGGCCCCCGACTGCCGTGTTGTGGTGCTGAGGAACTAGAAGAGACTGGCTGAGGCCGAGGGAGGCCTGTGCCTGGAGGGGTGCCTGACTGTGGGGTAGGTTGCCTAGAGGTGCCCTGAGCCCTGGATCCCCTGTTACACATAGCGCCCTGAGGGGCTGGCAAACCTGTCCGCAGGCCCTGTGGCTGCTGGCGTCAGGCCACTGAATACAGCTGGGGAAATGCTGTTGTGTAACAACACCCATGTCCCAGCGGAGCTGGTCTGGTAGGGAGCAGGGGCGGGGGAGAAGGGGGGGAGGTGGTTCTTATTGTGCCTGTGGCGTGTTACCGCAACTGGTTGCTCTCTCTGCTCTAGTAAGAGCTCCAGCCCTGGCCTGCAAGGAAGAAGGCTTCGTTTGCACATCCGGGGACAGGTGAGCTGTGCAGGTCTGGAAGGCTGCCTCTGCTTTGCCAGTGCCTCTGGGACGAGCATGGCACGCCCCACCCCACTCGCTCTCCGCCTCTCTCATACTCGCTGTTGCATTTAAAAGCTCTGGGTGCCAGCCAGTCATCTCTTCAGTTCTCTTTCTGCCCAGTTCCAGGTGGCTTCAGGACACAGGAGGCAAAAGGATTGTGCTACGGAACAGAGCCTCTGAGACCCCACAGCCAGGTAAGAGAAATGGCCCCGGTTGTGAGCGTTGTTTGTGGCTCTGTTGTAGTTTGAGTGTCCAGCTGATGCCATCCAGCAGCAGCATAACGAGGCCTCTGGGGAATGGAGCGGTGAGGTAGGGGCTGTGCCACCTGCCTGGTTTTCCTAGCCCAGTGGGGCGCAAACATTTTTATTTGCAGACCACTTGAAAACCACTGAGGGTCTCAGCAGACCACATAATGATCTCTCCAAATGGCGTTTGTGCCATCAGATAGCTCGATCAGGGTCCTGATTAGCGGAGCCATGTCTGCGAGACACTAATTTGGTGGGCAGCCCTTTGTTCTCTTGAGCATGGTCACCCAAGTGCACACCTCAGACCCCTGGAATGGAGCTCATGGACCACAGTTTGAGAACCTCTGCTCCAGGAGTAGCCTCATCTCCGCTGGGAAGTGGGAGAGTTCGGGGTTGTCTCTCCAGGAAACCGGGTGTGATCCTCAGGGGGGACGCTTGTGGCAAAGTCAGAATTGCAGTTGTGCCCATGAGGCTGGAAGGGGAAGGGAAGGCAGCTGCCAAAGGTTGGCAGTCACTGGATGGTCCCATCAGCTTTGAAACATAGAGATATATGCATCTCATAGAGCCGGAAGGGACTTTGAGAGGTCATCGAGTCCAGGCCCCTGCACATACAGAAGGATCTATCACAATCCCTGACAGTTTTTTTTTTAATCTGACTTACCCCAGACCCTTAAAAGGCCCCTCACTGATTGAGCTCACACTGCTGGGTTTACAAGGCCAGTGCTCTAACCACTGAGCTACCCCCGCCCCTTAGTCCAGGAAAGGGCACTTGTGTGGATGAAGAGGTCTATGAGCTGTTTATCATCCTATGTAGGTATGTACAGCTCTGTATATCCCCATATACTCCTGTCTATCTAGTGCTGTTCTCTCTCTGTCCATTTGCCTCCATATCAGTCTGTCCATCCATCTGTCCCAGCTGTGAGGAGCATCCTAACTGAGGTATCAGAGCACCTGAACTGGCAAGCTTTCCTTCATAGTTCCTGCTGATGGGTGGGTGACTTTTAACACCTGCCCCTTGCAGAGGTGAAATCAGGACATGGGAGAGTGTCCAGCAGTGGCTCTCAATCTTTCTGGATATGGCGTCCCTTTCAGGAGTCTGGTTTGTCTCACATACCCCCAAGTGCCACCTCAGTTGAAAACTGCTTGCTTACAAAATCAGGCATAAAAATGCAAGTTCCAGCGCAGTGAGATGGAGAGACTGCTGCCTTTCTCTTTTTACCATTGAATTATAAGTAAAATTAATGACAGGACAACTATTGTACTTATGTTCCAGGGTATAGTAACCATGTGCCTCAACATTTTTTTATAAGTACCCCTTTTTAAAAATTATAAGTACCTCCAGATTTCTGTCATGTACCCCTAAGCGTACGCATACCACTGGTTGAGCAACATCGTCCTAAAATAAGCTGAGGTCTCGAAACAAGTGCTTTTCATCCTGTCCAGATTACTTTGCAGTACTCAGATTTGCTTTGCATACCACCAAGTTACACTTCACTTAAAAACTACTTCCTCACAAAAGCATGCAAATATATCACAGAAGACTCCTACTGAAAACTTGCTAACTTCCTACCATCTCATTATCAGATAGGTGAATTGGAATAGAATGATTGTACTTACATTTCAGCATAAGGTATATGAAGCAGTAGAAAATCTGAATAAACTTTTAGTCTGCCCTGACTTTACCAGTGTTTTTTATGTAGCCTGTTGTAAAACTAGGCAAATACCTAGATGAGTTGGTGTATTCCCTGGAAGACCTCAGCGCACCCTGGTTGAGAAACACTGGTATATAGAACAGTATAAGCAAGTCCATCATATGAAATTTTAGTGTGTCCTGACTTTCCCAGTGCTTTTTATGTGGCCTGTTGTAAAGTTAGGCAAATATCTAGATGAGTTGGAGGAGCACTGTGTACCTTTGGGTACATGTACCCTAGATTGAGGAACACGGGTGTAGAGGATGGTTGAACAGTCTAACCACCAGCTATAAAACGCTTGGGCACCATGGGTACTATGGGGTAAGCTGTCGCTGTCGGGCTCTGATGTCCTTTTATCCTCCCACAGTGCTACAGGTCGGCCAAGTGCCAGGACTTTTGTCTTTTGGACAAAGCCATAAAAATCCAGGTGCTCTCTGATCTTTGCAGACATTAAAGGCGCTTTTACTAAGAGTTGGTGTTTTGTCCTATTGCTTTGGCTTTCCCCTCCTGCACTGAGATGCGAGCAGCTGTGTCTCAGTTGTCTGTCTAGCTTGTGCTTTAAATTCTGTATCTGAGGTGGGTGTCACAGGGACATCTCTTCTGGAACAACAGCACATCTCCCAGTGAAGGGGTGGCCTGTGGGGAGATCAGAGACAGGCAGTGTGAGCAGTACATTACACTGGGACTCAGGAGAACCAGCTTCTATTCCTAGCTCTGCAACAAATCTTCTGGGAGACCTCGGGCAAGTCACTTTGTGCCTGGGTTGCCCCATCTGTAAGGTTGGGTTGAAAATAATGGTCTCCTTTTTGAAGCCCCTTGAAATCAGCTGGCAACTAGATGGAGGTTAGTTTTATTCTTATTTGTATTTTCTGACCCTTTGATTTGGATAACTTGAAGGAACTTTGCACCTAATGGGGCGGATTGTAAGAGGAAGGGAGTGGGGTGGGCTGCAGCCACTCAGGAGGGAGCACTGTGACTGCTTTCATGTATCCCTGGCAGGGTAATCCCAGGTGTGTCTCAGGCACTGTGCATCAGTTAGGGTATGCAAGCAAAGAGATCCTGCCTGCAATGAACCACCTCCCTGTGCCTGCAGGTCCTTCTTCATGCACATGTCCCCTTTTGAAGTGAACACACCTTCTCCCCTGAGCACCATACTGGACCTGGAGAGAGCCCAGTCCTATTAAGAGTGCGCAGCTGCAGCATGGGAAGAGCATGCTGCCCCATGTCCCTGCGGGGCTCATGGGGGCTGGAACTATTTTAAGAGCAAAGCTCAGATCTGAGTTGTTGGGGCAACAGTGTGAAGGGTTTGTGCAGCAGCTCAGTTAACTCACCACTATTGCACACAGGCTCCTTCTGTATTCCTCATTTGAGCACAGAGCTGGTGTGACCCCATGCAGTGGGTTTCAGGGGAGAGCAGCCTGGCACACTCCACGGCCCCTTTGCAGCTGTCTGGGAAGGGGCAGAGAAGGGCTGGAGTTTTGGCTGCACAGGACATGCTGCTAGACAAGGCAGAGGGATAAATAGTAGCCTGTCCCAGGGAAGGGCTCAGAAAGCCCTGTTGGCACCTCTGGTTAGGTTTACTAGGCTGCACCTGCTCAGCTTCTGGAGCAGTGCAGCCACAGGCAGCTCCATTCTCAGGTCAGGGGCAAGCCTAGCCCTGAGCATGTGTGTGACCCGCTTTCTAATATCACAGCTGTACTGAGGAGTCCAGGCTGCGTTTGCACCCTCAGGGAGCTGGTGCAGCACCACTGAAAGGAGTCAGACAAGGGACCTGCCCTGAGCAGCTCTCCAGCAAGTGGCACAATGAGTAGCGAAAGGGTCGTTTCAGGGTGATCTCAGGCATCTGCAAGGTTCGATTTAAAATGTCCCAGTTTGAACTCCTGCTAATCTAGCTAGTTCTGGTCACCGTCGTGTTGGCACATGTCTCAGTCACCACACCCATCGTAGGCAGGGAGGAAAGGAGAGGTAGCTCAGTGGTTTGAGCATTAGCCTGCTAAACCCAGGGTTGTGAGCTCCGTCGTGGAGGAGGTCACTTAGGCTACGTCTACACGTGCAGCCAACATCGAAATAGCTTATTTCTATGTTGTGACATCGAAATAGAATAACGTCTACACGTCCTCCAGGGCCAGCAACGTCGATGTTCAACTTCGACGTTGCTCAGCCCAACATCGAAATAGGCGCAGCGAGGGAACGTCTACACGTCAAAGTAGCACACATCGAAATAGGCATGCCAGGCACAGCTGCAGACAGGGTCACAGGGCGGACTCAACAGCAAGCCACTCCCTTAAAGGGCCCCTCCCAGACACAGTTGCACTAAACAACACAAGATACACAGAGCTGACAACTGGTTGCAGACCCTGTGCCTGCAGCATAGATCCCCAGCTGCCGCAGAAGCAGCCAGAAGCCCTGGGCTAAGGGCTGCTGCCCACGGTGACCATAGAGCCCCGCAGGGGCTGGAGAGAGAGCATCTCTCAACCCCCCAGCTGATGGCCGCCATGGAGGACCCAGCAATTTCGACGTTGCGGGACGCGGATCGTCTACACGGTCCCTACTTCGACGTTGAACGTCGAAGTAGGGCGCTATTCCTATCTCCTCATGAGGTTAGCGACTTCGACGTCTCGCTGCCTAACGTCGAAGTTAACTTCGAAATAGCGCCCGACGCGTGTAGACGCGACGGACGCTATTTCGAAGTTGGTGCCGCTACTTCGAAGTAGCGTGCACGTGTAGACGCAGCTTTAGGGATTGGGGCAAATAGATGTCAGGGATGGTGTTTCATCCTTCCAAGAGGGCAGAAGCCTGGACTAGATGACCTCCCAAGGCCCATTTGAGTTCTAGGAGATGTGTATTTCCAATTAAAATATAACAAAAAAAAAAAAGTCAGAGCAGACTGGAAGGGACCTTAAGAGCTCATCAAGTCCAGCCTCCTGAGAGGCCAGGAGGACCAAGCAGCAGCTAGACCAGCAGTTCCCAACCTTTCCAAGATAGGAACACATTCTGACAATTCAGAAGACCTTGTGACCCACAGCAATTCAAAACCAGGAGTAGGAGTCATTTCTCCCTGGGAACAATGCACTTCTCTGCTGCCCAGCTTAAACCCCTTTCAGCCCTCCCACTCCCTTGACCACAGGCCTCTCTCACTTAAGGTTGCCAGATTTTTGGAAAATTTATGTGGGACAGGCAGCCCCACCCACAGGATCCCCAGCCAGGCCTGCCTGTCCCAACATAAGATTTCCAAAATCTGGGGTGGGGACGCTGGCAGCCCTGCAGCTGGGAGCTAGCTGGGGCGCAGTGGGAACTGGCTGGGGTGCACAGCCCTGATCAGCTCTCAGCTTCCTCTATCCCCCTATCTACACTAAGTCATCCCAGCCAGGATCTTGTCAAGCCGGGACTTAGAAACCTCTAGGGATGGAGAATCCACCACTTCTCTAGTCAACACATTCCAGTGCTTTAGCATCCTTCTGAGGAAATAGTTTTTCCTGACATCTAACCTACTCCTCTCCTTCTGTAACTTCAGACTATTGCTCCTTGTTCTGCCATCTTTCACCACTGAGAAAAATTTCTCTCCATCCTCTTTAGAACTCCCCTTCAGGAAGTTGGAGGCTGCTATTAAAGCACCCATCTGTCTTTTCTTCTGTAAACTGTAAACTCTTCTGTAAAAGTCCAAATTCCTCAGCCTCTCCTCCGGTCTTGTGCTCCAGCCTCTTAATCATTTTTGTTGCCCTCTGCTGAACCTGCTCCAGCACATCCATGTCCTTTTTATGCCGGGGGAGGGGAGGGGGTGCGGAGCAGAAACTGGACACAATATTCCAGATGTGGCCTCATCAGTGCTGGGACAAAACTAGACAATATTCCAGATGTGGCCTCACCAGTGCTGAAGAGAGGGGAACAACCACTTCTTTAGATCTGCTTGCAGTGCTTTTCCTAATGCACCCTAATATGCCATTAGCCTTCTTGGCTACAAGGGCACACTGTTTACTCATATCCAGCCTTTCATCCACCATGACCCCTAGGTCCCTTTCTGCTGTGCTGCTGCTTAGCCAGTACAGTCCCCAGCTTATAACAATGCTCGGGATTCTTCCATCCCAAGTGCAGGACTCTACACTTCTCCATGTTGAACTGCATCAGATTTCTTTTGACCCAATCCTCCAATTTATGCAGGTCACCCTGGATCCTATCTCTACCCTCTCCTCGTAGCTTTGTGTCATTGCAGACTTGCTGAGGGTGCAATCCAGTCCCTCCTCCACGTCATTAATAAAGATGTTGAACAACACCAGCCCCAGAACTGAGCCTTGGGGCACTCCACTTGAAACCAGTCACCATCCACATATTGAGCCATTGACAACTTCCCATTGGCTCTGACTGTCAAGCCAGCTTTCTATCCAATCCACACTTCCTCAACTTATGGGCAAGAATATTGTGGGAGACTGTATCAAAAGCTTTGCTGAAGTCGAGGTATATCACATCCACTGACTTCCCCATGTCCGTAGAGCCTGTTACCTTTTCATAGAAGTTAATCATATTGGTCAGGCATGACGTGCCCTTGCTACTTGAATACCACTATCATGTCCCCTCTCAGCCTTCTCTTTTCTAAACTAAACAAACCCAGTTCTTTCAGTCATCCCTCATAGCTCATGTTCTCTAGACCTTTCATCATTCTTGTTGCTCTTCTCTGGACCTTCTCCAATTTCTCTGCATCTTTCGTAAATGTGGTGCCCAGAACTGGACACAATCCTCGATTTGAGGCCTAATCAGCAGTGGGTAGAGTGGAAGAATGACTTCCAACTCTATAGGCAGGGCAGCATTTTGCCTGGTTTACAGAGAGGAAACTGAGGCACATAGCTGCTGATGAAGTGATTTTCCCAAAACCAACACGAAAGTCAACCGCTAAACCAGGAACTGGCCCCAGCTTGCCTAACTCCCCAGCCTGTGCCCTAGTGGCCAGTCCATCCATCCTTGCTTTTGAACAGGGACTGCCTTTGTGTTACACCAGGGGTGGACAATAATTTTCACAGAGGGAGCCACTTCATGAATTTTGGTGCTGGTTGCTGGCACACTCTGGGCTCTTACCAACAGAGTGGGGGCCTTGGACAGAAGGAGTGAGACAAGGGGGGCTACAGAGACAGACCGAGAGTGTGTGAGAGTTTCAGAGAAACACTGTGTGTGTGAGACACAGACCTTGTGACATGGACTGAGTGTATGTACTGCAGTGTATGTGTGGCAATGACTATGTGTGCATGGCACAGACTGGATGTGTGTGACAGCAGAGTGTCCGTGCTGGCTACTTCTGGGTAAGTTTATGAGAGAAGCTGCCCTCTGTCTCTTTACAAGAAATCTGTCCTGCTCTGTTGGCACCCTTCCTGCCACCCGCCCTGCAGTCTGAGTGAGCCACTTATCATCCATGCTTCAGACTGCAGCAGCTCCACTTTGTGTCTCCTTCTTCCTGATCCCTGTGCTGCAGAGCTGGGGCACGGGGCAGGGGAACACCTTGATTTCAGCACTACCTGCTCCCCTCCACGCCCCACCGCATAGCTAGCAGAAGAATCCTAGGAGTATCTCAGCTGCAGATGGTAGAGGTGGGAGGAGGGGCAGCTGAACACATACTGCTGGCTGTAAGTATGCATGCTCTGCTGATCTGCTGGGTGGGCCAGAGTGAAGTGCTTGGTGGGTGGATCCAGCCCCTGGGTGTGATTTGCCCACCCCATGCTTGATTCTGTGCATACGTATATATCGTACTTAGACACTGATTCCTGACTGGAGCCTCCACAGCTACCACAGCCCAGTAACAGCAGGTTGTATTGTTATTGCTGTTGTTTATTACTCACTGGCTTTGTATGGGCAGCACAAAAGAAGGGAGTGAGTCATGAGTCTGGATTTGAAATATCTTGACAGATCTGGGCCGGCAGGGCATTTCAGGCACTAGAGGTGGGTGAAAAAGGCCAGGAGCGTTGTTTACGGGAGCAGTGCACCAAAGCTGATGTCACTGGTGGAGCAGGATGTGCTACAGTAGGAAGCTAGAGGTAACTTTCTTCAAAAGAACCTCAGTAACTTAGGCGCCTACTGTGATGGGCTGCAGTTCCCAGTGTGTTGATCATGCCACAGATGCCCACCTCCTTGCTCATTGGGGATCTCCATCACCCTGTCCTGCTGGGTCAGAAGCTCTGATCTTCCACACACAAGGCACAGGGTTGGGGTAACTGACCCCCCCACACACAAAGAGGAATGCAGACACTGAACTACTTCAACTCTGGGAGTACATAGTTCTAGGGCTCACCACACAGGAAACCAACCCCCAAAAGGGGCCAACCTCCCATAAATCCAACTTTCTTTGTGTAAAAGTTTTACTTAGGGAAAGCTACAGGTTAACTTCCTTTATCAGTGAAAAAGAGATATGCGCAGTGGTTGCTCCCCCACAAGGAAACAATTATTTACTGTGTGCCTAATAGTAAGCAAATGTGTTTTTATAAAGTACAGGACACAGGATTAAAGTGACTACAAGTGAAAACAGACAGATCAAAGTAGGTTACGGAATTAAAATGAACAGAAAATGCATAGCTAGTTCTAATACACTGGGGCTGTGTCTACACTAGCCTCCCCCCTTTTGAAAGGGGGATGCTAATGAGATACTTCAGGACATGCTGATGAGGTGCTGTTCACATTACATCACAGGAACAAAATCAGAGCTGAGTCTATGACTTTTAGACCAGAATAACAAAGTGGGCCATGCTCTGAGAGCACAGCACCATCCACATGCTGGAGGAATAGCCATTGTCTGGCCATCTTTTTCTTCCCATCCCTGTAAGAAGAGGCTGATGGGTTTGGTTATAACTGATGTGGAAGTTGAGCAAGCAGACAGTGGAGCACCTAAGAAGACAATACGCAGATGTAAAAGGAAGCTGCTGTTTCTTTGGACGGCTCTTTGGCTTGGTTTCCTTTCTCAGTTTTAAAAAGAGCCCAGCAAATCCATAGATATCTACTTTATATCATGTATGGGGATGCAGATATCCATGGATCATTTTTACAGATGCAAATACCAATTTTGTATCTGTGCAGGGCTCTCTAAATAAAAACTTGATACCCAGAAGCATTTTTGAAGTGCTGCTGTTAGTAGAAGAGGTAGGAGGCAACTCCCTGATAGGATCCTCACCAATTTTAGAGAGATAATGGCCATAATTGTGGAAGAAAATGGGGCTACTATGGAAAAATCTCTGTGCGTTGGGCTCAGCTAGAAACTCCAAGACACCATAAATTGTAAGAGATGGTCTGTGTCCCGAAAAACGAAGAAACTAAGTAGACAAAGAGAAGAGGGTTATGACCCACACTATGCAGACCCAAAAAAAGGTGAAGTGACTGAAGTGCACTGATGGAAAGATAGGTTCAGTTCCCAGAGTTCCAGCCCAGTGCCTTTCCTTGAGGACCAGTCTTTGTTTCTGCCCCCTTAGGGTAGTGCTCACACTGACACATGGGCGACTCAGTTGGAAAAATTTGAGCTGTGGATGAGAAATGCAATGAATAAGCCCGCCCATTTTGGGAAGAGGCAGGACTGGGAGTGCTGCAAACACCCAGGGGTTAACGCAGAGTGAACCAAGAAACTCTCTGCACCAGTCAAGAAGCAGCAGCTCCTCCTGGCCACTGCATGCTCCTCCCTCGGGGGAGTACGGTTGTGTAACTGACTCCCCTGGAATGCTGTGGCTCATGTTTCCCTGTAGGTGTCTGGCAGCGGGCTTTGTGTGCCCCGTGCACTGAGGGCTCCCACAAGCGCTATGGCTTCCTTCACTAGGGCTTGAAAAGAAAAGCTGCCTTTACCCCCAGCACATTTTCCACAACAATCCAGCCACCAACTCCTAATCTGGCCATGTGGGGCAGCTCAATGCAAGGGTATAAGGGTGACAGCGCCCTGCAGGCCTCTGCAGACCTAGTGCCAGGGTACCCCCTCCAACTCACCCCTCTTCCTGAAGCTTTCAGAGCTCAGGTCCTTTGTTCATAGACTTGCTGTGGCATCATCCTCCTGGTGTCCATGGGCACTACCCATAGCCACTGCTACCTCCCTGCTTGCTGAAAACTGCTACCCAGATGGCTTTGGGTTTTCCTGGCCCAGTGCCAAGGTCACCTGCCATCCGGCATCAGGTCCCACCCCCCCACCAACCAGCCAGCTCCCACGCAGGTGCTCCCAAGCCATGACTGGCTCAGCATCCCTGGACCTCAGGGATTCCTTCCCTTTCCTGGGCTTTGTGGAATCTTCCACCATCTGGGTCCTTTCCCTTCAGTTCCTTTGGGCAGGTGAGGAAAAGGTACTCCAAGAGGTTCATGACATTTGCTTGGCTGGGCATATCAGGGGCACTGACAGAACCAGCATTGCCCTTACTAAAAATGGCTACAGCCCTCTCCATTGTTCTCAATGGAAGGTGAAGCTCACAGACTGCCCACCATCAAAATGGCTACCACTATCCCCCTTACAGGGGCCAGCAAGGCTGCCCTGACTGAAGATGGCTGCCATTGCCTGGTGTTTGAAACCAGGCTGCCCTCAAGGAAGATGGCCGCTCCTCCTTCACCATGTGTGTGCCAGGCAGGAGACAGGGAGGGTTGGGAGAGGATGAAAAGGGGAATGTGTGTCTGTGGGGGGAAGTGGGGCGCTGGGGAGCCATAGGGGCAGAGGTTTGTGTGGGTGGAGAGAGAAAGTGGGGGCAGAGGGATATGGGGGGGCGGGGAGCATGGGGGCAGGGGAATGGTGGGGTGTGCAGGGAGGAGCAAATAAAGAGTGAGGCTGGTCATGGGTCTGGGAAAGGGGGAGGCTCTGGAGGGAAGGGAATTTAGGGAGCAGGGAGGGGAGCAGAAGGCTGAGAAATGTGGGGCAGAGAGAGGGGTCTGGGGATGGGAAGGCTTTGAGGTAATAGGTGGGGGAGGAAGCGAGGTTATGGGGCCACAGATGCTGAGGAAGAAAGCGACGGCTCAGAGCCAGGGACAATGATGCGGGAGGTTGGAGACAGGAGGGCACTGTGGGCAGAGACAGCAGGAAAGCAAGGGAGCAGGTCCGAAGCCTGAGAGAACCAGAAGCATGAGCAGTATTTGAAGGATGGGGCTGGGACAGTGGGAAGGAAGGAAGTTGATAGGACAGGGTGATGGGGTAGCATCACCTCTACCCCAGAAGCAAGGGAAAGGTAAGTGGGATCTAGAGAGGATGCCTAACCTTTAAGTGTGTCTTTAACCGCATGGAAATTGGTGGGGGTTGCACAGGTTCCCTTGAAGGTACAAAAGTCACAAGGCAGGTCACTTCCACAGCAATATCTCAGGGTCAGGGCTTCCTGTGCGCCCCATTCCAGTAAATGTTGTTTTGCATTCATGCCTAAAAGCAAGACCCTGCCTGTACCCTTCACTCTGTGACACTGGCGTGAGAGGCTCTGTGTTCATCCATAGCAAAAACGATCCACTTCACAGCCATCCCTGCAAGCCCTGGCCTCTGAAGCCTTGCCTGCCGTAGAAGAATTAGTGGATGAATTACACTCCTCCTGCCAACACTAGGGCTATTTTCAGATATAGGAATCAGAGAAGAACTCTGGCATTTTCACTGCTGTTCTGAATGGGTTTCTTGAGGTGATGATAAAGATGTTTTAACCCTGTCTGCATTAATATCTAAGTACCTGTGCTTCTGGACCACAGCCCCTTGCGACTGTAAAATGGGTACTTGTTTTTGTAATATAGACACATGCTGGGAGTCACACCGGGGGACGGGTCTGCGGGGGCGGGCAGGAGAGGGGTTCTTCTAATCTCTCACCTTCAGGAGACTCTGCTGGCCAAATTTATCCCTGTACAAGTCTTACTGTGGTGTTGCTGACTCATGAGTTTATTGAGAATCTTGTGATTTCCTCAGAGCTCTAACTCCTGCAGCCCTCAGAATAAATGAAAATCTTGGTTTTAATTTTTAAAAATGGTTTCAAGCCCTCCTGGTTGCAAAGAAAAAACTTGGAAATGTGCTCGGAGGATAAAATGAAGCTAAGAAACCCAAATCTCACCATTCTGCCATTGCTGTCAATGAGTTTGCATCGGTGCAGCTGATCAGAACTTTCCAAACATTTCTGTTAATTCCATGAAAGCTGGCACCATTGTTTCCCTTGATGGCATTGTCAAAGGGCTGGCTTTACTGATGATAGCTGTAGGCCAACTGCAAGTGAGGAGGGGTTCATAAACAGTCTGCAGCACAAAAGCTGGACCAAAGGAATAGTGGGGTAAGAGGTCCCTTTTCTGGAATAAATAAAACCTGCTGGAATATCCCCTCCAGTTCACACCAGGTCTCACTCGCCCACCCTTCTCCCAAAGATCTTCAATATAAGATGAAACATGGCAGGGAAGGATGCAGGCAGTTACTGTCGAGCATAAGGAGGTAGCAAAGATTGAGATGAAGTTTAAAGAAGGACTCAAAGGAGGAGAGAAGCGGATGCTTGGCAGATGAAGACAGGAACACTGTGCCAGGCAGAAGGGCAGCATGATGGCAGGCATGAAGCAAAAATGAGAAAAGAAGTGGAAGCAAGAAGGCAAGAGGCTTGGGAACTGAATTGAGGGATCAGGAAGAAGTTCACTGATTCTTAGATTCAAGGCCAGAAGAATCTAGAAGAATTACGATGATTTAGTCTGACCTGTGAAACATGGGCTGGAGAACTTCCCAAAATAATTCCTAGGGCAGATCTTTCAGAAAGACATCCTGTCTTGATTTCAAAATTGCCAGTGATGGGGAATCCTCCATAACCCTTATTCAGTTGTTCCAAAGGTTAATTATGCTCATTTTTGCAAATTATGCCTTATTTCTAATTTGATTTGTCAAACTTCAGTTTTCTCTATTGGTAGAGCCCTATGCAGATATGAAAATGCTTAGAAACTTTCACCCTGGATACAAAGTGGATATCTGCAGATTTGCAGGCTTCTGGATACAACATTTACATCGGCATCTGCAAAACTGAGCCATAGATCTCTGCAGCTGTGGATACCCATGGATCTACAGGCCTCTAGCTATCAGATCATGTTAGACCTTTCTCTGAAAGACTGAAGAGACTATTCTTTTGTTCCCTATGTAGTATTTATAGATTGTGATAAAATCCCCTTTAGCCTTTTCTATGTAGTTATACATTACATATCTCATACAGCTGAAAGGGACCTTAAGAGATCATCAACTCCAGTCCAAGCAACATCCCTGACAGGTTTGTGGGTTTTTTTAAGATTATTTGTCCCAGACCGTAAATGGTCTCCTCAAGGATTAAACTCACAACTCTGAGTTTACAAGGCTACTGCTCAAACCACTGAGCTATGTAAAGCTGAGTAGGTTGAGTCAGTTGCTGTAAAGGAGGTTTGCTAATCCTTTAATCGTTCCTATAGCTCTTCTCTGTACCTTTTCCAACATGCTTCTTGATTTGAGGACATCAGAATCATTTTGGCAGTGGTTGCACCAGTGCCAGATAGGGAGGTAAAATCACCTCTCTGTTCCAATCTGAGGTTCTTAGATTATACAATCCAAGGATCCTATTAGCCCTTTTGGCCACAGTGTTGCATTGGGAGATCATATTCAACTGATTATTCACCATGACCCTCAGATCTTTTTCAGTCACTGCTTCCCAGGTGGAACTCCCATTCCTGTCAGTATGGCCTAATTATGTGTTCCTAGATGTACACATTACATTTAGCCGTGTTAAAATACAAGTTGTTAGCTTGTGTCCAGTTTACCAAACTGGTATCAGTCACCCATCCTTTCCTTTATCAGTGATGATTTTGTATTTTAGTCCAGGTCATTAATAAAAATGTTAAATAGTATAGGGCCAAGAACCGAACCCTATGGGACCTGTTAGAAACATACCTGTTTCATTATGATTCCCTGTTTACAATTACATTTGGACACTTATTAGCAAGCCATATTTTAATCCATTTAATGTCGGCAGTGTTAATTGTGTGGCTTTCTAATATTTTAATCAAAAGACCATTTAATTCTTGGTCAAATGTTTTATAGAAGTCTAAGTCTATTACATCAATGCTATTACTTTTATCATACAAATGTGTAAGTCCATTAAAAATATCAAATTAGTTTGACGGGCTTTGTTGACTGGCATTAATCATAGCACTCTCCTTTTAGTCGTTATTAATAAAGTCCCATATTAGCCTCTCCATTATCTGGCCCAGAATCAATGTCAGGCTGACAGGCCAAAAATTACCTGGGGTATCCCATTTACCCTTTGTAAATATTGACACAACATTAGTTTTCTTTCAGTCATGTGAAACTTCTCTGGCATTCCAAGACTTATTGAAAATCAACCCTAGCAGTCTCTCAAGCTCCTCAGTCAACTCTTTTAAAAATTGTTGGATGCAAATTATCCTGAGCTACTGATGTAAAAGTGTGTGACTTTAATAGCCACTATTTAACATCCTCTGGAGATAGTAGTGAAATGGAAAGTGTTTTCTCATGTGAAATATTTCCCATATTTGTGGAACAAATCTCCTTTTTTCTACATTATTTTTTGATAATTCCACCATTTCCATCTAATTAAGGGACTAATGCCATTATTGGGATTGCTTTTGTCACTAACATACTTAAAGCTCCTTCTTATTATCCTTAACTCATTGGCAACTCCTCATGTCCCTTTGCTTCCCTTATCAATTTTCTACAATTCCTAGCTTTCTAAGTATATTTGTTACTGTCAGCTTCCCATTTCCTTTAGGTATATAAAATTATTGCCTTCTCCTTTCCTCTAGACCAGGCTGTTTTTTTTAACCAACACACCCTTCTTCCTTGACTGTGAGAAGTGAGAGCTGAGTCCTGAGTGGAGCTGGATTGTGCAAGCGGTGTTAGGTTTACAATTTTTATCTGTAATTACCTGGGTGATGAGTGATATTTATGAATGGCTGAGAGCTTTCTTGGAACGGAATTTGCTGTGCATTTTTTTCTATAGAAATATTTTCATGGATGGAGCCTTATTCTTTCTTTGCACCTCCCCTTTTGTTGGTTTTTGACTCAGATTTCTTTTTCCCAGTACCAAGAATTTTGGTGCCCCATTTCAGGTGACAGTTAATCCCGATGTGTTTATATAACGTGCACAAAACCTCAGCTTCCATTTCAGTTATATGCCTCAAATCCTGCCAGCTGCAGGTGCTAAATTAAATTTTTGGCAGCAGCTGGGAACATTGATTGTTCTGAGCTGCTGAGCAGTCCAAGCAGAAATAATAACACAAAAATATTTTGATACAATAGGGCTCAGAAATGCAAAACACATCGGACAGACACTATATATGAGAATTTCTCTGAACACAAAAGGCCTCTTCTGAAAGGGCTAGCCATGCTCACAGCAGGAACTGTAAGGTCCTCCTTACGCATTCCAGCTAGAGTCACTGAGATGCAAGATCAGATCCTTTATAAGGGTTAGTTTATTTCTGGGGAAAAAAAATTAAAAGAAGTGCTAAAGTGGGTGCTGCCAGTGCACCAGCGTTGGCAGGGCTGCGTGATTTCTGCACCCTCAGCTGGAGCAGAGAGGAGGAGGAACCACGGGTCTCTCTTTGACCCATTTTGAACATCTCCTGCTGGTGCCCACCAGTGGGAGGACCATTGGGACTTGGGTGCAGAACCTCAGATCTGAGAGCTGTAAAGAAGAGGCAGGAGTCTACTGTATACAAAGCGGATTCTTTACTGACTTTGCCCTTACACAGGAGTACTGTGAGTGTCTCTTTAAAGTGTTTTGTGCTCAGGCATGTGAGGGGCAAACTTAGCATCAAATGAAATGGCACCGTGTTGTAATTAGAGTGTGGGGATAGGAGAAAAGGAATGTGGGAGAGAGGAGGAGACACTGCAGGAAATGAAGTAAAGAAAAGGAGATGCTTAGAAGGAAGGAATAAAGACCAATGAGAGGGAAGATTTCAGTGTGTGATTATTAACTAATGAGGTAATTAACACCATTCCTTTCAGCTAGGGACCACAAACAGTAATTAAACCTCACCACATTCCTATGCAGATTGTTTTTGGATTACTAGGCATAAGGGCAGTTTTGTAACTGGTGGTGGCATTTGCTTTCTGTGCGTGACTGGCACTTGGTTGGGATCGAAGGAGGGGACAGAGTTTCTCATACATGTTGATGGCTCCAGACAATTTCTTGTAATTTCTCAAGGGGGGAAATATCTAGGAATTTTTATGGGCAGCTGGGGCCAGACTGAGATGGTAGATAATCCATGCTGATGCTGCTGGCCTCCCCTTAAGTACAGGTTTGGTTCCCTCTTCCCAGAGAAAACTGCATCAACATTGGCCCAGATCCTAGAGTCCTTCTTTAGGCAATGCCCACCTTTTGGTTTCAGTGGGAATCCTGTCCTTGCAAAGCAATGAATTCATAAGCTGCAAATCTATGATTTATAACTGGAACATCTCCAAGGGATGTGATGGATTTTACATCTCTCAAGCTGCGTCTACACGTGCACGCTACTTCGAAGTAGCGGCACCAACTTCGAAATAGCGCCCGTTGCGTCTACACGCGTCGGGCACTATTTCGAAGTTAACTTCGACGTTAGGCGGCGAGACGTCGAAGTCGCTAACCTCATGAGGAGATAGGAATAGCGCCCTACTTCGACGTTCAACGTCGAAGTAGGGACCGTGTAGACGATCCGCGTCCCGCAACGTCGAAATTGCTGGGTCCTCCATGGCGGCCATCAGCTGGGGGGTTGAGAGATGCTCTCTCTCCAGCCCCTGCGGGGCTCTATGGTCACCGTGGGCAGCAGCCCTTAGCCCAGGGCTTCTGGCTGCTTCTGCGGCAGCTGGGGATCTATGCTGCAGGCACAGGGTCTGCAACCAGTTGTCAGCTCTGTGTATCTTGTGTTGTTTAGTGCAACTGTGTCTGGGAGGGGCCCTTTAAGGGAGCGGCTGGCTGTTGAGTCCGCCCTGTGACCCTGTCTGCAGCTGTGCCTGGCATCTCTATTTCGATGTGTGCTACTTTGACGTGTAGACGTTCCCTCGCTGCGCCTATTTCGATGTTGGGCTGAGCAACGTCGAAGTTGAACATCGACGTTGCCGGCCCTGGAGGACGTGTAGACGTTATTCATCGAAATAGACTATTTCGATGTTGGCTGCACGTGTAGACGTAGCCTCAATGTCTTGAGATCCTTGCTGGAACAGGTGCTTTGATCAAATGCGAGTTATTGGGTTCAATGCAGGAGTAACTGGATGGAATCTGAGGGGCTCCACTTGATGTGACTTGGAGTACTCAATGCTATGGAAATTCAGCTTCTTCCAGTTAATCTGCACATGCACTTGGGAAACTGTGTCTAGAACCCTGGTACGTTGGTGCTAAACATACACGCTTCTACTTAAGCTAGACTAGACTTCCTGTAATTGATACTCCTAGCAAGACCCATTTGATTTCCACAGGGCGGCTAGTAGGGTGCTAGGTCATTCATTTGCTTGCACACAAAGCCAGTACATTGCTTAAGCACTAAAAAATGCAGCATGTGAATATTTCATCCAGAGGCAAAAATGCATGAACTCAGGAGGAAACTGGAAGTAGGTTTTGAGTCACTTCCCTGTGTGGCAAGGCAGAAAAATGACTCAAGGCCTCAATGAGAGAAATGAAAACTGAGGAACTGATTTAATCTTGCCCATGTGGTTTCAGTCCAGTTGGACTGACAACAACTTACACCAGCAGAGAATTTGGCCCTGGGACTGTTTTGTTCAGTAAGGAGATGTGATGGAAGAATGTAGCGGAATAGTTGAGATTGCTGGCCTTCACTGAAACGAAGATACGACCTTTAAACCAGATGGAAAGAAAATACTTTTTAATGCAATACATAACAAACCTGCTGTGGGATATAAACTGAGCCAAAGAGTTAATTAAGAAGAATTGGATGTCTGTGTGGATAACATGTATTTACATCTGCCAGGGTAATAAAACTTAACCAGTCTGAGGCTGCAGGACAGAAACTCATCACTGTCTAGGGGCAGGAGGGAATTATTGCACTTGGGAAGGGTATTACAGTCTGGGCTACCAGCCCCAGAGAACTCAAGGAAAGAGGGCAGTACTGTTAAAATGTATTGCCATCTCAGGAGAGAAAAAGAGCTTTAGGAATATAAAGCCTTGCTGTGATCTTTATTTATTCCTTTGCTTTCTAGATTCTGGCCCTGCCAGCAGCATGACCAGTCAGGTGTCACTTGAGAGCTACCTGAACGGAAACAAGCAGCAGTTAGGTCAGTGCACAGAGATCTGGCTGGGTTGTTTGGCTTGGGGATTATGGGAGAGCACTGGCCTGGGAGCAGCAGTGAGGGACATGGGAAAGCTCCAGGTGTTCCCTGTCTCCTTGCAGTCTCTGCCCCAGGCTAGGCACAATCTTGTGCTTAGTGAGGAGCAAAGGAAAAACCAGAGCTGGGCTGCCTTTTGTGGAAGTGAACTCTTGCTCTGCTCTGGTTGCTCCAAAGGCTGCCTCTAACCAGGCCAGTGGGATAGGCCCTGCAGCCTATTCCAGTGGGTCCCAAGGTCCTGCTTCCCTGGGAAAGTCAATTGTACCCAAAGTTCCCTGGCACCCTTGTGGAGCTGCCATCAGTCCTTGTTCTGCTTCATTTCCCCATGGGCTGGACACTGCAGCCCAGAGAGAGGCTAGTGGTGTTGATGACAGCACATTGCCTGGCTGCTTTTCCAGATTTCACCTGGGAGGTGAAGGCCAATGACCGAGCCTATCACAAGCAGTTCAAGAAGAGAGTTGCCTTCTGCCTGACTAGGAAAAAGTATATGGTGAGTCACCTGGCCACATGCCTGGGCTTATTTTTTGGGTGCCCAAGTCTCCAAGATTTCCCAGCTGACAGTGGGAGCCCCTTGGCTGTGGGGTCATGGAGCTGAGCAGACAGCCCTCCACAGAGGTTGACTGGAAGTACAGCTTCTGCAAGTGCCTCATTGAGCAGGAGGAGGGTGGGACCAGACATATGCTGCTGCGTTGGCCAGTCACAGTCCAGAGCAGCATGTTGGGCCATTGACACTTCTCCTATCAGGGAGCTGCGGCTGCGTGTCTGGAGGGAGCCATGTGACTTGTAGTGGCTGATGCATGGAGTCCTTAAGGGACCTGAGAGCGATCCCCGCTAACGGAACTCTTAGCTCAAGTGAGAGGTTTGGGAGCAGAATTTTCATCCTGCTTCTTCCGAGGTGTGTGAGTTTTGCATGGTGGTTGGGTAGGGTCTGCTATGGTGGGACGTGGCTGCAGAGGTAAAATGGAAAAGCCTGCCTGTGAGATAAGAGGGGGTTGTAGGTTGTGTGACACACTGAGCATGTGTTACACATTTCCCTCTCTGCCTGGTGCTCCAAGGATGTGAGTCTGCTGCTAGGCCTGGCTCCTTAGCTCAGGCTGTAGCAGCATCTGACTGTAGCTCCAGAGGTTTAGCCGCTGGTGTCAGCAGCAATAGCAGGTGGATGGACCCCACTCCCAGAGGAAGAACGGGAGATGGGCTGATAGGCCCAGAGGCTCAAAGGTACAGTATTTAAACTCCTGATTTCCACTAGTTCCAAAGGGAGTTAGGCACCTAAGTAGCTTTGAGGGACTGGGTTGTGAAGTGTTAGGGCCTGATGCTCAGTTGCCCTGCACCTGTGCATACTGGGGGCACAGCATGGGTGCAGTTCTCCCCCTCTGACTTGGTGGGGTTTTGCATTGTTGTAAAAGATGAGGCAGAGTTGCAGAGCCCAAGGTGGAGAGAGGGGAAGGAACTCTGCTTCTGCTGTACACCCCCAGCCCTTGGTGCAGATCCTCAGCACTTTCAGGGTCCAGCAGCCCCATTGCACAGTGAATCAGGAATTTAACCTGGGAAGAAGGGGGTGCCTCGTTGGGATGGCCTTTGCCCAGTGGTGGTGGGAAACACCACTTCGTCCCAGCCCTACTTGAGGCCCAGCCCAAGAAGGCCCTGCAATGTCAGTCTTTCAAATGCTCCTTCCAGGATAATGCTATCAAGACAGCCAAATACAATGTCCTGACCTTCCTGCCGCTTAACCTCTACGAGCAGTTCCACCGCATGGCCAATCTCTACTTCCTCTTCGTCATCCTCTTGCAGGTGAGCTCTCACTTGAGGGAGGGGTGAGAGTGTTAGTCCAGCCAACATGGTGAAGAGCGAGACTCTGTTAATGAAAGAGGTGGGACCTCTTGCTTTCAGTGAGCAGGAATGAACACCTCTCCTATTAGGTTCTTCATTAGCGTCACACCAAGCTTTGCTTCATTTGATGAGTTACTTGATTCCTATGCAATGTAAAAGCTTGCTCTTGCATCCTAACAGAACGCAGCTAGGGGAAAAAATGCTTGCCCTGTCTGTTCTTCGTGGAGTTTAAACACTAAACACTTTCCTGTACATTTTGCATTTACTTTGAACTTTATTAACATGCAAATGAACTGGCCTGGCTTCCAAGTGTGGACTTGTCTGTTTTCAGCTGACACCTAAACTTTGGCCACAGCTGGCTTTTAGCTTACTAACCTCATACTCTATGTAGACAAGACCTTAGCCTTATTCTCTGTAGGGCTGTCCTAAATGGCAGGGCTTTTCAGAAATAACTTATTTCAGTGTTCTGACATTGAAATGAGTTATTTCTGAAAAGAGCATTCACACTGCAAGAGCATTTCAAAATGGAGCATTCATTCTAGAGCCCAATTTTGAAATAAGAGCAATGATGGGATGCCTCGCTGGAGGCCAGCTAAGTCATAATTATCTCTGCTTAGTAGACACTGAGTCAATTTCAAAATTGACAGGTTGGGGTTCAATGAAAGTCATTCTTTTTGGTGGAACTACTATTTTGAGTTAAATGCCCTGTTACTCCAGAATAAAAAGCTTTGCAGTGTGGATGCAAATGGTTTTCTTCCTGGAAAAAAGGGGGTTTTCTGGAAAAAAAACCTGACCCCCCAAATCAAAACAACACCTCCCCCCACAAAAAAAAAAGTGTACACAAGCCCTAAATTGATTAGGAAGACCTGTAAGCTGACCTGAAATAAGAGGCTCTTAAACCAAAATAAAAGTCTCTGTGCAGGAGTGCAATAGGAGGTGGCAGTCCAACTGGAGTCGTTGCTGCATGAAGACACAGCCAATGGTTTGATTTTCTTCTCCAAGCCTGGTCCCAGGCAGAACCAGGAAATCCAGATGCTCACCGAAAAGGGCAGCTGGGGAGGTTACCCTAACTCTTCCAGCCCTCATGAAGGTGTCGGGGCCTCGGGCTGGGGTGAAGGCTGGTACTCCACTCTCTGCCCCCGTAGTAATGTTATGTTCCTCCGCTGTCTTGCTTCCCATTTCAGACCATACCAGAAATCTCCACCCTGCCCTGGTTTGCCCTCCTGCTGCCCCTGAGCTGCCTTCTCCTCATCAGAGGCCTGCGGGACCTGATTGATGACATTGTGAGTATGCGTTTAGTTTCCAGAGCTGAAAATCCATGAAAAGGCCCAGTGCATGGCATGGTTTGCCAGACAGCCCAGGACTGAGATGCAAAGTCTTTAGGCCTCATCACCTAGCATGTATGCACAACGCCTTTGTAAAGTCAATGGGCTATGCCTGTGTATCCTCCTCCCTTTGGAGGAGGACGAGTAACTGGCTCCTTCTCTTGTTCTGGCTTCTCTGTGATTTGTCTGCTCCCTTCTCCTGTTCTTTGGAGTCCCAGCCAATGGACATGCTCCTCTTAGATCAACGGACATATTGACCAGGCCTGATTCGTCACAGCATATAGGCAGATCCATTGTGCATGCCTTGTGTCACCCTGCCTGAACGGGCTCAATACCACTATTCCCTCTAATTTTTTCCATCCATGTGTGTAATAAATTTTGTTCTGAGTGATGAAGCACATGTGGATGGGCACCACCATTAGAAACACATGCTGACAGTTGGGTGGCCGCCCAAGAGCTCAGTTTACAGGGAGCACAGTCCACGACCACGAGTGCCTGGCTCAGGGCAGTCTGTCAGAAACAGGACAGTCCCTCTAGAATTAGATTTTGCCAAACCAGTGCCAAGTTTGAACTCTGGGGTCACTATAACAGTTTTGCCATGGAGTCACAGATAGTTCCATTCAACACTCCAGGCTATCTAGCCATCCAGGCAAAATGGACTTACTTACAAGTGGTCATTTACAGCATAAAATAGAACATTCAGGCTACGTCTACACGTGCAGCCAACATCGAAATAGCTTATTTCGATGTTGCGACATCGAAATAGTCTATTTCGATGAATAACGTCTACACGTCCTCCAGGGCCGGCAACGTCGATGTTCAACTTCGACGTTGCTCAGCCCAACATCGAAATAGGCGCAGCGAGGGAACGTCTACACGTCAAAGTAGCACACATCGAAATAGGGATGCCAGGCACAGCTGCAGACAGGGTCACAGGGCGGACTCAACAGCCAGCCGCTCCCTTAAAGGGCCCCTCCCAGACACAGTTGCACTAAACAACACAAGATACACAGAGCTGACAACTGGTTGCAGACCCTGTGCCTGCAGCATAGATCCCCAGCTGCCGCAGAAGCAGCCAGAAGCCCTGGGCTAAGAGCTGCTGCCCACGGTGACCATAGAGCCCCGCAGGGGCTGGAGAGAGAGCATCTCTCAACCCCCCAGCTGATGGCCGCCATGGAGGACCCAGCAATTTCGACGTTGCAGGACGCGGATCGTGTACACGGTCCCTACTTCGACGTTGAACGTCGAAGTAGGGCGCTATTCCTATCTCCTCATGAGGTTAGCGACTTCGACGTCTCGCCGCCTAACGTCGAAGTTAACTTCGAAATAGCGCCCGATGCGTATAGACGCGACGGGCGCTATTTCAAAGTTGGTGCTGCTACTTCGAAGTAGCGTGCACGTGTAGACGCAGCTTCAGGTTGCTTCCAGTCTCAAGAGACCCATCACTTACTCCAGATCGATTGGTACCCCAGCTCTCATACCTGTAGCCAGCCCTGTAATCTACTATCTAAAGGTTTATTAAGTAAGAAAAAGAAAGAAGAGAGTTATTTACAGGTGAAAGTGAGCGAATGTGCACCAATGAGTTGCTATCTAACGTGACAGCTGTAGTGATCTGTCACTTCAAAGTGTCTTCCAAGGATGGACTCGGGGGTTATCCCTGGGGATCTCTGGCTTCAGTTTGTGCTGTTAGCTCAGTAAACATTCAAACAGCAAAGAGATTGAAAATGTCCTTGTGTCTTTGTTTTATTTCCATCATCCAGCCTCCAAGTCTGTAGGACTAGCTTCCTTGGACTTGCTGTTACCAAGGCATAACAGAGCTATTCATCAACCCTTTGTATTTTGATATTCCTTGACGGATCATCTCATTTTGATAGTTCTTCTGGCTGCCAGGATAGGGGTGGACGTGAACACTCTTCCCATGTGGGCTCACAAATCTAGAGAAAAGCTTTTCAAAGATATAAAGCAAAAGGTACATATTTCCTTGCAGCCTGGAGTACAGCCATTGCAAATAAGCTTATTGCACGCAGCAATTTAGGAACATTCAATAGAATCGTAATAATCAATACATAGTTACAAGATTAATATTTATTTTGCACAACACTAATACCTACATGAGCTGGCCTGGCCTCCAGCTATGACTTTGTCAGTTCTTAGCTAATGCCTGCTTGCTGTCTGGGCAAGAAGCAATATTTGGCCTAGCACTGGTACCTTTTGCCATGGGGTTGGAATTCCTGGACAAAGCCCTCACCTATCAGGAAAGGTCTCTTGTGGCCCTGGTGAACCTGGACGCACACTGTAGCCTGTCCCTGTCTTTTCTCCTTTTTTGGCAGGCCCGACACCGGAGTGACTGGGTGATCAACAGCAGGCCCTGTGAAATCTTGGTTGGGAAAAGGTTAGGGGCCTCACTTTCTATAACCACATTCTCCCCCAACACGTGTTTGAAGATGGGGAGGAGCCTGGTGGCTCCATGCCACAGTCTGAGCTTACAGGGTTCCCCCAGTTTAGCAGGTGCGCTCAGAGAAGTGGTGGTGTTGTGGCTCCCCCACACAGACACACCTCCCCACAACCTGGGGCAGATCTCCTTTGCTCCATCCTTGGGATTCCAGTCCCAGCCCAGTCCTCATCCCAATCCCAGCCCAGCTGGGATGTGGAACTGAGAGGCCCTTGCTCCATATGCTGCCTCCCCCTGTTCTAAGGGAGAATTTCCGTTCCTGGGAAGAGCACACAGAGAGTTAGATGCCTAAAAGGGGGATACTGCTGAGAGACAGCCCAGCTTGAAGTTGCTCTTTCCTGGAGGAGGTAGGGTGCAGAAGTGACAGAAATGTCCCATCTGAACACAGGTCATTAAAGGCCAAATGTCGCTGCCTTTGATGGCTGCCTGGTAGGCATTGGTGGGTCTCATGATACTTCCCTGTAGCCAGGTATCCTTATCACTTCCCCACCCCGCCCCCTCCCCCTCACACACCCTGCCCCAGTTCAGCAAGTTTTGAATGGACCACAGAGACTGAAATCTGCTAGAGGTCAGGTTGAGGTGCAGGGGCTGGGGAGGTGGTAGTGAGACTTGCTCATTTGCTGCCCCAGCCTGGTGGAAAGAGGCCTCCAGGATGGTCACCTCAGTGTGTTTCAGCAGCACTGGCCCTCTGAGATGCTTATTCTTCTCCCACAGCTTTTGCTCGCAGAAATGGCGAGACATCTGTGTTGGGGACATTGTCCGCCTGCGCAAGGACAGTATCGTCCCGGTGAGTTCGGCCGCTTGTGGTAGGCCAGGCCCTTCGTGTCTGACTAGGCCCCTATCCTTGAGGCCATGCACTGGGGAATGGGGATGAGAGGGCCTCATAAAGAAAGTCTCTCTGAGGTTGTGTCTCTTTTGCTTGCTTATAAAGGCCGACCTGCTCTTGCTGTCCAGCTCGGAGCCCAGCAGCCTGTGCTATGTGGAGACGGCAGATATTGACGGGTAAGGAGGCTGAGGGACCACAGCCACCAGTTGGGGATCAGAGACACCATAGCCAGCATCCTGAGGCCTCTGTATTCGGGATTCCAGCTGGAGACATCGTGGGTTTCAGAGGTGATGGGTGCCTGTGTGAGTGGGTGCTTAGCACGTCTGAAAAGCAGATGCCCAGGGATTCTGAAGTGGGGCACTCAAAATTCCAAAATGGGGGTTTCTTGCATCTGCAAGACGGGTTACAAGTTCCACCAGCTCCCTCCTGCTTTCTCCCAGCTAAGCAGGGACCATGTCTCCTCCCCCCAACTCTTTGTGCATCTCTTTCCTCTAGCTGGGGAAGGGGAATGGGCCTGACCCAAGCAAGGCACAGTCTGGGGAGTAGGAGCCACATAGAAGCAGGGGACTGGAGAAAAGCCTCAGGAGCTGTGTGTAGAGCTGCACATGGAACCGGCCCTGTCTGTCAGATGTTACAGCTAGCTGGTGGGGGCCTCCGTTGGCCCTACGGAGCAGGGAGCAGGGACGGCTGGGCAGGGAGCCAGAGCAGAGGGGCCCCAGTGAGAGACACTAACCGAGCCTGGCTTAGAAATCTGCAAAGTCCTGTTTGCTGGACTGGACGCTGGGCTGGAGAGGGCCTCCAAGGCCTAGGGCTGACCAGCTCTGACTCACGATGGGGCTGCCTGGGGCCCAAACAGGACTGGCTGTTGCTCATTGTGACTGTAACTGTGTAAGCCTCTATATCATGGGCATCTGCAGTCTTCCCCATCAAACCTGCCCTTCAGCCCTGTGTCTGAGCCCTTTGTGGGACCCCCCTACCTAACACTGCTTCAGCACCCTTAGCTCTTCCTGTGGTGCATGTGCCTGGCACACTCCTGGCAGCTGAGGCTTTGGGTAGCACGTAACTCCTGTAATTCCAGGGCCCAAACGGGAATGAGCTGGGTGAGATCCTCTTTGTGCCACAGGCTGCCTGCATGACTTTGGGCAAATCATGTTGTCTTTCTGGGCCTCAATTTCCCTGTCTATAAAATGGGAATACCAGTCCTTGCTCTCCCTCTCTTGGTCTGTCTGGTGTATATAGAGTAAGTTTTTTGGGGCAAGCACTGTCTCTCACTATGTACCTGAGAAGCACCCAGCCCTACAGGGCTTGATCTCAACAGGGGCTTTTAGGTGCTACCATAATGCACATACCTTGTAATAATTACAAATACCCCCTCACTACATGCTACTCCAGCCCTGGGGTGCAATAAGGCAGTGGTTCTTAACCAGGGTATCTGTGCCCATGGAGGTCCGCCGCGGTCTTCTAATGGGTACATTAATGCATATTTGTCTAGTTTTACAACAGACCACATAAAAAGCGCTTGCAAAGTCACTAGAAACCAAAATTTCATCCAGACAATGACTCTGTACTGCTCTCTGTACTGCACACTGAAATAACAGTACAGTATTCATATTCCACTTAATTCATTTTATAAGGAAAAATGAGAAAATTGCAATTTTACACTAATAGTGTGCAGGAACACGGCTGCATTTGCAGAGGGTTGGTGTGTGTCCGTATCAGCAAAAACAAAGAGTCCTGTGGTACCGAGAAGACTATTTAATACATTTCTTAATAAATTTAGTGAATATAACAAATCTAATAATGGTGTTAGGCTTTAAGATGCCCTAGGCCTTCTTGTTGTTTTTGCTGTATTTTTATGTCTGATTTTGTAAGCAAGTAGTTTTTCTGAGGTGAAATTTGGGGTACATGAGGCAAACCAGCCTCCTCCAAGAGGCCTGCTTGGCTGTAAAGATCATTAGCCCCTGCAATAGGCAAATGACCCTCACCTCCCCCACCGTGTTGCTTTTCATAGAATACTAGAACTGGAAGAAACCTCGAGAGGTCATTGAGTCCAGTCCCTTGTACTCACAGCAAGACCAGGCGCCATCTAGACCAGACAGATGTTTATCTAACCTTCTCTTAAAAATCTCCAGTGGTGGAGATTCCACAACCTCACTGGGCAATTTATTCCAGTGTTTAGCCCCCCTGCCAGTTAGGAAGTTTTTTCTAATGTCCAACCTTAGCCTCTCTTGCTGCAATTTGAGCCCATTTTCCTGTCCTATCACAAGAGGTTAATTTTTCTCCCTCCTCTTTGTACCACCTTTTGATCTACTTGAAAACTGTTATCATGTCCCCTCCCAGTCTTCTCTTTTCCAGACTAAACAAACCCAGTTATTTCAATCTTCCCTTAAGTCATGTTTTCTAGAGCTTTAATAATTTTTGCTGCTCTTTTTGGGACCATTTCCAATTTGTCCACATCTTTCCTGAAATGTGGCACCCAGAACTGGACAAAGGATTCCAGTTGAGGCCTAATCAGTGCAGAGTGGAGTGAAAGAATGACTTCTTGTGTCTTTCTCACAACACTTCTGTGGACACATCCCAGAATGGTGTTTGCTTTTTTTTCACAAGTGTCACTCTGTTAACTCATATTTAACATGTGATCCACTGTGATGCCCTCAATTGTTTTCCTCGAGCTCGTTTGCAGATCTGTTCTCCTTTTCAGGGAAACCAACCTGAAGTTCAGACAGGCCCTTCTGGTGACGCACAAGGAGCTGGTGAGCGAGGCAAGCATGGCTGCCTTTGATGGTGAGTACCCTGCAGGAGCAAGGACTCGTCATTCCACAGCAACAGAAAGGCTCAGGCATCAGAGCATGAAGCTCCCCTGGCACTATGGAACTGTGGACAGTAAGAGCAAAACTCAACCATGTAGGATACAGAATCTTTTCTGCAGCTGATCTGAGACCATGTGATGAACTCCCCTGGGGACTAAGGGCCTACCACAGACCTGCTGCCCACCTCGCCTGCTCCAAAATAAACCCAGAGCAACGGGGATATTTATTTAAATGAAAATGAAACACTCTGCTGCATGTGCATCTTCCCCAGTGCAGGGAGCAAAAGCCAAACAACAAGTGATCACGGGCAAGTGCCGGGCAAGATGCATGGCTGGAAGGGGCTCACATGCTACGGAGATAAGCGCAGTACAAAAACCTCAGTAGACTAGAGCAGAGAAACAGCAGAGCCCTCCTGGGAGCTGATATCACTGCTCTCAGCCCATGTACAGCAAGGAAACTGCTGGGGAGGCCAGATTCACACCTCATTGTGCCAGGAGAGCCAGGGTGGGGCTGGAGGGGCAAGGCAGTGTTCCCATGCCGGCTTGGCCTCTGCAGGGGGTAAATAGTGCATCCTTTGTCTATGTTCGCCACCAGCCCACACAGGTCAGCTCTGCCCACCTGGGCTCCCCCTGGCTGCCTGCAGGCTCCTCCCAGCTGAGTTGCTTTCAGAGGCTGTGCTAGAGGGGGTCTGGAGGGGATCAGGGAGATAGCCAGAAGGGGCATTGTAATGTGTACAGTTGATATAACATTCCCACACCTCTAGTGGGCCTTCTACACCTTGGGCTGCTCTGCCAGGGTCCTGGCCCTGGGGTGAATTTACAACAGTGGAACTGAGATCAGACCCTGACTCCAACCTGTTATATTGTGTACTGGGGTAAAAACAAACAACCCCTGCCTGTGCCGCCACTTCTCTCTTCCCACCTGCACTTAGGTCTGCATTTTTAAGGGTCATCCTCAGCCCTGTCTTCATCTCCTTGCCCACAGCATCACCAAGAAGCCATCAATGGCTTATGAAGGTCAGGGCTCCCACGGTTCTATTCCCAGCTGTCCCACACCTGGGCTGGACAAAGCACTGCCCATTTGATCATGCTGGGCCTCAGTGGGCCAATGGGATAAAGCCACGGTTCTGCAGATGAAGGGTTTAATGTCTGACTCAGTGTTTTGATGCCTAGGGTCTGCCATTATTGCTTCCCTGTGAGGTTACCGGGCCAGCTCCTCCTTCTGTTGTCCAGCTCTTCCCTTGATCTGCCTCAGGACACAGTGTGCTCTGGCAAACTCAGGGCAAACACTTTTCCTCCCTGGCTGGACTCTCTTCCACAGAAGCCTTATCAGGCAGATGGGGTGGGTGGGAGAAGGGTGCCTCCTCAGCAAGCCCAGGGGTGACTCAGGCTGTCCTCACTGTTTGGCTCCCAGGGAAAGTGACCTGCGAGGAGCCCAACAGCCGCATGCACAGCTTCATTGGCACGCTGGAGTGGAGAGGGGAGAAATACTCGCTGGACGGTGAGAAGATCTTGCTGCGGGGCTGCAGGATACGCAACACAGAGACCTGCTACGGTCTCGTTATCTACGCCGGTGAGTGCCAGCAGGGCTGCCCCCAGCTCTGCCCCTCCCCCACCCACCCAGCACCAGCAGGGGGCAGAGACCCAATGGGCCTGATCCCCAGCTGGGGTAAATCAGCCATGGTGCTGTTGAAATCAATGCAGCATAGTTCCCTTGAAGGTAATGGGAGCTGTGCTGTTTTACACCAGTTGAGGGTATGGCCCAGAAGGCCAAATGGACGTGTGGGGCTGCTGTTGGCAGACAGTGTGTGACGCAGCTGTAGCCAGTGTTTCCCGTAAGCCAAACACTTGGGGAGCTGCCCGGAAGAGATTCAGGTGCCGAGCTGATTAGCCGAGCACCCACAGCCTCCCCCAGAGGGAAGCCTATGTTTCTACTGGTGGTGCACATCTGCACATGCCTCTGATGCTTTCAAAATAAGAGTGACAGTAGCCAGAGCTTTGGGCCTCTTTGAATTGCTGTGGCAGCGCTGCTGCTTGTGCCTGGACAGGGTGGGGCCAGCGCCATGGTCTCAGCCAAGCTGAGGGCTGAATGCCCTAGGTCCTGCCCCTTCCACCATTGGTACCACCCCTTTCAGAGGTGAAGTTGGCCCCTCTCCTGCCTTACCCTGGGGCCTGTAATGCCACTCGGTGCTACTGTTTGCCTGGCTTCCTATGAAGCCTCAACAGTAAACTATGGCTGGAGGGAGGGGATACTGGGAATGTTTATGCAATTTTTCCCATCCATATGCAGAATAAATTTTGTTATGTGCTCCAAGGCATGTGCAGATGTGCACCACCAGTCGAAACACAGGCTGTGGGTGCTCTGCTTATCAGCTGAGTGGCAATAGATTCTCTCATGAATGGTCGCCCAAGCACTCAGCTTACAGGCAACACTGGATACTGGACAAGCGTAGCCTCTGTTTTAACCCATCAGCAAAACTGTACTCCTTTTCCCAAGGTGTCAGCCCTGATTGCAGCCCGGTTCACCAATCACACATGTGTATGGCTTCTGTACATACCTCGGAGTCGTCAGACGATTGCAAAATATTTTCCAGACCTGTCAGACATTCCTTCCCTGGTGCCTGTACTGCAGATTGGTGGTAGTTCTTGTAACAAGAGTAACTGTGGGTGCTGTTTTGATTCATTGGAGCAGCATTACTGGTCATGCAACCAACAGCTGCACAGGGTTACTCTTTAGATCTGGGGGGGCCAGCCAGTTAGAGACAAAGAGCCAAAATATCTGTCGATAGACTGTAAAGAGCCACATATTATATATTTATTTTTATCTATTTATAAGTTTATCTCTCTATAGATATGTTATTAGCTATATATAATATAGATAGATATTGATATATGTCATAGATAGATAGACAAAACAAATATCTAATACATGGCTAAATGCCCCCCTCCTCCCACAGAGCCAGGTGCTCACAGCTCCCTGCTTTTGCCTAAGTCCCTTCCTCTCCTCCAGAACCAGGCATGCCCAGCTCCCCACTCTAACCCAGCCTTTGCTGTCTCTCTCTTAAGTTTGGCATGAGAACAGTTCTGATCATTGGCCAGTATTTGCTGCTGGTGACCTCAGAAGCAAGTGATTTCTACTTATGTAAACCATGCCACTGGGATGGGCATGCTAGAAATGCTGTTGATACCTGGGGCCAGATTCTTGTTTACATGAAGGCCCCTTTGCACCACTCTGGCAGCAAGGAAGGCATAAATTACACTTCTGTTCCTGGCAAGTTGTGCCACAGCCCTTGAATCACAATGTTCAGCCATACATGTGCAAGTAACACTTCTGGAGTTCCCTGCTCTCTGATGGTTGTACAAAAGGGCTAAACATAATTATATGGGGAAACTGTGTTATACTGAAAAGTACTGCACAGGATCTCTTCGGGGGGGCTATGTCTACACGTGTCCCAAACTTCGAAAGGGCCACGCAAATAGCCATTTCGAAGTTTACTAATGAAGCGCTGACATGCATATTCAGCGCTTCATTAGCATGTGGGCGGCTGCGGCACTTTGAAATTGACGCGGCTCGCCGCCACGCGGCTCATCCTGACGGGGCTCCTTTTCGAAAGGATGCCGCCTACTTCGAAGTCCCCTTATTCCCATGAGCTGATGGGAATAAGGGGACTTCAAAGTAGGCGGGGTCCTTTCGAAAATGAGCCCCGTCTGGACTAGCCGCACGGTGGCGAGCCGCGTCAATTTCAAAGTGCCGCGGCAGCCCGCATGCTAATGAAGCGCTGAATATGCATTTCAGTGCTTCATTAGTAAACTTCGAAATGGCCATTTGCGTGGCCATTTCGAAGTTTGGGACACGTGTAGATACGGCTGGGGAAAGGCAAAATGCCACATTTATTGGTAATACACATATAGCAATCAACACTTATATATCCCATTCCCATTCTCACACACACACACACACACACACACACACACAAGCACCCCCTCTCAGGCAGGTTGCCAAAAATTAGCCTTCTCATGCATATGCATAATCTGGGAGAGCAGTTTTAAGAATATGCATTTAGCACCTTCTTCTGGGTGGTGCTTACAAAGGCAGGCGCTTGCTGGTGACTCCCAAGGTGTCCATGTGGCCAGTCTTCTTTCAATGGGCCCACTTCACAGGTTCCATTGTTCTTCTCACTGGTCTTGGATCTACCTTCTCCATACCTGGAGGTGCATGTCTTCCACACCTTTCCATTCACACCTCATTCACTCAACAGGGCAATCAATTAAGCAATCCAAAAAGAAAGGGTACAGAGAGTTTTGTCTTTACCTTACCTACTTCTAGGAACTGTTCTACAAAATAGAACTAAATTTCTATAGAACAGGACTTAATACAGTGATACATAAAATGACTTGACAATATTTAAAAACTCCAATAAGAAGATAGTTAAAACAGAGATGTGTCTACAACTGAGACACATAGGTGACTTGAATGGCTCAAGATCACACAGTAAGTCAGTGGCAAAGCTGGGAATGGAACCTAGAAGAACCTGGATCTAATCACTATGGGAGGTTGGTAAGAGCTTCCCTGGAATAAGTTCCTGTGCTGACACCTGCAGGGGGGACCATGTGTCAGACATTTCCCCCAGACTGGAGAGCAGAGAGGGTGTGATGCAGTCAGTGTGATCCTCCAACAGCTGAACAAATTGCCAGGGATACATGCTTTATTTTCCTTTCTAAAATGTGTCTTACCCAGGATTTGATTCCAAAATTATGAAAAACTGCGGGAAGATCAAGATGAAGAAAACCAAGCTGGACCACTTGATGGACAAACTGGTGATCCTCGTAAGTTCATCTCTTCCACAAGGAATGGGCTTGCCAGCTGAGCTGTCACTGCCTGCCTGCACACTCCCCTGAGTCCAAGATGTAGCTCATGTCTGGTCCAGCATAGAGTGAAAGGCAGGGCTGGAGGCTGCTGTTGGGATCTTTTATCATGTGAGGAGGAGGAGGCAAGATCAGAACCAGGTCGGTCATTACCATCTGAAAGCTGATGGGTGAGATGAGTTGGGTTCTTCTCAGTCCGGGTCCTAGGGCCTGAACATGAGCTTCTATCAAGGCACCACGGCAACTAGTGTTACTCTACTTGCTGGCTGCTTCAGCAGAGGGGTTGAAGGCAGAGGCAGACCTCCCCTCTCCTCTAAAGATAGAGCCTCCAGTCTCCACTGACACAGCAGTCAGGGCGGTTGGGATGCTTGCTTGCTGCTGTACCTGTTCTGCAGGGAACCATAGAATCATAGACTCCTAGGGTTGGAAGGGACCTCAGGAGGTCATTGAGTCCAGCCCCCTGCCCAAAGCAGGACCAACCCCAACTAAATAGTCTCAGCCAGGACTTTGCCAATCTGGGACTTAAAAATCTCTAGGGATGGAGATTCCACCACCTGTCTAGGTAACACACTGCAGTGTTTTCACCTGCCTCCTAGTGAAATAGTTTTTCCTAATATCCAACCTAGATCTCCCTCACTGTAACTTAAGACCATTGCTCCTTGTTCTGCCATCTGTCACTACTCAGAACAGCCTCTCTCCATCGTCTTTAGAGCCCCTCTTCAGGAAGCTGAAGGCTGCTATCAAATCGCCCCTCACTCTCCCCTTCTTCAAACTAAATTAAGAACAGGTTAGATAAATGTGTATCAGGGATGGTCTAGACAGTATTTGGTCCTGCCATGAGGGCAGGAGGCTGGACTCGATGACCTCTCAAGGTCCTTTCCAGTCCTAGGATTCTATGATTCTATGAAATAATCCCAAATTATTTTTGCTGCCCTCCGCTGGACCCTCTCCAATACATCCATATTGTTTCTGTACTGGGGTGGGGGTGGGGACAGAACTGGACTCAATAGTCCAGATATTGCCTCACCAGTATCGAGTAGAGGGGAATAATAACTTCTCTAGATCTGCTGGAAATGCTTCTCCAAATGCACCCCAATATGCCATTAGCCTTCTTGACTACAAAAGCACAGTGTCGACTCATATCCAGCCTCTCAGTCACTGTAGTCTCCATGTCCTTTTCTGCTGCACTGTTACTTATCAGTATCTTCCCAGGGGGAGGATTTCATTCTCAACGGCTGTCAGACTGGCTTTTTCCCCAAGGTCCATCCCCGTCCCTGTCCTGGTGGGCGCTGCCCACCCACTCAGCTACCAAAGAGACCTGCCCTTAACACAGCACTGGAGTTTAAATTAAATAAGACAACCAGATCTTAATCAAGTGTAGATCGCCCTTGCTCCATTGAAGTCAAGGGGGACGGATTGTTGGTGGAAATTGAAGGACAACTACAACAACTGGGGTACTCCTGGAGCCAGCTAAAAGTTTTGTCCTGAGACAGAGTGAAGTGGAGAACACTCATATGTGATCTATGCTCCATGCCGAGTACAAGGGTTAAGTAGTAGTGGTAGTAGGAAATCAGCCGTAGCTTCCCTGGGGAGCTGTGCTGGCAAACATCAGCTGAGGATCTGGCTTGAAGAGCTCATCCTCACGTTCCTTTGGTCCTCAGTTGAGAGCCAAAGAAAGGCCCTAGTCCGGGCTGGTGACAAACTTTGCTGGACCTAGGCAAGGTGGGTGGGGCTTGGCTCCAGGCCCCTGGAAGGGGCGGGGCCTTAGCAGGACTAGAAGCCACCCAGCCCTCAGCACTGCCTGCCCAAGACCATGCTGTGCAGAGCTCTGGTGGTGATTTAAAGGGGTAGCAACCAGCACCCCCAGGCCCTTTTAAATTACCAAGCCCAGGGTCAACACTGCCCTTCCCACCCCAGCTGGCAGCCCTGGACCTGGTCTGTCTATAGATTCTGATTTAAAGACTAATGCTCTTCCTGCTGTGCAGACCCATGGCAGAGGGGGAAGCTGCAGACAGGTGAATGTGTTGCTAGGACTTTGGTGTTGCTGCTACTGTACTGGGAACTACAAATGAGGTAGCAGCAGCTTGCCAAGCTCCTGCTTGCAGGTGCTTTGTAACTTGCCAACCAGATGACCCATCAGGTCTATTTACATCAACATTCAGAACAACAAATATTCCTCCTGGGTGGCTGGTGAGGTACCAGCTACCCTGGGGGACTTGTCATGTGTTTACTGCGGAGCACGGGTGGCAATGCCTCCCCAGGGTCTTAGTGCTCAGCTACTCCACTTTCCTATTCCTGTCCTGGCAGTTCCTGCAGGCTCCCACAGCAGGCTGTTGCAACCTGTTGAGTCTTCCTCGTTCCCCCCAGTGGATATATTAACATAAAGTGAAAAGCCTTCCAGTTTGCCGGACCTATTAGCTTAACATTGAACCTGTATCAGAGGGGGAGCCGTGTTAGTCTGTATCTGCAAAAACAACCAGAAGTCCTGTGTCGCCTTATAGACTAATAGATTTTTTTGGAGCATAAGCTTTCATGGGCAAAGACCCACTTTGTCAGATATCCACAAAAGTTTATGCTCCAGAAAATCTGTTAGTCTACAAGGTGACACAGGACTTCTCACTGAACCTGTGAAAGAGTCATTAAGTAGCAATGATGCCATTTAATAGGCATATGCCAATCTGGAGGTATATACTGTCATTTTCTGAATTTACTGACAAAAACAGTTGCCCATTCCTGTAATAAGTGAAAATTTGCTTTGAAAATTTCATTAGTTTGTTGCTGAAGATTATAAAAATCACATCTCAAAAACCCATGCATAGATTTTTAGGTGTGCAATCTGAGCATTCATCTTTAGCCTTAAATGCTTGGATCCTCAGACATGCAGTTTTTAAAATAAATTCTTCAAAAGACCTCCCTTATCAAAGTACGCATTTTAATTACTACAGTACAAAAACTTGCTGCCAAAGTCCTCCTGTCTGTCCCTGCTCTCCTTTTGCCCCTCAGTTGAAGAGATCCCTTAAAAGGGACATCCTTTTTCTTCCAGATAGCTGGACAAATTAGTTCCTTTACTTCTGACTATTTGATGAAATAGTTTTAAGAGAACCCTCCACCAAAATTAGTACCTTAGTTATGGTACCTTAGTTCCTTTGTTATGCCTAAAATCTTTAGAAAGTTATTTTAATCTAAAAATATGATGAAATGTCATAACAATGTATATTGTTATGGAGATCACACAAAATAAATTCATGTTCCCCTTTTCTAAAAGCAATGAGCTTTGTTATGAACACACTAAATGGCTTTGATTAATTTAGAATAACGTCTTTGTTTCAGTGAGTTAAGTATGTAGTAATCTGGAATGATTAGTTCATGAAGGCTAAAGAGAACATTTAAAATATGAAATCAGCTTAGAGATGCTGTTTAAGAAAGTGACAGAGACATAGCCACGTTAGTCTGTATTCTATCAAAACAAAAAAGCAGTCATGTAGCACTTTAATAAAATAATTTATTAGGTGATGAGCTTTCGTGGGACAGACCCACTTCTTATCTGACCCACTTCTTATCGTGGGTCTGTCCCACGAAAGCTCATCACCTAATAAATTGTTTTGTTACTCTTTAAAGTGCTGCATGACTGTTTTTTTGTTTAAGAAAATGTAAAACAGAGAAGAGCTGCCTTATGTATTAAATAATATTTAATGTTGTATTCAGCAGGATAGCTGACTTGCCCTTAGTTACCAAATTTTTGCAAATAAATCTCTGACTAATTTCAGAGTACAGAAAAAAGCCTGTGACTGACCTTTTATACCCAGATTCAGTGCTTTTAATTAGGTACCTTCTGCATGTCCAGACTTCGTGATCTGGTATGCAGTAGAAAGAATCCTAGAAAATAGAGCAAGAAATTTTAGAAGAGTGTGGGTTTTTTTCACATGTCATTTGCTACATTTGGTCCAGGTATTTGGCTGGAAGGGGTAAGCAGGGGCAGGGAGAGAAGACAAGAGGGAGACAGTGGGGAGGGGCGGTGCTTGGGCAGAATGGGGGTGGTGCCTGGGTGATGTGGGGTGGAGCCACAGGCTGAGATTGCTTCCCCAATCAGAAGCTTCACCCACTGCCAATCCCTGGAAGATAACAGGGCTACTTATAGTTCTATCTGTGCTGTTCAGCACCGTAATACATCAGAAACAGGAACTAACAGTCTTCCCTACACAGACAGCAATGAAGTGACTTGTCCCCAAGACTAGGGGGTGGGGACAGGGATGACAAAACCCAGTTCTCTGCAGTCATTGCCCAGTGCTCTAACCACAAGACCATCCTATCTCCCCTGCTTCCTGTTTGACTGAAGTCCCTATTTAAAGGCAGTGCTCTCAGTTACCTATTCCAGCTACGATGCCTTGTTGGCTCTGTTCTTCCACCTTCTGCATGGGTGGCTCTTATGCTTGCCTCTGCAGACCTTTAGGGCGGGGTTCTATGTGTGATCGTGTGGTGCTAACTTCTCCTCCTGGTTTCCTGGAGCATTGGGAGAAATGGAATATACATTAAATATGATCCTAATGGTACTTTGCCAAAGAAGCACCAGCTGCACCTACAGCAGGGGCGTGGTGTGAGTGTGGAGGGGCAGGGTTGGCCTAAGCAATCACAGCTGGGAGGGAAGTGCCTGTGAGATGTATCTGTGTTATTAGTGATGGTGTAATTATATATAATTATTTTATTTGTATTCCAGTGGCCCTGTGAAGCTCACTCACAGACTGGGGCCAGTGGGCTAGGGGCTGTGCAGACCCAGAATAAAAAAGATGATCTCTTTCCCAGAGAGCTTCCCATCTAAGACAAATAAGGCATCTGCCATGACAGAGCTCCAGAACTCACGTGGAAGGTCTTGTCCTCATGGGAACATTTGACCAGTTCCAGATATAGTTACACCAGTATAACTCTGCTGTGTCGGCACAGCGGTAAAAGAGTGGCTTATTTGGGCTCAATTTAAACCCTTTCCCAAATGACATACAGTAACCAGAAAACAGCCCTTTTATACTGGAATAAGAGTCCACAGAGAAGTTATACCAAGGGTCATGTTTTTTTGATCCTCTCATCTGGGCTTCCCGCATAGTTAATTTTCATCCAGAAATCCTATACGAAGCCCAACGACTTTAGTTAGACCAAAGCATTTCAGACTGAACTGTGCCACATGGTGAGAAAGGAAGAAACTCAGGTGCCAGCAAGGCCTAAGCCCTCCCAAAAAGTGATCCCAAAAGGTGATCCACACCCTGGGCTGCAGAGAAAGGTGAACCCCACCCCCAAAGTCACCCTGATCTGACCAGGGGTGAAATTCCTTCTTGATATGAAATCTGGCCATCAGTCTGAGTAGGCAACTAAGCTGGACACCCATCAGGCATCCAAGGATAACTCTAGTGCTTTGAATTCACACTGTAGTTTGTATCTAAGAAGGACCTATTTGCACCAATATGACTAACCAGGTTCACCGGTTTTGCCTCTCCCCAGATCTTCATGATGCTGGTCATTACATCATTCTGCCTTGCCATCGCTGCTGGGTTCTCGGCTGTGAAGTTTCACAAGGAGCACAGCTACCTCTCTGTTTTGTATGATTACACCAGTCCTGCTGAGCAGGCATTTTTCACCTTCTGGGGCTTTATGATCCTTCTGAGCATCATCATACCGATGTCCATGTACATAACGTAAGAGCCATGGGACAGAGCCTGTGCTGCTTATAAATGGCTGTTGTCTTTTATGTCCTCCTTTTGCCCTCCTGGGTCTGCCTGCCATTGGGTGCAGCGGGGACAGTTGGACCTCTGGGTTGTCTCCCTGACTCTATCAGGAGGTAGATGTGGTCTGCAGTTGTGGCCAGACTGGCCACAATAGATTGATGGTGAAGGTAATGTTTGGTCACTAAATGACAGGGTGGTGGTTCAGATGACCCGACTGTGAGCCTAAGTACAGTTAATACACAGCACCATGGACATTTAAAGAACTTCATAGAAGTTAAACCCTGCATCCTTCCCTGACCTAGTGAGGTCAGTGTTCTCAACTCCACTTTGCAGAATGGGGAAGCTGAGGCAAACAGGAGGGCAGTGACTTGCATAAGGCACCATGTGAGAATAAGCACTTTGTCTTTCTCTCCTTTGCTGAGGCCTCATATGGTAACTAGATGTTACACTGTGGAGTGTGATAGCTGGTTAGGGCTGAGGATGGGAGAGCAGGTGGGTACAGTAACTCTCCCTACTCCTCCAAACCTGACCTGAGCCTTTGTGGAGGCCAGGTCTACACTAGATCTGAAAGTCGATCTTAGATATGCAATTCAGCTATGATAATGCTGTAGCTGGAATCGATGTATCGAAGATCTATTTATCAGGCCATCCACACAGAGTATCAAATGAGAATGGAGAGTACCATGGCCCACTGTTGAGCCCTGATGGTTCAACTTAGCACATTCACACTGTCAGAGGGGTAGCCATGTTAATCTGTATCCACAAAAACAGCAAGAAGTCCCGTGGCACCTTACAGACTAACTGTTTTTTTTGGAGCATAAGCTTTCATGGGAAAAAACCCACTTCGTCATATCCGTATTAGGCGCCCTAAATCAAACCCCAGAAGATCAACCATGAACGAGTTGATCTTCCAGTAAGTATGTACATACTCTGCCTCTGGAAGAATTTGACATACTTCTCTGCCCATTACTTTGCACAGTCACTCCTGTTCACACCTCCAGATCAACTGCTGGTAGTAAGCCTCACCCTTGCTGACTGAGCTAACCTTGTTATCCCCACCCTTGCTCTGGCTTATTTATACCTGGCCCTGCAGATTTCCAAGACCAGCATCTGATGAAGTGAGTCTGTGCTCACGAACGCTCATGCTCAAAACTTTTCTGTTAGTCTATAAGGTGCCACAGGACCCTTCATTGCTGTCTCCCCTAGGAAGTAGATCACTGTTTCCGTTTGGACCAGAGGCTGGGATGACAGAAAACCTTTCTCTCACTCTATGGCTTGAGATTCTCAGCCCATCAGGGAAGACACCAGGGGTTTGACTCATCAGAAGCAGTTTCCAAACTTATGGGTCCTTAGCTCAACCTTCAGACATTTGAGGTTTGTTGTTAAGGGCCAGGTTTTTCACAGGTGCTTAGGGACAGTGTTCTGGTGCTCAGCACCTTCCTTTAGGGGCAGATTTCAAAAGCTGAGGTCCCAACCTGCTCTCAACTCAGACTGCTGAGCTCTTGTGAAAATCTCACTGTCAGTCATCTGCATTGTTCTGGATTCTAGTGGTTCAGAGCTACAAGGCAAAGAGAAATAGGGAGATGTCAGATTCCTAAATGCCCCTAATTCTGTGGCTAAAATAATCTTCATCCCTGTTGTGTTCCTTTCTCTTGGGTTTCCTAGGATGGAATTCATCTACATGGTGAACAGCTATTTTATTGATTGGGACATAGAGATGTATTACCCCGCAAAGGACACTCCAGCAAAAGCCAGGAGCACCAGCCTCAATGACCAGCTAGGCCAGATTGAATACGTCTTCTCGGACAAGACAGGCACCTTAACGCAGAACATAATGACCTTCAAGAAATGTTGCATCAATGGGATCATCTATGGTACCTCTGAGTGGAAGCAGGTTTCTGTGGTTCATGGGGGAGGTTGATCTTGAGTATCTGTGGGATACAGGACACCTGGGTTGTGTTTCTTGTCCTGCTCCAGACCTTCTGTGCAAGCAGAGCAAGTAATTTAATCCAGTTCATTAATAGGAGCAAGAGGCTTTGAGGTCCTCAGGTTCCAGATGCTGGAGAAATTCAGTTTGCTGTTATGCCAGATGTAGGTGGGCAGCTGATTTGCTGGAGCAAGAGTGTTGTCTCATTGGTTGCTCGTGCTCTTAGCTGCCTGGTGTACCTGTCACTTCAGGTGACCATAGGGTCCATGTTGGCCAGGACAAACCTTGTTTGAAACCATGTCCTGGCTGTCTCAACATTTCTGGCAAAAGAACAAGGTGCAGAGCAGTGTGCAGGGCAAGGGAGCCCCTTGTACAGGGTGCACAGGGCTTGGGTGAACAGCAGTAACACTCCTGCATGGGAAAGGACGGCCAGTTCCACCCAGAGTTGGGGGCACTTGGTAGAGCCTCACTTGTGTCTCACAGTTGAGCTTTAAGGTCTTCAGGACAGAATCTGCCTTCTCGTTCTGTGTCATGCCAAGCACAATGAGACCCTCACCCATGGCAGGGCCCTGGGGTGCTACCACAGTGCAAATTATTGCTGTGTATTATTATAGGTCATAATCCCCTGAAGAGAAGGGCAGGGGATTGTCTGTTAACATTCAGTCACAAAATGATCCACCTCCATCTCTCCCCCAGAGAGAAGAAAGCAGGGATTCATTTCAGATCCATCCTGGAAGCTGCCAGTGTGGAACAAGGGGCTGCTCTCTCTTCTGGCACAGCAGCCTTCTGTGGGCCTGGTGACACTACATTAGCAGGAGCATGATGTGTGACCTGGGTGACTGAGGGCAATCTACTTGACAGGTCGCAGGCTAGGGTGTTTATGGAAAGGAGGGAGGCTGATTAGGAGCTGAGCGGATTGATTTCCACAGGGCTTTTGAGGAATTTGAAGGAGAGTGAATAAAAATCACTTTCTGCTCACAAGTAAATCTAACTTTTGGTATCTGCAACGTCGTAATCCTTCCAGTTCTCTGGTCCTCCATAGAGTTTCCCAGAGAAAATAGGTCAGATGAGGTCTGCATTTCCAATGTTAAAAATATGCAACAAACATGGAAACAATAAAAACTTCAACCTAGGAAACAAACACACCTCTGATTTTGTCCAGTTAAAAAAACTCCAAGCCGGTCAGGCCTTCTTCATAAGGAAGCAAATAACTGGACAAAGGTGATTGATTTTTCCCTCGCAAAGTCACCTTCAAAGCCTGTGTGGAGAGGGCCTAGGGACTGGCTTTGGATCTTTTGGTCTGACATCTAGGAAGTGGAGTGTGGAGGGACTTGGTAGTGGGACACCAGAGCTGCGTCTACACGTGCACGCTACTTCGAAGTAGCGGCAGTAACTTCGAAATAGCGCCCGTCACGTCTACACGTGTTGGGCGCTATTTCGAAGTTGAAATCGACGTTAGGCGGCGAGACGTCGAAGTCGCTAACCCCATGAGGGGATGGGAATAGCGCCCTACTTCGACGTTCAACATCGAAGTAGGGACGTGTAGACGATCCGCGTCCCGCAACATCGAAATAGCGGGGTCCTCCATGGCGGCCATCAGCTGGGGGGTTGAGAGATACTCTCTCTCCAGCCCTTGCGGGGCTCTGTGGTCACCGTGGGCAGCAGCCCTTAGCCCAGGGCTTCTGGCTGCTGCTGCTGCAGCTGGGGGTCCGTGCTGCATATACAGGGTCTGCAACTAGTTGTTGGCTCTGTGTATCTTGCACTGTTTAATGAAAGTGTGTCTGGGAGGGGCCCTTTAAGGGAGCGACTTGCTGTTGAGTCCACCCCGTGACCCTGTCTGCAGCTGTGCCTGGCTCCCTTATTTCGATGTGTGCTACTTTGGCGTGTAGACGTTCCCTCGCTGTGCCTATTTCGATGTTGGGCTGAGCAACGTCGAAGTTGAACATCGACGTTGCCAGCCCTGGAGGATGTGTAGACGTTATTCATTGAAATAGCCTATTTCGATGTCGCAACATCGAAATAAGCTATTTCGAAGTTGGGTGCACGTGTAGACGTAGCCCAGGAGAGATGAAGACTCCCTCAAGGCAGGGGTGAAGGTGGGAGAGACGGGAGGGCAGGTGACCAGCCCTGGAGAGGATCATTCTCTGATTAATTAAGGAAAGATTTGTAGTGATGAGTTTATTTTTGGGTGCCCAACCTGAGACACCTAAAAAGGCCTGATTTCCAGAGGGTTTTGCACTTTTGTTTTCTGACAGTCAGATCAAAGTGTCGTCAGTTGGTGCCCAAAATTGCAGGTCCCTTCTTATCATCTGGGCTTGCATCCCTACTAAAAAGCGTTCATTGCAGGCTCTTTATTAACAGATTTCTTTTTTATTTTAGCTGGATCTGAAAACAGTGAAAACAAACCTTCGGTGCGTAACTACCCAATGAAAATTTAAGGCCAGACCTTGCTCCCAATTGAAGGCAACAGCCAAATGGCTGCTGATTACTGATTGTTATGTGCACCAAAGCATGTGTGGCTGTGCACCACTCAAATAAGTGCTGCCCACTGTGGGTGGTTGTGGGCGCTCTGCTAATCAGCTGGGCAGCACCTGAATCTCTCCTGGGCGGCCGCCCCGTCGCTCAGCTTACAGGGAACGCTGGTTTCAAGGTCTGATGTCGCACCAGATTAGCTGTACTGGTACAGTTTTGTGAGCAGCCACTACTCCACTGGTTTGAGCCAGGATGAGACTGGTTCCACTTAATCAGACAAGTTTAAATCAATGTAGTGTGGCCACAGCCAACCTTGCCCCAGTTAAACACCCTGTTTTTGGTTAAACTGATGCAAATTCTGTGTGTACGCCAGATCTAAGATACCAGAGTTCTATGCTCAGCTCCCTACGATCTGGGCCCATTTGTGGCAGAGAGAATTCCACTGCATAGCAAAGCCAGGCAGCTTAGGAGTGTGCAGCTCCTCCTACGCCCACTGTTTAGCACAGTAACAGCCTCAGTCATTGTCAGCTTCCAGAGACCAGCAGGAAGCTGGGTCTGCCAGTCTCAAGTTATCTCCCAAGATGATCCTAGCCCCTTGTTGGCCAGGACAGGAAATGACACCTCTTTCATCAGGTGGGCTCATGATGGTTTCAGATTGGTCAGTATTCCTGGGGTGCAAGGAAAGAGGTAGCAGATTCAGGGCCCAGTCCCCGACTCCTCTGCCTTTAGTACAGCCAATTACACCTATGCAAATGCCCCTGAAATTGTGCCAGATCAGAACAGCAGGGTTGCACACCCACTGTGCACAAGGTGAATGGTGACACCAGGTGCAGGGCGATGGAAATTCAGCCCCATCGCTGTGAATTTCTTCTAATAACAATGTCATGCTAATCACCCCCACACTTTACAGTAAGGGTCCATGGTTTATAAAGGGTTTATAAGCAATGAATAGATGCCAAAGCATGTTACGTGTAACAAGTGTGAGAAGGGTGTGCGAGCCAGTGGTCAGAAGCCAGTTATAAACAAACCAAGGGTCAGTTGGGCTCTAGAACGCTTACTTACCCAGTTATTAAAGCCATCTCTAACTCTTGCATGAATGTGTCGTGACCTGTTTATAAACAGGTTCTTCATAGGCAGGATGAGATCCTGGTTCTTCTGCCCACTAGAGCGGAAATGGATGGGAGGGGCCAGGTAGGGGAGATGCAACCAGCTGAGGGTCTGTCTGCACTTTGAGCAAGAGATGCACTTTCCTATTTGAGGCGAAATATCTTGTTAGCTCGGGCTGAGCCAGGGAGCCAAAAGCAGCTTATGCACCCGTCAGAGACCACTGGCTCGCGCTCAGTGCAGCTTGCCTGTCCTGCTGCTTGCACTGCAATCCGGTCTGGCACAGGTGTGTCTCCTTGGCCTAGACATCCCACCCCCAGTTCCCAGTGCAGATGTGCCCTTAGATGCTTCCTTCCGGAGCAGGGTATTCCCTGCAGGGCTGAGGTGGGTTGGCCTGGCTGTTGGAGTTTACGCCTTGCTCCCATTAACGTCCCGGCCCACCCCTCTTGCAGAAAGCCAGCTGGAGCTGGAACCCGTATGCAGACAGCAAGGCGGAGTTCCATGACCCCTCACTGCTGGAGGCCGTCCTGCGGAATGAGGATCCCATCATGCAGGAGTTCCTGAGGCTGCTGGCCCTCTGCCACACCGTCATGGTGGAGGAGAAAGAGAGTGAGTTGAGGGTGAGAATGATGCCTGTCCAGCTGGCTGGGGAATTCTGACAGGCTCTGGCTCTGGTCCGGGCCCATTCACCTGCCCGGATCTCACCGCTTTCACCAGCCTGAGCTGAGGGCGAGGAGATAACAGGTTGGAGCAGGACCTCACATGGCCTTTTGCCCCATGCATGGACCTAAAGGAAGGCCCAAGGTATCCTGTAGAGTCAGACCTTCACCCCAGGTACATTACCCCTGTAGCAAAGTGCTGCGTGGGGTGGAGAAGGGTTGCTGGGGTCATGGCTGGCCCACTAGTGCCTGGCCCCAGCTGAGGGCCTCATGCCTCCATTGATTCCCTCAGGTCGAGTCAGAAAGGCAATGCTGCCACGAGGTGAGGGAGAAACCCTGGGCAACCCCTTTGGCAGGGTGCTGGGTGGTCCCATCCGATCGCTGTAGTCACCCATCCCCCTGTTCCCCCTACTGAACTGAGGACAGGCCAAGAGATGGGGAAACCCCAGTGGGACTGTGCCCTCAGAAGGAAGTGGTTCCAGCTGATACAGTGTGTGCACCAGTCCCAAACTCACACGGGGCAGCGAGAACATGCCTCCAGCGGCCGAGAGGGCAGGCGGTTCCCCTCCACCTGGGAAATGGTGCTTAGCTCTGGACAGGGGCACCTGCTGCTGGGGAAAAAAACAACAAAGCCTTTTTCTAGAGAAAGCCAAGAAAAACCAAATCAGGAGGACTGAGCCCTTTCCCCCAGGCTTCACCACATGGATATGTGAAGGGAGGGCACTGGGTCTTGGGGTGCAAGGGATATTAATACTGGGGTGGTGCTGGGGCAGGTCACGTCTGAGCCAGGGGATGGTGCTGACGTAGGTCATGTCTGAGCCAGGGTGGTGGTGCTGGGGCAGGTCACCTCCCTACTAGCAGGTGGCGCAGGTGTATCTGCAGCAATGTACCTGTGGGGACAGGGTGCTCCTCCGAGCCGCGGGAAGGGGGCTTTTACCGGGAGCAGCACAGTGCCTGGCACGTGACGAGCTGCATTTCTGCCTGGGGGCACCAGGGAACTCACTCATGTGAAAGTAATGAGGTGGGGACCAACGGGGCCGGGGGCTACATCCTCTGGTTCTGTGGGGCCGTCAGGGCACGAGGCTGTGTGTCAGTGCCCCTGCTTTGGGCAGAGCGTGGCAGCCATCCAGGCACTGGGGAATGAGCAGGCTGGCTTGGCATGGACCTTTGACCCCCTGTGCACCTGCTGGAGGCTAGCCCGTGGCCCAGTGTCTGGCTGGGCACACAGGAGAGCCCCTTGTCTGTCTCGCCCTGCTTCTTTAGGAGGCCAGCTGGTTTACCAAGCAGCTTCGCCGGACGAAGAGGCCCTGGTGACAGCTGCCAGGAACCTGGGCTACGTCTTCCTCTCCCGGACGCAGGACACCATCACGCTCAGCGAGCTGGGCACTGAGCGGACATACAGTGTGCTGGCCATGCTGGACTTCAACAGCGTGCGCAAGAGGATGTCGGTCCTGGGTGAGCCAGCCGCCTGGTGCCTAGTTACTTGCTGCCACCCACCGAGGCCCCCAAAAGGAAGTGGCACTTTTCAGGGTGGCCTGGGGGTGTGGTGGGGGAGGGGACAAAAGGTGCCAGGCCCCCCAGGACCAGCCCTGAGAGTCTCTCTTCACTCTGCTGTTCCCTTCTGATGCCCATGTGCAAACCTGACCATTAGGGACGGGGAGACAGGGCGGTGGGGAGGGCATGAGCAAGGGCAGCAGCAACCACAAAGGGGCTGCCCCATTGGAGGAGACCGACAGGAACAAAGGGGGTGGTGTCCCTGGGGCTGGATTCTCCCCCTGCCTCACCAGTGTTGGTTAGAGTAACTCCAGTGAAGTTCCTGCACTGCCAGTCAGGGAAACAATCAAAAGACGGTGACTCTGCTCATTGCCAGGTCTCTCCAAGTCCTGTGTGTTGTCCTCCGCCCCACGGCTCCTTGGCAGTGGGGAGGGGAAGGGGGCCCCCAAGGCCGAGTAGTCCATGGCTAAGCCGGCTTGTTTCCTGCAGTGCGAGACCCCGAGGGGACGATCCGGCTCTATACGAAGGGGGCGGACGTGGTGATCCTGGAGCGGCTGTGTGACGATGAGCCTGCCCAGGCTTTCACCCAGTTGGCGCTGGACGTGAGTGCTGGCCCAGTCTTGGGAGGGGTGGGCGTATGCTTCCAGTGTGCTCTGGGGCTAGTCATCCCACTGCCCACGGCCAGGGCATGATCTCTCCTTCCCTGTCTGTCTTGCTCTGGCTGCCTCCTTGTCTCCATGTAATTTGATTCAGCCGACTGTACTGTCTCATACCTGCCTTGGTATGAGGGCCCCACAGCTCCCAGTGCAACCTATGCCTGGCAGCCTCTGCCAGTTTGATCCTGCTTCCCCAGGGCTGGATTCTGGCTCTGTCGGTGCCCCCCATGGTGGGGAGTTACTGGCACAATTACCCTGAAACTGTGGCAGCAGCAGCACCAACCCTCCTGATTTCAAGGCAGCTCTCGTGGAGTTTGGTGAGCCCCAGACCCTGGAGCCATGTGATTAGCCAAGACACTCGGCTTTCCTTTTGAAAAAAAAAGAAGCTGCATTTCTAGTCTTTATGGCTGTGGAGAAAAGCTTGTGTGGGGATGCTGGGACACCTGGTGGTCCTCATTGTAGCTGGGTGGTCCCCTAGAGGCATATGCCCAGCAGCTGGCAGCTGGTGGTGTGGCATCAGCTGTAGCCAGGTGAATGCCAATGGAATGTAACTGACCCACATGTTGCATCTCCATCCCCTCCACAGAGCTTTGCCAAAGAGACCCTGAGGACCTTGTGCCTGGCCAGCAAGGAGGTGAAGGAGGAGGACTACACTGAGTGGAGCAAGAAGCACCATGAGGCCAGTGTCCTGCTGCAGAATCGCGCTGAAGCGCTGGACAAAGTGTATGAGGAAATCGAGCAGGACCTCCAGGTGGGAACAGGGTCTCTGAGGGCTGGGAAGCCCTGTAGGGGAGGGAGGAGATGGGGTCCAGGCCCAGGGAGACTCCCTAGATTTTGACGGTCCCACACTTTACCAGCATGGCCTCCCCTGCTTGGTGTGGACCTGCAGAGACAAGAGGGAGAGCCACTTGGTCTCTTTGGCCTTCTGCTCATCGGGAGACCAATCTCATGGCTATTTTTTGGGGCCTGGGCTTCATCCCCTGGAGAGGAGACTGAGAATCTATCAACTCATCTCACGTCGGGCCACTGGACAGCCGCCAGATGGGAATGGTTTTTGGGCTGTCTCTCCTCTGCCAGGACTGGAGAGTACAGGCTGCCGTAAGCAGAGTTGTCATGGCGAGAACATTGCTGGCTGGCTGGGTAGACCAGGGAGCAGCCCCAGTCACCAGTTCCTGGTTCCCCTTCGCCCCCCTACCCCACCTCACTCCATCCTGCATGCACAGAGCATTAACCCCTCCTACTTTCTGCAGCTCCTGGGAGCCACAGCCATTGAGGATAAGTTGCAAGATGGGGTCCCCGAGACCATCCAACTTCTCAAAAATGGGAACATTAAAGTGTGGGTGCTGACAGGAGATAAACAAGGTAGGGTCTGTGGGGGGGGGCCTCGGAGCCAGACTAGACACCTCGGTCCTCGCCTGGGGCAGGACCCTCCCTATAAGGAGCCTTTCTTCTACTCTGCTGGTCTCTTCTCGGAGCGATCACCTGCAGCACTTTCCATGGGCCTCCCTCTTTTTACAGAGGGGGAAACTGAGGCAGGGGACACAACCTGCCCATGGTCACTCAGAAAGAGCAGGACTGGACCCTAGGTGAGCTACTGCTCATGCCAGGTGGCAGCTGCTCAGCCATTTCTGCGGGGAGCAGAGCACGTGCTCAGAGCTAGTGGGGACAAGGTGGGGCTCAGGCCATCCTCCTGTGGCTGGGGAAGCCCTGGAGCTGCAGCCTGGTGATTTGTGCATTGCAGAGACTGCAGTGAACATCGGCTTCGCCTGCCACCTGCTCTCGGATGACATGGAGATCCTGGAGGAAACGGAGATCTGGTGAGCGGGGCCCCATCGCCTCCCACAGCCTGGCTGATATAGAAGCATTGGGAGATGAAGTGCTCCTGGGGGACATGAGCCAGCGCAGGGTGGGCAAAGGGCCACACTCGGAGCTGTGTGAATGTGTCTCAGCCTCCAGCCTGTATTGCAGCCCCAGGCTCCCCTCAGCCCCCTGCCACCAATCCCCACAACTCTGCCAGTGCCCCTCACTCCCCACCCTCAGCCCCCGGCTCTCCCAGCCCTGGGCTCCTCACAGCTCTGCCAGTGCCCCTCACTCCTGAACCTCAGCCCCCCCATCCCAGCCCTGCACAGCTCACCTGATGCCTCTCACTACCGACCTGCAACCCCTCCAGAGACATTGCCCTTGCAGAAAATGACAAAGGAAAGCAGCCGCTGGGCTCCTACCCCAGGAGGCCTCTAGCCCAGCAGTGTCAATAGGAATTCAAAGATCACCACACTTGTGGTTGTCGCCTTTCACAGAATCACAGAATCACAGGGCTGGAAGGGACCTCAGGAGGTCATCTAGTCCAGCCCCCTGCTTCAAGCAGGATCAACCCCCACTAAGTCATCCCAGCCAGGACCTTGTCCAGCCGGGACTTAAAAACCTCGAGGGATGGAGAATCCACCACCTCTCTAGGCAGCGCATTCCAGTGCTTCACCACCCGCCTGGTAAAGTAGTTTTTCCTAATATCTAACCCACACCTTTCCCCCTTCAACTTCAGACCATTACCCCTTGTTCTGCCATCTGACACCACTGAGAACAGTTTCTCACCCTCCTTTTTAGAGCTCCCCTTCAGGAAGTTGAAGGCTGCTATTAAATCACCTCTAAGTCTTCTCTTCTGTAAACTAAACAAGCCCAAATCCCTCAGCCTATCCTCATAGGTCTTGTGCTCCAGACCCTTAATCATTTTTGTTGCCCTTCACTGAACCTGCTCCAGCAAATCCACATCCTTTTTATACTGGAGGACCCAAAACTGGACACAATATTCCAGATGTGGCCTCACCAGTGCCGAATAAAGAGGAATAATTACTTCTCTAGATCTGCTCGAAATGCTCCTCGTAATGCACCCTAATATGCCGTTAGCCTTCTTGGCTACAAGGACACACTGTTTACTCATATCCAGCCTTTCATCCACCATAACCCCTAGGTCCCTTTCCATTGTACTGCTGCTGAGACAGTCGGTTGCCAGCCTGTAACAATGTTTGGGATTCTTCCGCCCCAGCTGCAGGACTCTACACTTCTCTTTACTGAACCGCATCAGATTTCTTTTGGCCCAGTCCTCAAATTTATCCAGGTCCCTCTGGATTCTCTCTGTACCCTCCAACATATCTACCTCTCCCCTAGTTTTGTGTCATCCACAAACTTGCTGAGGGTGCAGTCCAGTCCCTCATCCAGGTCATTAATAAAGATGTTGAACAACACCGGCCCCAGAACCGAGCCTTGCGGCACTCTGCTTGAAACAGACCACCATCCAGATATTGAGCCATTGTCCACTACTCGTTGGGCCCAGCCATCAAGCCAGCTTTCTATCCATCTTATAGTCCAAGGATCCAATCCATATTTCCTTAACTTATGAACCAGAATGTTGTGGGAGACCGTATCAAAAGCTTTGCTGAAGTCAAGGTATATCACATCCATATTCATCACATTTGCTCCCACCTCTAAATAAAAGCCCTTCCTCTCCCTCAGAGCCAGGCACTCCCAGCCCCTCCCCTGCTCCAAATAAATGTCCCCCACCCCCAAGACATCCTCCCCCTGACCCCCCGTTCTGATTTAATGCTGCTGACTCACTGAATCCACCTCCAGGGCCCCTGCCATGTGCTTCTCCCAGCAAATGGTGAGGCGCATGCATGGGCGGAGGCACTCCCAGCACACAGCTCTCAGGAGGTGTTGCATTTAAAGGCTCTAAGAGCTGCATGCTCTCAAGACCCCTATCCATCACACCGCAGTGTCCTGTTCACCACATGTCGAGTGGGGCTCGTATTGGACACCGGGGCCCTTGACAGCTCCCATAAGCCCCAAACACACAGGGGCTGGCAGGTCAGTCTCCACGGCTCATTCAGGGCAGTGCTCTGTGCCAGCAAGGAGGCTGATTCTGGAGACATGCGGCAGCATCCACTAGGCCCCACAACCGTCACTGGCCTTCCCACAGTGCAGCACTTCAGCACTATCACTGGGGGGGCGCGGATTTGAACTAGTGACACCGGCCCTGGAGTGGGCCAGTGACTCCCCAGCCCAGGAGCTGGGCTGGCTGGCCAGTGTGAAGCATAGCGGTGGGGGTGGGGCAGGCTAGATAAATACGATCCCACCCTGGGCAACAGTGGGGCAGCTTGTCTCTCCTGCAGGTCGTGCTGCCCTGGCTAAGCGCGCTGGCTCAGGGCATACCTGTCGGAGCTGGAAATGTACCTCCAGCCCACTGAGGCTCCCTCCTGGATCCAGCCACTGCCCAGAGCTGCCCGGCTCGCCTGGGCTTTGACCCCTTTTCCATTCTGACCCAGCCCCTTTCTCGCACAGCCAGATGCTGGAGGCCTATTGGGTGAGCAACAACAACCTGTGCAGCAGCGGGGAAAGCCTGTGTGCCTTGCAGCCGCGCCCTGGGAGCTGGCGCCAGGGAAGGATGGCCTTGGTCGTCACCGGGGACTTGCTGGTAGGTGATGCTTGGCCGCTCCTGCCCAGCAGCACCTGGAGCTTTGCTACCTCTCAGGGGTGGGGCACAGTGGGAGATGGGGCAGAACCAGGTTAAGCGCTGCTGGGGGGGAGTCGTACCCAGAAACCCCACCCCAAGTGCCCGGGTCGGTTCTGGGGGGTCAGGTGGCAAACCCAAGCTTGTTGCGTTACTTCTACAAAGCCCCCCCTTCCCGTGTGCCCCCCCACGGCTGAAATCAATGCAGCAGCCGATGAGCAGCACACAGCGTCGTTGGGCTGGATGTGGAGATGGATCTAGCCCTGCTGGGCACAGCCGGGGGTTGCAAATGCACATGGAGGCGTGGGCCTGGCCCTGAGGAGTTTGTGCTTTAAGAAACAGGGATGGAGGCGGGTTGGGAAGAGGGAGGCAGATCTAACGCACAGTTCGAGGCATATAAATAAAGTGTCCACTGGCACCTTGGCAGATTTCTCCTCAGCAGCATGGGAGAGAGGGGCCTGAGGAGACACATGAAGGAGAAGCTGGCAGTGGCTTTGCAGACTGGATACTTTGTAGAGCCTGTTGTGCCTTTGTTCTGAGGATTTCAAAATGCTTGGTGAATGGAGGGAGAATTTGCAGCGTGCCCAAGGGGTTTAGAAGCAGAGAGCCCATGGCATGCTGCTAAATCCCTGAGGCACCCTGAAAGTCTAGCCCTTCCACTGCATAAGTGATGGGCAATTATTACTGTTTTGGGGGGGAAACTGAGGCAGGGAAGTGACTCTGGATCCTTAGCCTTAAGCCCGTCATCCTCCTCCCTCCCCACACTAGCCAGACGGGGTTTGGCTCAGGCACAAGGCTGGCATCTCGGGTGTCTCTGCTCTGTCCTCAGGAGAAAATCCTGGGCACGGGGGAGAAGGTGAAGCAGAAGGAAGGTTTCTGGGCGCGGCTGGCCTGCTGCAAGACTCGCATGCAGCCTGTGGCAACGAGCTCGATGGAGAAGGCCTTTGTCAACCTGGCCACCAGCTGCCAAGCCGTCATCTGCTGCAGGGTCACCCCCAAGCAGAAAGCCCTCGTTGTGCAGCTGGTGAAGACACACCAGCGGGCCATCGCGCTGGCCATCGGCGATGGAGCCAATGACGTGAACATGATCAAGAGTGAGGCCTCACGCTGGCGAGCTGGGGACTGTGGGAGCCCAGGGATCCCTGTGTGCTCAGGAGAGACCCCCGCCTCCTCCAGGCTGGCTCCTCCCTTCTCCACCTCTCTGCCCAACAACCCCTCCCATGAGTCAGCAGTCCAGCTGCTTCCTGCGGCCTTCTGCACCTGGCCACAGGCCACTGTCACTTGAGCTGGAAGAGTGACGCTGGCAGCAGTAGTAGGCTCGTCTCCTTTAGGGGCCCTGCCACTTTGCTGGGTGTTACAGCCACAGGACGTATCCATGGCTGCTCTGTGTGGTGCTGGCATTCCCCTTGCACTGCCAATTTGTTCCGAGCTCCCCGCTGGGGCTAGGGCCCAGGGCAGACAGGGTTGTTTCCCTGGGTGGTGATGTGTGTCGCATGTCCCCCTCTAGGCCTGCATCTCTCTCTCTCTTTTCAGCGGCTGACATTGGGGTTGGCATCAGTGGGCAGGAGGGAATGCAGGCTGTCCAGTGCAGCGACTATGCCCTGGCCCAGTTCAGATACCTGCAGCAGCTGCTGTTTGTCCATGGCCGCTGGTCCTACCTGCGCATCTGCAAGTTCCTCCGCTACTTCTTCTACAAGACCTTCGCCGGCATGATGGTGCAGATCTGGTTCGCTTTCCACAGCGGCTTCACGGCCCAGGTCAGACTGCTGGGTTTGGAGGGTGTGGGGTCACGTCATGCACCCTCTCTCTCTCCTACCTTTTGCCACTGCCCATTGCCTCTCTGCACACGAGGGTGGAATGCCGTGCCAGGGCTGAGGCTGGTGCCAGTAGATCCCACGGGGGGCTGGACACATATCCTTTGTCTCTGTCCTGGTAAGAGGCCCCTTTCTGGGCTGCTCTGCTTTGATGTACCAGGGCACGCTGAATGATAGACATGGAAGGCAGTTGTCCCTGGGGGCAGCAGCTGAGCAGTGAAAAATCCCATCAGGGTGAAAGCTCCTTCAAGAAGGACAGGAACTATCCCCTGTCTCCATCCCAGGCAGGTTCACACGCCCAGACTTACAAGGCCTGTCTGCTGTAGCATTCACCATCTGCTGCAGGATTATCCACCAGGACTGACTCTCAGCTTCCACTGGAAAACCATTTGCAAGAACAGCTCCTGATCTTCAGGTGCCCAAGTTGGGACCCAGGAGAATGTCCTGATTTCAGCCAGTGCTGGGCCCTGCCCTCTAGAAGTCAGGCTCCTCTGGGGGGCCTGAGGTCGGGCACTCAAACCCACTAGTCTCTTTGTAAACCTTGAGCTAAATTTCTAGCTGTTGTGGTCATGACGAACATCCCTGCCTTAGTGTTAATGCAGTGAGGCCTGCAGAGAGTCCAAAACAGTGGTGGGCACCTGAGGGTTGCACGCAGCCCCCTGGTGTTCAGCGTGTGATCTGTGCAATCCCTCCACCTCCTCCTCCTCCACAGTTCTCGCGGGGGGAAGGGGGGCCTGCCCTTACCTACTCCGCCCCCTCCCTGCCAGAGCTTCCAGAGTGCAGTGAATCAGCTGGAAGTGCTGGGAGCATGGGGGAGGGAAAGGGACAGGCACACCTGTAGGGAATAGGCCAGGTGTGGGTTTGAGGGAAGGGGGTGGAGTGAGGGGTGGGGCCTGCGGCAGAGGGGAGGGTCAAGCAGCTCCTGGAAAGATGAGAAGTGACCCACATTTAAACCCGCGTGAGGTTCATGCTGGTTGCGCACAACACGGTGTGAGCCGCGTACACCCTCTGCTTCTCTATGTTACTGTTGCCCTCAAGTTCTTTTACCCCTAATAATGGGTCACTGTGGTTTGCAAAGGCCTGGAAAAGGAGACTCGTGCAAGAGCCCCGTCTTGCAGAGACAAAGGAGGGCCACTCGTGTGGCCCACTCACTAGCCTGGGTTGCCCATCGCTGGGCTAAAGCGCTGAGAAACGTGGGGTACCGGATCTCATTCTGGGCCTCACATTTCAGGAAGGATGTGGAGAAAATGGAGAAGGTCCAGAGAAGAGCAACAAAAATGATTAAATGTCTAGAAAACAAGGCCTGCGAGGGGAGCTTGGAAGACCTGGGCTTGCCTAGGGTCTGAGAGGGATCATGACAACAGCTTTCAAGTACCTAAAAAGTTATTATGGGGGGAGGGAGAAATTTTTTCTCCTTAACCTCTGAGGACAGGAGCAATGGGCTTAAACTGCAGCCAGGGCGGTTTAGGTTGGACAATTATTCGAGCTGGCAGGGTGGTTAAACACTGGAATAATTGCCCAGGGTGGCTGGGGAATCTCCATCACTGGAGATATTTAAGATCAGGTTAGACCAACAGGCCTAGACAGCCTCTAGGGGTTTCTACGTGAGTTGCCCCATTCACCTCAAGAGGTGCACTGTCTCTGAAACCTTGTGATGGCCACATATGTGCTTGTGGGGTCTGTGGGACTTGGCGTACGTCCCTCTTGTTGTCCGGTCAAAGCACCCATATACGCTGCTGCTCCCCTGGGTTTGTTCTGATTTCACTCTTCCTTCTCCCCCCTTTAGCCTTTGTATGAGCCCTGGTTCCTTGCGCTCTACAATGTGTTCTACACCGCCTACCCCGTGCTCGCCATGGGGCTGTTGGAACAGGTACTGTTTCCCTCTTTGCTGCACCTCTCTGCCCTCAGGCTGCAGGGCAGGGGGCCTTGGCTCGTCCTGCCCATCCAGTGAATAAACCTGTTTGCCACTGTGTAGCGCAGGTTGTGAGCTGGAGGCTCTGCCATGGGAGCTCAGAGTCGCCAGGGGCCACTGCAGCTTTGCACATGCTAGCACTCTGTCTTTCCTGTCCAGACACAACAGCCTCAGTGTGTATCTCAGGAAGCCCTTCTGACAGTTCCCAGCAGCATCGTAGGGTACCCTGAGCCCCCAGGGAATCGTGGGATCAACTCCCTTTCTCTCTCTTTTCCGGGAAATCGGCTTTAGTTCCCCAGTGGGTATCTCCCAGAATGGTGCCGGGGTAACCCTCGCTGCCTCTTGTTTAAATAGCAAGCCCTGATTGCAGGTTTCCTCGTTTCGTGGGTGTACACTTTGCACCCCCGGATGGATTGGGTGACAATAAAGGTGACCTGCAAAGGGTAGGACAGACACTGGCTTAGTGCCCGTTGCTGGCATTCACACGAAGTCGGACTTTTTCGTTGTTTTTTAACCCCAAATGTTTGTAAGTTCTGACGGTGCCGGGTTCACAGTGGCACCGATGGTGTCGTGGCACCAGGTCTACATGTCAAAGTAAACCTGCACTCTCCCCACAGGGTTCTGTCCCCCGCTAGCTCTGCTCTGCTCCCTTCCCCGATTCACTTCTCTCTGCCCCTCCCTGCCAGGAGCCTGTGGGGTCGTAGCTTCAGCTGGTGGGCGGGGCCTCAGGGGAGTTGCCAAGCGTGGAGGGGGTTGCGGAGCAGAGCACAGGCAGAGTGGGGGTGGGGGCATGGTCTAGGTGCAGAGGCCCACAAAAGTTTATTCTGGCCCTGTAATCTGATGTCAGATATTGCCTCCACTGTTTCTCCTGAGATGCTCCGCAGATGCATGGGAAGATAGCAGGACAGGACAGGGCAAGAGCTGAAGACACGAATCCCAGTTGATTAGGGAAAGCAGGATATCCAGAAGCTCTTGGTGCCATCTGAAATCTACTCTCACGGATGTCAGGGGGAGTTTGCAAGTCACACCCAGACTAGGCAAATTGTTTTGCCTTTATAAAATCTTGTTCTGCGTGAGCCCCTTGCAGCATCTCTGGCTCGGTCCTTCTGTCTTTCTTTCCTCCAAGATGATCCATGGGGCTTAGAATCCTGGATTAGATGATCTCCCAAGGTCCCTTCCAGCCCAATGCTGCTGGGTTTCTAAGGCAGGACTCAATCTCTCTTCAGGCCTGACTGTGTCCCTCTGACATGCCTTGATCAGATTGTACATGTTACTTCCATGCCTCTGAACCTCACCCCACTAAAAATGGTAGCAAGAGCTCACGCCACCCCATTTGGGAGTGGGGGCTGCATTCAATCTCACCTGTGTGTCCCTAGCATGGCTATTCTCCATCTGCTGTGGTCTGAATTTTGAGCTCCTAACTGTGTAGGAACACGACACCCAGAGCCTGCACTCCTGTCCCTGGCGTGTCAGACCCCCAAAATCTCATGCCCTCCAGGACACATGGCTGGATGGATGGCTCCCCACCAGTTCGGCTTCTCCCTCATATCTCTTCCCCCTTCCACCAGGATCATGTGGGTGGGCTCCTGCTCATCCCAGACTAGGCAAGAGAAGCCATTTTTTTTCTAATTCAGTTACAAAATCAATAATCCCAGCACCTCAATATATGTGAATATAAAACTGTCCTTAATAAGTAGCGTCAAGCCACATTTTTTATCACCGCTCGTTTAAGAACAGTACACATGCAGTGATTTGTACCCGTCAGAACGTTTAAATGACTTTCCCTCCTGCTTTGGAGAGCGAAGAGGACAAGGAAGACGCTGCACCTGGGGACAGGCTCTTAAACAGGAAGGTGCAATGACCGTATCAACCCACCTGTCCCCCACCCCCATTCCCAGGCTCGAGCTCCCCTCCGCCCCCAAACTCACTCTCCATCTCCAGCTTTACCTGCCTCAACCCCCAGATCTGCCCTCCCATCCCCACGATTAACCTGCCTCAGCGCCAGACATCTCCAGTACTAACCCGTCTCTGGCGCTGGCTTTGTTTATTGTCAGAAAGTTGGATGTAGCGGCATGGCCGGGCAGGGCGGTGGAGCCCCCCAGGGACTTAAAACCTCTGACGCCAGGTTCTGCTGCAGCCGGCAGGGTGGGGGACCTCCTCCGGGTGGTGGGGATGTGGTGTGCAGGGCGGTGGAGCTGCCCCCTACCCCCCAGGGCTGTGCTGAGAGTACAGGCAGAAGGAACCCATGCAGCCAGCCTGAAAACAGCCCTTGCCTGAGTTACAGCTGGGAAGGTGTTTAAGGCAGCCGGCTCCAGCACTCACGGCATGGCTGGGGTGGACGGGAGTGCTTGGATGGTGGCGAGCCTATGCCTGGTGGCCGCAAGTGCCCCGTGGAAGGAAGGCTCCTTGCCCTGCCACTGCTGAGATAGTGGAACTGGATTTGATTGGTTTGATGACCAGCTCCCTCCTGATGGCCATTGAACCAATGACATTCAGTTGTGCTGTTTCAGCAGTGGTGAGGCAGGGAACCACAGGAGGAGTCAGTGGCAGTAGCAGTGGGAGCCACAAACGGCTCCTTAAAGAGCCCCATGCACCTCCGGAGCTGCAGGTTGCTGACTCCTGTGCCAGACTCATCAGCCATGTGTACCGTGTGGCTGGGTGGGATGCCTTCATTAATACGGTTGACTTCTGTGTGCTCCGAGGCCCCCATCTCTCTTTCTTCTGGCTGCTCGGCAGGACGTGAGTGCAAAGAAGAGCCTGCAATTTCCCGAACTCTACAAAGTGGGCCAGAAAAACGAACTTTTCAATTTCTGGATCTTCTGCGTGACCTTCCTGCACGGCACGGTCACCTCCTTGGCAAGCTTCTACATTGCCCTCTTGGCCTTTGAAGACAAGGTCGGCAGCAAGGCCACCAGCGATTACCAGTCCTTTGCTGTAACTGTGGCCACCTCAGCCTTCCTGTCTGTCATTGCTGAGGTGAGCCCCAAGCCCACAGCCCCACCTCAGAACAAGGAGATGGGGGGCACCCATGAGGACATAGGTAGCAGGGTGGAAGTGGGTAAACTGAGTCCATTCGACCCTCATGAGATGTAGGACCATGAGGAGCACCCTGTGACTTTGAGGTTCTTGGCTTAAAAAGCACCCCAAGTTTCCAGGCCTGGACAGAAGGGGGCCAAAAGGTGTTGTTTTCCTGGAGTCAAGGGGGCTGCATGAAGGCTGGAGCTGGAGGAGTACTCTGGAAGCAGCCTATGCCCATGGCTGGGGAGAGGGGGGATGCACAGCCGTATGAAGGGAGCTCGGCTCAGCTCAGCTTGGCAGGACAGCTGATGTGAGTGGGTGCAGGGGACAGGGACGGCAATGAAGAAGAGGCTCTTTGGTGGCTGTGCCCTACAATAGGGCTCAGGTTAGGCAGCTCCTTTGTAGCACTGGTTGGAACCTGGACTTCTGAGCAAACAGTTCCAGGCCAGTTCCAGGTCAGAGCAAAAAAGCCAAAAAGCCCGAACATTTCCCTCGAAATGAAAACCTGTGAACGTTTCTCTTCGGGGCCATTGAAATGTTTCCTTCCAGGAATGTTCCCGTGTCTGGTGTTGACCCAGAACAAATGTGTCAATTCGCTGTTATGGTTCAGCTGTTGTTCATCAACTGTTGGACATTAAATACAGGTTCTTAGAGAGGGACCAGCCGGGCAGTCATTCCAGGCCATATGCTTGTAGGAAGCCCATTCAGAAACATCCCCAGCTTCAGCTGTTTGCCCTCACTGCCCGTCTCCAAAGGCTGTTCCGGAACCTCCCTCTGCGGGCTGGGTGCCTCATCTCCAGCCTTGGGCATTCTGGTCCACAAACCCCTCAAACAGTGTAACATTAGCCTGGCTGGTTTCATGTAATATAAAAGTAAAACTAAAAGGTGCTGACAGGAGCAAGTTGAAAGGTCGAGTCCCTGGCAAAGGGCACTGTTTCACTGGCAGTGAAATGCAAAGAGAACGTCGAAACAATCCAGTGAGACGTTTCCTGTTGAAAATGCCATTGAAACAGCCATGCCCCTGGTGGAACCTGCTCCATCGAGAACATTTTCAAGCCCTTCCACCCCACTTGGCTTTAGGGGAAGTGCTGTAGCTACACCTGCTGGGTTACATGCCCGCCAGTGGCTCCTGTGACCCACATGCCTCCTGAGGGTGGTTTGCTGTCCCATGAAGTAGTACCACTTACCAAGAGCGAGAATGGGTCTTTTCTATAGCCTGAGCTGAGAGCCAGCTGCTTTTAGCTCCAACTGTAGAGGCTCCTGCGCTAACCTCGGGGGTCCTAGGTTTGAGTCTGCCTATGGGCGATTACAGAAACACTTCCCAGCCAGGGCTAACCCTGGCCTCTCTCCGTTAGCATAGACAAGCCCTGTGGGCAAGCCCTATGTTCTCTGGGAACATCTGCCCTGGTGCTGGAGGTGCAATTGACTGAGTGAGAGCAGCGTCTGGCTGACAGGAGGGGGCAGCTGCCCCAGTACTGCCTCTGGGCGGCCATCTCCTCATGCATCTTCTGTGCTCTTTTTGGCGCACTGGCTTGACAGACGCTAACACAGACAGGTCGGCCTGAGCTGGAAGTCTCGGCTCCGGCTCCCATACTTGACCTGCCCTTGTATCGCCAGGCGCCTCTAACCTGGGCTCAGGAGAGTTTTCAAAGGGCTCATTGGGTTCAGGTGCTGCTCCCCATTGACCTTTCGATCCCATCCATGATACCAGCAACGGACTGTGGGTTTTCCTAGTGCTCAGCACTGGATCCATGGCTCCCTGGGAAATCAGAGATGGAACAGGCCCAGAATTAGGCCAAAGCTGGGCCCATCCCACCTGCTGTGTCTGAGGCCTGGTACGACTCTCCCAGGCTTTGGGAGCCCTGGCTCCAGCAGCTCTAGTGAGTGGTGGGTCCCTGACTCAACCCTGCAGCTGGCTGCAAAGGCTAAAGAGTTAATGGGCTGCCGTCTCTGCTTCTTCCTGGACAGATCATCCTGGACATTAAGTTCTGGACCGTCCTGTCCTTCCTGACCATCGCAGTCAGCTTTCTGTTCTTCTGCATCTTCTCCCTGTTCACCCAGAATTTCTTTGTCTTCAGAAAAGACCCTGTCCTCTTCCGCTTTCCAGGTAAGGTGCTCCACGCTCATACCTCATGGTAGAGGGGCTCATGTGCAGGGCCATTCCCTCCCTCTCAACCGGCTGCATCTATCCTGAGCCCTGTCCCCTCCCCACCTTGCTCAGCAGTGTCAGAACCAGGGAGTCAGGGCTGTGCCAACTCCTCCACATCCCGTGGGGACAGTGAGAGCTTAGAGCAGCCGTTCCTCACCTGTCTGGCTTGGGTTCATGGTCCCATTGGCCTAAGCCCATTCCTGCTGCATCCCTGTCTCCGCACGGTCCCATGAGCTGTGCTTGGAAGACATATACTGCTGCCACATGCGCAGGGCAGACGCATTGGATTCTTCAGTTGCCTCAGGCTGTGGTTTCAGACTCTATCCCTGCAGACCAAGCTCTTGGTACAGGTAGAGCCAGGAGCAATGAGGGGTCCTGTGGCACCTTATAGACTAACAGAAATGTATGAGCATAAGCTTTTGTGGGCAAAGCCCCACTTCATCAGATGCAGGTGTGAGTGCCAGGTGTGACCTGCATCTGACGAAGTGGGTCTTTGCCCATGAAAGCTCATGCTCATACATTTCTGTTAGTCTATAAGGTGCCACAGGACCCCTCGTTGCTTTTGCAGATCCAGACTAACACGGCTACCCCGCTGGCACGTAGAGACAGGAGGGTCTTTCCCAGGCTCTGACTGACTCACCCTGGCCTGTGTCCTATTGACAGATGCCTCCAAGAATGCGCTGACCGACCCATACGTCCTGTCCATCGTCCTGCTGTGCGTGGTGGTGAACACCATCCCCTCCCTCACCGTCCGCCTGCTCCGCGCTATCACGGGCACTGGGGCCATTCAGGATGTAAGTGTGGCTCTGGGTGTTGGGGTGGGAGAGCAGCATCTGTGAAGACCCTTCCTTTGTCATCCATGTCCTGGGCCTGGGCTAGTTTCAGCTGGTTTCCAGGCCTCCAGTGCCTCTCTAGCCCAGACGTGGCAGCATTTATTCAAGGGATCGGCCATTGCTGTAAGTGCTTTGAGCCATCCACTCCTAGGCTTCAGCCCACCAGCTGATAACCTGGGTGGTCGGGACGAATCATGCCAACTCCCCAACACACAGAGCAAGCTGCACTGGGACTGGTGCATTGACGCATCTCTCCCCTGTAGCATCGTGTCCTGGCTGTAATTGGCACTGAGATGCTGGACTGGGGACTCATCTCGTTAGCCATGTCCTACGGCATCTGCCAAAGGCCCTATGTCTTTCTGTATTGCCCGTGTGATGCTACACTGCGTGACACCACAGGGTCTCTCAGCAGCGCCAGCCTGTGCGCTCATTGGTGCTGGCATGTCCTTGTGTTTTCCCCTTGCACTGTGGTGGGAATGGGAGGGGACATGGCCAGGCTCCTCCTCTTCTGGGGATAGCTGGCGACTCTCTGCTGGCCTAGCAGAAATGCCAGCTGAAGCTACGACCCCACAGGCTCCTGGCTGAACAGCAGCAGGGGTGGTACCTGCCCGCCGGCTGGGCTGGCCACTGGGGAAGGGGGATGAAACTGTGCAGCAGATCTGAGATCCTGGCTGGCACTCTGGGTGCCTGTGCACTAAGGCAGGTCCCATTGCCAGGTTCAGGAAAGTCGTGTGCCTCGGGGCAGCTCCCGTGTGTCCCTCAGAGAGCAGTGAAGGTGAATTGCACTGAAGGGCGGTGTGTGAGAAATGAAAGTAACCTGCCTGTAGTGCTCCTGGGGTGCTGGCAGGATATGGGCCCTTGTGGGAGCCAGCCTCCACCCTCAGAGATGTGTGCCTAGCGCTGATGCCAGCCGGACTGGTGTCCCCGCAGGCTCCAGCTGAGCAGTGCTCGCGTGGGACTGCGTCTTCTGGGCCGGGTGGGAGGGAACAGCCTACTCAGCAGGGAACCTGCTCTGCCCACATGACAGGTAGCAACCAGAGGCTTGAAGAACCCACCCCAGGCTAGACAAGGAGGCTGGGGCAGACCCCAGATCTCTCTGACTGGTGCCTTCACCACAGGGCCAAGCTGCCCCTCCCATCCCGAGTGCTCTCTGGCCCTGCTGCCTTTAGCAGGGTTGACGCTCCCCTTCTCTCCCCTGCAGAAGGTTCACTCCAGGGGCACGCGGGTGGAGGACAGAACCGTGGAGATGCAGTCACACTTCCGCAGGCGCTCCCTGCTGCGCCGCTCCAGCTACGCCTTCTCCCACAAGGAGGGCTATGCCGACCTCATCACCCGGGGGGCCAGCCTGCGGGTGAAGGGCTCCAAGAACCGGGGCCAGGTGAGCGGCAGCAGCTCTCAGGACATGCAACAGCCCGCAAGAGAGGACGTGCTCCCCAGCACAGCTTCGAGCCCAAGTGTTTTCCTCCAGGAGTACAAATAAAGGGATTTTAAGTTTCATGCTACTTTTGGACTTGGAGACGGCTTCCCAGCTGGGTCTGGAGGCCTGGACCTCGGGCGCTAGTCAGGCACTGAACTAGCTGCATGGCTCCTTCAAGAGCAAGTTTTATATTTTTGGACTGCCAGAGAAGTACGCCTATGGCAGATTCTCTGCAGAGTGACTGTGACACCCAGTGGCCATCAGTGTTACTTGCAGGTGTGAATTATCTGTGGATATTCCCCTGCAGCCCTCATCTGTGTCCAGGATGTGGGTAACAGCTGTTGTGTCAGGGAGGAATAAGGGTCTCTGGGCAGAGGAAAGTGCCCATAGCAGCTCTGATGTATCGGACAAGGAACATTTGTTCTCTGAACAACTCCACTTTCCATACACCATGCTCAGACTCTCCTGACTTGGCAAGAGTACACAGAGCGGAAGGAGAGTGGCCTCTTTCCACCCCAGAGGTCACCTCTAGAACTCACTCACACAAACTCTGTGTTGTAAGGAGGCTGAGAGTGCTTCTGAGCACTTGCCCTCTCCTACAGGGACTGGGAGTTGCTCCAGCTTTGGGTCATATGCCCTATGCTGCTAATGGGGACTCTTACTGACTTTAAGGGCCCAAGGCTTGTGGCTTTGGAGCAGGAGGCTATGGATGGTGTATCTGCTCTGGCTGTGATCGTGCTGGCAGCCAGCATGTGCAATAGGGTAAGTAGTGGCAGCGGCCCCAGCTTGTTACGGTACATTCACCGCTCTCCATTAATAAAGTACCCCCCCAATGAGAGAAAGCTCTGAGTCTGGCTTCTGAGGCCATCTGGGTCCTCACGATGAGCTCTTTGGGGAAAAGGCCACTGGGTGCAATAAAACCCTGCTGGGTTAGGAAGAATGAAATGCCCAGAGAAGCCCAGGGAGCAGTGCCTGGATTGCCAGAGAGATTCTCTGGGAGGCCTGATCTACCTGTGCACCAGGTACAGCAAATGGAGATAGAAACCTAGGGGCTGGGAATGAAGCCAGCTGCAGCTGCTGGCAGGTTTATGACTTCCCTCTCCCCTGTTTGCATCCCTCTCCCATGCAGTCCTCTTACTGGAGTTGGTACCAAGCCAGAACCAGGGCCCTTTAAAGATGCTGTCAGGGGTATTTGCCCTGGACCCAAAGGCCCAGGTGCTGCTGTCCCATCAACAGAAGGATTTGAACATGTCCTTATTCTGAGCCTGACTCAAGGCCCTGATCTGGCACGAGGCCTGGCTGGGGGGGTCATTGAGAGGTCAAGCAGAGTGGGGCCCGATTTGGCATTTCCCCTGCTGAAGGGGGTGAGACTCCATCCTGCTGGAGGTGGCCAAGGCTCCCAGAACTGGGTGGCTCTTCAGCCTCTCTCAGAGGACAAGGACCGAGTGGTGCTCCATGAAATGGGAGGCAGCAGATTCAAAGCCTATGGACAATCCGCTAAGCAACACGTTGGTGACCCTTGCAATGCCCCACCACTGGCGGGGAGAACACTGGGTAAGCAGATGAACCTTCCTGCTGCAGGGCACAAAGCAGCCACTGCCTGCGGGAGCGAGGAAGAAAAGTTTAGCCCTTACCTGTTTAGCCCTTACCTGTCGGGGGGGGGTCCCTTTGAGCTCCCCTCTGTGCCATGACCATCCGTTACTTGGAGCTCTGGTCTGAATGGATCTAGCAGCTCCCACAGGCCTGAGCCCGCTCTCCTGACAGTCGTGGGAGCCGGCCCTGAGCTGCTGGAGTCTCCGTCCTGGTTCGCACCACTGGGAGTGAAGGGTGCGGCTGTGCACCTCGTGGGGCTGGGCCTTTTGCCAGTCTTCTGAGCAGCCTGGTCTGGAGTCACCTCTCATGCCCATATCCATATGCACCTCCCACCAACATGGCTGCAGTCGCTTAGCCTGGCTGCGCCGGGGTTCACTCACCCCACTCGGGACAGGACAGGACAGGACAGGACAGGTCAGGAAACCCATCCCAAATATGGGACAGGGAGATGTACGGTGGTGGGAGCAACTCCTGGCCTCCCTGAGCCTCAGGGAGCCGAGATGTGGGCAGCAGCCACCCCCGGGCCCTAACCTACCCTTAATTTTGCTGGCTCCTAGGCCCCTTGGTGGCTCCCTCTGGTATGGCCAGCGAGCACCTACATACAGCAGGGGACCAAATAGGGGGCAATTAGCCCCTTTTTACAAATAAATCAGGACACCTTCCTGGTGCCCAAAATATGGGGTTGTCCCGCCCAGAAGGGGCTGGATGGTCACCTAACCCTGCACTGTGGGACTCAGGCCCTCCTGGCAGTGAGCTCAGGATCTGACAGCTGGTTAAGGATGGGGCAGAGGGCATTTTACTCCTGGCCACAAAGGTCGTGTCACAGCCTGCCTAGTGTCACTGCCAAACCGGCTGGCAGCGTTGCCTGGCTGCATTTGTTATGTGGTGCTTTGTTTTGGCCCTTGCCATGGTGAGTCAGGGACTGTGGTGGCTGGGTGTCGAGTGAGAGGCTAGTTCAGTGGTGAGAGCACCAGCCCTGTGCTTAAGGGGCCAAGGTTTAATTCTCTGTTCTGCTACTGACATTCAGTCTGCCTTTGGGCAGTCACTTGGTCTCTGTGTGGAGCCAGCGTTTTCATCATGGTCCCCCCCGTCTAGTGCTGTCCAGGCAAAGTTGGGGGAAGCTGCATTCTCCACCAGGCAAGTGCAGGGGTTCCACAGCAGTTAACTGGAAGGGTTAATTTTACCAGCGGGCAAAAGGAGTGGAAGGGGTCATGTGGGTTGGGGTGTGTGTGTGTGTGTGTGTTAGCTAAACTCCTACACAACACCCTTGTCTTCAAAGCCCTGCTCAGCTGGCACTCGAGCAACTAGCCTGGGCACGTTTACAGTTGTTGTCCATCTAAATGCAGAGCCCTGAGCATAGCATGAGCTAGAAGCAGCACCACCCAAGCAGCAGCCCAGCAACAGCCTCTCTTACGGACAATGGTGTCCCTGCCTCCAGCGTTTCCTCTAAATTTCCAGCTGTGTTCAGAATAAATTTTGTTACATGCACCAAGGCATGTGTGGATGTGCACCACCATAGAAACACATGCTGCAAGCTGTGGGCACACTGCTAAGCAGCTGGCCAGCACCTGACTCTCTCCTGGGTGGCTGCCCAAATGCTCAGCTCATAGGGGACTCTGGTGATGGCATATTTTGACCCTCAACCCCCCCTCTTTTATGGTACTCAAAGTGGGAGTTAGAAAGCATCATGGTGCCTGTGTCCAACCGCCACAGAAAGAAATCCTGTTTGGATTGGCAATACCTCTGGCAGGGACTGAACCTGTCACCCGCCTCCCAGCCTGAGCTAACACAGCAAACTCATTAGAATAGGCGCTGCAGCCAACAGACCTGTGCAAATCACTAGAGGGGGCACCCACAGTTGCATCCTCCTTACACCCAGTCCTGGCTCTCTGTTGGCCTGAGCAGCTGCATGGGAGTCACGCAGGTGAGTAGCCTGGGGGTGCAGCAGCTGGGCTGAGCCCATCCTCCCAGTCCTGAATCTCCTCTGGCCCCCTGCTTCCCTGCTGCACCCACCCACCCAATGCTCCAGCCAGGGAGCCCATCAAGGGCCCAGCCCACTCTGTCCTGGTGCTCCAGCTGGGAAGTGGGACTGGGGCACAGGGTCTCCCCCACCTGCAAGCCCCCCACCCCAACTGTGCTGCCTGGTTGGAGCACTAGGTGGGTGGAGCAGGACAAGCCCCCAATGCCTTGCCCCTGCCCCCCATGTGTGTGCCTGGGGCTTGGGAGGCCTCTAGGCCGAGTGTTTATTGCCTCACACAAGGTCAGCTGGAGCAGGAGGGGGAGGCAGACCCATCCCTCCTTCCCCCAAGCCCCGTCATTGTCCCCCCCCTCCCCCGTGCAAAGTCAGGGCCCTCCCAAGTGTGCCATCCTGGATACGCCACTGGGGCAGGGGTTAAATCCTGTTCCTAATTTTGGGGGCAGGGGGTGAGTGTGAGAGCTGCACTGCAATGAGGTTATGTCTGTCTCTGTAGGAGGGACATAGAAATCAAGGCAAATTTGATCCCTTTATTTAAAGAAAAGCAAACTGCTGCTGGGCTGGGATTTACACTGTGAGTCTGGTACCTTTTCCTGTCCCTGTGACGCCAATCAGAAGGCTGCGGGATGGCACAGAGCGTGGCAATGGCTCAGCTCAGCGGAGAACTTCCAGAGGGGGAAGAGTCACTTTTCAAACAGAAACAAGAGCTTTGGAAGGGAAATAAACACAGAATCTTCAACTCTGGCCTTCCTCTTGCCTGGGACTCCCTCCTTGTCATGAACCTGTATATTTAGACCCTCCTCTGGAAACCCCACTCATGCCTCTGACGAAGGGGTCTTTGCCCACAAAAGCTTATGCACCAAAATATCTGCTGGCCTATAAGGTGCCACAGGACTTGTTGTTTTTGCAGATACAGACTAACACGGCTCCCACTCTGACACTGGCCAGATTCTTCAGGCCATCAGCCGCCCTTTGTTCCAGGGCCAGACGGAACTTCCTCGAGGGAGCAAGTTACCCCCGAGCCTCCACCACAGTGTCTTCCCTGGAGCTGGGGCTATGGGGTATAGGGGGCTGGACTCGATCGGTTGTTATGGCCCACAGTGACATTTTAAGGGTGGGGTCTCATATCCCTGGAAGTAACACACCTAGGATGGGGAGAGGGAGGCTGGAAGAACACCAGCTTTGCCTTGTAAGAAGTGACCTAAAGAATTCGCGGCACCAGTTGCATTTCTGAGTTCCATGAGCAGCAGGCACTGCTGTGCCTAGCGAGACACCAGCCAGGTGCATAATAAGAGAGATGCGCTTACCGGAGCGGGGGGGTGTATATTTAACTGACCCAGATTTAAGCATCTTTCTCCACCACCCCCAGTTATACTTCTGATAGATCTCCCAAACTTAGCTGCATTGGTCCTGAATGGTGTTCACCAGCTCTGACCCGGAGTGCAGAGGAAGGGTTGTTTTTTTGAGTCCTATTAAATAAAGATCCACTCAGTCCCAGTGATCAGTTCCACTGTTTAAAGACCCCGATGCTTAAAAATGATTGCAGCTTTGTTCTGATTTGAAAGTGTCAGTCCAGCTTGAGCTCCTGCCATTGGAAAGCCAGGAGATCAAGCCCCGAATGTTTGTTTTAAACAGTTATACAAACCTGAGGAAAGATAGTTCCTGACTTGCTAAAATAAAATTATCTGTCACCACCCCAATGCAACCTGGGCAGGTCCGCTCATCCAGCTGATGGGGCTGAGTTTGCACTGGAAATTTGGTGCAGGGTTCAGATTTGCAAGATAATTAAGACCCAGTTACTCAAAGGTATTTAGGGGCTTAACATCTATTAAAGTAAAAGAGATTTAGGTGCCCATCCTATAAAAGCATGTTTGAAAAATGCTTATGGCTCCTTAACACCATTGAAACCCTGGCCCCAAATAAGCTCTAAATTGCCCCCTTGTGGTTCACCTGCATGAGAAAGTAATGAGAATCATCACCTGGTTTCACCCCCCAAAGAGAAATGAATAACCCTGGTGTTTTTCTCTGCACAGATAAGCCCATTTTGAGACAGGGCTTTATAAGTGTGGCGGAAAATACCTGGATCATTCCTTCCTCCCTAGGTATGGAACCAGATGAGTCAGTTTCACTTTTGAGTCTAATCAATTTCTCTTTCATCTCCTGCAGGTGAACCTTCCCAGTAACACCACACAGCTCTTCAGGCTGCCACAGCAACAGGCACAAAAATCCAATTCCCTGCAATTCCAAGCATTTGAGCAAAAGGAAGGGATCCCACATAGCCCTTAGGCTACATGGCTGAGTGGTTCAGCTCCAGCCAGTGAGGGTCATGGTGACCCATATGCACAGGGCAGGAACCATCACAGTCTGTAGAAGCTAGCTGGCTTGCCATGAGTGGAATCTGGCCCATGAGTTCAAAGCCCCCCTTTTAAAGCAGGCAAAAAAAAAATGAAATCACACACAGGACCCAACAGCACCCTCCGAAGTCCAAGGAAAACCGTGCCGTCGTTTGACATACATGCGCCAGGGTGAATGACTAGAAAATAATTTATTGAAGAAACAGAAAGCTGCGGAAACGTACAACACAGTCATGAACAGCAGAAGATGAACAAATAGAGATTTTTTTTTTCTTTTAAAATCTGCCAACAGGCTGGAGTTAAGAATACCCGGTAACCTCCTCCTGCGCAACTCATCGAAGGAGCTAGGCCCCCAACTCCAACTTACACAGCACAACTTGGATAAAGTGCCTAACACATACAACTCTTTCTATTTTTATTCTTTTAACCTTTGTAAATAGCTTAAACAAACAAAATTGCAAGACACAGCAGAGTACCCATTGCATTTTGCTGTAGGATAGACCCAATCCCATGAGATTACCTGTGACACAGTAGCAAAGTAAATCAAGTCAATTAAATGAAAAAGCCACTTACAAATTAAAGAGATGCAATTTCCCCCATGCACCCCAAAGTTCATGCACTACCTGGGTGAATGTCACCTATTGCTGTAGCAAAAAGACAAGTCATTGGTTTTTGAGGTGTCTGGAACAGCCTGTTTGGATTGTTCTTGGGATAATTTCTGGCCGTCTTCTTTTTATTAGTTTTTTTAAATTTCAGGGGAAAACACTGATTTTCAAAATTTGTATTGATTAAAAAAAAAACCCAAAGATAGAAAGATGCAAGAGGAATTGGATTCCACACAGTGTGTGTGGATCCTGAACTGACCCTGACTCTCAGCACCTTTGGGGTGACTGTCCCCTGAGACAAGGGAAAATGAGTAATAGATTCACAGGCTCCAAGACCAGAAGACACAGCTGCGATCATTTAGTCTGGCCTGCAGAGCACAGGCCAGAGACTCTTACCCAGTGACCTCTGAGCCAAGTCCAATGAAACAGAGCTCATAAGGAAACAGGACCAATTCTCTGATCACTCACTTCTACAGCTCGAATTTGCATGGGTGTAAAACCCATTTGGGATTACCAGTGAAAACCCCTGCATAGCCAGTCTGGTCTAACTTGGGGCTAGATGATTCAACACATTTCCCGAAACAAACCAAACTGAGTGCCAACCAGCTAAGAGGCTGCCCACGGTGGCTGTCAGCAGCATCAGTAAACGAATTTAAACTCATCATGCAGCTTTGCAGGCAGGGAGGACACTAGTCATAGTAAACTTCTTCCTTCTTGAAGCCTAGGCCATTGACTTCCATTTGCCAGCATCCCCTGTCCTGGGCCATCTGGACCCTACATGAGTGTAACTCATGAATGTGTGTGTTGCCAGATAGATGATCTAAAGACCCTTCGTGTCAATGGGAATGTCTCTGACTTCATCAGTTGTGGATCAGGCATTCCCTGAAATTAGTGTTTTAAAGCAGGTTTTAAAGCAGTGGGAATCAGGTCTCTCACCGTGAACTATTTTTGCATGGCTTTCCTGAGATGCAGATGGGAGTCTGCTCCTGCTTTCCTTCCTCAAGTGGGCTTAGGGGTATTGGGAACTGGCCTATAGATGTTTGTTGGTCACTGGAAATGGACAGCAGTGGCAATCTTCTCCCTCTAGACTCTGCTCAGAAAATACTTTCAGGCCTCCTCTGCTGTAGTCTTGCCCTTTAGCTATAGGGACCTGGGGTTTGCCCAAGTTACACCACTGACTGCGTATTGGCAGTCAAGTCCCACGGATGGCATAGCCTGGGACTTTCTCCTTGGCTACTAAGTTTTTAAGTGGGTGTCAGCAAAAGCAGGACCATCTATAAGCTCTTTCAGGCATGACAAAAGGAACTCCCCCCTCTGCACTGCACCTTCTGTAGGCCCAGGCGTTAGGCTCCTAAAGTCCATTGAAGTCAGTGGACATTAAGAACCTAAACCCGTCAATGGATCTGGGACACAGAACTTCAGAAACACTGCTGAATTAAGCCTCACCCCTCACCCCGTAAAGCAGAGGGTGTGAGAGCTCCCCCCATTTGATAGGTGGGGAGACTGAGGCACAGTGTGGGGCCATGATGAGCCTGAGACTGGGTCAAAAGACAGCCCTTGCCGCCCCCCCTCGTCTCCCAATCCTCAAGTGGGGCAGGTCTCTCTGCTTTTGCTGATTCCAAAGTGAAAATGGTGATGAAAATGATGCCTGCGCAGCCAGCTCCACACCCAGCATCTCCGGCTTGAGAAGTGCAGCTGGGAGTTGCCCAGCAGTTCTGACTCCGATTCCCAGAGCAGCTGCCATTCCAGGAGAGTGCCAGGCTAGCACCAGCATTAGCTACCTGGGCAAGCTGGCCAGTCCGTCCCCTCACAACTACCACCAGCCACACGCCAGATCCACAGCATGTGTTCCAGGCCTAGCATAGCTGCCAAAGAGACAGACACCAGGGATGGGGAACATCAGCTCCTCTGGCAAAGATCCAGGGTTTTTCGCTTGGCTTGCTGGGGCATTTCAAACCTGGTCAGCAAGTGTCAGGACTCCCCAGTCTGCCAGAGATGTGAGATTGACTCTGCCGAAGTCGGGGATCTCCAGAAGGGTCTTTGACTCTTTCCCTCACTGCCTGGGGCCCTAGAGAGGTTCAGATCGTCTTGCTGTGGGCTAGATCCTAGAGGCTGTCACTCAGATCAGGCTCTCGGAGCCAAGCTTTTTGGTCCTGCTTCTGCAGATACTTAAGTATGTGCTTAACTCTAAGAACTTTAGTAGTCTCATTTACTCGCATGCTTAAAGTTGGTCACTCCCTCGAATACACTGCGGATACAAGGGTTTTTCTGATGGGGAATTTCCTCTCATGGGGAACTGCCCTGAGAACATGCAAACTCACAGTCTCAAAACATTGAGAAATCCAGCGGCACCTATAGACTAACAGCCCACAGTTAGCTGCAACAGGAGTTCTCTTTGCTTTTGTGGATACAGACTAGCGTGACTCCCTCTCTGGTGCCAGACACAAAACAGTTGTCAGATGAGCATGGATTGAAATGAATGCCTTGGCGGCAATTACAGGTTCTTATTTTTACAGATGGCGCAGCAGGAGTACTGCTGGGCACTTTTTAAAAAGAATTTAAAAAAAAAACGTTTTATTTGATGTGTAAGTTTTCAATTTTTTTTGTTTTGTTTTAAATAAAACAATTTTTTTGTTCCATTAAAAAATTCACTTGAAATTTTCGGATTCCCTTCTCCCTTTTGCTCTTTCTTATACTTCCACAACATCCCCATCCCTCACCCTCCAACCAAGGGTTACAGATGGGAGAGAAGAAAAAAAACCCAAGAAAATGGGATTTTGTTTCACCATTTTTAAATGAACAATTTATAAAAAATATTTGACCTTCTTTTCAAAATATTCCATTGCACATGTTTAATCATGGCAAAACGTTTTCCCGTACATACAAGACATTTTTAACAAAATCTTATTTTTTCTATTAAAAACATTTTCACTGGAAAAAATTGGCCCAAATCAAAGCAGACCAGAAACTGAAATTGACACCTCTGGGCAGATTGGACCCAAAATGGATAAACTTGCCATTTCTAAGGTAGGTGTTTGCTGATCGAAAGCAAGTCCCGTGAGATTCCAGCTGTGGACACAGCGCTGCAGGCAGCAGACACCGTATCAGAGCTGCTGAAGAGTGTAAAATCATGTCCCCACTTCTGATGAATGGTTTGAGTTTCAGAGGAGCAAGGATTTCACACCTAGAAGTTCACATGGTGATTGTTCTAGCACATTGCACCAGATGTTTGCTCTCTGAGGGTCTAGATGGGGCTCCTGCCACTAGGCTCTTCCCAGAGTGAGTGCTTTTCCTCCCTAGATCTCAAAACATTGTATGCGGTATCACTGGCCCCATTTTACAGTGGAGAACTGAGGCGTGGTGCAGGGAAATGACTTGCCCAGAGGTCAGTGGACAGAGCCGAGGCTAGAACCCAAAATCTCCTGGCTCCCAACCCAGTACCAGCACGGCATCTGAAGCTCACTAGCACCCCCTGGTGCAATGCGCCCTCAGCTTGTGATCCTGTGTGCAAATAGCTTGGACAGACGGCTAGAGTTGGATCAGGATCAGAGTTCCACATGGAGGAAGGATTAAGACACAAGTCACAGGCTATTGCACTCCCCAGGATCCAGTGCTTGGGTCTGCCCACCACAGTCCCAAAATGTGCCTCAGGGACAGCCCTGGTTGAGAGATTTGTCGTTAGGATGCAGCTAGGATTGTCGTTACCTGTACGAAAAAATCTTTGGTATCAGGAAAGGTTGTGCCTCAAGCCTTTTGGTGACTGTCTGGGCAGGTGGCAGTGCTGGGAGAAGAGCAGGGCACTGGCACTGGGTTGGGTTGACATCTGTGACCTACCCTGGGCAAGGAGGCCTGGAGCCTCTCCTGCTCCTGGCACAGACAAAATCAAGTGGGAAGAGAGGTGGCAGCTGGACTTGCTGCCGTGCTCAGCAGCTGTTCCACCCAAGTCGCTCCCGTTGGTTTGGGTGGGAGAGGAACCACAGCCAGGCCACTGAACATGACCACCAAATCCCACCGGTGTCTGTTGCACTGCTGCAGGGGGGCGCTTGCTTGGTGCCAGGCCATGGAAACCAGCTGAGCTCTCGACTGCAGGAGGCTCGTTCTCTCACCCATGGAAGCGAGGCGAGCTTGGACTAAAATGCCCAAGGGACCCAGCTGAGGCAACGCCAGGGAAACTCCCCTGCTCCAGGAAGGAGAGATGGGCCTTGAGCATCAATGGCAATGCTGGACACAGAATCCCTGCCCTTCTCCAGCCCAGCAGGGAGCACCTGGGATCTAGCAGTGAGGGGTCAGGTGTGAAAGGAGGCAAGTGAAGGGCAGGCAGCAGGGAGGTGATGCTGAAAGTCCCATTTATTTGCAAGTTGCTGAAGATAAATACTCTGCGTGGCCCCCTCTTAGAGAGCCCATGACCTGGTCTGCCCAGCTGCAATGCAGTACTGAGCAGCAGGGCTCACTCTATGGATGCTAAGCAAAGCACCAGAATGGGCAAGCCCAGGGGGCACCGATCCTGGATCTGCCAGCTGGTGGAGCTTTGCTTGGTGGGCTGGAGTGGTTGAAGTAATCCCCACCGGAAGGAGTTCAGCCCAGGAGAGCTGGCTTCCCTTGTCAGGTGCTATATCCATAGAGACCAGGCTGTCCGGCCAGCCCTGGGCGTGGGGAGGGAGGGACTGAGGACAGCAAACCATAATTCCACTGGATGTGCCACCAACCAGCAAAGCAGTAGGAGTCCTCCCTTGTGACTCCTGCTACCGGGGGAGCAGCAGAAGCTTTCCCCTTTGGCCAGGCAATGGTTTGCCCTCACCCCGGTGGTCAGCAGGTCCAGACCTTGTGGGCACCCTAAGAGAAGATTCTGATTTACTCTGGTGTAAATCTGAAGCAAGCCCTCTGCATCAAAGAGTGATTTCCTTTAACCAGTGCGGCTGCTGGCAGGAAAAAATTTGGCATCCAGAGAGCAAGAAGGGCAAGTCATTGGCAGCCCCAGCACTAGCCAGCAGGTGCAACTGGCCAGGCTGTCCGGGCCCAGGCTAGCGCTTCTGCTGGAAGTGGGGATTGTGGCAGTCTGCATAACCCACTGGCCCTTGTTCAGCACAGGAAGCTGAGACAAGGAGCAGATGAGATACTGTGTCATTCTGCCTGTAGGGAGCTCTATCTGCAAATAAACTGGCCTGGGTAGATGCTATACATCGCCTGCCCCTGTGAAATGCAGAGAGGCTGTGACCTAGGTCAGAGACGAGGGGGCAGGACTGGGAGGGGTTGGCAGAGGGTTGGGGGATAGTGATTTAAGGCATTTTGAGAAGCAGAAGGAGGTAGTTTATGCTCGTCCCAGCCCCTCTTGCAGCTATTTCCTTGTCTTTTAATGCTCCCTAAATATGGCCATCCTCTGCCCTAATCTTTGAACATGTGGGGCTGGGCAGGCACCAGGCTGAGACCAGACCAGGAGGGGGAAGGCAGATAAAGAGGCTGCACTGCACCTCTTTTGGGGACCATGAGTTGGTTATATTTTGCCCCATGGAGTAGGAGGTTAGTTTTCCCTAAGCCTTTTAAACCCTTCCACTGGCCAGCATGGCTGGGCAGCTCACCATCTCCCTCAGCTCCCACTGCAGCAGCCCCATCCCCTGCCAAGTGCTGTCAGACCCAGTCGGGCACAGCATGTGTGCAGCCATCCCTATGATGCTATGACCTGCACACTTGCAGTCCAGTACGTGCTGACATGCTGGGCTCGACTGGCACAGGAACGTTTGGGTTTAGCCCATTCCTCTGTGGGCATGGTCACCCCATCAGAATAGCAGTGGCACAGATCTAGGGCAAGGGAACATGTGAAACTGACTACAACTGGGCCATGGTTAGGCAGGAGATTCTCCCCAGGGAGTGAAGCCATGTGAGTTTCACCCTGACATAAGGGCAAAAACAAGCAATCCATTGAAATGCTGAAAATTATAACTAGATTTAAGAAAACAACCAACCACCCAGCTTCCACGTTGATAATGACTGGTGTGTAGGAGTAAGGGAGAGATGGCAACTGAAGAAGAGTTATACACATGCTGGCAGCATAGCAATCCCAGTAGGCAACCACAGGGTAGGGAGGGAGAAGGGTATAAAACTATAGCTGAGCAGAGCCTGGCTCATGTCCTTCCTGTGCCCCTCTTCCTGTGTGACTTTGGGCAAAACTTGTGTGTCTTGGGACCCCATCTGCCCTACCTCACGGGGGTCGTGCAAAGATAAATGCATTAAAGATAATAGGCCACAGAAGTACAGCACCTGTCTAAACACACTAAAAGCAGCTCTTTGTCCCTCCTGGAGCAGGGAAGGGGACCTGTTTATTGCACCCTCCAAATTCTTTCCAAGCCAGCTGACTCAGGGGAAGCCTCTTTTTCCCTTTGTTTCCAAACTGCCGAGGGGATCTGCAATTAATAGGATCTGAAAATCCAAAGCACTTAAATTGCTTTGAAACATCTCAGCCCAGTTGTCTTCCTGGCCTGGTTGGACACCAGCACTGGAGCCCAAGTGGCTAAAGCCAAGAGGCTGCTGTTGCGGTGTGCTCCTTGATTTGGGCTGTTTCCCTTGTCTCAGCGGCTGCTCAAGCTCCAGGAGTTGTTGTGACCAATCTCAATCTCTCTCCCTCTCTCTTTTTCTGTTTTCGGCACAAAGACGATTGCGATTTGCTCTTCAGGGGCAAACAGAGCTGGTTAAACTAAAACAAGGCGACCCAAGATTACGAAGAAAAACCTTAGACTATGAGGGTTTTTACCAGATGGGTTGGACTGTCATGGTGGATGCTCTCGGCCTTCTGCCCCCACACACTCTTACCCTGTTGGCTTGGCACCAGGATCTGCCATATGATTTGGGCCAAGCCCCAGCCTAGCTCAGGATTTTTTTCCCCTGACCCCTCACTGGGGGGAGGAGATTTCTTCTAAACGCCCAGTGTTGTTACAACACAATTCTATACAAAGGAAAGGAAGCAAAGAAGAAAAGCAAATAAATCATTGTCTCCCATGAATGCATGACTTTGAAAAACATGACCCATGCAGCGAAGTCCTAGTCAAATGAAATCTGGTGACAAAACGCACATTGTCCCTCTCCCTCCCCTCCCCCAGTAATTATCACATTACTTCAAGAAAGAGTATATTTTTCATGCATAAATCAAATTTTCATTGTCTTTTTTTTGCCTTTTTTTTCTTCTTAAATTACATTAGAACACAGAACACATATAATAAATACTCTCGTAAGACATGACTCAGAGAAAAGTAACACATCCCAACGCAAAGGTATCATCAGTATTATTTTTTTTAAAAGGACTTGTTTAAATATGAAATCTGTAAACTCCACGGGTCCTTTTTTAAAATCTTTCTCTCTCTCTCTCTTTCTCTCTCTCTCTCTCTTTTTATCGTGAAACTAACCAGCTTTCGTTTCCTTAACATTCAATATGTCTCCCATTGAACGCATCAAAGAAATAAGAACATGCCGTCTTCTGCAAAATTATAATTTAACAGTATAAAGCTTCAAGTCACAAATTCCAAAAACTAGCTAAGTAATTTTTTTATCACATAAACTATACATTAAATATTTTGAGGTATTTCAGAGAACATTGTCAAAGGCTTGTAAGGTCTGTGCTGGTCCTAAAAAGGGCTTTCCCATGCATGGAAAAATGTCTTTGGTATCAAAAACCATGTGGGTATTGGGCAGAAAGCTGCTCAGAGAAAGATCTGGGCTAGGCATGGCCAAGGGAAGGATTTGTAAAACGGAGGGGGACTGGGGAGCTCTTTGGCATGGGTGGCTTAACAAAACCTATCTTGAAGTCTTCCTGTTGCCTTGATCTTGGGAAGGTCCAGGGAACAATTAGCTTTGGACCATGTTTTGCAAAGCCACCATTAACATCAATGGGACCTGACATCTAAATGCGTTAGGTTGCTTTGAAAATGTCACTGAGCTAAGAACTGAGGTTTGGAACCCAGCTGAACCATAGCGTTACCAGGCCCATGTTTAAATACCACCTTCTACAGTCCTTCCTAGGTTTGGAGCCCGATCTCTTTTGGCCCCATACAGCTAGGAACCACATCCGCCTGACACTGCGTTTAACATGCTGCTTCAGGGAGATGCAGCTCTTTAGGGCAGCATTTGAGCATGTGATTGACTTTACTTGAAGTCAATGATGCAGTTCTCTCCTGAATCAAAGCCTACACTTCCACCCCACCAGGGATGGGACTTTGAGAATCATATACCTGTGACATCCTAACTACACAAGAAACTGACCTGAGACAGGAAATGTGTGAGGGCAGGACCTGCCTGTACACAACTGGCCTGGGATCACATGAGGGTTTGGGCTGTTGATCTTTGATGGCATCATGGGGGGAATCACACACCGTTTCTCAGTTGTTGATCAAAGTAGCATGAGAGGTGGGGAATGATCCTCAGGAGCCATTGAAATCAGTAGAAACAAGTCCCCAGTGGTATTTACACATTGCCAAATGTGGGTGGAAGTGGGTAATTGAATGATGGGACCACTCAGAAACTGACTTTCCAGGGAATATTGAGCTCGTACAACCTTGGAGTGCTTGCTCTGGCCAATTCACGTGGTGGGACTGATTCTGCTCTCACTTATACCAGTGTCTCCACAGGCATTACTCCTCATTTCCACCAGTGTGCATAGGAGCAGAATCAAGCTACACAGGCCTTTATGCCCCAGCTACATCAGCAAACAACACTTCAAACAACATCTAAGAGCTGGCTCTGATCTCTCTTGCTGGTGCAAACCTGCTGAAGTGAGTGGAGAATTACTCCATATTCGTGCTGGTGGCATTGGCTGACTCCTTGATTTTTAACCTAGAAGGGAGCTTTATTTAGTCTGAGCTCTTGCCTAACACACCAGGATCAAGGGCTGTCCCCAAATAAGGGAGGCCCCTTTGCAAACCAGGGCTGTGATTATTTATTCTTTGATCTGGAAATGTTCCTGCTTTAAGAGGCTTGTGGTAAGGCCAGGATGGGGTGTTACTGCTGTGGCCCTTTTACTAAGCTAAGAAATATTAGAATTAAATTATCCTCCTCATAGCAGCACTTGCCTGTATAATGCGCTAGCCACATGTTGTATGTTTGGCACTTTGCTGAGGGGCCACAAGTGGGTATAAGCAACTCAGTGTTGTTCTCTGTCTCCCTCTAGTGGCAGCTGGGCCACAGCCGGGGCTTCATGAAATGGGTCTTTGAGCTCAGAAGTGGCTAATGTGGTCAGACCTGATGATGGGGGCCTGGCGTTACATCAGAAACCAGGGCAGGATGGCGGGAGGTGGAATGTCTTGCCCAGCCACCACGCAACAGTGGGCTCATTCTCAAAATTCCTTCCGCTCCTCCCGGCTTGGTGCTATGTTGCTGCATTTGTAAACAGTTCTATCGGAAACATGGAGACATGGAATGGAGGAGACCTCCTGACTCATGTACCCACAAACTATTGTTAGGCGTCTGAATTTCATGGCTCCAGAGAAGGCTGTAAAGGAGGAACAAGGGGCAAGGCTACGCACCCTGCTGGCAGGGCAGCTGTGTCCCCCACAGAGCATCTTTGGAGACGGTACAGAGGCTCCCAGTGAAACCGTGGGATGGAGCTGAGCAGAGAATTTGCTTTCCCTCCTTTCTTCCAGCTTTGGTATTTGAGAGCCCCCCCCCCCCCCGCAGCCTGTCACCCCCAACTTCTAGAGCTGCCTCTCCACAGGCTTTGACCATGCTACAAAGAGCAGGGAGGGGTCTACATCTGGCCCTAGGAATGCACTATCCTGTCCCACGCTGGGAATTTTTAACAGGGAAACACACATTATCTCTTTGGCATTTGCATGGTCCCAAGAGCTCGTTCAGGCTGTACCAGTCCCAGCTCCCACTTCATCCCTTCCCATAAGACTTGAACATGGGATGGTGGTCATGTCCTGGGTTAAGTGAGGGGGAGTTGGCAGTGGACGGGGATAAGGGTGTAGCATGGATTGGGCAAGGGAACTCTCAACAGAGCAGGGTATCAGAGTGAAAGGGAGATTTCTGCCCATCAGGAGCGGAAACGGAGCGGGGGAGGTGGGAGGAGACATTTTCTGTCCCAACACCCAAAGGCTGAGAGAATTGCCAGAATTCATCTGCTTAGAGAGCTGAGGTAATAGTGAGTCTCTAGGACAAAAGCAAAGAAGCAAAAACATGGCCACACACCTTTGGTACAAGAAAAAGGCACTCATCTACCATGCTACCACCCTGCTCGCGCGCGCGGGGCTGGAACGGGCTGCGTTGGGGGGGCTCGGAAAAGGAGCGGGAGGCTGGGTGGGGAGGGAGGGAAGGTTTTACTCGTATACCTGTTGCAAAGGTAGCAGGGAAAGTGGCGTTTCCAGCACAGACCAGACAAGGGGAACAAAATCTTTGGTATCAGACGTGATTTTCAAATCACAGCAGTTGAAAACGCAAGTGAGGTAGCCTTTATTCTCGGGTTCTCACTGGAAATGTCTTTGCATCCTCGGGGCCTGTGTCGCTCTATGCTTTTGTCACTTCCCAGACGAAGGCCCCTCTTGGCTTCTCAGCCCTTGAATACTACAAGATGGGACTCAGGGACCCATCGCCGCTTCACGACAAGACAAGAAGAAACAACATTAGGGGAGTCTCGGTGGCAGGGGGCCGGAACGACGTCAGCTTATCCAGTACTGATGCCTGTTGGCCGGCGGAATGCGATGCGGCACCTGCCGTCTGCCTTACGTGCCTCCCTCTCTTGCGCTCGTTCACGCTTTCTAGTAGTCAAGTGTGACGTGATTTGGTCACAACCATCTCAGTCGGACCCTCCCCACAGCCCACGTTTGGTCTGTCCCAACCTCACCTTTCTCAATGATTGCTTTTGCGTGACTGTCACAAGGCATCCCAACAGCCTCGGGGGATGGTTCCAACACCAATAGGTTATTTATTGATTTGTAGGTCTATTTCCTCCCACCCTTTCTTTTCGTTCTATCTTTTTTGTCTCTAGCTCTGTCTAGCTAGATCGCTAGGTGTTTCCCCTGCTTTCATTCTTTTCCACAAGGTGCCTTGCTACTCACAACAGATCATTTCTCAAAGTAAAGTGAACAGAAGAAACCGCAGCGCTAGCTCAAAGATGGTACTATTTTACCCGCATCAATTCAATATTGTCCCTTTTTAAAAATTTTTCCAGTGTGGGGAGAGGCCCCCCTTCTTCTCCCACCCCAGATTGTCACCTCCCACACCTCCTCCTCCCCCCAGAAGCACTAGAGTTCTCTCAGGAGGCACACAGGAGGGTGAGCGGGTGGGTTGGCAGCTGATCTTAATCATCTTGCCTTGTGATTGTTTGGTATATGGCAGGAGTCACCATTAGGAGCTCAGAGGAAACAATAATTTTGAAGCTAGTACCATCTCTCTAGGATTTCGCATTTAAGGCAGGTTGTTAATTGGCACACAAAAAAAATCTGTCTTCTTTCGCAAGTCGCCGGGGAGTATTAGATGAGGGACTTTTTGGTTTCAATTCCAGTTTACTTCCATTTTCTTTTCACAGTTTCCTCCATATATAGACACACATATGAAACAGGTGCATATGGGTGTCTATATAGACATAAGATGGATCCATATTTTTTGGATTTCACTCGTGCACCAAGGTTTATTCCGTTGTGATTTTGGTTTTCTGTCTTTGGTAACAGAGATGGGGAAAGAGGCAGGGAGGGTGGGAGTGTGGGCTGGGGAGATGGTGCATGTGTTGGGGGGTGGGGAGAAGAGACACAAAGCAATCAAAGCAATGCTCTGTTTGGGGTTTGCTTATAAACCAAAACTGAAACTGAAATAAAGTGAAGCTCATTGGGGAGCCGGACTGACTCACCAATCTAGTACCCAGGAAAGGTCAGATCCTTCCAGCAAAGTCTTTCCTCTGGGGTTTTTTCATCCGATTATTTTTATACCCGATTTATGTAGCTAAAATGTGCTTCTTGACCTGCTTGAATTCTAGGTGATACAGTGCAATTCAACTGAGCAGCCTTCTGTGCTGGCTCCCACGTCACCCTGCTGGAGGACCAAGGTGAGCAGGGGATGGGGGCGTGTTATGACATTAGCGTCTCTGTGTTTTTCCTTGGATGTGGAATTTCCTTGGAAGGAATCCTAGAAGAATAGGGTCGTCTCTTGGGGTTGGGTTGGTTAGGGAGAGGGCCGGGGGTGGGGTGGACCTCTTTTGTGCACTGGCGGCCATGATGGATGCTCTTGGATGCTCTTCAGAAGATCAAATAACCTTCCCCATGGTGGTGTCCTTTGGCTGAGAGATGGCGCATATGGAGTGTGTGTGTGTGGGAGGGGGGTTAACTCTTTCTCACAGCCTACAGGTCTCATCCTGGTGAGCCCACCCCCCCGGGGGAGCTGCCATTTGCACTGGGCTGGCACAAGTGCAATAAGCAACTCACAGTACCACCGCCCCAGTGCTCTGCTCTCCATTCACACTGGCCAGGTCAGTGTCACATGACACAGACATTCACCCTCAGGCCTCCCATCCCCAAGGAAGCATTTGTGAAGCAGGCAGTGGGGGAAGTAGGAGGCGCGGTGACTCTCAAGAGCGTTGCATCAAGGCAATGGGAGAGCTGGGATTAGAACCCAGGAGTCCGACTGCCCATTGGTCGTGTGATCCTTGCCAGATAACACTGCCCCGCTCTTCCTGTGAGCCACAGCACTTCAAAGGGAGCACAGCACCTATGCTGTCCCCACCCTGGGGTGCTCTGTTACCTTGAAAGGGTCCATCTCAGTGTATCCTCTCTCGGGGTGCCATGGCACCTCACCCTGGGGTTGAAGGCCCCAACTTTTAATCATATGAAGGAGCCTGAAGCTGCAGAGAGGGGGCTCCTAGAGGTTTGGGAAGGGCTGCAGAGTTGAACTCCCACTGAAATCGGTCACTGAGATCAGTGACTCCTGTTGGGGCCTCAGTGTTACTTGCCTTCCACAGCCTGGGCCTGAATGCCTCAGATCTCCCCTGCACTGCACCCACCACACACACACTCAGGTGCTGGACACATCGCAAACTCTGGGCTGAAACACAGCCCATCTTCCGGCAGGCCTCAAATGTCCTGTTGTACAGAGGGAGGCCCAATCATGTGCAGTGGAATGATGAGCCTGGTAGATGTGGCAGAGTGCGAAGAGTGGCACACAGTCTCCTCTGCTGCACAAAGCAGGGGCCTCCACCCGCCACTGCCCCGATAGCCGGGGGGAGTTTCCTCAGAGCTTTGAAGGGCATTTCTGAAAGTTTCCCCACTGAAACAATCCTCTTTGGGGTCTTGTATGTGGCAGCAAGACACAGAGCTAAGCAGGGTCTGGAGGGCATGTTGCAGCATCTCCACATGACATGTTTGGTGGGTTGATTTCCCTGCAGCAACCAAGAGCACCCACCTGCATGGCCAAGATTGGCGTGGCTAGTCGTGGCATTGTGGGGATGTGGTTGGCTTTGTCATGAGGAGGGGGTGGTTGGGGAGGCAGGGAGGGATGGAAGAGGGGCGTCATGCTTTGGAGAAAGTGCTTGTAGATGATGAGGGAACCCCAGGGTTGGCGCCCGCATCCTCCTGCCAGCGGTTCATGCACCGCCGGCGGGCGTTCATGAAGAAGTTGCTGACAGTATTGAGCTCCAAGCCCAGCTGCTGCGAGATGGTCACCTGCATCTCCTTGGAGGGGCGCTTGTTCTCCTTGAAGATTGCGATCAGGGTGCGGCGCTGCAGGTCCGTGAAGACCAGCCGCTGTTTCTTAGGCTGCAGGTTCCTGTCTTTCTGCTGCTCCTGTTCTTTGCGTTTGCAGGCTAGACATTCAAAAGAAAGAACACAGCCATTAATTGCAGGTCCATGGTGCCCAGCGCTCCACACTCATAAGTCCAGCCTGGCAACACCAGGTCCTCACTCACCACTTTCACCCTCACTTTCGGCCCATCCCTCTCTGCCACTGCTCCATCTCTCCCTTCCACTCTCTTGCCTCCATCTCTTGAGATGGAGCCACGTCCCTGAGACATGCCATGCAAACAATCATGTGGAAGCCCTGGGAGACTTACCACTCATGGTCAACCCAATGTCTCCTTCAGGCAGCAGAGATGGAGTCAGAGGAAACTCATCATTTGATTTTGCCTCCCCAATTTGTCCTGAGTGGGGCTCATACTAGGGAGTATTCATTTCTCTCCTGCATAGCTCACAGCCCTATAGTGGAGGTGCCCCAGAAGCCCTCTGTTTGTCTCCATTGGCTTCTGCAGACCTTTGTCGACTCCAGCTGGACAAGCAAATAAGCCTGTAAACCGGTGGCTCCACAGACACATGAGTCAGTTCCTGATCTCAGATCCCAACTTGAAACAGCTGAAATTTCCTTTGTGGACTTTCTGTGATGGCTGTTTGAGTTTCCTAACCAGCACTGATGGTTCTCAAAGCTAAGTGAGGCAATGGTGTGTGAAGGGGGCTTGCTCACATTTCCCCCATCTATGGAATGGAGTGTGCAATGGGCCAAGAAATAGAGGCTTCCCCAACTGCCTTATCTATTGTCATCATGTTGTTCCTTGGCTTTGGCCAGCTGCAGTAGGAAGATGGGATGACCTTTGGTACTCCTTGCAAGGATCTGAGATGGAATGGATGGTTGACGTTCTGGAGCCTGCAAAGTGAGGGATGTCAGACTAGATGCTCAGGTAGTCCCATCTGGCCTTAAGGTCATTTAATCCATGGCCCCTAAAGCTCTGAGGGAAATAAAGTGTAGAGGATGGCAAGACCCATTGGAATGCTAAGCCAGGCCATGTCCTAGCACTGTTGTGAAATGCAAATTGATTAAAATCCAGCATCCAATGACGAGGACCTGGATAAAGATTAGACTTGTGCATTTCATTGAACTTCATGCCCTCCAGCCAAACAAGAAGCTCCATTTGGTCATCAGGATTTCCAAGCCAGTTTAGAGTAATTTATCATGGATTTTGCAAGGCTAGTACTTTCTCCTCTTTGCTCTGCCCACCTGCCCTTTAACACTTCTCAGTAATATCCTCTCCTTTTGCCAATGAAGGGTACAATCCATCTTCACGTCCAGTGGCACAAGGTAAAGGTTAAAGTGTTCCTTGCTGGTTACTTAAAAGCTTTATAGGGTCAGTTCAGGACAGCGACAATGTCTATAGAAGGGCAGAAGGACCTGGGAATTGGTCCCAATATTTTGGTGTGTCTACACTGCAATTTCTAGTAGTGTTTTCCCATGAGTTAATTAACATGACTATAAACTCTACCGTGGACATGACGAACCTTTTTTCCTAGCTGTGTTAGGTTGCACACTCTGGATTTTATATGCCATTGTTCTGTACCTTGTATGGTTATTTACACCACTTCATAGGGTGTGTAAAACACACTCATTTTCATTTTACATCCACTTGGCACTGGTGTAAAAGACTATAAAAGGTGTAGAGCAATGGAGACTCCAGTCCAGATGACCTGTTTACCCCCTGACTTACAGTTGTGATCTTTAACACGTTAGAACATTCAAGTGTAGACACTGCTACAGAGTCAAAGGAATTAATCTGGATTTGCAGCCATGTAAAGGAAAGCAACATCTGAGCTCTAGAGTTCTAATGGCCATGAAACTACCATCTAGTCTGTAGTATTTAGGGACCCATCATCCAAAATTCAGCTAATGTGGGGCATGAGCGCCATAACCCTAAATAATTCTTTTTGGGGAAGCATCTACCACATACGGATTATCACATGGGAAGCACAACACTTGTTAACACCATCTCTCTAATTCCCAAGGTCTCTGCATTTCAGTACCTCCGCTTAATGGTGCACATCACTTTTGTCCTAGCATTGAGCTGTCCTGGGGCTGAATTCTGAGGGGTTTTACTCATTGCTTTTTGCAGCAAAGCTACTGGTAACTTGTGTAGTAGTTTTGTCTGAGCAAGTATAAAAACCGAATAGATAAAGCCTGGAGGATCTGGCACTTTGTTAGGTGAGCTGTATATAAAAAAAGGGTCAGGTGGGGGAAATTGTAAAGATTTTTAATAAGTTTTGCCCTTTTTATTTCAAAACATTTCCCAGAAAAATGCATAACCTCTCTGATCACCTCTGTACAGTGTACTTGGCCAGAAATCAGAGGGCACATGATTTTTAGAAACTGCACACAATTCTTTCCTACATAATAAAATTTCAAATAGAAATATCAGATATCAACAAGTTTGCTGTGCAGCTGGGCTGATCGTTAGTGGGAGGGAAAAGGAGGATCTCATTTTTACAAGGTCTCTCCCATTGTAAAGGCATCTCTGTGAAGCCACCTACTCCGCGCCATAACTTACCAGCCCCAAGGACTCCGTTGTGTCAGGCATCGTGACATAAAGAATCCAGAGTGCAGGGAAAAGTCAGATGTGGGGATGATTCTCTGGTGCTCTGCACCTTGTGCGGTCATGTACGCCTGCACAAAGTGAATGTGAAATGCTACAGGATCAACAGAAGTCTGTCCTATGCCCCCAACGAGAGAGTCAGGACGGGGCATTCAGATTTAACTGGGAACCTGCAAGTTCATCACATGGGATTTTACTAAGTATTAAGCTAACTTAAGAGTGAACTGAAATTAACTGAGGCCAGGTCTACACTACAGACTTAAATCGGTGTCACTGTAGTGCTGAGGGGGGAGGGAATCCACACTCCTGAGTGACCTGCTGTTGGCAGCACTCTGTTGGCAGGACAGCATCTCCCATCATCAAAAGTACTGCCTCTGGAAGAGGTGGATTAACTACGCCAACAGGAATAGCTCTCCCGTCAGCATAGGAATTTCTTCACTCACGTTCCACAGCAGCACAGCTGTGCACGTGGGACATTTTAAGCATTGCCCTGCCTGCAGAACTCAGCTCACTTCCCAGAGGTCTGAGTCTTCAGGACTGGGCTTGGGAAAGAGATTTGCCTGTTGCATGCAAGATCACTTGCTTTTAGACATCTGACTATCTGACTGGTTAAAAAATTTAAATATGCCTAAGGCTGTCTCTCCACTGCCAAAAATTAACTGTGTGTTCATATGCTGCTAGCCCCCTTGAAAAGCTAGCTCAATATAAAACAGGGAACTGTAGTGAAAGGTAAAACCTTGTGGTACCTTGTTAAAATCTGTCATAGTGAGGTCTATGTAAAATCTACAGTCATTTCTATAGTGGAGGCCAGGTTGCCTAGTGGAGAAAGCTTTCAACTGAGACTCAGAAGCCCTGAGTCTGTTCCAGGTTCTGCCACTGGTCTCCTAGCAAGTCACGGCCCCTCTCTGAGCCTCAGTTTCTCCATCTGTAAAATGGGGATTGGAATGAGAGCAGTCCAGATGCCAGCTCATGCCACAGCCCCTAGCATGCATATCAAGAAGCCCATCTGTATTTGTATTGTTAAGATAGGCATTGGGCATGTATAACAGTTATCTTTCCTGAAATGCTTGTGAGTTGCTGCGTGCATTAATCTCTATCCCATGATATAAGGTAATACGTCTTTGCTCTTCAACTGCAAAATATTTGCTCTGTAAGTCACCAAACAGGGAAAATCTTCCCCTCATGCAGACTGCGGGCTGCCTAGAGAAGCTGCTGCCCATCAGGAAGGAGTAGGGAATGTAATGAATGGGCCACTGTGTAGCAAAGACTTCTCCCCAAGTCCAAATGCCTATTACAGACCTTATTCCTTGCTGCTGGAACTGGAGGTTATGGGAGGGTCCTAAGCACATGCAAGAAGCCCCCAGGTCTTTCACATGGGTTAGCCCTATGGGAGAGACAGAGCCTGCTGCTACCTGACTGCAACTTCTTTGTGTGAGTGTTTGCTTGCTGGCATTAGCCCTGTAAATAACTCTTCTGTCTTTTTCTTTGTTAGTTACATTCTTAGTTCACTGTAGGATTGGCTCCAAGCATTGTCTTTAGTGTGAGAGCTGAGGTACAAACTGACCTTGGACTGAGAGGAACCTGACTTTTTTGTGATCCTAGTGTAATGTGACCATCTATCACAGAGTCAAGCTTGCCTGGGGTGGCAGGGTGGATGGGCAGGCGTGAGGACACACTTTATGACTGCATGGCAAGGCTGTTATAGTGCCCCAAGGAGTTAGTACCACATATTTGCAATGAAAGGCAATGAGATTTAGGTGCCTGAGTCATTTAGTTGCATTTGAAAATGGTACTGTGCACATCAGGCGGGTGCGCACCACGAGAGTTCTTTGCAGTGTGGTTTGTGCATGTAGCTCATTGCAGGAGCAAAACTGGTAGACCTGAAAGCCAGAAGCCATGATGATCATTTTGTCAAGTTTCCTGCGTAGCCCTGGCCAGAGAACATCACCCAGTCATTGCTGCCTTGAGGTCAGTAGCTTGTGACTGAGCTCACAAATAATTTTAAAAGAATATATCCAAACTTGTTTTAAAGACTCCCACCGGTGGAGAATTCATCACAGCCCACAGTAAGTTGCTCTGGTGGCGAATTATCTTTCCCGTGATAAGTGCGCCTTGTTTTCAGTTTAAATGGAATTGCAGCCCACCAAGCAACTGGTGTTTAACATGAGAAATACGAAGAGTACATTTTAATTGCAAATCAGTCCCTCCAAATTACTGGAAACCCCCATTTCTTTTTAAGTTTGTGTTCAAATCAGAATCTTCTTTAAATCACATGCATCTTGACCTAACAGTTTCAAGCTAAGTTCTGAGGTCTTCTACTTTGAGCCAAAGTTGGGTAGGTCTGCAGCTGGGCCAAGTATTTGTCACAAATCATTTGTTCAAACAAATTTAGCCTCTCTCCCTGCTGCCTGGAATAGACACAAGTAGGTCATAATTTCCTCCAATTTATTCATTGATCAATGGGTTTTAGGCACTTTTTATCTCCATGGACTGATCCCAGACAGTTTCCGTATGCATTCAATGCTTGTGTCAGAAAGATGTGATTGGTCATATAAATCCCATGGCATGGATTCTGTCCCAGTTGGCTGAGGGCACCGTATTTGCTTAGCTCTGGTTAGGACAGATGGTTTACAGTAGAAAATGGATTTCCCCAAGCAAATATAGTCCGTTCAGGCCATGTTCTCTTTGGTAATAATGCTTAACAGAAATAATTTCCCTGGTCCTTGTAAATGGCCCTGAATCCAGATACTTTTTCTTGCATGGAAACAAACATCCTATACAACAAAAGATACTTTTAACCTTCTGTGCTACCAGGTGGAGACTTTGTCCCATAAGGTACCTCAGTCAAACAACCAGCAGATGAACGTTTTAGTGGAAAACCTACCCTATGACCATCAGATGCTTGCAAAAAAACAAAAGAAACCTTTTATAGAAAATTTGACTTTTTTTCTAGACACCAGTTAAAAAAAACAAACCTAAACAAAGCAAGCCAATAAAACCCCACAGAGGTACACAAGCAGAACAGGGAGTGATGTGTTCACGACAACCATAGTTTCTCTTCCATCTTCTGCCCCCACCCCCACCCAGTTGGCTCCAAGACACTCTTTTGTCCCGTTCTCTGCTCACACTTGGCTACATTACAGCTGAAAGGCAAAGGTGTGCAGCGGCTCAAACTGGTGTGTACAAAGGACGTGGTACAGTGCAACTGCAATGACCACTGGGTTTTGCCGTGTGTAGCACTGTAATGTATAGGAATTATTAACATGGAGAAAGCAAAGACATAATGGGTGTATCAAGGCTATTTACGGTGACGGAATGTCACCCTCTGCCACCAGTTACCACCCACCAGTTTCTGGGCTAATGTAGCATCTTCCATGTCCCCCAGAATAAAATTGTGTGCCAAATGTTGACTTTCAGTTAGTGAGCATGGTATAAATGCAGCATCGTCTCCCTCTGGTACGTGCATAGCTCCAGCCTCTTACTATGCGTGGCATAATTGTCATATTTCCTGCTCTTCATTGTCTGGTCAATAGAATCATAAAAGTTAAGGTGAGAAGGGACCTAATCATGTTATATTCTGATCTGAGTACAATATGTCCACAGCACCTCTTTGCAGTTTGTCCTTTATGTGGCAAAGCTGCAGGACTGCCCATATTTTTAATCTGCAAATACTTCCTTCTACTGTCTGTACATAGCAGAACCTCAGCTTTCAAATGTGACTAGTGATTTTTCATTGTCCAGCATGCAGCACCTTCAAAGGGCCTGGTTTTCAAAGGGCAATAGCTCAGTAGTTTATGAAAATCAGGTCTGTCTAAACCAGTGCTCTGCAAATGGTGTGCTCTGGCACACTGGTGTGCTGCAAAGGGGCACTTAGTGTGCCTCAGAGCTGCATGCTGGGAATGTTGTCTGCTGCTCTGTGCAAGCCTGGAGGTGGGTCTGTGGCAGCGGCAGGAGTGGCAGTGGCTCTGGTGAGTTACTGGCATCGAGTTACAGTGGGGAAGGGAGGTTCTGGAGGAGGAAAGCGAGCTGGGTCATAGGACGCTGCTGAGATAACGCAATGGTTTGTGCATTAGCCTGCTAAACCCAGGGTTGTAAGCTCAGTCCTTGAGGGGGCCATTTAGAGATCTGAGGCAAATGGGGGAAGGGGATGATACTTGGCCCTGCCAAGCAGGCAGGGGGCTGGACTTGATGCCTCCTGAGGCCTGTTCCAGCCCTATGGCAAGGGAGCTGGGGGAAGTGGTTTGGGTGTTTTATATATATATAGGGTATCCCCTGAAGTTATAACATGTTCTGAGGTGTGCCATGAGGTGACAAAGGCTGCTGGGCTCTTGTGCAAGTTGGACACCTAAAATGACCAGTAGGTTTTGAAAATCTGCACTGCCTCTTACAGCTCCTGTCACCTGCTGCATGAGGTGCGACTGCAAATAACTCCAGCTTCTCGCGTGTGAGATCAGTCTGCAGTAGCGCTGCCATGGGCATGGGAACTCCCATGTGATATGTGTCAGGTCAGTGCGCTCTCCAAAAGGCAAATCAGCCATATGAACCCTGGGAGTAACGCCATTGAAGCTACTGGGATGACCAATGGGGTAAATTTGTCCTATTACATTTTCTGCATATTGGTTATGCTCTCGACAAGCTGCCTGGGATAAGTACAGACAGTGTGTGTTATTCGGTGTTTCAAGTTTTTAAACCCAGCATTTGTTCCTAAAAAGTAATTGCTGCTAATCATAGCAACGTGCAATAATTAATTGCTGGAACACTGAGAGCTCAGATCTAGGGTTCTCACTCGTGGGCTAGCAAAATGGGGTTGCTGTTGAAAATAAAATACAGCGTTAGTATGATGACTGTGGAACATAGTTGTCATCATACATAATATTGGATGTGATGTGCTTGGGAGCAGGGTCTGCTGTGATCCAGCAGGTTAGGCAGAAGCCTACAAAGCATATAGAGTTGGGGGCCCGTTCTGGTGCTGATACTTTTCTGCCCATGTGACATCAGCCTAGCCATTTCTTATCTCTGTAAGAATGGCCAGACTGGACCAGAACAATGGCCCACCTTGCCCAGGGTTCTGTCTTCTGCCAGTGGCCTATGCCGGGTGCCCCCAGGAAATCAACCAAACAGGATAATTATCAAGTGATCCATCTCCTGTGAGCCAGTCCCAGCCTCTGGCTGAATTCCTGGCCATCTTGTCCAATTGATTCAAAAGTGCTGCTTTTGGAACACACGCCACCTAGCCGTGGGCCTTTTGAAAGGACCCCCTGATTTCAAAAGGCCCTTCTTCCTACCACAAAGTAGGAAGAAGGGGCTTTCAAAGTTGAGTGGGGGGGTCCTTTTGAAAGGCCACTGGCTACATGGGCGACATGCACGCTGGAAGCAGCGCTTTCAAATCACACGTGGCTGCCATTATGCAAATGAGGTGCTGCATATTCATGTCAGCACCTTATTAGCATCTTCTGAAATCCCTCATTAACATGCACCTTCTGAAAGGGAGGGGTAGTGTGGCCACAGCCATTGTGTAGGTGCTAGGAAAGTTATTTTGAAATACCTTTGCAGTGTAGACCTACCCTTAGGGCTTAATGGGGCTATAGAGATACTGAATTGTAAATAATTAGTCTACAGGCACATCTATCGATCCTGGCTGAGATTGGGCACCTCCCCAATGCTGGGTGCTGTGCTCATGTATAAAGTCCATCTCTGCCCATAAGGATGTGCTTCCAACTGGAGCTGGAAACAAGGCCCCGCCCGGCTGACTGTTAGTGGAGCTTGAGCTAGTCGGCTAAAAAGAGCAGCATGGATGCTGCAGCGCAAAGGAGAGCCAGGCTAGGGCTTGCCTGGGCTTGAGAACCTGAGCCATAGTGGCCGCACTGCCAGCATGAGTCTGCCTAGCCACGCTGGGAGGGGTGAGCCCAGGTGAAGTACCTTAAACACTCACAGGCTAAAAAAAATGGACAAAGGAGGGATGGTTCTGTCCATTTTACAGCTGGGCAACTAGGCAGCAGCAGAGTAATTGACTGCCTGAAAGACACAGGGAGCTTGTGACCCAGCTGAGATCTGAGTAATGCTCTCTAGAGTCTTAGTCATCTGTTTTAGACAGGAGACCTTCTCTTGCCCAGAAGAAGTCCATCATTTCACAGCTGAAGGACTCTGCTTCAAATCCTGCTGCCAACCCATACCAGACTGGGATTCCAGAACAGTAGCACCCTGAATTAGGCCAACTCCTAGTTTATGATGTGTCAACAAATATCCTGACTCTGAGTCACCAACACTGGCATTTAGCTGTGATAAAGCACTCTTCTCCCGGGGAACTCAAAGTGCTGTACAAATGAGGGTAGTTCCATCATCCCCGTTTTACAGCTGGGAAAACTGGCACTGGGCTGCCTTGTGATTTACCTATGCTCAGCTGGTGACAAGCAGCAGGTGCCATGGGTAGAATCATGCTCCTTTGATTGCCTGTCCTGGTCCTAGTGGAGCACAGCACCTTCCTTTGGGATTGGGCTGCTCATCACACTGACGGGGTGGACACATGCAGAAGGATGCTGCAGTGAAGCAGCTCTGTAAAGAACCTCCCTGGCTCCTTATTTTATTTATTTATTCTCTGCTGATGCAGCTTAACATGCCTCTTCCCGGTTCAATCTAATTACAGTTTCATGCAAGAAAAAATCAATAGCGACTCTAGTCAGGTCTATTTACAATGGCTATCTAAGGCCCACGCTGATGGATCTTTTTCATATTTCTCATCTCTCGCAGTCACTTTCCTGGGCAGGCTTTGTCTCCCAGGAGCTGTCTCAGGGTCCTCTGTCTGGAAGGAACTGAGGGAACCCCTGGCCTAATACCACACCACCTGGTGCAAACGGGAGTGGAAGAGGCATGTTGCATTTGCTTAACACACAGTGGAACAAAGCCTAGTTCTGACAAAGGTGGGGCTTCTTGGTCCCCCATTCAGTGAAGTGGCATTCCCCAAAATGCTGGGGACAGGTCAGAGGTCATTGCATACTGCAGAATAAGCTATTCCAGAACAGCTTCCTGGGTGGATGCCCTACTACAGAATAAAACATCCTTTATTCTGGAATAATTTGCATGTATGGAGTGGAGCAAATATTTGGAGATAAATTGTGTTGACTCTGGAGTACAGATGAGCTTGTTATTTGGTAGCTGTTCAGGCCAGTTTCCCTGTATAGACAAACCCTAGTGGAAGTTTGGAAGCAGGTGGCTGGGAACACAGGAAGAATGGGGTGGAATGGGCTGTGGCTGGTGGAATGGGTTTGGAGCTTTAATCTTCTCTCCAGCCTTACAAATGGGGGTGGGAGCAATCAATGTATGTACAAACAAAGAGGAGACCTGTGGCAGCTTAAAGACTTAGGGCTTGTCTTCACTACCAGGTGGACTGACGTTGCAGTGAAACGATCCACCAGCAGTTGATTTATCGCATCTTCTTACACACAATAAATTGACCTCTGAGCGCTCTCCTATCAACTCCCTACTCCACCAGAGCGAGAAGAGTAGGTGGAGACGGGAAAGCAGCCTGCACCAACCTTATTGAACTGAAGACACTGTGGTGAGGATATCGACTTCCGCTGCTGTATTGACGTAGCTGAAGTTGCATATCTTAGATTGATGTGGGGTGTACTGTAAAGTGGGCCTAACAGATTTATATGGGCAGAAGTGTTGGTGGGCACAAACCTACTTTGTCAAATGCGTGGACTCCATGATGAAGTGGGATTTTGCCCACAAAAGCTTATGCCCAAATAAATCTGTGGGGGTAGATCTACAGAACAAAGTTATTTCAAAATAACTAAACTAGCACTTACATGATGCAACTGCTATTTTGAAAAAAATCCAAAATAGTAGTTGTCTTATTTCAAAATTGCTAAACTGCATTTCATGAGGAAGAATGCCTATTTCAAAATAGATATTTCAAATAGGTGCTGTTAAGACAGGGGATAGCACCTATTCATAGCGCATCCAAGTGGCTGTATTTCAAAATAGGCTCTATGTCTGCGTCCACACTGACCCCTCCCTTTCAAGAGGGGCAAGTTAATGAGGGAGTTTGGAAGATGCTAATGAGGCACTGACATGAATATGCAGCACCTCATTAGCATAATGGTGGCCACGAGCGATTCAAAAGTGCCACTTTTGAAACGAACACCGCCTGTGTAGGTGGGAGCTTTTCAAAAGGCCCCCCTGACTTCAAAAGCCCCTTCTTCCTAAAATCAAACAGGCTTTCGGGGAGTCCTTCTGAAGGGCCCCTGCCTAGACAGGCAGTGTGCATTTCAAAAGTGGCACTTTTAAATCGTGTGCGACTGCCATTATGCTAACGAGGCACTGTATGTTCATGTCAGCACCTCATTAGCATCTTCTGAACTCCCTCATTAACATGCCCCTTTCAAAAGGGAGGAACCAGTGTAGATGGGGCCTGTGTGTGTAGATGGTGTATTTCAAAATATTGAAGTGCTATTTTGAAATGCATTTTTGTGTGTAGCAGCATTATTTTGAAATCAGCTATTTTGGAATAAGGTGGCTGTGTAGACGTATATTAAGCTGTGTCTACACTACAGAGTTCTGCTGGCACAAAGCACTATCGACAGATATTTCCTCACAGAACCTCTGTCTACAGAACACGTCCACACCTAATAGAGGATCCCCCATCAATACCCTCTGTCAACTGAACAGCCAGCTGAAAGCTCTGCAAACAGGGCTGCCCAGTGAACCTGTCTTCTCTGTCGACAGAGGGCCCCCTGAGCATCTACACTATTTTTGTCGACAGAGGTGCTATGCCTCATATGGTCAAGACAGAACTCTGCTGGGAAAACTGCTGCATTCTGTTAACAGATTCTTGACAGAATGCATTAGCAGTGTGGATGCTCCTTAGTTTTGGCGATAGAAGGCCTCTTAAGTTGACAGAACTCTGTAGTGTAGGCCCAGCTTTAGTTTTTAAGGTGCCACAAGACTCCTTGCTGTTGCTGTGGATACAGACCAACTCAACTACCTCTCTGATAAATATATAGGAAGAGATGCCTGTCTGAGCTGCCAGGACTTTGGGTTCAATTTCTGTCTCTACTACAAGAAGTCCTGTGGCAGCTTATAGACTAACAAATATTTTGGAGCATTAGCAACAACCTGCTTCATCAGATGCATGAGTCATGGGGGCGGGGTGCATCTGATGAAGCAGGTCTTTGCCCACAAGAGCTTATGCTCCAAAATATCTGTTAGTCTATAAGGTGCCACAGGACTTCTTGTAGTTCTTGAAGATAGAGACTAACACGGCTACTTCTGTGATACTTATCTCTACTACAGGTTCCTAAAAGCAAGTCACTCTCCTTCCTTAGCTATAAAACAGGGATATAATTACTTTCCTGGTCTCTTTAGAAACTAAGCTATTTGGGACAGGGAATGTATGGGTCAATATGTATCTATAACCCACAGTGCTATCAGATCTCCCTCAGTGCTCCTCCACAGAGGATGAGAATTGTTAAACCCGGGAATGCTAGGTGCTTGGCTTTTCTGGTCAAGAGATCCCCAGTCCAATCCCTGTTGTGTTGACCAAGAGAGCAGTCTTCATGCAGTTTTACCAATCTCAGGCATTCAAATATAACAAACACAATATAATATCTTAAAAACATGAGATTTCCTTTGTCTTTTGCTTTTTGACCTTTATGGGGTGATGGTTTCAGGTCCAAGGAGTGGACATTTACTTTTTAAAAACTAAGCACTAGGGTTCCTTCCTAGTCACAGGACTCCAGGGGCTGGGGCTTTAAGAAAAAGACCAAGTGTCACAATAAAAATTGTGAGTGTTGGCAACATCATCCAATATGGCTGTTCTTATGTTCTTGCAGAGAAGTTCATGGAGGTAGATCTATCAACTGGCCCACCAACAAGGGTTGGGGGACAAAGGGATCAATTACATAGGTGCCCAGTGGACTTAAGGGGGCCAAGGGTTGCTACTGCCACCACCACTGCCTAGCCCTGCTGGTTCCAGGTCCTTTCAGAGAGCACTGCTGTAGCAACGTGGTAGGACTGCGAAGAGCCCTGGAGCTTGGATCTGTGGAGCTGCAGGTTGGGAGGCAGGCACAGGGGTTGTAACCATCTGAGTGAGCAGGGAGGAAAGAGCCAGGCTGGGAATGGAGGGGGAGAGGCTGGGAAGGGATGGAGGGAATGAGCTCTGGGGTAGATCCAGGCACAGGACTGCGGGGGGCGGCGGCCTGAGGGGAGCAGAGGAACCAGGCTGGGAAGGGAAAAGAGCAGAGGGGTGGGGCAAAGGTAGGCAGGGAGGGATAAGACAAAGGAGCCAAGCTGTGGGCAGAGGATGCTCAGGACTGCTGCAGGAGTAGCGGTGTGCTGGTGGGGCAGAAAGGGGAAGGGGCTGAGCTGGGCACAGGACCACCGGGGGGCAGAGCTGGGCCAGAGCAATGGCAATGGCACAGACTGAAAGGAGGGTGGGAGAGGCACTCCAGGCTGGTGGGGATGGGACTGCAACCGACCAAGGTGTCTTCTGATTGAGGGGTGGTGCTCTGGGTTGGGGGTACGACTTGTAGCTCTGTCTGACAGAGAGGGCTGTGGGGGGGGGGGGCGGCATTCATTATGCTGCCCTGGTGCGCAGAATTCCTGCCAGCTGGCCTGTCTTTCAATAGCTATTAGCCAAGAGGGTCAAGGATACTGCCTCATCCTCTGGGTGTCCCTAAACATCTGAGGGCCAGAAGCTGAGATTGGATGACAGAGGAGAGATCACTCAATAATTGGCCTGTTCTGTTAACTCCTTCTGAAACATCAGGCACTGGCCACTGTCGGAAGACCGGCTACTACACTAGATGGGCCCTTGGTCTGACCGTGAAACTTGGTGGAAACTTGATTTTCCATTTTTCAGGAAATTCTGTGATGTTGCCATTTTTTCTGTTGAACCTTTTCCAGAAGAGCCATCAAAAGGGGCCCATCTACATAAACCATTTGGGTTTTGCCAAAGCAGCTTTTTGAGACGATAGAGTTTCCACTGGAAAATTTCCAACTAATCCTAACAGACTGGGTCTGAACCTTCGTGGAGCTGTTTGGATCTAGGGTTCTTGCTACTGGCCTGAGAGGTGGAGGGAAAGAGTAGCCAGTAATTCCCTCTACCCACTGATCCTATGTTAATGTATCAGCAACTTGGTGCCACCCACTGAACAGCTTTTAACAATGAGTTCATTTGAGAAAACTGCAAACATCTCACCTAAAGGTGTTCACTGAATACATTATTTGCGGGGAATTAGTTATTCACCACCAATGTAAGCTGTGGGGAATGGAATCATTACTGTAACTAACACAGAGCACTATGTGGTAAAGTGTCCTCGGCTGATACCGAAAACTCAGCTCCAGGCCTCTTGCGGTTGTCAAAGTTCACCTGCAAAGATGCAAGAATACAGCTACTTGTGTATATGCACCTAGAACCCGAGGGAGGTGCTTGCTTGATAATGCAATAATAAAATAAAATTATAATAATTTTAACCTTTGGGTTTTAATTCGAGGGATCTAGCCATAATGCAGCCTGGGTAATGAATTGTATTTTACCAGCCTGAAATTGCAGTTAGATGCTTTCTTTATCATTTTCTTCCTGATGTATTAATTTGTATGACCATTACAGGTGCTGTTGTGCTGGGTGTTGTACAGAGCAAGCAGCAACCTCCTGCCCTGAAGAACACATGCAGACTGTGTCTACACTAGCATTGCTCTTAAAGAGGCATGCAAATGAGGGGAATCGAAAATGCAAGTGAGGTGCAGATTTACATACCTGGCACCTCAATTGCATATTCATCTTTCAAAAGAGCCTCTTTTGAAGGAAGAAAAAGCCATGTAGATGCGGCTCTCTCGAAAATAAACCCTATTTCTGAAAGCCCCCTTCTTCCCAGTCTTTTTTGGAAGCAGGGTTCTTTCGAAAATGGGGCTTCCTTTAGAAAGAGCAGCCTCTACATTCCTCTTTGTCTTGTGAAAGAAGAATATGCAAATGATGTGCCAGGTATGTAGCTCTGCTCCTTATTTGCATTTTTGATTTTCCTCATTTGCATGCCTCTGTGGAAGAGCAATGGTAGCGTAGACACAGCCATGGAGGCCGGATGGGAGGGGAAATGAAGTGGAAGGGAGTCTGTGAAGATCATACATCAAGGCATTGGCAGTGCAAGGAACTGAAGCTGGGTGCTCAGCGCTTAGTTTGTAACGACAGCAGCACTGAAGCTGAAGCACTTTTGTTTTAATTTTCATAACTGATGCAGCGAGGCCAGAGGTGCCAGAGCCAGGAGCTGCCCAAGTCTAGAGGCGATGAGGTTCAGCCCTAGCACAAATTAAGCCATGTAGGTCTCATAATCCACAGCACTAGATAGTCTGCACCATCTGCCAGGGAGAGAGTAATTGCCTGCTGTCAACAAGGCCATTTGCTTCCATGGTCAGTAAAGGGAATTCTGCTCCTCTGAAATGTGCAAAGCACTATGGATAGGGTGACCATCCATCTCGTATTAGGCTGGACAATCCTGTATTTGGGGTGCCAAAAAGGCATCCCAATGTATTTTTTAAAAGGGATGAATTGTCCCATATTTGGGCCCTCCCCCGCTGACCTTTTGCGCCAGCAGCTGCTGGTAGGAGTCACATCCCTGAGCCTCCGGGAAGCAGGGAAACGTGGGCAGCTGCTGCTTCCCTGCCACTTCCCCAGGGCTTGGGGAAGGCCGGCGGCTGCTGCTTCCCCAGGACTCCTGGGGAGTGCTGGGGGTGCTGCTTCCCTGGGGTTTGGGGAGGGCCAGCGGCTGCCTCCTCCTTCCTGGCTTTCCAGGACTTGGTGGAGCTGCCCTACCCCTCATTTCTCCCTGCCCTGTATTTGGGACTGGGAGGTATGGTTGCTTTAACTATGGAATAAAAGGTGCCATAAGAGTATTATTGTTAACCACTAGTGTACTGATTGCCTGCAGCCTGAGGAATGCCACATGGTCACACAACCTCTTGTGGGTCCCTGAACTCCAGCAAACTCATAGGCAAGTTAGTTTCAGTTCAGGGCTCTGGGATGCCACATGAGCAGCTGACCAGGAGGTGTGGGGGGTTGGCTTAGTGGCTGTCTAGTCTCTGCTGGATCTTTTCATCTGGATGTGATCACACGTGCAATGAGTTTGTTGTTCTCATTTGAGTCCCTGTGGCCTCACCCCATGTTCACCATGAATGGCAGATCTACATCTACCCAGCCTGTGGAAGTTAAGCTCCCAGCCTGGGTCGACAGACTTGTCTTAGTGGGCCTGGCATTAGTGCTTTGTGGAGTGGCTCTAAAACCCAGTCCCCCCACCCGAAGCATCAGAGCCCCTGCTGTAGCATGAGCCACATCTACCCAGCTCTTTTTACTTCAGCTGTGCAAGCCCAAGCCTGTTCACCCAGGCTGGGAGGTTGGCTGCTGCGTGCACAGACCCTGCCACGTCCGAACAGAACCACACTGGCGGAGAGGTGTGGGGGTGAGAACGCAGGAGTGTCATTCATCTGCACTGGATCTCCAGCCGAGCGATGGGGCAGGGAGTGCCAGATTTGCACTCATGGGGGGCAGGCAGCTGTGGGCAGGACTGAGATGCAGTGGCAGCACTGGACCGGGAACAGGGCTCCCTGTAAGCTGGGAGAGATTCCAGTGCCACCCAGCCGATTGGCAGAGCACTCACAGCCAATAGTGTGTTTCTACTGGTGGTGCACATCCACATGTGTTGGTGCACATGTAACAAAACTTATTCTGCCCATGGAGGGAAAAAATTAGTGAGAACCCTGGCAGGGAGTCCCAGGACTGGAGTGAGGGGGGGGCGCTGCCGTCAGGCCGGAGAGGCACTGGGACACAGCTCCACGTATCTAGCGTTTGCCAGCTCTGTACCTGGCTCAGCACTGCCTCTGTTTCATTAGCACTGACATTTACCGAACAGACTCCAGCCAGCTCTCCAACACAAGAGCACCTGCTCGCTCCTGTCTAATTTCTGCTCTGAAGGGCAAGGCGAATATTTCACGCTGCAGCTGCACAGTTGCTAATTACCCTGTCAGCCAGGCCTTACAGCTTTCACCTTTGATTGATTAAGCATGTGATTTTTGCGAGAGTTCAGCGATCAGGCACCACACCGGTTAGAAAGGCGTGGACGCAGGCTGGCAAGAGGTCTTGCAACTGACTCTGGGCTCCTTCTCTATGACACTGCTGCAGGTGGACAGATGGGGTGACACCCAGGGCTGGCTGATGGACCCAGCTCTCCTTGGAGCTGTTGCTGTAGCACTCGGGCTCTGCTGCCTCTGCCGTGAATTGGCTGAAGAGGATTCCCTGCTCTCCATCCCCACTGAACTGACGCCAGCTGCTGAGGCTTGGGATGAGCAGGTAGTGTTAAACCACATACCCCTATGGCCATGACTGGTGCAGAGCTGCAGTGTGATGTTACATCTCCATCCCTAGAGTTTTTTAAGTCCCAGCTTGACAAAGTCCTGGCTGGGATGACTTAGTTGGGGTTGGGGTTGGTCCTGCTTCGGGCAGAGGACTGGACTAGGTGATCTCCTGAAGTCCCTTCCAGCCCTAGGATTCTATGATTCTATATAAATTGTTTAAGGGATTAATTTGCATATCTGCAAATAGTTTGTGCATGGTCGTAAATATCAGTTTTAAAAGCAGTGGGGAATTACTGGCGCAAGAGGTCTTGGTTTGTCAGCCCTGCTGAAAGATGTGCTTTTGTCCTCAGGGAAGGTCACCTGCACAGATGGCCTTAGCAGCTTGCCTCACATGCAACTGGGGGGCATGGGACTAGTGTCTCCTCTAATTTTTTCCCTCCGTGAGCAGAATAAATTTTGTTATGTGCACCAATGCATGTGTGGATGTGCACCACCGGCAGAAACACACACTGCCAGCTGTGGGCTCTCTGCCTATCCTCTGGGCTGTGCCTGAATCTCTCCTGGGTGGCCGCCCAAGTGCTCAGCTTACAGGGAATGCTGGATGGGACCTTCTCTAGCAGCCCCTGAGGCGCAGTTCAGTCGCCCTCCCCTTGTACGTCTCTGGCAAGCCTGGTGCTGAGCTTGTGTAGGGAATGTGGCAGCAGGAACGCAATGCTGCTGAAGGCTGGGAGGAATGTGTCTCCCAGAGATCATTTGCATGAGAATGCAAAGGTGTGCATGTGTGATACCTGAGACTGATACAAGGTGTGCTGCACTGGGTCACCGTAGATCCATTGCAAAATCGATGAACACAACTGGTACGACCAACCAAGTACAGGGTTCTGGCCATGAGGGCTCTGCACAATGATTTCGGACATTTGGGTATGGAAAGAACACTTGAGCTTCTCTATAATAGGTTCTATTGGCCCCGGATGGCCGAGGATGTACGCAGGAAATGTGAGATGTGTGCTCAATGTGTTCAACGCAAAACTCTGCCCACTAGAGCAGCCTATCTGCAGAGCATCACGACCAGCAAACCCTTGGAACTGGTATGCATTGACTTCTTGTCTCTGGAACTAGATAGGAAGAATATTGGAAACATCTTAGTGGTAACCGATCACTATACCCGATATACTCAGGCCTACCCCACACGTGACCAGAGAGCCACCACTGTGGCATGGGTATTGTGGGAAAAGTACTTCTCAGTGTTTGGACTTCCAACTCAGATACACTCTGACCAGGGGCGAGACGTTGAGAGTCAACTCTTAAAGGAGGTGCTAAGAGTGGCAGGAATAAAGAAGTCCAGGACAACCCCTTACCACCCACAAGGTAACCCTCAGCCAGAACCGTTTAACCGAACCTTATTGGATATGCTGGGGACATTGCACCCAGAGCAGAAAGCGGCCTGGAGTTAACATGTTGTCTTTTTGGTGCGTGCCTACAATGCCACAAAGAATGATGCTATGGGAGCCACCCCCTATTTGCTAATGTTTGGACGAGAGCCCAGACTACCAATAGACTTGTGTTTCAGGGTGTCAGGGGATGGGGAAGGCTATGAGACACATCTGCAGTATGTTTCCCGACTAAGGGAAAAGCTGCAGGATGCCTACCGTTTGGCTACGGCAGCTGCCCGCAGGAACACAGATCGTAACAAACACCGGTATGATGCAAGAGTGCTCCCTCAGGAGCTCCAACCTGGGGACTGAGTTCCCCTGTGGAATCTAGGGGTTGCTGGTAAACACAAGATTGCCGATAGATGGAAGGCAACACCCTACCTGGTGGTGGAAAGACTTAAGGACCTACCTGTTTATAAGATTAAACCTGAGAACGGATCAGGGCCAATGAAGACAGTTCAAAGGAATCTCCTACTGCCCGTGGGAGAGTTGGTTGGTGCAACTTCAGAGATGGACTATGACATATGGCCGGGGTGCAAAGAAAGTGCAAGGTCACATCCAATACCCAACACAGGCAGTGGGTGCGGTGGAGATGATTTACCCTTATCCAGCACCTTCGAGAGTGACTCTGAAGAGGATGAGGTTCCCATAGAACACCCTAGAATGGGAACCAGATCCCAGAGTCTATCACAGGAACCTGGGGAACCTTTGGCACTGAATCCCAGAGCAGAAGTGTTTAGGCCCAGGCCTGGGGACCCCACTTCCACAAGACTAGTCTGGGATGATGAACCTGCCCCAATTGCCGATAGTTTGGAGGAGAACCAGGCATGTGCAGATACACCCCGATTAGCTGACGGAGACATTTTTGTCCAGAATATCCCAGTCTGTGAGCGAGAGACACAAGGGCCAATGCGGGTAGAAAGGGAGTCCCCGAGTGAACGCCCCTTATCCCTACTGTCAGAGGAGGAGCCCGCAATCCCGTTATCCCCATCCTCAATAGGCGAGATAGAGTCATAAAGCCCATAAATAGACTAATTTATAAGGCACCTGGAGTAGCTGGGGAGGATGTAATACATCTGGCACACAGACTTGTGGAAGCCATAGTGAGCTTTCTCAGGCCATTAGAGGGGAATTCATGTGGATGTTATAATTGAAAGTGTGTTTTGCCAGGATGTCAAATTCTCGGCGGGGGGGAGGATGTAGGGAATGTGGCAGCAGGAACGCAGTGCTGCTGAAGGCTGGGAGGAATGTGTCTCCCAGAGATCATTTGCATGAGAATGCAAAGGTGTGCATGTGTGATACCTTTTCAGGCAAAGCCTAATGGGTAGCAAGTAAGCCATGAGATTTGGTCTATTGTAAACATGTAGTTGTAAAATCACAATTTAAGCTGACTCTTAGTGCGGGAGTTGTGAGATCTCACCAATGCTCTGGGTTGTTGTGGGGAGGGGGAGGGGGGGGGACAGGGCAGTCACCATAGCTGCATAAGACATTGATTACACAGGGCTCCCTGGTTTAAAGCATTGTAAAGGTGTATGGGAGGGGTGTTGGTTAAGTCAGCTTACTCAGTGCTGTGACTCTGCAAATGCCTTGGCTATATAGCTATAAAACTGGCTTCACTATCCCTCCCCACCTGTTGAAAGGTAGAGGTGGATACTAGTGTGTTGGTGAAACCCCACTAGAGGTATCAAGAGTTGAAATAGTAGAGTAGCAGCTGGGGCCATGTAGAGCTGCAATTATTGTGTTCTGCCTCAGGGTTATCCTGAGCAGTGGGGGACCAGTGGCTGGCCAGTAGGTGGAGCAGTGGATGACAGTGACTGGTAGGAGTGGCAGTGGGCAGCCTGTAGGAGGAATGTTGGACAGCTGGTAGAACAAACAGGAGATGAGGGTGGCTGGTGGCAGTAAGGGGATGCTGCAGACAAGTGGACAGCTAGTACTGCCCTGGTGATGTATCTGTGGGCGCTGGGTTCGGGACTGCACCGCAGAAGGCACACCCTGTAACTGTGTGTGGGGTAAAGGGCCAAGAGCCCCAGCAAGAGACTTGGTTCTACTGCATATGGGGATGATATCTTGGTAAAGGGGTTTGTCTCTTCTTTGCTTAGATATACTGCATCTGTCACTGTAACCTTGGAGTAGGTTATGGTCATTAAACAAGCCATTTCTATCTCAGACTCTGTGCTTGCGAGTGGGGGGAGAACCGCCTTACAGGCATGCAGCACGGGGGTGAAATTGTCCCAGGCCACTGGGTGGGGGCTCGAGCCAGTTGGCTGTATCCTTGACAGGAAAACCCCCCAGGAGTTGAACCCGGCCCTTCTGGCAGGCACCTGGCATTAATAGAAGGGTTACACTTGGAATGTGAGTGATGGAACTGAGCTCCACCAAACTCATCTCATGGGTGCCACGATACAGCCATTAGAAGAGAACAAGTTTTGGTCCCTCCCGGGCTGGGCTGGAATTAAGCTAGCTGCTGACTGAACCATCCAGACCCTACTAAGTGCTAATTTGAGAGAGAATCTCCCGTGGGGATGAAATGTGTCCAGTGGCAATAAAACTATTGTTGGGGTGGAGGGAGCTGAGCTGCACACACCTCCACCTGTTAGACATGTTGAGATCACGTTGACCACTCTCCTGGACTGGACAGACCAGACTCCGTTGCTGCAGATGGTTTCCAGTCGAGAAGAATTGGCAGCAATCACTGCCCCAGGCTGGCCCACAGCTGGGACATCTGCAGTGCCCTGGCAGGACTACAGGGCTGGTGGGCTGCAGAGCATGTGGGTGGGCCAGTGGGCAGTGGGACCCTGAGGGCCAGTGAACCCGTGGGACTGGCAGGTGGCAGGACCCCAGTGGTGGTGGTGGTTGTTGGAAGCTGGCAAAGCCTGTGTGGATGGTGTTCAGCAGGACCCTGGGAGGCCAGCAAAGCACATGGGACCAACAGGACCCCACAGGGGCTGTCCAGAGGATGAGATCTGTGGCTTGAAGAGGCAGCAGTGAGGCCAGTCTCCCCCAGGTGTGGGGCAGCTGGGTACAAAGTCTGGAGGTTCTGCAGCACCCCCACGCCCCTGCTACTTGCACCTATGTGAGTGTTTCTGCAAACCAAAGCTTTTTGCAGCTGTTAGGTCTGCCAGGGGACTCTGGGGGAGGGAGCTGGACTCAGTGCAAACCTGCTGCCAGCAGTGGGACCCAAGAGGGTTCACCGAGGGATTAACTGGAAGACCTTAAGGCTGCAGGGAGGTGGATGTCACTCAGGGCGTCAGCGGCCCAGCATTATCGGTAGTGAAGCGGGATAGAGAGCGAGCCCAGCTTGCCTCTCAGATCCAGTTTGTAGGGCTAGTGGATAGGAAAACATCCTCTCCTTGAAGCTGAGTGTCTTTGAGACTGAGATAATAGTTCATAAGACAAGAGATCCATGCAGCCCTGAGCCCTCTCCCTGCCCTCCCAAACACTTTTAGTGGCAGAGCTTCTCTTTAAAGCTTAAAGTGATGTGCCCTGGCTATTAAGTGGTCATGTTGCTCACTCGCTAGATTACAAGACAGCCTCAAGGAATTAACAGGAAACCCCTTTGCACCAACACCATATTGTTTAAAAGTTAAAGAAACTAACAGCCCTGGAGATGAAAGTTCTCCGTTCAGATATGAAGCAGGTAATAGAATATCCATTGCATCACAATGGCCGTGTTTTATGCATTTATGCACTGCACTGGTATAAGTGATGAGGTGAGTGTCTAGGAAGGAGTACAGCAGAAAGGGACCTAGGGGCACGAGTGGACCACAAGCTAAATACGAGTCAACGGTGTGACTCATCTTCAAAGGAAACCTGAACCTCCACTTCCAACGGCCAGCCTGGGGATGTCATAAAACTTTGCCAGACTCTAAAAATCAGGGCCTGACCAGCCACGGGATTTATGGCTCATTATAACAATCTGTAACTGATGGGCGCCCAGCCCACCCTCTATTTTCTCTCCTAACGGGAGGGCTGCTCACTGACTTCTCTCTGTAAGTTTCCTAGAGTGCGTCTACACAGCAAAGTTATTTTGGAATAACGCCCGCTATTCTGCAATTACTTTGTCAGCATCTACCCAGTAAAACCGTTATTTCAGAATACTTTTGAAACAGTGGCTAGCTTATGCTGAGTTCTCTAAACCTCATTCTATGATGGATAGCGCCTATTCTGAAATAGATATAGTCAGGGAATAGACGCCATTAGTAAATAGGGGTCTCCAGCCCCGCCCAGCGTGCCTTGCTGGCCAATCAGTGTGGATGCTCTACTTCAAAATAGCTGAGCGCTATTTCAAGATGCATTTTATGTGTAGATGTGCTCTTTCAAAATCAGTTGTTCTGGAAGATCTGTTCTGGAACAGCTTATGATGAAATAACATGGTTGTGTAAACATAGCCTTTGACCTGAAGCACTTTATATATGTTCAATCGCTTGTCTCTTTCACCAGCAGGAATAAGAGATTTAGATCACCTCCATGGTCTCTGTGTTACCCACACACTTAGGGGTATGAGTTTCCTCTACTGCCCTAGTTCAGAGCCTATTTGCCCTTTAGCTCAGACTGTAGCAGCACTGGCACTAAGCTCCAGAGGGCACAGGTTCAAGCCCACTTGTGGGTGGTTACACCTGTACTGCAGAAAAGGCAGCCTCCCCCTGGAGGGGTTTGGTTCAGAAGAAAGTGTTTTCTCCAGAAAACAGAGAGTGATTATGTCTTATTGTTATGGTAGCACCTAGAGACTCGATTTGAGATCAGGGCCCTATCATGCCAGGTGCTGAGCAGAGGCATAGTAAGAGACAATCCTTTTTACGAGGAATTTACATTCATAACAGATGAAACAGAAAAGGGATGGGAGGAGAAATGAAGAGAAAGTGATGTGTCTAAGGTCAAAGAAGAGTGATTAAGTGATCACTTAATCAATCAGTGATTAAGCCATACTGATAGCCCACTTGCCTGATTCCTAGATCCAGAGTCTACTCAGGGCCCTTTGACTCAGACAGTCTCATCTCAAGCAGCTAGTGCAGAGCAGCAATTTACAATGTCAGCTGTTGGGTTTGGTCTTTTTTTAAAAGTCTGTGGTGACTGGTGCGCCTCCACACTCCCCAGGAAACTACTTCACAGGTGAATAAACCCACCGTCATTTATTCTTTGTCTTGTCCTGCTCTGTTTGAAAGCACATATTTATCAATGGGCTGCTCAATGTGACAGAGGAGACAGTTGCATTTTTATCAGATTAATTCAATTGAACAATGGCTGTGCAGAATAAAGCAGCAGTGTGGCCTAGTAGCTAGACCACTGACTGACTTTCAGGAGACCTAGGTTCTTTTCGTCTCAATCTCTGCTGCTGACCTGCTGGGTGATGACAGCCAGCTCACACCACCAATCTGTGCCTCAGTTTCCCCCTCATGGTACTGACCTCTTTGCGTCGTGCTTGAAGAACTACCAGTGATATTATTAGTAGCTGCTCTCATGAGGATACAGCCTTCCTTTGGCAATCAGCTCAGGAGGGAAATATGAGAGATGAGGCCAAATTTTCACCTCACTGATGAATGTGGAAATCAGATGGGATGCAGCTAAGTGAGAAGAGAATCAGGAACTTCAAATGTGGTTCCGCCCAACCCCCACCCCCTCTCTTTCCCAGAAAAATAACTGCTGGCAGCTAGGCAGGCTAAAGGCCTTCTCCCTGCCTTTTCACAGCAGTGCAGATCTCAGGCTGACAGCTGCACAGCTGGGGGAAGGCAGGGAGAAGGAGCTCTTAGCCTGCCTAGCTGCTGGCTGACAGCTGCAGAGCAGCTTCAAGGTGTGCTTAAACTGAGTTACACACAACTTGAAGCCACATATTTCAAGGGCTTGCTGTACATTTATTGTTCCTGTTGACTACCCACACTCAACCTCCCAAATAGCCACATGTGGCTAGTGGCTAGCTTGCTGGGTACAGATGGCACTTGGTCCTGCCATGAGTGCAGGGGCCTGGACTGGATGATCTCTTCCAGGTCTAGTGATCTGTGATTATATGATTCTATATTTATGGGCTCTCTGTGACTCCAGACAGAATAAGAACATAAGAACGGCCACATGGGGTCAGACCAAGGGTCAATCTAGCCCAGTATCCTGTCTTGCCAATGCCTGATGTACCAGAGGGTGTGAACAGAACTGGCAATCATCCAGTGATCCCTCTCCTGCCATCCATTTCCAGCATCGGACAAACAGAGGCTAGGGACACCATTCCCACCTGTCCTAGCTAATAGTCATTGATGGATCTAACCTCCATGAATAACCCTGCTAAAGTCTTGGTCTTCATAACCTCCTCTGGCCAGAAGTTCCACAGGCCGACCACGCGCTGCAAGAAGAAAAACTTCCTTTTGTTTGTTTTAAACCTGCTCCCCATTCATTTCATTGGGTGACCCCTACTACTTATGGTATGGGAACACAGAAACAACTTGTCCTTACTCACTTTTCTCACACCAGCCATGATGTTATAGATCTCTGTCATATCCCCACTTAGTCTCCTCTTTTCTAAACTGAAAAGTCCCAGTCTTTTTAATCTTTCTTCACATGGCTCCCGTTCCAAACTCTTCCTCATTTGTGTTGCCCTTTTCTGAACTTTTTCCAATCCTAAAATGATCGCAACCATATCCGTATGCAGTATTCAGGATGTGGGCGTATCATGGATTTATATAGAAACAATAAGATACTCCCTGTCTAATTATCTATCCCTTTTTTTAATGATTCCTAGTATTCTGTTTGCCTTTTTGACTGGGGTTCACATTGTGTGGATGTTTTCAGAGAACTATCCACCATGACTCCAAAATCTCTCTAAGTAGTTGTAGCTAAATTAGTCCCCATCATTTTGTATGTAGAGTTGAGATTATTTTTTCCAATGGCAATTACTTTATATTTATCATCATTAAATCTCATTTGCCATTTTTTTGCCCAATCACTTAGTTTTGTGAGATCTTTCTGAAGTTCTTCACAGTCTGCTTTGTTCTTAACTGTCTTGAGCAGTTTAGTATCATCTGCAAATGTTGCCATCTCACTGTTTACCCCATCTTGAAATAATTTATAAATAGTTTGATAAATAGGACTGGTCCCAGTACATACACTTGGGGGATACCATGAGTTACCTCTCTCCATTCGGAAAACTTACCATTTATTTCCACCCTTTGTTTCCTGTCTTTTAATCGTGAGAGGATCTTCTCTCTTATACCATGATAGCTTACTTTACTTAATAACTTTTGGTGCTGAACTTTGTCAAAGGCTTTCTGGAATGAAGTACACTATATCCACTGGCTCTCCCTTGTCCATGTGCCTATTGTCCCTTCAAAGAACTCTAGTAGATTAGTGAAGCATGATTTCCCTTTACAGAAACCATATTGATTTCGCCCCAATAAATTATGTTCTTCTATGAGTCTGACAATGTTATTCTTTGCTATAGTTTTAACTAATTTGACAGGTTCTGGTGTCAGTACTGGGCAAATTAGTTGAAACTATAGTAAAAAGAATGGCTCAGGTTTGGGAATCTCCCTAACATCCTCAGTTATGAAGACGTAAGCAAAGAATTCATTTAGCTTCTGTGCAATGGCCTTATCATCTCTGAGTGCTCCTTTAGCATCTCAGTGGTACTGTGGCCCCTCTGATTGTTTAGCAGACTTCCTGCTTCTGAGGTAGTTAAAAACATTTTGCTATTACTTTTTGTGGTTTTGGCTTTTCTTGTTAATTTTACAGTTAACTAGACAGATTTTATGTTCCTTTCCATTTCCCCCACTGGGATTTAACTTCAATTTTTTAAATGTTACCATTTTATCTCTCACGTCTTTATTTACTTGGTTATTAAGCAACAGTGGCACTTTTTTGGTTCTTTTACTGTGTGTTTTGTTTTGTTTTAATTTGGAGTATACATTTAAGTTGAGCCTCTATTAATCTGTCTTTGAAAAGTTTCCATGAAGCTTGCAGGGATTTTACCTTTGGCACCTCATCTTGTAATGGCTATTTAACTAACCTCATTTTTGTCTAGTTTCCCTTTCTGACATTAACAGCCACAGTGCTGGGCTGCTGAGGTATTTTTCCCACCACAGAGATGTTAAATTGTATTACGTTATGATCACCACGTGGTCCAGTTATATTCACCTTTTGCACCAGATCCTGTGCTCTGCATAGGCCTGAATCAAGAATTGCATCTCCCCTTGTGGATTCCAGAACTACTTGCTCTAGGAAGCAGTCATTTAAGGTTTCAAGAAATTTTATTTCTGCATCCTGTCCTGAGGTGATGTGTACCCAGTCAACAAAGGGATTGTTGAAGTCCCCCATTATTACTGATTTTTTTATTTTGATAGTTTCTCTAATTTCCTTTAGCATTTCATAGTTACTATCACTATCTTGGTCAGGCAGTCAATTATATATCCCAACTCCTAATGTCAGTATTATTAGAATATGGAATTACTATCCATAGAGATTCTACGGAATATTTTAGTTCGTTTAAAATATTTACTTCATTTGATTCAATATTTTCTTTCACGTATAGTGCCACTCCCCCACCAGCACAACCTGTTCTATCCTTCCGATACATTTTGTACCCTGATATGACTGTAACCCATGGATTGTCGTCATTCCACCAAGCTTTCTGTGATGCCTATTATATCAATATCCTCCTTTAACATAAGGCACTATAGTTCACCCATCTTATTATTTAGACTTCTAGTGTTTGTGTATAAGCACTTTAAAAATTGTCACTATTTATCTGTTTGCCATTTCCTGATATGTTAGACTATTTTCCATTTGATTGTTTCTCATCTGTTCCATATTTTATCATCTTCCACCCTCCTGCTTACTATAATATGGAGAATCTCTATTTATAGTCCCACCCCTAAGCCATGTGTCTGTTCGATCCATGTGCTCCTCTGCCCCATCGGCTTTCCACCAACCCTTAGTTTTAAAAACTACCCTATGACCTTTTCAATGTCAAGTGCCAGCAGTTTGGTTCCATTTTGGGTTAGATGGAGCCCATACTTCCTCTACAGGTTCCCCCTTTCCCAAACGTTTCCCCAGTTCCTAATGAATCGAAGCCCCTCCTCCCTACACCACTGTCTCATCCACGCACTGAGACTCTGAAGTTCTGCCTGCTTACCAGGCCCTGCACATGGTACTGGAAGCATTTTAGAGAGTGCTACCATAGAGGTCCTGAATTTCAATCTCTTTCTTAGCAGCCTAAATTTGGCCTCCAGAACCTCTGTCCTTCCCTTCCCTATGTCATTGGTGCCTACATGTACCATGGCCAGTGGCACTTCCCGAGCACTACACATAAGTCTATCTTGATGTCTCAAGAGATCTGCAACCTTCGCACCAGGCAGGCAAGTCACCATACAGTTCTCCCAGTCATCACAAACCCAGCTATCTGTGTTTCTAATCATTGAATCCCCCATTACTAACACCAGCCTTGTCCTAATGACTGGAGTTGCCTCCCCCAGAGAGGTGTCCCCAGTGCGAGAGGATACCACAACATCAACTGGAAGGAGGGTCACAACTATGGGATGGTTTTCCTTTGCTCCAGTTGAATGTTCTCCTCCTCTGAGTCTTTCACTCTCCCCAACATCACAGGGGCTGTCTGAATGGAGGTGGGACAGTTCTACAGTGTCCCAGAAAGCCTCATCCATGTACATCTCTGCCTCCCTTAACTCTTCCCATTCAGATACCCTGGCCTCCAAAGCCTGTATGTGGTCTCTGACGGCCAGGAGCTCCTTGCAGAGAATGCACACACCATCCATAGGGCAGGTAATCAACCATATGTGCTACATTGGGTGCAATAAACAGGAAAACCCCCCTACTCTGCTATGGGGATTATACAAATAATTTGATTCTTGATAGAGTTTTAATTTAAATCAGGTTGTTTTGGTTTTAGGTTAGTTTAAAAAAAGTTTTAAAAAATGCTAAGTGTATCTAGTCCCCTGCAGGCTCCCCCTCTAAAATCCCACAGGAAGCTTCCTGTTAGCTGCTCCTATTTGCTAAGTTACCTGGTCACTTACTAGCAGGCTTTATATGGCCCTGGCCTTCCTGATAGCCCTGCCCCCGGTTAAGGGTCAACCAATTAATAGAGGGATATAGATTTCAACTACTCGTTAAGAAGCTCACAGCTTCCAACTGCCAGCCTCACACATGGTCCTTCAAACAACTCAAATAGCCTCAGCTTACAGGTAAAATATATTTTGTCCAAATGCCACCCCTGCAAACTTCCCTTGGCTCTGCAAGTTGAGCTGGGCCCTGTTCTTCTGCATTACTGCCTGCAGAAGTGCCACTGATAGGGTCTTGGGCTTGGTCTACACTAGGCAGGTAAGTCGATTGTAGATACACAATTCTAGGTACAGCAATTGTGTAGCTAGAATCGACTTATCTGCAACTGACTTACCTGGCCATCTTCATAGAGGGAGGTTGAGGAGACAAACTCCCCCCTGTGACCTCCCTTACTCCTTGCAATATTGAGGAGTACAGGGGTCAACTGCTCACCCCACATAGTTCGATTTCGTGCATCTCTACCTGGCAAGCGAAACTGAACTCTGGAAGATGGACCCTGATTGGGTCAATCTTCCCATAGTCTGATGTGCCCTTAGAAAACTAGTCTGTTGATGATGCACAAGCCGGAAGAGAAGCCAGAGCTGGGCTGTCTCTGCAGGGTGAATGCCAATATACTCCTCTCCAGAAGTAAAAACTGACTTCAGTAATTAATATGCAAGATGCTTGTCGGACTGTCAATAACACACTGGGACCATGACCGCTGGCTAAGAGGGGGACATTGTTATGTCAACTTCTAGAGGAGAACTAGTGTGGGGAGACAGCAAAGGACAAGCTGCGTCCAGTTCCTCCCAGACAGGTTTCTGCTCTTGGGTTAGTGTCATGTGGAGCTGGCAGGGGGTGGGTTGGGGGCCTTGGAGGGAGTGGAGAGAGCTTTTTCCTTGACTTAACCTTGACAACGCAAAGCAAAATAGCCAGCAAATCATTTCTAAAGGGCCATAATAGAGACAATCAAGTGGCTGCTGTTCACAAGCATCTATTATGCTCCCGACATGAGCGCAGATAAGCATTTAACTAATACCTGATGGCTTTCTAGCCCTCTGCAGGCTGTCAGCCAGCGGTTTCTCTATTATATCCACAAAACCTCTGTTTTCCCAACCCCGGTGTTCACTCGCTCTCTATTCATCTGCAATACAACCTGCAATTTTCTGCCCACTTTGCTTAAGTGCTGGTGATTTGTTGAAGTCACAAAAGACAGGCAGAGCTTTTCAGAGCCCACATGCTGGTTGTAAGTGAGGTTAGAAAAACACCAGGCTCTCCTGCCTCTTCACTGTCAAATAGGCTTGAACAAGTGCAGGGTTCCCTTGGAGGTTTGGTTTGGATGCATGTTCAGAAGCAGTGGCGTTTAACTGAATATCTCTGTTGGGAAATTCATGTTGCAGTTGGGGAGGTGTAGGTTGGATATTAGGAAAACCTAGTTCACCAGGAGGGTGCTGAAGCACTGGAATGTGTTACCTCGAGAGGTGGTGGAATCTCCATCCCTAGAGGTTCTTAAGTCCCAGCTTGACAAAGCCCCGACTGGGATGATTTAGTTAGGGTTGAAACTGCTTTGAGCTGTTGGCTGGACTGGATGACCTCCTGAGGTCTCTTCCAACCCTATGATTTAAGAACAGGTTAGAAAAATGTCTATCAGGGACGGTCTAGACAGTACTAGGTCCTGCCATGAGGGCAGGGGGCTGGACTTGATGGCCTCTCAGGGTCCCTTCCAGTCCTAACATTCTGTGATTCTATGATTCTATTATTCTAAATCATGCTGGGAACCTTGTAAGATTCCTGGTATGGCCAGCGCAGGTGACTGGCCTTTCCAAGTTACTGCCAATGTGCCCCACTCTCCTATGTGTCGAGCAGCCAGTACAAATGTAACTCGTGTTGCCTAAGTGGTTTGGATGACCAGATTTCTTCTGGACTTTGATACAAGGACTGACCCCCTTATGTGTGTCTTGGTGGTTTGTTCCAACCAAAATTGGGTCCTAATGGAGTCTAGAAATTCTTCGCATCAAACACCAAGAGGGGATCATCACATCCAGACTTTGGAGCTGAGCTCCAACTTTTGTAGCTGCTCTGCATGAGCCCCACCCCTTCCTGGGTCCAGATCTAATCCCTCAGCTTTACGGAAAATATGGGTCTTGATCTCCATTTCTACAAAGATATGGCAGAGACCAAAGTTGGTTTTAGACTCCAGCAAAGAAAGAAGCTGCAGAGGAGCAATGACTTGTGCCTTTATTTTTTTTGTGGATGCAGCAAGAAGTCCAGAAAAGATCTGTTAGATATGCTTTTTTATATTTAAACCTAGGGTCTTTTCTCACTGAAAGATTCTATATACTAGAGCTAGTAAAATAGTAACATCACAAGAGGCCAGAAACTGAACACAATTGAGAGGAAGGGGTTCTTAGACAGCTTGGAACACTATTTTATTTTATTTTTGGTTGTTTTTTCTTGTTAAAACATATTTCAGTGCAATAACTGATAAAACAGTTTGAGAAAAAGAGTCTATGTTGGCTCTGTTTGAAGGACATTCACAAACCACGTACTCTGACACCTCCAAGAAGTTCTCTAACAAAACACAGAAAGACCAGATTCCCCATCTCTAAGATTTCTAGTTAAAATCCAGACACAAATAAACCCACTGGAATTATTCCAACTGTTTTAAATAATTCCAACTGTATTTAAATAAATTAAATAAATAAATAAAAATAAAGGAACCAAAATGAAATTTGAAACTCTTTGTTTTATGCCAGTTACATTGGCAAAACAATGCACATTTCATTACAATTGACCTGTTTTTGCAAAGCAGCTCAATTTCAACAAAACCTGTTTGGTTGGTTTTTTTAAATAGAAAAGGGCTTCTGTCAAAAAACAGAATAAATTGACCAGTTCATGAAATATACAATAGCTGTCACTAGTAATAAACTTTCCTTTGGAGAAGAACATAGACAGTCATCCTTCACATCTGTCTAGAGACACCATAATTACTAATATCTGGGAGCAGATAGAGATGGGTGAACAGCTCTAGTGTTTGCTAACTAGCTTGGCTCATCCAGCCTGCTTCCCTGAAAAGAGACAAGATTGTGTTGTAATAAATCATGAAGGGGATTCCTTCCTGAGGCTCTGGACAGAGATGCAACTTGTGGGTCTTTCTACCACATGTGGTTCCCTTAATGCCTGGCTGGGACTAAGAGACTCATGACTACACTGCAATCTCATTTCTCTCTCTCTCTCTCTCTCTCTCTCTCCCTCTCCCTCTCTCTCCCACACACACACACACACACACACACAAGATTGTCAGCTGTTTGGGGCAGAGAATATCTTTTCTCTGTGTTTGCACAGGACCTAACTCAGTGGGTCCATGACTAGAGCATCTCTGTGCAATCTTAATAATTAATGAATTCAAATAAGCTAGCATGCCTGCACTCTTGACTCCAATACTGCTTTTACCACATGATACAAGGATGGGGTGTGGACCATGTTGGTTGCCAACACATATTTCACATATCACTAACCGTAGCTTATCAATATTTTTTTGCCATTACACATGCACACCTCTCAAAGCACATTAACTCAGCCCCATGAGAAGCTACAGGTTGAATCTCTCTAGTCCTGCCTCCTCGGGGCCTGACCGAAGCCAGACGAGAGAATTTGCTGGACCACGGGAGGTCAATATTATGTAGCAGCATTACTAACTCTTCCAGTACTCACGCAGCAGTTAGGGGTAATTCAGGGGTAAATTCCAGCCAATGAACATCACTGAACACTGAGAGCCAGGACCAGTAGCTGCAAACAAACTTTATGGGATCACGGGAAACCTGGACAAACCCAGAAGAAGTGGTCGTCCAGCTAACTAAAATCATGATGGATTACAGGTGTTCAGTGCTCAGTGCTGTTTGTTAGCTGGAATTTACCCCTAAATTCTGCACTGGACGAGAGAGGTTCAACCTGTAATGGAAGCATTACACCCATTTCATGGCTGGGGAAATTTAAGTGCATTGGTCACATGGGCTACGTCTACACTAGCTCCTGCCTTTCGGAAGGGGCATGGTAATGAGCAAGTTGGGAAGAAGCTAATGAGGCGCTGCCATGAATATGCAGAACCTCATTAGCATAATGATGGCCTCATGCGATTCAAAAGCGCTGCTTTCGAATTGTCCACCGTCCATGTAGACGGAGGCCTTTTGAAAAAGCCCCCCAGACTCTGAAAGCCCCTTCTTCCTATTTGACCACCATTATGCTAATGAGGCACTGTATATTCATGGCTGTGCCTCATTAGCATCTACTCAACTCACTCATTACCATGCCCCTACCAAAAGGAAGGGGCTAGTGTAGACGTAGCCATGGTGTGTCGATAGCAGACAGAGGCACAGAACCCAGGGGTCCCACCCAGTGCTCCCTGTAAGCTGAGCACTTGGGGCTGCCCAGGAAAGATTCAGGTGCTGCCCAGCTGATTAGCAGAGCACCCACAGCCAGAAGCCTGTGTGTCTATCGTTGGTGCACATCTGCAGATGCCTTGGCGCACACAACAAAATTTATTCTGCCCATGGGTAGAAAAAATTAGAGGGAACCCTGGTCCCAATTCCCAGTACTAAACACAAGGCTGTATAGTCCTGCCAGGGCTGGCATTAGCACCTGGGAATCCTGGCTTCCTGGCTCCTCCTCTACATTAGGCAACACATCCTCCATAAATAAGAAGTGTTTATGGAACAGATGATGAAACTTCTCATGTTGTTTTCAATGAAGACTCAAAAAGCCACAGGGAACATTCTGGGGGGGAAACTGAGTTCTTTGAAGAAAAAAAATCGATTAAAAATATTGTCAAGGCTCTGTTTTGAATCCAGGGCTGAGGGAATGCTTGATGGCTGATGTTGCCCAGTACTAGAGCCAAGTGATAAGCCTCTGTGGATGCTGCTTGTGATTAACAGGATGGCAGGATGGGTCCCCTGGGGTTCACAAATAAGTCACTCCTTGTTCTTAGAGTATTGTTTAGTAGTGTCACAGGACCCTTCGTTGCTTGTTCTTAGAGTATTTCTGCTCTAGTGCTCTCCTGGGTCCTCTTATTAGCAGTCATGGGTACTGATATGACCCGTTTAACTTTAGTAGGTACATGTCTCACTCTGCTGCCCTGGGAGACATAGCTATTTTCTCCATGTTACAGGCTGGGGACTCAGAGCCAGACAGGCTAAATGATGGGGCCAAGGCCACATCAGAAGCTTGTGATGGAGCAAAGACTCAAACCCAGGAGCGCTTGAGGTTTAAGGCTCAGGTTGCTAATTACTGCGTCAACTCTGCTGTGTTACAGCTGGTTAAAAAAACATACCCAGTAAAAGGATTTTGACAATAGGTTCAAGGTGGTTTTATGAACATTTTCTAAAGCTGAAACATTGCCCCAGGAAAGAAAAAAAATTTAAAAAAAAATGTTAATAAAGTTAAAAATACAACAAAGCCCAGAAAACACTGACAATGTTTTTCTGAGAGTTGAAAAATTCTGATCAGCTCTACCTAGGGCTAGTGGGCTCTCAAGTGTCAGTGCTTCTTCATAACTCTGCAAAAAATACCCACCAACTCTGCAAAAAATACCCAGGACTCTCTTTTCTTCACAGATACTGAGGGTCACCTAATACCTGGGATTTGGGAAATATATTTCTACTATTGCCTTCTTGCAAAATATCCCTTATGGCAGGGCTCTGAAAACAGCCAAGGAAAATACCAGGTGGGGGCTTTGAAAAGGTAGGAGAAGCCTGGGAATTTGCTTGCACACATACACACACACACACACATATACACACATAAGCACAGTGGAATGGAAGGTTTCAGAACATTTCCAAAATCCAGAACTGACAAAATTCTAAAAGACCCCAAACTCCAGAATTCACCAAAAATCTAAAAAATGTTCCAAACTCTAGAACCGTTGCATTTCTAGAGGTTCCAAACCTGACAATCAATGAAGTTCTACAAAGGTTCCAACTTCTAGACCTCTTCCATTCAGAAATGTCCCAAAATTCATGCTGTTCGTCAAGGTACCAAACTCCAGATGCCGTTGTGTTCCCAAACCTTCTATAACAATGGAGTTTGGCTTCTTTTATCTATCTTAGCCTGGCAAATGTTCTGCAGGTAATTTGAAACACACAAACGCACAACACTAATCTGACCCTAAAATATAAAGCTCTTACAGGCAGCAGGCAAAGTGTAAAGAGCTCCTGGGCAGTGCAAACCTGGGCCTCAAGAGATGAAATGACTCAAATGTTTACCTTACAGGTGAATGGCTAAATCAGATATACACTTCAAGCTGCGTCTAGTGCTCTGTAACTGCATCGCACTTTGCTTACTAGCTTGAGATGCTCAGAGGCAAAGCTGTAGAGCAGGGGTTCTTAACATGGGGTGCACACCCCCCCTTGTGGCGCATGATGTCTGTTCTGGGGGTGCAAAATGTGCCAGATTTTTTTAGAAGGTAAATCATCAAAAACACAAATTAAGCACAGGCACGTAGGTGCAACTGCATTGTTTTGTCAAATGTACATATTTATTAACATTATACGTTTTTAACCATTACTGTAATATGCAAACAGAAAATTATTTTCAAGTTTTTAAGGTTAAGCGTAGTGAAATTGTCTCGCTACAAAATACAGCGTTCCACCACATTGTGGGCAATTTCTTGATGCGCGCACAGATGATGATGTGGCAGCGCAGCAGCTTTGTTTGAATTCAGCTAGCCACTAACTGCTAGTGCATCAGTTACAGTTTACTTCCACAGCAAAATGCCGCAACATCTCTGGGTAGTACTTGCGTATTCTTGTATTCCTCGTGTACTATTATTTGTGGTTAGCAATAACATAAAACTATTTTACATATATTTAATATGAGTTTAAAAGTGTATAGCCCCCCCATCTCCATTTTTGATTTTGGACAAGGGGTGTGAGAACGCATTTTGAGAACCAAAGGGGTGCAGGCTGCAGTAAGGGTTAAGAACTGCTGCTGTAGAGAAAGGCAATGACACTAAGAATAGATACTGCATATTTCAAGTGCAATGTATTGTCTGAAACGCTGGAAAGGGGTCACGGCTGCAGTGCCAGCGCATCCCCTCACCAGTCCTCAGGATGGCAGCACTGCCCAGCTATGCAGTGGCCAAGCCCTAGAGACACAGCTTTCATTTGTTTAGTGTAGTTCGCTCTAACACGCTTTGTATGCTAGTGACGTGCAAAGGACTTGTTTAAATTGTCCCTGGGATGGGCCCCATACTGGAGGATCAAGGCAGCTGTTTAACTAGGCGCAGCAGTGCTGCACAAGAGCTGATGTTAGGATGGTGGAAGAATCCTATATCCTCTTAATGAGATGGAGGTGTTGTTGGGGAGACAGAACACAGCTGCACGCACCTGTCCAGGAAGCCAGGACTCTCACAAAACGCACTGGGCAGGGTAGGAGAAGCTAATGGCTCCTGGCTGCCTCATCTACTTTGTGCCGCGAGGGTGTGAGTGATGAAGATCAGTGTGAAAGGAGTTCCTCCACTTGTGGGGATGGTGATGGACCTGAAGACCTTTGGGTGAGACACCTGCCCGAGGGCTGGTCTCCCACAGCCAGAGGTTGAAGAGGCCTGACCTTGTGTCTCTCACTGTGCTGCCTGCATGTGGTGGGGTGGGATTTTCCTGTCGGTTCTCAGGAGTGATGGAAGGTTGTGCACCAACCCTTGCATTTGCCCGGGGGTGTTTAGTGTGCAGCCTGCATTCTCGGACCAGTCTGCTCTCCTAAGCAGGCCATTTGCAGCATTTACATCTCCCTCCAAATGCTGCAAGTCTGGGCGTAAGGCACTACATAAAGCTTCAGTGTGTGTCAGATGAGCTTAGTGTTCAGGGAAATGTGCCAGACTGAAGATGCTGGGAAGGAAGGCCCAGACAGGGCAAGATTACTCCACATCACACTGCCTGCCAAGGTGCCTCATCTGGGTCCCACCATAAAGTTCTAGGGGACTTTGTGCTGCTTTGGACGAATTTCATTCTTTGCCTCTTGCTGAGCTAGCCAGGAAGTTTCCCAGGCTGTGCCAGCTGCCCTGAGTTTTTACGATGGGCAAAAGTGGCACAGAGAACGATTAAAAGCAGCTGGCCAAAGAGCTGTGAGATGACAGCACCTTCTGATCACTGCTGGTAGGGCAGAGTTTAAGGCCAGACTGGGCCAGTAGCATATGTCATCTGGCCTCCTACACCAGGCTGCAAGGCCTCCTAAACAAACAGTACTGCTGCGGCCTAGTCATGTCAAAGATGCTTTGTTTCCTCCATGGCATGCTGGGAAGAACTTGGCTGCTTGGACTTCATACTTCTGCTGGGAGAGATTCGTGACGGGTACTCTTCTTAGGGTCAAAGCAGCTGGTTACTCTTAAAGATTGGAGCATTAAAGGCCCAAATGGAAAGGAGACATCAAAGCACAGTGGGTAAAGTCATGGCCCCTGAGTTCCAGCACCTCACGGGAACATTGGACCAGTACAGTCCCTGCCCCGTCCCCTCTGTGTGCAGGGGAGAGAGACTCCTGCCCACCCTACTGGGAGGGGCAGCTTGCTTCCTAGGTCATTGAAAAGGGAGGGTCAGGAGCCTGCCCCTTCTGCAGTCCCTTTGGGGCGGGTTGTGTCTTCCAGGGGCTCTGAGAGGGAGAAGTCCCTAGCTTTGTTATTGTCTTTGGCCATTGGATAGGGAGAGCACGGGCTGACAGCACAGGGGTGGGGATGGAGACCAAGTCTGTCCATGTGTCTCCTTCCCTATCTGTACCTCCCAATGAGCCAGTCGGGCCTTTGGTTATCTTCCTATCTTATCAATGATACAGTGTGTTACTCAAACATAAAGGGGTGTACCAAATCTGGTGTGCTGATTTTTAGCCACATATGCAGTTTGGCTGCTTTTCTGGACATCACTGAATTCAGCACATGGAAAAGACAATTGCTTTAGGATCGATTTCATCAAGTAATTCAGCAGCAATGCTATTGTGTTTGGTTCTCCAGCACTGGAGGGGAATGTTTAAACTATGGCAGAAGAAAATGTTTGCAAATGAAATAGCAAGTCCTCTACGGTTTGTGTGGAAAGTAAACAACTGGCAACCTCAAGATCAGAGGCAGAGTCATCTGCCAAGAGGGGGTGCAGTGGCCTGGGACTGGAGCTAGCTTGGAGGAACTTTAACGGGACTGTATCCTTGTGGAATATGCAGTTTTGTCAAAATCACCTGGTGTCAATTTCATTGGAATTTCATCTATGAAGGACACTGGGTGGCGAGGGTTCCTGTCCCATTTCTACACTTGGGGAATGAACTGTTTCATATTTTCCCTATGAAATGATTTTTCATGTAGACATTTAAAAAACCTGTTGGTGCAGTATTATAGTTGCATGCCCAAACATTTAAACTTCAGAGTCTAAATTGGAACAAAACCTTTTGATAGCCTAGCAATAGGAATGTTCCTTCGTGGAGACTTCCATAATTTTGGATTTTTCTGTCAGTTCAGTACGAAGTGAAATTTAAAACAAGGACAAAAACTCCACCACACACAAAACCCTTTGGGAAGTGGAATTGCTATGCTTTGTAGAGGTCTAACCAGGGACACGTCTACACCACAGCTGGTGAAGACACACTACACTGACAGAAACAAGGAGAAGTCCTGTGGCACCTTATAGACTACCAGATTTTTTTGGCTCATAAACTTTCATGGGCAAACACCTACTTTGTCAGATGCATGCAAGCCCACAAATGCTCATACTCCAAAAAAATCTGTTAGTCTATAAGGTACCACAGGACTTCTCCTTGTTTTTGCAGATACAGACTAACACGGTTTATAGCCCTGTGATATGCTGACAGAGTGCTCACTTATCAGCATAGTTTGGACTGGAGATTAGACTTGATGACCTCTCGAGGTCCCTTCCAGTTCTAGTGTTCTATGATGCTATAACTACTCCACCCTTGCAAGACACAGATGCTGTGTCAGAGGGGGAGTGTCCCAACCCACATACAGCCCGGTATGGGACAACAAGAAACTTGGAGGAGAGCTTTTACACAAACCTGAGTGTCATAACTGAGATCAACTTAAGTGGCGATATATTCTATTCTAGGACTTGGGAATGCCTGTTCCTAACTATGTCACCATCCTGTGACCTTGGGCAAATCCCTTCCCTGCACTGTGCCTCAGTTTCCTGTCACACTGTGAACTCTTCAGGACAGTGACTGTCTTTCATTCGGTGTCTGTGCAGCACCTAGCACAATTGGATCCTGAGCTCAGATGGGGAGACTTTTGTAATCATTAATCGACTTCCGCTCAGTGTGGCCCCTTGGGAGGAGTGATCCCCTTGCACCAGGGAAGGGAAGCTCCTCTGAGGTTCCAGCTGGGTCCGTTGCTGGCTGAGCTCTTCCTTCTTATGGTCTTCTCAGTTATTGCTAATTAACATCACAAGAGCAAATTGGTGCTAATAAAGTGCTGGGCTGGAGTCAATCAGCTTTCTGTTGGTGCCAGAAGGTACCAGCAAGGACCCACAATAGCTAAACACACATTGGATTCTATAGGGGAATAATCCTGGGAAGTGGTTTATTAGAGTGGCTGTAAGTAATATATTGGGAGTGAGCATGCTCTAGATATAGTGTGTGGATTTTGGTTTTCCTCGGAGGTGGGGCACCCTCCTTTTCTTTACAGATAGACTTGCAAGAGAGCTTGAAACTTTCTTCCGTCAAGCCATGGGATCACTCTCTGGGAATGTTGGAGCTGTTCAGAGGATGGAAATTCTGTTTCACAGATTCTGAGGTATCAAAATTTGTGCTCATTGTTCGGAACCCACCATTTCAAAACTGCCTGTGAAAGAAAATGCTGGGGAAAAATATTGTTTTGGATTGATCAAAATGTTTCAGCTTGACAACACTGAAATGCTTTGTTTTTATTTTGACCTTCACTTAATTTTCTATTATAAGATATAGCATAGAAGAAAAAAAACAAATACAAGTGAAAAACTATTTCAGAATGAAAAAATCAGAACATTTCATTCTGAAAAATGTCAAAACAGGCTCTTTGGATGCTGTGAGAAGTTCTCCATTCCCACCTCACTCCCTTTCTCCCAAAGAAAGTTTCAGCAAAGCCAGTATGATTTTGTGAAACACTTTGATTTCAACTGAACTGTATCTTCTGACAGAAAATGGCTCTATCAAAACTTCTGCAACCATCCTAAAAACCACGGGCCTAATAGTTAAACACAGGGCTGGGGGATCATGAAACCTGACTCTGTGCCATGTACCCCTATACAGAATCCCTTTCCTGTTTCACAACAGCCACCTTACTGTAATGTAATGCTAAACTATATTACACTATTCACCCACTAGATGGCACTGTATGTAAAATACTGTATTTAGACGAACTTCAGCCATCTCTTGCAGATCATTGGAAGATGGTGTGTATAAGCAAGCTCTGTAGCCAGATCTGGTATAGAAACACCACATGGTGTCAGGAGTAAACTGAGAACATAAAAAGAAGGAAAACAGCAACCAAGGCTGCTGACAGAACAAAGGTTGCCAGACCTTATCAGCACGCCACTCTTGAAAACCCCAGAAAGCGTCACAAACCTGCCCAATGGACACTTTGGAAGCAATGTTTGCAAATTGAAAATAAGCTCCACAAAAACATTGAAGCTACACTGGTATCTTCTTTAATGTATGGTATGGGGAAGCAGGGAGAATATATCTTTAAATCCTTAAATTTTGCTGAAGGCAGTCACAAAGATAACTGTGAAAAGTTTCTCTGTTTCTTGTATGCCCCAGAGAAGTGATGGTTATGAAACAGCTTGTTTTCACCCGAGAATATAAGAACCAGGGGACAGTGTTGAATGTTTTATATGAATTTGGCCTTTATTGGCTCTGAACTGATTTTGGGAATGCAAAACATGAGTATATCAGAGATAGGCTGCCTATTGAGTTAACAGATAAAAACCTTTCACAGCAGCTACAGCTGAAGAGAGCTGTACCCTATCCATGGGTATATAACTAGCAAAGCAGTCAGAATTAGACAAACAACAAAAGTAAGGAGCAACTTGAAACACCTGAAACTAGTTTAGAAGTTATAAACAGACACTTGCACATTAAAAGTCATTATTGGAAAACGAGGCAAGAGAGACTTCAACAAAAATTGCCGACATCTGCAGTTTGATCCTCAGAAAGAGCAACCCACAGAGCAGATGCTATAGATGACAGATGCGGAACAAGAAGAATACAGCTCAGGGATTCCAAACGGATCACGGCTAGTCATTGGAACTCACAGACAGCCAGATAACCAAGTTGTTATGTGTTCAGATTATTGTGTAATTAGAAACCAGGTTGATTCAGAGACATTTACTGAACTGATACATATTAGCATGAGTGTAAATATTGTAAACATAGAACTTAACGGGAGATGGAGAAGAATCCTACACTGTATTATACTGACAAAACAAAACAGCAGTCATGTGGCACTTTAAAGACTACCAAAATATTGTATTAGGTGATGAGCTTTCTAAGATCTGAAGGAGTGGGTCTGTCCCATGAAAGCTCATCACCTAATGCAATATCTTGTTAGTCTTTGAAGTGCTAAATGACTGCTGTTACGTTAGAATACTGACTAACATGGCTACCTCTCTGTAGCATACTGCTAACCCATTAGGTAGCACTGTGTATAGTATAGCTTAAAAAAACTCAGGTGTACTTGGCAAAGTATTAAAGGCTCTTCTGATGCACACAGCTGGCATATATAAGCAAATTCTAAAGCCACCTTTGGGTCTTTCCTCTGAAACGTGCATTGTAAGCCAGCAATAGGTAGCCAAGGCTAGTGAGTGGGCTGCATGAGTGGCTGTCCTTCAGCTCAGTGGACACAAGATTGTCATACCCACGGCGGTCTCCCGGCATGGGGCAGTTTTGCTAATTGCGCTGGCGTGCCTAGAATTTGCGGGGTGTGCTGACTGAATCGTAGCAGCGCTGTGATTGGCTGCAGAGGGAGTGCACAGCTCTGTCAGTCAGTGTTGCGTGCAATCAGCACGTACCTCGCTTCGTGTGCCCCTGCTCTACGTGCGAGTCACTGTAATGATACAGTAGGGAAAAAATAAGCCAAAAGAAACCAGGGGACTCTGGCAACCCTGCACATGGGCGACGAGAAACAGAATGTCTTGCAAGCCACACAGGGAACCTCAATGGACCGCCTGCAGCCCCTGGGCCACAGGTTGCTCAGCACTGTCCCACCCTTTCATTAAGTGTGTGTGGAGCTGTGGGGCCCTGCTCTCTGATTCACATCCCTACTCCTTGAGGTAGGGCTGATTTTATTCTGTCGGTGCAGGGCAAGACTAAGACTCCAAGGTTTGTTTCTTACTGACTCCATAGGACTCGTGAATCATAACAACCTGAGAAATAAAACAATCATATTTAATTGTAATAACACTGCATCCTATTTATTCCTTATGAACTGACCTCCAGGGAGAACTGGCAGACATGTTTGGCACATTTCAATGATCAGTCAAGGAAACATTAGTGTCTTTTTTTACAGGATAATGGGGTGGTGGGAGAAATTGACAACAACTGTCATTTCCTGATTAATATCAAACTAATATCTAATCTGTCTAGGCTTCCTTATCAAGAGTGAATCTGAGAAGGCAACAGCTGAACTACCTGGGAGATTTTCATCTTGTTCATTCCTCAAATGGATACTTGTATTCTTGCCACCGGGCACCCCTATATACCAGCAGGATCCTGCTCTCAGCGAAGCCAATGACTGACTCCCACACTGCAGAATCAGACCCTGAGTGTACAGTGTACAGGCTTCAGCAAAAGAACTGGTGGATGCAGTAGCGCTCTCTGAACACAGGAGGTCACACGTAACATCTCTATGCTCAGAAGAGGTCCAAGGTTCACAGCTTGCCTTCCCTTTGGCCTGGTGATATTTAAAATAGGCCTATCAGTGCTGCAAGCCTAAGGGCAGTGAGTCAACCCCCAACACCTCATCCTCTTTTGGGGATGAGGGAGCTGTGGGTTTGTATTCAGTAGTTTCCTAAAGCAGTGCTGGACCAAGAGCCTGATTCGCAGCCTATAAGAATCAAGAAGAGAGATCAGGGCCTGTGTTTTGTGTGCAGTCAGCTGACAGTACTTCCAAAATGTCCTTCCTTTTCCAGGGTTCCTCCTTCATACTGCCTCTTCACAGGCAAGGCCCTATATAAATCTCAACCCACCAATAGTTCTGTCCCAGTTCAAGCTCCCTTTTGTATCTCTTTACCCCACATTTCAAGAGTGGGAACTTTCCACTTCTCCCCTTTCTGCTCAAGATTTCACCAGTGCAGCACAAAATAAACTTTTCACATCTGTACCCAGTTCACTGTTCATTCCCCCCATGTCCCCTAAGGAAAACAAATAGTTCAGGGGGGACAAAAATCACCCCAAATGGGAGGGACGCTGTGTGTGCAAAATTGTCATTTTATTTTACTACTGTGGCACCTAAGAAATATTTGCCAGGGGATGGCGTGGGGTGTCCTTAGCTCAGCTCCATTGGTGGTTGCACCCTGAGAGAATATTGCAATGCTCTGGGGAGGTGACTGATTTTTTTAAATGAATTTGCTTTACCCTGAGGATTTGCTTCCCACAAAGCTTCAAGTGAATGAGTTTGCTGGGGAGGATTTTAGGGAGATGGTGAATTTAAAGCAGCTCCTTCACAAGACTCGGAATAATTTGTGTTCTCACTGGAGACCTGCTTGTAAGTACCGCATCCAGTTCTGGGGCCCCCAGTATAGAAAGGCTGTGGATGCACTGGAGTAGGTCCAATGAAGGGCAACAAAAATAATTAGGGGGCTGGAGCACATGACCCCTATGAGACGAGCCTGAGGGAGTTGGGCTTATTTAGCTTGCAGAAGAGAAGAGTGTGGGACGATTTGATAGCAGCTTTCAACTTCCTGAAAGGGGGCTCTAAAGAGGCTGGAGAGAGGCTGTTCTCAGTAGTGATGGATGGCAGAACAAGGAGAAATGGTATGAAGTTACAGAAGGAGAGGAGTGGGTTGGATATTAGGAAAAACTATTTCACCAGGAAGGTTGTGAAGCACTGGAAAGCATTACCAAGACAGGTAGTGGAATCTCCATCCCTAGAAGTTTTTAAGTCCCAGCTTGAGAAAGTCCGAATTTAGTTGGGGTTGATCCTGCTTCAGTCAGGAAGCTAAACTAGATGACCTCCTCAGGTCCCTTCCAGCCCTTGGATTCTATGATTCTAAATGCCACAGCCAGGGAGCAAAGATGTTCCATGTAACCTATTGTCCAATCCAAAGGGCTTGGGTCCAGTGACTCCAGGAGAGCTATACATGGGTTTGACATCCCTTTGACTTCAGTGGGAGATGCATGTGAAGTGCTTGCTGGCTTGTTCACAGGAGGAAAACAGTCTGCTACTGCTACTAGCTCTTAACTCATGTAGTACAAGTTTGTGATACAGGACTGAGGACCCCAAATTCAAACCCTTCCAGTGACCCTGCCATTGCAAAGGGAATTCTGAGGTACAGTCTGTCATGAGAAGTTGATCTCAAGTGAGCCACAGACCACCAGGAATTATTCTCAGAAATGGGCTGGCACCACTCTGGGTCCAGATGGGAATGTCATGCTCTTGAATTCTGTTTCAGTCTGAAGCACCCTACACCCATTCTGCTGGAGAGTAACAAATAGACCAGGAAAAGGCAGATAAGGAAGGAATCCATGAACCATGGCTGCCTGCAAAGCCTAGAACTCTGCTGAGCCTGGAACAATCCCGATTACCTGACTAGATCCCAGCTAACAAGACATGTGGCATATAACTGTAATTCCTGATCTGACTGCCTTCTTCCTCCTTAAATAAATATACATGGAGCTATACCTAATCTCATAGAGCTGGAAGGGCCCTTCAAAGGTCATTGAACCCAGACTCCTACACTCACAGCAGGACCTATCACCATCCATAAGAGTTTTTTTTTTAAATCTATTTGACCTGGATCCCTAAATGGCATCCTCAAGGATAGAGCTCACAGTGCTGGGTTTAGCAGGCTAATTCTCACACCACTGAGCTATCCCTCCTTTCTGAGTCTAAAGTATCAGCTATCTTACAGATCTATAGAATGCACAAGGTCTATAACATATTCCACTTACAATCCACTGTCTCACCTGATTTTGACCCCACTGATCCTGGTGCAATTTAGTTGATACCAGTGCAGTTACCCCTGAGTTTAGAACTGGTTAGTTTCCATAAAAGACATTTTCTTTGGGAAAATATTACTTTTGCCACAAATTTAATATATTGTTTCATTATGTTCACTCAGTGAGTACCTGTCTGATCACTTCCTCTGGGACACCTGCCACTGGCAGTTGTTGGAAAACAGGATACTGGGCTAGAGGGACCTTTGGTCTGACCAGTATGGCTGCTCTTTTGTTCTTATTATGGATCAGTTGGACATTGAGCTGTGTCTGCCAAAGCTTCTGCTGAGCACCTGGGAGTTGTACTTCAGAGATCTCATGTCCTTTATGGGCCAGCTTCCTTGCTAGACTACACCTTCCATGATTCACTCTGGAGGTACCACAGGAATCATGGGAAGTGTAATTCAACCAAGGAGGCTGACCCAATGGGAGAATAGAGGTGCTTGAAATGCAACTGACCTGAAGAGTAGCAGCAGCTCAGATGGAAGCAGAGAGGAGAGCAGCCGGCATAAGTGAAACATTCTGACGTTTCTGAAAGGATGTTTTCTGGGAATTTCTCATTCTGTGGAAACATCTGACATTTCAATTTTTGTCCCAATTTCAGACAAGCACACATGTTGACAAGCAGTGTCCACCTCAGGGTGGAAATTCTGATTTCAGGCCATCAGCTCCCTTTGCCTTACACCGATGAAGGGAAGATTGGAAGCACCTCTTGTTCCATTCATTACAGTGATAACATCACTGGCAAGTTATCCCCTGAGACTTTACCGGATGCCAGATCTGCTTACAGTTGGCAGGAGTCTGGCCCAGGGGGCTTATAATCGGGTTTCCATTCCATTGGGAGGCAAGATTTCAAAGGCTTAAACAGCCCAGATAAGTTCATAATGAAATTCCACTTTGTTATTTGTATGTGACAAATAGCAGCACCACATTGTGAGGAAACAGCTGCCAGCACAGGAGAGATATACCTCCATGGGCCCTCATAAGAAAATGTTGCAATGGTCTGGGTGAGTGTGTGTCTCTTTACCTTTTCAAAGGACAGTGTGATCAAGGGATTTGGCATCTTTGAGGCTGTCTGGGCTTTTGCTGACTTCATCCCCACTCCCCTTGAAGATTCCCTTTGCACATTTGCCTGCTCATACCCCATGATCCTGGGGACTGGATGTTTGTCAGTGGGATGACCGGGGTCAGGGAAAGTGAGCTACAAGAATTAACAACCTTAGTAGGAAGTTGCAAGAAGACAGCAGAAGCCTCAGCTGGCAGCTGTGGAGTAGTTGAGCTGAGGAGCGGAGCTGATCAGCAGCTAGTAAAGGCTGGCATGGATTAATCCTGTGCCCAGGAGCAAAGGAGGAATCAAAAATGAGATTATGCTGGGGCAATGAAGCTGTGCACTTCTCCTTCCTTAAGCTTATGGCAAAGCTGGTGTTTAGTCCCAAAGGAGTGAAACTGATGAGGCAAAATCGGGAAGCAAACAAATGTATTAAACTGAAATAACCCTAACACTGACTTCAATACTTGTGCCCTTCATCCTGAAGGACCTCAAAACACATCATGACTCATTTCAATATAAGACTGAGCAATAACACCACAGCTTGGACCTACAGACAAGAGGATCACTTCTCTTTACCAATAAAGTGCAACCACCTCTCAGGCTATTTAACAGCTGCAGAGGAGCTCCTTAAGAGGAGTTTGGGAAGGATGTGAAGCTGAAACCTTATTTCAGAATGACTTTTAAAGGACAATGGTTTCTTGGTAAATAAGCAGGATCTGAAGGAATGCATCCTTTTACACCCAGTTGGAAGTGGAGAGAGAGAGAGACACTGGATACGTCTATGTAAATACAATCTGCTTCCACTTTTCTTAAATTTAATTGACATTCAGCAGATAGAGTGGTATTTTGCTCATTGTAATCGAAAATTTGTGAGCCAGTACCAGTTCTGTTTGTATTAAATGCAGGGAGAGCTGAAATATGGTTAGCAATGTTTGTAATTTTGTGGGAATACTGAAAAGTAGGATTGTGCTAAATTGTTCCAAAGGAAAGGGCTCTGAATTAGTGGAAAGAACCTTGCTAATTCAGGGGCTCAACTTTCAGAGCTCTATAGGGGAGGGATGATGCAAGGTTATTCTCACTGGGAGACTGTACGGTCTCCCCTGCCTGAACTGCCTGGCCCTTGAAGCAACAGAGCTAAATAAGAATCATTAAGTGGCTTTTTTCTTATGTTAACTGTCTTTCTTCTAACCTGGTTGTTAAGAGTTGAAATCACTGGGAGATTAAATAGATTGGGTGGCTGGCTGGCGAATGATGCCTCTTTACCTCTTCCCCACTCCGGATGGGAGGTGAACTTAGTGGATGCATTTCTGAACTCAAGGTCTGCTCTGACCAAGAGCAGTAACTGCCATGGGTGTAGAGGGGTGCAGACAAGGGTTAAGACTGGGATGGGGACATTTAGGTTGCTGGACTTAAGAAACCAAGAGGAAAACAACATTACCCAACCTACTTGCGATGGGACTTTTACTCAAGGTCTTTGTTTAAGAACTCTGTTTGTGGTATTTTCCCAAATTAATGCCAGGTTACTTCTCACGAAAGCTGCGTCTACACGTGCACGCTACTTCGAAGTAGCGGCAGTAACTTCGAAATAGCGCCCGTCACGTCTACACGTGTTGGGCGCTATTTCGAAGTTGAAATCGACGTTAGGCGGCGAGACGTCGAAGTCGCTAACCCCATGAGGGGATGGGAATAGCGCCCTACTTCGACGTTCAACATCGAAGTAGGGACGTGTAGATGATCCGCGTCCCGCAACATCGAAATAGCGGGGTCCTCCATGGCGGCCATCAGCTGGGGGGTTGAGAGATACTCTCTCTCCAGCCCTTGCGGGGCTCTGTGATCACCGTGGGCAGCAGCCCTTAGCCCAGGGCTTCTGGCTGCTGCTGCTGCAGCTGGGGGTCCGTGCTGCATATACAGGGTCTGCAACTAGTTGTTGGCTCTGTGTATCTTGCACTGTTTAATGAAAGTGTGTCTGGGAGGGGCCCTTTAAGGGAGCGACTTGCTGTTGAGTCCGCCCCGTGACCCTGTCTGCAGCTGTGCCTGGCTCCCTTATTTCGATGTGTGCTACTTTGGCGTGTAGACGTTCCCTCGCTGTGCCTATTTCGATGTTGGGCTGAGCAACGTCGAAGTTGAACATCGACGTTGCCAGCCCTGGAGGACGTGTAGACGTTATTCATCGAAATAGCCTATTTCGATGTCGCAACATCGAAATAAGCTATTTCGAAGTTGGGTGCACGTGTAGACGTAGCCCCTGTTATTACAAGTTGCCCAGACTCTGTGCTTGCTCATGGGGAAGCGTCACCTCTTAGAGGCGCCCCAGGGTAGAGTGTGAATTTCCCAGGTTACCAGGTCGGGGCTCAAGATGCAGAAGAACTTCGAGATATTGAACCTGGCCCTGGCTGCCACTGGCTTCACCTGGCAGATGGGTTACTCGCAAAACTTTGCCCACTCCATTTTTAAGTCCTTTGATGTGACTGATAGGGTAAGAGCAGGATGATGGAAGCCATTTTGCACATCATAACAATAACTTTCTGGACCCTACTAACGTGTGACCAAATTTTATAGCACTCGGGTGAACAGATGGAAAGGCCAGGTTAATGCAGCATTACTGTAATCTCTGTTTTAACCGGTATTCATCCTACCAGAATTCTAAAACAACTGGCACCAGGTGCCATCCCAGCACCTAGGCCTCCTACTTCAGGGGGCTGCACTGCTTGCAGCGGCATCTTCTCCCACTCCTCTCCTGCCCATCGGTCACACAAAGAGCAGAGGACTCACTCTGAATGCAGCTGCCACCCAGGGAGTGGTGCACACTTGATGGCCCCCGGCAATGGGGTGCCCCTGAGCTGGTGGCCCAGGACAAGGCAGCCCCACTGAGGGATTGCACTGTGTTAGCTAGGCAGACTGGGCTGCTCCAGCTGGTGCAGGGCCCTGGAGATCGCTGTGAGCGCCCTGGGTGCACAGCCACTGACAAGCTGAAGCTGGAAGCAGTGATCCAGCCACTAGAGAGCAGTACATTGACCTCAGGAGGGGAAGAGCCATTTCGGGCAGGCGCGACAGGAGCAGGAACAGCACAGCAAGGCCCCACCACGAACTGCCCATGAGAAGGAGGAGGCAGAGAAGGAGAAGGGTAGCCGGGCAGGACAGATGGTGGTGGGAGGAGCTGCTGCACCGGCCGAACTGTGGGCGGGAGGAGCTGCTGCACTGGCCGAGCTGTGGGCGGGAGGAGCTGCTGGCCCGCCATGAGCGAGAAGACCTCTGCGCTGCAGTAGGAGTGGGACAAGAGCCCCCTGCACCCAGGCACACAGCTGCATCAGGGACGGGGGGAAGATACTCCTCCACCATCCAGAACACTTGAACATCCGACAACCTCCCGGTCCCAGGGCTGCTGACCATGAAGGAGTTTTCTGGAGATGCTCAGCCCCCCATAGTAAACTTATTGCTATGATGCTCCCAACTCCAGTGAATCCAGTTCAAATCTCTATCATTATTAGATGGTAAAGAGAACAGAGGTCACTCCCCCAGGGCAAAGTTACCATGCTTGTGTACACCAACCTAATATGATAAAAATCACTACATTTTGCTTTTGCTTTTCTCTCAATTTTATCCTGATTAAAGGAACACCCCTATACAATGAAAGAGAATGGAACGTTCCACCTGAGGGCCTTATGTAACAAAAAGGAATGGATCATTCCAACTGAGACCCCTACACAACTCAAAAGGATGGAGCATTCCAACTAAGACCCCTATGCAACAAAAAAGGAATGGAGCGTTTCAGCTGATACCCCCCTATGGTGCAAAATAATGGGAAGTTCCATGAACTGTGGTATACAGCAGGCCAGTCTAGATGATTACAATGGTCCGTTCTGGCCTTGGAATCTAGGAAGTCTATGGAATATTCCTGCCAACACTTCTACACAACACATGGAAATGGAGCATTCCAGTTCACACCCCTACCTGATCCAAGAAGATGGAACATTCTAACTACCACGCCCTTCATGATCCAAGGGATTGCCCCATTCCTGCAGACAGCCCTACCCTCCACAAGGCAATGGAATATTCCAGCGGCATGGCTTACACAATGCAGTGGGGGGAGCATTCGTGCTGGTGCACGGGATAGCCAACGCCCCCACATGACACGTGCGAATGGAACAGCCATTTCTCTTGTATTTTCATGTCCTTTATGGGTAAGTTCGGAGTTGCGATGTGGGTTTGTCCCCCAGCCTTAGCCAGTCAGCAGCCTCTATTCTGGTGGAAGTAAATGTCCCCTGCAAGACATCCCCTGTTGCAGGAGTGGGGAACCTTTTTTGGATTTGGGGTGTGACGTTACTGGAGTCTTAAAATAATTATAAAACCATTTCTGTGGCCCCTGTATTAATTTTGCCCCAAACCTTGTGCCAGGTGGGCCAAGGGAGGTGTGTAATGAAAACTGGTGATTCACTGAATCTGTTTATGCTCCTTGAATATTTGTGCCATGTTTGTATGTAAAGTTATAGCTCTTGGCTCTATACCTGTATTAGAATCATTTTAGAGCTAAGGATTCACAATGGAAGGTGTGGTGACCTCCCCGTAGGTGACATGGGCTGAACAAAGGAACAGAGACCCAGCTGTAGAAGCCACATTGACAGAGACATGCTATCTAACCCAGCGGCCAATGGCAGAATGTCACTACAGACAACCTGATCAGGGGATCCTCCATTGCTTATGTGAACAAGAATGTTTTTTTCCCTCAACATGTCAAGTGTATAAAGATGTCCCTGGCAGTGACCAGCTTGTTCTTCACACCTCATGAACTAAGCCTTTGTGGACTTGGGGGCCCATCCCTCTGAGAATGTATTTTCAGACTCTCAAGAATAGCAGCTTAGCTTATATCATCAGCTGTGGCAGGTATCAATAGCTTAAATTGATGTATGTAATGTACCACTTTAACAATTTTTCTCTCACACACTATTCTTTCTGTCCTTATTAATAAACTTTTAGACGTTAGATTCTAAAGGATTGGCACAGTGTGCTGTTTTGGGTAAGATCTAAGTATATGTTGACCTGGGGATGTGGCTGGACATATTGGAGCTTGGAAGAATCTGTGTGAATTTGGTGAAATAGATTTTCTTAACCTCTCACCTGAGAAAAGAGGGTTGGTGGTTTGGGCATTAGGAGCAGCTGGAGAATCTGTGGGTTTGTTTGTGCAGCTTCTGGCTGGCCAGACAGGCAGCAGAGGTGCTTTTATGGCTGGCTTGGTTTGCCTTATTGAGGAGGGGACTCTAGCCTGGGTTGTAAGTGGCCCAGTTTTAAGCAATTTGCCCACGGTTGGTTCTCTCAGCTTGGTCCAGAACCTCGCATAATATTACAGGAGGCCACAGAAGCGAGAAGGGCAAAATAAAACACCTCGCTGATGTGGTCCCTGGCTGTATAAGGGCCAGGTTGTGGGGTCTGGGCAGGAGGGAGGGTGTGGGAGTGTGCTGGGGGTGGGTGATCTGTGTGGGAGGGAGGTGAAGGTCTAGGGAGCAGGGGGTGCAGGAGGAGGCTGGGGTTGTTGGAGAGGGATCAGGGTGGGAGTGAGGGGTCTGGGATGGAGAGGACATGAACAGTGTGTGGGTGGGAAGTCTGGGTGAGAAGGAGTGCAGGAGATGGGTGTGGGATCTGGGCAGGAGAGGGGTGAGGGTTTGGAGTGCAAGGTCTGGGAGAGAGGGGCCTAGGAGGGAAGGGGCAGGAGGAGGATGCAGGTGGGATTCAGGGTGGAAGGGAGGGGGCAGGATGGGGGTGAGATGGAGGTCTGGAAGAGAGGGGGTGCAGGGTTTGGGTGATGGGGGTGCACTTACCTTTGCAGCACCCCCAGACACACATGGCTCTGTGTGCCCCCCGACCTGTACCGATGCACTGCCCAATGCTGCTCTGACTGGTCTGCATTTCAGCCAATCAGAGCAGTGGTAGGAAGCCTCTGGGCAGGCTTCCCAGGCTGCTGCTGTTCTCCCTCCCATCTCCCAGCTGTGGAAACAGCTGTGACCCACAGCAGACCCTGGAGCCACTTCCTGCTCTCCCTGCCTCTGGCACAGCCCGTGGTCTGCATCCAGACAATGGCTTGCCTGATCCAGCCCCCAGGGCTCATGGCTCTGGGCTCTGCACTCTCCATCCCACTGCGGGCTGAATTCTGTGGGGAGGAGCCCTGAGACTTGGGCTCCAGATCCAGACCCTGGGCTGAAGGCTCCCCACCTCTGCCCAATTGCGACACCTACCCACCCCTGCCCCTTCTGTGGTAAGACCTGCGGCTCCAGAATCAGGCTGGTCAGCCATCAACAGACTCACAAATAGGAGGGCGACATGAAGACGTCCTACTTGTTATCAAGTGACCACCAAGAGAGAATGCAACACAGAGGCTAAAGTTTTGGGACAACGTAGTGGAATAGAGAGCACTGATTGGCTGGAAGCCCAGCCTGCATTCACACTGTAATGTGAAAACAAATGCTAATGTTGTTGGCAGCCCTGGGCCACTCTGGGTGCCAGGAATAATCAACTGGCCTTTGATGCATGTCAGTAAAACAAATGTGGCTCATTTACACCCATAACAATAAAAGGATTAGCAGCTGGCTATCTGGGCATCTGGCTAGGACACCACTAACAAGATTAATGTGAATATTTATTCCTGGCATAAGGGAAACAATCTACTCACACACAAGAGCTTCCCAATAAATCTGCATATGGGATGGATATCAGACTGGAAATACTCAGAGCCAAAGTGATTCATCCACGTAGGAAATCAATGCTTTTTTATTATTTACCAACTGAGACCATCCCAAGGCCAAACAATGCAGGCAAGTCAGAGCAATTACAGTTGCTGAGCTTCATCTGTATGGAAGGGAGCTAATTGAAATGAAGGCTGCTGACCCTTGCGATGTTAAATTTGATTTGATATATAAATATATACATGTGAAATAATTACTTGTAATTAATGGAACTTAATGAAAAATTAATGTTCCCTGTTCTGCGCAGCTTCTCTGTGGAATACGGTCTTGGGTGATAGTGATATGCAACTACTGCGTAAATCAGCCTTTTTACCAGATGACTGGAGACAAGCTCATTATGCCAGTTTTTCAAAAAAGGCTCGTGAGGTGGTCCTGGCAGGTAAGCCTCACTTCAGTACCAGGTAAACTGGTTGAAACTAAAGTAAAGACCAGAACTGTGAGACATATATATGAACACGGTATGTTGGGGAAGAATCCACATGGCTTTTGTAGAGGGAAATCACACCTCACCAATCTAGCACAGTTCTTAGAGCGTGCAAATAAGCTCATGGACAAGAGTGATCAAGGGGTATCGTGAACTTGGACTTCCAGAAAGGTCCCATGCCAAAGGCTCTAAGGAAAGTAAGCATTTAGCCATTGGCTAAAAGAAAGAGTCCTTTTGTGGCTCAGTAATTGGTTAAAAGACAAGAGACAAAAGGGAAGTAAATGATCAGTTTTCATAGTGGAAATCAGACCTAGTCTCGGGTTCTCACTGTAAAGCCATGTGGACTGCGGTATCAGAGAAGGTAGAGTAAAGTCTTTAAATGCTCCCAAAGGCCACGTAGGATAGCTTCCTGGTAGCCTGCCCCTTCACCACTGATATAAATGAGGTTTGCAAGCAGATGAAGCTGCGCCTGTTCAATGCCATGGTGACCATGCTGGTGTCACCAAGAAGTAGCCTGTGTGAACTGGTTTCAAGATCTTCTCCAAATCTTATTGGACAGATGTACAAATCCCCCCCATGGCAGCAGAACCAGCCCAGATGCTCCCTTTTGTACCCAGTTGAGAGAGATCAAAGGCGGAATGGGCCATGGAGCCTGAACTTTTGTCTCCCTGTAACTGTGGTCCCTGCCAGAAGTGTGCCATGACAGTGCTGTCCTCTGTCTATTGGGTGTTCTCTGTGCAAGTGTTCGTGTCTCAGATATGATGAGGCACATGGGTTATGCGAGCCACAAATGCCATATTACCTATTCCACACACAAGAGAGTACGATCCATGGGTCCTAGCAGATAAAAGGAACAGAGGAGAGCTGAGTACTGCTCCCTGTTTCATCCCCAGCACTGTGTGATCTTGGGGTTTTCATCTCACCTCTCTGTGTCTCAGCTTCCCCATATGCAAAAATAGGTTGCCTCCTATGTACAATGCTTTGAGACCTAGTAATTAAAAGTGCTATATAAGAAGCAGATATTATCATTCCTACAGGCCACATCCACACCAGTAAGTTCTTTCGGAAAATCTGGCCCTTTTTCAAAAGTACACATGGCGCATCCACACATAAAATGCACTCTTTTGATCCGAGATTGAATAACGTGACTCTTCTTCTGGCAGCCATCTTCCACTCCTGGATCAGGTAAAGCACCTCCTTTTGAAAGCCTCTTTAGGAAAAAAGCGTGTATAGATACTCCACACGCTCTTTCTTCGAAAGAGCAGTCCCTATGGCTGCGGATTTTTCAGTCCCTTACCCATTCTTTCAAAAGAGCTGGGGCTGTGTGGATGCTGTCTGTTGAAAGAGCAGATCGCTTTTTAGTGTGTGGATGTGCTCTTTCAAAAGAAGTTTCTGTGGAAGAGATCTTCCAGAAAATCTTCTTTCAAACTATTGCTGTAGTATAACCATAGCCACAGTGAGTAAGAGGCCTTTTAATTATTGTGGCTAGTTCTCTGAAAACATCACCTCAATGTGCTCCATCAGTCAAAAATCTAACAGAATGTTCGGAACCATTGGGTAAGGGATAGATGATAAGACATAAAATATCATATTGCCATTATATAAAACTATGGTATGGGCAGACCTTGAGTGCTGATCACCCCATCTCAAAAAAAAAAAGATATTAAAATTGAAAAGAGCCTGGAGAAGGGCAACACAAACAATTAAAGTGTCAGGTTCCATATAAGGAAAGATTAAAGAGACTGGGACTATTCAGGTTGGAAAGAAGACAACTAAAGGAGGATGTGATAGAGTTCTATAAAACCATGACTGGTGTGGAGAAAGTGAAAAGGGGAGTGTTATTTACACCTTCCGCTAACACAAGTACCGGGAGCACCCAGTAATATTAATAGGGTTATGGTTGAAAAGAAGCACAAGGAAGTATTTCTTCACACAACACAAAGCCAACTTGTAGAACTCATTGCCAGCGGACGTCGTGAAGTTCAGAAGTATAAATGAATTCAAAAAAGAATTGGATGAGGTCACGGAGGGTAGGTCCATCAATTCCTATTAGCTAGTATAGTCAAGGACAGAATACCTGGATATCGCACTGGATATCCCTCTACCTCCAACTGTCAGAGACTGGACAACTCACTAATAGCTATCTGGTCATGGCCACTGCTGGAAGACAGGATATTGGGCAAGATGGACCATTAGTCTGACCCAGTACGGCCCATTCTTTTGTTCTGTTGTTTGTCCAAAGCTCATCACTTCTGAGAAAGCAGCTGTGGTTCCTAAAGGCCCTCCTGACCTTTCACCCTCATGACGTGGACGTAACGATAGTGGAGTAGTCTCATATACACAGTGCCTGAGAGATGCCTGCTGTGGCACCTGATAGGTTATGGTGGTTTGGCTTTAGAATCTAGTCATATAAATAGCTGAGCTCCAACACTAGCATTAGAAGGAACTTCAAGAAGTCATCAAGTCCAGTCCCCTGCCCTCACGGCAGCACCAAGCACTATCTAGATCATCCCACTTAGATATTTATCCAACCTCTTCTTAAAAATCTACAATGATGGAGATTCTACAACCTCTCTAGGCAATTTATTCCATCAAATTTACATCACCTTGGGGCTGCTGTAGCTTTCTGTGCGGCCTTTTTTTCTGATGGAAAACTGACTGGACAAAAAGCTTTGTTCAGAAGCAACTATCCCAGTAACACATATGGACTGAACTGGGAAAGAGACGTGGTGGTGGAGCTAATTTGACACAGAACTGGGAGTGGAGGAGATTCAGGACAACATAAGACAACGTCCCAATCAAACAAAGAGGGGGAACTATAAAATGGGATGTCTAAGAGAAAGATATGTTGGAAGGTAGCAATAGGGTCCAGAGTGACCTAGACAAATTGGACAAAAAGGAATCTGATGAGGTTCAACAAGGACAAGTGCAGAGTTCTGCACTTGGGACGGAAGAATCCCAAGCATTGTTACAGGCTGGGGACTGACTGGCTAAGTAGCAGTGCAGCAGAAAATAACCTGGGGATTATAGTGGCTGAGAGGCTAGATATGAGTAAACAGTGTGCCCTTGTAGCCATGAAGGCTGAAGGCATGTTGGGATGCCTTAGGAGGAACATTTCCAGTAGATCTAGAGATGTTATTTTTCCCCTCTATATGGCCCCGGTGAGGCCACATCTGGAGTATTGCATCCAGTTCTGAGCTTCCCAGTACAGAAAGGATGTGGATGCATTGGAGAGGGTCCAGCAGAGGGCAACAAAAATGATTAGGAGGCTGGAGCACATGACCAGTGAGGAGAGGCTGAGGGATTTGGGCTTATTTAGTTTGCAGAAGTGAAGAGAGAGGGGATTTGATAGCAGCCTTCAACTTCATTGAAGGGGGCCTCTAAAGCAGTTGGAGAGAGGCTGTTCTCAGTGGTGACAGATAGCAGAACAAGTTACAGATTGGGAGGTGTAAGTTGGATATTAGAAAAAACTATTTCACCAGGAGAGCAGTAATGCACTGGAATGCGTTACTGAGAGAGGTGGTGGTGGAATCTCCAACCCTAGAGATTTTTAAGACCCAGCTTGACAAAGTCCTGGCTGGGCTCGATTATTTGGGGATGGTCCTGCATTGGGCAGGGGGCTGAACACAATGACCTCCTGAGGTCCCTTCCATCCCTAGGATTCTACGAACAACATACCAATTTTGAGGGCTGGGTCTGGTGCAATATAGTTAGTTTGTTCATCAGGTCTGCAGCATATTACATGAGGCACTGGACAACGGAGTAGATAGAATAGATAGAGTGAGGTGGATGGCTCGAGGGAAGTCAAATTAAAATCAAAAACAACTAACAAGCTACAATGCTGCGATAAGCATCAGAGAGGGAGCCGTGTTAGTCTGTAGCTTTGAGAACAACAAGAAGTCCTGTGGTACCTTGTAGACTAACAGATATTTTGGAGCATCAGCTTTCGTGGGCAACGACCCGCTTCATCAGAACTGATCTGATGAAGTGGGTCTTTGCCCACGAAAGCTTATGCTCCAAAATATCTGTTAGTCTATACGGTGCCACAAGACTTCTTGTTGTTCTCAATCCTGTGATAATTTGCTGTCACATGATGTCTGTCTGTCTTGTCAAGTGAGATTACAAAATCTTCAGTGCATGCAGTGTGTTTTGTATTTGAACAGCTCCTAGTACAACATGGCCTGCTCCTGCATAGAGTTGGCCACTACTGCAAGTCACAACAACCATAACCATAATTCTGGGTTACTTCTGGGAATGGAACTAAAAAGCCAAATAAGGGATGGATTTTTAGAGCTGATCCGAAAAACGCCAATACTTTGTTGAGGAAATTTTGAAAAAATACACTGCTTTTCATTTTGACTTGTTTGTTTTGGCTTTTCAGTTAAAATGGAAAACAGTGTTTTGAGAAAACTCTTGGTAAAAATGTTCCATTATCATTCAAAAAATTAAAGATTTGGGTTTCAGATTTTTCATCCAAAACGGGGAAAATGTTGACATTTTCAAAAAAATTTCTTGTGAGCATTTTTAGTTTGACAAAAAGACAGTGTTGATTCATTTTATTTTGTATTAATCGTTTGATCCACAGTAATGGATAGACATTTATCTCAATGATTTCCTTGAAGCCAGAAATTCTGAACATTATCTGATAAAAATGTTGAAGAAATGAAAGGTGAACTGTCAAAAGCAAAATTATTCACAGTTCAGGGAGTGGGATGCTGGCAAGACAAGTGAGTCGAGCTCGAAACTTGGGACTTTTAATATAGCATTTTGACATTATTAGCTCTGATCCCGAGGTATTTCAAAGAGTAATTGCACAGACCTGCGAAGGATTTACAAGATGCTGCAGTTATAATTGATGATGTTTTAATTTAGGCTATGGACGTTAACATAATGGAAGACACAGGCAAATTTTTTACAGCGAGCAAGACATCTTACAATGAACTTCAGAAAAAGTCCGCAGTTGACTGGCCTGTACACAGGAATTTCTGGCGGGGAAGGTGCTTTTTTTTGTGATTGTGGACCACCAACCCCATAGCGGGACCTGCCGTTCTCCTATCCCCAGCTGTGCATCTGGCCCTGCCCCCAACCCTCCTCCATCAACCCCCAGTTCAGCCCTACCCTACCCCGCAAACAGCCCCCCCCACCTCCACTAGGCCCAAAGATCCCTGACCCCAGCTCAGACCAAACACCCCATCCCCCATGTGGCTCAAGGACCTCCCAACCCTGCTCAGACTGAACTCCCCCTGCAAGGCCCCAGCAACCTTCCCCGCCACAAACACAGTCTCATGCTCAGCCTGAACACACATACCCTCAGCCCAAACACCCCACCCCCGCTTAGCCTGAAACACATCCCTACCACTAATTGGCCCAAACATCCTCCCAACCCCGCCACTCAGCCCAAGCACCCTCCTACCCCCAGTAGGTCCAAAGATCACCCCTCTCACTGGGCTCAGGAGGCGGAGGGTTACCTGGGACAGGGCAGGTGGTGGCAGCAACAGCCGCAGGGGATTGCCTTCCCCCGGCCTTCTCCCCACAGCATTCACCACATGGCAGGCGCTCTGCCAGATCCTCCTGGCCTGCTGAGCCCCACTTCTCCGCAGCGGCTGGGTGGCCTCCAACCCCCCAGCAGGACTCAGGGCGCAGCAGCTCAGGATGAGTGAGGGAGGCCATGGGGAGCCAATCCCCTGCTGCTGCTATCCACCACCTGGCCCCTGCCCCAGGCACTCTCTGGCCAGACTGGTCAGGGAGGCGGCCAGGGGTCAGGGTCAGGGTGGGGGCAGATTGGGGAAGGGGTGGGATGGCCCATTGGGAGGGTGCGGGGGTGCACCCCCCATGTATGGGTCTTGCTGATTTAATAGCATTTACTTCTGTAAGTTTTAACTTAACCCTGGACAGCGAAAGGCTGGTTCCACTGAAGTCAATGGCAAAACTTCTATTAGCGAACATGGAGTCAGGATTTCATGCTGAAGGTTTGAGGGTTGATTCAGGTCAAATAAAAAGAGCCCTTGAAAGGCTCACTTTAAAATTCCCACCTGGCTGGGCCCAAAGGCACCATCGTGGTCATCTAGTCTGACCTGCTGTGTAACATGGGCCTGAGGCTCACCCCAAAAGAAATCCTGATGCAGATCTTCTCCCAAAACATCCCAGTGTGACCCTTGGTAAATTGCTCCAGTGGATGATGAATTACCATCACTGCTCAAATTTAGGTAATTTTTGTAGTCCAAGTGTGTTGGGCTTTAACTTCCAGGCATTGGATCATGCTGTATCTTTCTCTGCTAGACTGAAAAGCCTATCATTAACTGTTTGCTTCCTGTGCAGATACAAATGACAACAAAGTCACCCTTAACTGTCCATCCCCAAAAGACCGGCTTCCTAGCCCTCTAACTGTTTTTGTTACTCCTCTGTGAACCTTCTCCAAATGACCAACATGCTCCTTGAATTGCGGACCTCAACACTGGATGTAGTATTCCAACTGCAGTTGCACCAGTGCCAAATACAGAGGTAAAGACGCTTCTCTACTCAGATTCAAGATACCCCAGTTTTTGCATCCAAAGATTGCTTTCGCCCTTTTGGCTCACTCCTTGCAATGTGGTTCTTCAGAGATTTATGCTGATGATAAACTATTTGACAAAATTAACTCCAAATCCAGCCATGGTCAGTAAACCTGTAAGGGCTCTGGAAACTGACATTGTCTGGCATTGAGAATCCACGCTTTGGAGCAGTTAGATACATTGATCACCAATCCGCCAGTCTGAAACTATTATGATCTGATTAAGCCAGTTGCATCATCTATAGGTGCGTTTTCTGAACATCTAAGTAAATGCCTCATGCAGGAAGGTTAGACAGCTGTATTGGCATTAAGGTCCTCCCTCAGGGCAGAAAAGAACTACACCTAGACCCAATACAAAGTGCTGGTAATTAGGCTTGGTTGTTTGTGAGATATGAGAGAAGGAAGTGCTACATGTAGAAGCGGATAGCAAGCCCCCTGAAAAATTCTTTAAACACTGGGACAAGTTTTGCTCTGACTTATACTCCATGCAATTCCACTAGGATGTAGGTAAGAACAGAAATTAACGTCTCATTATCTTTAGCATCAACTAGCAGGCCCAACAGCGGGTGGGGGTAAAGGGGGCAGTTGCTCGGGGGCCTGGTATTTCAAAGAGGCCTGCTCTGGGCCCCTTTGATGAGTTGCAGCAGTGCTGCTTTGCTGTTAAGTGCAATTGAGAGGGCGTGTGGGGAACGCAGAACTGTGGTCCAGGTGCTGTTAAGGGCTGATTGTCCTAGGCCCCGCCCATCCACAATTGGCCCCGCCCTTTCTGGGAGCATGAAGCTGAGTCCTCTTCCTACCTTGCCCCAGGCCCTGCTGCCAATGAGAATGCAATTTTTTATGCCAAAACTGAAATGTTTTGACTACACATGATTTGATCAATCAAAAGTTTTTATAAGAGTATGAAATATTTTTCTTTCTTCTCTTTTTTTTTGTAAAAGTTTTCATTTCTTTGTTTGGATTTCAGAGGCAATGGACAATTCCCTTTCTTTTGGATTTGAAATGATTTTTGTGCTGTTTGAGCTCAATTCAAATGCAACATTTTTGGCTTGTTTCAAGTTTTATACCCTCCCTCTATTTTTCATTTCCAGCATGGAGAGGGGGATTGGATAAACTGGGAGAAGAGAGAGAGGGCAGGAATGGAAAACCAAAATACCAAAATACAACTACAACTTTCAGTGCGAATTGAAACAAAATTTTTGTTTCGACTCATTTACTTGAAAAATCCCCTGGATGTACTGAGATTCTTTTTGGGCATGCAGTGCTTGTCACTTTTCAACCAGCCTTGCTGGCATTATGAACTGTCTAGAACACTGTTTGCCAATTTTATTTGACCTCGGAACCCTTTTAAACTCAAAAGAATTTTTCAGAACTCCTAATGGAGCTCTTGTGTATGGAGCTGAAAACGTAGACCACAAATAAATAAGAATAATAATACACAAATGGAAAACAAGGTCATGAGATCACCATTAGTTTAATTGCACATATTTAAAAACAAAAATCACATTTAATTTGATAGATTTAATAGTGTGGGTACGGGGATTTATAGTAGTAAATAACAGGTGATCACACCCCTGACTGACTGTGGGCGCAGCACTGAGCAGTGACATCATCATCCCCACTCTCTGGCTAAGCCGGCATTACACCACAACGCTTATCATGACAAACACAAATGAATAAAATCCATAAATGCTTAAATATTAATTATTATTTGTAAAAATCATAAAATGTTATTGCAGTGAAATTTTCTCGTGGAACCCTTATTTACACCTCACAGAACCTTAGGGTTCTGCAGAACACCGTTTGGGAAACACTGCTCTAGAAGATTTCCATGGCCTGTTTCCATTAAAACAAAGGGTGACTGAATTTCCAAACTGCCTCTGCTGCTTTGAAAATCTTTGAAAAGCTGCCTTGCCAGTTGGGCACAATGGGTAGTGGTCAGTGCCTGGTTTGTGGACAGTTTCAAGTGGAATATAAATTGGATAAATGTGAAGAACACAAGCACATTCAGTCTATCTGTGGTCCTTATCTGCCCACCATCATCATCCCATCTGAGTACTTCACAACCTGGTGAGTGTATTTTATCTCACGACACCCCTGTAAGGTAGGTCACAAGTATATATAGAGGCAATGGGTACAACCACACTGGGCTGACAGTTGCTGAGCCTGGGGCTATGTCTAACTTACCAGGAGATTGACCCGGTCAGTCTTCTGGGGTTTGATTTTGCGTGCCTAGTGGGGTCACGCAAAATTGAACTAGAAGGAGTTGGCAATTGATCCCTGTACTCTTCATTCTCACAAGGAGTAGGGGAGGTGGATGGGAGCTGGATGGGAAATGTTTTTCTAGTCCTTTTCCGAGGGCGAGAGATGGGGACCAAGACCTGTCGGCATTTCTTGAGGAAAAACAGAGGAGCAGGAAGCTCAGCCCAGCCCAGCCCAGCACAGAAGAGCCAGTAGCTAGGTGGCCTGGGAACTTGCATAGAATGCGAAATACTCGAGTTCGAGTCCTTGGCTTTGTGCGCACTAAAAAGTTAGGTCTGCCTTTCTGCGTTGCTCGGAGGTGTGAAAAATCATGCCCCTTACAGTGCAGTTAAGCCAATCTAACCCCTCTCTATGCTTCCATCTCTCCCACCTAGGGACTGCTAGACAGTAGTGGACAGCCAGGAAGAAAATCTTCCATCAACTTAGCTAGTGGGTCTCAGGAAGGTGAGCTGCCCACGCTGAGGATGAAACCTTTCCTGTAGGCACAGGCCATGTTTACAACAAGTAATAGAATACCAGCACTAGAAGAGGTCATTGTGTCCAGTCCCCTGTGCACATGGCAGGACCAAGCACCATTGAGACCAATGTTTTATAATAAAGTACCCCTTTAAAATTATAAGTACGTCAAGACTGCTCTTGTGTATCTGTAAGGGTACACATTCTGCCAGTTGAGAAACATGGTCCAAAGGTAATTTGCCATTCAACCTTTCCAGATTACGGTACCCTTTGCAGGAGTCAGGTTTATTTTGCATATGCCCAAGTAACACCTCACTTAAAAGCTACTTACTTATAAAAGCATGCAAAGTATCACAGGAGATGACCTCCTGCAGTCCCTTCCAGCCCTAGAATTCCATGATTCTATGAAAAGACTACTACTGAAAACTTGCTGACTTTGTACCATCTCGTTGTCAAATGAATGAATTGGAATAGAAATATGGTACTTTAGGGTTACGAAATTTGAATTTTCAAAAAACAGGACACTCCTGAGAGGGAGTGTATCAGTATCTACCAACCCAGATTGTATTAATGTGTTATAGTATATCTAGTACATTAATACAACGTGAGTTAGTCAATACTGATACTGATAGACTACCTCTCAGGAGTGTCCTCTTTTTGTATGGCAATGTATGGTACTTACATTTCAGCGTAAGGCATAGGAAGCAGTACAAGCAAGTCACTGTCTGAATGAACTTTTAGATTGTATTGACTTTACTAGTGCTTTTTATATAACCTGTTTTAAAACTAGGAAAATATCTAGATGAAGTAAGGAAGTGTCGATTGGATAAATGGACTGTAAGGTGGCTAGAGAGCAGCCTAGACAGTTGGGCCCAATTGGTAGTGATCAATGTCTGGTTGGTTTCAAGTGAAGCGCCCCAAGGAACGGTTCTAGGGCTAGTATTGTTCAACATCTTTATTAATGATCTCCTGAGGGGATGGATTGCACCCACAGCAAATTTGCAGGTGACACTGAGATAAAGGGACAGGTGGATATATTGGAGGGTAAGGTCAGGCTCCAGAGTGACCTAGATTAATTGGACAAAAAGAAATCTGATGAGGTTCAACAAGGAGAAATCCAGAGTCCTGAACTTGGGATGGAAGAATCCCAAACATTGTTACAGGCTGGGGACTGACTGAGTAAGTAGCAGTGCAGCAGAAAAGGACCTGGGGATTACAGTGGATGAGAGGCTGGATATGAGTCGACAGAGTGCCCTTGTAGTGATGAAGGCTGAAGGCATATTGGGATGCATGTGGAGGAATACATCCAGCAGATCTAGAGAAGTTATTGTTCCCCTCTCTTTGGCACTGGTGAGGCCACATCTGGAGTATTGCATCCAGTTATGGGCTCCCCAGTACAGAAAGGATGTGGATGCACTGGAGAGGGTCCAGTGGAGGACAACAAAAATGATTAGGAGTCTGGAGCACATGACCTATTTGGAGAAGCTGAGGGATATGGGTTTGTTTAGTTTTCAGAAGAGAAGCATGAGGGGTGATTTGATAGCAGCCTTCAACTTCATTGAAGGGGGCCTCTAAAGCAGTTGGAGAGAGGCTGTTCTCAGTGGTGACAGATGGCAGAACAAGGAGCAATGGTCTCAAGTTACAGAGGGCCGAGGGTTTAGGTTGGATGTTAGGAAAAACTATTTCACCAGGAAAAAGCAGTCAAGTAGCACTTTAAAGACTAGCAAAATAGTTTATTACGTGAGCTTTCGTGGGACAGACCCACTTCTTCAGACCATATCCAGACCAGAACAGACTCAATATTTAAGACACAGAGAACCAAAAACAGTAAGCAAGGAGGACAAATCAGAAAAAGATTATCAAGGTGAGCAAATCAGAGAGTGGAGGGGTGGGGGGGAAGATCAAGAATTAGATTGAGTTAAGTATGCAGACGAGCCCCTATAGTGACTCAGAAAGTTCACATCCCAATTTAAACCATGTGTTAATGTTCCGAATTTGAATATAAATGTCAATTCGTCCGTTTCCCTTTCTACAGAGGAGCGATAATTTCTTTTCAGTAACACACATACCTTGAGGTCACTGACAGAATGGCCCATTCCATTAAAATGTTGACTAACTGGTTTGTGGATCTGGAGTGTGTTAATGTCTGTTTTGTGCCCGTTGACCCTTTGTCTAAGGGAGTTAGAAGTCTGTCCAATATACAAAACATCTGGGCATTGTTGACACATGATGGCATATATGTTGTTAGTAGAGGAGCATGAGAAAGTGCCCGTGATTCTGTGAGTAACCTGGTTAGGTCCAGTGATGGTATTTCCAGAGAAGATATGTGGACAAAGCTGGCAGCGGGCTTTGTTGCAGGGAAAGGTTCCAGGACTGTTGTTCCTGGGGTATAGACTGTGGCTGTTAGTAAGGATCCTCATGAGGTTGGGAGGTTGTCTGTAGGAGAGAACAGGCATGTCACCCAGGGCCTTCTGGAGTGTAGCATCCTGATTAAGAATAGGTTGTAGGTCTGGAGGTGGTGAAGCACTGGAATGCATTACTTAGAAAGATGGTGGAATCTCCATCCCTAGAGGTTTTTTAATCCCAGTTTGACAAAGTCCTGGCTGGGATGAATTACAGTAGTTGGGATTGATCCTGCTTTGGCAGAGGGCTGGACTTGATGACCTCCTTGGGTCGCTTCCAGTCCCAGGATTCTATGATTCTATGAATTGATATACCCCCTGGAAGATGGCAGTGTACCCTCAAAGGTCCTCCAACCATTGTTTGTGAAACACTGATCTACACCTGACAGGTGTTTGTCTAACCTGTTCTTACCTATCTCCAATGATGGAGGTTCCACAAACTCCATAGGCAATTTATTCTGGTGTTTAATCATGCTGACAGTTGGGAAATGTTTCCTGATGTTCAACCTAAACCTCTCTTGCTGCAGTTTAAGCCCATTGCTTCTTGCCCTATCATCAGAGGTGAAGGAGAAATTTTCTTTTCTCCCTCTTCCTTGCAACAACCTTTTAGGTACTTGAAAACTGTTATCGTGTCCCATTTCAGCCTTCTCTTTTCCAAACTAAACAAACCAAATTCTTTCAAGACCTTTAATCATTTTTGTTGCTTTTCTCTGGACCTGCTCCAATTTGTCCACATCTTTTCTGAAATGTGGGGCCCAGAACTGGACACAGTTACTCCAGCTGAGGCCTAAACAGCACCGATTAGAGTAGCACTGTAGTACTGTTTGATTTCAAGTGTAAGCAAGCTTGAAAGTTCTTCAGGCCAGCAACTGCCTTTGCTGTGTTTGTACAGCACCTAGCGCAGCAGGTCCCTGATCTTGGCTGGGGCCTATAGCTGCTCTTGTACTAACAAACAGCTTCGCAGACCTTGTTCAAACATGGCCATGTCCTGGTCACATCCTGGAACGCAACCTCAGGAAACAATCAATAGGCTGAGAGAGGTTCCTCCATCTCCCACCAGGCACTGCCATTGATCTCCCTGGTGCCTTAAGTTTTGGTCTCATTAGTCTCCTGATTGCTTTGGGACCCCTTGGCATGTTCGCAGAAAGTTATGGCTCTCTAGGCTTCATCTCTGCTTGAAAGTCGTCCTGCTCTGGCTCTGCCAGTGAGGGACATCACTTGTGCTAGGATAGCTCTGCCCCTACATAAAAGCCTGAGGGAGACTCAATCTGTGCCAGTGTAAAAGTACTTATACTGGCATACAGAGCTGTCAGTGTAGGGGGAGGGCAAAAGGGACCAGGTCTTGGCCATGGCAGTAGTGCTGGCCCTTTAAATCACTGCCAGAGTCCCACTTGGCATGGTCTAGGCAGCTCTGAGGGCTAGCTGGGGGAGGCCCAATGCGGAATGGGTGGTGCTGGGGGCTGACTGCCCCCAGCCCCACCCCTTCTGCCTGAGGCCCCGCCCCTTCCAGCAGGGCCCTCTTCTCTCTTTTTGTTTTGAATTTTTTTTTTTTATTCTGCCTCTACTTTTTTATCCCTCTCTGTCCATGTGAGTCTCTCGCTCTGTCTCACCTGCCAGTGATATATGCTTTATTGAATCGGAGTCATAAAGGCAGCTTGCAAAGAAACTTCCAGCCTAGTGCTGCCTTTAAAAAATGACCCCCATGCACGCTGTTTCTTCTGGTAAAGAAGCAATTAATCATCGGAAGTATGTGATAGATTTGTAATCAGATCGCTAGCCTGCCTGCCCTCCTCTGGCATGCATTTCACAGGCCTGGCCATATTTTTCCCGCTCCTCTATTCTCTGTGTTCACTGGGGACAGGGAGAAGCTGGGGCAGATGATTGATCCATGAGCTTGTTGAGTTTGTTGAAACCAACCCCCCGCCCCCTCCAGTAGCTTTAACTCCATGTTGGATGTTTCTGCCAGACCAGTTTGATAGTTATGCGGCTGGCTCTAAAGCTGGCAGCAACCAAGCAACAAGCCTCTACCAAGGATGGGGTGTCTGAACAATGGAGTGGAAGGGGTGTAGATGGGGGGCAGGGGGAGTAAAGGCCGAATTGGATGGGGAGTGGTTCTGTGGCGATTGCACGTAAAGATCCGGCTGTCAGCTCTGCCCTTGAGGCTCCCCACAGTTCTCACTGCCCCCCCCCCCAAGGTTGGAGAAAGTAGTGCACAAAATTTACAGCTGTTTGCAATTTTTGACCCCTCCCCCGCCAAAGAAAAGAGGGTTTCCAGCTAAAATGAAACATTTGCATTCTGGTGGCAAATTTCAGGGGTTTTTTTTTTAACCAAAAATTGAAAGAGATGTTGGCTCTTGGTTCTCACTGTTTTGTGGTGATCTCCCCTCTCTTTCTCTCCTTTTCTCCCCCATCTGTTTTTGTCCCAACCTTGCCTTTTTTTACAGGAAAAGGGAACAAAGAAAGTGAAAGAAAAGGAGAAACCACTTGTACACACGCACACACACAAATTAAATTTCCCAGGGAAACTGAGGCACCGACAAGTGAACTGATTCCAAGGCCACACAACTGATTCCAAGGCGACGCAGCAAAGCCAGGTGCCCTGACTCTCAGTCCCCTCCCTCACCAAACTAGTAACACTATGTTTCGTTGATATGTATTCCCTATTATTTCTAAACCACCCTGTTCCTGTGCCCTGTCACACACATAAGAATAATCAGAAATAATTATTCTCCAAATTGTCAGCACCATCATGACAAAGGTCAGTGGAATGTAGCCTTCTTGAAGATCTAACACTACTTGGACCGGTCTCAAAGAGACCATATAAAAGGCAGATCAAGTGCTATGTAAAGGGCCCTGAAACAGAACATGCCGAGGGGAAAATTTGAGGCACCAGAGGGGGAGAATTTCCTCCAGTTCTCACTTTTCCAAGAGAAATGACACTGCTTGGAATGCAGGTCACATGATTAAAGATCAATTCCCTGACCCTGTTGATCAACAGCAGCTTCTAGTATGAAAAGGAGGAGAAAGACCTCTCCTTCCAGAATTCTAGACTCATGGCACTGGACACATAAGCCGTGTCTACACGTGCACACTACTTCGAAGTAGTGGCACTAACTTCGAAATAGCGCCCGTCACGGCTACACGTGTTGGGCGCTATTTCGATGTTAACATCGGCGTTAGGCGGCGAGACGTTGAAGCCGCTAACCCCATGAGGGGATGGGAATAGCGCCCTACTTCGAAGTTGAACATCGAAGTAGGGCACGTGTAGCCGATCCGCATCCCGCAACATCGAAATAGCAGGGTCCACCATGGCGGCCATCAGCTGAGGGGTTGAGAGACGCTCTCTCTCCAGCCCCTGCGGGGCTCTATGGTCACTGTGTGCAGCAGCCCTTAGCCCAGGGCTTCTGGTTGCTGCTGTGGCAGCTGGGGATCCATGCTGCATGAACAGGGTCTGCAACCAGTTGTCGGCTCCGTGGATCTTGTGTTGTTTAGTGCAACTGTGTCTGGGAGGGGCCCTTTAAGGGAGCGGCTTGCTGTTGAGTCCGCCCTGTGACCCTATCTGCAGCTGTGCCTGGCACCCTTATTTCGATGTGTGCTCCTTTGGCGTGTAGATGTTCCCTCGCAGCGCCTATTTCGATGTGGTGCTGCCCAACATCGAAGTTGAACGTCGACGTTGCCAGCCCTGGAGGACGTGTAGACGTTATTCATCGAAATAGACTATTTCGATGACGTGTGCACGTGTAGACGTAGCCATAGGGACCAGAACCATTCATGATGTCGCTGCATTTAAGTCGCCTGGTACTCCAGGTAATATTTTGACCCATGGCATTTCTTTCTTTCTTTCTCAGGTTCAGCGGGCTGTATTCTGTGATATCATAAATAGTCCCACCCAAGCCACCTCTGCCATTAACTGAGCAGCCCATGTCCCCTTCCTTGAGAAACCTGACCCCACCTCCTCACACACATGTTGACGTGCAACACATGCAGACATGTTGGTATACTTTCTCAATGCACGTGCATGCACACATGCTTGTGCAAGTGTACACACGGACAAGCATGCAGAAATATATCTAAAGACATAGAGACATATGCCAATGTGCATGCAAATACTTCCTCCACCCTTCCCTTACAAAGACCCATCCAGATACATGCAAATGTGACCAGCATGCCAGTGTTCTGACACTCTCACAAACATCAGAGGGGTCTTTGCCCACAAAACTTATACTCCAATAAATCTGTTAGTCTAGAAGGTGCCACAGCACTTCTCATCGTTCTCACAAACATGATGCCCACCGTTCCAACACACACACATACACATGAAACAATACAAGCCCTAATTTTTTCAAAAAATCCCATGTCCGTAACATACTATGAGCTTAGTCCCAACCAATAGGGATCAGATCTTTTCTCCCATCTTGTTAATGGACGTGAACGCAGAAAGCACCATTTGGCATGGGAAGAGGCTGACATTGGGACTGAGGTTTGAGGCTGCATCAGGGCTGTGACAAGGAGCATTAACCCAGCCGAAACTTCAGGAGTTGTTCTCATGAGACTTCCAACCTCCTGAGCCTCTCAGACACCGTGGGTCTGGGTGAGCAGCTATACAGACAGGCAGATGCATACAAGGATAGATGGATGTGTTTGGAGAAAGAGAAGGTGACAGCAGCTGAACCAGATCCTCTCCGGGTTTGTGTCTGTCACAGACCTGAACTAAGAGATGTGGGCTGGAACCTTGCCAGCATCCCTCTGTGTGCCTCAGTTTCCTTCACTGTAAGGTGTGGGGTGGGGGTCACATCCCTGCCTCCGCAGCTGATTTGACTGCCTCAGAGTCACCCCGTCACACCCGGGCCCATTGCAGTAGATGCTGCAGAGACACATGGTGAGAGAGAGTCTGCCAGGAAGTGTTACAGATTGAAAAAGGGTCAGGTGGGAAATCAGGGGCATGGAGAAGTGGTTGGCCATGGTCAGTGGCAAGACACATACTCTGGTCTCCTGAATCCCAGCCCAGTGCCTTTCCAGTGGTCCAAGCTGCCTCATTGGCACCCATGAGGTGCTTAGTTACTGTAGGGACAGCAGCTCTATAGACATATCCCTGTATGCTCTGCCTTCTTCACTGGGGTATATCAGCGCAGCACTGCTGGCTATCGGGAAAGCCCACCCTGGGTCGACTGGAAAATACAGGCAGCTGAAGCCATGGGATTCCACAGTTCCAGTCCCTGTGGGTTTGCTTCTGCCACTGCAGAGTCCCTGCAACTCCCAAGGAAATCCAAGGAAGTTGCCTATTTGCTGCAGTGGCAGACTGGCTCCCTGCTCTGCCCTGCCTGCCTCCCTCTCTTGTTACTTTTGAACAAGATGAGACCCTTGGAGCTCTTACGTTCTGGAATCTGCTACTCCCTCTGCTGCAGAAGCTTCTGCAAGCAGCTGGTGCCATCCTGCTGTTGGATACCACAGGAGGCAGATTCTCTGCCCTTTGCCACTCTTCCTGGCATGTGCAACAAGCGAGAGAAGATGGAGGCGCAAAGGAGTGGCTACTGTGTTGTTGCTCTAGTGACACATTTGGAAAGAAATGTTCTGGCTTCTGCCCTGAGTTATTCCTGAGCCAGCCCAGTCCAATCAGTGAAACTTGAGTGTGCTCAGAACCTTGTTCAAAATGAGCCACTTCGTTGGAAGCATCACTAGGGATTTGGATGGCTCACTTTTGGTACCCTAGTCTGAAAACGTCCACTCCCATATGGTGTCAAAACAAAAAGCAGTCAAGTAGCACTTTAAAGACTAGCAAAATGGTTTATGCAAAGTGCTAATCTTTAAAGTGCTACTTGACTGCTTTTTGTTTTGATAGTGTATAGACTAGCACGGCTTCCTCTTTGTTACTATTCCCATATGGTGTATCACCCTCCTCTGTGAGTTATCTGAGCCCCGCACAGCATCCCTGACCCCTATGGTACAGATGGGGAAGTACAGTACAGAGAAATTAAGTGTTTTACTTAAGTCCATGCAGGAAGTTTGTGGAGAGCTGGGACATGAACCCAGGCAGGCTCCCAGCTGTCACGTCAACAGCACAAAGAAGTAAATAAAATATCAGATACTCTTGTTGGGAGTTGTACAACCTCTTTGCTGCAGCAGAGTTTAATAGCACAGCTTTATTTCTTTAGAAAAGAACAGAACTGGGAAGGAGCTTGAGTTCAGTCCCCTGAACTCACAGCAGGATCCACCACCCTCCCTCAGGGATTTTTTTAACCTAACCTAACCTGCTGCAGAACTTTGGAAGACCCCCTCAAAGGCCAAGCTCCCAGTCTGGGTTTACAATGCCAATGCTCTAATCACCATGCACTCGCAGCCTCTGAAATCTAACTTGCCCTAAACTTCAAAAGGCCCCTGCAAGGATTGAACTCATAACCTGGGTTTATAAGGCCCATACTCTTAGCATTTGGGGTAGCTATGCATATGAACCCCAAACCAGAGAGAAGCAAAACAGGCTGCTCCCTCAGGGAACAACTCACCTCCACCTTAATGTAGATTAGGTGGCTGCAGAACTTACTCTGGCTACAGCTAGGTTCACACCACATGCCTCTCCACAGAGCCCTTTTCCCCTGAGCAATCCCAAGAAAACCCTGAGAATTTAAAGTTATAGATTATAATTTTTTCAACACATCACACCAAGCCATAGGCTATCATTTAACCTGTGGGATAACCGTCCCCTGAAACACAGTGGCCGCGTCTACACATGCACGCTACTTCGAAGTAGCGGCGCCAACTTTGAAATAGTGCCCGTCACGGCTACACATGTTGGGCGCTATTTCGAAGTTGAAATCGACGTTAGGCAGCGAGACATCGAAGTCACTAACCCCATGAGGGGATGGGAATAGCGCCCTACTTCGAAGTTGAATGTCGAAGTAGGGCATGTGTAGACGATCCGCATCCCACAACATCGAAATAGCGGGGTCCGCCATGGCGGCCATCAGCTGAAGGGTTGAGAGACGATCTCTCTCTCCAGCCCCTATGGGGCTCTATGGTCACCGTGTGCAGCAGCCCTTAGCCCAGGGCTTCTGGCTGCTGCTGTGGCAGCTGGGGATCCATGCTGCATGCACAGGGTCTGCAACCAGTTGTCAGCTCTGTGGATCTTGTGTTGTTTAGTGCAACTGTGTCTGGGAGGGGCCCTTTAAGGGAGCGGCTTGCTGTTGAGTCTGCCCTGTGACCCTGTCTGCGGCTGTGCCTGGCACCCTTATTTCGATGAGTGCCACTTTGGCGTGTAGATGTTCCCTCGCAGCGCCTATTTCGATGTGGTGCTGCGCAACGTCGAAGTTGAACGTCGACATTGCCAGCCCTGGAGGACGTGTAGACGTTATTCAGTCACTACATCAAAATAAGCTATTTTGATGTAGCGTGCACGTGTAGACATAGCCAATATGAATTACAAAGCAGCTTTCTTCAAGCACCACTGGCATCTCCAGTCCACCCTTTCATTCTGGGTTCAAAACAACCAATGCCATTGACAATGGTAGCTGCTGGCTGAATAGTAACACTAGTTTTAGTCGTGCTAACAAGCTCATCTGTGTCTTCTTCCAAAATAAACGCCACATGCTACTTGTTGTGTACACTACTGGATATACAGTAAAAACTCTTTTAAGGGACCATTCAACAGAGATGACCTGCAGCCAACAGGCAAAACAGATTGTGCTGCAAACCACAGGAATCCCTTGTAAGGCTGCCATGAACTTTGTCAGGCCCACAGAAACCTAATCCTCTGGGGCATCCTTTCCCGGTGACAGAGATGAATATTAATGGTATCTCACTCACCCAGCCAAAGCATTTATCTTCATGGCAAGTGGGTGAGGAGAATTTTGAGCCACGGGCAAAATGTGTGGCATGTCCCCTTCTAATGGCTGGTCTGCAGGGAGGACAACAGGGTCTCCTGTTGCTGCTGGCTACCTGATGTATTTCTTAAGCTCAAGTGGTAGAGCACTGTGCTTTTGAACCCAGCTGCAGCAAAGAACTTAAGTGGGTGTCAAAGTTCCTCTGGGATTAAATAGAGCTCTTTTGACTTCAGTGGAGGGGTAAATACATGCTCCAGTGTTTTGATCAGTGGGGGTGGGGTTCTTCTCATGCTCACAGCAAGCACTGCTGAAGGCCAACATTTTCAGATGGGTCTAAGGGTAGGGCTGCACCACACTCTACACCCAGGCTCCTGGGACCTGGCTTGTGGACTGGATAGTTCCAGGACCATGGCTTGCATTGGAGCCTACTGCCGAGCGAGTGAATACCTATTGCCCTACACAAGGCTTCTAGCCCCAGTCTGTAGCTTGAATTGTGTCCACATTGCAGAATGACAGGACTTGGCCAGGAGTAACAGCAGGACTTGGGCTCTGACCCATCCCCTAGCAGGGTGCTAGGACCAGGTCCAGAGTGCTTTCCAACCCAAGTCTGATTTGAGTGTGGACAGACGTGGGGCTTTGGCTTGAACCTGAGTCATAGACTGACGGAAGTGAGGACTGGAAGGGGCCATGAGAGGTCTACCCATAGCCCCTGCCCTCGGAGCAGGACTATGTAGTAACTAGCTCATCCCTGGCAGGCATGTCTACCCTGCTTCTTAAAAGCCTCCAGTGATGGAGCCATCTCAAAATTTGTTCCAGTTCTTAACTTCACTGAGTCAGGCCAGCTTAGTGTGCAGTGTAGAACTACTCTAAGCATCTCAGGAGCCTAAGTCCCATTGTCAAAAGAGGCTTAGGCACATAGGGCCTGAAAGATATTTAGGCACTAACTCCCTTAGGTTTCTAAGTGTGTGAGTGTTTTTTCAGAAAGGGAACTTGGGTGGCTAACTCAGTGGGGGGGTTGAAAATGTCCCTCTAAGTCCTTTGTTGAAGGGAGACTTTGGTGGCAGAAAGTCTCAGCTTCAGACTCATTGGGAATTTGTAAGAGTGGGGTCTCATAGTGGGGTCTCACAGGTGGCAGCCTTATGCGTTTACCCTAAAATGGGTTCTCCCCTCTCCACCAATTCCGCATCCTGGGAAGTACTGAAACAATTTGGGGCTTTCATTTTTCTGCAAGACACATGGATTTCCCATGTGTCCCATGGCATACTGCTTGGCTTGCACCACACACGCGCTCCCACACATGCACACACTTAGTCTGAAGGGTAATTAGGTCTTCTTGGGTGCCCATAGAGAAGAGGTGATGCTTTTTTTACCCACAACTAACCATTCAACAATGATAATTGACTATTTGACAATGGTGGATCACTTGAACCCCAGAGCTCTGACTTTAAAATCTTGCACCGTGGCTGCTTGAGCTGGCTGATGAAGATCCATTATTACAGCTGCAGTTGTGGTTCAGGTGCTTTACCCAGCTCTGGGCCTGGCTATGAACATCTCACTCTTTCCCCTCCCCCAGTCCATCTAGACTGGCCACTCTCAACACAGGAACAGCACCTGGTACATGGGGACCCAGACCTGACAGGGGCCTCAAGGTGCTGCTATAGTACAAGTGATAAATAACTAATGAGGAATAGTCCATTCCCATGTTTGCAGGACTTCTGCTGTCTCTTTTGCTCTTTACTCTGATCGGCGTGCCCTGCTGCAGTTCTGACGTCAGACACGTTGATATCCCTGTCAGACCCTGATCCCATCGCCCGTCAGCAGCTCTGAATAAATTTGCAATCTTAGCCATAATGGAGCCAGCCTGTCCATTATCTGCCACTTATCTCTGCAGGGTTGGGCTGCTTTGCACAAAGTGAATTGACCAAGGGGGAAATTCAGGGCCAGGAACTTTGAGCCTGATCCAAGGTACGATGAAGCCAATAGACTTCCAATAGCCATCCTTTTTGTAAATTGTTTTATCAACACATTTTACAAAGGAGGTAGGTATCATGATCCCCATTTTACAGGAAGGGAAGCTGAGGCATGGGGGCAGGGGCATGACTGGCCCATAATTACCCAGCCAAAGAGCTGAAAAGCTGGGTGAGAACAGAACACAGCTCTCCAGGGCTTTATCTGTTAGGCCACGTAGTTTTATGGGCTCTTCCGTAGGCTGTCTATGTGGCTCAGTAGTGTGGGTGGCAGGAGGGTGGGAGGTGTGAAGGGAAGCATGAAGATTAGGAACAGAGGAGGCTTGTCCTTTAAATATATCTCTGGAGATCAATTACTGTGATTGCCGCTGATAAGCTGAACAGCCAGAAGCCACGTTCTCCTGGGATTGGAGGCCCCACAGTAGGTGGCAGAGAAACACCCTTCCTGCCATGGGCAAAATAGCCACTTCCAGCCAGAAGAACTGGGAGGAGAAAGGACGGTTAATGTTTCCTACATGGAAAGTGAATAATACTTTCCTCCCCCGGGGACAGAGGTACTAGATACTGCCCCCAATGGTGTTTGGTAGGGAGATGGTGCCAATGGTGATGTCTCTCTATTTATCCCATCTGCTAATCAATTAATACATGGTACAAGTCTCATACAGAGGCTGGCCAGCCTCTGTTCCATCATTGGCTGTGTCTACAATAGAGGGTTTTGTCGACGAAACCCCGGGAGCATCCAGATTCCCAAGGCGTTCTGTTGACAGTGAAGTGACAGAATGCAGCACTATTGTCAACAGTCTTATCCCTCTCCCATGAGGAATAAGGCCTCTCTCAACAGAGATCTGTTGACAGAAAACAGGTCTGGATGCTCAAAGGGGCCTTCCAGGACACCGGGCCGCCCTGCCTGCTGTTCTTCCGATTAGTCGTTCTGTCAGAAGAGCCACCAGGCAGTCCAGCCACTCCTGTCAACAAAGAAGATCGCTCTTGTGATGCACTTGGTAATTTGGCTGTGATCTGTCAACAGAAGTTTTGTCAAAAGATATTGTCCAACAAAAACTTCTGTTGACAGATTGGTATAAGGCAGACAGAGCCATTGTGAGGTGGTTGTGTGGCTCAGGTACTAGACTGTAAGCTAAGAGTTCTAGCTTCAATTCCTGGCTCTGCTAGAGACACTCTGTGTCACTCCCAGGAAACACTTAATTGTGCCATGCCTCAGTTTCCCCAAATACAGCTAATACTTCCCATGAGGCTAAATTCATGCTGAGGACAGACTGGGTGTGACGCATAAATTAGATCTGGTTTGGATAAAACATTTTTTTTTCTGAAAAAATACCAACCTGCCAAAACTTAAACTCCCTGGAGAAAGAGTCAGTTTTGACAAATTTTACAATTTGAAACCATTTTGAAATTTAGAAAAATGTCTGAGTTTTTGGTATGTCCTATTATGACTACCCTGAAACAAAAACAAAAAAAAATTGCAGTTTTCTGGATCAAAGTAATTTTATGTTTCTAAAGGTAAGCTACAGTTTTTATTCTAAAAAATTATTTTAGAATGGTCAAAATAAAATCACGATGCATCAAAATGATTGATTTGAACTAGAAATACTTCAGGTTTTTATTTTTTTTATTTATTTTTCAAAATTTCTAATTTCTGTCACAATTAGGGAAAGGAAGAATTACCAAAATCTCAAAAATATTCTTAGGATGGGGAAAACCTGTTATATCTTCATAGATGAGCCCTTTCTAACAATACTGTATGCGTTCCTTTGGTCAATTGCTGTCTTCTCTTTTCTTGCACAATCTGTTTCTGCTTCTGCTGTTTCTCATTTCTGACCCCTCTATTATAAAGCTATTTTAAGGTGATCAGATTAGATTAGTACATAGGGCAGTTGGGATAAATTTCCCATCTCTGCCACCGTCTGGCTTCATGACTTTGGACAAGTCACTTCAGTTCTTACTCTTTGTCCTTCTTGTTTATTTAGACTGTAAGCTCGTTAGGGGTTTGTATGTCCTGTGCCTGGTGCAATGAGACCTTGATCTTGGCTAAGGCCTCTGCAAACACAATCACGGCATAAATAGCAGACCCTGATTGAAAAAAATCACCCTGTTTTATTTTTGATGGAGCTTCAACACTTTGAAACTCAGAAATAATCAGCTAGATCTAGTAAATATTAATGGGGGTCTAGGAATTTGCTAATATCCCTTTAAATAATACAGGACCCCTTGTTCCTGTGCAACTCACCATGTGTCCTTCTGGGCCTTCTCACCAGCCCCCTGAGCCCTATGAGAAAACAGCTCAGCTCAGCAGACTGGCCCTTCCTCCGCCTAGTCCATTCTGTCACCTCTTCTGCCGCACATGGTGACTGACCATAAACAACATGTCTAATATCTGTCACAGGGTGTTCTCTCCTCTTGTCCCCCGTAAGTTGAGCTCATGGGTGGCCACCTGGGAGAGAGTCAGGTGCCACGCAGGTGATTAGCAGAGCACCCACAGCCAGCAGCTCATGTTCTATTGTCCTGTCTATGGTCATGCACAGGTGCAGATGCTTTGCTGCACATAACAAAATTTATTCTGCACATGGATGGAAAAACTAGAGAGAACCCTGGTTTGCAAGGGGGTGTTTTGGTTCAGATTTTATATTAATAAATATATTTGTGAGGGTAGATGGCTGTATGCACACAGGTTGCAATATGTGCAATATGGAAAATGTGGTTTGAACCAAGATTGGAATTTTCTGGATCACTGTAGGGACTTGTTTGCATACTTGGCTTAATCTAATTCTTGGCTCCCCCCCTTATGCCCCTCTCCTCTCTGATTTGCTCACCTTGATCATTTTTTTTTCTGATTTGTCCACCTTGATTACTGTTTTTGGTTCTCCGTGCCTTAAATATTGAGTCTGTTCTGGTATCGCTATGGTCTGGAGAAGTAGGTCTGTCCCACAGAAGCTCACCTACTAAATTATTTACTTAGTCTTTAAAGTGCTACTTGACTGCTTTTTCGTTTAGGCTGCAATATATTTATGTTAGAGCAGGCAAGACCAAACAAACCTCTGGCCTGTGGGTAGAAGGTGGTGCTGTCTGTGATGATCCTTAGTTCCTGGGGCAGTTCATTGCACAATCTTAGGCCTTCCCCAAGGAAGCTTCATCTGCTGGTCCTTCCTCCTTGTCTCATGCCCTTATCCACCTCTCAGCTGACTACTTTATTGGGTGTTTCAAAAACAGCAAGGACCAAAAGCCTTCCTTGGAGCCAGCTCCATAGTGCTGCACAGCCATATCAGCTCTCCTGAGACCTAACGCTGGAGTATCTCAGTGGGGCAAAACTAAATGGGTATTGACCAGCAAACTGCCACCAGGCTACACAAAAAGAGCTGATCTTGGCAAAAATCCTCCCTGTAGCAGAAGATGGATGCCCTCCCACACCCTTATTCCTGTGTCCTATGGGATTACAGTAAATGTAATTAGGATCTGTCAAACTCTCACATGGAACTCACAAGGAAAACACAAGCAAGGAAGACCTTGGACAGCTGAGATTGAAGGACAACAACTGGGGTACTCCTGGAGTCAGCTGGAAGTTTTGTGCGGAGACAGAGCTGAGTGGAGGAGACTTGCAGATGACACATGTTGGACTCAGAGTACAAGGATTTAAGTTAAGTAAACACAACAGGAAGTCCTGTGGCACCTAATAGACTAACATATTTTGGAGCATGAGCTTTCATGGGCAAAGACCTATTCTCCTGCAGATCTTTCCCACAAAGCTTATGCTCCAAAACATCTGTTAGTCTATAAGGTGCCACAGGACTTCTTGTTGCTTTTGCAGATACAGACTAACACGGCTCCCCCTCTGCTTAAGTTAAGTAAGTCAGTCAGGATCAGGCCCCGTTAGGCCAAACACTGCCCAGACACAGAGTATGAGACAATCAGTTGTTCTAAGTGCTACCAACCAAGCAGAATTTGACAATCCCAGCAGCAGTCCAGGGAGCTGCCTGCATGTTTGCACAGTCAGGGTGTAGGATCTGGACTCAGGCAGAAGAGAGAGCAACACATGACCCTGTGGCTGAGTTGGGCAGCTGCCATCTTCAGCAGTGCCTGGATAATACCACATAAAAATAACAGAACTCAACCCAAAGCCTCAGTCTCTTTCTGAGGCCACTGCTTTCCACTCTGAAACCCACCGATGCTCCTGCTTTGCTGTTGGAACTGAGCAAAACAATAACAGATTGGATTTGTTTTCAAGAGGAAAATCCAATATTCTGTCTGCACTTCCAGCCTCTTTGGCTTGGATTCTAAGGTTATCCTGAAGAAATCTGCCTCTCCCTGCCCATCCACCTCTCTTTTCATGAGAACTGGGGGCAGGGGGAGGGGACCGTTCTGTTAAGCCTCGTAATTTTTCATACAAGAAAGCAATTTCTTTGTTGACCCTCGCTTAAAGCTGTGCTCCCAGAGATCCCCTGACCCTACCAAGGCTGCCTTGGAACTCCTCCACAGCACTGCTTAGTCACCAGCAATGGGGTTTTAATAAATGTATTTTCAAATTAGTTCTGGGCCTTTCAAGACTTATCAGTTAAATGAGCGTTTTCAAATTGATTCAAAGGTCACTGGGAGAGTTTTCTCTTCTCTGTTATCTCTCCCTTAAGGTTTCAGTGGCAATCGGTGAACGAAAATAAAATAAAATAGCAGCCCCACAACCACCTACATCCAAACAACCAGGAAAAAGCAGCACCCGAAAGTGACACAGAAATAACCCCAACTCCATCCACTTTAACACAATCGGAATTTTAAGCTACTTTTCTGCCACCTTTGAGGTGCCTGCTCCCTTTGTAAGACACTGCTCAAGCTGTAACTGGAACGGCTGCTTCTAGGAAACGTCATGAACGTTTTGGGTGGAATGTTGGGGTTTTCAGATTAATAACAAAAAACGGAAAAACAACAAAGATTCGCGGGAAACAGGCAATTCTGAAAACAGCCTTAAATTGAAACCAAACCCCTGGCAATGGGGGGGGAGCTTAAAATCAGATTATTTTTAGAGGGACTGGGGTAATTTCCTTGCAGAGAGAAAAAAAAAGATTTAATATTTAACTCACGGTGGCTTTATTGGACTCCTGTGATTATTAGCAAACAGAAAATTCTCTGGCACTTTGAAACTAACAAGATAAAATGTTCAGAAAAAAAGAACAAACACGGAGGGCAAAATCGCTCTAAGGCTCTAATTTAGGGTGTGTTTATTTGTAGGGAAATTAAAAACAACCCCTAATCTGAAATTAATCAAAGGGCGGAGTAAATAAAGAGGTTTCTCTTTGAATTATTTATAATAAATCGTGAATTATGGTTCAACATGTCGTCGGGTCTGGGAGTTATGGTTCCATATGGAGGAAAAGGAGAAAAATCAGGATTTTGTTTTTCCCAGACCAGAATTAGAGCGAAATAAATCCACCTGTATATATGCGTATTTATGTTTGAGAGTCTTTTAAAAAACACACCGAGTGTTGGTTGTTATTATTTCGTTGTGGAAATCAACCAGCAAGGCTGCAACGGCAGTGGGTGGCTTAAAGGGACAGGAAAAGTCCGAGCTGCTATTTTATTTTTCAGATCGGCGGTTCTCAGTCGTAGGGTTTATTCCGGCATTTTGTTCTGGTCAGTGTCGCCAGCGGTGGAACACGGAGTAGATCTTTTCAATGGCTGCACGTGTTACAGCGAAGCAACGGGGTTCCGGGGGGTTATTCAAATCCACCTTTCCAAATCTTTCCTTCCCTTGTTCTTCTTGAGTCGGAGAAACATTTCACATCGCCAGCCCGTCGCTTTGCTCCACCGCAGCCAAATTCAATCGTCTAGAAAACCAGGGAAAAATCCGCCATCCAGCCTGGACTGGGTTTGGGGGTTACCGGCGGCGCCTAAAATATTTACCTCTCAGTTGCCGCGTCATCTAATGAAGAAAAAGTCTGGGAGACTTTTTTTTTAAGCGAATTTCGATCACAAATTCAGCCGCTGGGCAAATGGACACAAAGGACTATGGGTTCTACCGCGCCATGACACGCTTGTGCGTGTTCCGTGTGCAGCCTGAGCCTGGGAAATACTCATTAGAGCAACAAGGAGTCCTGTGGCACCTCAAAGACCAGCAAGTGCATTTGGGTCTAAGCTTTGCATGGCTGGAATCCGCGGGTCTATGCCCAGATACATTTGTTACTCTTTAAAGTGCCACGTGACTCCTTGTTTTTGCTGAAACACACTAACACGCTCCCCCCTGAACGATATGAATTATTTCAGTAATCATTGCATGATATCGGGCCATAATACTCATGCATGGATCGTATTTTGCACGTTTGCATTATACAGTCGTTATCCCATAAATATCTATAAAGAACAATAATAAATGTCTGGGGCTATAGACGTATTAAGATAGAAAAAATTGTGTGTATATGTATAGTGCGCATATTTATGTGTATTTATAGTGTGCATATCTATACACTTTTAAATATCTGTATATATATTGCAAAAACGTGTTACTCAAAAACTTGTGTATTTATAGTGTGCATAAGTATGTATTATAGTGTGCATATGTATACCTTTGTAGTGTGCATATAGATACATACACACTCTTAAATATTTGTATATATAGTGCAAAACCAAAAAGGCAGCCCAGCAGCACTTTAAAGACTAACAAAATTTAAAGTCTAACAAAATTATTTTGTTAGCCTTCAAAGTGCTACTGGACTGCGTTTTTGTTTTGATAGAATATAGACGAACACGGCTACCTCTCTGTTACTATGCAAAAACTTGTGTGTGTATTTATAGTGTGCATATATATGTGTATTTATAGTGTGCACATATATATACAATCTTAAATATTTGTATATATATTGCAAAAACTTGTGTTTGTAGCGTGCATACATATGTATTTATATTGTGCATATATGTCTATTTACAGTGTGCATACATCTATACACTTTTAAATATTTGTATATATATTGCAAAAACTTGCGTTACTCCAAAACCCGCGTGTGTGTTTGTATGTGAGCAGGCGCATACTTTATTTTTCCAGATCTGAAGAAGTGGGTCTGCCTCACAAAAGCTCATCTCCTAATACATTCTGTTACCACCTAATACATTCTGTTGTTAGTCTTTGAATTGCCGCGGGAGGGCTGGTTTGCTTTGTGAGACACAGACTCACAGGGCTACCCCACTGTGGCCAATCACACCTACTTCAAAATATTTTGCTCTATATTGCAAAGTATTTTAACTTGTTTAAAACATCTGGCAGCTCCAGAGGGAAGCTGCTCGGGCCCTACGCACAGCGTCTCAAATTCAAATGTCCCTTACACCTATATACAATACTGAGAGCTTAAAGGATGTTGCAAAGCAAACTCCTGTGTTGGGGGTGGGGGAGCCAGCGGAGGTTCCATAACCTCGAGGAAGGTGGTTGGAGACTCATTCCGGTCCGCGATGCAAACCCGTTTCTCCCCGATTCCAACACGCGCCCCTCCCCCGCCAGCTCTGCGCTTGGCAGCTCCATGGCCTTCATGGTGAGATCTCCCACCCGAGAGGGAGCGGAGCACAGAGAAGACGCCGACCCTAGAGCGGGGCGCGGGGCGGGGCGTGCTGGGCCGCTGGCTGCAATCGACTCCGAGCGCTCCGGAGTAGCCGCGTTTACACGGCGATCGGAGTAGTTGCTTATTAAATTGTGAAGCGTGGCGCTGGGTCGTGAGTGAGCCTGGGCCGGGTCAGTGGGGCTGGCTGGGTGTTTGGCAACCTCCGACTCAGGCTGGTTAGCCGAGTTTCAAGGGGTGTGTGGTGGGACCCCTGACCGAGCCCGGGTCTCTCAGCTGGCCCAAGCCCCCGGGGGTTCCTTGCTCTGCCAGCTGGTGGGGCCGATAGAATAGGGCTTGGAGATCGACGCCCTTTAGGACGCCCCAGCGTCAATTAAAAGCCAAGTTCCAAATGTGTACCGGGCCCTGGGCGTTCGCGCAACGCCCACACACACCCGTGAGCAGCCACGGCCGCGTGCAATGGCACGCGCATCTCACCCTCGCACACCTGCTTCTCCCGTCCCGTGCAAACGCCCCGCCCCGCCTCACACGCCCCGGTGCTGAGAGCGGGGCGCGGCTGGGCACGCTGAAGCGGAGCTGGTGGAAGGCTTGCGGCGGGGAAGGGGGGTCCCAGAGCCTGGCACGTTTGGGACTGAGGAGCCTGATCTGGGGGCTGTGTGGAGCTGGCGGCGGTGTGTGTGTGCACACAACACACACAGGGAGTGTGCGAGCGGGCGCCCACACCCCTCTTACCTGTACTGGGGTTCCCAAGGAACAGCCAATTTCCGGCCGTGTGTGTGTGTGTGTGTGTGTGTGTGTGTGTGTTCGCCTGTGTGTGTGTGGTGTTGAAACTCACCCCCCTGCAGCCAAACTGCTGCGGCAAACCCCTTTCGAAAAGGCGGGTGTTATGTCGTGTTATACAGACCCCTTGAGCTCGGTCGCTAGAAATTCCCGCTGAGCTGAGCTGAGCTGAGCTGCAGCAAACCCCGCTCGGCGGTGAAGGTCTGTGCATATTCTGCGTCCGTCTGTCCGTCTGTCTGCCTCCCCCCGCAACGCTTACGCCTCCCATGCTGGGCCAAGTACGGCCGCTGATAAACGCCACCTTCTCCGCCAGGCCGCCCGGGCGCTTCCCCGAGCTGTGCATAGTTAATAGAAACGCGCCTGCTGCGCGCTGTACCTGTGCTGAAGAAATACGTCCACATGCAGCAAATCAGTGCCGCTCCCAAGGGTGTAAAACACACTCAGGGCGGCGGAAGAGACGTGCGCGTGCGTGTCTGGACACGGTTAATGAATAGCTCGGTGGCTGGTTTAACACGTATGCAACTAGCGCTGACATCCTTTGCGGAGTGTAGGGGGCGGCCCCTCTTTGTCTGTTTCAGCAAAAGCCCCCCGGGGTCCCAGGGCAGTTTCCACCCGCCCGAGAAGTCGGAGGTTTAAGGTGCCCCTGGACGCCTCGTGGTTTCCATGTGCGGGAGGGGCGGATGTCCCCGCGGTCCGGAGCTTTCACAGATGCCCGCACCGTGCAGCCCAACCACAGGCCTCTGTGCAAGGCCAAGTGCTGCGTGTGAACAGCTCCGGGCGTTTTATGGCCACTCCCACCCGAGCTCTGCACGTCTCCCATCCCCACTCGCCTGCCACTGCGCGGCTCCCCGCGGTTCGGGGCCAGGCGTTTGCAATGGGTCGCACTGAATGTTTGCGGGGGTTGTCCAGTATCGGGCCGAGTCACAGGAAAAGGCCAACAGCCGGTCGGCGCCGGCTCTTCTCAGCGCCGAGCTGCGGACCAAGCGCTGCAGCAGCCGGTTCCGGTGTCGGTCCCGCCGGTGCATCTCCTAGGAGCAGGAGAGCGGGAGTCCGCGCGTCGCTTCGAGCGCGGGACGAACCCACACGGGGCTGACGCGGTGGCTGGGAAGCGGCGGGGAGACAACTGGGTTGTGGGCGAGTTTTCTCTTCCCGGCCCTGTGAGTGCACCGCGAGCCGGGAAGGACCCGGCGCTTTTCTGAGGAGCCCCTGATGGGTGCGAGAGCCAGGCAGGTTTGCAGCTTGGGCCAAGGACTCCCGGCCCCGCCTGCCCCCACACTACCGCAGAGGGGCAAAGCCAACCCTCGATAGGACCCAGCTCGGCCCCTGGCCATCCAGCCGGCTCCCCGAAAGCACACCCGAGGGCTGGGCGGCGGCAGTGCCGGAGCCGGGGACTCCCGGGTTTAAATGTGGCCTTCCAGCCAAATGCAAACCCAGGAGTGTCCGCGCCGAGCTCCCGCATGTCCGCACCCGTGCGTAGGTGTGCGCACAGACACACCCGCGGGGGCACACGCGCGCGCCCTCCTGGCCACGCGCAATTCGAAGCAATCCAGGAAACGCTCCGGCCGCGGGTGGCGAGGGAGCGCGTGTTGCGCTTCGCTGTAAACCTGTAGAGCCGAATCCCTCCGGCTGGTTTACGGGGTTTTCTTTCCGCCGCTCCCAGGCGGATCCCTCGTCCTGCTGTTTGGTGCCCAGGTTTCCCTTTCGTTCCCCGCTGGCTCACAAGCCAGACCACCGCAGCGCGCCTCTGGAGAGCCTCGGGGGAGCGGGGGGCGTGCCCGGAGGCAGAGCTCTGCGGGGCACAGGAGATGCGGGATGCGCGGTGCCTGGAGGTTCGGTGCTCCGGGGGCTGCAGGGGAAGAAGGCCGCCGCGGAGGCGATCTCTGGCGGGGTGTAACCCGGGGGGCACTGAGCCAGCTGCGGGGTAGGGGAATTGCCGTCGCGCTGCCTTAGCACCCCCCCCGCGCGGCAAATCCCTGAGCGAGCCCCAGGCTGGGTCCCTCCAGTTCCCCCGCCCGCGCCGCGCACCTCGGGCTCGCTGCGTCCCAACCAGCCAGGCGCGTCAGGGCTGAAGCAGGGAGGAGAGAAGCCGCCGGAGGAAGGCGCAGCCGGGCTGGGGAATCGATCCGCTCGGGTCCTGCCAGCTCCGGAGCCGAACGCGCGACGCTCCGGCCCGGGCTGCCAGCGGCCCCCGTCTCCTCGGAGCGCGCTGTGAGCAGCGCCCGCTGCTTTAGCACCTCTCGGGGCCGCCGGGGAGCGGGAGGGAGGGAAATTGGATTCGGGGCTTTGCAAAACGCCGGGGCGTTGAGCCAGTTAAGTGCGGGCCGTGAGCAGCTGGCACCAAAAGCGGCAGAGCGGGGCCCCTTCCCCCCACGCAGACTCGGGGTTCTGGTTTCCTACTCCACGCTCCGGAGCGAGTGCAGGAGTCTGGCCGTCTGCACGGCGCTGCACAGGACCCGGGCAGGCTGGGCGCGCGCGGCAGGCGGGCAGATATGACAAGAGCGAGAAGGCCCCGGGCGCCTTAGAGAGTAACGCGTTCACTAGCTCGGGAGCTCGCGTGGGTAAAGCCTAACACACCTGTGGCTCTCTCAGGTACCGGGAGCCTTCGAGCTGTGTGTGAAGCCACAGGCCGGCACCCCCCCCCCCCCCCCGCCCGAACAGCTGGCCACGGGGGTGAGGAGGTGGTGGCTGGACAGATCGCGGCACTGCCGTGCGTGCGGACAGAGGGACCCAGGAATGGCGGGGGGAAAAGGCTTCTTCGGAAAGGTTAAATGCGCAGCACCAGGCCCCGCTGCCAGGTCCAGCCTCGCCGCTCCCTGCACCGGCGCTGGGCTCTGCAGCCGAGGCTATTGCAGCGCTTTCCGCCGGCGGAGGGGAGGCGCCCGGCCTGGAAATGCAGCCGCTGCAAAGAGCGGGGGGACAGGAGAGGAGCGGCGGGGGTGGCCCAGCGGCGCTGCGCCCCGGGCTGGAAACGCTCTCCCTTGGGCGCGGGGCTTGCAGTTGGGTTCCCCGGATCTAAGGGCGGTTCCCAGGGCCCCGTCTTGGCCCCCAACCAGTGGTGAGCAAAGCGGGGGCCGCGCCCCCGGGGCCGCAGCAGGACGGGGCCTGCTAGTAGCAGGGGTGAGAAGTGGGGCTCGCCCCCTGCGAACCTCTGAGGGGGAAAGACGCTCCCGGTTCAGCCTTCGCTGCGCCCCTTTAGCTCCGGCGATCAGCGGCTCCTGCCTCAAGCTCCAGAGGGGCCAAGTTCTGGTGACCCCGGGGCCGTCAGAGCAGCAGCCCCGGGCTAGTCGCCGGGTGTCAGTGCTGGGGGAGGGGAGCCGAGGGGCGCCACCCACACACGCCCCTGGGCTGCCGAAAAGACCTACCCCGTGGCGAGCCGGGCAGCCGCGGAGCCAGAGGCTGGTCTGCGGCTCAGAGGGGGCCGCGCCGTGCCAGGGGCTGGCCTGGCCTCCGGCTGGCCTGCCCAGCCAGCTGCGGCCCGGAGGGCGGGAGCAGGTGCCCCCGGGCAGCGTGAGGGGATTCAGCCAGACCGCAGGTGGGGGCAGCGTGCGCTCCCTCTCCGCCTGGGGCCGCTGCGACACCCCGGCCCTGGGCCCGATCTTCGCCCCCCACGTCCCCGGCTCCTTTCCGCCTCCGCGCTGGGCACTGGTCTCTGCGCGCGGTCCCGGCAGCCCTGGGAAGCCCGAGGGGCTGGGGATCGGGGTCACCGCAGCGCTGATGGCCGGGCCGGGCCGGGCCCCGCGTCGGGGGCCCCAGATGCGCTCGCCGGGGGAGGGCTGAGCCGGGGCCTGGTAGCCCCGCGGCGAGTTCGCCCTTTAGGGTCTGGGGCAAAGAGGTTAAAAGAGCTGGGGGGCGGGGCCCTGCTGGGGGCGCAGGTCCCTGCCAGCGCCCCGGGCTAAGTGCGCGTCTCTCCAGCTGCTGCCTCCTGGGGCGCGACTTCCGCCCGCCCAGGGGAGACCCCAGCCCGGGGACTGTTGCTCCTGGTCTCGCTCCGGCACCTGGTGCTCCCCAAAACCGGCCGGCTCCGGCGCGGAGGGACACGGAGAGTGCGCTGCGTACCAAGTAATCCCTGGAGTAACCTGGGCTCTCCCGTACCCGCGTGGCGCACGGACCCCCGTGACCTCCCAGTTTCCGCAGCGGGCGGGAGGGGGCTGTTAATTGCGGGGGGGCGGGGTTAGGGGTTCGCTGGAGCCGGGTTTCGGCTTGTTTGAGATATGACTTGGAGCCAGAGCGCGGCACACGCGGTTTAAAACCCACTCAACAAACCGACACGCGTGTGGTGCGCGGGCCCTGCGAGGGGGCGGCCTGGAGCTCACAGGCGGTTTCCTCCCCCCAGCTGCCAGGCGGCACAGCTCACAATCAGCGCGCACGCGCGTGCACAGACGCAGGGCACACGCACGTGCGCACCCTGCCCCGCGTGGCGGCTTCCCTGGGTCGGGGGGGCGGCCTGGGGGGAGGCTCACAAAACAGACACGGGGGAGAAAACTCCCGCGCGGCTCTGCCTCCTTCCCTGTCGCGGCCGCGGCGGGTCTGTTTGGGAGGAGCGGGTCGCTCGTGCCTGCACTACCCGGGCGTGTGCCACTGTGCCCGGCCGCTCTTGGATGTGCACACACACGCTTGTGTCTCCTGGGGCGCCCCCGGGCAGCGCTGTGTCAGGCGGCGGTACCCACAGGGCGCCCGTGCGCAGAGCGCACGCACCTACCCGGGCTATGGAGGGTCCCAGCCCCACCCGTCTCCAGCAGCGCGGGCTGAGCCGGGGCCAGGCAAGGAAGTGCGGAGCGGGTGGGGGTGGTAGCGGTGCAGCCGGGGGAAGGTTCCCACGCCAGGGGCGGACTAGGGAGGGTGGGCGCTGGGCAGCCGGGGAAGGCTCTCTCCGGCCAAGAGAAGCAGAGAGCTGCTTCCCAGCCGCTGTCAATGGGACCCCCGCACCCGTAGTGGGGACACACACACGGGACATACACACACGGGACACACACACACACACACACACACACACACGGGACATACACACACAGGACATACACACACACACACGGGACACACACACACACACGGGACACACACACACAGGACATACACACACACGGGACACACACACACACGGGACATACACACACACGGGACATACACACACACGGGACACACGGGACTCACACACACGGGACACACACACACACACCCCTCTCTTCTGCCTGGGAGCGCGACCTGCGCCGGCGGCGGAGCTGGAACAGAAGAGCGGCGCCCCAGCGGGAGCCGCCCGGCCGCTGGCGCTGAGAGGCGGCTGGGCCCGGGAAGGCTCTGGAGCGGCCCGGCGGGAAGTGGGAGGCGGCAATGGCCGGCTACGTGGGCAGCGCGGTTACCCGCCTGCTGCGGGCTCGAACGCCGCCGCTGGCTGGGGGCACCGGGCCGCCACCGCGGCCGCCGGAGGTCTGGGGCTGCGAGGTGGGAAAGGCTCCCGGGAGGGGGCTGCTAAAGGGGCAGGCTCCGAGCGCAGCCGGGCTCTGGTGGCGGACTCCCAGGGCCTGCTTCTCGCTCGCCTTTCATTTGCCTTCCTGCGGTACTTACAGCCGCTAAATCACCTCTTCTTCGCTGTCCCCCTCTCCCCAGTGCACGTACCCAGAGCCAGCTACCGCCCCGCGGCCAGCCCTCGGCAGCTGCCCCCTTACAGCCGCGTACAGCGCCGAGCGCCAGTTCCCACCCCTCTGGGCCTCCCTGTCATCTCCAGTACACAGGCCTCTGTGCCTTCCCCTGTCGCCACCAAAACACACTCTCTGCCTGGGGCACCACCAGCTCACAGCCCTCTGCCCCTCCCTGCGTCAGCGCCAGCACCCAACGCCCCTCTACCTCCGCACTCCCCGCCCCCATCTTCCTCCCCTAGGTCTGCCCCGCTTGGCTTTGCTGGGGGGCGGGTCTCTCCCTTCAGCCCCAAGTGGCGAGATCGGCGCGTTGAACCCAGGCTGGGTCCCACCCTGCCCCCATTCTGGCTCACCCCAACAGCCGGCTGGCCCGTGGGGCAGAGGACCGGCCAGAAATAGCTCCAGGGCCAGGTTCTGCCGGCTGGAAGGGACCCTCGCGGCTCCCGCCTCGGAGCTGCTGGACTCTTCGATCCCCTCTGGTTTGCCCAGGCCCAGCCCGGTACAACGGCTGCTGTTTTGTACTTTGGCTCCGCTATTGATTTGCTGTGCGTTGCTGCGCACGGTCCTCAGCCGCGTATGGCTCCATGTCACAGCGCCCCCACCCGCCCCCCATCCAGCTGTGCTCTGGAGCGGCGCTTTAAACAGGATTTGAAGACGGTTCCCAAAAGGCAATGGACGGGGGTGCCTGTGATGGACTAGGGATAGCAATTCCACCGCATCGATCGCAGGAGTCCTCCGCTACCCCCGGCCCAATTCCGCGCGGCGCGTAATTGCGCTTGGGAAGGGCGCATGGGGTAACGCCTGCCAAGCGCACCCAGAAGATAAGCGGCTCGGCGACGCGGGGATCAAAGCCGGGAGCAACACAGGCCGCTGCAGCGGAGCCGCAGGAAAACAACCAGCGACACAACAGCCTGGCGTTCCCTGCGTCCCCTCGGCGCACGTGGGCACCTAACACGGACACCGGTCTGGAGTCACTCAAAGCGCCGACGGCCAACCCAGCCCACGCCACGCACACCAGGGCGGACCTGATCCGTCTCGCTTGGGTTTGGCGGATAGGATCTCGGGTTCGACCCAAGGCTAATCCAACCGGGCCCTCAGCACCACCCGCAGGAACTCGCTTTCATGCCCAATTCTCTTCCCCTTGCAGTCAGTCCCAGGCGGTCTGGAAATCAGATGCCCTTGGAAACGACTCCCTCCTCCTCTCAAGTACACAGCACTCTGCCTGTATCCCGGCTGCTCTTTGCGGGGTGCAGAAATATTACTTGGGGCTTTTCTCACCTTTCATGAGCCACCTCGAAATTCCTTCCCCAGCCTGAATCCATCGGCAAAGTCTTACCCAGGATAGTCCGTCGGTCCCTTCCCTGACTAACAAATGTCATTGGAGCTACTGCCCTTTAACTCCGGATGGGGGGGTGGGGGGAGGGATGATCTCATATTTTCCAGAAACACCCAGAGAACTACGATGTTTCACTTTTTTGTTGCGAGCATGTGGCATTTTCCTGTTAACCTGGAAACAAAACAAAACCTTCTAGACAAAAGAATAATGATCCCCTTTCAGAGAAGTGCCCTGTATATTTACAAGGCAGGGCGCTTAATATGATGAAAAATGTTCGTTTTCATCAACCTTCATCTGAACATTTTATTTTAGATGTGTAACATAACTGATATTTAAATGATTTCTATACTGTGTATCATACCATATAGAACGATTAATTTAATAGAACTGTATTTTACATCAATACATCTATCGACATACATATCGATGTAGATATTGATATAGCGTGACTCGTATTTTAAAATGCCATGCAACTGCCTACATTTTATGCACTATAATACTGTTTTTATTAGCATAACTGTATTTTAATACATGGATCAGAGCACGCAATTAAATATGCCTCCAAATGAGTGAAAATCGCCCGTGGCAAATTACCTCCCAGTTTAGAAAAAAGTTTATAGAGAAATCCTAAATCTCATGTCTAACGGATGAGAAAACTCAAGACTCAGACGTTTATTTTTAAACATAACAATAAAGACTGAGCATGTTCCAAGAATATGGTGAGTTTATGTTTTTTTGAACCTTTTAGATAAAATACACCCCTCTCTTTCTCTCTCTCTCTGTCTCCCCCATATATACATATATGCACACATATAGAATACCCCTTGAATCTTTAAGCTTTGGAGGTTCCTCCCCCCCATTTTGGTAAATCAGAAATAAAATACCAACTGCTCAATTAGATTGAACAACGGGGGTACTTAAAAAGCCAATTGTGGCAGTGTTTAAATCTTTATTTACCAGAACCTTGTAAAGGCAGGAACCATTTGCATTCTATTAACTGCTTTTCAATAGGGCATCGACTGGAACTAAAGGATGCCACTATCTTGCCCTAATTAAAGAGCAACTGAATTACACTAAACACATATGAATACTACTATCCCCCCATAAATAACCCGGACGTCTTGCTATGTGCGAGGAGCGCTTCACGACACTCGCCCAGGCTGGGCGAAGATCTGCTTGGAGCTGAGATGCCCTGACACTAGATGGCCCACGGGTCATGCAGAACGCTTTAAAAATCACTCCGGCCACCCCCGGGAGCCCACCAGACGCAAACTAGCCGTGAGAAGAGCCCTGCTCTGGGTCAGACCCACGGTGCATCTCGCCCTCTCCTGTCTGGGGCAGTGGTCGCTGCCGGGTCTCCAGAGGGGACACACAGAACTGAGCAATGGCCAGTGATTTACCCCCGTCCAGTCCCACATTGTGACGGATCTAGAGTCCAAACCAGGGGCCTTCTTTGTCATCCCGGCTATGGAGCAATGCCTGTTCCCTCAGCAGCTAGGCAGGGCGGGGATAGGGGACGTCGGTAGAAACAACGCAGAGTGCACAGGAGCCGGGGGTGCAGGTGTGAACAGGGGGTCCCCAGGGCTGCAGCAGACAAGAGCATCTTACTGCAGCCTGTCCAGTGAGCGTCCCGACCCCCCGTGGGGAATGTTCTTCCCCCCAGTAGAAGGGAACGCGAACGCAGGCCGGGTGCAGGGCGGCTACCCCCGAGAGCTGTCTGGGGGCTCTGGATCGTGGGTCTGCACCTCGGAATGCAGCAGGAGGGTCGCTGTGCGTGTCCATGCGTGGGACTCGCCTGCACCGAGCGCCTAGGAGCCGAACGGACGCGATGCGGCTGCGTTGGGAAGGAGCTCGGGGTGCGCGGTCTCTCCGCCAGCCGGCCGAGCAGAGAGACCCTGTCTCGGGAGGGTTTGCGGTGCACCGAGGCGCACGTGTGCGCGCAGAGGAGCCAGGGACATTGTTCTCCACCCCCCGCCTCCTGCCTGCTCCATGGAGAAACATCTCCGGCCCAGGCGCATTTGACCGCGGCGAGCTGGAAGCAGAGGCCAGAATGTGCCCATAACACAGAATTCGCCCCGCGGTGGAGGCTCGTTTGCCCGCGGACCCCTCCCCCATGCATTTTCCGAGACAGGCCGATTCACCGCCGCCTTTGGGGCAGACAGCAGCAGTGCTCCGCGCTGGGGGTGGGAGAGGCGGGCAGGGGGAGACAGTCTCTACTTCTTTGCCCTAAATCTGAGCCCACAGCCCAGAACCTCCCCGAAGTTTACAGTTCGGGCGGTGGGGGGCGGGGGTGATAAGCGGCCCTGGAACGCAGCAGACAGTGTGTGCTGCCCCGCGGCCCTCCTCTCAAGCCTTTTCTCCCGGGTTAAGCGCGGCTGGGCTCGTTTTTCCTCCACTGGCCGGTCCTTTAAACTCAAGCGAGGGTCTGAGCAGGGTTCAGCGCCAGGCAGCTGCATTTCTCTGAGAGCAGAGACCCCTTTGCTTGCAAAAGCAATTCAGGCGCGTCAACTACATCCCAAATGCAAACGATTGCGCGGGCCATAGAGAATCGATCGGCGGTGCCATTTATAAAATGAAGGAGCTACCGTATTGATCCGTTGGGAACGGGGGAGGGGAGGGGAACAGCTGAGTTTTGACTCATTCAGCAGCAGGAAGAAGCAGGCCGCGGGGAGGGGGCCGTACGTACAGACCCTTTGGACCTGGCTGGGGTAGCTATTTACCGCTGGGTGTTTAGGGGGGAGAATCCAGCTCAGTATTAAGACCTCCCAAAAATCCTGAGAAGAGCATGTAGGTAGGTAGCTAATGAGCTGGGGAGAGAGCGGTGCAGCGGGTGGGTGGATGGATGAATGGATGTAGAGAGGGAGAGAGATTCTAAGGCTGGAACAAGTAACCTACAGCATTTACATCCCAGATCCTTTTGACCCACGAGCTTTATATTTCAGCCTGTCAGGAGCAAGCTGCTCGGTGGAGATTTCGATGAGGGAAACCGACGAGGCTCAGGCTGAATATGATTTCCCTTTGCACGCCTTCGGGGAAAGACTTGAAACAGCCGGTAACACAGAGAGGAAGGGGAGGTCTGGAGGGGCACAGAGCAGTTAAAGGAGAGCACACTGGGTGTGTGCGTGCGTGCGTGCCTGAGTGTGCGTGTGCGAGTCAGAGTGTGAGTGTGCGCGTGCTCCTTCCCAGACCGGCAGCCTGTCCGCGAGCGGCACTCTCTGGATTCCGCAGCGAGGTGTGTCACACCAATGCCGCGCGTGCAAAAGGCGTCTTTGCCCAGGCCGCCGGCGCGCGCCCTCCCAGGTCCCGCGGGGGCTCGGGGCGCTCGGCGCTGCTCCCCGCCCGGCCCCGCGCCTCTTCCGCCCCGGGGTCCCCCTACCTGCCAGCCTCAGCGCCGACATCCTCTGGAACTCCGGCTCCTGCAGCCACTTCCACATCCTGCGGAAGGTCTCCCGGCCGGACTTGAGCTTGCTCCAGGGCTTGGGGTTGCGCAGCAGGTCGGAGAGGGTGCCCTGCGAGCGGCACAAGATCCGCTGGGCGAAGATGGCCTGCGGGATGCTGTACCGCTTCAGCTCCGCCGTGATGCGCTGCGCCACCTCCTTGGTGTTGATCTCCTCCACCTGCCCGGAGCCGCCGGGCTGCGAGCCCGAGGCGGACGCCTGCCGCTCCCTCTCGCCCAGCAGCGAGCCGCCGGGCTGGCCGTGCGGGTGGCCATGCGGGTGCATGCCGTTGAGCGGGGCCATCATGCCGGCACCCGGCGCTCCCAGCCCGCGGGCCAGGTGCTCCTCGCTGCGGGAGAGCATGGCGGCGTGCGAGTCGAAGCCGCTGGGGGAGAGCATCTTCTCGCCGGCCAGGGGCCCCCCGGGGCCGTAGGGGGCCAGCGGCTGCTGCGCGCCGTGCAGGGCGCCCAGCCCGTTGGGCAGCGGGGAGAGCGGCTGGGCCATGGCCGGCATGTCCTTGGGGTAGTGGCCGTAGAGGTTGCCCATGGAGGAGAGGCTCCGCTCGTCCCGCATGAGGGTGAAGCTGCCGCTGACGTTGGCCGGCAGGCGCTGGTGCGGATGCGGGTGCGGGTGCGGGTGCGGGTGCGGGGGGTGGAACTTGTCCGAGACGGTGGAGATGGGGGGCAGGTGCTGCAGCGGGGTGAGCGTGGTGTAGGTGCTGCTCAGGCTCATGCCCGAGGGCGACTCGCAGGCCATGCTCATGGCCGGGTGCAGGGGCGCCGCCAGGCTGTGCTCGGCCCGGTAGTCCCCGGCGCCTTCCAGGATCGAGGCCATGCCGGAGACCATGGCCGGCCGGCCGTGCGAGACCAGGTTCCGGTGGGCGGCCGGCCGGCCGTGCGCAGGGCTCAGCAGCTCCCCGGCCTGCAGGCTGCCCAGGCTCTCCATTGTAAGCTCCATGCCGGCTCGCTCGGCCCCCCCGCCCGCGCTGCCCGCCTTAATCCCGAGCCGGGGCGGGAGCCATCGATCTGCCCCCGCTAGCCGTCACTCCGGCATGGCGCGGCCGCCCCGCCCGCCCCCGCCCGCTCGCCATGCACCGCCCGGCCGGGCTGGGTGCGCGCGGCTGGCCCGGGCTCGCTGCTGCCTCCGGGGTGCGGCCGGCCGGCCGGGCGCGCGGCGCTGTGCTGCTGGCGCGGGGGAAGCGGCGGAGCGCATTGACTCGCGGACCTGCAGCCAGCCTCAGTCTCACCGCCAGCGGGGCCTGACGTCAGCAGCTCCCGGCTCGCGCACGCCCCCCCACCCCCCGCCGGCCGCCCGGCTGGGCTGGAGAAACTGTAACTCCAGGGCAGCGAGGTTCTGCCTCCCCCTCCCCCCGCCGCGTGCCACCAAGCCCGGGCGTGTCACGGAGGGGGGGTCGGGTCCCCCCTTTTGCACGCCCGCACACGAGGAAGGGAAGATTCGTGCCCCGAAGGGGCGGGGGGGGTCACTGTGAAGGGGTGGGCGCAGGAGCAATAAAGCAGGGGCTTGTGCAGCCGGCCCGAGCCCGCTCCCCTCTCGCTCCTTGCACGAGCCGCTGCCTTGCACACCCAGCTGGCACGTTAGCTAATTTCTGTATCGATCCTTGGATCGATGTCCAGGCCGGCTGTTGCACAGGGCGCCGTGCGTGCGTGCAGCTACACGCTCCTCCGATCTGATCCCCGAGGTATCGATCCCTACAGATGTTGAGTGGAGGGAGAAATGCAGCCTGGCTCTGCCAGCCTTCTGCGGGGCCCAGCGGGGCAACGCCGGCTTCCTGCCCTGCAGGGGACACCGGCTCCGCTCCGAGGCCGTTCACACGCCCGGGGCGTGGCGGGGGAAAGTGGGACCCGCCCTGGGAAGGGGCTATCATTCCATCCCTAGTGACCGGAAAGTGCCCGGCTGCTCGAGGCCAGGGATTGCACGTGTGTGTGCCAGAGAGTGTGAGAGAGTTGGCAGCGCACGCACACGCGTAACCAGACAGCACATTAATATGTATTAAACACATGCTCCGGCGACCCGAAAACAGCAAACACTTCGCTCGAGGCTTCCGCAAGATTATTTAGAAAGAGAGCTCCTAATGTGTTTGCTCCCATAGGATCCAGCGGCAACCGGGGTTTAGGCCTTGTATGAAAAAAATTAATGGGGTCTATGAACGTAGAGAGAAAGAAATGAAGAAAGCAAGAAAATAAATGGGTTTCCGGACCCAATCAGTATTGGGGTCACCTTTAAAACTTACTTGCAGAATCCTACACACACGCTGCCCTGTGACCCCCTCCACGCGCACGATCGCTGGTCGAATACAATATTTCCGCAGCAGAAATAGATTGCTCTCTGGAAATGAAAGATTGGAAGGAAGCAACAGACAGCTCAGGCATCCCAATAACATCCACACGCCTCGCCCTTTAAAAACTACCGAGCTTTAAATTCAGATCAGACACGTACGTTAGGTGAAATCTTAGAGGGGGAGACAGCAGGTGAGAGACAATAACACACAGACATCAGCTACAGACAGGCGGGCGGACAACATAATAAAATCTCTCCCCTTTCTAGGGAAAAAGCAATACCGAAACCTGAGAGTGTTCTCTGGTTAAACCGAGAAAGAGCAGACAAAAAAGGATACAGATTTTAGCTTCCACGGGGCCTCTAGCTAATATTTAAATTGAAATTGAAACAGTTCCAATATTTTCAGTCTGTTCTGAGTCCTTTCGGGTCAATAGATGCTGGTTTCCAAAGCTTTATTGGACCATGTAAAAAAAATCTATAGCTTACCATTTTTAAAGCATTACTAACTATTCTGGAGCTTTGGATTTAATAAGAGCCATCAATAAAGAACACGTCTATTCCTTTGGAAATCATCCTCCAAGCCTCTAAATCTATTACAGTTGCCTGCATGAGACCAAATCATTGTAATGAGTTTGGGGGAAAAAATAGAAGTCTCCATTTAGCTGCTATTGACCCAGATGCATTGCACCAGCTCTCCTCCCAAACCAGCACCACAAATGCAATTTATGGAAAGGAAAAGTCATTTTGAGGTGCAATATTTTATTTTAATCGTTGCCACGATCCACTCCCTTTCCTTAGAATCCCTGGTCAATTTCTTCCTAGATGGCAAAAGGCTGGGAAGTGCAAAGACACGCATCAGGCAAGCATAGATCAGGGGCTCTGTTGTGTGGATTGCAAACACCAGCTTGACTCAATATTATGGCCTTGGCAAAAAGCTGCTACTGCCTCTGTACCTGCTGCCTGTCTTGCAACCTCCCCCTTTGACTCCGGAATTCCAAAAATCTCATGATACGTCTGAGCTGCGGAGACATTTCATTTTCCCCTGCGTGAAGTGACTGAATTCAGGTACCAACCGACCCCGGACAGATTCTTGATGATCAGAAATGGTAAACGGAGACTTGATAGAAGAAGAAAAAAATCGTAAATTCTGCCTCGGTGGAGCCACTGAATCGGCAGAATGAATATTCTGATAACTACTTTATGTCAAACTTTTGATGAAAAGTATTCAAAGCAGTATTAATAAATTCTGTCTTTCTTTTTCCTTGGACACAGACCGAGCCTGCTATCTTCGTGCTCAAATATTTCGTCGGCACAGACCTTTACTTTCACTACAGAGAGGATGAGATTTCATACAGCTCTTTCTTTTCTGTATCTTTGACAGCAATATTAAAATGAACCCCACAGCCTTTGTCCTTGGTAGGCCACATAAGCTCAAAACAACAGCAACCACCTGGAGGGAAGTGGAGGGGAGGGTGGCGTTGGGTTTCCCCCCCCCCCCCCAGATCTCACTGAGAAGGAAGAAAGGTGAAATGGATTGGATCATCAGGTTCTCCCACTGCCTCAGCTGGACAGGAGATGCCTTCAAAGAGCAAAGAAAACTGCGGTTCCATCCATGTCATCCTGTCAAACCCAACTTCTTGTCTGGGAAAATGAGCGTAAGAACAGCCATACAGGGTGTGACCAGTGGTCCATCTAGCCCAGGATCCTGTCTTCTGCCAGTGGCCAATGCCAGGTGCCCCAGAAGGAATGACCAGAATAAGCAACCGTCAAGTAAACCATCCTCTCTTGCCCATTCCCAACTTCTGGCAAACAGGCTAGGAACACTTCAGAGCATGAACAATGAGGAGTCCTGTGGCACCTTGGATACTAATAGACTTACTTGGGCATAAGCTTTCATGGTCGTTGCTCTTAGTCTTTTAGGTGCCACAAGACTCTGCACTGTTTTTGCAGCTACAGACTAACACAACTGACCCCTTTACACTTGGGATTTTGCACCCTTTTATTCTCCACTGTAGGGTTACCTTGAGCATCTGGAATGCCCCTGAGACTTGGCATCAAGGAAGGATGGTTGTCCCATCAACCCTGCAGTCCCCACCTGCTCCACTGGTGTCCTAGAATAACCATGGGCAAGGGAAGGGCCTGTGGAGCTGCATTCAAACCACTACCTCTTGCGTCCTGTGCAAGGGCATCTGTGGTGGCCCAGAAACAGCTCATGAAACAGGGAGTCAAGGACTTGGATCTCCTCCTCCCCCCCCCCAGAACTGAAAGTGTTGGAGTATTGGGGTATGTGTGCACTACAGAGTTATTCCAGAATATGTTATTCCAGAGTTATTATTCCAAAATAAACTATTCCAGAATAACTCATCCACACTACAGTGAAGCCCCCAAATAAGCAAAACGTATTCCAAAATAGGGAGTCCACACACAATAGAGCCATTGCTTCCAGGGGCTCTAATCCAAAATACTACATCTACACAGCAGCTTTATTTTGAAATAAACTGTTATGGAATAGATTATTTCTAAATAGACCCTATTCCCTGTCTATACAGGCACTATTCCTTGGTGAATGAGGTTTGCAGAATTTGAAATAAACTGTCAGCTCTTTTGAAGTTATTTCGAAATAGCTCGTTGGCTGGGTAGATGCTGGCAAAGTTATCTCAGAATAGCAGCTGTTATTCCGAAATAACTTGGCTGTGTAGACACACCCTTGGAAACCATGCCAGGGCCATGAGGCCGCATAGCACCATGGGTGTGAGCAGCAGGGGTGTTCTGCAGGGTCCCAAGAGCTAGCCCAGAGCTCTGCAGTCCTGGAAGCTCAGGCAGCACATTTCTCTGGTGTGAAAGTGTGCAGGGCCAGGTGTGCAGGCCCCGCGGAGCACCCCCATACCATGCCACCCTTCCCGCTGAGCTGTTACTGGTGCTCGTGCTGCCTTCAGAGCTGAGCCCCCACCTCGTGAGCCCCCACAATAGTCTGGGGACACCCTGTTAGGTCAGGACGCCACTTTGAGAAAGGCTCTCCTAGGAAAAGTCCGAAGTGTGCGGGGGAGCAGAAAATGCGCCACGTCTGCCCACCGCTAGGAGCAAACAACCGCTGAAAGAGCCCGGGTGGAAAGTCCAGGGCCCCGTAATGCCCCGGATCCAGCAAACACGCGGCTCAGCCCCTAGGCAGCTCACCAAGCCGCTAAAGAGGCGGTAGAGAGACAATGGATCATTCTGCCCCGGGTCTCGATTCAAGCGGTCACGTGACTCTATTTTCCCCTTTGCTGAAACGCTTAAGGCCGAAGCCCCTTTCCCGCGGGGGGCGGGGGCGGAGGTCTGGGCGTCTCTTCACGGGCTGGAGCAGAAAGGAAGTGAAGGGCGGGGAGAAATCACAGCGGCCGGAGGCATTGCGAGGGACTACTTTGTAACGCACGTGTATCACTCCAGCAGCTTCGAATGCGTAGTTGCGGTCTGAGCCCGGAGCGGATTGTGACGCTTTACACTGGTGTAACACGGCACGTCTCCGGCCCGGCCTCGCCTCATCCCCAACAGCGCGCGCTGTAGCTGGGTGCGCGGGGAGCGAAACCAGCCCGCCTTTTGTGCGTGCGGAGCCCGGCGGGGTGCACGGGGGCTGGGTGCCCCCTCTAGTCCCCGGAGCATCGCTTAAAAGAGAAGAGGGAAGACAGAAACCACTTGCCCGGGCTGCCTTGGGCCGGGCAGTCCCGGGTCCCATGGAGACCCCTCAGGACGTGTGCACGAGATAACAATGCAGAACGCGAACAATGAATAACACATTGTCTCGCCTCCCCGGGTTGCAGTCCAAGCCCGTGGACCCCTTTCGCCCTCGGCCAACTGCATTTTTACTCACTGGGTATTTCCTGTGACATTACCACTCCCTTCTCCCAGGCTGGGTCCGCGGCCAGCCCTCTGCATGGTCGGCCTAAGGGAGCCCTGCTTAGGAAGGGAGTAGGCGCTGGTAGAGAGCTTTTGGCCTCCTGTAGGCAGGGAAACAGCTCGGATCCCTCTGACGGCTCGGCTCGGCTCGGCACGGATCTGAGCTGTTTCCCTGCCTACAGGAGGCCAGAAGCCCCAGGGCCTCGGGGAGGTGTCTCCCGTGCTCAGATGAGATGGTGTTTGCCTTCAGGGGGCTGCACGGAGTGTTGGTGGCAGAAAGAAATACAAAATCCCGCCCCACCCCCATCACTTTTGGCTCTGGAAATGCAGTTCAGGCAGGAAGGTTTCCAGCCCGCCCGCTTGGGACTGAGACACAGAGCTGGGAGAGTCGAGATGGGGAGCGTCCTACGCCCCAAAGAGAAGGAAGAGCTGAGCCCGGCCACTGTGCGTGTGTGTGGGGGGGTGGTAATTCCCCTCCTAAGCCAGGGGGACAGCAAAGCTGGATTGTCGGCCTAAGGAATTCATGGCCGGCGTGCAAAAGGTCCGGCGCTCCGGGAGAGGCAGGGGCGAGGAACGATGGGCGTGGGGAGGGGGACAGGAAATCTAAATAAATACAAGACAAAGGAAGCGCCGAAACCTTAGCGCGCTCCCGAAGGAGGATTCTGTTCCATCCCACAACAAGGGGGGTGTGGCTCGATGGGTTGAGCATCGGCCTGCTACACCCGGGGTTGTGAGCTCAATCCTCTAGGGAACCGTTTAGGGATTGGGGGGGGGAAGAAGCGGTGGGGGGAAGCTTTGATCCTGCCCAGAGAGCAGGGGACCGGACTGGGTGATCCCTGCACGTGCCTTCCAGCTCTATGAGATGTGTCCCTCCCTGCAAGGAGCAGGAGAGGGAGTTGAAAGCACTGCGTGCCGCAGCCACTGCAAAGCCCTCCGCTCTCCCCGGATTCCTAACGGCTGCCAAATTTCCACAGACCTCCGGGGGAGTTTCGTTGGAGTAACCACAGGAGGGCCTGGACCTGTGGACTCGTGTGCGTTTCACGCCTGGACATGTGTCTAAGTAGCGAAGCCCACACACTGGGCTAACACCTCCTGATGGTGCCTGGACAGTAAAATCCTCGAATACTGGACGGGACCGCGGGAGGTCATCGAGTCCAGCCCCCTGCCCAAAGCAGGACCGACCCTAACTAAATCATCCCAGCCAGGCCTGTGCCAAGCTGGGACTCCAAAACCTCCGGGGCTGGAGACTCCAGCACCTCCCCGGGTAACACATTCTTCCCCAAGCGCTGCACACTCAGGCCTCTAAATCCCTCTTGTCTGGGGCAGCCACGCATCGTGACCCTGCCTCTTCCGCACCCTCACCCTAGTGCCTCTTCCTTCGACTCAGGGACCGAGAGAGTCACCGAGCCCTCCCCGCTTGGAGGCTCACCAGAGGACTTTAGTAATTAGTCAAATGCCATTGAGCAGTGCTGGCGTGGCTTCCCTCTCTGCAGGCACCCCAGAGCTCCTGCCCGATCGATGCAACATCATTAGGCGAGAGGCTGGCGAATGTGCGGGTTCGGAGGAGAGCGACTTTAGGGATAAGCAGGATTTGCGCAGCCGCCCGCAACCCGTTCCCGGGCCTGCCGAGGAGGGAGGCGGGGGAGCTAGAGGGGGTGTCACAGAGTCCCTCGGGGCGTGTGGTGCTTTGCTAATGGCGGGGGCATTTAAATGGTCATCAGGAGCTGCCACGGGCACCAGAAAGTCGGGGTGAGGGGCGAGCGGCGGGTTCGCGCTCAGAGGAGCGTTCCCAAGCAGCGCTCAGCCCGGCGCGTCCGCCTCCCGCCCATGGGCTCCGAAGCAGGGGAGCGGGGAAAGTCTAGCGGCGGGGCCCAGCATCTAGTCCCGGCATTTGGATGAGAAATCTCGGGCAAGGGCTTGTCAATTTCCGAGACACCACCCAAGGCCGCACCAGCGTCCCCTCCCCGCCGCCCACACGCCCCACGCGCACTCGCTGCCTCTCCCCACCCGGACCTCACAAACCCGCCCCCCACGCCAGCCAGAGGCGAGCGCCGGGGGAACCACAGCCAGATGCTGTCTGCCCAGGGGTGCAGAGACCCCCCCGCCCGGGAGACACGGGTGTTCGGTGGGAGGGATTCCCTGCCCGGCGCCGAGGCTAGCGGACGCTGAACCGCAAAGGGCCCGGCTGGCGGGGAGGTACAGGCCGGGCCCGCGGGAGCCGCGCTGCGGGGGGATGGTTAGAGTCCGGTTTGCTGCTCCCTCCCGCCGTGACTGCCCCCGAGCCCCGCTCTCAGCAGCAGGCAGCGCCGCCCGGGACTCGCAGGGCGGCCCCGCTGTGTAACCAGACCCCTCCGTGCCGGCCTGTCACCAAACACCGCGCGCCAGGGCGCGGCCCGCCCGGCTCCAGCGCAGCCAAGCTCCTTCCATCGCCCGGCTGCAAACAGGTTCCGGGGAAACCCTGGCCGGCCTGCCGCGCCCAGCCGCCCTGCAGCCTCTGAGCGCGTGCGCCCGCGAGCTCCAGAGCCGCACACAGGTGTCTCGTGGCCCTGGGACAGAACCCAAACAAACGGGAGAGGGGCGGTGGCGGCCCAGTCCAGTAACAGCGTTGGAGGCGGAGGGCGGAGAGAGAGTAGATAGATAGAGGGGGTGGGTAGGGACAGACAGACAGCTAGAGGTGGTGGGTTGGGATAGACAGACGGACAGACAGCTAGAGGGGTGGGTTGGGATAGACAGACGGACAGACAGAGGCGGTGGGTTGGGATAGACAGACGGATAGACAGTTAGAGGGGTGGGTTGGGATAGACAGACAGCTAGAGGCGGTGGGTTAGGATAGACAGACAGACAGACAGCTACACGCGTGGGTAGGGATAGACAGAAAGACAGACAGACAGCAAGAGGCGGTGAGTTGGGATAGACAGACAGACAGACAGCTACACGCGTAGGTAGGGATAGACAGACAGACAGACAGCTAGAGGGGTGGGTTGGGATAGACAGACGCACAGACAGCTAAAGGCGGTGGGTTGGGATAGACAGACGGACAGCTAGAGGCGGTGGGTTGGGATAGACAGACGGATAGACAGTTAGAGGGGTGGGTTGGGATAGACAGACAGCTAGAGGCGGTGGGTTGGGATAGACAGACGGATAGACAGTTAGAGGGGTGGGTTGGGATAGACAGACGGACAGAGAGCTGGAGGCGGTGGGTTGGGATAGACGGACGGACAGACAGCTAGAGGCGGTGGGTTGGGATAGACAGACGGACAGACAGCTAGAGGCGGTGGGTTGGGATAGACGGACAGACAGAGGCGGTGGGTTGGGATAGACAGACAGACAGCTAGAGGCGGTGGGTTGGGATAGACAGACGGATAGACAGTTAGAGGGGTGGGTTGGGATAGACAGACGGACAGACAGCTGGAGGCGGTGGGTTGGGATAGACGGACGGACAGACAGCTAGAGGCGGTGGGTTGGGATAGACAGACAGACAGCTGGGGGGGATGGGTTGGGATAGACAGACGGACAGACAGCTGGAGGCGGTGGGTTGGGATAGACAGACGGACAGCTGGGGGGATGGGTTGGGATAGACAGACGGACAGACAGCTGGAGGCGGTGGGTTGGGATAGACAGACGGACAGACAGCTAGAGGCGGTGGGTTGGGATAGACAGACGGATAGACAGTTAGAGGGGTGGGTTGGGATAGACAGACGGACAGAGAGCTGGAGGCGGTGGGTTGGGATAGACGGACGGACAGACAGCTAGAGGCGGTGGGTTGGGATAGACAGACAGACAGCTGGGGGGGATGGGTTGGGATAGACAGACGGACAGACAGCTGGAGGCGGTGGGTTGGGATAGACAGACGGACAGCTGGGGGGATGGGTTGGGATAGACAGACGGACAGACAGCTGGAGGCGGTGGGTTGGGATAGACAGACGGACAGACAGCTAGAGGCGGTGGGTTGGGATAGACAGACAGACAGCTGGGGGGGTGGGTTGGGATAGACAGACGGACAGACAGCTAGAGGCGGTGGGTTGGGATAGACAGACAGACAGCTGGGGGGATGGGTTGGGATAGACAGACGGACAGACAGCTAGAGGTGGTGGGTAGGGATGGATAGATGGATAGACAGGTAAAGCCGGTGCATGAGATGCCCAGCAGAGAAGGAGGCCGGGCGGGGCGCGGGGAGCGGCCGTGCGGCGGGCGGTTGGGGTGCGTGGGGACAGGCGGGTAGCGAGGCCGGCGAGCGACGCAGGCGGTGCTGAGCACGGGGGTAGCTGGTGTGGCTGGGGCTGGCCGGGGGCAGCCTGAGGGAGGCGGATCTGACACACGCGGTTGTGCCGCGTGTCCCGGCGCCCTGCGCTCGAACGGGCCCCTCGCCGGCGCGGCCTCTTACCGGCCCTGCGAGCCGTTCAAGGCGCCGAGCTGCAGTGGCGGGGGCGGCTTTGCTTCCCTGCGCGCCTCGCGCCGTGCGACAGCTGCACCCTATCGATCCCGCTCGCCCCTGCCTGCCCCCCGCGCGCTCCATGGGAGCCGCGCCCGGCGCTCCCCCGCAGCCACCCGGCCCGGTCCCCGGGCGCTGGGCTCTCCCGGGGCCCGGACTAGGACCCTGCGAGGAGAGCCAGTGGTTGGAGCGGATCGGAGCGCTGGTAAGTGAGAGATCAGGGACGGGGTCAGGGTCTCTGGGGCCCTCCCTGGACTCAGGAACCGGCAGACTCCCGAGGCCTGTTCCGCGCTGAACTGCCCCCCCTGCTTGTCCCTGGAAGAAGGCGGAGGCCGCCCTACCGCGAAGGGCCGAGTGAAGGGGGTCTTTGCCCTGCACGGGGGACCCGAGTCCCAGCATCCCTCCCAGCAGTCCTGCTTTCCGCCTTCCCGCTGACTCGCGGGCTTTGCAAAGGCCGCCAGCCGGTCCGCTCAGGAAGCGCCCGTTGACATGGGACTGACACGCTGGTGCTGTGTAGAACGGTTCCCACCTATGCCAGCCCACCCCGCGACGGGTCTGTAGTGCCCAGGAACACACAGGTCCAGATACATCGCCCAGCAGAGACTGCGCAGGTCCGCAAAGGCTGAGGCGTCTGTCTGTCTTCCGTGAGGCTTCCGGCGGCTGAGTTGCTCAGTTATGTTCCTAACCTTGTAATGTTTGCTTGCGAGCTCTTCCTTCCCATCTCTCTCCCTCTCTTTCATCTGTCTATACATCCCCACCCGTCTCACCTACTATCCATCTGTCTATCTATCCCCATACATTCTCCGTCTCTAAATTTTAATCTCATATTTCTTAGACTTGGGGAACAAGTAAATCAGTGGGCACTGCAGAAATATTTTAAGTTTTGTAAAAGACAAAATCGGACTGCCACGTCTCAATGCAGCGTCCTGCTGTTTGTTATTCTCACTCCCTTGCACCTAAGGTGCTGCTGAGCTGGGTTATTTTGTTGCATTTTTTACAGGTTTCTTCCCAGTCCGGAAGAGGTACAAAGCAAAAGTTCTATGTCTAGAAATGTAACGCGGCGACTCCTTGCCCAGCTGTAGGGAGGATTTGCCAGATACAGCCATCTTATCTTCCACGCACAATATCCAGTCTCTTCTGCAAGGCACGCCGGGGCGGAAGAAAGAGAGCGAGGCAAGGATTATGTCTCTAATAGAGAAAATCAAATTCCTTAAAGTTCCTTAAGGCTTCAGAATAACCACAGAATCTCCCGGCAGGTGAATTATTCAGTGCCTGTTGAAAAGTTCCCTTTGCAGACCCTTTTATTTCAGCTCCAAATATCTTCTAGCTCAGCCTTTTGCCTATAGATGTCTCGATTTTACAACAATTAACTGTAAGGCAAACAACCGTGGCAATTTCTGCTAATCGATTTCCTCTACAATGGGCCCCAGATGATGTTTTAAAATGTGAGGAACGAAAATGTGTTGGTTTAAATAAGACTTTTACAATCAATAGCTTAAAAAAGGGGGAAACTTTGATAGTGGTTCTTGAAGGCAATTCAAAAGCGATCATCTCGGAAAGAAAACAGAACAAAAAATCTAAGCCGAGAAAGTTACTTTAGAACGGAGTCTCGCTTCACTCGAATCTTTGGGATTCTCCTCAGGGTCTCAGATTTTGTTCGTAAACAAAATAGTTCTCTCCAAATATACGGTGTACACAGAGATCTGACCAGCGGGTCAGATACAGTGTATTTGGGTGGGCACGTATGCACACCCACAGATATACACATCCGTCTCTTGGTTGATGGACAGACTCAAACAAAAAGCGATGACAGAAATAGATAGATACGTACAGCGTGTGGGTAGGGATAGGTAGATATAGTATGGCTGGGTGGGGACAGATAGATATATGTAATTAGCGCTTCCTATGTAGTGTGTCTATCTGATTATATATTAATTCTATAGATTATAGTTTTTGATTTGTCCCAAGGTTTTTTTTTTAAATGACGTTAGACAAGGGCAGCCCGTGTCACACCCGTTCTTCATTCACTGTGTAAATACTTTGGGAGCCAAACCCTTTCCCACGCACAAACACAACTTTTCATGAGCCTTTTGTAAGGTCTCGGTTTTTCTTTTCCACATTTTTATTCCTAACTTCTCTTGCCACCTCCCAGGTGCCAATGGTAAATTAACTGCAGTGCGATTCTGCGCTACTATTATTATTTAACTAGTCAGCATTGAGTGGTGGAAACTAATTTTTTCTTGGCGGAATTGCCTGGTGAAAGAGGATTCTTTTAAATGAGTACATAGCAGGATTGAAGCTGAATGTGTACCTTTTCTATTTGCTGTGCTTATAGATACCGTTTCTTTCTTCTTTTCAGATCTAATGGATAGAGACAAAAACTTTTTGGCATACCTTTCAGGTTCGAATCCGAACGGGGTTTTCAAATCAATTACAATAAATCTATGTATTTAATTTTTTTAATAACCCCAAATAGTATGAAACTCAGTGAAAGGTCAGTTATGGATCCCGTGTGTCATGATTCCATAAAGGAGAGCTTTTAAAACATGAACGGGATTAGGTTTAAGGAAAAAAACGAAAGACTTACAGGAAGAAACATTTTGCAACATTCACTGTATTTTTATAAATTGGTCAGCCCTATTTCATATCTGGATACACCTCAAGCGCTGAGCTTCAAAAACATTAATATTTCGAAGCTAAAACCTGCAGAGATTTCTCATTTCATACCAACTCTCTCGCAATTTGAGGAGAAAGTCTGTTTTAAAAGATGTGTTTAATCAGATATCTAAAACGACTGCCTTGTTTGAGAAAGAAAGAAAGAAAGGCAGGAAGGATTAATACAGAAGAAAATAATTTATGAACATTTTAAGGAAATTTTATATTTTCGATATGATCACCTGATTTTCTATGTCCAGATGTCCAGATATATATTTTCCCCTTCCTCATCTATATACTATTTTTATCCCATATAATTATAGTTTATACCGAGGCTCGCTCTCTACACACAGAGAGAAATAACTTTTGAAAAAAGAGTTTCTAAATTTAAACGCCCTTTCTCTGCCTTCCGAACTGCAAACCTTTCTTAACTTTGCAGGGGCGAAGTCCAGCCCAGATGTTGGCGTCTCAATAGCTTCCGTGACTTGGAAATCCAGCAAAATCAGCTTTTGTGCGGGTGGAATATTGTAAATTTCAGCCTCGAGGTCTCGTCCCTTTCCAGCAGCTGAAAAAGCACAGGTGCCCAATCAGGCGGAGGGGGAGGGGGCGGAATCAACGGCCGACTCTGAGAACCTCTTTAATTTGCAATTTATTTTGAGAAGTTAAATGGGGCCCGGCCCCTGAACTTTACACTCTGCCGGGAGCGAACCACCTCCGTGCCCGGCTCGCAGGCTCTGGCTGCTGAGAGCGCCAAAGCGTTGGCACCGGGGCTCTACACGACCAGTTTTAATCATAGAAGGGAGAAATATTTTCTCCCTAAAGGTCTCCTCACGCCCCCTGGCCTGGCTCATTCAGCCTCTGCTGCCCATTCCCCACCCCTCTGGGTGAGTCCCGCAGGCGGAGCACGTCCCACGCCAGCCGTGAATTCTCTGCTACTCGTCCTGACTTTGGAACAGACGATTAAAGGTCTCCTGTGGGGAGAACTGCACCTCGCGCCTGCGAGCGACTGTCAGCGCCCAAGTCATTGGTCAGAAACCTGAGTCAGATATTCGGCAGCTCACAGTTAAAAGTATGAATGAATCTGATTGGTATGGGAGATACTGCGAGGTGGCTATAGCTATAGATACCCTATGCACATGTCTGTGTATATACATTATATATGGTATAATACATAGCTATAATAATATAAAAATACTGTGTAGCATACCTATAGCATAGTACACTTATAACATATATTACTATGTACTATGTAGTCATACACAAGCATATATGCATATGCATGTCTGGGTGTATACTATCTAGTATACATTATATACTATAATAGCTATTATATAATATTATATATGGCATACATATAGCATAGTATACTTGTATTTATAACACATATTACGATATACTATGTAGTCATACACACGCATTTTTATGTATATGCATACTTCTCTGTGTGTATACTATATATAAAATATTGTATATTATAATAGATGGCTATTATAATATATAATATATAGTACGCATATAACATAGTATACTTATAGCATATGTTATTATATACTATATAGTCATACACACGCATACATATGTATATGCATACTTCTATGTATATACACATATATACGTCTGTGTATGACTATATAGTGTATAATATAAAGCCTATAACAATAGGAATGGTTAATAAAAGCAATTGCAGAGGTTTATTTCTTCGCAGACACGCTCCCCTCTCTTTCTGCAATCCGATTTAGCCGTCTAACATGGGTGGGATCCGGGAGTCTTACAATAAGCGGTGGGTGTGTCTTTTAGGTCTCCGAGCCCTGCTGCTGTTTCCCTTTACCGTCTGTGTAGTTTGGAAAGTGCGTGTGCGCGCGCGCGGAGTGTGTGTATACGTGTGCGCGCGCGTGACACCTGAACACAAAAGTTTGTTCGGTGGCGCAAGCCGCAGGCGCGGCGATCCCTTTGTCCCCTGGCTGCCGCGATCGCGCCGCTGATGTTGACCCAGGGAGGCCTCCCCCAGCAGAGTAAAGTCACCGGTGCTCGCGGGAGGCAGGCGGCTGGCGCTGGGTGCGCAGAGTTACGCGCCGCCGGGCTGTGCGCGTAGGTGTGACACGTGCGAGCAGGGCGAAGCCTAAACCGCCAGTTGCTCCAGGCCCTGTCCGGCCGAGCTCCCGGCTTGGGGTTCGCAGGTCGGAACAGGACGGGCCGTGGTGCCTCCTCCGGCCGTGAAAGGGTTAAAGGCCCGCGGCTGGTGCCGCTGGACAAAGCGAAGGGGGCGGAGGCTCTCCTGGGTGTTCCCCTGTTAGCGGCCCCCGCCCCGCGCGCAGGCAAGGGAGGGCCCGATCCTGCTAGCATCGATTCTTCTGCACGGGAAGTTGCCAACCGCTGCGCGCTGACCACGTCCCGCCGCGCCCCACGGGGCCGCTTCGGGACCCGATCCTGCAGCCTTTGAGGGTTTGCGGTATCCCGGCGGATTTCGCTACCTTCCCTGGGAGCGAGCTCATCGCTTTACGGCAGCACAAGACATGGAGCAGCGGCTATAGCCAAAACCAGAGCTTACAACGCTCTGATATTACCAGGGCGGAGGTTCCAGGCCCTGCTCCTCGAAACAGTTATCAGAAATCACATCTAAATAGTAAACCTGTCTGTCCCCATACACCGCAGCTGGCTGTCCGCCTGCCTCTCATTTTATCTATCCCCATACACCGTGTCTGTCTGTCTATCCCCACATATCGTGTCTATCTATCCACATACACCAGGTCTATCTGTCTGTCCCCATACACCGTATCTGTCTGTCTGCCTATCATCCTATCTCTCTGTCCCCATACTCCAGCTCTATCTGTCTGTCTGTCTATTCCCATACACCCTATCTATCTATCTATCTATCTATCTACCTATCTGATCTCCCAGGCTATGAACGTACGCCCCTGTGTAAGGCAAATACTACAGTATAGCCTAAACTCCGCTAATATTTAATAACACACACTCAATGCCATCTCATCTACTAGTGACCGCCCTTCTCCCTTGGGAGGCCGGCACCCGACGAGAGCCGCCCGGTGGGTACAGCCCCGGGCGCATCTAGGCGGCTTTGACAGGCGAGCCCCTCTCACGCCCTGTCCGGGGCGGGGCTGTGCCTGCGGGAAAGCGGCCCCGGTAAGTAAAGGCGCGTTTCCGGGGCGGCCCCTCGGATCCCCCCTCGCTCCTGTATCGCCGCCAGGGCGCTGGGCTCAGATCCGCGGGGAAGAATCGGCGGCTCCGGCCATTGCAGGCGGAGGGGGAGTGGGGGGCGCAAGGGGCGGGGTGTCTCGAGCCCCCCCAACGCCGCGCAGCCCGCCTCCCCGTGCAGGGTCAGGCACTGCCGGGGGGCGGGTGGGGGGACCCCGCATGTCCGCTGCTCACAGGCCTTTCCAAACAGCGCAGCAGCAGCCGGGCCGGGCTGGGCGGGTGCCACTGCCAGAGCCGGTCACCAGTCCTCCGCCAGGGGCCTGTGAGCCACGTTTCACTGAAGGGCTAAAGCTTCTCCAGCAACAGCCTCGGTGTATTTGCTAGTGTGTAAACACAGACACAGACACACACACATCCCAGCTAGCTCTCAGAGAGTCAAAGTGGTTACAGCTATTACACATGCACACACAGGAGGAAAGGTGTGTTTGCTCTTTCTCACGGGCTTGCTGGCTTTTTCACGCCCACACGAGTTGCCCCCAAGGCACTAATTAGAACACACCACCCGTGAACACCAGGGATGTGTTCAGCCCTGCAGAAAATCCCCACCCCTTCAAAAAGCAGAACGCGGAATTCTGGGCTGGCGGAGGAATCGGGCCTGGTTATTATTTGGCCTGATCCAGAAAACAAAGCTCTGAGCTATTTTCTTTCTTCTGCTTCTGGCCTTAAACTCCCTGGCTACATCTACACTAGAGAGTTTTGCTGACAAAATCCAGAGAGTGTCTCTATTACAAATGCATTCTGTCAAGAGCAAATCAACAGAAGGCGGCACTTCGGTCGACAGCACTCTACCACTCCTGCAGGAGGTGGAACACCTCTCTCAACAGAACCTGTAGACAGAAAGCCAATGGGGACGCTCTGCAGGGACCATCTGTCAATAGGCAGGGCTTCCAGTACACTGGGCAGCCCCGTCTGCTGTGCTTCTGCTTGACTGTTTTGCTGATGGTGCTGCCAGGCGCTCTGGCCACTCTCTGTTGACAGAGCAGCTCGCTCTTTGCATCTCCTTGGCAGTCTGGCTGCGATCTGTCAACAGAAGTTTCGTCAGAATATATCTCCGGACAGTAACTTCTGTCAACAGATAGCTCTAGTGTGGAGGCAATCACTGAGTCTTTATTCTGTATATCCCAACTCTGGCTGTGAAGCAGGTAACAGACAAAGCCTGGACGTGTCATTTTCTGGGAATTGTCCTGCTAATAAAGACAGATGCTGGGATGGTGCGTGAACTGCCTTTTGCCACTTTCATATATAACTGAACACAGCAGTGAGGAGACAGGGAACTAGTGTCCTGGGGTCATTGTGTGCCCATGAAAGTGACCAGAGATGCCTTCCTGGGAGCATCTCATCAGAGCTGGACAGTGGCACCTGGGCGAGCATTTTCAAAAGCCACTCGGATCTTTTTTTATTTGAAGTATTGAAAACTAATTACATGACCAGTTAGCTAACCCATTAAATTAAGATCCACTCCTGGATTTAATGATGTTGATGGAGGAATTGACAGGAATGCGAAGCCAGGCCGTCAATAGATTCCTTTTGCCATTCCCCCAGCACAAAAGCGATTAAAAGAGGTCGCCCAGGAAGGGGACCCAGCCTCGGGGGTGTGATGGTGCTGCAGACCAGTGGGGGGGCAGAGAACTTTGGGCTCAGTTGTGGGACCTGTTGGGGTATCGGATCCTAAGGTATGCCATGCCCTGGGGAAGAAGAGGACAAGGGGCAGAGGTAGGGCAGAGATGGGCAGCTGTAAAGAAGGAACTCGTGATGCACAGAGGCCAGGTTTGCTGCCTCTGGAGTTCAGTCTCTTGTGGGGCATTGTGCTTGGCTAGGGTGGAGGGTGGTGGAATCTCCCTCCCTAGAGGTTTTAAGTCCTGGCTTGACAAGGTCCTGGCTGGGATGATTTAGTTGGGGTTGGTCCTGCTTTGGGCAGGGGCTGGACTTGATGACCTCCTGAAGTCCCTTCCAGCCTTACAATTCTATGACTTCAAAATCTGTTACAAAGCAGTCATACCTCCCATGGCTCCTCCCTCTCCTTGCAGCTCTAGCTTTGTCCACAGAGCGTCAGATTTTTAACCTGAGGGCCAGGGTTTAAGTACGTGGTCAAGCCTTAGGCTGCCCTTTTCCCTCTCCCACATGCAATACACCCACACATGTCCTGGGGCCGCTCTGCCTTTATAAACGCCCATGTCCTGGTGGCTTTGGAAGGAAGTGCACAGGTGTGATTGACAAAGAGCCTTTCCCAAGGGGCTCGGAATCTCCTCTGGTTACCAGAGCTTCATGCCATGTGGAATAGGACACACACCCAGAGGGGCATAGGAACAACGGATACAGGGGCTGCTGCACACCACTGACCCAAACTAGCAACCCTGTATATGATGGAAGCCACTTCAAGCTGAGGGTGCTGCTGCCCCTCTAGTTCAAACACCCCTGCTTAGGACAGGGGAAGGACCTTTGGCTGGAAGTACCCCTCTGCAGAATCCTCACTGTAGACTGTATATTTACCTTGCAGCAACCATAACCAGCCCCAGTGGAACATTAGCCTAGACCAGCCAGCCCAGCACTGGGCCTAAACAGCGCCAACCCTTTCTCCTATGGGAATGAATGCAATAAATGCCCCTTTTTCCTTCTCCCTCCACAATGCAAACAAGAGGCTGTAGTGAGAGCCCAGGCACCTATCGCTTTCCGCCTAAGCTCTCAGGTAAAGGTTACTTTAGCATCCAGGCTGAAAAATCAATGGCTGATGCAGCATGAGATTCAGAAAGACAACACACATCTATCACTTAGGGCTTCGATGGGATTAGAATAGTCTTGTCAACAAACGATTGTTTAAACAGAATATCTCAGCTGTTTATGGCACCCTTAATCCATACATCCAGTTGCCACTGTAATGTGCCACAGCCACCAGATCTCTCTATAGAAACCGATGCTTTGAGGTCCCAGAGCTACAAAACATTTAAGCATGTCCTTAAGTCCTATTGACTTAAAGTTAAGCATGTGCTTAGCTGAACTTGGGCTTCAGATGAGGAGCTGGGTGTGTGTTTCCTTCTGCTCCTGAATGAGATTCTAGTTTCCTGACCTGCATTTGTATCTCTTATAGCTCAGTCTGCCACCTGCACACCTGCTGAGAAACACCTTACAGAGCCAGAAACCCCACTGGTGCATGTGCGCACACGCACACACACATATGCACACCTGCGTGTGTGTGTACACACCCACACCCACACACCCCTTTTCCAGTAGGTCCCAGGCCCGCAGCACTGGACTGGGTGGACTATGGGGACTGGCTGGACCATTCTAGGTTATCTTCCGCAGCCCCAATTATGTTCGTTCACAAGTCTTCCCAAAGTGAACTAATGCAGCGTGAAAGAGTAAACAGCAGCGGGCAAGAGAGGCAGGAATGGAAAAGCAAAGAAGACACATAAATCTGTGTCCCTCAGCAGGAACAGCTATGTGGAACCACCAAAAGCTGAGTAAGAAGTCAGGAGTGGGGTTTGAGTAGCTCATGGATATCTCCTAGCTGCAAAGGTAGGGCCATGTCTTGCCACAAGCAAGGCTGTGAAAGGTTAGGTCTTACCCCATGAAGGGAACCAGGGAATATTCTGAAGGACCAAGTAACACCCAAGAGATAACATGTTCTGATAGATTGTCAGGGCTTGAGCCAGTGCTGCCCTGGGTTAAAGGAGGTGCCACTTGACGGCTGTCAGTATCAGTCAGGGAAGCTACATGGATTGACATCAGAGTACAGATTGAGCGCCTTTCATCTGACATCCTTGGGATCTGACTGGTGCCAGATGAAAGTATTTGCTGGATGATGGGAGCTCAATACTGGCTAGCAGAATTATCTACATTTCCACTTTTTCCTGGGCTCTTAGAAGACATTTAGGGGTAAATTACAGCTAAATAACAGCACAGAACACAGAGAGCCAGGACTGGTGGCTGTAAACAAACTTTCTGGGACCACGGGAAACTTGGCCATATCCATGATAAGTGGTCATCCAGCTAACTAAAATCATGCTAGAATATGGATGTTGGTGGACAAGAGATTTCCAGATTAGAGAGGTTCAGCCAGTAGTACGATGAGGACCTAAAACAAACTCATGTATGACAGGCTCCGTGTGAGGCCTGAGCCCTGGCCAGCAATGGTCGGGACTTTGCTAATATAAAGCAAAGTGAAGCTGTGAGCAAGAGGCAGGTCCCTGCACACAGCACTTGGCGTGAACAGGGCTGATTGAGCAAACCACTGGCTGGTACAAGGCGCAGACCCATGAATACATCTCAGAGGGACAGTAACAGAACACCTTGTTAGGGGCCATCTTGGTACCAGCATGCTCCCCCTAGATCAGAGGGACATACAGAGCTAGGTTCAGGACAGCTGGATGGATAGCGATGTTTTGATTGGACCACTGTGTACAAGGTCGTGGGTGGGAGGTAGGTAACAACAGAGGGTGGCAACCTGATCTGTCAGAAGTGATGTGTAACTTAGTGGTACCTGTTCACAAATATATGTTAGAGGGGCTGGCCTTGTCCAGCCTAGGGGCCAGTGTAGAATCTGCTGTTGACTGAATTAAGTCCATTGTCACGGATGCACATTCATAGCATATCTGTAGACATTGGCTCAGGGAGCAATTACTGTGCTTCATTTACAGCAAACCTGGCCTGGCGCCTTCACACCTTATCTGATTTTTGTGGCCTTTGGCGGTTCCCTCTGAGTCTGCTGTATGGGCTGTCTGCGCAGAGCCAGTACAACATACGGGGTGTTGGGCGGAGGGAGCACACAGCTGAATGGTTATCATTGGGCAGAACAAGATCCCTGTCAGGACACCACATGGATGACCGCCGACCACAATCAGCAGAGGATCCATTACCAGAAGTGATGAGTACTTCACCAGGATAGTGTAATAACCGCAGGCTGTTTGTCCAATTGCCTTTGGGTAATGCACTCTTCCTCGCTGGAGCTCAGGAGCACACCAGGGCTAGTCCAGCAGCCCCTGCTGCGGCAAACCTCAAATCATAGCCAGCTGGAACTTGTCTGCATATGGACTGCAGGATCGGGGGAGTGAGACAGGACTCCGCTGGGGAGGCAGTATGGCCTAGTGGGTAGCACCCAGGGATTCAGAAAAAGGAGGTTCTATTCTTGTCTGTGTCGCTGGCCAGCTCAGTGTTTTGGTTTCCTGATTGGGATAATGATAGAAACCCCCTTTGTAAGACACTTTGAGATCTACAGGTGCAATATGGTAGGTGCTGTGTGGTTGATAACGCAGCTGTTGCTGTTAGAGTGTGTGCAGCTGTCTGCAGCTCTTTCCACTCTACATCTGTAATAAGAGCACCGGGTATGTCTATATGCAGTTAGATACCTATGGCTGGGCCAAGCTAGCTGATGAGGGCAAAGCGGATATTTCATTGTCGGGTAGACATAAGGGTTTGGGCTGCAATGTGAGCTCTGGGGCCTTCCCATCTCTGGGCCAAGGAAGTTTCATGAATCACAGGTGAAGACATAGGACAGATCTTCCATTTTTTGCACTTAGGCAAAACTCTCCTCGAAGTCCACTGAACAAACCCATTTCTGTCACAAAGAGGTTGCAGTCTAAATAGACAAGGGATGAGAGAAGAAACCAAGGCAGAAACAACTAACCAAAGGGCAGTGGTAGTGCTAGAAACAGAATTCAACTCTTTTGTGTGTATTTTAGCTGCAGGATGTGTTCACAACCTTGAAAAAATGCTCCCTGGAAACGAGTGCTGTTTTTTCAGTGTTAATGTGCGGGGTGGTGTTGTCATCACAAACACACCTGCTTTTCCTTGCTGGTGTCATGCACATACATGGCAACAGTAATCTACATGGGCTTGTACATGAGCCTTAGAAAAGTGCAATTGACCATAACTGAAGGGAAACTGACCTAGGGAATGTTCCAGTTAAGTGGAACAACATAATGCAGATGATGATGAAGGAAAGGGAAAGTTTTAAAAAAATTCTTTCCATTTTAAAGGGACACAATCAAGTTGAAATTTAATCCATATCTTTAAAATAGTTTCAAGTGCCCCAGAGTTCCCTCTGCCAAGATTTGTGGTTTTATGGTACAATTGATCTACTTTAAAGTTTGTGGTGTGAAGGATTCACAAACAACAGGGTTAAAAAACCCTCATTCACACTAAAAAAAAAAAGAGGAATCCCTCCTTTTTATATCATTCTCCTAAAATCATATAAGGTTAGTTGTAAGAAGAGGAGGCAATTTTTCTTGGCAGGTCTGATCTGTAAGTGATGCTGCCCTTTTAATAATACAAGGAGTTGTTAACAGCATAGATAAGAGACTTCTTTTACTAGAAGATATTTGCACAAAGAAAAAACAGTGCCACCATGACATGCTGACATACCCCACCCAATGAAGTGACAAACTTTCCATTGATTTCAACAAGAGATGGCTCAGGCCCGAAGTTAAAAGCTGCACACCCTTCCCTTAAAGGAACCACTGGTTCACCTTTACTTGCCAATCCCTTTATGCCTGAGCAGAAGCCTAGATTCTTCCAGGAGTCACCCGGGGGCCAACCCCCAGGCTTGAGAGGAACCTCTCTGAAAGCAATAAGGCTTTGCATGAGTGCGAGGGTCCTTCTGGCCACACAGAGCTCCTGGTAGGACTAGGGGTCTAAATCCTGAGCATTGGACTTAAGTGGTGCAGAGGCCTTTTGTGGGTCCTCTTCAAAGAAGTGACTTGCTGGGAGGCAGCATTGCCTAGTAGATGGGACATAGCAAAGGTCAGATGCCAGCTCACCTCTTTGTAGGATGGTGGGTGCATACGAAATTGAACTGGGTCCCCCAAGAGAAAAAAACCTGGGCTTGAGCTACAGAGAAAAACCACTTCAGCTTACACCTTGTAACATTTCAGACTCTGTAGATCAGCAAAATAGGGAGCCCCTTATCATACACCCCAGTGGGTAATAGTTCTAGTTTTCCTTCTGTCCCTTTGCCCATCTTGTCTATTTCAGCTATAAGATCTTAGAGAGGCACTTTCCTGCACAGTGGGCATGTACAGAACCTGTCATTGATCTTGGCTGGGTCTGATAGGCTCCATTGTTATATGAATAACAACAATAGCAGCCACAAGAGTATAAGGAATTATTTTTTTTTTTAACCTCAAAAGAAAAATAACTGAGACAAATTTGAAAAGTAGCTTTCACATGTTCGGGTGTTTTGCGTCCATGATCAATCACTACAAAACCACTCTAGGAACACTGGAAGAAACAACACCAAAATGTATGAGCCTAGAAGCTGCCAGATTTTAGATCTATAACTATTTCCCATTCCTGCCTGGATAAATAAAACCACTCAGCCTGTATGCCAGGAGGTGCTAAGCAAGTGCACATGCAACATTTCTCTGAAATAATCCCCTGGCATTAACTGGTAGCTGCCTTTTTCAAGACACAAAGAAGAAGCAAATAAAACCCCTGCAGTTGGGCTGAAAATATATTTGCTTAATGCACAAGATGTGAGAATCAAAAAGAAGGAGACATTAAAATGTGATGGTTTGGAGAACAAAAATAAAACAGCAAAGCATTAAACCTCTTAGCGATATTTCTCCTGAAATATATATAATGCATTTTCTTTTCTGAAAAATTAATAACCTGGCTTTGTCAATTGACTTTTTCCTCGCTCTCTCTTTGTCTCTCCCTCTCTCCTGCCCACAGTGGATGTCCAGTGGAAGTCAAGCAGAGAGTGAAAAAAAACGGCTAATCCTCGGCAGTTCAAGAGTCGAGCTTTTTAGTGGCTGCTGAGGATTCTGCTTCCAGACATCATGTCTCTCTGGGATCCATAAAGATGAAACTGGGAATTCCCTGCTGCTGCTTTGCACATGGGTGTTTCTTTTGCTTGAGGCCCCAGCTCAGCAGCAACTCTTTACTCAGGGAATCATGTAAGCGTGTGCTTAACTTTAAGGACGCACTTACGTTCCACTGAGGTCAATGGCCTCAGTTCTCCATAGTGAGATGGCTCTGCAGTGTAAAGGATGTTTAGAGGTGCATGAATCAGAGAGGTATAGCAGGGCCTTTGGGAGACTGAAAACTCATGTCATTGATGTCAATGAGATGTGAACAGGTGCTTAGAGTTAGATATGTGATTAAGTACACTGGACTTAACTTCAGGAAAGCACTTAAGCACATGCTTAAATTTGAACTTGCTCTGGGCCCCAGATGGACATACTGATATGGTGAAAGATAAGTGCCTCCTTAGCTGTGTCTACATGTGCACGCTACTTCGAAGTAGCGGCACTAACTTCGAAATAGCGCCCGTCGCGGCTACACGCGTCGGGCGCTATTTCGAAGTTAACTTCGATGTTAGGCGGCGAGATGTCGAAGTCGCTAACCCCATGAAGGGATAGGAATAGCGCCCTACTTCGACGTTCAACGTCGAAGTAGGGACAGTGTAGACGATCCGCGTCCCGCAACGTCGAAATTGCCGGGTCCTCCATGGTGGCCATCAGCTGGGGGGTTGAGAGACGCTCTCTCCAGCCCCTCAGCTCACTGGTGGCCGCGTGGAGTGGCCCCTTAAAGGTCCCCTCCCCCTCTCTGCCTCTGCAGGAAGCTGAGGCAACGTGCAGGCTGCAGCCTGCACACGCGGGCAGCTTGCAGCACCCTCAGCCACCCACCCAGCGGCGATGGCTAGCCGGCAGCCCCCCCAGCGCCCCCAGGGGACCCCCCACAAGGGGAGCCAGGGCAGCCAGCCCAGCCAGAGGGCCAGCCAGTCTGGGAAGCGGCAGCGGGGCCCCTCCTGGACAGAGGCCGAGCTGCGGGACCTGCTGGGGCTCTGGAGCGAGGAGGAGGTGCTCCAGGTAATGGGGAGCAAGAGGCGGAACGCAGATGCGTTCGCTCGGCTGGCCGACGGCCTGGCTGCCCGGGGTCACCCTGCCCGCACTCCTGACCACGTCAGGAGTAAGGTGAAGGAGCTGCGGCAGGGTTACTCCCGGGCCCGGGATGCGGCCAGCTGATCTGGGGCCGCCCCTGTCACTTGCCCCTTTTACAGGGAGCTCAGGGACATCCTGGGCTCCCGGCACACCTCCTCCCCTCCGGCCACCCTTGACACCTCGGCTGACAAGCCCCAGCAGGCCCTGCAGCCGGAGTCTGCCCCGGAGGCAAGGCCCGTACCCCGGGAGCCCCCCCAGGAGGCCACCCCCGGGACATCGTGGCAGGAGGAGGAGGAGGAGGAGGAGGGGGGCTCCTCCTCTGCAGAATCCAGCCTGCAGATCCTCCTCCTGCCATCCCGGAGCAGCAGCAGGGCCTCCGACCCCCGGGGATCTCCGGACCGTGGGAGCGGACCCACAGGTAGGTACCCCTCTCTGGTGGACACCCCGGGGCTTGAGGGGCGGGGGTAAGAGATATGTGTCCTGGGCCCCCCACATGCTCACATGGCCATGGCCCCAAGGACACCAGGGCCATGGCCCTCACAGCACTGCAGCCATCAGCCCCTTCCCCTGCCCCCGGCATGACAGTGCCATGCCCCATCCCCGGGCCAGGGGGGAGTGGAACCTTGAGGGGCCCCCGGGAGGAGGGGGTGGGACACCCCACAGCAGCAACATGTGATGGAGTGGGGGGAGTGCAAAAGGGAGACTCAGGCTACATATGAGCCACAAGAGCCGAATACCTCCCAGGGCCAAAGGGGGATCCTGGCACTACAGCTGGCAGGTGACACCTCTGCCCTGAACCAACAGGAGGGAGGAGCCGAGCTGGCTTGGAATTGGGGGGCGAGGGCGGGGGCCACAGGTAGAGGCTAGGGGAAGGGAGAGCTGGTAGGCAGCCAGCCTGAGGAGGGGGAAAGCTGCATCCCAGAGGGGCCCCACTTGGGGTCTTCTCCCCACGACGGGTTGGAAGGACTGTCTCTTCCGACAGCTGGTGCTGTCACTCCTGCCAGAAACTGGGCATCTGTGGCCTAAGAAACCTCTCCTGCTGTCAGACCCTGTGGGGTGAAGTGAGAGTCGCTCCCACCAGGGGACGGGGTGCAGGGCCGGGGGACCCCTGAACCCCATCCATCACAGCAGCATCTCCCGGGGACGGGGATGGGGAACCTGCAGCACAGGGCCGGGGGGACAAAGGCCACGGCTCGGGGCCCACACTAACGCCTGTCTCCATTCTTCTTCCCCCCCTCCTCTCCTGTGTCCTGCACCTGCACCATCACAAGGACCGGAAGAGAGCGCCGGCGAGGCGTCAGTCGTCCCGGACAGCCCTCCGGGACCCTCGCTCCAGGGCAGCCCCTCGGCCGAGGACCGACCGGCCCCGCGGAGGGCTAGACGGCGGACCCCGCGCCACCAACCGCCGCCGGCGACGGACCCCCAGCTGCTGGCCATCCTCCGTCGGCAGCTGGAGGTCGCAGAGCAGCACCTCCACCTGCAGGAGCGGGCGCTGGCCTGGCGCCAGGAGGCATGGGGGGCCTACATGCAGACATTTAACCGGATTGTGGACTACCTGGCCCCCCCATGCCGCGCCGGCCGAAAGATCGCCTGCCCTGCCCGCTCCTGCAGCCCCACCACCAGCTGCTCCGGCCGTCGCCGGCCCGTCCGCTGTCGCCCCACCACCCACCCGCGAGGGCCAGAGTGCCGAGGGACCCCTGGAGCCACCTGACACTCGCCGGCCCCGATACCTTCCGGTCCAGCCCGCTCCCACCCAGCCGCGGACCAGGCTGCAGGCGCGGCGGGGCTCCTGGCCAGCGACGCCCAGTGCCGGGCTATAGGGGCAAGGGGCCCGGGACGTGGCCCCCCCCCTTTGTATATAGTTGCACCCTGTTTGTTTGCCCCCCCCGTTTGCCCTGTCCCCCCCATGTAAATAGTTCTCCCCTTTATCCTCCCTGGTTTCCTTTTTATTATTTATTGCACACTGTTGTTTATTTGCATTGTTTTATTGTTATACATATTGCTTTGGTTGGACGTTTGTCCCTGTTTTCTGTTTGTGGTTGACATATTTCTTTTTACATCCCCCAAAAAAAAGTTTCAAAAAGACCCAAAAAAAGTTTACGTTCAGCCACAAGTGCGTGCTGTCATTTGTCCAGGACAAGTTGGGGGGGGGCGCTGGGGTGCTCCATGGTGTGGGCATTGGGGCAGGAGTGTGGGGGAGGAGGGGGCGGGCAGTAGGGGGCCTGGGCAGAGTTCACCCCGCGGCCTGGTCGTCGAAGTGGGCCCGCAGGGCCTCCCGGACCCGGGTCCCCTCGGGGTCCACCTGCCGACTGGGGGCAGCAGGTGGCTGGACGTGTGCCCTGCCGGCCTCCGCAGCCCAGCCCTGCAGAAAGGTCTCCCCCTTGCTCTCCACGAGGTTGTGCAGGGCGCAGCAGGCACCCACAATCTGGGGGATGTTGTTGGGGCCCGCATCCAGGCGGGTCAGGAGACATCTCCAGCGTCCCTTGAGGCGGCCAAATGAGCGCTCCACCACCTGGCGCGCACGGTTCAGGCGCTCGTTGAAGCGCTCCTGGCTAGCGGAGAGATGGCCCGTGTAGGGGTGCATGAGCCATGGCCGGAGGGGGTATGCCGCATCTGCGATGACGCAGAAGGGCATGGTGGTGTCCCCCAGAGGGATCTCCCGCTGGGGGATGTAGGTCCCCGCCTCCAGCCGGCGGCACAGGCCCGAGTTCCGGAAAACCCGGGCGTCGTGGGTGCTGCCAGGCCAGCCCATGTAAATGTCCTGGAAACGTCCCCGGCTGTCCACCAAGGCCTGCAGGACGACAGAATGGTAGCCCTTGCGATTGAGGTATCGTCCGCCACTGTGATGCGGGGTGCGGATGGGGATGTGAGTCCCATCCAGAGCCCCGAAGCAGTTGGGGAAGCCCAGGGTGGCAAAGGCCGCGATGGTGGCATCTGGGTCCCCCAGCCTCATGAGCCTGTGCAGGAGCATGGCGTTGATGGCACGCACGACCTGCAGAGAAAGCACATGGGACGGCACCAATGAGGGGTCAGCAGGGTGTGCGTGGCCCTGCCCTGCCCTGCCCTGGCCCCCCTGCCCTGCTCTGGCCCCCCTGCCCGGCTCTGGCCCCCCTGCCGTGGCCCTGCCCTGGCCCCCCTGCCGCGGCCTGCCCTGCTCTGGCCCCCCTGCCCTGCTCTGGCCCTCCTGCCGTGGCCCCCCTGCCCTGCTCTGGCCCCCCTGCCCTGCTCTGGCCCCCCTGCCCAGCTCTGGCCCCCCTGACGTGGCCCTGCCCTGCCCTGCCCTGGCCCCCCTGCCCTGCTCTGGCCCCCCTGCCCTGGCCTCCCCCCGTGGGTTCGCTTACCTCCATGAAGACAGCCCCGACGGTGACCTTTCCGACACCAAACTGCTGTCCCACGGATCGGTAGCTGTCCGGAGTGGCCAGCTTCCAGACAGCGATGCCGACCCGTTTCTGCACTGTGAGGGCACGCCGCATGGCAGTGTCCTGGTGCCTGAGTGCGGGAGTGAGCCACTGGCACAGCTCCAGGAATGTCTGCCGGGTCATCCTGAAGTTCCTGAGCCAGTGGTCATTGTCCCACTCCCCAAGCACCAGCCGCTCCCACCAGTCGGTGCTGGTGGGGTAGCTCCACAGCTGCCGGCGTGTGAGGCGGGGGGTGGAGCGGGGTGCTGCAGGGGTAGGGGTTGAGCCCTGCTGCCCTGGGGGCATCTCCTCCCCTGGGGCAAGGAGGTGCTCAGCTGCCTCCCACATGGCATGGGTCAGGGCAAGCCCTGCTCCTGCCGGGAGGGCTGGGTGGACCTCTAGCTGCTGCTGCTGCTGCTGCTGGGGGTCCATGACTGTGGCGCCCGGGGTCTGTGTGCCTATGGCTCCTCAGACCGCGTGCTGTGCAGGCTGAGTGTGTTTGGGAGGGGCCCTTTAAGGGAGCGGCTAGCTGTTGCCCCGGAAGCGCTAGTCCACCCGTTGACCCTGTCTGCAGCTGTGCCTGGCATCCCTATTTCGATGTGTGCTACTTGGGCGTGTAGACGTTCCCTCGCTGCGCCTATTTCGATGTTGGGCTGAGCAACGTCGAAGTTGAACATCGACGTTGCCGGCCCTGGAGGACGTGTAGACGCTATTCATCGAAATAGCCTATTTCGATGTCGCAACATCGAAATAGCCTACTTCGATGTAGGCTTCACGTGTAGACGTAGCCCTTAAATGCTTGGCTGAATTAGGGCCTTGCTGCACTGGGATGGCCTTCAGCATAGGCTGAAAAGGTTTTGCTAAACCAGAGCTGGGTGAACAGGTTCTGGTCCCTTTTCTAAGATGATTGGTCTCTCCTGTTACACTCGGTCATCCTGTTGTTTTATCAGCAAATATCAGCTCTAAACAGCAGTCAGTCCCTGCTGTCTGCATTAAATCCATAGCAGCAGGACTATATCAGCACAGTTACTTCATGGCAACCCCTTGGCTGAAATCCTGTCTCTGTTCAGTTTGGTGCCTAAACTCCCATTGGCTTCAGTAGGGCCTGGATTTCACTCCCTGTTTAAACATGAGGTTTAAGGTACACTTTGTACCCACACAGTTCTATAGCAGGGGTTTGTACCTCTGTCAAGGTCAGTGTCCAAGTGTGAATGCCCTTTGGGGAGGGAGGGGTGGAAAGAACTCTAGGGAAGCTGGTTAACCCAGGAGAGTTTCCTGGGCTAAAGAGTCAAGATATCCGAAAAAGACTAATGACTTTGGGTGCTTGTTATTGTTCCCTGTAAGCTGCGCGCTTGTGTGATCAGTTATTGTTCCCTGTAAGCTGCGTGCTTGTGCGATCACTTGGGAGAAATTCCAGTTCCAACCAGCTCCTTAGCAGAGCACCCACAGCTAGGATTTTTGTTTCCACTTGTGGTGCACATGCTTCACCACACAGAAAACATTTTATTCCATGCAAGGATGGAAAAGGTTTGCACATAGATGGGAAAGATTAATGGGAATGTTGGTACTCATCCTGAGGCTCCTTAATGGGGCCAGGGGTCAGAGAGTGGGAGCTCAGTACTTGGTATAAATTAGGATCCTTTTGGGGCACTCTGTCTGGGCACCCAAAAAATAAAGATAACCAAAACCACTGGTAACTTTTGAAAATCATGCCTGTGATTTCTGGCCTATAGCTGCTTTTTCTGAAGGCATTTGTGCCTTTCTTTGTCACCATGACGGGATCTTTAAAAAAAGCCACCAACCAATGTTGTATGACTGGTGCATCACGATCTTAATGAAATGCTACGCTCTGTCAGCCTTCTTTGCCTCCAATGATCTAAGAGCACTTTACACACTGTTGCAGAACTGCATGTGAAGATGGGATTATCTCTATGAGGACAGGTGAGGAAACTGAGGCACAGAGGGATGTAACCCAACTTTGCCAAATTTGGCTGCTTCATTCTAATTGTAGGTTCATGGCAGCAAGTGATCTGGCTTGTGCTATGCAGCAGGTCAGACTAAATGACCATAAAAATCTCATCTGACTTGAACACTTAGAAATCCACCAATCCACAAAAGTTAGGATCTTCTACCCTTACTTAATCCTGTGACACAAGTACAATCGCTGCACTCAGTGCGAGTAATTCCTTTAATTTCACATGGGTAAAGCTGCTTGAGACTTTTGCAGGGTAGGGCCTTGGGGCCCACAATAAGTGGCTTCATTTTCACCTGTGCTGATTACCTACATCTTTTAGACCAGGGATGGACAAGATCTGGCCCGCAGGCCCACTCAGGTATATAGCAGCCAGCTGCCACTTTGTGTGCTGCTCCTGGTCCTTTGTGAAATATCTCAGCTTCCATCGGTCGCTTTACATTTTCTGGACAGTAGGAGCTCAAAGACTGCTGAGGGGTGGGAGCCGTGCACGAAACCTCCCCCTCCCTTCTGGCATTTGGAGCAGAGAGCTACAGAGAACAGGCATCAGGGTTGAGAGGGCTGGGGCTGCAGCAAGCAGCCAGCCTGTCTCAGAATCATGCAGGGCTGTTGGCCAGGAACCACCCAGGTAAAGCTTCCAGCCAGAGCCTGCCTCTGGCATGCCAGCCCCTCCCACCCCCAACCCTCTGCTCCCCCCGCCCCACACAACCTAACCCCTCTGCCCCATACCCCTTCCCAGACCCTGCACCCCAATCCCCTGACCCAGGTCACAACCCAAATCCCTACATCCCCACTTGCACCCCAGACCACTGCTCCAGGTCACAACTGGCTCCTTCATCCAAACCCCACACCCTCTCCTACACTCCAGTCCCTTACCCCAAGCTCCCTTTGCACCCAACCTCCATCCCAAATGCCACACCTCCTCCATTAATATCATGGAAGAGTGAGGCCCTTGATCACTTTCCAAATTCGTGGTGTGGCCCCTAACAAAAATTATTGCCCACCCCTGTTCTAGATGAAGGAACCAGACAAGCTAATGGAAACTAGGTCCATCAATGGCCGCTAGCCACAATGAGCAGGGATGGTGTCCCTTTACTCTGTTTGCCAGACACTGGGAATGGACAATATGGGATCGGCCACTTGATGATTTATCTGTTCTGTTCATTCCCTCTGAAGCACTTGGCATTGGCCACAGTCTGAAGACAGGACACTGGGCTAGATGGATCTGTGGTCTGACCCAGTCTGGCCATTTTATGCTCTCCTGCTGATGTCAGGTCAGCCCACTTTGAAAACACTGACCTAAAAGACTAGTCCAGAACCACACCCCAGCTTGGAGCTAGTGGGACAAGCCTGGAATGCTGGGAGTTTGGCCCATTTTGGAACCAAGAGGTCACACTCCCTCTCTCATGCCCCCACCTGAAGGGAGTCCAAAACATTTGATTTTCTGGCTGTACTCATATTGTTGGTTTTGTTCCTGATTCCAGGTGGGAGCAGGCTCAGACATATGGCCTCCATGGATTTGCCTGTGTAGAGCCTTTTGAAAACATTACATATTATGTTATTAGAATCCCAAATCTATTTGATGTAAAAAACCAGGAACTCCCATACTTGACTCCAGCTTTCTCAGGGGGAACCCCCTGAATGGTACATACCCCGGGGTCATTTTCATGCCATTAGCTCTCTAAACTCCTGCTTGACCAGCTGTATGTCACCAGGAAAATATATTGGATGTCCTCACAATTGTTACAAGATAATTGTTCTGCAGAATGGGACAAGGCGACTAGCTGTGAAGATTTAATGGACATCATCGGTAAACATACTGCGATCAAGCAAGGGAAGGGACAGTCTCTCTGGGCGAATTTAACTCTCGGCATATTAAGCACCATTTAAATTCCTTGGATTTACATGGGATGTAGTGGCACATGGGCCCTAGATCAGTCCTGTGTGTGAAGGTGAATTTGACCCTGTTTGAATATATTTGACAAACACTTTTTTCCCATTTGATCACAAATGCCAGAAATTTCAGCTGGGTTTCTCAGTGATGATTGGCCAGAGATGTCTTGTGGCTGGGTCCCTGTTCCTGACCAAATGAGAATATATGAATTCACCCACCTGTGAGTTTGAAATTTGTTTTTCTCACACACTTAGCAGCTCTCCCTGGACAGTTCCAGGGGTAAGAGGGACAACTTTGATCATCTACTCAAGTGGGTTTCAACCTTTGGATCCCAAACGGACTTGTGGGCTCCTTTGGAAATCTTAGACATAATCTAGATCCCTGGAGGAGTCCACAGACCACAGGCTGAAACCCCTGATCTAATATGAGCTGGATAACACAGACCTGCCAACTTCCCCAAAACAATGCCTTATGAACTAAAGTATCAAAGGGGTAGCCTTGTTAGTCTGGATCTGCAAAAGCAACGAGGGGTCCTGTGGCACCTTATAGACTAACAGAAATGTATGAGCATAAGCTTTTGTGGGCAAAGACCCACTTCGTCAGATGCAGGTAGAGGAAATTTACCGAGGCAGGTATAAATAGGCAGGCCAGAGCAAGGCTGGATATAACGAGGTTAACTCAGTCAGGGAGGATGAGGCCTACTACTGGCAGTTGATCTGGAGGTGTGAACACCAAGAGAGGAGAAACTGCTTTTGTATTTAGCTAACCATTCACAGTCTTTGTTTAATCCTTGGTTCACTTTCTAGTTCTGCTATGAAGTGAGTTTGGCAAGTTGTTTAATTCTTCTGTGCCTCCATTTGCCTTCTACAAAATGGGGATAACAGTTCTTCCTTTGTCCATTTAAATTCTAAGTGCTTTCAGGCAAGGACTGTCTTTTACAATGTCTTTTACAGGCATTGAGCCTGATGGGCCAGACTGCATGTGGTTTATTTACATGCTGATGTAATACAAAATGATTGTAGGTCTTAAGAATTAAGAATTAAGGAAAAAGAATAACAAGAATATTTAGGTCCTACACAGAATTTTTCATTAGTCAGCCTCAAAGCACTTTAAAAAGGAGACTGATATTATTAACCTTATTTTTCAGATGGAGAAACTGAGGCACAGAGAGGTGAAGTGACTTGCTTTAGATCAGGGGACCGCAACCTGTGGCTCTGCAGCTGCATATGGCTCTTCAATAACTTCTTTTCGGCTCATGAGGCTATAATTGCAAAGTAAAAACAAAACCCTCCTATAATTTTTGATAAACAGTGAACATCCTGCAGTAAACATGTATTGCATTACAAATCATTGTCTGTGCGTGTTGTTCTTAAAATAGGGGTTACAAAAATCTGATTTGATGTTATTTATTAAAGACTGTCTCGTATTCACGGGCATTGCAGCTCTTGAATTATTGAGGTTTTTTTACTGAATTAAAGAAAATGGCTCTTCTTGCTATTTAGGTTGCTGACCCCTGCCACAGGTCACATGGGAGGCCGGTGACAGAGCCAGGAATAGAACCTACATCTCTTGATTCACAGGAAAGTGCACTTCATATTTAAGCCTGAATAAAAAGGCAAAATAAGAGGCAGCCAGGAAAGGGATTTTGTTCATTGTGTGCACATGCTGGAGGGAGGGCCAGAGGGGGCAGGAACCAGAGTGGATTCTGGTGACTGCTCTGCCTTGTAAGTGAATGCCCCCTAGCACAGGGCAATATGTCATGGCCACCAGAGCTGTCCATGGTCCTGATTATAGCTGGGTTGGGGGAGCGAGGAAGTCAGAGGAGGAGGAAGTCAATGGCTTCTCTTACGCCATTCTTCTAGGCCCATAGAGAACAAGCCACATGGCTGCCCCTAGCTGCCACAAGGGAGGCAGAGGTCATACTGGACAATCCTGAGACAGCATTAAAGAGGCCTCACAAGCAAGGTGGAGCTTATCAGAAGAATTTCTGGGGCTGGGATCAAAATGAAGGTTTATGTGGTGCTAAAGAACAAAGGAATATTTTACCAAGATCCTGCTAAGATCTCAGCATCTGACAGAGTCAGCGGCTAGGTTGTCAAATATCGAGCAGACATGTTGATGTGCTAGCTGTAAGTGAAAACAAAAATCAGTTAATGGTCTTTCTGAGCCATCCTCTTGGCATGGTAAGTTCCCACAGAACCCAGAGTAGACAGTGTTCCCAAGGAGCTGAGACGGTGTTTAGTAAAATTATCATTCAACAAGCTGTTAACATAAAACAGACCCAAACACCCCAGACCTAAGGGGAGAGTATGTTAGTGCCCCGTGTCTGGGGATATCCACATTTGGCAAAGCACAGAAGCAAGTGCGTAACTTTATGCATGTGCTCGGGTCCCTGTATAGGGTCTTGTGCTGCACTCTCTACTGCTTTCTGTTCTCTCTCTTTTCTCCACAGCCTTCTCTCATTCCCAGGCCCACCCAATGAGGTGCCTTCCAGCTCAGACACCCTCTACTAAGGAGCCAAGGACTATGCCCTCTTGAACTCTCCATGCCTTTTCTGACCCCCTCCCTCATTGGCTTCCTTCCTTCCCTCCCTCCCTAAGGCAGAGAGAGGCTGCAGGCGCCTTTACTGCAACCTCCTTCTGTTTCTGGCATCCTGGCTTTCTCTTCAGCCCCCACCCTATCATCATTTGGATCCCTTAGATCTCCTAATTCCCCTCAGCAATGACCAGGCAATTTGCCCCTTCACAGCCTCCTTTACCCCTTCCAAGATGACGTGGTGGTGAACACCACATTACAGTGCCCTGAAGCTGAGGTATAGGACTGAAAGGTGTGTATGGGTTGGGATAGGAAATAGTTTTTTTCCATCTGGAGCAGGCTTCAATTGCTGCCAAAGCAATTCTTCCTGGTAAACGCTGGCATAGCAGCTTTCTTCTCCTCTGCTGCCCTGCCAAAGTTGCCATCACTGCGGTGGTCTCGCTCTGGAATTCACACAGCTCTGCCTTCATGACTCAGCCCTCTGGTTAGGTCCCTATATCATCTGTCCTTCTGGGGTAATGAAGGACCAGCCACAGCCCTCACCACTTCCCAGTAGCTGGGAGGGGAGCCCAAAACTTTCTTTACTCTGGGGTCCAGCCCTGGGACCCTAGAGCCACCAGCCAAGGTGTACAGAGTCCCCTCCTTGTTGTTTCCCAGGGCTTTTTCTTATCCTGTCTTCTCAGGCTTTCCTTCCCCAAACTCCTTCTTTCAAGGTTAAAATCCCAGGGCTTGTTCTTCCCTGGAGTTTATCTCCATCTCACCTCTATTCCCTCAGAAAGAGACAAGACTCTGCAGCCACTTGCAACTACAAACTTCCTCCTTTCACAACTCTGCACCTTTTTTTTCCCCAGCTGTGCTTCATCAGCAATTAATATTTATACATCCCCCAGGCCTCCCATTACACCAGGTGCCACAATGAAGGTTAATTGGCCTCTTATCCTTTTCAGGGCAGGGGATGGGGAGATATGAACCTTGATCACACCATCTCACAAGAGTGGGAGCGATTTCAACATTTTTTTCCCTGTGCTGAATCAGGACAAAAAGTCAAAATCTTAAAAATGTGTGTGAACTGTGAAGCCCCAAAATATTCTTATCAGGTAAATGGAAATGTTCTGGTTTGATAATTTTGAAATCGCTTATTTAGCATTCCACCTTTGATAAGTTTTTAGACTTTTTTTCACATAAATTAACAACATTTGTGAAAAAGTTGTTTCAAAACAAAAAAATAAAACTTCAAAAATGGTCCACCACAGATGGGAAATCTGCTTTCTGCCCCGACCCCCGTACCTCTCAGTCCAACAGGTGACCTCGGTGTCCTCAGTGATGCAATGTTGACATTGTGACAGTTCCAGACCTTCTTATTTTTTGCTAAATATTGACTTGAGAGATCTCCAGAAACGAACAGTTTTCCACAGTGCCAGTTTGTCCATATCAGCATTTTTCACCATAACTCCCCCAACACCTTGTAACAAGTAGAAAGACATTTTTTAAGCAGCTCTGAAAATAATGTTAGAGTTTAAATACAGGTTGAACCTCTCTCATCCAGCACCCTTGGTACCTGATTGGTGCTGGATGAGAAATTTTGCTGGACCACAGGAGATCAATATTGTCTAGCACATTACCAACACCTCCACCGCTTACTGGGTCCTTCGAAGACATTTAGAGTTAAATTAAGCTAAATAACAGCACAAAATGCTGAAAGCCAGGCCTGGTGGCTGTAAACAAGCCTTCTGGGACCACACGAACCTTAGCCATACCCATGATAAATTGTTGTCCGGCTAACTAACATCATGCCAGATTACAGAGTTTACCAGATTATGGATGTTGCCAGATGAGAGAGGTTAAACCTGTGCTATAATGTAAGGTTATAAAGTCTAGTGCCCATAAAACAGCCAATGCCAGAAGGAAGGTACCTTTCTTGGCTGCATAGTGACTTTCCCCGTATTTTTCATAACTTTGGGGACACTTGGTTTACATCCTACCTTGAACTACAAAGACTCACCCTTTTTTAAAATGGATACATTGATGAATGGAGGATTCTAATTTGTCCACTTCTCTAGAGCAACTGCATTCTGAAAAGCATTTACAGTCCCCATCCAGTGTCTGATACTGATTTCATGCCACTCAGGCTGTGTCCACACTACAAAAATAACTTTGAAGTTGCTTACTTCCAAGTGCTCATCTACACACACCCTACTCCATTCCCAGGAATGGAGTAAGGACTTCAAAGTTGGGCTGTCTACTTCGAAGTTAACTTTGAAATAAGGGAAAATGTGTGTAGCCTCTCTGCTGGCTACTTTGAAGTAGTGCCTACCTTTCAAGTTAACTTTGAATTTAGGTCCTAGTGTAGATGCACCCTCAATTAGCTGGCTTCTACTGAGTTACTCCTGCTCTGCACCAATGTGAGGCAGATCAGAACCAGGCCCCTGAGTAAGCTTTGTGCACTGGAGAGTACACAGTGGAATGAGAGGGGAAATTCTCTCCTTTTCTGTGTGGAGGGAATTACTGTGGCTTAAGAAGCCATGATGTTTCCAGGACCTGAAGGGAGTGGGTGTCCAATGTGCTCTGCAACAGCTGGAAGAAAGGTGTAGCTAAGATACCATTTTGTCATGGTGACAGATTCCATGATTTTAATGGTCCTCCATGTCTTCTTCAGCTTCAGCTCCCACTGCATTGATGAGGCTTCAGCTGTCCCCTCCCTCCTGCACATGGCAAGGCCCCAGCTGTTAGCTCGTCCTACCCTGCACAGACAGGTTGCAGGTGTCCATGAATTTTTGTAGCTTGCAACTTGCCTGTGACTTTTACCAAGAATAACCCTGACAAAATCTTAACCTTAGATACAGCCTGTGTGCTTTCCTTGTCAGTGCCTTGTGGTGGGGAGGAGGTTCTGATTATATTTGGCTGAATATTTTTTGCACAATTGACTTGCCACAAAAATACTGTTTCAGGTCAACCAAAACTACTTGCAAACCTGCAGAGTGAACACTTCCCATCCAAACCCTCCCCAGAAAGCCAAAGTTTTGAAAAGGTCTCAGGGTTTTGACTTTTCATTTCAAACCCATGTTTAATGAATTCACCGACATTTAATTTTAAGAAGGAGGTGGGGAGTTAAAATCATCCCCTGATTAAATGAAATATTTCATTTGACCCCAAATGGTCTTTTCCCTGATTTTTCAGTTTGGCCACCAAACCAACCAACCAAAAAAACCCCCAAAAAAACAAAAAAACAAGAAATAAAAAAATTACCACACACACACACACACACACAAACCAAAACCAATCAAAACAAAAAAGCAGTCTAGTAGCACTTTAAAGACTTAACAAAATAATTTGTTAGGTGGTGAGCTTTCATGGGACAGACCCACTTCTTCAGACCATAGCCATACCAGAACAGACTCAATATTTAAGGCACAAAGAATCAAAAATAGTAATCAAAGTTGACAAATCAGAAAAATACTATCAAGGTGAGCAAATCAGAAGGCAGAGGGGCAGAGGTGGGGAGGAGTAAATAATTAGATAAAGCCAAGTATGCAAAACAGCCCCTATAATGAGCTAGAAAATTCCCATCCCGGTTCAAACCACGTGTTAATGTGTCAAATTTGAATATAAATGACAGTTCAGCAGCCTGTCTTTCTAAACTGTTGTGAAAATTCCTCTTCAGCAAAACGCAGACTTTCAGGTCATTAGCAGAATGACCCACTCCTTTAAAGTGCTGGCTGACAGGTTTGTGAATCAGGAGTATTTTTATGTCTGTTTTATGCCCATTAATTCTTTGTGTAAGAGTTTGAAGTCTGTCCAATATACAAAGCATCTGGGCATTGTTGGCACACAATGGCATATGTTAGTACGATGTTAGTAGAGTTAGTTAGTGCCCATGATTCTATGAATAACCTGGTTAGATTCTATGAATAACCAGTGATGGTATCTCCAGAATAGATATGTGGACAAAGTTGGCAATGGGCCTTGTTGCAAGGAAAAGTTCCAGGACTGGTGTTCCTGCGATATAGACTGTTGTTGGTGGTGAAAATCCTCATAAGGTTGGGAGGTTGTCTGTAGGAGAGAACAGGCCTGTCACGTAGGGCCTTCTGGACTGTGGCATCCTGATTAAAGATAGGCAGTAGGTCTTTAATAATGAGTTGCAGTGGTGTGAGTTGGGGGCTGTAGGTAATGACCAGTGGTGTTCTGTTCTTGGCTTTTTAGGCTTATCTTGGAGTAGCTGGTCTCTGGGTATTCATCTGGCCCTGTCGATTTGTTTTTTTATTTCAAAACCAATCGTTTGCTCAGCTCTGCCTCTCACTGCTTGGATTTATCCATGCACAGAAGGCCAGGGTCTGCTTTCACTTACACTGGTGTAAATCAACAGTGGCTGTCCACTTAAGTCCCTCTAGATTTACAGTGGTATGATTCAGATGAAAATCAGGTGAGATGAGATTCCAGGGAGTCAAGAATCTGCGACTCCACAGGAGATCGTGCATTGATTCCAAGGTTTTCTTATATTCAGCAGCAAACATGAGATTCCAGACTTGCCCAGACTCTCTACTTGGTCTTTTTTTCCTAGATGTGTTACCATTCCTCTGTACTTAACCATACAATTAACATCCGCAAGGTTAGGAATCATGGGGGTTGTGGGTGGGGATCTGATCTTGACGTACCCTTCCAGGTAGGTGCAGAAGAGGGTGGAGTTTGGAAGATCATTCTATCACACTTAAAACAGCTGCCTCTTGACATCATGAGTGCAAAGTGGACAGTTTTTATGAGGGTGATGAGTTAACCCTCAAATTAACCCTCATCCTTTAACCCTGGCCATGGAAGGTTGGGCAGGCAAACAATAAAATACTTGGACAAATAATGGCAAACATGTCTGAAAAGACTTCACTGCAGCTTCCTAGCCAAAAAGAGCGAATATTCTGTGGGGCAGCTCTGAAAGCATTTGAGTTATCAGAATTATGTACCACCATGACCACTTCTTTCAACCTGTTTGCATGGGTGAGTAACTTAATGAGGGATTGCCCATGGAAAACAAACACCCAGGGACCTATTCTGCTGTGAGTGACTGGCGTGTAAATCTGGTGTGACAGAAAACAGAATATGGGCTACATGTTCTAACCCAAAAGACCGAAATCTAAATGATTTTCTTGGCCCAGAAGAACCCCTGCCAGTAGAATAGAGCATTTTGGGTTAGCTTTCCCATTGGCCACATCTCAGATCAGCAACTCCCAGAGACTGAAGGAACACACAGTCTGTGTGTGTGTGTGTGTGTGTGTGAGAGAGAGAGAGAGAGAGAGAGAGAGAGAGAGACTGGGGAAAGCAAGAGACACAGAAGAGGAAATTATTAATAAGTCAAAAGCTAATGTCTGATCTTTCCATTTTGTTGTCATAGTTCTTCTGGCCCCCTGCTCTGAAGATGTCTACTGATTTGTTTTCACATCAACAAGAAATTTATCACCAAATCCTGCTTGTCTTAATCACACAAGTATTCCTCCAGTGAAACATGAGCAGGGTTTAGCCCTGCATTTTAATATCAGTGAAGGTGGATCAAGGTCTGGGCGAGTGCAAAATCCCAGGTTTAGAGTCAAGCTTTATGAACCACATAGTAGCCTAACAGCACTTTGTAAACCCAGCAAAGAAGCCAAAGTAACTGCATGGATTTGACGCATATCATTTTTCTTGTGCATTGTTCCTACAGCAGCAGAGCTGGGCATGGCAATCTACATGTCCTGTCCTGTGCTTCAGAGCTTCATGACTAAGACAGAAAACCACAGACCAGAACAAATTCTAGGGATCAAGACAGTGAGCCCCTGCCTCTGGGCAGAGTGTGGGGAACCAGAAAACGGGAGCTCTGTACTGAGATTTCAACAACGAGTTATCAAGTATAAGCACATAAGGTGCTGAAACATCCTGAACACAGGGCCACAGAGAGTCCCCTAGAGTACTCTGATCTGTCTCATCACCTAGGTGAGCCAGTGTTTGTGATAGATGGTCCCTTACAGCACATGTCACAGCAACATTCAGATCCCACACCACAGCAGCCCTATAACAAATTATATACAGACTTATTAAATAAGGAAAGGAAATGAGAGTTATTTACAAGGTTAAAGCAGGTAAACACAAAAACCATTGAGTTACTATGTTACACTTCAAAAAGTAAACAGTCCTGTAGAACCTTAAAGATAAACAATTTTATTTATTGGGTAATTACCTTTTGTGGGTAAGACCCACTTCATCAGATTTTGGAGCTAAACTTGTTTCTTCAAAATCTGATGAAGTGTACTTTACCCATGAAACTCATTACCCAACAAATACAATTGTTAGGCTTCAAAGTGCTATAGGACTGTGCTTTTTTTTTCTGTTTTTGTGAAGCTACAAACTAACATGGCTACCCCTCTGAGACTAATTCAAAAAGTAGTGAAAGTGTCTATGATCTGCAACATTATGGCTACGTCTACACGTGCAGCCAACATCGAAATAGCTTATTTTGATGTTGCGACATTGAAATAGTCTATTTCGATGAATAACGTCTACACGTCCCCCAGGGCCGGCAACGTCGATGTTCAACTTCGACGTTGCTCAGCCCAACATCGAAATAGGCTCAGCGAGGGAACGTCTACACGTCAAAGTAGCACACATCAAAATAGGGATGCCAGGCACAGCTGCAGACAGGGTCACAGGGCGGACTCAACAGCAAGCCGCTCCCTTAAAGGGCCCCTCCCAGACACAGTTGCACTAAACAACACAAGATACACAGAGCTGACAACTGGTTGCAGACCCTGTGCCTGCAGCATAGATCCCCAGCTGCCGCAGAAGCAGCCAGAAGCCCTGGGCTAAGGGCTGCTGCCCACGGTGACCATAGAGCCCTGCAGGGGCTGGAGAGAGAGCATTTCTCAACCCCCCAGCTGATGGCCGCCATGGAGGACCCAGCAATTTCGACGTTGCGGGACGCGGATCGTCTACACGGTCCCTACTTCGACGTTGAACGTCGAAGTAGAGCGCTATTCCTATCTCCTCATGAGGTTAGCGACTTCGACGTCTCGCCGCCTAACGTCGAAGTTAACTTCGAAATAGCGCCCGACGCGTGTAGACGCGACGGGCGCTATTTCGAAGTTGGTGCCGCTACTTCGAAGTAGCGTGCACGTGTAGACGCAGCTTATATGTTCTTTAGTGATAACCCAGACCAAGCAGTGGGGGATCTCTTGCTTATGCCTTGAAAAGCCTTAATGCTTGAGCCCAAGCAGCATAAAGATGCTTAGGCTGCTGCTACACTACCATTCTCCCATCAGAGGTGCCATGGTAATAAGGCAATTCAAACCAGGCTAATGAGGTGCTAATGTGCATATTCAGCACCTCATTAGCATAATGGCAGCCACACAAACAGACTTCGAATTGCCCCTTGAGAGTGAAGATGGGGGCAGCTTCGAAATAAGTGCCCCACTTGGACATTCCTTTACTCCAATCTAGTTCTGTGGTGGTGTAAGTGGTGTGTACCATAGAGACATCACCTGAGGTAACTACAGCTGTAATGGGTGTTCTGCACACACAGTACTGCATCAGTGCAAAGGTACAATCAGTTTTGGAGTAATCGCAAGAGTTTGGGAATAGATTTCAAGGGAGGTGGGGCTGAATGCGACAATCATTCTCTCTCCTTTTACACTCTGACTTTGGCTCCTCCAAGTTCAGTTCTGTTTCTGACGTACAAGAGTATGGAAAATCCTTTGGCCTCCTCTCCCCGCATGACTCTTCCCCTGCCCCTCCATTGTGTAAACCCTAATAGCGCCTGCACTGATTGTTCAATGTTTCAAGTGGTTTTAAGTGAGGTCTCAAAAGCCCATGTTAAGCCACACTCTCAGGAACACATCAGCTCAGTACAAGAAAGGGAAGCATTCTGTTGCGATACCTAGTTTGCAAAGGAGCAAGTTAAGTCATTGAAAGGAGTCTGTTGCACAGAGAGTTTGCACAATTAATTCAGGCTCTGTGTCTTATCTGATGGGCTTTGAAATAGGAGTTTAGATTCTGAGAATCGCTTTTAAGAGCAAATATTGAAGACACTGATGTAGACAGGACTCAGAAGCATGGTTGGCATCGGGCGCGTGTAGCTGGAGTGATGTTTGACCAAATGCATGAGAAAGAAAGAAAGAAAGAAAGAAGAAATCAGCCTTGTCTACACACAAAGTTACAAACGAAAATTAGTCTTGTCTGACTGCTACTAAATCAATTTGAATGAGGCTTATATCAATTCGCTTAAGTCGATTCCTTCCCAAACTATGCTAAATTGACAAAAACTAGGTTTAAAGCCATTCAAGTGCAGTCACAAGGGTTTAGCACCTGGTTTACCAAATCTGTTTAAAAGTATACCTTTTGCTAAACCAGTGCAACTTGTGTGAAAGAAAGAAAGAGGAAGAAAGGAAGAAAGAAAGAAAAAGAAAAATGTGCTCTACTTTGAAAAACAATCAAGCTATAAGTAAGTGCCTACTAAAATACATGTTCCAGAAACCAAACCCCCTGCAGAAGAGGCAGCAATGGTACAAAGTGATAAGGAATGGGTCAATATTGTTTTCTAAAAAGATTTTTTTAAAGGAAAGGTTAAAAGTGAGTTGCTATTGATTTTTCTCTTCTCCCCCCTCACTTCCCCCACAAGCCTGGAGCCATCCTGGAGGACAGATTGCAACCCAAACTGACCAACTGACCACTGAGGGGCATGGAGACCTGGCCGCTGAAACTGACCAATGGCTGCCCAAAGGAGCCCCCGTTGCCTAGCAACCCGACAGGGGAGAGAGAGAAAAAGAGATGGATTTTCAGATTGCAGCAGCCAAACCGATCAATTCTGCAACATGGGCTACAGTGGCCAAGCAGAATTGCTCTTGCTCCCAGCAGCTATTGATCTAGCCCTGCTATAGGCATTGAATGAGCTCTAATAAGCCCTGAGTAAACAGGAACAAGGGCTTAAGTGATAGCCCAGCAGTCAAACATCAACTCCCTTTGTCTTCCTCTTCCTCTTTTTTTTTAATTGCTGAAGGGTTTGCAAGAAAAGGACAATAAAGTTTATTGATAGAAAAATAAAGAGTCGAAATATCACTTCATACATGGGTAGAGCTGGCCTATTAGGGCAGAAGAAAGCAGCAGAGCCTGCAGGCTGCCTTGCCCACGTGATGGGCTTGTATAGCACACTGCTGAGAGGAGTCACAGCAAGGGAAAGGGGTGGGAAGCTTGGCGGGAGCTTTCTCACTGCTTTCTCACTTTTCTTTCATCTCAGCCACCTGCTGAAGGGTCTCCAACCGCAATGAGTTTGGCCCAGGGTTGGCAGCCTCCCAACCCAGAAAGGAAAGAGCCTTTATTGACAACACCACCTTCTGCTCACTGCCTTTGGAGGACAGCAGTGTGGGTCGGAGCTTCTTTGCGCAGTGTCCAGACTGGCTGGGATTGTCAAGGGAACCAAGGGAGTTAGGCACCCAATTCTAACTGCAGTGGGAATGGATTTGAAAAGTGAACTCCCATAGGCATCTCTGAAAATCCAGCCATAGTGGACACAGCGCAAACAGGCTTCTTTCATACAACTTTCTCTGTTTCAAAGGCTTATGCCCTTGCCAACAAACACAAGGTCTAAGCAGGAGACCTTGGTCTATAAATATACAGTGAACTCAGTATAAGGCCCCAGGCACAACCACAAGCAAAGAATTACACCCCACCCCAGTCTTCAGCACCTTTAACCAGCAATGAATTCTCAGTCAGGCTGGTTGATGAAAAGTTTGCCAGGTCACAGAATCCTAGAATCCTGGGGCTGGAAGGGACGTCTGGAGGTCATCAAGTCCAGCACCCGGCCCAAAGCAGGATCAACCCTAAATAAATCATCCCAGCCAGGACTATGTCAAGCCAGGACATAAAAACCTCTAGGGAAGGAGATTCCACCACCTCTCTAGATAACACATGCAAGGGCTTCACCACCCTCCAGGTGAAACAGTTTTTCCTAATATCCAACCTACACCTCCAGCTCTGCAACTTGAGACCATTTCTCCTTGTTCTGCCGTCTATCAGTGCTGAGAACAGCCTCTCTCCAGCCTCTTTAGAGCTCTCCTTCAGGAAATCGAAGGCTGCTATCAAATCCCCCCTCACTGTCTTCTGCAAACTAAATAAGCCTAAATTCCTAGCCCCTCCCAGTAGGTCATGTGCTTCAGCCCCCTCATCATTTTCATTGCCCTCTGCTGAACAAGCTCCAATGCATCCACATTCTCTCAGTACTGGGGGCCCCACAACTGGACACGATACTTCAGATGAGGCCTCACCATTGCCAAGTAGAGGGGACTAATAACTTCTCTAGATCTGCTGGAAATCCTCCTCTTTAATGCACCCAATATGCCATTAGCCTTCCTGACTACAAGGGCACTCTGTTGACTCATATCCAGCCCCTCATCCATTGTAAACCCCAGGCCCTTTACTGCTGCACTGCTACTTAGCCAGTCAGTCCCCAGCCTGTAACAATGCTTGGGATTCTTCCATTCCAAGTGCAGGACTCTGCACTTCTCCTTGTTGAACCTCATCAGATTTCTTTTGGCCTAATCCTCCAATTTGTCTAGGTCACTCTGGACCCTATCTCTACTCTCTAATATAGCTACCTGACCTAGTAGGTTAGTGTCTTCAGCAAATTGGCTGAGGGTGCAATCCATCTCCTCATCCAGGTCATTAATAAAGATGCTGGACAATACTGGCCCTAGAACTGATCCTTTGGGCACTTCACATGAAACTGACTGCCAACCAGACATTGAGCCATTGACCACTACCCATTGGGCCTGTCCGTCAAGCCAGGTTTCTATCCATCTTACAGTCCCTGTATCTGATCCATACTTCCTTAACTTATGGGCAAGAATGTTGTGGAAGACTGCACCAAAAGCTCTGCTGAAGTCAAGGTATATCACATCCATTGACTTCCCATATCCACAGAGCGAGTTATCTCTTCATAGAAGCTAATCAGATTCGTCAGGCATGTCTTGCCCTTGCCAAATCCAAGTGGACTATTTCTGGTCACTTTCCCCTCTTCCAACTGCTTCAGAATGGATTCTTTGAGGATCCCCTCCATGATTTTTCCAGGAACTGAGGTAAGGCTGATGGGTCTATAGTTCCCTGGATTGTCCTTCTTTCCTTTTTTAAAGATGGGCATTATATTTTCCTTTTTCCAGTCATCTGGGACCACTCCTGAGATAATAGCGAAAGGCTCTGCAATGACATCTGCCAATTCCCTCAGTACCCTTGGATGCATTAAATCTGGACTCACGGATTTGTGTACGTTTAGGTTTTCTAAATAGCTCTCAACCTGTTCTTTCCCCACCGAGGGCAATCTCAGACTCTCCTTGCTCATGTCCTCTGCTCCCAGACTTAGATGTAGGACAAAGCCCCAGAATGACAGACATGAATCCCACTGAGGATATCTGATGTCAACAAACCCTGGCAACAGAGAGCAGAGGAAGAGCAGGGATGGAAGGAAACAGAAATTTTCCATGTGGGACAGCATGAAGGGCACTTAGAAAGGATGCCAAGAAGTAGGGGTTGCCAAAAGCCCCCTAGCAGGTTTTAAATAAACAAAAGGAAGTATTTCTTCACACAATGCATGATCGGCCTGTGGAACTCCTCGCCAGAGGACATTGTGAAGACCAGGAATATAACAGAGTTCAAGAAGAGCTACATAAATTCATGGAGATTAGGTCCAGCAATGGCTATTAGCCAGGATGGGTAGGAATGATGTCCCTCACCTCTGTCTGTCAGAAACTGGGAACAGGCGACAAGGGAGGGATTACTTGGTGGTTACCTGTTCTGTTCACTCCCTCTGGCATTGGCCACTGTTAGAAGACAGGACACTGGGCTAGATGGTCTGACCCAGTCTGGCCATTCTTAAGTTTGCTATGTATCATTGCCCAGCAATAATGTCAGCTCCAGAGAGGTTATGAGCAGCTTCAACTCCCATTCATTCAGAAGAGAGATGGAACTCTGCAGTGCTCAGCAATTCTCCAGGTGGCCATTTCCAGCCAGACTTTTGTGCATCCAGCACCAGTCACTGGGGCCAAAAATCACAAACAGGCTCAGTTCCCATTGAGGCTGCTACCCAAGGGCTCAATTATGTCCAACTGCTTAACAGCCAATGTGTGAGGCACTGTCTCGAAAGCAGACTTCATTTTGCCACCAGATTTTACACACAGCTCACTACTATAACAAACACAGAAAACGATGGTCCGCAGTGGCACAGTTTTGGATGATGGTGATAATGATAAGCAGTCTTGTAGCATCTGAAAGACTAACAATTTTATTTATAGGCACTGGGCTTTTGTGGGTAAGACCCACTTCATCTGATAATACTATAGGATGTAACTGCTGGAGCTGGTTGAACATTTTTACATGGAACAGTTTTCCATCATCAAAATAAAAATGTTTCCTGGAAACAGGTAGTTTTCAATGAAATTTTCAAAGGGATAAAACTGCCACAAATAATTCCAACTTTCTTACTTTATTCTGAACTTATCAAAATATTTGGTTTGGATCAGGTGGAAATGCTTTGTTTTGATGTATCATTTGGTTGCATGTCAACTTTTATAGTTGATTATGATATTTATTTAATATGATACCATGTCATGCATATATATTATATTTAATATTATACCCTATATGTAATATTTTCTGTCACATTTTGACATTACCAAAATGAAACATTTTGCCTGATTTAAACAAAATGTTTCAAAGCTTCAGAAATGAAATTGTTCAGAAATTCTGCAAGAAATCTGGACTTTTCATTCTGAGTCAGAATGAAAATAAACTTCCAACTGTCAGAATTTCCCCTGGGACAGAAATTCTGGTTTCCAAACAGCTCTGGAAGTCCATGACCCCTTGCACAGGTCCCTGTTCTGACAGCCACACTTATGCTGAGGTAGCAGCTTTTTCTACCAGAATCCAGCTGGAGGAAAGGTGCTACTGGATGTAAGTAGGAGTAGAAGCATCAGGCCCTTCATCTACACTAGGAAATGGAGTAAGAGCAGAGACTTCAGAGAGGGAAACTGAGGTGGCACTGCTACCACAGGAAGAACAGGAATGGGGGTCCTTAGTCTAGGGAGGACTTTAAACCTATGGGATTGCACAAGCAGCATAAGTGTCCCTGCTCGCATGTCCATTCACAGGGTCAGGGATCTTAGATTGTGGCTCCTTCACTACATGGAGAGCTTTGCCTGAGCAAGGTGTTCCAGAGGGAGTGCAACAGCAGTGACCTCCTGTCCATAACGCCTGCCCTCAGTGGGGAGAAGGACTTGAGAGAAGTTTTCTGGAGACACCAGCAGGAGCTTCTAAACTATACAGCCTGGCTCATTGAGAGGGAGGGCCCAGCCCTCATTCTGAGCTCCTGGGTGGACTCAGAGCTTTCCAGCTTGGGACAGGAAGGGAATTAGGTCAGGCCCCTTCCATCGACAGGCAAGGCTTTGGCATTCAGTGGGCTCCTTCTCTTCCTCATGGTCTCTACCACAGCTGGGCTATTCCTGTCTGCAGCTGCCACTGACTCCCTCGGCTTCCTTCAATCTAGCAGCTAACAGCCAAGGCACATAGAAAAGGGAGAGCAATGAGTGTAACAGAAGCCTCAGTGGCCGGCTGCTGCTCAGTTCTGCATCTCCATGGCAGCTGGGACACTGGCGCAGACTAGACCATTACATGCAACTTCAGACGGGTCCCAGGGCCTTCTAGCCAGGTGGTTCCCAACCTTTTCAGTACCATGGCACACGTCAATGAGACAAACAATTCCTCAGCACGCCTGCTTTTTTCAGCTGAATCGACTGCTCACAAACGTTGCCCCTCCCCACCAGCCTGGTGGAGTTGGAATGCGACATTTAAACCACTCTCCAGCTCCAACAAGCTCCTTCCCGCCTCTCCTTCCCGCTGAAGGCAGCCTTGCTACTTGAGCCCCAGTTGGTGCAGGGTCATCAATCCCCACCACCACCCATGGTGGCTCTGCAAAGAGTCTCATGGAGGGGAAATTGACAGAGGTTCATGGCTCATTTGGACAGTTCTCATAGCACACCTGTGTGCAGTGGCATACCTGTTGAAAACCACTGCTCTAGCCAGCTGTGGCTCACAGGAGCTTTAGTTTAGCCTCAGGGAGGGAGCGTTGTGCCCTGCTGTGCCTGCTCCAGTCATGCAGGGCACAGCCCTCAGAGGTGCTGGGCGAATCCTGATTTTTATAGTTTGAGAGAGCAGCTTAAAGCAGAGCCCTAACCAGGAGTTCAGGCAACTTGTGCTTTACTCCCAGCTTTGCCACCGCCCTGCTGAGTGGCCTGGTGCAGGTCACTTCCTTGCTTTCCTTCTCCTCCAGCACTTTGTCTCTCCAGCTGGTGAGTCCTATAGGGCAGGGGCTGCCTCTTAGTGCATGTCTGTGCAGCACTCACCACAACAGGGCCCAGAGCTCCACTGGGCACATGAGCTGCTCCAAACAATACTCAAAGCTATGGCCAGCTGAGGTGTAAGTCAGCGGCACAGTTTCTGCTTCCAGTGGTTTCTCCTGCAAGGCAATCTCGTTTGGATTTATTCCCGGTCACTGTAGGGAATCAGATCTTCTGCCCAGGTCCTCGGAGGTTTAATTAAACAGCACCTTGCCAAGGCCCAAAGGAGCAGCTAAGAAAGGCTACGTTACTCGACTTGCCTGAAGAGCCAAAGCTCCTGACGGTTACTGGGCTGGGCCTTCCACTGGTACAAATGGCTGCAGCTCCATGGATGCCCCCGGAGCAATGTTCATTTAATTCCAGCTGAGCACCTGGCTCCCTTTAGCTGGGTTGCAAAGATTCCAAACTCCATAAATCTTTTTTCACCCCAGGCTGTCTCATTATCTTAAGGACAAGGGTTTGTTTGTAATGAGAGTGCCTCCAGGGGATTCATTTCTGCCACCGAGGGCTTGATTCTGATCTCAGTTGCAGAGGTGCTAAAGAGGAGAAAACACACTGGTGTCAATGGATGGCCTTATTTTTCAAAGTACTGATCCCCTCCTGTTAGTGCAGCCCACTCTAAACTCAGTGGAAGCTTGTGGCGCCGAGCACCATGCAGAACTGTGCCCTTTGATGGGGGTAAATCATCAGTACTGTAACTTTATGGAAAGGAAGGCTGGATTTGGCAGAGTAGCAAGTGCTGGAGACTCAGCAGCTATGGGAGCACTTGCCAGTTCTGCTTCTGTCTCCTCGTGTTACCTCAGGTAGGTCATTTCATTTTTTGAGCCACAGTCTTCCATCTGTAAAATGGGGCTGTTAATCCTTGCTTACTCCACTGCCTTGCCTGTTTAACCAGAAGCTCTTTGGTGCAGAATCTCTCATAAGTGTAGGTACAGTGCTAGCTCAGGGGGATTTTGGGTGCTGGTGGAATCTTATTCCTGCAAGCTATACAGGCATATTCCCAGGCTGTAATTCTGTCTGTGTATCGTGCTGAAGTGGAAAATTTCAGTGGAATCAGTGTAAATTGGTGGAAGGCAGGTGGGGAGCTCGTTATGTTCAACATGGCAGTGAGTTCAGTCAGCCCTGGGATTTGCGGTCTGTTACTCTTCAATTCTTCAACTCTCAGCTGTTTGAGATTATTTTGCACGTAGCAAATTATGCCTGAACAACAGCACAGACTTGCATCTAATTTGATAATAATGAAAGTCAATGGTTAAAGGAGCAGAAGCAAGAAAAGCTTCAGGTGTAGTGGGCTAGATTTTGAACTCATTATGCCACTGGAAATCTCAGTTTAAATAGCTGGGACCACTCCAGATTCTCCCAGGATCCTAGGAACTAGCCTTGTTGCTGGCAGTCATCCCATATTGCTTTTGTCATAACAGTGCTGATGATTAATTGGTTTGGTATTAAGGTGGCTGTCTTGTGAATCCACCCAAGCTCCCTGCAGCAATGGCGCACCAGTTAAATGAGTTCATACCATTAGAGGCATACACACAGATACACATAGCCCAACTGATCAAAAAGTGGAAAAGGACAAAACAGGTGGATATTGGTCCAGCCCTGGCAATATCTGCTGGTCTCCCAAGAAGTGAACAAACATAATCTCTTTTTCTGAGGGTTTCTGCATTTCAAAGTAATATCACAAGGGCTTGAAGCTTAATCTTCATTACCCAGGAGGCTGTGGGAATCATGCAAAAGGGAAAAAAAAGCTCTAATCAATATGGCAGTACAAATTTACTCCCAGTGGGGTCCAGGGCACCAATATTTTTTGTCTTCTCTCTGTTAAAGAGACAGCATCATTTTAATTCAAAGGGGTGTCAATCGCTTTAATCGGAGGTGGGCATTGCAGAAGTGTTCAAGTGGCTTGCATGGGCCACGCTCCCCAAAGAGGGGGCCTCTGATTCCTTAGTGATGGGGCCAGGGCTGGTGTTGGATTTTTCTTTTTCCTGCGGGATAGCAGAACATTTTCCCCTACTTCCTCGGCTCCCTTCTTTCTTTCCAACATGTGAGCACAGTGGGAAAATGTGTGATGTCTTTCGGTAAAGAGTTCTGTTGGAACAGGGGGTGTAATTACAGGTGGAGCAAAAATGATGTGAGGTTAAACGATACTAGCAAGGGAACTGGAAGGAAAGCTGTGCAGCAGGAGAAGCTAGAGACCTTGTTTTGTTTTTAACCAGTTTCTTGTGCCAGCTAACTGCATTATGGTGACATTTATGACTAGAGATGTGGAAAGCCTGCAAAACAGCAGCTGGGACCATGCGCTTGATTTCTGAACAGCTGTCCCACTGGGCTGGTCAGTGTAAGTGGATGTTTAGAATCATGGAAAATTAGGGTTGGGAGAGCTCTCAGGAGGTATTTAGTCCAACCCTCTGCTCAAAGCTGGACCAACCCCAACTACATCATCCCAGCTAGAGGTCTGTCAAGCCTTGCCCTAAAAAACACTAAGGATGGACATTCCACTGCTTCTCTAGGTAGCTCCTTCCAGCGCTTCACCGCCCTCCTGGTGAAGTTGCTTTTCCTAATATTTAACCTAGAAACTTCTCCCACACCCCACCGCTACTAGAGGCCTTTGCTCCTCGCTCTGTCATCTGTCACCATTGAGAACAGCCTGGCTCTCTCCTTTTTGGATCCCCTCTTCAGGGGGCTGAAGCTGCTATCAAATCTCCCCTCACTCTTCTCTGCTGCAGACTAAATAAGCCCAGTTCCCTCAGCTTCTCCTCTTACGTTATTTACCCCAGCCCACAACCATTTTCCTTGCCCTCTGCTGGACTTCCTTCAATTTGTCCTCATCCTTTCTGTAACGGGGGACTAAAAACTGGACACAACACTCCAGATGTGGCCTCACCAGTGCCAAATAGAGGTGAAAAATCACTCCCCTCAATCTGCTGGCTGTGCTCCTGCTAGTGCACCCCAATAAGCCATTAGTCTTCTTGGTTACAGGGACACACTGTTGGCTCATATGCAGCTTCTCAGCTGTTGTAACCCTCAGGTCCTTTTCTGCAGATCTGCTGCATAGCCAGTCAGTCCCCAAACTGGAGCAGTGCTTGGGATTCTTCCATACTAAGTGCAGGACTCTGCACTTGTCCTTGTTGAACCTCATCAGATTTCTTTTGGCCCAATTCTCCAATTTGTTAGGAAACAAAGGGCCCTTTCCCTCCCCTCCAAGGTGCCTCCCCTCAGCTTAGTGTCATCTGAGAACTTGCTGAGGGTGCAGTCCATCCCCTCATCCAGATCATTAATGAAGCTGTTGAACAAAACCAGCCCCAAGACCGACCCCTGGGTCACTTCCGCTTGATACTGGCTGCCACATAGACACAGAGCTGCTGATCACTACCTGTTGAGATTGACAGTTTAGCCAACTTTCTATATCTTATGGTTCATTTATCCATGCTGTATCTTCTTTAACTTGCTGGCTGGAATAGTGTGGGAGACCATAACAAAAGCTTTGCTGCATCCTCTACCTTCCCCATATATACAGAGCCAGTTATCTTCTCACAGAAGGCAATAGATATAGACATACCTTATAGAACTGGAAGGGACCTCAAGAAGTCATTGAGTCCAGTCCCCCGCTCACTCAGCAGGACCAAGCACTCTCCCTGACAAATTTTTATTCAAAATCTGTTTGCCCCAGACCCCTAAATGGCCTCCTCAAGGATCAAGCTCACAAACATAGGGTTACAAGACCAACACTCAAACCAAGCCACCCCCTCACTGAGGAATGAAGGTGACCTCAAGAGGACATGGAGTCCATCCCCTGCCCTCACAGCAGGACCTATCACCACCCCTCAGTGATTTTTTTTTAAATCTAACCTGTCCCAGACCCTTGAAAGGGACCCTCAAGGGCTGGGTGCACAACCCTGGGTTTAGAAGGCCAATGCTCTAACCACTGAGCAATCCAATTAGCTTAGATAGGTATAACTTCCCCTTGGTGAGTCCATGTTGACTGTTCCTGATGACCTTTCTTCCTGACAAGTGTTTCAAAATGGATTCCTTAAGGATGTGCTCCATGATTTTTCCAGGGATTGAGGTGAGGTTGGCCCTTCTGTAGTTCTCCAGATCCTCCTTCTTCCCCTTTTAAAAAGATGGGCACTACATTTGCTTTTTTCCAATTGTACAGGACTCCCCTGATCATCACGACTACTCAAAGGTTCTGCTATCACATCAGCCTGCTCCCTCAGTGTCTCCAGATGCATTAGGTGTGGCCTCGTGGACTTGTGTATGTCCAGTTTTTCTAAATAGTCCTTACCCTGTTCTGTCACTTCTGAGGGCTGCTCACCTACTCCTCATGCTGTGTTAGTGCAGCAGTCTGGGGAGCTGTCCTTGCCTGTGAAGACAGAGGCCAAACAAGCAAAGAGTACTTCAGCTTTTTCCACGTCTGTCACTAGGTTGCCTTCCTCACTTCACAGTAAGGGTCCCATGCCTTCCCAACAGTCTTATTGCTAACCTGCCAGTAGAAGTCCTTTTTGCTGTCCTTCACATTGGATGATGAGGGATTGGTTCTGTTTGTATTAATGCCTGTTCATACTCAGGTACTGTCTCCACATGGGCCTATCTATTCCCTTCTTCCCTTCCACTGAGCTTTCCACAGTGATCATCACCACAGACCAAACCCAGGACCGGCAACGCTGACCCTGGGGCCTGTGTAGTTTGAGTAAAAAGAGTAAAGCCCCCAAGTGGGGTTGCAACTCACTTGTATCTGTTATGGATGGAGCACAGAAGGGGAAGTATATCACACACTAGCTACGTCTACACGTGAAGCCTACATCGAAGTAGCTTATTTCGATTTGGAGACATCGAAATAGGCTATTTCGATGAGTAATGTCTACACGTCCTCCAGGGCTGGCAACGTCGACGTTCAACTTCGATGTTGCGCAGCACCACATCGAAATAGGCGCTGCGAGGGAACGTCTACGCGCCAAAGTAGCACACATCGAAATAGGGATGCCAGGCACAGCTGCAGACAGGGTCACAGGGCGGACTAGCGCTTCCGGGGCAACAGCTAGCCGCTCCCTTAAAGGGCCCCTCCCAGACACACGCAGCCTGCACAGCACGCGGTCTGAGGAGCCATAGGCACACAGACCCCAGGCGACGCAGGCATGGACCCCCAGCAGCAGCAGCAGCAGCAGCCAGAGGTCCACCCAGCCCTCCCAGCAGGAGCAGGGCTCGCCCTGATCCATGCCATGCGGGAGGCAGCTGAGCACCTCCTTGCCACACCAGAGGAGGAGCTGTCCCCAGGGAAGCAGGGCTCAACCCCCAACCCTGCAGCACCCCGCCCGCCCCCCCTCACACGCCACCGCCTGTGGAGCTACCCCACCAGCACCGACTGGTGGGAGCGGCTGGTGCTTGAGGAGTGGGACGACGACCGCTGGCTCAGGAACTTCAGGATGAGCCGGCAGACATTTATGGAGCTGTGCCAGTGGCTCACCCCCGCACTCAGGCACCAGGACACTGCCATGCGGTGTGCCCTCCCTGTGGAGAAACGGGTCGGCATCGCTGTCTGGAAGCTGGCCACTCCAGACAGCTACCAATCCGTGGGACAGCAGTTTGGTGTCAGCAAGGCCACCGTCGGGGCTGTCCTCATGGAGGTAAGAGGACCCACGGGGGAAGGGCAGGGCAGGGGAGGGGGGCATGCGCACAGGAGGGCAGGGCAGGGCAGGGCGGGGTGGGGGAGGGCAGGGCAGGGCAGGGCAGGGCAGGGGAGGGCAGAGGAGGGCAGGGCAGGGGAGGGCAGGGCCACGCACACCCTGCTCACCTCTCATTGGTGCTCTCCCATGTGCTTTCCCTGCAGGTTGTGCACGCCATCAATGCCATGCTCCTGCACAGGCTCGTGAGGCTGGGGGACCCAGATGCCACCATCGCGGCCTTTGCCGCGCTGGGCTTCCCCAGTTGCTTCGGGGCTCTGGATGGGACTCACATCCCCATCCGCGCCCCACATCACAGTGGAGGACGCTACATCAATCGCAAGGGCTACCATTCTGTGGTCCTCCAGGCCTTGGTGGACAGCCGGGGCCGTTTCCAGGACATTTATGTGGGCTGGCCTGGCAGCACCCACGACGCCCAGGTTTTCCGGAACTCGGGCCTGTGCCGCCGGCTGGAGGCGGGGACCTACATCCCCCAGCAGGAGCTCCCTGTGGGGGACACCACCATGCCCCTCTGCGTCATCGCAGATGCGGCGTACCCACTCCAGCCCTGGCTCATGCACCCGTATACGGGCCATCTCTCTGCTAGCCAGGAGCGCTTCAAACAGTGCCTGAACCACGCGCGCCAGGTGGTGGAGCACTCATTTGGCCGCCTGAAAGGACACTGGAGATGTCTCCTCACCCGCCTGGATGCGGGCCCCAACAACATCCCCCAGATTGTGGGTGCCTGCTGCGCCCTGCACAACCTCGTGGAGAGCAAGGGGGAGACCTTTTTTCAGGGCTGGGCTGTGGAGGCCGGCAGGGCCGACGTGCAGCCACCCGCTGCCCCCAGTCGCCAGGTGGACCCCGAAGGGACCCGGGTCCGGGAGGCCCTGTGGGCCCAAGTCAATGATGAGGCCGCGGGGTGAACTCTGCCAGGCCCTCCACTGCCCACCCCTTCCTCCACAACACTCCCTGCCCCAACGCCCACACCATGGAGCACCCAACCGCACCCCCCACACTTTTCCTGTACAAATGACAGCACGCACTTGTGGCTGAACTTAAACTGGTTTTTCTTTTAGAACTTTTTTTTTTAACTATAATTAAAACAAGAACAAACTATACACAAGACCTCTTCTAACAAAAGTATTCTGTACAAATAAATCAATAATAAAAAAGATTGCACATAACGGATATGTTGGTCAATAAAAAGAAAACCAGGGATGATAAAGAAGGGGAGAACTATTTACATGGGGGGGACGGGGCAAAGGGGGGGCACAAATATAAATGAAATGGGTCAATAACAATCCTCTTTTCGGACATATAACTATATACAAGGGGTGGGGGCCACGTCCCGGGCCCCACGCCCCTAAAGTCCGGCACTGGGGGTGGGCAGCCAGGAGCCCTGCCTCGGCCGCAGCCCTGTCCGGGGCTGGCTGGGGGCCAGGCAGACCGGAAGATATGACTGGCGAGTCTCAGCTGGCCCCAGGTGTCCCTCCGCGGTCCGGCCCTCGGTAGTGGGTGGCGGGGCGACGGCGGACGGGACGGCGACGTGCGGAGCAGCAGGTGGTGCGGCGGGTGGAGCAGGCAGGGTGGGTGCTGCGGCGGCCGGCGCGGCACGGGGGGCCAGGTAGTCCACAAGACGGTTGAATGTCTCCATGTAGGCCCCCCATGCCTCTTGGTGCCAGGCCAGCGCCCGCTCCTGCAGGTCCAGGCGGCGTTGGTCCACCCGCAGGCGCTGCTCCGCGACCTCCAGCTGCCGACGATGGATGGCCAGCAGCTGGGGGTCCGTCGCCGTCGGGTGCTGTTGCAGGGTCCACCGTCTAGCCTGCTGTGGGGCCGGTCAGTCCTCCGCCAAGGGGCTTGCCTGGAGTGATGGCCCCGGAGGGGATTCCAGGACCACTGATGCCTCGCCGGCGCTCTCTTCCGGTCCTTCCAATGGTGCAGCTGCGGAACACAGGAGGAGGGGGGAAAGAAGAATGGAGACAGGCGTTAGTGTGGGCCCCGAGCCGTGACCCTTGTCCTCCCACCCCTGTGCTGCAGGTTCCCCATCCCCGTCCCCAGGAGATGCTACTGTGATGGATGGGGTTCAGGGGTCCCCCTGCACTGCACCCCGTCCCCTGGCGGGAGTGACTCTCACTTCACTCAGCAGGGTCTGACAGGAGAGGTTTCTTAGGCCACAGATGCCCAGTTTCTCTCGGGAGTGACCGCACAGAAGTCAGAGACAGTCCTTCCAACCCGTCCTGGGGAGAAGACCCCAAGGGGTGCCCCTCTGGGGTGTGGCTTTCCCCCTCCTCAGGCTGGCTGCCTTCCAGCTCTCCCTTCCCCTAGCCTCTACCTGCGGCCCCCGCCCCGATTCAAAGCCAGCTCGGCTCCTCCCTTCTCTTTGTTCAGGGCAGAGATGTCACCTGCCAGATGTAGCCCCAGGATCATCCTTTGCCCCTGGGAGCTATTCAGCTTGTTGCTCATATCTAGCCTGAGTCTCCCTTTTGCACTCCCCCCACTCCATCACATGCTGCTGCTGCGGGGTGTCCCACCCCCTCCTCCCAGGGGCCCCTCGAGGTTCTGCTCCCCCCTGCCCCGGGGATGGGCCATGGCACTGTCGTGTGGTGCGGGGGGGCAGGGGCTGATGCACTGCTGTGAGGGACATGGCCCTGCTGTCCTTGGGGCCATGCCCATGTGGGCATGTGGGGGGCCCTGGGCACATATCTATTACCCCCGCCCCTCAACCCCAGGGGTGTACACCAGAGGGGGGTATATACCTGTCGGTCCACTCCCACGGTCCGGAGATCCCCGGGGGGCGGACGCCCGGCTGCTGCTCCGGGAGGGTGGGAGGAGGATCTGCAGCCTGGACTCTGCAGAGGAGGAGCCCCCCTCCTCCTCCTCCTCCTCCTCCTCCTCCTCCTCCTCCTCCTCCTGCCGCGATGGCCCGGGGGTGGGCTCCAGGGGGGGCCCCCGGGGTGCGGGACTTACCTCTGGGACGGACTCCGGCTGCAGGGCCTGCTGGGACTCGTCGGCCGAGGTATCAAGGGTGGCCAGAAGGGAGGAGGTGTGCCGGGGGCCCAGGATGTCCCTGAGCTCCCTGTAAAGGGGGCAAGTGACAGGGGCGGCCCTAGATCGGCTGGCCGCATCCCGGGCCCGGGCGTAACCCTGCCGCAGCTCCTTAACCTTACTCCTGACATGGTCCAGAGTGCGGGCAGGGTGACCCCGGGCGGCCAGGCCCTCGGCCAGCTGAGCAAACGCATCTGCGTTCCGCCTCTTGCTCCCCATTACCTGGAGCACCTCCTCCTTGCTCCAGAGCCCCAGCAGGTCCCGCAGCTCGGCCTCCGTCCAGGAGGGGCCCCGCTGCCGCTTCCCAGCCCGGCTGCCAGGCTGGCTGGCCTGGCTGCTCTGGCTCCCCTGGGGGGGGGGTCCCCTGGGGGCACTGGGTGGGGCTGCCGGGCAGCCATCACAGGTGCTGGCCCTGTTCTGGGTGGCTGAGGGACGTGCAGGCTGGCCGCGTGTCTAGGCTGCCGCCTGCACGTTCCCTCAGCTTCCTGCACAGGAAGGGAGGGCGAGGGGACCTTTAAGGGGCCACTCCACGCGGCCACCATTGAGCTGAGAGACTGGAGAGAGCATCTCTCAACCCCTCAGCTGATGGCCGCCATGGAGGACCCCGCAATTTCGACGTTGCAGAACGCGCAACGACTACACGGTCCCTACTTCGACGTTGAACGTTGAAGTAGGGCGCTATTCCTATCTCCTGATGAGGATAGCGGCTTCGACGTCTCGCTGCCTAACGTCGAAGTTAACTTCGAAATAGCGCCCGACACGTGTAGCCGTGATGGGCGCTATTTCGAAGTTAGTGCCGCTACTTCGAAGTAGTGTGCACGTGTAGACACGGCTACTCTGAACTGAAATCCCTGCTGAGATGCTTCTGACAACCAACCAGGGAACAGACATATCAAGTGACTTATGGGGATCAATCACGATCTGAAAATTCACAGCTGTGAAAACACTGGCCTTAGCTCCTCCATTCTTTGTTAATCTGCCTGGGCTCATCTACACTAGCCTCCTCCTTGAAAGGGGGCATATAAAGAAGCCAGATCGGTGAATAACACTGCATATGCAGCACCTCATTAGCGTAACTCTCACTGCACAAACTTTGAAGTTGCTAACTTTGAAGTGCCAGCAAGCAGTCATTTTGGGAGTAAGGGAACTTCAAAGTTGTGCGGTAACTTCAAAGTGGCCATGGCTAGACTGCTTGCTAGCACTTTGAAGTTAACAACTTCGAAGTTCACATGGTAAGAATTGTGCTAATGAGGTGCTGTATATGCAGTGAAGCACCTCATTGCTATTCACCGATCTGGCTCATTTACATGCCCCCTTCAAAGGACAGGGCTCGTGTAGATGAGCCCCCTGTAAAATTGGGATCATTACACCTGTCCACCTTTCTATAGCACTATATCATATATAGGTAATATTGTAATGGGCATATTAGATACAGTAAACTTTTTCATATCTGGCAGATCTAGGACCAGCAGGTTGCTGGATATTCAAATATTCTGAATAATAGAGAGTTATACCTAGCAATGCATAACATTAAAGTAAAACAAGATCAGATATTAAGAAACAAACAAAAATGTTTGTATTACCAACAACAGTAGTAATGTACACTGTAAACTTCTACTGTATTTGCTGCATATATTTGTATTTACTTTCACTATACTGTACTTATGGAATAAGTAACTAACATTTACTTATGATTTCAATGCCGGTTATTTCAGAGTTATGGATGATAGAATGCCAGATATGAAAGCATTTACTGTAGTTAGATAGACACACAGGTAGATAGATAGATAGCATGTATAGGGATGGATGGATAGCCAGCTAGCTAGCTAGATATGTGTATGGAGAGAGAGAAAAGGTGTATATGACTATAGATAGACATGTAAAGTGTGATTATATATACTACATACTGTAAGTGGTGTATGATCCATGAATAGTAAGTAGTGACTAGCTGACATGAACACCTGGCCAACAACTTGCAACTCCTCTTCCTCACACCAGCTTTAAGGGTGAAGCACTTGTTGAGTGAAGAATGAGAAAAAGTGAGCTGATTGGCTAGATAAATTGTCAATCAGTGGGCAAGAAAGGGGTGGGACTTCCTTTCTTTGAAAAGCATTCCAGGTAAGGAAGTCCTTTGTAAACCTCCCTCCCACCCAGAAAGGCAGAGTTGCAGGCCTGATAAGTCAGGGTCACCTGGGTCTGTAAGACATAAGGAGAACTTTGGATGGGTAAGTGATCTGATGTTATGGAATGGGACCTATTGTCGTGGGATTTTAAAAAATGCTTTTTGCTCTCATCTTTTGATAAACCTCTCTGTTATGGTCCTGCTGATTCATCTGGCCTGCCTTGTCCCCACACTTTGCATTGGCTGTTTGAGAAAATTCACCAGCCTCATTATACCACTATAATTATACCTCTATGGTTAAACCAGTCTAGCTTCTCCAGTGGGCACTTCTCCTGGAATAAGGGGTGTACATTGGGAGTTGCATTGGTTCAGCTGTAGAGATATAATTATAGCGGTTTAATTAGGACTGTTAAACTCTCTCTAAGTAAATGTAAATCAACTAACTTCAAGGGTGTAACTCCTGATGTACAGAGCTATAATAGAATGGTCTCGCTGGTGTTAGTCTGTAGCTTCACAGAAAATAAGTAGTCCTCTAGCACTGTAAAAACTAACAAATTTATTTGTTAGGAAATGAACTTCTGTGGGATAGACCCACTTCTTCAGATCTATAGTCTTACCAGAACAGAAAATCTGTGCATTATATATTGAGTCCGTTCTGGTAAGGCTGTGATCTGAAGAAGTAGGCCTGTCCCAAGAAAGCTCATCAGCTAATAAATTATTTTCTTAGTCTTTAGAAAGATGTTTGAGATGCTTAGGCTGCCAGAGCAGTGGGGTCAGTGGGCAGGATGGAGATCTGTGTGGAGCCCAGGAGTTGAGCAGGGAGGGAGCTGGTGGGCAGAGCAGATTGCATTGGCAGAGTGATATGCAGGAAGAATCTAGGGGGGACTGTCAGGGAAAAAGGGGTGCAGGGCAGGACTGAGGTGCTGTCCAACAGCTGTGTGCAGATAGCTTCAGCACAAGCAGACTTCCTTGTTGGAGCTATCAGCCCCTCACTACCATGCACCCAATCGTTTGAACTTTAAAACAAAATGTAAAACAAGGAATAATAGTAACAAAAAAGGCTTAATTAATTGGAGTGAATTGCATCACAATAGTGATTTCCTAGTAATGTGGCTAAGTGCCCCATTATTCTGATTTCACTCAGTATTCATGGATAGTAAATAAATCAAGGGATTAGTAGTCTGCTGCAGAGAGAGGGTGGAGGTAGCAGGGTAGCTGACACCTCTACAGATCGCCTGTCAATAACCTTAGTACTGCCTGACGGCAGAGAAAATATTAAAATAAAAACATCCAGGCTCTTTATTTATTTTTATTTCTTAGCCTTTGGGAAATTTCCCCAGGAGATTCCCCGGGAAGCTTTTCCGGCTCACACCACCTCATCAGTGCTCCACTCTGTTTATCAATATGCTATTAATACTGGCTTATTTGAAATCATTTGTTTTCTGACCACTCCGATTCCTTGGCTGCCCCCAGGAAATGATTCCAAATGGAGACTCTGTCTGAGCAGAATGCAGATGGCTCGATTTGCCGGTTGGGGAGGGAGGGGCGTAGTTGTGCAAAGTAGAGGTGGGGGAGGGTGTCTGGTGAGTTCAGATCAGATGGGAAATTCAGATCGAGATTGCAACTTTACCAACGCCCAAGGTTCTGCAGATCAGAGCATCTGAACTTGTGATGTCTCATTCCTCTACCTCACCTGACAGATGTGCACAGGAGAAGGCAGTGGCCACTGCTCTGCACAAGCCCAACATATGTAATATTTATTCCCAGGTCTGCAACCAGTGCCCGTTGCAAGTCCCTTCATCTCTCAATCTGTCACTGTCTCATCTGCAAAACAGGGCTAGGAAGTTTCATTTCTCCCACCCTAGACTCATTGCTATTGTAACAATCTCTGTATGGTGACACGGGTAATGGAGAGGCCATGCTGGGTCATAATTAGGACACTGGGCTCATAAGCTTGCAGCTGTGTCACTGACTTGGTGTGTGTGACCTGGGACAAGGTGCTTCTGTTCTCTGCGCCACTTTTCCATTTATTTAGCTGGCATCACACTGGGGGAATGTCTGCCTGGTAGAGGTGGGCAGGAAATGTCAGATAACGCCGGTGCTTCAACAGCAAAATTGTTTGCCACTATGGCTGGAGCTTGCTGGATTTTTTCCAATCTGTTTTTTAAAAATAATTTTAGAAACTATGGCAATATTTCATTCTGATATTTTTGAAACAAAAAAATCCAGTTTTCTTGTTCAAACCTACTTTTGCTTAGAAATCTCACCTAAATAAAGTAGAAACCAGTGGTCTATATCTACATGTGGAGAGAGTTCTTATTCCCCTCTGTTCAGCACTAGTGAGGCCTCACTGGAGTACTGCATCCAGTTCTGGACCTCCTGTATAGAAAGGATGTGGATGCACTGGAGCGGATCCAGCAGAGGGCAACAAAAATGATTAGGGAGTTGGAGCACATGACCTATGGGGAAAGGCTGAGGGATATGGGCTTATTTGGTTTGCAGAAGAGAAGAGTGAGGGGTGATGTGATAGAGGCCTTCAGCTTACTGAAATGGGGCTCTAAAGAGGATGGAGAGAGACTGTTCTCAGTAGTGATGGATGGCAGAACAAGGAGCAATGGTCTCAAGTTAGCGCCGGAGAGGTGTAGGTTGGATATTAGGAAAAACTATTTCCCCAGGAGGGTGGTGAAGCACTGCAATGTATTACCTAGAGAGGTGGTGGAATCTCCATTCTAGAGGTTTTTAAGTTCTGGCTCAAGAAAGTCCTGACTGGGATGATTTAATTGGGGTTGATCCTGCTTCATGCAGGGGGGCTGGATTAATGACCTCCTCAGGTCCCTTCCAGCCCTAGGATTCTATGGTTCTATAGAGCTGTGCATGTATGCAAAATTTATACACACACCCACATCTATATCCACAAAAATGAGCTGCGGTATCTGCAAATTTGCAGGCTTCTAAAGGCAAAATTTGGATCTGCACTCATATCTATATCTGCTGAAATGAGCTGCAGCTATCCACAGATATAAAGCCGATATCTGTGGATTTTCAGGGCTCTATATATCTAAGCAAAATGCTTTGAAATGCTCAGAACAAAACATTTTGAATGCCCCAAATAGAAAACTTTTTCAGCTTTCTAGATTTTCAGAATTTTTGAGATTTTTGGGCTTTTCACTCCAGTTCAGGATGATTTGGTGATGCCTGGCATTATTTGCTGGTTGGGAAAACCATTTCCCAACCAGGTTTCCTCACTATGTACAGCACCCAGCACAATGGAGTCAGGGCCTCTAGAAGCTATTGTAAGGTATAATCATTCAGATACTATGGCACCTCTGAAGCCTTTGCCAGCAGACTGAGCTCAGACTCACACTGCCCTTAGCAGCAAACGCACTCCAGTGTGACCTTGCGGCTCTTTGAACCGGAGCAGATGAGGTCTTTGCCTATAATATTTGATAATCAGACTAACCTGTTTGCTGCTGAGCATACTGAGTGCAGCTAGCCCTTGGGCACGCACTTCACAGGATCTGAAAATGCAAAAAAACTGATGAGGTCATCCAGTCCATCCCCCAGCCAATGCAGAGACTGGTGCGCCCTAACTTTCTATGCATTGATTTCAATAGAAAGTCAATGTAAATCAGCAGCGCAGAAGGATGGAGCGTTTGAGTGAGTAGGATCAGCAACAAAACAATGTTGTTCAGGCTTGGCTTGTCCAACACCTCAACCCTCAGGTTTTATTTCATCAGTACAACACCAGGGGTCTTTGGCATTACATTTTGTTTCCCCCTAAATTCCCCCGTGGTTTCAAAGGGAGGCTTCTCACATGCAGTTGCTGTGGACTGTGTTGAACAGCAGCTAGGTTCCCATGTCAGCAGTAGCTGCATTTCAGTGGCAAGAAGAACAATTCCTGCAATGCATCTAGCACTTGCAAGCCTGTCTGCGGGAAGGCCGGGCGCCATTAGAAACGCTATGTGTATCACAGGTCAGGCGCCTGCTGTTCAGTTAGACACAGGCTAAAAGAGACCATCAGGGCTGGGACTGAATCCTCAGCTGAAACATTTGACATTAATAACCAAGGTCCCTTGGGTCTCTTCCCAGTTCTGTCACAGACACACTGAGACTTTGGGCAATTCACTTCTTGCCTCTGTTTCCACTCAGCTTGATCATAAACTGTTGGGGCAGAGATGGTCTTTTGCTAGGTGTCTGTTTGGCACACTGCAGATTCTACGTGCTTCAGTGAAGCCAATTAGAAAAGCTCTGACCAGTGTTCCCTCTAATTTTTTCTGTCCAGGTGCAGAATGCATTTTTGTTATGCACAACAAAGCATAATGTGCGCCACCAGTAGAACACTTGCTGCTGGCTGTAGGCATTCTGCTAATCAGCTGGGCAGCACCTGCATCACTCCTGTGTGGTCACCCAGGGGCTCGGCTTACATAGAACACTGTCTCCGACTAGGCTCCAGTTAGGGTTTGCCTGTTACAGGGGCATATATAACCTGGGTTTATCCGCAAGTGTGAGGAATTGCACTTGCATGTCTTTGGCAAACGTAATCTCAAGAGTCAAGGTTCAGGCCAATTCAGGGACATGGTGTTTAGAGGTGGAGCTCAGCGCCAGAGCCAGCTTAAATTAAGTTGGGAGACAGTGTGATCTAGAGAGGGCAGAGCACTGAACTGGGGCCCAGGAGTTCTGCACTGTATTCCCAGCTTCACTGGCTTGTTCTGTGACCTCAAACATGTCACACACCTGCTCTGTGCCTCAATTTCCCCATCTGCAATATGGGGATATTGATACTGACCTTCTGTGTAAACAGCTTTGAAATCTACCAATGAAAATCTCTGTATAAGAACTAGACATACAGGCATATTAGACTCCCCTTCAGTTTCATCAGCAGCCTGGCCTTCAGTAGGGATGGACAAGGGTGTAAGCAGGATGATAAATTGGGAGCAGGGTTGGAGCTGCTGCTTTGGATTAAAGCCTGTCCCTTCCTTTCCAAGGCAGCCCTGTTCTCTCAAGGCCTCCAAGCCCAAACTGCAGCAATGCTGGTCATTGTGGTGTGAATCTTAAAATTCCTACATAGGGACTGCAGTGGCAAGGGGCTGGGGAATCAATTAATCAATCATAATCGAGATTACAGGGCGTAATCATAATTAATTTTCAGACCTGATTGATCATGTCACGGTTTTCTCATGTTCATGTGAGCTGGGTTGATAAAACTGACTGTTTAATGGAGCTTTTACAGGCTTCTTCTACTCCCAGCACATCCCTGGGGTGTTGCTCTGGCTGGGAGGAGACCCCAGCATCGCCATGACAAATCAAAGCAAGCAGCTGGTCTAGGGGAGAGGATTAGCGTCCACAGGAACCTCAGCTGGCAGGATTGCCTTCAGTTCTTATAGCCAGCCCCATGAAACAGGGTAATGACTGCTTCTACAAGGGGAGTTAATATTCCAGGGTCATTTAGCTGCAGGAATCCGTAGTGCAAGGGCAGTAGGTGCATGGATGTGTAACAGATGTTAGATGTGCCTGCATAATTTTGTGTACTCAGTGTCCATTAATGCTGGCTTTCCTCAACTGTGCAGTGAGGTGGCTGGTAGGCATGGGCACCACTGCCATCTGCTGGAAGGACACAGAATTGCACTGCTGTGAGCCATAGGCCCTCTACTGCTAACAGGGAATGAAGGTTTTCTTTTAGTGCATGTGACACTGGGGTGGGAGATATGGGATCTCTTCTTCTGTCAACATGGTGTTCCCTGGGGAGGTTCTTCTCTGAACTGGACACTTAGGGACTTGTGGGTATTTGATCTGCCTGACTTTCTAGCAACACTTGCAGGGGAGGTGTACTGGAGACAAGGGGATCTTCCTCTTTTAGGGGACAGGATGGCTGAGAAACAGGTATGCTAGAGACTGTTATATGTCGGTTCCTGGTTTAAATATAGCAGGCTCAGCAGTAGCCTAAAGCTGTCACCAGCTGCTGGCTACGTGTTAATCTCTGCAAAGAGTGCACTGGCCCCTAGGTGGGAGCTGCAGGTGTCCAGCACTTCTGAAGATCAGGCTGCGTGGAGCACAGCACTAGAATAAATCGCTGAGGGAGGTTGTGGAATCTCCATCATTGGAGATATTTAAGAACAGGTTAGACAAGCACCTGTTGGGGTAGGGGTGCTTGGTCCTGCTGCGAATGCAGGGGACTGGACTAGGTGGCCTCAAGGTTCCTTCCAGTCCTATGGTAGAGATTTTGTGCTCATCCGCTTCTCCACAGCATTGTTGCTCTCCTGCCTGCTAGGGGATAGACTCATGGAGGGTTGGCTCCTCTGAACAGGAAAGTCATGGCCTAGAACTTCTGGCGTGTCATGTCAGGACATGTCAGTTAGAGACCTAGACCTAAACAACCCTAGGCTTCTCTGCAAGAAGAAACAGAGACCTTTACAAACCAGACTATATGAACATAAGAATATGGGAACAGCCACACTGGGTCAGATCAAAGGTCCATCTAGCCCAGTATCCTGTCTTCAAATAGTGGCCAATGCCAGATGCAAAGAGGAATGAACAGAACAGATAATCATCCAGTGATCCTCCCCATCACCCATTTCCAGCTTCTGACAAACACAGGCAAGAGACACCATTCCTACCCATCCTGGCTAATAGTCGTTGATGGACCTAACCTCCATGAATGTATCTAGTTCTTTTTTGAACCCCATTAACGTCTTGTTTTTCTCAACATCCTCTGGCAAGGAGTTCTACAGGTTGACTGTACATTGCACGCAGAAATATTTCTTTTTTTGTTTTAAACCTGCTACTTATTAATTTAATTTGGTGACCCCTAGTTGTTGTGTTATGGGAACAAGTTTCTGTATTTACTTTCTCCACACCAGTCATGGTTTTACAGATCTCTGTTATATTCCCTCTTTGTCTTCTCTTTCCTAAGCTGAAATGTCCCAGTCTTTTTAAATGCCAAATATCTGAGCCCGTTCCTTGGGCTGGTCTGCTCAGTTCAAGCCAGGAATGCTTTGGTCCAGTAGAAATCACTGTGGCTGAGAGATGCTGGCTGAGAGCCCTTTGAATGTCATGAACATAAAGTAACTAGACTTGGATCAATCCATCAATGTGCAGCTGTGGCTAAATAGTGCTGTGCTCACCTTGCTCCAATTAAACCATCATTTCTGATAGATCCCTTTGTGTCTGTCTCACTGCCTGTCTCTGGAGGGCTCAGAGGGCTGGTTATGATGCTAGTCTTCCTTGTCTGGAGCCTGCTGGTTCAAACCTGTAGTGCCCGGGTGGGGTGGGTTCAGGAGTTCCTCTTAGAAACTGCCCCTGCAATTAGCATAAACTTCCCCTCTTTTCTGGCAGCTTCAGCAGGATGGGCCCAGAAGCCTGATCAACCCTAGGATGGAGCTAAGGAACAGTGTGGGGGAGGGAATGCACTGCCATTGCTGCCTCTCTCTTCCATCGGGCTGAAAACCCCAAAGTCCATACAGCTTTGCTGCAGATGTGTCCGCTAGCCTCCTGTTCTCACACACTCCATCCTGCAGCATCAGGCAATCACATTCTGGGGCAGAGAGCAGAGATGTGAAACTCAGCTCCACCTGGATCAGGAAAGACTCATACCAGATTCCCAAACTGGGGCATCCTGCCTGAAAACCAGGGCCTTTGGCTGTCTCCTTTTGGGGCTCCTTCAGCCCTGGGATTCCAGTTTTGAGAATTCACTGTGGATGAGAACCAAACCAGCCCTACACAAAGCAGCAAGTGCCAGGCAGCTACATCAGCAGGAGAGCAGCAGCTGTCTTTTTTGCTGAGCTCTCCTCCTTTCACAACCAGTGCAAGACAGGTGCAGATGGGTTGGGAGACAGCACAGAAATTAGACACCCTGGCAGGAAGAGAGGATGGGGGGAATATTTTTGAGGCTACAAGGAAGGTGCAATTCAAGATGTGGGCAGTTGTGGGGTGCCTGCTTTTATTTGATCTGAACTGAAAATGGCCCGGAAAGAGAGAAAATCCCTTTGGATTCTGACTGTCTGCTCCAATCTGAATATTTGAAGAAGTGGGTTTTACCCGCCAGTGCTCATTACCTAACAAATAAATGTGTTAGTCTTTAAGGTGCTACAAGATTACTTGTCTTTTGTGAAGCTACAGACTAACACTTCCCTCCCACTGAGACCCTTTGGATGCATCTGGGTCTGAGTACAGATCTGTCCTGGCTTTCGTCCACACACCATGAGCTCTGGGGAAGTTATGGTGTGGATTTCAATGCACATGTGGGGGGCACACACACAGAGAGAGTCTAGATCCAGAGGTCTGGTTTAGTCTCTTTGAGGGATGACAGCCTGAGGTAGGATCTTGTCAGCATCTCCCTGAGCCCTGGGATGCTTATTCAGAGTGGAACTTGATTTCTGCATAAACCCTTCATCTCTCTTGATCAACAAAAGCTCTGTGTGTGGGGCGGGGGGGCGGGAAGAGCTGTGGCAAAACCTGGCCTGAACAGGATGGGGCAGCAGGAGAGAGGGGTGGGGACCAGAGCAGCCGGTGGGTGTGGGAGCTGCCAGGACAGAAGGGCCTGGCAGGAACCCACACAACAGAAGCCTGGTATTGATTTCCCATCGATCCAACACAACCACATTCTGCAGCGGCTGCTGTCCTACATTTCAATCCCACACCTTCGCTTCTGACTTTAATGGGTTTCCTCACAGCCCAAAGCTTTATTTAACCAGAAGGGGAAGGAGCTGGGATGCAGCAGCAAGAAACCAAGGCGCACACAGCTGCTCACGCCCTCTTTCTTTTTCCTTGTCTTATATTTTAAATAAGAGCTATATAGGCATAATATATTACTTGCACAAATGTGTGCACGCACACACCCCTGCACGCAGACTCAGGTGCATGTACACATGAATACACACCTACGTACACACAGGATTTCACACATTCATATGTAGATGTGTATCTGCATACAGCTGCACACATATGTATGACTTTTATAGAGACCTTCTCCTCCCTTGATCATCTCACACACACATAAACACACCCCACTATAAATATGTGAGACACTCTTCAGACATAATAAGGAGCCTGAACCTCTACTTCAGTGTAAAACTGAGCTCTGCCTTAGATCTGAAGCTGTAATTGACACCCCATGTAAAAATGTATGGAAAATACATACACACACTCATACATCCATATATATATGCTCTCTCTTTCTCTGCACAACACATGTGCACACACACACACACACACACACACACACACACACAATTGAACAGCTAATATAGAAGATCCATATGTAGAAGAGGATGTATCTGTCTTAGCTAGGTCTTCCTAATGCAACTACTACTGCATTGTCTATATCCACTAAGCACAGAATGAAGACTCCCAAACAGTTGGTGCAGAACAGACTTTGGTTCATTATGCACTTGGCCAAATGCCTAGGTGAACCAACTCACAACAGCCATGCTCCAAAATTTCATACAAGGCATTCAGGTGATAGAAGTTGGGGCAAGACCAGAATAAATCAGTGTTCAAGAAACAAGGAGCTAATGGGCACTTGGCTGATAAATGCATTAAGGAGGGGGTGGCAGGTGGTGAATAAAACACAGTGAGTCAAAAATAAAGGAAAATGTAGCTGGCAAAATCTAATTATCATTATTATGGCAGCACCTAAGAGCCACACCTGCTGTGGGAAGCTTCCCAAACACTTTGTGGAGAACAGTCCCTGCCAGAGTTCCAGCTCATGTTTTCCATCCACAAGCAGAATAAATTTTGTTATGTGCACCAAGGAGTGAGCAGACCTGCACCACCAGTAGAAACACTGTCAGCTGTCGGTGCTCTGGATGCTCTGCTAATCACCTGGCAGCATCTGGATCATTCGGGGGTGGGGGGGAAGATCGGGTTGCTACCCAGAAAGAACTCAGCTGATGATGTGGTGCTGTCAATGGAGGAAGCTGTCAGAATCATGGCTGATGTTTGCAGTAAACTGCAGATGGAAAGACACAGGACAAAAGAAGGGCTCTACACCCATCTCTTCTCCTCAGCCTCTCACCATCTCATTCTCTCTGTCTAAGCTTCCTGATGATCAGTGCCTGATGGGGGGCCTGGATTTAGTCCATCCTAAACTCCTGCACTCCCCATTGCACCTATTAATATGCCTGCACACCTCTGTGAATGCACACCCCCCAGATCTGAAGACTTTTGTTCTGCTAATCTGTTTATTCTGTTCTGGTTGATATTGTTCTCACCTGGTCTGTTCATCACCATGGCATCTTGTCCCACCACCTGTTCCTTCCCCTCTCTGGCTGAAGGGCTCCACCCACTGGTCTTCAAACCACCTTGGGTGCAGTGTTGCGCCAAGTTCCCATGTCCGTGTGCACATTGACGTCTGCCCTGGGTTCCAGTAGGGAGGTGACACATCACACAACAAAAGTCAGTCTGCACATGACGGTACGTGGTGGGCTGTTGCCGAGGGATTGGGATGGAGGAGGGCTCTCAGGGCTGGTGCAGAGGGTTGAGGTGCAGGAGGCTGAGGTCTTGGGCTGAAGGTGAGACTCTGGGGTGAGGCCGGGGATGAGTGTTTTGGTGGGCAGGAGGGAGCTCAGGGCTGGGGGCAGAGAGGTGGGGGGCAGTGTGAGGGCTTAGGGTGGGGCTGAAGATGAAGGGTTTAGGGTACAGGCTGCCTCATGGAGAGAGGATCCCCCCCACCCCTTCTCACCACATAAGTGTGGGGCCCAGTGAGAGGCTCCTCCTTGTAGCCACAGCAAATCCAGCAGGCACAGCTGGGGGAGGAGCTCCTGTTACATCAGCCAAGGCAGGTCAGGGCCAGGCTCAATGTGGGCCAGGGAATTCCAGAGCCACTCCATGCTCACGCTGGTGGGGAATGGCGCCTCTCCTGGGAACTTTGGAGCTTGGGCAGAGGTGTCTCTCCCCAGTGCAGCCCTGACTCCCTATGCTGAGAATAAGAGACAGTGTGTGCGACTTGATCAGGAGCTGCTTGGCTGTGCAGTTTAAAGAAAAGTTAGCTCCAGAGGTGACCCTCTCAGTTGCAGACCAATGTGAGCCTAACTTCAGCTGGAGGCCCAAGGGATGAAGCTGTGGTAAAGACCAGCTGTACCAGACACGCACTGAACACAGCATGTTAGAATTCTTTCAGGGGTCAAACGTATGGACAAATGTGCTCCAGTGGCCATAATGTACTTGGACTTTTGGAAAGGTCACTCGCCAAAGACCCATGAGCAAACTAAGGAGTCATTCGATAAGAGGGAAGGTCCTCTCATGGATCAGGAGGTAGTTATGAGACAGGAAACAAACAGGTGGGATCCCCCCAAAGGATAAGCGCAGTTCAATGATCTGGAAAAGGGGTAAACAGTGAGGTGGCAAATGTTGCAGATGACGCAAAATTATCCCAGGTAGCTAAGTCCAAAGCAGACTGTCAACAGTTACAAAGGGATCTTACAAACCTGGAAGACTAGGCAACAAAATGGCAGATGAACTTAAATGCAAAGAAATACACCCTGGAAAACACAATCCCACCTAGTCATGCCAAATGATGGCATCAAAACTAGCTGTTATCACTCAGGAGAGATCCTGGTATCATAGTGGACAGTTCTCTGCCTATACTTGCTCACTGTGCAGCGGCTGTCAAAAAAGTATTAGGTGGGACAGTCCTGTATTTGGGATACCAAAAAGGCATCCCAACTTATTTTTTTAAAAGGGACTAATTGTCCCGTATTTGGGCCCTCCCCCTCTGACCTTTTCCAACAGCAGCTGCGCAGTCACTTTCCCAAGCCTCAGGGAAGCCGAGGGAGTGTGGGCAGCTGCCGCATCCCTGCTGCTTCCCCTGGGCTCCTGAGTAGCACTGGTGGCTGCCGCTTCCCCGGGGTTCCCAGAGAACGCTCTTGGCTGCTGCCTCCTTCCCAGCTCGCCGGGGACTGGTGGAGCCGGGAGGAGCCACCCCTCCCCTGCTTATCTCCCTGTCCTGTATTTGGGACAGAGAGATATGGTCACCCAGCAATTAGGAAAAGAAATAGATAATACGACAAAATACAGTGCCAATGTGAAACCTCATGATACATTCATACCTTGAATACAGCGTGCAGTTTTGGTCACCCCATGTCAAAAAAGATACATTAGAAGAGGAATGGTACTGAGAAGGAAAACAACAAACTTTAGAGCAGGGGTGAACATTGGGCCACACTTTTCATCCCTGCAATGAGCAGTCTCCCTCCCCAGCTTGTCTAATATAATCCAAACTGACAGACATTTTGGTGATGTTCATATGAAGAATAAAACCCTTTTGGCACATGTAAGAAAATTAGTCTGTAGAAAGTAAAACATGACTAATCCATATAGAACTGTGAATATACACACACAAAATCAGCAACAGATTTCTACATTTTCAATGAGAGGGATGAGCCTGAGACGCAGCAGCCAATCACGTTGTGCCCCACTTATGAAACTTCACACCCCTCAAAGGGGGCCCACCCCCCCACTTTATGCACCCCTGCTTTAGAGGTATGGAACAGCTTCTGTATGAGGTGAGATTAAAAAAACCTGGGATTATTCAGTTGAGAAGAGACGCCTGCCTGTGGATATGGTTAGAGGTCTATACAATCATGAATGGTCTGGAGGAAGTGAATGCAGTTAATTACCTCCTCATGTGAGCCAGGGCTCACCCAAAGAAATTAATAGGCAACAAGTTTAAAAATGAACCCATAAGGAAGTACCTTGTCACCTTGCCAGGAGTAGTTGTGAAGGCCAAAGTGTAACTGGTTTCACAACAGAACCGGTTCAGCTAAAGGAGAACACGCCCATCAATGGCTACCAGCCAAGACAGTTAGGGATGCGACCCCATAGTCTGGGTGTCGCTAAGCCTCTTACTACTGACAGAACCTGGGACCAGATGACAGGAGATGAATCACTAAGCACCTGGTGCTGGCCTCTATCTGAAGGCCCAATACTGGGCTGGATGGACCACTGGTCTCACCCAGTTTGGCCATTCTCATGTTCATGTGGCCACCCCCAGAGCGAATGCGGCCCATGTTGGAGATGGGGTATGAGTGCAGGAGAGGACGGATAGCTCTGGAGACAGGTGGTTCCTGTGTATCCCCAGTACAGGCAATGGTCATGGGATTTTCCCCTATGTTACCCAACAATATGCCTCCAGCCAGGGCCTGGCGGGAGATGAGCCTCTCTGCCCTTAGCTTCGCTGACAACGAAATGTTTCACTGCCGTAGGTTATAATCCCCAGCCGTTCTATACCCCTTCTCTGGTACAGATCTCTAAGGTTATGTCTACACCTCAGGCATCCATGCAGCGCTGTAGCTATGCCACTATACCACAATAAGTGTGGACACAGTGCAGTGATGGGAGTGGCTGTTCACCTCCCTGAGAGGCAGTAGCTTGACTGATGGAAAAATTCTTCCCTCAACCTACTACTGCCTACACTAGGGTCAGGTAAGCTCAAATGGGCTGTGGAGTCATCAAAGTAGCTATGTCACAGTAAGTTTTCAGTGTAGTTCAGCCCAGAGCAATTCAAAAATAGCAGCATTATTATCCCCATTTTTACAAATGGGGAAACTGAGGCACCGGGCAGCCATGTGACTTGCCCATGTTGCCCAATAGGTCAGTGGCAGACTCAGAAATGGAACTGGACTGGTGATCTAACCACTAGGAAAAGTTGTCTCCCCTGTTCTTCTCTCTCTAAGAGTATTTAGCTGGCCCCCATGATTGCAATATCGATGCACCACACCCTCTTTACCATACTTACCATTACAGCCATGCCGCTTCATTGCAGATCTGGCAGACTCTTGCTTTCCCAAGCATTAATATCTCAGGGGACGTCCTAGAAGTCATGTGCTCTGTATTCTGCCACTGACTTGCTTGGCATCCCAGGCAAGTCACTGCACCCCCTCCGTTACACCAGAAAAGGGGGACACTGACACTGAGCCAGCTTCATGCAGTGCTCTGAGCTCCAGGGGGGTGCAGTGAGAGCTGTTCCAGCTTGGTATTCCCAGCAGTAATACGCCAGGTCTGCCGCAAGCCTAAGTCATGGGGAGAGAAAAAATGTTTATCCCAGAAAGTTTGTTTGGCTTTGCCTCTTCCCCACCCCCTCCTCGCCTTCCTCTGCTGCCCCCTCCCTTCCTGAAAGCAGCACTGCGGCAGCACATACTGGCAAACCAATCAAGGCAAGAGGGCTGATCAATAGGCGTATTGAGCACTTTTCAAGCTACGGTGATTTCTGCGGATTCAGTGCAAACCACAAGCCTGAGCCCCAAGCCATCTCCCCCGCCCCAAACCCATTCAACCTCGTGACATGCCCCTCACCCATCGCTCTGCTGGAACGACACTACCTCTCACACTCATGTCAGCTCCTTGTCACCTGGAGATGGGCACAGCTGTGGGGCACTCAGCCCAGACGAACACTGGGAAGAGACTGGGGTCGATTGTCCCTTGTAGGGTAGGTCTGCACCACCCCCAGCCCTGAGCCTGACAGCCTAGGTCAATTGACTTGGGGTGGTGGGGCTCACACTGTGGGGCAAAACTAGCCGTGCAGATGTCCCTGCTCAAGCTGGAGTCCAGGTTCTAAAAGGTAGTGGGAGGGCCAGGTCTCAGAGCCTGGGCTCTGTCTAGCTGTGAACTGTGGTTCTTAGCCTCCCAGTAGGACCAATGGGTGCCTCTGTCTGTTGATCTGGGCTCTGAGATTTGTTGCCACTGGGTTTTTTTCCTTTTACTGTATAGATATACACTAAGAGGCCTCACAAAGCTGGGTCATTGCTCCAGCACCTGGCATGGGACAGGGGAATTTTAGGTGCCTGTAAGCATGAGCTCTTGTCACCATTGTGATAGAATGACTCAGAAGGAAATTTCAGTGGAATTAGCAACAGTCCCGAGTCAGAATGATATTCCAGAGCCCATTCAAGTAACAACAGCTGTGTCTGAGGAGCAAGTAACGTGGGAAGCGTAAACAGCACCTGTTAAGAGCATGTTTGCACCAGGAACATACCAGTTGCCAAGGGAACTCATATGAAGCACATTCAAGGTTTCCTAAGACAGGTGCTTAGAGAGGTATTTCAGTGTGTGCTCAAAGTCAACAGGGCCTGCTTTGCTGAATCAGGGACACCCTAGAGAGAGGGAGGAAGGGGGTTCAGAAACATGGAGATTGAACCAGAAAGATACCAAGAGTAAGGATGGTCAAAAACTTTCAGCTGAAATTGTTTTTGATGAAAAATTCGGTTTTTGACAAAATATTTTTTCCATTTTTCCCCATAGAAAATGTCAACTTTTTATTTAAAAATACAAAGTGAAAACAGTTTTTTAGCCTAAACTGTTCATTTTAAAACATTATGATGATCATTTCTACAAGAACGTCCTCCTCCTCCATCCCTACCATCCCAACCTAATATTCTGTATTTTCCAACTAGTTCTAATCAAAAGTCAGCAGCAAGAAAGTTTGGTATTGTAGGTCTTGTCAAATTGAGAGCCAAGGAAGAATGAAGAACAGCAGAAAAGATTATTAAAACCATAATGCGTTCAATATAACACATAAAAAACTTGTTTTTAATAATACAAAAGTGCTATTTCAAAGATATTTCCACCAATCCTGCTATTAAAAATTCTACTGTGCTCCTTTGAAGTTTACTAGTCAAATAGCATGTGAAAATACCAATTGTATGCACAGGAACTTTTAGGATCTGTTTTTAAATTTTGCAAGAAAAATTCTTCATTGCCTGACAAAAATGTAAACCAAAAAACCCTGGGTTTTCAAAAACATTTTCAGTTAATTTTTTTTAAAAGCTAAAACCCCCAGCCTGAAAATAAAATTTTATAAAAAAGAACAAACTGGAAAAAGGTTACTGAAATATACTTTCCTCCCCACAATTTTGAGTTTTCTGTGCCAGGGGTTTTTAAAATCATTTTGGCTAAAATGAAAATAGTTGTGGGAAATTTTCCAAAGGGCTCAACATTGCTCGAGCGAGGCTAATATTTTAAATATACCATTTGAAAATATGCAAAACAGCTCACTGAGTTCTATTGCCCGTTCTTTCCTGGGCAAGTAAACACAGTGAGATGAAGTGGTGTGACCCAAAACCACACAGCAACTCTGTGGAAGACCCCAGGATTCCCACCTTTCTGCTCTAGTCACTGCAAAGCAGAATTTCTCCCACTGCTGAAACTTGCATGGCTAGTTTTGATTTCAGTTGTCCTGATGGGGGACTATTAATGGAGGGCAGATCCATCAATGGCTATTAGCCACGGTGGGCAGGGGCTGTGTCCCCGCTTCACCAGAAGCTGGGAACAGGTAGCAGGAGGTAGGTCACTTGATGGTAACCTGTTCTGTTCATTCCTTCTGGAGCCCCTGGCATTGGCCACTGTCTGAAGACAGGATAATGTGCTAGATGGACCTCTGGTCTGACCCTGTATGGACATTCTTTTGTTTTTATGGCTCATATTCTATTGGGTCCTAGTTCTAGGCACTTTGGTAGCTGGACTGAATGCACCACAAAGGTGAACTGAAATGCCTTTCTGCATTTGTATGTGGGGTGTCAGCAGCTCATCTACAGCTGGAGGCCCAGAATCCCTCAGCGGCTCATCACTTTCTCTAGCCACGAGCTCCCATAGTCTTCTCTGCTGCCAGAATGGGCAATTGCATTGGGAGGTCTGGCTCCAGATACAACTCTTGGGATCTCTGGAGAGTGGTAGGAACCAGGTCATTTCTCTTGTCATTGTGCAAGGCTCAGCAGCAACCTGCCTTCTAGAGCTCTACGGTCTGGGAGGGATAATGTGGAATAATGTGTATCCAAACTGCTGGAGAGAGCAGTTGGGTGAGGGAGGCTAAGGAGCTCCAAGCACATAGCTTATGCACAGAGATGTTTTCCTGTGTGCACAGCTTTGAGGCTTCAGCTCCGGCCAGGTAACTACTGCTCCAAAGGGATCTATGATTCTTCTGGAATCTTGGCTTTCTCACGAGAGGTGGAATATTGAAGCCTCAGGATGGTCTTTATGCCTTGCACTGCATTGCTTCAAGCAGTTGACCCATGTGGCAGACCGCTGCCTGGTAGCTGCAGGAGCCTTCTAGAAGGAACATATGCCGGCTCCTATTGGAGGTCCATGGAGTGGGCAGGTGCAGCCCGCCCATGACTAAAAGGCCCCTCTTAAAGGGAGAGGGAGCCCATTAAAAGACATGGCCCCAACAAAGTACGGGGGACAACTAAGGAGAAAACAGGGATGGGAGTGGAGGTCAAAAGGTTTAAAACTAGGGAATCAGAAGGGGACACCGAGCAGAGAACCCCGGACAGCGCCCACTGCCCCTCGAAGGTGTCGAGAGAGCCAGTGGACGCCGCCCAAAGGAACTCTGCCCGGATTTGTGAGCGGAGAGCGGAGCGGAAATAGACCCCAGAGTCGCAGGCCTCTCCCCCAGCCAGCTTCCTCTCCCGGGTGTTGTAAATGGCCACCTTGGCCGTGGCCAGGAGGAGGCTGACGAGGAGGTTCCCGCGACTTAGTGGGGCCACGGATGGGGTGTGTCAGGATAAGAAGGTGCGGGGAAAAGTGCAGCCAGAATTTCAACAGAAGATTCTGGAGGAGCTGGAAGAGGGGCTGCAACCTGGCGCACTCAACGTAAATGTGCACCAGGGTCTCCCTCGTGCCGCAAAAGAAGCAGGTGTCAGGGAGGGGGGTGAACCGTGCAAGGTACACGCCCGTGCTCACCGCCCCATGGAGGATTCTCCAGCCAATGTCCCCGGCGGGCCGCGGGACCAACGTAGAATAAAGGCTGGCCCACCGGGGCTCCCCACCCTCTGAAGGTGGTAGAAGGTCCCGCCACTTGTGGTCTGGGCGGGACATGAGGGTGGGGAAATGGAGCGTGTGAAGCACGAGCGTGTACAGATGATGCCTGGGCGCAGTTCGAAAGGGGACTGGCTGCAAGGCATGCAGCCGGCTGGGATGATGCGGGGGAGGGGGGCAGGGAGGCTCGCAGAGCCAGGGGCCCACAGAGAGGTCCAGAGGGCCAAGAGTATGAGGGGGGCAGGGTGCACCCTCTCGCAAGACCCAGCATAGGTAGACGTGAGCAGCAGGTGGCAAGGCAGCCTTCACCTCCTCGAATACGCGCCGGGGAGAGCGTAGGGTGGAGAGCCCCATGCACTGGGCGAGCGCTGGGGCCTCCATCCAGTCTCCCCGGTCATAGTCCAGGAGGTCTCTGACCCTGGTGATTCCACCGAGGACCAGCCTCCGGCACAGTGCGGGGGACTCCGCCGCCTGCACACGGAGGTAGGGGTTGTGTAGCAGGGGCTCCGCAAGGAGGTCTTCCCCTGCAGCATCCCCTAAGGACCGCCAGGTGCAGAGGAGGTCCTGGTGGAAGCCCAGCAGCTCCGAGAGGTCTCGCGGATGGCCTCTCAAAGGCAAATAAAGGAGCTGCCGGTCGTATCGGAGCCCTCGGAAGCGATGGAGGAAAATGTGCGCCAGCATGCTCCACGCCGGACTATCTGCACTGTTGCTGTTGAGGAGTCCCTGCAGGGCCCGGAGGCAGAAGACATGGACCTGAGTGCGGAGGCAGGTCAGGCCCTGTCCTCCCTCCTTCAGGGGGAGATGGAGAACCCCTGCAGGGACCCAGTGCAGTCCTGGCCAGAAAAACTTCAGAACTACCTGCTGGAGGTTGGCCAGGAAGCCCAGGGGTGGGACAAGGGTGCTGAGATGGTGCCAGAGCATGGACAGGACTAGTTGGTTAAGCACCAGTGCCCTCCCTTGTAGGGGGAGACACTGGAGCAGCCCCATCCACCTCCGCAACCGCTCAGCCACCCTGCCCCCTAAACCCTACCAGTTTTCTGGTGTAGAGGGATGCATGGCAGATAGAAAGACTCCCAGATAGGACAGCGGACCTGCACTCCACCAGATGGCCTGGAGCGCAGGTGGGAGGTGGCTCATCTGCCAGCCAGCTCCAACCACCAGGCCAGAGCTCTTGACCCAGTTGACCCGGGCGGAGGAGGTTGCCGAATAAACAGCTTGGCAAGCCTCCAGCCGCGCCAGGTCTCCTGGGTCCTGGACCACGAGGAGCATGTCGTCGGCGTACGCCGACAGGACCAGCCGCAGCCTCGGCTCCCAAAGCACCAATCCCGTCAACCTTCGACGAAGGAGACAGAGAAAGGGCTCGATGGTCAGGGTGTAGAGCTGTCCTGAGAGCGGGCAGCCTTGTCTTACTCCCCGTCCGAAGCTGACCGGAGTGGTCAGGGTCCAGTTGAGCTTGACCATGCACTCTGAGGCAACGTACAGCACCTGGAGAAACCCGACAAAGCGGGGCCCGAAGCCAAAGGCCCGCAGGGTGCCCAGGAGATACCCGTGGTCCACCCTGTCGAACACCTTCTCCTGGTCCAGAGACAGGAGGGCAAACGACAGGCCATCCCTACACCCAAGCTCTAGGAGGTCCCGGACCAAGTACAAATTGTGGAAGATGGTGCGGCCCGGGACAGTGTAGGTCTGGTTGGAGTGAACCACATCCTGCAGAACGGACCCCAAGTGGCGGGAGATGGCTTTAGCGATAATCTTGTAGTCCGTGCCGAGGAGAGAGATGGGATGCCAGTTCCTGCGGTCGCGGGGGTCCCCCTTCTTGGGCAGCAGGACGAGGACCGCTCACCTGCACGACAGGGGGAGGACCCCGCTTTGCAAGGCCTTGGCCCAGACGCTGACCAGGTCTGGGCCGAGGACGTCCCAAAACATGCAGTAAAACTCCACGGTCAGCCCGTCCATTCCCGGGGATTTGTTGGTGGGCATGAGACGGAGGGCTTCCGAGAGCTCAGCTGGAGTGAGAGGAAGCTCTAGCCGGTCCCGGTCGCCCGTGCTGACCGACGGGAGTTGGTCCCAGAGCGCCCTGCGGGCGTCGGCATCAGTCAGATCCGGGGAGAAAAGGGTGGCGTAGAAGGCACGAGCCCTTTCACGCATCTCTGCCGGATCCGTAAGAGGGGTGCCATCCTCCGCAAGAAGGCAGAGGAAGTGTTTTTTGGCACCCCTCTTTTTCTCCAGGGCGTAGAAGAAGCGGGAGCTGCGGTCCATCTCCCGAAGAAGTTGGATTCGCGACCTCACCAAGGCTCCCTGTTCATGGAGGGCGTCGAGGGTCCTGAGCTTGTCCCTCTTCTCCTGGTGCGTGCCACAGAGAGATGGATCTCCGGGGCTGGCAGCTAGACTCCTCTCCAGCTCAAGAACCTCCCGTTCCAGCTGTCCTATCAACGCATCTCGCCGCTGGCTGGCCCCCCGGGTATAGTCGCAGCAGAAGAGCCGCGCGCGCACCTTTCCCAGATCCCACCACCACCATGCCAAGGGAAAGGCGTGCCGTTGCCTGCGCCAGGCCAGCCAGAACTCCTGGAAGGATGCCACGAAGCCCACATCCTCCAGCAGGCTGTTGTTAAAATGCCAATAGGCCAACCCCCACTTCCCCGGAGAGAGGGAAGCCTTCACGGCCACCAGGTGGTGGTCCGAGAAGGGGGCCGGCCGCACGCTGGAGGAATGGGCCTGAGAGAGATGGTGCCGGGAAATGTAGATGCGGTCCAACTGGGAGTGTACAGATTTATGGCCCACCACTCGGATGTAGGTGAAGACAGTGTCTTCGTCTGGGTGGTGGCTGCGCCAGATGTCCACCAGGGAGCGATGATTGATGAGCTCCCTGAGGACGTTCGCAGCGGCCTGGCACTGCTCAGTCCCCATATGGTCCCACTCCTCGAGGGTGCAGGGGTAAAGGTCCTGCCGGTTGCCTCTTGTTCTCATAGGGACCCTGGGCCGGAGTCCAGGGTAGAGGGTGGGTCTGGACTGCCTCCACCTTCCCCCGAGGGATCACTTTACTGGAGCAGGCACGGGCCTGCAAGGGGACTGGTATTATTCTCCCCGTACTGGTCCTACCTATGATGAGGATGGCTCGCTAAGCGGAGACCCCTGCCTTTGGAAGGGCCTGGGAAAAGGGGGGGCCTCCGTGAGTCTCTTAGGCAGCACAAATCCGCCAGGAAGCGCAGGGACCCACAGAGGCTGACAAGGGACATTGTCACACCCAGTATGCACTAAACTACTGCTACTGCAGTATTGCTACAATACAGACAATCTCTGCACACTGTATTTCTGCATAAGCATTGTGTTCTCCATTATCAATGCAGCATTCAACTGACTGACAGTTGCTTTTCTGTAAAAGTCTGTACGTGCAGCTGGTGGAAGAAGGTCAGGAGTAGTGTGGACAAGCACCAAAAGAATTCAGATGCTTAATCCCAGTCTTACTGGGACTTGTGGGTTCTGTAAAATATCAGAGTGTTTTTTGTGGCTAAACAAGCTCCTGCATTTCACTGGGACTTTCAGCTCTTCCCAGACTAGCCCAGGGGCAGGCTGGCATGGTGCTGAGGCACTTTTCCTGGGGTTTGAAGTACAGGGGCCACCACGCAAACAGAAAACAATGGAGTGAGGTGAAAAAAGGCTTCACAGATTTTTGTGAACCTCATCAAAGCTTCACTTGAGTTCTGGTTTCGGGCCCCTTGTTTGATCCAACCTGGTTCATCCATTGCTATTAGTTCCTCTGGGTTACACCCAATAGCAACCCAAGTTGTTGCAGCTCCTGGTTAATAGCAGCATTTTGCCTGCAACCCATCCTGTCCCATGACTTAAGTGTTAATGGGATTTGGAAATTGGCAACAGCATGCTACCGAGTAACCACCACATCTTAGCAAGAAAGGCCCCAGCTGCAGGTAAGTTGTGAGGCTGGACCCAGGGAAGGAAGCACTGGGTTGTATGACACCTTCCTGGACTGCAGCCCTGCAGTCCTACCATCTGCATGTTGGCAGTCAATGGGTCACTAGTAAGCACCATGCTTTGTATTCATTCAAGAGCTTAGGTTGGAGGGGCAATGACAGTTCCCTCTTCCTGCTATCTCTGGGGAAGGGGTGACCAGTTGTTTTCAGCAACTTTAATGCCCCTGAAGACTGCTGGGATAACTTCCTGGCCCTCAGATGATGCCAGACTTACCGAGCCCAACCAGAAGGGATGCACCAGTTGTGCAGCCACAAGTAAGCAGATTTCATCAGGATGACAGCGTTAACAGGAAGGCTGGGCCTGGAAGAGTCCAGGAGCAGAAAGAAAAGCCACTTGCAGGATTTCAGCCACTAAATGCCCAAAGCAGTTTCGCCTCCCTCAGCTTCTTCCCAGTCATCCCAACGGCCAGGAAGAACACTCCAAAACCCCCAGTGAGAAGGATTCCCCTTCCCCTGGTTGCTTCTTGTCCAAAATGAATCAGGGACTACAGGAGTTTTCCTGACTGTTTTTCCTGACTGGTTTAGGTGTGTGTCTCTAACCACTAGGCAATCCCCAGTCTGCACCCATCCCCAGTCCGTAACCATTAAGAGACAACCTGAATGTCTGTTCTTACTGAAGGCACAGGAACAAACCATCCCACTGCATAGTAAGAAATGCAAACATGGAAGGCAACTAGTTTGACTTACTAGGCAAATCCTTGGTCAGCTTAAACTCAAAAAGGATGCGTATCAGAATGGAAACGTGACAGTTGACTAAGGAGGAGTATAAACATATGGCTGGAGAATGCCAGCCAGTAATCAGGAAAGCAAAAGCACAATTGGAACTGCAGCTGGCAAGGGATGTGAAGGGTAACAAGAAGGGTTTCTACAGGCATGTTAACAATAAGAGGGTTATCAGGGAAGGTGTGGGGCCGTTACTGAATGAAAGAGGTAACCTAGTGACAGATGATGTAAGGAAAGCTGAAGTGCTCAATGCTTTATTTGCCTCAGTCTTCACGGACAAGGACAGTTCCTACGCTATAGTGCTAGACAATGCAGTGTGGGAAGGTGGAGAGCAGCCATCTATTGGGAAGGAACAAGTTAAGAGCTATCTAGAAAAACTAGATGTACACAAATCCATGGGTCTGGATTTAATGCATACAAGGGTGCTGAGGTAATTGGCAGATGTCATTGCTGAGCCTTTGGCCATTATCTCTGAAGACTCTTGGAGATTGGGAGAGAGCCCAGATGACTGGAAAAAGGCACATGTATCGCCCATCTTTAAAAAAGGAAAGAAGGACAATCCAGGGAACTATAGACCTGTCAGCCTTACCTCAGTCCCTGGGAAAATAATGGAGGGGATCCTCACGGAATCCATTTCAAAACACTTGGAAGTGGGGAAAGTGATCAAAAGTAGTCAATGTGGATTCACCAAGGAGAAGTCATGCCTGACCAATCTGATTAACTTCTACAACAAGGTAATAAGCTCTGTGGACATGGGGAAGTCAGTGGATGTGATATAACTTGACTTCAGCAAAGCTGTTGATATTGTCTCTCACAACATTCTTGCCCTAAGCTGAGGAAGTATGGATTGGATCCTTGGACTATAAGATGGATAGAAAGCTGGCTTAACAGTCAGGTCCAACTGGTAGTGGTCAATGGCTCAATATCTGGATGGTGGTCAGTTTCAAGCGGAGTGCCCCAAGACTCCGTTCTGGGGCTGGTGTTGTTCAACATCTTTATTAATGACCTGGATGAGGGACTGGATTGCACCCTCAGCAAGTTTGCAGGGGGAGAAGTAAGCCAGGGGGAGAAGTAGACACGTTGGAGGGTAGAGATGGGATTCAGAGTGACCTGGATGAATTGGAGGATTGGTCCAAAAGAAATCTGATGCAGTTCAACAAGGAGAAGTGTAGAGTCCTGCACTTGGGATGGAAGAATCCCAAGCATTGTTATAGGCTGGGGACTGACTGGCTACGAAACAGTACAGCGGAAAGGGACCTAGGGGTTATGGTGGATGAAATGCTGGATATGAGTAAACAGAGTGTCCTTGTAGCCAAGAAGGCTAATGGCATATTAGGGTGCATTAGGAGGAGTACTGCAATCAGATCTAGAGAAGTGGTTGTTCCCCTTTATTCGACACTGGTGAGGCCACATCTGGAATATTGTGTCCAGTTTTGGGCACCCCATATATAAAGAGGATGTGGATGTCCTGGAGCAGGTTCAGCTGAGGGCAACAAAGATGATTAAGAGGCTGGAACACATGACCTATGAGGAGAGGCTGAGGGATTTGGGCTTATTAAGGTTACAGAAGAGAAGACTGAGTGGTGATTTAATGGCAGCATTCAAATTCCTGAAGGGGAGCTCTAAAGGGGATGGAGGGAAATTGTTCTCAGTGGTGACAGACGGCAGAACAAAGAGCAATGGTCTGAAGTTACAGAGGGAGAGGTGCAGGTTGGATATTAGGAAAACCTACTTCACCAGGAGGGTGGGGAAGCACTGGAATGCGTTGTCTAGACAGGTGGTGGATTCTCCAGCCCTAGAGGTTTTTAAGTCCCAGCTTGACAAGATTCTGGCTGGGATGATTTAACTGGAGTTGATCCTGCTTGAACAGGGAGCTGAACTAGATGACCTCCTGAGGTCCCTTCCAGCACTATGATTCGATGATACTTATCTAGTCACTTTCCCAGTAAACAGTCTGCTCCTGACTGGCCCCCTGTGAGCTCTGGTGAAATGCTGCCACCAGGAGAAAGAAACTTCATCAAAGAGGAGGGCCTTGTATTTGCTTCTGTAGCCATTTAGAATGGGGCTCATGCTGGGCCCCCTCAGCCTCCTATAGGCCAGGTCATACTGCTGAGGATGCTTACTTGGGAGAGGCCCTGGCCTCCCAGTACAGCTCCCAGCACTTCTGAGGATAAATAATTTTTTGTTAATAAAATATTTGAATTTCCCCAACTGCCTGCTGCCTGTGTCACACCATGCTCCGGCTTCCCCCAGGTGTCCCTCATCTGTCTCAGGGGACGGAGCTGCAGGTGGATGGTCAGGCCAGGCATGCCAGGCGCACCCCCCGCCCCAGGGGCTGCATTTACCTCCAAGCCTAGCACAACCACTCCCCAAATTCTCACAGCGATTGTCTGAAAACATTTCCCGTTCCTGCGGCAGGTCGCTGGCTGGGGACATAATCTGGAGAGTGTTTGTGCAGGGTCTCGGGGAGCATTTAAAGAGGAGGACAATGTAGGGGGCATGGCCAATGAGGGAGATATTTTAGGGTAAGGAAGCATGTACAGTATTATCTGAGGGACTAAGCCCATGCTATTACAGTAATCTCACAAACACAGCTGCTAGGTGAAGATATGAACCAGGGATGTTGGTGGAGGTAAGGGACCATTTCTAGGGTGGATGGTTGAGGAATGTGGCTGGCATGGTTCAAAAATTGAACCTTCCATCTCTATCACCTGGTGTTTGATTTAGAGGCTGGGAAAGATTGTATCTGTCTAGTTAGGGAGGAAGGAAACTGGCCTAACACATGAGAAGAATGCGTTCTGGACCTTGTCCTAATAAAACCTCAGGATGACAGACCTATATAGATTTTAGAGAGGGAGAGCATTGGGGAGGGCGAAGGATCCCACCTAATGGCATTTAATTTCACATGGCGGCATTGAGACTGCACTGTCTCCAATAGGCCCATCCGTCACACTCCTCGTTAGAGAAAATCTATGTTAAAAATCTGTAATTTTTATTTTCAAGTCTAATAAAGCTCTGTGGTAAATTTCCCTTTAAATAACTATTAGACACTTAGAAATACATTAGCGATAGATAGATATATAGATAGATAGATGTAAAATAGGATGCCTTGATTAACCCTGTTAATAATTTCACCTATCTTGTGAGCAGTAGCAGATCTCAAACCCAGGCAGCTTTGCTGCTGGTGGTAACATCACTGATGTGGTGTATGGGTATTTTCTTAGTGCAACTTGTTTGTTTACACAGCAGTCCTGGAACAGAGGTGGTCACAGACAGCATGCAGGCAACCTCTTCTTTCTGAAATCTCAATGCAAATTCTAATGCTTGGTTCCCAGCAAGCAACTCTGTGTGAGAATGGACTCCAGTTAGGAAGATTAAGGCAGAACTCAAGCTCTCCTGCGGTTTGCAACTGCTCCTTCCCAGAGAAACACCGTCACAAAAACTAACAACGGCAGCCCAGCATATTTTCAAAAATTGTGCGTACACTACTCACACGCTAAGACAAAGCGCTTGTAAAACTTCGTGCAATGCCACCACCAGGACCTGATACTACAGCAACAAAAATAGTAGCTGTTTTTCATCTTCAAATATCAAAGACCTCGAGAAAGGAGGTAAGCAGTAAAATCTCTAGATCAGAAGTAATTCAGACTGCCCAGTTGTAGCTCAATTGAAGACTCTTATGCCCTCTATCATATCCATAGAATCATAGAATAGGAGGACTGGAAGGGACCTTGAGAGGCCATCGAGTCCAGGCCCTGCCCCAAAGGCAGGACCAAGTACTGTCTAAACCATCCCTGATAGACATCTATCTAACCTGTTCTTAAATATCTCCAGTGATGGAGATTCCACAACCTCCCTTGGCAATTTATTCCACTGTTTGACCACCCTGACAGTTAGGAACTTTTTCCTAATGTCCAACCTAAACCTCCCTTGCTGCAGTTTAAGTCCATTGCCTCTTGTTCTATCCTCAGAGGCCAAGAAGAACAAGTTTTCTCCCTCCTCCTTATGACACACTTGTAGATACCTGAAAACTGCTACCTCAATCTTCTCCTTTCCAAACTGAACAAGCCCAATTCTTTCAGCCTTTCTTCATAGGTCACATTCTCTAGATCTTTAATCATTCTTGTCGCTCTTTTCTGGACCCTCTCTAATTTCCCCACATCATTCTTGGACTGCAGTGCCCAGAACTGGACACAATACTCCAGCTGAGACCTAATCTGCGCAGAGTAGAGCAGAAGAATGACTTCTCGTGTCTTGTTCACAACACATCTGTTAATGCATCCCAGAATCATTTTGCTTTTTTTGCAACAGCATCACACTGTTGACTCATATTTAGCTTGTGGTCCACTACAGCCCCTAGATCCCTTTCGGCTGTAGTGATTCCTAGGCAGTCTCTCCCCATTCTGTATATGTGAAACTGATTGTTCCTTCCCAAGTGGAGCACTTTGCATTTGCCCATATTAAACTTCATCCTGTTTACCTCAGACCATTTCTCCAGTTTTTCCAGATCATTTTGAATTATGACCCTATCCTCCAAAGCAGTTGCAACCCCTCCCAACTTGGTATCATCTGCAAACTTAATAAGCGTACTTTCTATGCCAATATCTAAATCATTGATGAAGATATTGAACAGAACCGGTCCTAACACAGACTTGTTATACTTTTCCAGCAGGATTAAGAACCATTAAGAATTACTCTCTGGGTATGGTTATCCAGCCAGTTATGCACCCACCAAAGTAGCCTCATCTAAATTGTATTTGCCTAGTTTTTTGATAAGAATATCATGGAAGACCATATCAAATGCTTTAGTAAAGTCTAGGTATACCACATCTACCGCTTCTCCCCTGTCTACAAGGCTCATTATCCTATCAAAGAAAGCTGTCAGATTAGTTTGACATGATTTGTTCTTTACAAATCCATGCTGGCTGTTCCCTATCACCTTCCACTTTCCAAGTGTTTGCAGATGATTTCTTTAATTACCTGCTCCATTATCTTTCCTGGCACTGAAGTTAAGCTGACTGGCCTGTAGTTTCCTGGGCTATTTTTATTCCCTTTTTTATCGATGGGCACTATATTTGCCCTTTTCCAGTCTTCTCGAATCTCTCCTGTCTCCCATGATTTTCCAAAGATGATAGATAAAGGCTCAGATACCTCCTCTATCCGCTCCTTGAGTATTCTAGGATACATTTCATCAGGCCCTGGTGACTTGCAGACATCTAATTTTCCTAAGTGATTTTTAACTTGCTCTTTTTTTATTTCAACTTCTAATCCTATCCCTTTCCCACCAGCATTCACTATGTTGGGCATTCCTTCATCAGACTTCTCAGTGAAGACCAAAACAAAGAAGTCATTAAGCATCTCTGCCATTTCCAAGTTCCCTGTTACTGTTTCTCCCTCCTCACTGACCAATGGCCCTACCCTGTCCCTGGTCTTCCTCTTGTTTCTAATATGTTTATAAAAAGCCTTCTTGTTTCCCTTTATGCCTGTAGCTAGTTTGAGCTCATTTTATGCCTTAGCCCTTCTAATCTTGCTCCTGCATTCTTGTGTTGTTTGCCTATATTCATCCTTTGTAATTTGTCCTTGTTTCCATTTTTTATACGATTACTTTTTTATTTTGAGATCATGCAAGATCTCCTGGTTAAGCCAAGGCGGTCTTTTGCCACATTTTCTATCTTTCATTCGCAGCAGGATAGCTTGCTTTTGGGCCCTTAATAATGTCCCTTTGAAAAACTGCCAACTCTCCTCAGCTGTTTTTTCCCTCAGTTTTGCTTCCCATGGGACCTCACCTACTAGCTCTCTGAGTTTACCAATATCTGCCCTCCTGAAATCCATTATCTCTATTTTGCTGTTTTCCCTTCTACCCTTCCTTAGAGTTGTGAACTCTATGATTTCATGATCACTTTCACCCAAGCTGCCTTCCACTTTCAAGTTCTCTGCCAATTCCTCCCTATTTGCTAAAATCAAATCTAGAACAGCTTCCCCCCGGTAGCTTTTTCAACCTTTTGGAATAAAAAATTTTCTCCAATACAATCCAAGAACTTACTGGATAGTCTGTGTCCTGCTGTATTAGTTTCCCAACACATATCTGGATTGTTGAAGTCCCCCATCACCACCAAATCCGGAGCCCTGAATGACTTTGTTAGTTGTTTAAAAAAAGCCTCATCCACCTCTTCCACCTGGGTAGGTGGCCTGTAGTAGACTCCCAGCAGGACATCACCCTTGTTTTTTACCCCTCTTAGTCTAACCCAGAGACTCTCAACACATCCATCTCCTATGTCCATCTCCACCTCAGTCCAAGTGTGTACATTTTTAATATATAAGGCAACACCTCCCCCCTTTCTTTCCTGTCTGTCCTTCCTAACCAGGCTGTACCATTCAATACCAACATTCCAATCATGTGTATGATCCTACCAAGTTTCCATGATGCCAACGATATCATAGTTGTATTTATTTATTAGCACTTCCAGTTTTTCCTGCTTATTACCCATACTTCTTGCATTGGTATATAGGCATCTAAGATATTGATTTGATCTTGCCTCCCTGTTTTGCCCTGACCCTCTTTTTACTCTGACATTGTTGCCCATGCTGCCTCCCATTTCTGACCCATCTCCCAGGTTTCCATGTTATCCACATACCTGTGGGCTTTGCTCCCCTGCCCCCGTCGAACCTAGTTTAAAGCCCTTCTCACTAGGTTAGCCAGTCTGTGTCCAAATACTGTCTTTCCCCTCCTCGAAAGGTGAACACCATCTCTGCCCAGCAGTCCTTCCTGGAATAGCATCCAGTGGTCGAGGAAGCCAAAGCCTTCCTGGTGACATCATCTTCGAAGCCAGGCATTCACCTCTAGGATGCACCTGTCTCTGCCTGGGCCCCTACCACTGACAGGCAGGATTGAGGAGAATACCACCTGTGCCCCAAAGTCCTTCACCCATGCCCCCAGAGCCGTGAAGTCACTCTTGACCTGCTCAGCATCATACCTGGCAGTATTATTAGTGCCCACATGGATGAGAAGCATGGGATAGTAGTCAGAGGGCCGGATAATACTTGACAACGCCTCCTTAACATCTTGGATACGGGCCCCTGGCAGGCAGCATACCTCCTGAGATGAAATGTCAGGGTGACAGATGGGCACCTCAGTCCCCCTCAGAGAGTCCCCGACCACCACTACTCTATGTTTCCTCCTCACAGTGGTGGCAGCAGACTTCCCAGCCTTGGGGGTACGAGGCTTCTCCTCTGCTGTACGGGGCGATTCTTTGTCTCCTGTATCAAGTACAGAGTAACGGTTTCCTAGTACCATGGTGGGAGGGTTCTGAGCAGGGGTGGAACATAACTTACTGCCAGAAGTAACAAGCTGCCAGTGTCCACCCTGATCTATCTCCTCCTCCTCCACCAGTGGTTTATCAGCTCTCCTGTGTACTGGGACAGTTACCTCAGCTGTCTCCACATGAATACTATCCAGGAACTGCTCGTGGAGTCGGATACTCTTCAACCTGGCTACTTCCTCCTGTAGCTCTCCCACCTGCCGCCTGAGAGATTCCACCAGCAGGCACCTCTCTCACTGGATGGTTCCCCCAGCCTGGATATCAGTGAGTGGGAATTGCAAGCCCCAGTCCCTGCAAAACCACACCACGATCTAGGTGGAGGCACCCATGTTCAGGCAGCCTGTCTGGCTACAGGCACAGGTGGAGGAGAGAGCAGTAGTGCTGGCACAGGTGTTGCCAGTCTTCCTAACCATCATAGGCCTCCCTCTGTCAAACTCCCTCTTAAACTCCCCGTCTGCAGCTCCCTGTATCATCTTCTCTCCTTCATCCCTTTAATCCCCTTTTCCTCTGCCCTTCCCATTCTCCTTTCAGGGCCCCCTCCCCTATAACCACCACTAATGTTCCCTCCAATTTTTTCCATCCAAATAAATTTTGTTCTGTGCACCAAGGCATGTGCAGATGTGCACCACCAATAGAACCAGAGGCTGCCGGCTGTGGGGGATCACGGCACTCTGCTAATCAGCTGCTCAGCACCTGAATCACTCATGGGCAGCCACCCAAGCACTCAACTGACAGGGAACACAGACCACCAGCCACTAGCATAGATTCATAACTCAGTAGTGTGCGAACATTACACTCGTTGATATACTATGGAGCAGTGCATCAGGGCAGGGGAGGGTCAGTTGTGCACACTCTCATTCTATGCTTATAGGGCCCCGGTTAGCTGCCACCCTTGTCACATGGGCCTTCAGTGGCTCAGCCCTCCAGCCATGCCACATAAAGTCAGCATGGGAATGAACAAACCCATTCTGGGATTAAAAGGATCAACAGAGTCTGCCCCTGAGCCCTTGCTAAAATTTGTTGCCCTGTCCTTGGGCTCAGTCTTTTGCCCCTTCTGGGGCTATCTTTGTGCCCATGTCTGGCCTCGTATAGAGCAGTGCTCCCAGAGATTTCTCCCAGTAGGACCATGGCCTTTAAGAGTAGATATTTGCATGGGACATCAGAACCACTAACGTTGGCCTTACTCCTTGTGGTGGGGTACACCAGGCCCCTGGAGGGCCCTTGAACCTTCACTTCGGCCTCTAAACTAGCTTTATCCCTTTCTCAGAGCACAGGCTACTAAGGAGTTGGGCTTGCACAATACTCTGGGTCCAACTCAGGGACCCTATAAATAGCAGCCCCATGTTGCTTACTGTAATAGTTGCTGCTGCTATTTCCTGTGCCACCTCCCATCTGGCTCCTGCTGCTTCACCCTGACCTCAGGGCTCAAGTTCTTCCTCATAGAATGCCAATGTTGTCAGAACCCATCTTCTGGTTCTCCCTCGAATTCTCTTCTGTGCTTCCCTGGTGCCAGCCAGAAACTGACTTATAGAGGCCCAGCAGCCCATTTTAACTGAGCCTGCTGAGCTTTGATTGGCTACTTCCCTGCAGCCTGTCTAGGCAGGCCTGGAGGACCTCTTTTTCTGGGTTGGCGTGTGGCAGGACAACAAGGCCTTCAGCAGTGGGCCTCAAATGTCCTGGTGTACCCCATCACAAGGAGTAAGGCCAACTTTAGTGGTTCTGATGTCTCATGTAGATATCTACTCTTAATAGTCCATGGTCCTACAGGCAGCTGTTGCCCTAAGCAACAGTCTGTTCTTTCTGTATGAGATAGAGCTATGAGGCAGAAGGGATGAACTTTATTAAACACAAAGCTATCATGATTCAGGATGCTCAGGTATACCCAATCTTTGAAAGGTTCCTGGATTTCGTGGAGGAGCATCTTAGTTTAGAATGGCCTATTGCCATGACTGGAGTCTACTAGAAACAGGCAGTCCCTGAAGTGTTTGAGTCTGTGTGATGGACTATACCCAGGCATTTATATCCTACACACGATTGTAATAATTCTGGTACAAGCATATCTTATAGGGTATAAAAAAACTCATAATTTGCAGGTCAGTATAGTCCTGTAAAATAAGTGTGGCAACATTGTATGCTAAGTTATAAGACTTCCCTGTATGATGTTGTTAATGTACATTCCAAACCCCAACCTTGCCCAAAAAGAATTTGTCAGAAAAGGCCTGAACAAAGGAATTTACACTTTGCATAGTTTGCATCAAAGTAATAAACAGATTCATCAAGCAAGGAGAGAAACGAAGAAAACTCGAACAGGTGAGAATGAGCAAGAGGGGAGCATTCTTCCCCACTGACTCTTTCCTGACAGGTGCCCAGCTGAGTATGTTTTTCTAGAGGAGGACTGAAACTATAAAAAGGAGGGACAAACAGTCCAAGGGACCTCCATCTCACTCCCTGATTACTGCAAATAGGAGTTGGACTGTGTGGGAGGGGTCCTGTCCTGAGAATTCAGTTAGTAATCTACTGGAACTCTAATGCAGTTTGTTTTGTTAGGCATTAGTAAATGGGGCTGGACATGATGACCTCCTGGATTCCCTTCCAGCCCTAGGATTCTATGGTTCTATGAAATAGCCTATCTTTGTTTTTCTTGTAACCATTTCTGACCTCTATGCCTCATTTTGACACTCACTTAAAATCTCTGTCTTGGTAATTAATAATCTTGTTTTACTCTTTTAACTAAGCCAGTGTGTTTAAACTAAAGAGTCTGAATAACTATTAGAAATAATCAGCTGGCCTAAGGAGTTAAAATGGCTTGGACAATGCAGGATATATGTTTTGGGAGAAATCTGGAACTGGAGGTGTGTTGGGGTTACCCAGTAATATAACCAAGGCTGGTGAGAGGCACAGTGTAACCCAGGAGGGGGTAGTTAACCTGCAGATACACACAGATATGCAGGATGTGGCTTGCATGCTGGAAGGCTGTTTGTGAGTGGCCCAAGTGGGAGCTACTTCGCCAAAGCTTTGTGAGGCATCCTGAGTTGCCAGGCAGAAGTGTTAGAGCCTCCCTGGTCTGGACCATACCCATGTGTCACAACGTCTTTTGACTGTACGCAGATGACTTATACAATAGTCATTAAGGAAATCAAAATTGAAGAGGTATCTTTAAGGGTTTAAACCCTGACCCAGCAAAGCACTCATTGGGATGCTCCTGTGTTTAAATTAAACATGTGCTTAATTGCTTTCAAGGATTAGAGCCTTACAAGGGGAAAAGCAAAAGTGTTCATGAAAATACATGAGTTACTCAAGGCAACAGGATGGCAGCCAACACCAAGTCTTGAGTGGTCTCTGAGGAATGAAAGATGATCAGGTAATTAGCAGAAAGTGCAGGGTGAAATTTTGAGGGTTTCATGGTATTTGAGTGGTACCCAGGCCTTGCATTGGCCCTTAGCACACAGTTAAATTTCACCCATCATGTGAACAGCAATGTAGTATGAGACAACTCAAAAGAACATTGGCTTAGAACTTCCACGTCAAAAACTGTTACGTTCATGATCATGGCAGATTGTGAGAGTAAAGAGTCACATGCGTCTGTGGGGAAAGAACAGGGAGCTGATTCTAATCAAGCTGCCCTCTCAGTGGTGCTGAGGAGTGGAAGGGGTCTGTGCCTATATAAACCAGGCCAAACTCATTACAGAAAGAGAGGGAAGGAGGTTGCAACAACCTAGAAGATTGGAAGCCTAGAGTAGTACCTGCAGGTCGGGGAAGAGCTCCAGAAAGGAGAAGAGAAAAAATAACTATAGGGGAAAAAGGTACTGTGCTTGGGGAGAGTTGGTCACAGGCTAAATCTGCTTCCCCAGTCAATTATGGATTTGTCATAGAGATATAATAGTGTGACAGGTCTAATGACTTCAGGTTCTAGATGATGATCAACTAAAATTATGATGCATAGTTTTAGAACTGTTACTATGTATTCATCAGCTCTGTGTGACAGTTCCCCTCCATGCTTTATAAAAATTGGCTTATGGATATAAATATGCATAACTTGGAGAGTCTTTGGACAAAATACCTCATGCAACCTATCAGTTTTAACATTAGAAACTGCTGGAAATGTATATTCTATTTTGAGCAAGTATCATTCTTTTATGTGAAGTTAGAATACGAAATTTAAATCTGTTTATAGTTTTAAATGTGCTGATGAGCGTCATTACTTCTCACCCCAGAAATCTACAGACTGGGTGATCAACTTAGTGATTTGTAAACAGCCTTGTAAGTCTACTGTAAATCTAGTAGATGGTGGTGCTAGAAAGATATATGATGATAGCACCCGGTACTGAAAGTCATTTTGATCCAGTGTTTTTCCGTGGGAAGGGGGATTATAGAACAGAGGTTCCCCAGCCCATGGGAATAATTTATTGTCCTCAGTCTGTCTTGGAATTTGCCTCACACCCCCTAAGAGGAAACAGAACTATGAAAGACTCTTGATCCAAATCAGAGAGAAAAAAAAACAGGTCCAGTTTGAAGATTTTACTTGACATGAGAAAAGCTCTTTAGAGTAATAATCTGTGTGCAAAAAGTTCCTTAGTGAAGTTAGAAATAGTGATGCATTTTCTTTTCATTTCAATTTAACAACTTATTTTGGTCTGTCTGTTTTACTTATAACCACTTGAATCTTATTGTATATGCTTAATAAAAACTCTTTTGTTTATGATCAAGTCCAGTGTAAATAATTATTGTCTGGGCAGCACCACTCCCTTTCATTGAGAAAGGGACTTACCTAATGAGCCCTCTCTGTACAAATCTTTTATACAGAGAGGGATTCACTTGGGGGGGTCTGAATTCCCAAGTGCTGTGTCCTAAAGCTGATATCATGTAACTGGAAGGGACCTTGTGAGGTCATTGAGTCCAGTCTCATACACTCACAGCAGGACCTATTGCCATCCTGGACAGAATTTTTTGTTTTAATCTAACCTGCTTAAGATGCTTGAAAGGGCCCATCAAGGATTGAGCTGATAATACTGGGTTTATAAGGCCAATGCTGTAACCACTGAGCTATCCCTTCCCCCTATAGGTGCAGCCTCCCAGAGCTGAAGTAAATCAGGGTTTCAGGGGAGGCTGTGAAGCCCCAGAGAGCAAGAAGGTGGTATCAGTGGCATGATCAGCACATGGGGGGAACAATCCCAAGGGGTCTTCTGAGATCACTTCCCTTCATGCTCTATTCCTCACTTGCCCTTTTTTTTTTCTATGTGTTAGTCAGCATAGGCACGAACTCTGCCGCTGATCCAGGGCTGCAGCATCCACAGGAAAATCCTGTCCCATCACAGTTGATCAGTGACACTCTCCCCTCCCCCCAACCAGCTGTTTGGCAGCTCAAGGAGGGGTTTGGGTATGGGCGGAGAGCCGTGATCAGGGCCCTTGAGGAGGAGGTAGAGGAGGAGTGGGAAGAGGTGGGACAAGGGTGAGGCATTGGGAGAAGAAATGGAGTGGAGGCAGCACCTTGGGGTGGAGAGGTGGCGGAGCACTCCTGAGAAATCTAAAAGTCTGCATCTGTAGCAGTCAGGTTATCCTCACTGATCACATTGTAACTTCTTGGCACATATATACAGAGAGGTGAGATCAGTGGTTCCCAACCTTTTAGCTAGTGCAGACCCCAATTGCCCCCCACAACTGTTCACAGACTCCCACCAAAGTCAATTCTATTTTCTATGATTATTTTTACTTATCTTTATTTTTTTTTCCACAGGCCCCGTGCAATACCCTCTCAGACCCCCAGGAGTTTGTGAACTCCAGGTTGAGAGCCATGGGTTAGATAAAAATAAAATAATCTTGCTAGAGGGTTGCATTGTAATCCTACTTCATTTCTTAAAATTCAGAACAACCCAAAACCAGAGAAAGATGAAACAGGCTGAACCTTCAAATAGGAACATTCAAATACCGAGATCATTCAGTCTAGGCAGGCTGACTGACATCCGGGAGACCTGTATTTGCACAGAACTCCCATTCTGCAAGCATGATGAGGAAAAAAACCTGAAATGTAAAGTCACAGCTGATGATTTTAGCACATTTTCACTACCCCAAAGAAATCGGTGAATCATTCCCCTTTCCAACAGCCCAGCAGTAACTAAGCTGCACAACATGCCCAACACAGCCATCTGTTTGGACTTGGTTTGTACCGACAGTCGGCAGAGGACTTGTAGCTGAGGGGGTTGAGTAAGCAGAGAACGGTGGGTGGGGAGTGAAAGGGGCCATTTGATAAAGAAGAAAAAGCCCATGCAACACCACAGAAGGAGATGGGGAGGATGGAAAATTCCCCTTCATAATTAATAAATGAAGAATATTGTTGTTAATCGATGTAGCTGTGAAGAGAATATTGATCGCAGCTGCATGCTATTTTTTGTGCAGCTTAGATTTTTACACCTCATTTAGAGCCAGGCCTCTCTGGGGAACTCTTAAAACCAAAAGATATTTGCAAGAGTCCAAAGGAAAGAGAAGAAAAATGGAGGAGAGGGGGAGATTAATTATTGCCAAAGCCAAAGAATTATGTTTGTGTCTCACTGCGGCTGAGCGTAGCCCTGATTTAAATATTTGATTAATACTGGATTATAGCAGCAGTTGATAAGTTATCTCCTTGCTGGTCATTTAGTAAGCAAGCCTGGAAACATTAGGAACATTTTTAATAATAATCTCAGGAAATTATGTTTATTAAGCAGATGGTTAGCCCCTTTTGAATTGGCCACACACAAATGTTCAGGGGTGAGAATATGTACATCAAAAATTGTGTGTGTGTGTACTGAGGCAAAAACGGATTGAGTTCTCCAAGGTCACACAGGAATGCAAGGCGAAGCTGGGAAACAAAACTAGAATGATAGACAAAGAGCGAGGATATTATAGTTATGTGCAGTGCTTTTTTTGTGCTGGTACTTGCTGGTACTGAGTACCAGCACCTTGGCAGCCCCAGCCAAGGAATTGGCTGGGGGCGGGGGTGGGGAGCTGGCTGAGTACTGGCTCCTCTTTTTTTTCTTATTTTAGAAAGGCACTGTTTGTATGTGTGTACGTGTATATACACACATGCACAAAAATGCACTAGCAGATTTACCTGGCATTGCTTTGGTCCTTAACTAACTTTTTAAAGAGGAAAATGTACATATTTATTTAAATGATTGTATTTTTCATTTAACACTGATTTTTATGAAGTTAATTTTTAATTTGAATTTCTTAATAATACAGATTTTTAATTATTTTCCATTTTATTTTTTTAGTATTTTCTTAAAATGAGAATTCCACCAATTCTTTTCTTCATCCCTGTAAACTCTTATCATTTGCTATGTTTTAACAAAAAAGGGTTATAGTCAAGTTGGATTTCAATAACATTTTCTTCTAGTTTGCACATCTAAAGTATTGAGTAAGCTGTGCAAAAGAGAACACTATTCCAAATGTCTCTATTTTCTCCCTTTGCAGTAGGGTTTATTGGGAAGCAGGCCTGTTCCAGTTTCATCCTAGTTTTGGTTCCATCTCTTTCAATATGTTCTTTGTTATGTTGATTCTGAGTACTATATTTGATGGTGATTCTTTTTCTTTTCTATTTGGTTTTATAAGAAACAATCCTATTCCAGGGACATCTCATTTTTCTGGCATGACCAAATGCTTACGTTGTTTTAAGTTATGATCATTGGAAGCTGCATACCAAATATGGTGGTCCTAGCTCTTCATGTTTAGGAGGAGTTCTTAGACAGACAGACAAACTCTCTTCAGTACATACTATATATCTATATACACTGTGTCTATACTTTCTCTATCTAGCTATCTCTTTAATGCTCTGAGTTCAATTCCTGGTTCTGCAATGCCTGTCCTTGTGATGCTGGAAAAGTCACTACCTCTCACTGTGCCTTGGGGTACAACTACACTGCAAAAACCCACCACGGTAGCAAGTCTAATAGCCCAGGTCGACTGCCTCAGACTCACAAGCGCACACTACAGGGCTAAATATAGCAGTGTGGACATCTGGGCCCAAGCAGAAACCCAAACTCTGAGATTATAAAATGAAGTTTCCTTCTTTTATCAATTGTATTTTCTTTTGTCTGTTTAGATTCTAAGCTCCATGGGACCCAGTCTATTTGTACAGCACCTTTCACAATAGAGAACCCAGTTTAGTTGAGGCCTCTATTCACTACTGTAAAATTAATAACAATATTAAGTCTATAAGCCTGGTTGAATGTGTTACATTTTCTTTTAGTGAATATCTCACATGCTAGATAACAGTCTACTACTTCTACCAGCTTGCAAAGTTACTTCTTAAGCATGGTTAGTACAAGTCTAAGCTTTTTGGTGCAGAAGAACCCTGTAAGGGGGTAGAATGGCCACCCACTGACCCAAAAGGGAAGGGATATCCCCCTCTCCCCTGGGGCCATTTTGTACTGAGCCTGGCTCCTCCCAGTCACCTGACTGGACGTCAGTAGGTGGTACCAGGACTACAAAGGCCCAGACTGAGGACTCAGTTGAGGACCAGCCTCCCAAGGAACCAGAGGGCTGTACAGAGCTCCCTGCCTGGGAGGTAGAGAACCAGCTGAGACCTGGATTGGGCCAGCTAGACCCCTGCCAGTACTGGCACCTCTTGGACCTCACTGGAACCTCCCTGCAGAAGACCAGTCAGACCCAGAGGATGGACCTGAGTACCAGCCTCAGCCTGCACCCTGAGGCAGTGGGACCTACCAGCCATGCAGGCCTGTATCGGGCCACCTGGACCTCAGCCAGACCTGGAACTCTGTGAGCTCTGAGAGATTGACTGGACACCAGGGATGTGCTGAGGGGCTGGGGGGAGACTGGGAGTGGCCCAGGGAATAAGAGAGGACTGTTAAGAGTCTCAGTTTGGTGTATTGCGGTGTGGTTTCCCCCAGTCCTCGCAGCTGACTGAGCTGCTGTGACCAGGGCCATTGGGCTGGGATGCAGTGGAGTGGGTGACCCTATGCCCCCAACCCCCAGCTGGGTGGCAGTCTCTCCCCCTCCGCCAGCACAGGTGAAGTGTCTGTGTCTGTCTCGTGAACTGTGTGTGTCCCTGCCCTGAGCTAGGGTTGGGGCTCTCCTGAGACTGTTGACTTGTTGCCCTGCCCTGCATTAGGGCTTGTGCCATCTGTGAAGTGGTTGTTGTTCCACCCTGAGTTAGGGCCGGGGCTCATGGTGAACTGATTTGCTGCCAACCCTGAGCTAGGGCCTGGCTTTCCTGAGACTGCTTGGTGGCTGCCCTGCCCTGAGCCAGGGTTTGGGCCCTCCCAAAGCTGCATGTTTTGCTGCCCTGCTCTGAACTAGAGCCTGGGCACATTGAGCATGTGTGCGTGCTGCCCTGCCCTAGGGTTAGGCTCTGACTTGAGGTAATTTCCCTAGCACCCACCTGAATTAAGGCTGGTCTTATAAACTGCCACCTCTCACCCACCTGAGGCCAGGTGGAACTCAAAGAACTAGGGAGGAGCCCCTCCTGCAAGCCCAGATGGCTACAAGCCCACACCAGCTTCTGCCATGAATGAGCTGATGACATAACCACATTGGCAGGCAGCACTAGCATGCTTTTAGTCCCTCCATGGGCTAACCAGCAGAAGAAACGTGACATTTTTAGCCAGCCTGTCACTTATCAGTAGCAGTGGATGTGGCCTACTGGTGCATATTTCATGTGCTGTTTCATGGACCCAGTTCACTCTTAGACCCAGTTTCCCAGAGAGCTGATGCCAGTTCAGTCCCAGTGGTGGTAGCCTTGGGAGTGCTAGTGTAATCCGTCACCCCTAAACCAGGATGATCCTTACAATGTTGGCTACCAGCAACCTGTCTACTCTAGGGTCAGGCTGTTCCAAAGGGACCAGTGGTTTTGTGTGTCTCATTTTGTCAGGGGGTGGGGGCTGCAGCATGTCGGAAAGCCAGGGTCCTTGACAATGTCGTTACCCTTTGAGCACCCACAACTGGAGGCCTCACCTCCCAATCTGGAAAATATCATGTTGCAAACACTGGGTTAACAAGGGTGGGGAATCATCAGGAAATGTCTCCATTGTAGCCAGGGTCTGTGAGTCTGTTTGTTGGGGAGAAGGGACCAGTGCCAGTCCATATCAGGGCTGGTAACACATTTTGCCAGGCCCTGGGCAGTGTTGATGAGAGGGAGAGGGCTTGGCTCCAGAGCCCTAGTGAGTGGCAGGGAATTGGGCAGAGGGATGAGGCTAGCAGCAGCCAGCCCTCAGTGTCACCTGGGTTGTCTCACCCGGGTGTCAGCAGAGATTTAAAGGGCTGTATATATGTGTGTGTGTGTGTGTGTGTGTTTGCGCACACATAGTGCAAAGGATGTGTTAAAAAGCACATTAAAATGCTGCCCAAGAGCAGCTACATGCCCAAAAGTATCCCAGTCCTCGAAGGCCGAGTCAGCCAGAGCTCCCTCAGATGTTGTGATGCTCTTCAGGGCAAGGTGGTAGCCCAGATCTGCCCTGAGCTGCCCCCTTCCTTGCTTCCCATGGGCCCTGTGGTACGCTGGGGCTTGCTGCCTTATCTAAAGTGCCACCCAGTGCCTCCCTTGAACCCTGCGGGAAGAAGGGTGTGAGACCCACCATTTCATTGTGGCCACCTCGACAGGATCAAGGATCAAACACTGGTATGGAGCTAAGGCAGCACTGGGATGCACTGCTGCAGGGACCTGGTGGGAGGGAGCCAACAGCTCTGCCATGAGTAATCCTCCCTTACCGTGGCAGGGGAGAAGGCAGTGCACACTGCCGTGGTCCTCAGGGCAGCAGAGACACAGGTCTGGGCTGTTGGGGTTTCTCCATGGAGGCTGCAGGGCAAAGCCAGACCCTGTGGGTCTCTCAGGCTCCCACCAGGTGCTCTCCAGACCGGTGAGGATGTGAGAGCTATGCAAGATCATTGCTGACTATTGTGGCAGTACTGTCTGGGGGCCTCAACCCAGTCGCAGCCTCCTGGTGCTGGGTGCCGAACCCATGTACAGCAAGTGCCAAGCCCTTCCCTTTGGAGCCCCTAGTGGAGAAGTCACAGCAAGGGGATGTGAGCAAGGGGGGGAAGTATGCTCGGAGGGAGGGAAAATGGAGTGACAAACAGAATGGGGTGCTTTTGCCCAGACTGTGCCTGGTTTTCATCCAGTCAGTGGCTGTGACTGAGTGGCCAAGCAGAGTAGCCAGTGTTAGGTGTTCACAGGTTTGTGGGAGGCAGACACTGACTGGGGGCTGAATGGGATTTTGCCTGGGAGTTGTTCCTTGGGCACCAGGGGAGATGTCACTGAGGTTTTTGGGGAGTGGGAGTGAGCAGCACTGGGCCCTGCCACCAAAATCAGAGCCAACACTGGCCCACTCTCGTTGCTCTCGTCACCTCCATTCAGACATGCGGCCCCCTGCCCTTGGGCTCCACTGAACCCCCATGGCTAGAAAACAGAAGGGCCCTGACTTCCCAGCTGTCTCCTCCCAGAGCTGCAGCAGCTCACTCAGGGACCCCAGGAGGTGTGGAAACCATGAAGAACCATCAGAGCGAGGCTGCTGAAAGGGAGCTGCGTCCTCAGCGCTCCCTCCTTCCTACAGACTTCAGCACAACCCGCGCATCCATCTCCTGCTTCTTCCTTGATAGGCCCTGGTGCTGCAGATCCATGCAGATCAATGCAAAATTAATTAGAGTAATCAACTCAGCTGTACCATGGAGATCATACACGCAGGGTTTTAGGTGACTAATTGGTGGAAGCTGACAGCCAGCGTCCCCAGCGTCTTAGAGGTATTAACACTTTTTTCTCTGTAGATTAATTACCTTTTCCCACCTTCCACTCGATCAGTCCGTTAGCTCAGCGTTGTTTCAGGGGGGTACGTGGAGTGGAGAGAACCGAGGCCTGAGCACGAGGCGCACATGAGAAGTATGCTGGGGGAGGCCGTTTTTTTGCCATTTAGCTGACGTCAGTCACAATAAAGGTGCTGGTCCTTGGGAGGGCAGGCAGACACAAACTGTCCTGAAGTCCTGAAAAAAATCTCCGGCTGGATTCTTAGTCTCTGACCCAGGTCAGCAGCACGAAGGGAACAAAAAGTGGACCTTGGTGGTGCCTAGTCTAAGACTGCAGTGCGCTGCCAAAGTGGCATAAAGGGGGCTTGGTGTGAATGCAAGTGGCAGCCCAAGGAGCATGTGCCTCACTTGCTCTGGGCTCCAGGAATGTGACATGGGGGTGGCACCTTAGAACTACACGGGGAGTAAAATCCAGCCTGAGGAACATCTGAGCATGGGGCTAAAGGACACAGCCTGATATGCAGCCACTGAACAGCACCTTACGCCACCAGTGGCCCCATGGAACCACTGGAGGCAGCTTGCAGAATGCAGAGTGAAGAAATGAGGCCCGTCCCTAGCCAATGTCTTTGGGCTCTGCCCTGGGTCAGGGGATGGTGCAGAAACTGCTTTGCTCTAGGCATAGCCCACAGAGGGACTATGCCTCAGAGCATGCAACTGCATTGCAAACCTGAGCTGTGATTGCTGCATGGGTGATGGATGTACCTGCAGTAGCTTTACCCACCTCTGCCACCTACTTCAGTCCTATGTACTTGATTTGTCTGTTTTTATTGCAATTTCTTTTGGTCCTCTGTACTTTATAAATGTCAGTCTGTATTGGAAATGAAATTGATCTGAAGAAGTGGGTCTGTCCCACAAAAGCTCATCACCAAATAAGTCATTTTGTTAGTCTTTAAAGTGCTGCATTTCTACTCTTTGGTTTTGTTGGCGTACAGACTAACACGGCTGCCTCTCTGTTAGCTTTACTCATCTTAGCCATGAACCGGGACCGTGAAACAGCACATGAAATGTGCACCCCTAGGCCGCATATGCTGCTAGCCATGTTAGCATGACTGAAAGCAACAGTGTAGACATGGACTTCAGTGAAGTCTAGCAACGTTAGTGCAAACCTAGGGCCCCCCAGTGTGATTCTCCAGCCTACGCTGCTGAAGCGACACTGTTTTTAGCCAGGCTAGTCATGGCTGTCTGCCTATGCTGCAATTAACATTGGCTTGTTAGTAGATTTCCTGGTTCCCTCCCTGTTTCCCCTTTACTACCAGGGTGTTAGTAATTTGCTGATACCCACTCTCCTTATCAGTGCAGTGGTGCTAGATGGGGATGGGGCAGGAGGGGAGGAGAGAAAGCAGAGCCTACACCTCCTCTGGGAAGGAAGTAATCAGAACCCCAGGGGTGTAATTGTGTACACGTTCTTGCCACACTTGTACAGCTCAACAAGTGAAAACATGTTGGGAGGTGTTTCATTATGGCCAAAACTATCAAAAGTCATGAGCCCGTTTTATGCCTTCTCCACCCGCACATTCAGAAAAGTCCTGAGGGGACTTAAAACCATGAGATTTTTAACATAGTGAATGTAGGGCTTTTGGTTGGTGTTTGGGATTTTGACCCTGTAGAGTTCACTTTGTCCAACTTAGGGTTTGTCTTCACTGCCTGGATGATCGACACAGCCAGAGTCTATCTTCTGGGGTTCAATTTCACGCATCTAATGGGGATGTGTGAAATTGAACTATCAGGGTTGGCAGTCGACCCCTGTACTCCTCAATATCACAAGGAGTGAGGGAGGTTGAGAGAGTTTCTCCTGTTGACCTCCCTCTGGGAGGACAGTGAAGTAAGTTGATTCTAGCCATGCCACTTCCCTAGCTAAAATTGCTTATCTACAATCAACTTTAATACCTGGTGTAGACCTAGCCTAATGATATATTTTAAATGCAAATGAGATTCTCCCAGAATCACTGAGCTCCAGGAGTGAAGACTTCAAAGAAACATGGAATATCATGAAACTTATCATCAGATTATGAATGTGGGTCACCCAGGGATCTTCAGAAGCTCTCAGCATTGACCTAATTCTGTTTTTGAGCAAGTCACTGTAAATTGCCAGATCCTCTAAGATCTGTTCTGGGGCCAGTGCTGCTCAACATTTGTAACTGATCTGGCAAAGAGAGTGAACAAAGACCCAAGCTAGCTAAGTGGGGGAGGGATAGCTCATTGGTTAGAGTACTGGCTTTGTAAACCCAGGCATGTGAGCTCAGTCCTTGAGGGGCCCTTTCAAGGTTCTGGGGCAATTTAGAGTTAAAAAAAAATTGAGGGATGGTGATAGGTTGTGCTGCAAGTGGAGGGAACTGGACTGGATGACCTCTCCAGGTCCCTTCCAGCCCTGAGATATACATATCCATGTTACAATGGCAACCCAGGAAACTGGATGACGGGGGGGGGCAACAAAATGGCTGATATATTTCAGTGTTGATAAGCGCAAATGAGCGCACATTGGAAAACATCATCTCAGCTGTACATACCAAATGATGGGGCTAAATTAGCTGTTGCCACTCAAGAAAGACGGTGGAGTCATTGTAGATAATTCTCTGAGCACATCCCTACAATGTGCAGCAGCAGTCAAAAAAGCTACCAGGCTGTTAAGGACCCTGAAGAAAGGGATAAATAAGAAAGGGAATGTCAGCATGCGACTCTGCAAATCAATCGCACACCCCCATGGTGAATGCTGCATGCAGTTCTGCTCACCACATCTCCACAAGAACAAAAGTACCAAGAAGGACAACAACAAGGACGGGGTGGGGAGCAGCTTCCGTACAAGGAGAAATTAAGGCAGGGGGCCCTGAACCACAAAACTGCCGGTTTGGGGCCACAGAGATGAGAAGCACACAAACCTTCTCAGCTCCCCCAGGGCCAGTCCCAGCTACCAGCCCCTGCTGCTCCTATGGGCCATAATTTTGGCCAATCAGAGCAGCTGGGGAAAAGCCTCAAAGCAGCACTTCCCTACACTGCCATTCCTCCAGCAGGGGAGAGAGGGAGCACCAGCACACGGAGCCACTTCTCCCCCTGCCACCACAAGGCAAAGCCCAGGGGCTGGACCAGCCCTGGCTTGCCTGACTCCGACCTGTGAGCCTCGGGGCTCCACAGCCCCCACCCGACAGCAGGCCAGATGCTTGCGGGAGGAGCCCCGAGCCCTGATGGTTGGATCCAGGCAAGTTGCTGTCTGGATCCAGCCCTGTTCACCTCAGAAAAGCAACTGTTGAGGGGAGATAGGATAGAGGTCAGTAAAATCCAGACTGGTGTGGAGAAGGTGAAGAAGGAAGTGGTAGTTACCTGTTCACAAAATCCACAGCCCGTCACCCTGTGGCGTTAAGAGCCAGTAGGTTTAAAACTATCACGCGGAAGTATTTCTTCACCCAGCCCATAGTCAACCTGTGCAACTCATTGCCCAAGACGCCAAGAAGACTGAACGCATAACTGATTCAAAAAGACTGGCCCATCACTGGCTGTTGGCCAAGATAGTCGGGCAGGCAGAAACTGAGACTGCAGAACAGGGATGGATCACTTGATAGTTCCCCTAGTCTGTTTATTCCCCTTGCAGTACCTGTGACTGACCACTGTTGGAAGACATGAAGCTGGGCTAGATGGACTGATCCATTACGGACATTCACATATTGCTATGTTCTTTAATCATAAAATTCCCCATATTTCAATGAGAGCCAGAGTTAGGTCACAACTGAAGCCCAAATCTTCCAAGGTATTTAGGCAAGACACTAAATCTGCAGTGAAATCAATGGGAAATACCTCTGGCGCTCAGGAAGGGAGTACATTTGAAAAGCCCATGCTAAAATTGTCTACTAACATGATCAATTTTGCACACGTTGTACTAACATTTTCAATTAATAGATTGTGAAATACAGACCTACTTCTACACAGCACAATGTACTACATAGATGAATTAGGGTTGCTCTGGGAAACTTATCTTTTGTCACTCCCTGACAGGTGTGTTTCAATTCATGAATCTCCTTGCTCCTTTCAAAGTACTGTCTCCAAGACAGGCTTGGATGGGAATCCATAGCTGTAAACCCAGTTGTTGCTATGTTTCACACCACAGTCACTTGGAACAACTACAAGGGAAGCACTCAGATCCCCTTGCTAACAAAAGAACAAGACCCATCACTGACACTAAAGGAGAATCTCCCTTAGCCTTTAATAGGTGGGGACTATGACACATGGGCAGTTCTGATTCTTTCTAGTAGAGGACAGAGCTATGCGTACAGCCCCCAGGAACCAATTCATCACCGTACAATCAGTACAGCATGCTGAATCCTTTCCACAGCACTGTACTGACTAGTCAATCAAATTAGGGACCCCGTTCACATGTTTAGGAACACATTGAGGGACACTTGAATTTTGTGGCATTAGAAATCAGATTTAGCCTACATATTCATCTAGTTTTAAGCTGGACAATCCTATTTTTGCAGGGCTAGTTCCTGTCCATCCGGTTTTTATTTGGTATAATTGTGGATAGATGACAGGTGCCATTTTTCAGAGCATGCTGCCCTGCCCTGCTGGCACTACTTTACAAGCATACTGGAGGAGGTGGAGTGGAATGCCTTGCAAAATGACACACTCCCCATGGTGTGACTTCACACGCACCATGTGTGCAAGATCACACCAACAGAGCTGGAGGCACAAAGGCAGGGACCAATTCACTTGATCCTGGGCATACCTGGATGTCTAGTATTCTGGGGAATATATTCTGCATATTCATCCTGCCTGCACCGGTGAATTTAGTGCAGCGGGTTTGCAACCTCGTGACCCTTGTACTTACAATCTGACAGAACTGCTGTTCCACAGGGCCATGAAATATTACAGCTACAAACAGAAGGACAAATTTGGCTGTATTGTACTACAGTAAATCTGCAGTGACTGTACTGTCATCATTTGATTTACACTGCTGTGTGGTTAGTCTGCTTCTCAGCTTAATTCTTGCTCTAATTCCTTCCTATTCTCTCTTTTTCTCCCAACACTCCTCCCACCTCTTTGCATACCTACCTTTTCAGTACCCTTCCCCTAGTTTTATTCCCCCTTCCATACTGCCTCCCTGGACAGATTCATCCTCAGTTAGAAACCCCCCAGATATTGTGAGACACATAATAAAGTCACGAGAGTTGACAACACTATGTTTCCATCTGATTATAGGGGAGAAAAAGGTGAAAAACAGCCAAAAACAGCTGAAATATAATGGAAGAGAACTGTGTTTTGACATGGCCAAAGCATTTGGGTTGTTTCAAAATGATTGCTTTTGATTTTGAAGCTATCAAAATGTTTGGGATCCTGTGAAACAAATCAAAAAACCATTTTTTCTTTGAGTCAATTAAAAAATTGATTATTTTTTGTTGAGCGAGAATTGGATGCTTTGATTTTCTTTTTCAGTTCAGTCCCCAAACCAAACAAATGCCACTGTTCTCTCAGTTCTGTGCACCAGACAGCCCTTGCCCTTTTCTAATTCACATGCTGCCGGATTTTTGAAAGGACATGGGCCAGATTTTGAAGGATTCAGCACCTACACACAGGGCAGTTTTTCAAAAGAGCACAATTCCTGTTTAGGCATCTCAATAAAGGCTGATTTGCAGAAGGCCTCAGCACCTAGCAGATTCCATGGGGACCTGTATGGCCAGAAAAAATCTCATTACTTATTAATAAGTCTAAATGACCAATCCCTCCCTTCCAGAACACTTCACCTGGAATGAAGGCTTTTCACCCTCGGTGAAACTTAATACTACCTAATTGATTAAAATGCGGCAATAAATATTTTATGAGACTTTGAAAATTACTTCCAGAAAATTTCCTCTGCCCCACTGTGGGACTGGACCTTCCAGTTCTCATCATCCACACAGCCTTTCTCTCCCCTTAGTGTTTCTCCATCACCATCTGCTAGTACTTGCTGGGAATTTTCCCACCAGAAAATGGTAATTTGTGCAGAAAGTGGGACACACTGGGACTGGGGCATTCTGGAAAATTCCACTTTGGAAGACAAGAAGTGGAATTTTTTTGAAAATGTCCCATCCGTGGAAAATGTCCCATCTCAGACTTTTCCTTCTGATCCAGCCATTCCCAGTAAAACTGGTTGAAATTGTAATTACACAGCATTGTTCAGGGTTGCTGGATTAGACCTATGCAAGTGTGTGAAATGGTCACAACAGAAGATGAACGTATCTAACATATTTTTACTTATATTAACTAGCATTTCAGCGTAGGCTGAACCTCTCTAGTCCGGCACCCTCTGGACATGACTGGTGCCAAATGAGAGAATTTGCCCAGCATTTCCAACACATCCACTGTTTACTGAGCTCTTAGAAGCCATGTAGGGGTAAATTACAGCTAAATAACAGCACCGAACACTGAGAGCCAGGATTGGTGGCTGGAAACAAATGTTACGGCACCATGGGAAATTTGGTCACACCCATGATAAATGGTTGTGGGGGCTAATTAAAATCATTCTGGATTACAGATGTTGCCAGACAAAAGAGTTCCAGACTAGAGAGGGTCAACCTATACTTTGTTACAGTCCCTGCACCAAAGAGCTCACATATAAAAAGACAAGACAGTCGATATAGACTATTGTGCCCATTTTACAGAAATGGAAATGAAGCACAGAGAGGCTAAATGTCTCAGCCATGGTCATACAAGTAGTTTGTGCCAGAGTCAGAAACCTGGCCCAGATCTCCTACACTTTAAGGCCAGAAGTGTCCAGCGTCATAGGCAGCAGGTATAATAGGCCAGGGGAGGCTAAGCCTCTCCTAGCACCAGACACCTGGGTCTCATCTTGTCCTTGGTCCATCCTTTCCCTCTAGTCCCACTGCCTTCTGCTGCCTAAGTTGCTCCTCTCCTATGCTTCCCTCCCTGCTGAGCTCCCTTCCCTGCTTGCCATGTTCCTGCAGGTGTTGAGGGTCTCATGGTGTGTGGGGGGACAGCAGCATTGGTGGGGAGGGGATGGAGAGAGGGAGGGGTGTGGAGCAGAGCCAGGCAGGGCTGTTGATAGGCCAATGGGTGGAAGAGGGAGGATGGGAAACCAGCTTCTCCCAGGAAAAGCTTCCCCATCACCCATGAGCATCACGGTCATCCAGTCCAGTGGTCTCCAACCATTTTACGACCGAGATCTCTTTCTGAATTTAAGGACATCCCAAGATATATCCCACCCTTGAGGGCCTGCCCCTTCCCTGAGGCCACACCCTGCTCACTCCATTCCTCGCCTCCCCCTGTAGCTCACGCTTCCCCACCCACTTTAAGTGGGCTAAGGTAGGGCAGTGGGGTTTGTGAGGGAGTGTGGGGCGCAGGATGGGGCATGGGTGCTGGCTCTTGGAGGGAGTAAGGGTTGGGAAAGAGGACTGAGGTGCAGGAAAGGACTCAGGGCACAGGAGGACATATTTATGCTACCTTGAGGGGGGTCAGGGCTGGGACCCAGCATGCATGAGGGGGTGTGGGATGCACAATGGGGTGCAGGGTGCTGGTTCTGGAAAGTGCCTGGGGCTGCAGCAGGTGCTGAGGGTGCAGGGAGGGGCTCAGAGTTCTAGCAGGGCTGGAGCAGGGATTTGGGGTGATCACTTGGGGTGGGGGCTCAGGGCTGGGGTAAGATGCAGGAAGGGGTCTGGATTGTTGTCTTCAGGAGGGAACTGGGGATTGATGTATGGCCTCCTGCTGGGTGGTGCTTACCCTGACTAGCTCCAGGCTGGTGGGGCACCCCCATGTGACACTAGGGGTGGAGGGGCACATGACTTCACACACTGCCCCTCTCTGCCAGCAGTACCCCTGTCAGTTCCCATAGGCTACAGCTCCCAGTTGGCAGCCAGTAGGACCTGTGGCAGGAGGTGCTTGCAGGCAGGAGCAGCATGCTGAGACTCCTGTCCTTGCCCTCCCCGCCATCCCCACACATACCTAGGGCTGTAAAGCTGCTTCTGTGACTGGGCCAGCTGCAGGGCTGGGGGTCCCTGCTCAAACTCTGGCGATTGCAATGATCTGGGAGTCTTCCCATGATCGACCAGTTGATCACGATCACACACTGACCTAGTCTGATCCTGCACAGCCTCAGATCATGATTTAATGCCTTCAGGTGACCAGCCTACCTTCATTTAAACCTTCAAGTGACCTGTGCCTCATGATACAGAAAAAAGGTGAAAATCCCCCTGGGAATTCCTTCCCAACCACCAAGTGAACAGTTAGACCCACTGAGTCCCAGTCCAGTCTTGCTATCGCAAGGTTCCTTCCTCATTTGCTTTTGCCATGGAGCACGTGACCTATGAGGAGAGGCTGAGGGATTTCGGCTTGTTTAGTTTGCAGAAGAGGAGAGTGAGGGGTGATTTGTTGGCAACCTTCAACTTCCTGAAGGGAGGTTCTAAAGAAGATAGAGAGAGGCTGTTCTCACTGGCAACAGATGACAGAACAAGGAGCAATGGTCTGAAGTTACAGAGGGAGAGGTGTAGGTTTGATATTAGGAAAAACTATTTTACCAAGGCCGTGTCTACACTAGCCCCAAACTTCGAAATGGCCACGCAAATGGCCATTTCGAAGTTTACTAATGAAGCACTGAAATGCATATTCAGCGCTTCATTAGCATGCGGGCGGCCGCGGCACTTCAAAATTGACGCGCCTCGCCGCCGCGTGGCTCATCCCAACGGGGCTCCTTTTCACAGGGACCCCGCCTACTTCGAAGTCCCCTTATTCCCATGAGCTGATGGGAATAAGGGGACTTCAAAGTAGGTGGGGTCCTTTAGAAAAGGAGCCCCGTCGGGACGAGCCGCATGGTGGCGAGGCGCGTCAATTTCAAAGTGCCGCGGCCGCCCGCATGCTAATGAAGCGCTGAATATGCATTTCAGTGCTTCATTAGTAAACTTTGAAATGGCCATTTGCATGGCCATTTCGAAGTTTGGAGCTAGTGTAGACACGGTCCAAGAGGGCAGTGAAGCGCTGGGATGGGTTACCTAAGGAGGTGGTGGAACCTTCCTCCCTAGAGGTTTTAAGTCCTGGCTTGACAAAGTCCTGGCTGGGATGATTTATGTTGGGTTGATCCTGCTTTAGGCAAGGGGCTGGACTTGATGACCTCCTGAGGTCCCTTACAGCCATAGGATTCCATTTTGTTCTGAATTCAAACACCTGGCCCATTTTGTTAAAAATCAAAATGAAACCCATTTCCTACCTTAGATGAGGGAGGGGAAAAGTGTCTTTTCCAGGACTAATTCCTCCCTTTTCTAAGTGACTTGAAAATTAAAAAAGACAGTTTACAAAATGTATTGGTAATTTTTTTTAAAGCAAAATGATGACATAGTCAGATTTTACAGGGCTTTGTTTTATATTATACTGCTTTTGTGGATGTCATAGGTTTAAACGTTAATGTTAGGCTGAGGCCCTGAGGAAGGCTGATCTAGTAGGTAAAGTGCTTAAGCTGGTTGGAGAGGTTAACATATACTTTTTGTCCTCTGCCACAGACTTTCTGTCTGACCTTACTCATGTCACTTAGTCTTCCTGGTCCAAGCCCTTGAAGGCATTTAGTCATCTAGTCCCCTCTGAAAGTTAGGCATATAAATGTCATGTATCTAACATCTAACTGTGCCATGAAGCCTCTATGGGCTCCATACCAGTCTCAATCCTGGATGAAGGAGGAGGATTGGTCAGATGATTGTCAATGCACTGACCATAAAACAACAATATGAATGATATCAGTACGACTAAATGATAAAAGATGCCAGCTCGGTAGTTGCCCAGATAAACAAGGTCCGTGACACCAACTGAGCAATCAGAGTTGGGTCCATAAGTTGGCTACTGAAAGAAAATTACAACTAACAGATATGTTATCAATTAGAACACGGAACATCCAAACACTGTGGGCAATTGGAAAATTAGAGCTGCTTCAGAAGGAGATGGAGAGATATCGATGTGATATACTTGGACTGGCAGAGATGCATTGGACAGCATCGGGAGAGATGTGTGGTTGCAAAGTCATTTGGTCAGAAAACGAAACGAAGCATGAAGCAGGAGTTGGATTCCTTCTTAGCAAAACAGCTAGAGGAGCATTATCAGGATACAAACCAATGAGTGGAAGAATGATGGTAGCGAGAGTCAAAGCAAAACCCTTCAACGTCTCAGTCATTCAGGTGTATGCACCCACGTTGGACAGTATGGAGGAAGCGATTGGGTTATTCTATAAAGAGTTGACAAAGACGGTGGAGGACATACTGAAGAAAGATGTGTTGATCGTTGGAGGAGATTGGAATGCAAAGGTTGGAACAGATAACGAAGGTTGGGAGAGAGTCATGGGAAGGTTTGCATATGGAGAAAGAAATGAACAAGGTGAGAAACTACTAGAGTTTGCTACGGAGCACGAGATAGTGATCTGCAACATGAGATTCCACCAAAAGGATTGTAGAAGTGGACATGGTGATCGAATGATGGGAAGTCCAAGAACATGATACAGATGATTTTGATAAGAAGATGGGTAACATCAGTACAGCAGTGTCAAACTTTTCAAGGAGCAGATATAGACTTGGACCACAGTCTGGTCATCACAAACATCAAGATAAAACTCAAAAGAAAGTGTAAGACACAGTTTAAGAAAAGAAGAGATGTGGTGAGACTAGGAGAGGAAGAAACAGGGAATGCCTACAGAGCAGCACTCGAAGAGAAGATTAAGACTATCGCCACAGAGAAAGACCTAGATAAGAGAGTCGCAGGGATAGCCACGGCAATAGAAGAGGCAATTGAGCAGACTGTTCCACAAGAAGAGAAGATCAATAAGAAGTGGATGACTCAGGAGACACTGAAGGTGGTTCAAGAGAAGAGAGCATTGAAGATCAGAAGAGTTTTTTCAGAGATGGCGGAACAGCAATATAGGGTGAAATGCAGCCAGAAAGGAGAAGGAGAAATGGTTAGCGGAGCAGTATGAAGATATAGAGAGGTATTACAACAAATGTAAGATGAGGGAGGTGTATAAGACAGTTAGGAATATTAATAGGAAATGGCAGTCAAAGCAGATGGCAATCAAAGATAAGAACGAAGAAGTGCTCATGAACAGGGAGAAGATTGTGCAGCGATGGACAAGATATTGCACCAATCTATATGAAGTACAGTTGGACCCGAGTGTCTGAGAGAGATTGATTGAAGAACTGAAAGAGATATCTCCCCCAAGCATCGAGAAGGAGACCGATATTTCGAAGGAGGAAGTAGAAAAAGCAGTGAAACGACTAAAGAACAACAAGATCCCTGGAAATAAGATCACTGGACAGACGATCAAATACGATGGAGAAAGCATGATTCAGGAAATACACCATGTAATATAGCATGGAAAGAAGGGAAGGCACCTAAGGAATGGACAAGATCCATGCTAGTGACGATACACAGGAAAGGAAGTACATTAGCATGCAAGAACTACAGAATGATTGCCCTAACGAGTCATCTAGGCAAGGTGCTGATGATGATACTGAAGGAGAGACTAAGATAGCAGATAGAAGAACATATAGCAGATGAGCAAGCGGGGTTCAGAAAGACAGAAGTACCATACAGCAGATATTGGCACTAAGACTGATAGCTGAGAAAGCTTGATGAAAGAACAAGAACATATAGACTTGCTTCGTTGATTTTCAAAAGGCATTTGACAGTATAGATTAGAAAGTGATTTGGGCAGTGTTGGAGTCGTACAGAGTGGATAGCAGACTGATACGGTTGTTGAAGGATATCAATGACGATGCGGAGGCAGCAGTGAGAACATGCTGAGAGTTAGGAAGTTGGTTTAAAACAAGTAAAGGTGCAAGACAAGGAGATCCAATATCACCCATTATCTTCATCACGCATCTGGAGAGAGTGATGGACAAGATCAAGGAAGAGGTAGAAGGGATATCTGTGCATGGGAAAAGAATTAACAGCTTGGGGTTCACGGATGATGTAGTTATCATTGAGGTGGATGAAGAGAAGCTAGTGAAAATGGTGCAGGTGCAAAACAAAGAAGGGAATCGGTACGGACTCTTTATGAAAATTGATAAAACAAAAACAATGGCATTTGGAGATAAGGAGATAGGAAGGAAGATCAGTGTAGATAGTGTTGAACTAGAAAATGTAGAGAAGTTCACGTCTGGGGAGCAACATAACGTATGATCTCGATTGTAAGAAGGAAATAGCCACTAGAATAGTGAAAGCAAGAGCGAGTTTGAAGGCGATGGATAAGATCTGGAAAAGGAAAGCGATTAGCTTAGGAACGAAGCTGAGCACCTTGAAAACGTGCGTATTCAGCAGCATGTTGTATGGATGTGAGACATGGGTGATAACAAAAGATTTGAAAAGAAGAATATTGGAGTTCGAAAGGAGTTGTTATAGAAAGATTCTGAGAATAGGATGGATGCAGAAGGTCACCAATGAGGAATTATATAGAAAGATACAGCCGAAAGAGAACTGGATGCACAAGGTTATAAAACGGAAACTACAACTATTTGGGCATATTTGCAGAATGAAGGACGAATGAAAAATCAAGACCCTGGTATTCGGCGTAATGGACGGTTCGAATAGGAGAGGCAGACCTCACAGAGAATGGTTAGATGATATAGTAGATTGGGGCAGAGCTAGTCTACAGAAACGAAGCCACTCTGCGCTGGACAGGAAAGATGGAAAGAAATAGTGAGAGAGGCATTGGAGACAAATGGACGCTGAGCCCATGGTTATTGATGATGATGATGATGATGATGATGATGATGATGACATCTAAAATCTAGGTCTCTGTATGCCTCAGTTTCCCACCTGTGAAAAAGGGATGGTAATTCCTCAAGGGATGTTGTGAAGAGGAACTCATTGAAGACTAAGGAGCTCAAATAGTACAAGACAGATTTACTTTGGACTGGTGTGAAGATGAATGGAAAAATCAGACCCAACACAGAGGGGAGAGAGATACTTGCCATTCAGCATCCAAAGACTGAAACCAGCACTTTATTGTGTTCTCATCCCTAAAATCATTAAAGAGAGAAAAATGTGTTGACCCACACCTACAAAACCCCCTCCCCCCCCTTTAAGTGTCTTCTTATAACAGAGCTTCAGAGAGACAAAGGAGCGGAGAGATGAAACATGCCCAAAGCGAGCCCCACAGCAGCCTGATAGAGAACCACTCCTGGTCTGGCTTTTTGGGTTTCTACAAACCTTAAAAATAACCTGTCGTAGGCTTCCTTTTAGATGGGCCGTACCACTCTATGTTCTCCTGAAGTGCAATGAACATGCAATACATGGATTAGGACAGGTTGAATTATTCATTGTGAATAATTCTTGCTGCCCTTTTCTTGCATTCACGAATCAATCTCAATTTATGCTTCACAGTATTTTTATTTGGGGCCATTTGCCAGCTGGTTGAACACAAGTCTTTCAGCCTATGGATGAGTTCTCTGAAAGCTATTTGCTTTGGTCACTACTGGCTTTCTATTGGTAAGGTGGGATTGGTCAGCTAAGTCACAATGGCATTGGTTTCTGCTTGCCTATTGGATGATGGAAACAAAGAACAGCCATGCGCCAAACATCCACATGAATGAAATGATGTTCATATGTTTGTGAACAGGGGACACTGATGTGTCTGAGTCTAGCAGGATTTTTGAATTTGGAATTAGTTGCAAATATTGTCTGTAGTAGTCAGTAACCTCTAGGGCATAAGCACATGCAAGAACACACACACCTGCACACCCATACTAGATCTTTAGAGAGCATATTGCAGAGTGACAAAATGGGCCAATGCTGACCTAATTTTTGTGTGTGTATAGCCATGTCTACACGTGCACGCTACTTCGAAGTAGCGGCACTAACTTCGAAATAGCGCCCGTCACAGCTACACGTGTTGGGCGCTATTTCGATGTTAACATCGACGTTAAGCGGCGAGACGTCGAAGCCGCTAACCCCATGAGGGGATAGGAATAGTGCCCTACTTCGACGTTCAACGTCGAAGTAGGGACCGTGTAGTCGTTGCGCGTCCCGCAACATCGAAATTGCGGGGTCCTCCATGGCGGCCATCAGCTGAGGGGTTGAGAGACGCTCTCTCTCCAGCCCCTGTGGGGCTCTATGGTCACCGTGTGCAGCAGCCCTTAGCCCAGGGCTTCTGGCTGCTGCTGCTGCAGCTGGGGATCCATGCTGCATGCACAGGGTATGCAACCAGTTGTCGGCTCTGTGGATCTTGTGTTGTTTAGTGCAACTGTGTCTGGGAGGGGCCCTTTATGGGAGCGGCTTGCTGTTGAGTCTGCCCTGTGACCCTGTCTGCAGCTGTGCCTGGCACCCTTATTTCGATGTGTGCTACTGTGGCGTGTAGACGTTCCCTCGCAGCGCCTATGTTGATGTTGAACGTCGACGTTGCCAGCCCTGGAGGACGTGTAGACGTTATTCATTGAAATAAGCTATTTCGATGTAGCGTTCACATGTAGACGTAGCCTGTGTGTGAAATATTGGAAATTTGGCTACACCAAAGCACTGTATTAAATCTTGCCAATGTTTTACCACGCTGATTTCATCAAACTGAGAAGTAAAACTGAAAAAGAAATGTTGAAAACTCTAAATGTTTGTTCTGACCCTTTCAAAAGGAAACATTCCAATTTTTCCATTTGAAACTATTTTTATTTCATTTTACACTAACAATTACATTGCATTATTTTGTTTAAAACCATTCAAAACATCAAAACCATTTTGTTTTTCCTCAAAGAATTTTTCTGACCTTTTGATCTGTCAAAAAATTGAAAAAATTCATTTTCAATTTGACTGCAAAAGATTCCGCCCCCCCCCCACCTCCCGCCCCCAGCCGAATTGCCAGTGAATTGAAAAGGAGTTAGTATTGTGACCAGTGGTGCCTGAAGCAGCCTTTACTGGAAATGACAAGGGCAGGGTAGGCTGCAAAAGGTAGAGCAGATATTCCAAAATTGGTGGGTAACACTGAAGTTAATCTTCTCAGCCAGTCACAAACTGGGCCTCTGATCCTCAGCTCTGACTATCAAGAAGAAAAACAAGTAACTACACAACACCCTATGTTGCATTCCAGTTCTCTGGCTCCCAGTCAGGGCATAGATCCAGTACAGTGAGAAGTTATTTTAAAACTCTGCTCACAGGTACAAAATATTTCTCTGATCCAAAAGGGCACATTACCAGGTCACTATAGGTTTGGATCTTACTCAAAGTATTATGCAGCCAGCCTGTCCTTAGTGTCTAAAACTAATGGTATATTATAAAGAAAGAAAGAAAAAGGAAAAGAAGAAAGATGTTAAATGCTCAAAAAGTCACATACATACAACAACTTTAAAATCCATTTGGGTCCTAGACAGACGCATTGGTGCATATGCTGGTATGAAAGTCCCTTTGGGCCACATCCACAGGTTTGGATGGTTCTTTCAGTCCTTGGTATGGAGCTTCATTTGTAGAAAGGTTATTCCAGTGGTAGGAAGCAGGGTGGAAGATAAATTGGGAAAGATGCAGCTACCTTTTATATTTCTTTTGGTGTGTGGTTCATGAACTTAACTTTGGTTCTTTCTTGATTTCCTCCTTTTCCCTTTATTAAAGGTATGCCATTCAAGCTGACCATGGATGGCAGCTCTTTGTGTGTAAAGAAACACAGCAGCAAGGCTGAAGCATTATGGAGTGGCTTTTACTGCAAATATACCTCATGGCTTTTGAGAAGAACCTCTTAGAAATGAGGGACAATACATTAACCTAAAGAGTGATGGACCATGAAGCAGATGGGGCTTTTTAAGACGTTTTCAGTCCATCACAGAGACACCAGACTCAAAATCCTGGTTTTCAGCTCTCCTGGGCCAGGTGGAAGACGGCAGTGGTTTGCGTTTAATTTGACCAGAGTTTGGTGCGTTTAGATTCAGTGTTTGTTTTCAGCCTGTACTCTGAGAGATTCTGAATTCAGATCTAGACCCGGGATCCTCTGTAACTGGAGGCTGGCAGGGCTTTAGGCACAGGCTCCCAGCACTCGAAGGCTCAGGTGGGAAGTGGATTTTCCATTTTGTGGGAAATGTCTCAATTTTGAAAAAAAAAATCCCTTGCAAAATGGAACAAAACCAAAATACCACTGAAATAAAATTGGCATTTAGCTCAAAACAAAATGTTTAAAAAATTAATTTCAGGCCAATCAAAGCATTGTGTTTGGATAAAATCACAATTATTTCATTTCAGTCTGAACTCTTGGAAACCTTTACTTTTTTATTATAAAAAATAACAAACTTTGTTTCGAAAAGTGGTATCAGTGTTGGGGGGAGGAGACGGGGGTTGAAAAGTTCTGTTCTAAAAATGCTGGTAAGGGGCCAGTCAAAATGCCAACTTTCTTTTTTCAGAAAAAATTTTTGTCAAGACTGACCCATTTTACCCGGCCTTCTGACTGTGATGAAAACAGCATTTTTCATCCCACTGCCACTTTGGTGCAAAACTTCCCACCAGCAGCACTCAGAAGTTCTTAAGAGGGTTCTTTGCCCCTACGCTGGAGGGGCTGGACCAGGAATTCAGATGTGGGATCTCATCCTCCTTTACCTTGCGCCTCATGCTGTCTTTTACACCAGTGCATGGTGAGAGTAACATGCTGTCCTGTGTGAATGGCAGCGTTTTACACCAGCTGTGGCCTGGTTGGTGATGTCTGGATGACACAATGGAAAATCAAAGGCATAGAGTCTAATGCTGTTTCGACAGCTAAGCTGTCACGTCCTTGGGGCTGAGAAATCTGTTAAGTGCTCAGTGTGGATATCCCCCCCCCACATTGTTTATTATTGAAAGTTACAAGAAGCTAAAGACCTCCACAATTATCTGGGAGCCACTTAAGTGCAATTGAGCACCTGTCACTAACTGAATAGGCTGCATCACCCTAATGACAGGACTGGAGAAAAGAGGCAGTTCAGCTGTGATTAGGGGGCCTGCAATTTACTGCTTCACAGCGGCCCTCACAGAGATCTCACAAAGCACTATATATATATATATCTCACAAGATATAGAAAGAGAATGGAGCCAGGGAAATAAAGGCTCCCTATGGCTTCCTGCATGAGCCAGAACTCTCCTATGGGAAATGAACGGATCCTTTGCAGGAAAAGCAGAACTTGCAAAGGTTTGGAGGGTCATATATTATTCCCCAAAGTTCTGACATTAATTCTGATGTCACTTTCCAAAGTGCTGAAGTTTATTCCCAAATTTCCAAAGGTCATTCCCCAAAATTCTAATTTTTCTTTCTTGGAATTCTGATGTTTATCCCTCTGAAGTTCCAATTTTCACTCCCAAAGTTCTGGTGTCTGTCCCCAAAGTTCTGAGGCATATCCCCAAAGGCCCAGTTTTCATTCCCAAATTCCAGCATGCAACCCAATCTTCTCTGGTCTATTTAAGCCCTCTTGACTCCATGAAGCTGTGGGCTACAAATCCATTCAGAAGAACATTTCTTGCATGTTTTCCCATCATTCTTGTCTGCAGCCATGCTGTGAAAAGCATGAAAACAGCCTCTTGCTGGGTATTTGGGGCTTCCACCAGCATCTAGGGAGGAAATAAGAATGAAGAGGGAAAGAGGGGAAGTTAACTGGATTTTTTCAAAACTCAGACATGTTTTCATAAAAGTTGGGGTACACATTTCTGAGGGTGGAGAGGTTTTGCCCACCTGTGCCATATTAGCAATTTGCTGGAGGGTTTAAGGCACCCTGTCCAATTCTTGAGTCATTCCAAGAATAACTCAGGATCAAGCAACTCCCTGCTGCAGTGGAGAGTGGGAAAAGAGTGTGGTGCCTGGCAGGAAAAGATAAAGGAAGGAACCACAAAATATACTGGGAATTTTACAGCAGGTTGAAAAGGATGTTGAGCTTCACTAAAACCACCCACAGGTGTGCCTTGACAACTAAGTGATGGAAATGCTAAGGAGTACGCCAGGAGTGATGTATGGAGTTCACCATCTCAGTATTACTGAGAAGTGGGAGGACATGTCACAAAAGGAGGCCGAACCCATCATTAACATGCAATGCTTTTTTTGTGCCAGTACTTGCCGGTACTGAGTACTGGCCCCTTAGCAACCCCAGCCGCAGGATTGGCTGCAGGGGTGGGGGAGGCAGGGAGCCAGCTGAGTACCAGCTCTTCTTTTTATTTTACAAAAAAGCACTGTTAAAATGTATAAGGTAGGGTTGGAATTAACTCACTCCACCCCACTGAGAAATTTAAACAAGCTCCACTTTAAAAGCCGTTATGTGGTTAGTCCCTCACTGCTCCTGTCAGGAAGCTCCCCCATAACCTCCCTCCTCTGGTGCTTGCAAATCTCCCTTCCACACAGCATGCATTCGTCAAAATGAAACCTTCTGACATTTTCTAAGTGAAACATTTTGACATTTTCCCCAGCATTTTTTTTTGTGAAAATCAACCTCTTCTCTCCAGTCATTTGAGGTTTGACTAAACTGCACTTCCTTCAGCTTTTTTTTTTTTTTTTAAACCAGCTCTGCTAAAACCAGTGCTGGCAGCCAAAGACAGCTGCCATTTTCTCCTTAGACCTGTCACTGGAAACACACATATATGTGCTACACAATTATCTCTGGGGACTTGGTTTTTGTTCTCTTGCAGCTGGAAGACGGAGGTGCCAGAGGAGACCTCCTCCCAGTGGAGTCTTTTGAGGTGCCCTGCTAGTTCTGGGCAACTCGTCTTAACTTACTAGCTCCATTTACATCAGTGGAAACAGGTGGGCACGGTGAGGTGAAACCACACCTCACTGCATCCTTGGACCTGGCAGGCTTCCCACAACACAGGCTGCAGCTGCCAAACAACCTTTGGTCATGACCTGAGGGAGCTGATTTCAATGTTGGCAGGATCTCCTGGGCCAGGGGTCGGCAACCAAAATAGCAAGAAGAGCCTTTTTTATTTATTCAGTTAAAAAAAAATCAATAATTCAAGAGCTGCAATGCATGTGAATATGAGACAGTCCTTAATAAGTAATGTCCAATCATACTTTTTGTAACCCCTATTTTAAGACCAGTGCACGCAATGATTCGTAATGCAATACGTTTTTACTGCAGGACATTCACAAAATTTTTACATATTCTATTTCCTCACACTTTACATCCACATCTACACTACGGTGCTATTTTGAAAGGCAATCTTTGAAAAGCCACCTCTTGAAAGATCGGCTTTTGAAAGTGCGCGTCTATGCACAAAAAGTCAGTCGAGATTGCGATCTGCTCTTTTGAAAGACTGGTCCGTTCAGCTGCAGGAGCTCTTTTGAAAGAATGGGCCAGGAAACACCGTGAATGGGGTTTTCATGGCAGACAAACTCTTCTGGGCCACACAGCCAACCACTCCCTTAAAGGGCCCCTCTGAAGCACTTTCCCAGAGCACATGCTGAAGGCTGCTTTGCCACAAGTAGCAGTGTTGACCCAGTGCAGAGATCAGATGCCCATTCCACTGGCAGATGAAACCTCAGAAGCCCCCCAGTGGGGATCTCATAGAATCATAGAAAAATAGAGCTGGAAGAGACCTAAAAAAGCCATCGAATCCAGCCCCCTGCTCTAAGCAGGACCAAACCCATCAGATCAGCCCCGCCAGGGCTTTGTCGAGGCGAGACTTAAACACCTCCAGAGATGGAGACTCCACTACTTCCCTGGGGAGACCATTCCAATGCTTCACCACCCTCCTCGTGAAAAAGTTTTTCCTAATGTTCAACCTGGACCTTCCCAACAGCAACTTGAGACCATTGTTCCGTGTTCTGCCATCCATGACCACTGTGAACAGCCTCTCTCCAGCCTCTTTGCAACCTCCCTTCAGTAAGTTGAAGGCTGTTATCAAGTCCCTCCTCAGTCTTCTCTTCTGCAGACTAAACAGTTCCAATTCCCTCAACCTTTCTTCATAAGTCATATGCTCCAGCCCCCTAATTATTTTGGTCACCCTCCGCTGGACCGTCTCCAGTATATCCACATCCTTCCTATAATTGGGGGCTCAGAACTGGACACAGTACTCCAGATGCAGCCTTACCAAAGCCAAATAAAGAGAAATAATCACTTCTCTGGATCTACTGGCAACGCTCCTCTTCAAGGCCATGGTCAGCCTGCTGGTCCTGGTGCTCGTGGCTGTCCTTCAGCAGCTCTGGGGGGGGCCACCTGCATTGCTGCCTTTCTGCAGGCTACACCCCAATGGGGGTGAAGTCTGCACCACCTCCCCCGGGTGATCCGGCATCTGTGGGTCTACCCCAACAGCAGTGAGTGGTGAGACTGGCTGGTGCTGGGAGACTGGGATGACGACCACTGGCTCCAGAATTCCGGCATGACCAAGCAGACATTTCTGGAGCTGGGTCATTGGCTCGCCCCAGCCCTCCAGCACCAGGACACCCAGATGTGGCTTGCACTCCCCCTGCAGAAGAGGGTAGCCATTGCCATCTGGAAGCTTTCGACACCAGACAGCCACCAGTCGGTCGGCCATAAATTTGGGGTGTGCCAGGCCACCCTTGGGATCATCCTTGTGGAGTTAAGCCATGCTCAGGTCACACACCTGCCACAGAGATGGGGGAGGGCGCTCCTGGGCAAGGGGGACCCTTGGAGATGGAGGGTGGTCTCAGAGGGAAGAGAGGAGGGAGCAGGGAGGGGGCTATGCAGGGGATGGGGGAGGGAGCAGGGACCGGTGGGGCCTGGAGAACCCTACCACACATTCATGGGCACATTCACCCTCCACCCCATGCAGGTCATCAGGGCGATCAACACCATCCTTCTTCACTGGTTCACCTGCATCAGGGACCTTGATGTCACCCTCACAGACTTCGCAGAACTGGGCTTCCCCAACTGCTTTGGGGCAGTGGGTGGGACCCACATTGCCATCCAGGACCCAGACCACCATGCAGGTGCATTTATCAACTACAGGAGCTACCACTCTCTTGTGCTCCAGACCCTCAGCAACTCCAAAGGCTGGTTCATGGCCATCTGTGTGGGCCGGTCAGGCCAGGCCAGACCCATGATGCCTGGGTGTTAAGGAACTCATGGATCAGCCAAAGGATGCAGGAGGGGACCTACATCCCTTTGCAGAACTCCCAGACAGGGACACCACCATGCCTCCCTGCATCATGGCTGGTGCTGCCTACCCCCTGCACCCATGGCTCATGCTGCCCTACACTGGATATACTGGCCTCATCCAGGACAATTTCAATGAGCACCTGAAGCGAGGCTGGAACACAGTGGAGCATGTGTTTGACTGCCTGAAGGGGCACTTTCTGTGCCTCCTCATATGCCTGGAGGTCAGCCTTCCCAATGGGCTGGCCATGGTGGGAGTGTTCTGTGCTCTCCACAATATTGTGGAGAACAAGTATGAGACCTTCACGTTGGGGTGCGCTTCTGAGGCCTGCCTCAGCTATGAGCAGCCGGCAGCTGCCCCATGCCACTAGGCAAACCAGGACAGGTTGTAAGTCAGGAAGGCCCTCAGGGAGGCTTTCACTTGAGGGTCCCATTGACCTTCCCCCCAGGCCCCTCCACCATGATCCCCCCTCTAAACCCCCCTCACTGCTGGCCCACCAATCACACAAGACATGGAGGTGATTGAAAATAAACTCTGTAACTAACTCTTCAAACAGTTATTTAAACCACAAACTATTTAAACCACAAGGGGATATATACTGGGAAGAGAGTGGAAACTATGAATAATGTGTGGGGCAGGGGCAGAGGCAATGGACTTGGAGGAGGGCTCTGGGACTAGGGGCCTTAGTCCTCAGCAGAGTTAGAGGGATGTGAGCCTCACCGGCCATGGGAGCCCCTACCATCCTAGGTCTGGGGAACTGTCAGGGCTGGGATGGGGACAGGACTATGGGGAGGTAGGGGTGCAGGAGGGGTGCTGCAGCCATAGGCTCAGTGGGAGGGCACGGGGTAGCAGAAGGGGTTGGGGGGATGGGTTGTGGGATCACCCTGGATCTCACTGGCCTTGAGCCACAGGACAAGTGCTAGCTGGGCAGCTGGTGGGAGGTAGGCCAGGAGTAGGGCAGCGAGGCTGGGGGAGCGAGGGGCGTGTTGCGGGGAGCTGCAGGAGTGGCTGGCATGGGAGCAGGAAGCTAAGACAGGCTGCTGGTCACAGCCCTGGTGAGAATGTCCAGGGCACACACTACCCAATCCCAGGCTGCCTGCTCCAATGCTAGCCACTCCCTCAGGATGGCATTTTGCTCCTGCCAGCCGGCTGTGTGGGTGGTGGCCTCCTCTTCATGGTGGCACTAGTGGGCACCCTGGTGAGATATCGCATGGGCACAAGAGTTGGGGGTGCCCCAGCTTCCTTGCTGGCTGCTGCAGGGCTCCCCGGCCTGGGGATGAGGCTCGGCCAGCCCCCCGGATGGTGGAGCTGTGGAGACACGAGGGGACAGAGTGGCAACCTGTCAGTCCTGTGACCTGGCCTCACCCTGCATGGACCCCACTGCCCCCATGGCCCGGGGGGCCCTGGAGGATCCCAGTCTCTGAGAGGGTCCCGCATAGGTGGAACACCTGCAGGCTTCAGCTGGATCTCAGCTTCCTGCCACGTTCTTTCGAAAATACTTTTGGAAGAACGCAGTTTTTGTGTAGATGCTGCATGGGATCTTCTGAAAGTGGCCCTCCTTCAGGAATTTATTTCAAAAATATCTGCTAGTGTAGATGTGGCCTACATGTGTATGTTTGTACCACTATTCTCCTGACTTTCACTCTTGTACTTTTTCTGTGGAGGATACTAGATTTTGAACAAGTTCATTGTTGTTTTTGAAATTATTGGATAGCTACTCTGATACTTTGATAAGAGCTCTTTTATCTATTCACCATCTGTGAACAACTTTTCTCAGTTCACAATCTCTTGAGTTGCCACAAAACTATCCACAAGTTATGCTACTTGGTGATTTCACTCATTTAGCTAACATGTTCTTACTTGCTCTGCTTTGGGAAAAGAAGTGCACTTTTTGAGAAAATGCCTCTCGAGGCTGCATTTTTTCTTGGTGGTGAATTTGTCATTGCAAATGAGATGTAAAGGGAGCACAGCTGAACTCGATATAAATGCGAAGGATTGGGTCCATTCTGTTTGAAATTCTCTGTTTTCATCTTTGATTTTTCTCTTTTTGAAGTCATTCCAAGCCCACTTATATTCTGCCAATTTTATTTCATGTTTAATTTCAGTTTTCTTTCTTCAAATGTGTGTTGCCCTTCACAGCAGGAATGCTTCAATCATCCTTTTCCTTTTCAAAATCAAGACTTTATTAGCCACATGATCAAAAGTCAGATACAGTATCATATCCCACATTGCACTGCACATATTAAAGGCAGAGTTATCCAACGTTTTGGGATCACACATTGTTTGCTATTTGGATGTGAGTTGTTCATTTTTGGGCTTTTGACATTCACTGTTTATCAAAAATAATCAGGAGGGTTTCTTTTTATTTTGCGATTATAGCGTCGGGAGCCACAAAGAAGTCCTTAAAGACCTGCATGCGGCTCCCGAGCTGAAGGTTATGGACCCCCTGGGCAGAGGTAGGCGTATACTAAACAAGCCCTTTGCTGCCCTAGTGCACAATGCTTAAGCCTCAGGACCCTGAGCACTATAAAAACAGACATGACAGTCCCTGTCCTGATGCATTTAACAGCTGAACACAGGTGCAGCCAGGGAAGTGCAAAGCCGTCAATAGCACCCAGTCTCCTGACATCCAAACCAGCACTCTACCCACTAGACCAAACTCTTGAGGCTCCCATGTCTGGGCCTGCACTGGGCACATGTAGATCACTGAGCCTGAGGATGTGGCCACTGTGTCTCAGGAGAAGGCTTTCCCTGCAGTAGGCATCTCACTGTCTGTGAGGTGAGCTGCTGGCAGCTGTATCTCAGCTGAGGCTGTGAGCGAACATGGCCCATTCCCTGCTGTAGGCATTTGGCCAAGGTACTGAGAACAGGATGTTACACCCACACATGTGAGACCTGAACCAGCCCTGTCCTTCCCCAGTCCAGGGGCTGGGAAGAGACTCATGCCCTGGAGGATGGAGGACAGCACATGTGCCAACCTGGAGAGACACGCCAATAAAAACATAACATGAAAATAATTTGCATCAGTTCTGCTGAGTGGCTATTAGGCCTAATTGGTATTGACTTGTCACTGTAACAGTGAAGGGTCACACAGAGCTCTGCTGGCGGCGGGGGGTTGGGAGCAATGCCATTCGGTTGCTTTGCGGAATTGGAGTTGGGCAGATGGGCCTGTTTTGGCTTCACAGGTGGGGCCCAAGAGACACAGAGCCAGGGGGCACTGGAGTAATGGAGGCCGAAGAAGCTGGCTGGCTGTGCATTTCCATGGCAGGAAGTGGCGGGCGGTGAGCACCTCTCTGTTATCCCGGAGAGGTGGACATCAGTCACCTCTCCTCCCCAGCACACACTGCCCCAACAGGCCCAGATGTAGCTCCCACTCCTGCTGGAGAATGAAAAATAAGGTAGATTGACCACAAGGACTGTGGGGTCTGTGGCAAGCGCCCCCAGTGAACTCAGAGCCCTGGAGCCCTGGCAGGCAGGGGAAGCAATGAAAATAGCCAGGTGCAGTGGAGGGGGAAGCCCCAGCAACTCCAGACTCTGTCCCAAGCAGCACATGGGGCAACAAGAGAAGCTCCCAGCACCCCTCTGACTCTGGAAGAAGCTGTCTGGCCCCAGAGGAAGCCCCCAGCATCCTCTGCCCCTCTGTCCCTGGCACAAGCTGGGGTGGTAGGGGAAGCCTCAGCACCAGGATCCCTGCTGCAGCCCATGGGATTTGCTCTGGCCAGGGCCCTAGGAAGCCTTAATCAATCTCAATACTGACAATAGCAAAGATCTCCAAGCACCTTAACAAAGGAAATCAACCTCCTTATTCCCATATTACAAATGGGGAAACTGAGACACAAAGCCACAATGACTTGCCCCAGGTCAGGCACTGGGATTAGAAGACAGGTCCCCTAAATACATGTCCAGCATACAATACACTAGCCAATGCTGCTCTTCACAGGCCTGGTGAGATTCAGACTCTGCCCAGTTCAAGTGTCTGGCTAGTGCCTGATGGTGGCAGAAAGCACCAGTAACCAGAGCACTGAAACATGGCAGCCTGGATTCCAACTCTGCATGAAGCATCATTGCCAGCTTTCCTGGTGCTTGGTGTTTCTTTCTAAAGCCCCAGCTCCTGGAGGCACGTGACTGTGTGAGACTCCCAGCCTTCCTTTTTTAAGGAAAAGAACATTCCTAGCGCTGGAGAAAAAAACTCTAAACCATCACTCCCTAAAGGCTCAAAACCCAGAAAAATCCCAGCGTGCATTGCTTGTCAAAAATTGATTTGGGGGGTGGGGACTGACATGATTTTGGAATGCTGGACAATGGCAAGACCAGGCTCAAAAGCTGCATGATTTCCAGCTGCCTGCGCAAGGGCATGTGACGTAGTGCAGGCTAGTGGCGATGGCAGGGGAGTGGGTATCAGGTTGTGTCCAGTGCTTCCTGTTAGCCACCCAAGAGAGAGTCAGGTGCTGTCCAGCTAAATGGCAGAGCACCCACAGGCAGCAGCGTTTCTGTTGGTGGTGCACAACCATCCATCTCTCAAGCATGTGACAAAATTTATTCTGCACATGGATGGAAAAAAATCGAAGAGACATCGGTGGCATCCCCAGCTGTGTGATCTTGAGCAGCAGCTTCCTTTCTCTGTGTAACACAGGGTTAGTGACTTTTACTTTGGCAGGTTGGAGATGCAAAATGCTATAGGAGAGCTAAGCATCCCTAGAGCTCAGGCTGCCCCTAACACAGCCACTTGTCTCTTCCTCCCCAGGTCAATGCCATTCTCGAAGTTGCTGCTTTGTGCAGAAAACACACTGCAGGAAGGTGTCTGCTGTTTCTGGCTCTGTGATGGAAAAGTCATCTCAACCAAGATAGAGTGTTTGGGGTAGTGACTAAATAAGAGCCTTAGGAACCAAGGGGAGAGGGCTCTAAGGAGCTCCTGAACTCAGTCACCATGGTTGAAAAGAGGGGCCTTAGTTTTTCTGTGCCTCAGTTTCCCCACCCGCAGCAAGGCAATGCTAATACTGCCTGTTGCCACTGGGCTGGTTAATTAGGCTTAACACTAGAGACATGCCCAGGCTAACCACACCCTCTCCCACCATGAACCTTGGGGTCTTTGAAATCTGGAGCTGAATCTTGCCCTCAGCCTGAAATCAGTCCTAGCCATCGATGTGTCTGCAGCTCCTCCCCAGAAGGTGTGGTGGTGGTCAGGCTCTGACTGTAGATTTACCCACGGAAGCTCATTTCAGCCCACCTGTCTGTGCAGCAACTGGGGGTTATAAGCAGGGAGATGCTAAAGGAGGGGCCCTCTGGACTGTTCTAATTAGGAGTTCGGGATGTGTTAATCTCTGACAGGCAGCAACAGAGGCTGTTCCTGGGGCATTTCTGAAGTCCCAGAAGTCTCACTAGAGGTTCTGCTCTCCGCGGCATCCTGCCCCTGATTTTGCAGAGCCAGATGAACAGCAGGATTTGGGGGGGTGATTCTCTGAAATGAACTTTTGGAACTTGTGTTATCAAGAAAGGAGTGGTGCTCAGGTCATGGGGTTTAGCACCCTGGGCCTAACCCCCTGCCTTCCTCCACATGGTAGAAGTTGACTCCCATTCATTAGAGAGCAACTTCTGATCTTTGGGGGGCCCAAATGGAATGTTGGGTCCCCCTTCTCCTTCAGCCACTCCCCAGCTCTGGTTCACAGCTCCCAATAACCCTGACATCCCTTTGGAGAATGAGATTTCCAAAGCTAGCTATGGAATTAGGATGGCCAGTTCCAATAAACAGCCAAAGGGTGAGTCTCCAAGGATGGGTACCCATGGCCTGGGGGCTGGACTTCTACCAGGGTTTGAGGACAGAACGGGAGGTCAGCTAGCAGGGGTATTTTCCCACTGACTTTAGTGAGTTGCATGGGAGAGACAGAGAGGGATGGAAAGGCAAAATTGAAGGGAACAAAGAAAGAAGATTGAGAGGTGGAGGAAGAGGCCAGAGAAAAGGAATGCAATGAACAAAGGAGACAGAAGTGGAGGAAGAAGGAAAATAAATGGAGGAGAAGGGGCGAGGGAGGTGAGATGTGATGAGGAGGCAGAAGGGTGGAGGAGGCATGGTTAGATGGCCACAGAAGAGGCCCTGAGTAAGCTTCAGACACAGGGATAAGCGATTTATTTGGTGCAGCCCTGGCCAATTTCCTCCCCTCCTTCCCCCTGCCTTTGTTGCCATCAGCAGCACAGGCCCCAAGCAGCATGGGAGCCAGATCAATAGGTACACGGTGTTTGTGTGGATCATACATGCACAGAGCACGTTTCCGGATCAATGCCGCAGGCTCGCAGGAGGGAAGAAAACCAGCTCCGCAGCACCACTGGATGTAGCGTTTCCATAGCAATGCCCCCCCCGCCCTTCCCCACACCCTGTGCTGGCCCAACCCAAATGGAAGGCTGTGCTGGTATAGTCTGGCTTCTGCAGCACCCTTGGGGACAGATGTGCTTTATGGCTGAACTCATGGAAGGCAGCATCTATGCCATGCCTAGGGTGACCATGCGCCCTGTGTTTACCTGCACAGGCCCTTATTTAAGCGGTCTCACAGGAAGCCTGACTTTTTTAAAGAAAATAGACAAATTGTCCCATATTTTTTGGGGCTCCTGTTCCCTGGCACCCTGTGTCTTGGGGTGGCAGCCTTTCCTGCCAGGGAGCTCCTTCAGTGGGTGGCTGCCCTGTTCCCCTGGAGATCTGCACCTTGTGGGAACAGCTCCTGCTGCAGAGACGCTCCTCTGTGGGGCATCTGCCCCATTCCCTGCCACCCTATGGGTAGCAGTCCCCCACTGCTGGTGAACTCCACGAAGGGGTGGCTGCCTCATTCCCTGGTGCCCCACACTTATGGGAGGCAGGCTGCCATGTTCCCTAGCCTCCCATGCCTCAGGGAGGCAGCTATTGCTTCATTCATTGGCTCCACCCACTGGGAGGCTTTGGATCGCATCCCCCACCCAGCCAGGAGGTTCTGGAGGCCCCATCCTCCACTCGCCTTCATCCCTGATTCCTCCCTATTGGAGGCTGCAGAGCTGCCATCCCTGGTGCCTCACCCCGGGGCAGCAGCTCCTATCACCAAGGAGCCCTGACATGGGACAGCAGCCTCATCCCCATACCTGGAGGCCAGTGTCCCTTATTTGCTATAGGGCAATGTGGTCACCTTAACCACGCCTGCAGGGGAAACTCCTCCCAGCTGGATCAGGGACCAGGAGCTGAGCTGGGCCCTTTGCTCCTGCTATAGATGTGGCGAAATCCACCCTGCGGTCCTAGCTCAGCCACAGCCTCTCATACTCCACCACTCACCTCTGCCTTGCTCTGGGAGCTTGTCCCACCTGGCTAGGAGCACTGCAGTGAGGGTGTCTCCTCCTCATCTCCTCCCTGATGTACTGAGGTGCCCTGGGGTACATGAGGCCAAGTCCATTGTGGGTCCAGGCCATCCCGGGTGGCACTTTCCCTCAGGGCTGAGAGCTCCCATCACGCCTTATGACTGGAGGGGGAATATCTGGCTGAAACCCATGGAGCTTTGTTCACCTCACCATCCCCTGCCCAATCAGCCTGAAACCTCCCTCTCTTTGGTTGGGGAAGGACTGAGGAGGCCAACCCAGGACAGACATGAGGATTCTCCACAGCTTCCAGCCAGGCCCTAGTGGGGGGCCACAAATGACTGGTTGTCCAGGGGTTGTGGAGGGTTGGGAGACAACATTAAGCACTGATGCTGTCAGGGTTGGGGATGGAAGAAGACCCCCTCAGTGCTTTCTTACTGGACAGGTAGTAGGCATGGGTGTGAACCAGCAATCACTCATTAGCATCATCGGGCCTCCTGCATGGGATCTAGCCTGGCGACTGAACACCATTAGGGACGGGGCCTGGTGAGGCCACTGGGAGCGATCATAAAGGCAGCGGGTGAAAACTGCATCACCATCCCTTCCAGCAAGAACAGCTCCCAGCTGTCTCACTGATGGGCCTACATTGCCGACTGGGTGTAAGTGAGTTGATTAGCACACAGCCTAGCCAATAGGGAGGCATTTCTTGCTGGCTGGGGGGATTTGCAGGAAATGAAGGAGGGGGCTGTGTCCCGGGGTCAGCAACCTCTGGCACGTGTGCCACTAGCCACTTTTTAGCAGCACATGGAGGGAGCACAGCCTCACCCCTCCTCCCCAAATGCAGCGAGGGAGCAGAGACTGAGATGGGTGAACCTGCCCGTGAGCTGGCCGAGCCCGCGTGCGAGCCAGCAGGCGGAGGGGCACGCACCTGGGCTGTACACTGCGCCACCCCCTCACTCCTGCCCTGCCCCCTCCCTGGAGAGCCATCTGTCTGCCTCATAACTCCCACCAGTGCCCCACCCACCCAGGCAGGCAACCCGCAGCCAGGGAGGTCTCCACGCAGAGCGGGGGGCACTGGGTGCAGAGGGACCCTGGCAGAGGGGCAGGTGCAGTTGCACCTGAGCTTTGGGACTGCACCATCCCCCATGCAGACAGGGTGGGGTTGGGGGGCCTCGTGTAGCACCTCACTCAGATGGAGCATAGACGTCCAAAGGTCCCATTTCGGAGCTCCGCCTTGGAAAGTTTGCTGACCCCTGGTCTAGTGGTTGCAAGGAGCATGGAGTTTGGAGCCATGTTGTCTCCTGGCAAGTCACTTCACCAGGCCACTTCTGTTTTCTTCTTCAGTAAAAGGGAGGTGATCGCCTGGTGGATTTAAAAGAACCAGAGCCCCTCCCAGCAAACTCACCATTCAGGTGACCCTTGCCGAGGGGCTCCAAATGCAGATGTGGCTCTAAAATGTCCCGCCTTTCGGAAGAGGCTCTGTTCAAAATTGCCTCCAGGCTCATTGTAAAGTTAAAGGATGTGCACGAGTTCTGGATCCGGATGTGGCTGGCAGGGCTGGCTTTAACAATGATCCTTTCCTAGTTACCTTCCTGCTTCCCAGGGATTGGGAGGATTAATTAGATAATGTGTTTCCCAGGCCAGACTGCTTACCCAGCCCAGATGTTACCCAGTAAGGAACTTGTTATTTTACATATCAAACACCCCTAAATCCATGGATGAAAAGTTCCCCAGTGCAACAGACCCGCACGATTCTTCTCAGAAGGGGTTGCCCATTCTGCAAGCTTGCAAGTGCTGGAGGGGTGTCACATGAGCAGTGTTCCCTGAAAGCTGAGCGCTTGGGTGGCCATCCAGAAGAGATTCACGCGCTTGGCTGATTATCAAAGGACCCAGAGATGCCCGCAGCCGGCAGCGGGTGTTTCTAGTGGTGGTGCACATCTGCACATGTCATGGTGCGCAGAACAAAACTTATTTCACCCACACATGGAAAAAATTAGCAGGAACAGTGCTCATGAGTGTTGCCTATCTCCATTCTGCCGGGCCCCACAGGGCTCTACAGGATTTTGTGTTTCACCTATGGTTTGCTTTGCAGAGAGTGAGGCAAGAGGCTGTGACTGCTGCACAGCCAGCCAATACTTCTCAGCCAATAAAGTTATCTCAGGGTAATCATTAAGCCCTTGCTAGGAACGCAGCCCGTGTTGAGGCGAGAGAGCTATTGCAGCAAACGTACGTTGCAGAAGGCATGTGACCTTGGGAAGGCACTTGTGAGTTTGATGTTTGAAATAGATGTCAGGAGGTCAGATGGCTCCCCTGAACCTCCAGGTTGGGAACTAAGTGAGCTTCCTCATGAGATTTTGGAGCATCCAGCCTGGAGAACAGTCTTTCTTGCTGCATTTGGGACATTCCATTTGCCCTTCCAACCACAAATCCGGTGTGAGAGATAGGTGGTGACTAAATTAAAGTCATCCTAAAAGCAGACCTGAATTTGGGGTGAGGCTACAGGCTTATGTCTGGTGAAAGATGCTAACTTGGCAGCTGGAGAGAGATCAGGTCCTTTAATCTCTTCCTCTGCCAACTTCTCTTCCTGCCCCCCTGGCTGGAAAGGAACCCCTCAGGTGAGGGGTCTCTGTGATCCTTCTTGTGCTTGCTGATGTTGCCAGCTGACATACCAGCTAGTGCCAACAGCAGCTGTGGGTTTTGTGATATCTTGTTTCAGGGGGCTTCAAAATCAGCAGCAGAGGGTTGTGTTGGGGAGTCACTGACGACCTCACTTGGAACTAAACTGGGATGGCCATTGCTTTGAACATCACTCTTCACCCCTCTTCAGCAAGGGGGAAATGAGAGCGACAGTTTGACTAGTCAAGCTGTACCTGTAGTGCCAAACCCTCCTAGTGTAGCTGCAGCGTATATCGCCCCTTCGGCCCCCCACGAAAGGGCTTTTGCCAGCATAGCTTACATGGATTTGGGGGGGGGCCCAAATGTGCTAACCCCACAACAGCATTGGTAGGCAGCGATGCAAACAGCTGATTGTTCCATTCAGTGATAGCTGTGATCAAATTAATTACTTCATTAATCACATTTTTAAACAATGGTTGGAGTTCAGCTGAGTCAGAAATGTTTTGGAATTTGAAACAGAAATGTCTCTTTTGGGTTTCTGCCAGAGGAGGGTGCAAAACAGGGGGTCTTAGGCCCAGCTCAGGGCCCTACCCACTGAGTTAAAGGCAGGGGAGGCAGAAGTGGGATAAAGGCTGAGGGGCAGGGCAGTAGTGTTACTCCCAAACTCTCCTCCTCCTCTACTGGCTGTTTTTTGACTGGACAAGACCATTTGTTCAACCTGACGATCGCTTGGCGCAAAAGGAACAGCCTTGTTTCTCGAATTCGTCAACCATCTCGGTGGCCCATCTCTGCTTCGCTGTGGGTTTACCTGCAGATATACCACCTCAGAAACATCACTCCAGAAAATTGCTCTGTCACTGCCATTGCTAGATCAGCCAAAGCAGGAAGTCAGATGGGCCTGGAAGTCAAGTTGGTGGGTTTCTGGGGAGCTGCTGTGTCCAGCCCCACACCTCTAGTGGAGTGGGGAAGTGTGAGTGTGAAGTGTGAGTTCAAGCCCAGCTCATGTCCTCCCATGGAGGCTCCGACCGTGAGAGCATCTTGCCTCCCCTGACTAGCCCAGGCAGGTGGCCTGAGGCATAGGGAGAATGTCTAGAGGTTGTCTGGGCAATTAGCCAGCTCTTTGGCTTGCCACTGCAACCAGACCTGGCCACACACTTCTGCTTGCTGGCCCAGGCCCTGCTGCTGGTGCTCTGCTCCTGATGCTGTTCCATCCAGCTTACTCACTCTGCTCCAACCCACTGTGGGCCATTGACCTTGACCACAGCCTGCTGCTGCTCTGTGTACTACAGACCTTTACCCTCTGGCTGAACTCAGACTCCACCCCCGCCCAGCCTAGGCCCCAGCCTAGGCATCCTGTGGCTGGGTCCTGGCCCTAAGGACCTGGTGTAGACCTGAGCCTTCTTTAAGCCCTGAGGCTCCATTGCACCTCTTTTAATTTGTGTGTGACATGCTGCCCCTCTGATCGGCCTCATTTCACCCACCCCCTTTGCACTGATGCAAGGTGTGGGAAAAGGGAGCCCTCTGTCATGGGCAGTGGGTGACCCCAGGGCTTGGGGAGCCAAGCACTCCCAGTCCCACCCGCCCTGCCTGAGATCCCGCCCCCACGGTGGCCACTGGCCTCTGCCCACCCCTGCCACACACTACTGGGCTGCTGGCCCCAAGTCTGGGACAGAGCAGCCCCAGAGCTCCAAGAACTGGCAGGCCCTGTGGCACAGACCCCAGTGGAGCATGAGCAATGCGAGGTGAGGCAGTTTGGGAAAGCATTGCCATCCCTGACTACGATACCCACTGCATGCGACCGGTGATCCCTGTAAGCTGCACATGTGGGTGGCCACCAAGGAGAGATTCAGGTGCCTCCCAGCTGATTAGCAGAGCACCCATAGACAGCAGCCTGTGTTTCTCCTGGTGGTGCACAGCCGCGCATGCCTTAGTGCACATAACAACATTTATTCCACTCATGGATAGAAAAAATTGGAGGGACCCCTGGCCAGGACCAATTCTCAATTCTCAACACAATTTTATCCCCTGGAAGAGAAAAGCTGGCCTGAGGCTGCTGCTGGCACCTAGGACAGAGTGCACTGAAAAACCCTTCACCAGTGTGCTCATCAGGAGTATGTCCCTTGTAGTATGTCAAACGTATTTTTTAATCAGCAGAGAAGTAAATGAAAAGAGTTGGCTGTGCAGAAATTAGGCCTTTTGGCTGATAGTTCGGGAAGCATTTGTCTCTATTGTCTGTAGATTAGGCTTTCACAGGCTAATACAGGCACAAACTGAAATCACCCATCGTTAACTATTCAAAATGAGAGGTCTGGAAAGTCTCTGCCCAGTAAAGCCTCATGTGCAGCCAGGACAGACGGGGAGCTGAGAAGAGCCGTGGGGAGGGCAATGGGGTTAGTTTGGGTTGGAAAGAGACACTGGGCCAGGTCCTCCAGGGAACCCTAGCAGCAGCCAAAACTTGAAATGTTCTACCCTAGAAAATTGGATTAAGCCTTCTTCATCGTCAAGGGTGTGGTCCTGCTCAACATACTTCAACCAACCTACGTCTTTGTTCAGGCAGCACCACTGACTCAGGGCAACCCGGGAGTGAGGAGGGTCCACCTTGATCCTGAACTTCTATATCACTATTAAACAGCCCCTTAACAGGTGCCCTACAAGCCCAACTCTCCTGACTCTCGCCAGCTGCAGGTTTTTACTGCAGTGTAGACATACCCATAGCGTCTGCACTAATGTGCAGGGAATCTGGTTTGGCCACTTCTCCAGACTTTACCGGACTCCTCTGCCTTCTTTACTGTGAAACTGTTTCTTTCTGATTTGCTCTTGTTAATTGATAGCGATCAGGGCCACGGTGTGCCAGATGCTGTGTAAACACAACCTGCATCTACCCTGGGAGCTGGGATACAGGGGGTCAAGCTGAGAATCACACCCAATTCCCAGTGCAGACACAGCCCCTGAGTAGGACACAGCCTCTTCCCTGAAGAGCTTACAGTGCAACCAGCCAAAGGGTGGGAGAGGAAGCAAAGTAAGAGAGAATTGCTCAGTGCTGTGTAGCAGAACAAAGGCAGAGAACCCAGGTCAGTTCCGTACCCACTAGACCAGTGCAAAAATGCTACCAGCTCCCAACAGGAGCATTTTACACCCATTTTGCATTGGCAAAGGAGAATTACTCCTGCTCAGAGCAATGACAGTATCTTCACCCAGCACTATAACAGCACAGAGTGTTCAGCTAGAACTTTCTATGCCCAAGGCACAGTGCTGGCGGCACTGGCTAACTTCTCCTAGAGAGAAGTGAGTATGCCAATTAATAACAATGAACTCAGCAGCTCTCATGGTAACCCTTTGGATTCCAAGCATCGCACGCTGTCCCCGGGCTAGGGTGGCACAGGGCATGTCCCAGTCACATCCCTTCCAATTTCATAAGATGAGGAGCGTAGAAAACAAACAAACACTGGCATTTCTCCTGGACTTGTTTGTGATGCCTTGTCATTGGACCATGCAGACGCAAGAGGATTGCAAGTCAGAAGATCTAGATACAGAGGGAGAGGTGTAGGTTGGATATTAGAAAAAACTACTTCACCAGGAGATTGGTGAAGCACTGGACTGGGTTACCTAGAGAGGTGGTGGAATCTCCATTCTTAGAGGTTTTTAAGCTCTGACTTGTCATAGTCTTGGCTGGGATGATTTAGTTGGAGTTGATCCTGTTTGGGCAGGGGGCTAGACTAGATGACCTCCTGAGGTCCCTTCCAGTCCTAGGATTCCATGATTCTATTCCCTGCCCTTTTACTGAGTTGTTGTGCAACCTTAGATGAGTTACTCCCCTTTTAGTTGCTTTGATTTCCCTTCCCACCTTTTGTCTATTTAATTTGGAAGCACTTTGCGCTAGGGACTGTCTCACCCAGAACCTAGGAGCTTCTAGGTACTACCATAATAAGGATAGCGAAGGTGAAGGTTATCCACATGCAAGGGTTGTGCATCATTCAATCCTGCAAAATTCGATGTGTGGGCTGTGGGCTGGCTCTGAACTTCACACCTAAGAATGAGACCATGACAATGACTTTACCAGCAGAGAAGGGAAGAGAAGGAGAGGCACCAGCGGGAGTGGGAGAACCTGCATGGAGGAGAAGAGAGTTCTTTGCTGCCCTGGAGCTTGTTAAATCCATAAATTGAAGAAAAGAATAAATAAAAAATCAAACCTCAACTTCAGAAAAGCATTTCTGTGGGGAGCTGCTTCCCTGAATCTTCCAGGCCCAGCCTCTGTCAATAAATCAATAGCTGATGCAGGGCGACTGCAATCGGTTGCAGGAGAGCAGGCGCATGATGGATGGACGGCGAAGAAGAGCATCTAAGCGATAGGGCAGAGGTGAGGCTCACCTTGAGCTTTGCTGTTTGCCACCGAAGGACAGGGTAGCATGGCGGAATTAACCAAACTTATACCAATGGGCCTATTAGCACGAGTATGGCATTCCACTCAAGCAGCATTCACTGGGGATCATGTGGCCCCTTCCCCATGTTTCATCACGAAGTTCTGCTCTACACTACAAAGTTACATCTACGCAAGGCAATGCTCATGTTGGCTTACCTACACTGACTTGTTGCTCCCACTGGTGTAATTGCCCTGTTAGGCTGACTTAATAACTCCACCTCCTGGAGTGGTGTGTAGTCGAGGTCTACATGGTCAGGTTAATGTAGCGTGAACAGTCCATTGCTTACATTGACTGATCAGGCTTTCAGGAGTCTTCCCACAATGCCTTACGCTGATAGGACAATAGACAGGAGTTCTGGTGAGGACATGCACTGCTGGCACAAGAAGCCAAGTGTAGACAAGCTCAAGTGATGTAATTACTGCACTGGTGGTAGGCCACTGTAGGTTAGGTGTATTTAGGGTATGTTTACCCTACTGTCAGGGTCAATCTTCTGGAGTTTGATTTCATGTGCCTGGTAGGCAAGCACGAAATTGAGCTATCTGGGGTCAACAGTCAACCCCTGTACTCCTCGATACTGTGTAGACAGCCAGGGAAGCGAATTGCAGATAAATAGCTACGCAATTGCCATAGATAGAATTGCATATCTGCAATTGACTTAACTCCCTAGTGTAGACCAAGCCTTAGTGTAGACATGGGATAATCTTTGCTGCCCTACTTCAGGGTAGATCGTGGCATTCTTCCTCATTCTGCTAGCAAACTGAGGCACGAAGAGATTAACTGACTTGCCAAAATCCCATAAGGCAGTGAGTGAACTGGGAATAAAACCTGCATATCTGGCTCTCAATGTCCCTGCTCTAGCTTCTAGGCCATATTGCCCTTCCGAAACTAAGAACAAAAACCGGGAGCCCTTGCTTTAACTTCCAGAGCATCGAAATATCAGTGTGAATGTACTACTTAAAAAAGACCTTCAGTTTCTTCTCCCTGGGTGTTTTATACAGCTCCTGATGGCTACCACACAGTTGGGGATGCATGTGAGAGTAAGTAGCTTTTTTCAGCCATTACAGAGGATAATTTCTTAGTTTTCAAACCCACTGAGTATCCATTTGTTATACCAGAAGGAATTATTAGAAAAGGGGACTGAGAGCAAAGACTCCTGGATTTTGTGCCTATGTTTGGGCATAGGACAACGCAAACCTGATGGAGGTTTTGTGTTTATTTCATCAGCCCACCTAGCTGATGACATTCAATAAGGAATCTTGGTCATGTACCACAGAAGGCATGTTGTACATATGCTAAGAAGATCTGTTAAATCACTCAGCTATAGATTGGAACCGAGCAGGGGAAGGTTCAGGCCCACAGAAGAATTTTGCAGAAAGTTACCTGTGAATGAAAAGCAGGAAGAAGAAGGAAATACAGAACTAGTGGCTGGTTTTCCTATAGAATTGGCATGTCAAGATAAGTCCACAGATAGTTTATTAAACAAAAAGTTTGGGCCTAAACCTTCCCCTACTACAGGCACTGAAATGTTATTTCAATCACTTTTTTTTCCTCAAATGCAAAATCTTTGCCACAGAGCTCCAATTGGATTGCAGAACACTTGTGTACCCCACAACTGAGGTGTACCACACCGTAACTAATAGGTGAGCTCCCCTACAGGCTCTTAGAAAAGTAGTCCATCCCCTGCTCCTAATCCCAGACTTGAATGTAGGGTGGTGCACAGGAAGAGGATGGGGAGGCAAGTGACGAGGGTGGATTTTTGCTTCTCTCTCCAAAAGATCACCAATTTTGTGTGACTAAGACCCTACTAAAAGTCACACATTGCCAGGGAGAAAGACTCTTTCCAGGCAGCATGCAGCCCTCAGTGGTCTGATCTTTTTCCTCTCTGGTGCCCTCAAACGGCTGGTCATGGAGCCATACTAAAGATGCCCTGTCGTAGGGTGAGTTCCAAAGCGGTCCTGCAGAAGCAGGGCTTTAGGATGGGAAGTGGAAGAGAGTAACTCCCTCAACAAGGGGAGCAGGGTTAAGAAAATTCTTGGCCCGTCCCCCTACAGCAAAGGAGGAAGATGAAGGGAGACATTGTCACCTGTATATTTTCTTGGAGGAGGTGGTCCTGAGTGGCATAACATGGGGAACTCAAGCCAGGAGAGACTGCAAGTCCTGTTCACAGGGGGAGGCCCAGAGCTCAATAAGACAAAAAAGAAACTCATGCTCATATAGTGCGTGTGTGTAACCCACACTCCAGCCCCTGTCTCAATGCAGTGGGAGATGAGGCCCTTCTCCTCCACCGCAGCACTGCTGACTGCACAACATGCACAAATCACTGTATGTACCTGCTCCACAAGCATGGAGTGAGCCCCCTAAAGCTCCAAGCCGTGTCCCAACCCCTTCTTGGAGCCAAAAGAGCCTCACTAGTCTCAGTCATTTGGGCCAGATTCCTGCATAAATATGTGACAAGGGGAATGATGAGAAATGCTTGTGCTATGAGTACAATGGATTTTGCCCTCTCACATGCATGCGGTTTCACAGACTTTGGGACCAAGCTGTGCAATACAGCTCCCGCATCCAAACTCCCCCAGAAACTGAGAGCTACTCTTTCCCACTCTGCCAGAGAATCTTAGTCCCTCACTAGGAACTGACGCACATAAGAGTCTGTTACCACCTTCAAGCTAAAGACATGGGGCCCTGCGCAAAGCCAATTAAAATCAACAGAAAGACTCCCATTTGGACCAATCCCTGCTCCTTTGACTCACAGCTACCCAGAGAGTAAAGGAAGTTACCCGCTCATTTCTGAACCTTCTAGAACCAGCTAGATCTTTTTTGTTGCTGTTCATATTTATTTATTGAGTTGCTGTACACACCCCTAGACAAAGCCATTCCATGCTTCCTATCCAGTCCAAGGCAGAACTTAGATAACAGCTGGTCAAAGCTTTTCTAATGGAAGATTTTTCCACTGAAAAATGTATTTTTGTTAGAATCAAGCCTTTCCAGAGGAACACATCAATTCCAACCCAATTCCATTTCGAAAAAAATCAAAACCAAATGTTTCAATAATATCGGAACAATCTCATTTGACACTTCAGGGACAGAATGTTTTGATTTTTCACATCAAAACACGTTTCCATTTCAAAATGTATTTTGTTATAGATTTCAAAAGGGAGTGACCTGATTGAACTGGAACAAATTGTCGCAAATTGAGTTTCCTTGGAAATTCGGCATCTTGTTGTGATTCGGAAAGAAAATGTGTTTCCTGACGTCAGCCTTTGCTGCAGCATGGAAATTCCAATTTTCAACCAGTTCTAGCCACCATCCTTCCATAGTTGCCCTGAATAAGCTCCCATCCTCTCCTTACCACTAGGTTGCTCATTAAACATCCAGGTGCAGTGAAAGAGTAAGGATAATCCCAGCCATGGGTTGACAAAAACTCTTCTCAGGGCGCTTTTCCCTTCTTCTTCCCCTCTTCTGCTTAAACCCCAGACTCTGGCTTTCCCTTGACTTAACTGCCAACCGCCTGCAGAGCCCATCATGCTCTGTCCTTTGCAATTTCTCTGCCTGATCATTTGAAAGAAGTCCCACTTATTCTGCTGGCATATAGACATATATGTAAGATGGGGGAAACTTAGAACCCAGCTTAATGTTTTCACACACACACGCACACACCACTTCTTGGAAAATACCTTCCCTAAATAAAAAGTTTTTTCCGAGGCTGAGTAGCCTCAGGGAGAGATGGGGAGAAAGGGTTTTGCTGTAGTAACAGCATTCATCAATCATCCTCCCGTGGAAAGCAAAGCTGCTGATCTGCGTCTTTGTTTGCTCATTTGGTTCCTAGATGATTAGCTAAATCCCAACTAAGCACATGCATTGAGTCAGATGCTACTTTGGTGGGCACAGCTGTGTGCTGTATCCCCAGGTCAGATGGTGAGCTGCAGCCTCTGGTGGGGAGTACTGAGGGAAAAAGATAAAGATAGAATTTAGCAGTATCTTTTCTGTCAAAAGTGTTGGGTTTTCTCCCTGTTCAGGGAGAGGTTTCTCACAGAGAGAGAGAGAGTTCCAATGACTGAGATTCTACAATGTCCAAAATGAAAGGGACAAAACACAGAAGAAAATTAGCTAGATTGAATTAAATTCTTGGAGCTGCCACTAACCGCCTGTGATCTTGGATAAGGTAGGGCCAGAGTTTCAAGGGCTAGGCCTCCACAATTTGGAGCATCTAAATGCAGCCAGATTTCTAAAAGGGCTCAGCTCCCATAGTGAGAGTAATCACTAGTTTTCCCAAAAAAGTTCAACCCCTGACTGGCAGAGCTCTTTCGAAAATCTGCCCCATCACGAGAGCTGTTTGCAACTTGGAATTTCCATTTCGGGGAACAGTCTAACAAACACTTCAAAAATGCATATTCATTACAAATTGGTGTGAAAACAAAACAATTTGAAATTTCCCACAGAATGAATATCGAAAGAGTCTGTTTTGCCATTTTCAGAAAAAAAATTTCAGACAGACATCCAGTACAGATTTTGAAATTCAGCATCTCATTCCAATTCCGAATGATGAAATGACATTTTCTGGTGGAAAGGCCACCCCGCCAGCTCTGCCTGCTGTCCCTCAGCACCTCAAGCATGAAATGGGGATCATGATCAGTGTTCCCTGTAAATTGAGTGCATGGGCAGCCGCCCAGGGGAGATTCAAATGCTGCCCAGCAGATTAGCAGAGTGCCAACTGCACCCGTAGTGGGAAGCATATGTTGCTTTTGGTGGTGCACATCTACACGTGCCTTTTCTGCCCATGGATGGAAAAAAATTCAGAGGACACACTGATCATGACCAGTGTTCCCTGTAAGTTGAGTGCTTGGGCGGCCGCCCATGAGAGAGTCAAATGTCACCCAGCAGATTAGCAGAGCACTCACTGCTGGTGGTGCACATAGGCACATGCCTTGGTGCACATAACAAAATTTATTTCACTCTCAGATGGGAAAATAAATTAGTGGGAGCATTGATCAAGACCTTCCTTTTCTCCCAAAGTTTGTTCTGCCTCTATGGGCTGTGACCTCTTTTGGACAGGGCCCATTTGTCACTATGTTTGCCTCTCACCAGCATGATGGGGCCTGGATTGCAGCAGAGGCCTCTGAATACTGCAGTCATACACATCATGGCAAAGAACCACGGGTATCATGGGCATTCACACTGGGCCTGGAAGAACTGATTGTTAATTAGGAGGTTGGCTACTGTCCTGCTGACCAGGAAGCTCTGCAGAACCTTCTCTGCTGGCCCTTCAAAGTGAGTTTATGGAACGTCAGTGCTTTGCTGGGTGAAACATGGGCCTGGATTGCCACTGGCTTCCAAGAGGTCTTGTGATCCTCAGTCACTCAGCTGCTTTTGAGATTTCTGACCTGGCCTGACCTACTAGAGCCCAGCTCCGTACTCAACCCCGGGCTCATGCATACCTCAAAGACCCCCCTCACCCAAAGCTGTGAGTGAACTGGGAGTGTCACTAGCCCACAAGCCAGGCAAGCTGGGGCTTCCACTAGGGAGGTGCCTCGCAGCTGTGGGGTCCTGGCAGCACGATAGTCCCCATTTGCCAGGCTGGTTCTGATCCTGCTGCCCAGCTGTTCAGCGATGGACCCAAGCAGGTTCTGTGCCTCCGCTGCCAGCAGTTTGTTTGGACCCTGGTGAAGGCTAGAGCAGCTAATGGGGCAGCCCTCTCTTATGCTCTGATCCTATACACACCCCTCTCTCTCTCCCTGCCTCTCCTTACACACCCATCTAGTTAGCTAGCCCCATATCTATCAATCTATCAATCTGCATACACTCTGTCTGTCCGTCTGTCCACCTATCCATTCCCATACACTCTATCTGTTATTTACCTATGCCCACCCAGTCTATCTATCCATCCCTACCCACCTCATCTATCTATCTATCTATCTATCTATCTTTTTCACTCTCTCATTGTTGCTCTGGGTTCTAGTTGTTTGTCTCTCTGCATCTCTCTCTTTTCCTCACTCTCAGGAGGTTTCAGGCTCAGGGCTGCACTGTTCTCTGGGTTTCTATGCCGAATGAAAGGCATTCCAGAAAGGCTGGGACCCACAATAGGTGTTGGGCTTGGCTCTGAACACAGCCAGGCTTCTGCTCTTCCTGATTCCTCCAAGCCTGGAATCAATTTGTTTCTCTTTGCTGAGCATTTGAAAAACAATTTGTTTTCAGTTTGACCCAGTAGGATTATTGTCCCAGTTATTCATCCTGGCCAGGGCACTGGAAGGAAGTGCTTTGCCCAGCTGTACTTGTAAACCCGGAGCAATCAGCAGGAGTAGTTTCACCAGCACAGGAGGGTGGTTCAGATGCCAGCTGAAGCCATAAAATTCAGATTGCTAAGAATTGTCCTCCTGGTGGCAGCAACTCTGAGCCCCTGCCCTGGCCAAGGGTGCTGAGTGCTGGGTGTTGTACAAACACAAAAGGAAAAGAGCCCTGCCCAGTTTGTTGGGACCATAGCTGAGCACCTGCCCAGATGGCTCCCAATGTCAAGGGACAGAAACGGCTCTTTCGGACCCACGCTTGGTTCTGCCCATTGGCAGCATCTGAATGTCAGACCCCCACCCAGCTCGGAGGAAGAGCCAAATCTCTCACGTGTTAAGGCCCCTCTCAGAGCATGGCAGTAAAAAGAGCATCTGGGTTCTTCCCCCGTCTTTTTGGATTCTGCCTCCCAGCACAATCAGACCTCAGATGGAGCTGCAACACCTCATCATAGCAACAGAGGACACGTCAAACTGGGGGTGCCGTTGGGTTCATACCACTCTGCCTCCTTCCCCATCACTTGGTGCCAAGTGCCTCCCAGCCTCCACCTCCCTGCTCCCCCCATCCTCCTTGGTCTTTGTCAAAGCACATTTCCCAATTAGAGGATAAAAATATTCCATTCCTGCCTCCATGTGCTATTGATTTTGCCTGTAGCTGTGTCTCTGAGTGTGTGTGTGTGTATGTGTATGTGTGTGTGTGTGGGGAGGGGAGACGCATGGTGGGGAGAGGTAAAGGGCTGTAGGCAGTGAGTTAGGCTCCATTCCACCTCCACCCCTTTATTATTATTGTTATTATTCATCACTGTGAAAAGCACCTAGCAAGACCGGTTAGCCCAGCTGACCACCAATAGGGAACAGGCGATCAATACTTAATTGACACAGGCTGGGCAGTGGTGAGCGGGGATTGGAGATGGGGGAGGCGGGATGGGAGGGGGGACTTGGAGATAAGGGATGGGAGGAAGAAAGAAGGAACAAAAGGCAGGGAAAGGGAGGAGAGGAAAAAAGAGTTAGGAAAAAGAAATCAAAGGGGACAGAGAAGGTGGAAAAAAAGGAAGAAAGGAAGAAAGAAAGAAAAGGGAGGTTATGATTATTATGAGTCTGATGGCAGCACCCAAGGTCTCAGCCAAGTCCGATATCTCAGTGTTGTACACTCGCGCTGAGGGGGCAGCGCTGCAAGCGAAGGCAGGACTGTAGCAGAGGACTCTCCTGCCCCCAAGCACCAGATGCTTAGCATGATGTTCCCTCCAGCCTCATGGGCAGGCAGTGCCCAGCCTGTGCTACTGCAGACGGCTCCCCAGTCACCTGCATGGCACCTGATGCCCCCGCCCCAATAGCCGCTGGCTGCCAGGTCCGAACCCTGAGCTCCAACCCTGCTCGGTGAGGGGCAGGGGTTGAGAGGGGCTGCCCAACTGCTAGAGTCCTAGTGCAGGACACTTCCCACCCTACAACCCAAGAAAGCAGATCGGGCCTTCTGAGTCCCCCTCTTTCCCTTCTGCCCAATTGGCCTCACTGAGATTACACCTGAGTGACAGCTGTGTGAGCCAATGGAGAGGCAGGGCCTCTCTTGTGACATGGTTTAGAGACTGCTCTCTACCCTCCCAACTCCAGAACACCCCACATGGTGCGGGGGTTCAGCCTGTGTGCTCTGGAGTTAGCTCATTGTAAAGATTGGGCCAACCAGGTTTTCACACCCCTGCCTGAAGGTGGAGCTTCTCTCCCGATCCCTTCCTCCTTCAGCCCACCCTCACATCTCTCCCACCCAACCCATTGCTCGTGTGGACACATTCACCCCCCTCTCCATGTACCCTTGGTACAGCCTCTTCCTAGGGACCCAATTCGCTCGTCCTAAAGGAGACAGGAGACGGAGTCGCTCCCATGGTGCCCTTTTGGTATCTCATAGGAATCAGCTCATAGGATAATAACACCTTTAGTTTTTATAGGTTATTTCTGTCCCAAAGTGTGTGGATCCATCTTGCTGCCCTGTCTTAGGATGGCCTAATGGTTTGGACACTAGCCTATGAGTTAAGAGATGCCGGGGTCAAGTCCATGCTCACCAGTCATGTATGACCCTGCCCATGTCAGGTAGCCTGTCTCTGCCTCCATTCCCCATCTGTACAATGGGATAGTAGTCCTGCTCTACTGCACAGGGGTGTTGAGAGGGTGAATACATTTAAGGTGCTTGGATACTGTGGCAATAAGTGGCCTCAGACAATCAGGGTGCCTGCTCCTTGCTAATACCTAAGCAGATATTGTAGACTGAAACAGTGACCATAAATGGAAAAAATAAAGCTTTCCCCAGGGTCTAGATGGCAGGTAGACTCACTCCTACAGGAGTTGAACTGTGGCTTTTTAGCACCAAAGAGCTAACTGCAAACACTTGACCTAGGGGAGTAACACTGGCAGCTGTAGTAAGTTGTATCCTCTATATGATCAAGCTAATGCAGAGTGACCACCTAACACCATGCTTTTCTCGTGCTTTATGAAAGCAGTCCCAGAATAGTGCCAGCCTTTGTCTCCTTGCCCAGAAATGAGTGCATAGAGGGCACTTCAATAAATAAGAGGCTCACCTAGTCAAGTGATGGTCTTTCTAGGTCGTGCTGTTGCCAGGGTCATAGGCAGAGACACTGCAGAGTGTTTGCGTGGGGTAAGGTGCAGGGCTGGGAGAAGACACTATATCACACAAGAGGAGCCTAGCCTGATGATGGTAGTTTCCAGGACCAAGAGAAGCCAGCTATAGATGTGTATGGAACTGCTGACAGCACTGAAAGACTGGCCCTTCTCCAGATCCTCACTAGCTCTCTTTCATCTGTAAGGGTTGGCTGCAAGGTCCGTGAAAAGCCATTCTGAAGTGGGCAAGTCCAGACCCGAAGCAGTAGGACGAAGGGCAGAACCAGCACACGAAGAGGAGAAAGCAAGATTCCTTTTGAGTTAAAGCTGAAGGATTGAAGGAGTATTTTAGCTGTGCCAGTCTGGGACCTGGGAAGCCCAAATCCCATAGGGTTGAGTTCCTAACTCCCATAGGCTCTTTAAAAATCCCAGCCTACATCCAAGGAGAGAATCCCCACTGGTATTTCCAACACACAGCCAGGACAAAGTCAAAGCACTTAGGATTTTTGACCACTCTCCAGCACTAGAGACACCTGTTACCTTGGGCAAAGGCGCAGGAATACATGTGTCCTGAATGGACACAAGGGCTGTACCAGGCTATTGCTGGGAGAGGGTGCTTTGAAAGCCAGGAAAGGTAATCCTGTGCCTTTTCCAGATTTGTAGCTCAGGAGATAGCTGGCCTGGAACCATGACACCTGTTGCTTTTCAAAGGACAGAGAGGGAAGAGACAGACTTTTGGAAACAGGTGATGCTTTCTGGGACTTCTGCTCATCTCTGTGTTGCACCAGTCATAGACCCTTAGCAGCTTAGGGCTGGAAGAGACCTGAGGAGGGCGTTGAGTTCAGATCCTGCCCAAAACAGGACCAACTTCAACTAAATCATCCCTGCCAGGATTTTGTCAAGCCAGGGCTTAGAAACCTCTAGGGATGAGATTCCACCACCTCCCTAGGTAACCCATTCCAGTGCTTCACCACCCTCCTTAGGAAATAGGTTTTCTCAATATCCAATCCATGGCTGCATCTCCCTTCCAGCCCTGCGAGGCTCTCTCAACTTTCCCAAGCAGCCTGTACCACCAAGGAGAGGAGGGTTAGCAACCAGGACACCTGGCCTAATTTTTTGGCCATGCCACCCACCCACTGTATGAGCTTTTGCCAGGCACCTGTACCAGCTGGCACAACATGGAAAATATTGTCCTGCCCCGCAAGTTTGCAAGATTCAGCAGCTGGGCCTGCCATCTCTCCCATTTGACTTCCAGGTCAAACCCCCATAAAAGGGCACATGCCATTGGCATACCCTTGAGTGGCTCAGCTCCTGTGGGCCAAGCCAGTTGGGTTTGGCAAAGGCCCTCAAAGCCTTTGGCTGCTTCCCAAAGTAGGGCAATGAAAAAAAGAGGATTCAATCCCATGTGGCCACTGGAACACTGCTCCAAATTGCCTCCTGCTTTCCCAGGAGTGCCCAGGCCCCTTGGACAGAGGCCTAGCAGAGGCCAGGCATGAGTTCTGCCTTGTGGGCCATGGGCCGTGGAAGACGGACGGCAGCTTCACCTCTTCCCCCACACGTGCTGCTGATTGCCTATGGACAGGAAAGGCAGATCTATTTAGCTTCCCTCAGCACAAGCCCAAAAGGCCACTTTGAGGGCAGGAAAATGGATCTTTGCAATTTATTTGCCAGCCTCTTAAAGGCCAAGGCCGGCATCCAAGACCCACCAAGGCTGGGTTCCACCCTGGATTGGGGCAGGGAATCTTGGCTCAGGCCCTCCCCGTCATTCTTGATCTATAGCATGTCAGCCTTAAAAGGACCTTCTCCATCTCCTTAAACAATATATTACCGCTGTCCATTATTCCCATTAATGCATAAAAAATCATTAGGCATTTCTATGGAGACCCATTGCCATAGACACAGGCTTCCAAATGCACTAAGCGGCCAAAGTAAACTGAAGGAGATTTCTGCGGTAATGCCCTCTCATTTCTCACACACACACACCCCCGCAGCTCCCCCACTCCACCCGATCTCCCCTTTCTCTCTTCCCTCGATCAATTTTATGAGGCCTGCCCGGGGTTCGTTAATGTTTCCGGAATGTCTCTCTGCTCTGTTTAAAAATTCTTAATTAAGCAAGGTTTTTTTGTTTACACTCGAACTAATTACACTTTTAAACCCGACAATAAAACATCAGCGCTGGGCCATTAGGGCCCAATGAGGCCGGGCAATTCGCGGGGAGATAGGAGGGCGGGAGATGCAGCCACTCTGCCTAGCTTTGCTCAAGAGGATGCCCGCTTCTTAGCCTGGCTCCAGCTGGGGAGAGGGACAATGGTGCAAGTGGCCATATGTCCTCTTAAGCTCTTCTTCACTGCCTCCCGGATGCTCCCTTTCCCAGATAAGGGCCCAGTGAGTGGGTGGAAGGATTGATTCCTCCTCTGCAAAGGCCCATCTTTAGTTACCACGCATGAATTCTTTGGAGCTAAATCCCCGCTCTTCCAGGTAAGAGCAGAGGGAGCCGTCAGCCTGGCGCCACAGGATTAAGCCAGTCTGGGAAATCGAGGTTTGTAGAGCAGGACCGCTACAGCTGGGGAATCGTCTCTCCAAAAGGAAGGGCCGGAAGCCCCAGTGCTTGGAACATGTCAGACTAGGCTGGACAAAGCATTAGGAAACAATCCGTCCTTACCTGAAGAGTGAGGGAATGGATGTGATGACAACCCACGGAGCTTTTCTACCACCAGGATCAAACAAATGCACCATGGCCTGGTGGTTAGAGTCCTTGGCTGGGAGTCAGGAGATCTTGATCTATCCAAATCTTGTGGTAAGTCACTTTTCTTCACACCCTTTGTTAACCAAGTCCTCTGGGCCAGAGACTGTCTCTGATTATCAATTGATGCAAGTGGGCCCTTGATCTGATCATCTAGGTGCTATTGTTAATGCTGCTTACCTCTTTCCCCAGAGCCTCCTTGTCTCTTCTCCAGGATGATAATGGGGCAGAAGAGTGGAAGTGTTGGCAGGAGATGTGCAGCCACTGATTTCAGGGCACCCAGTTAAATTTCACCACCAACTCCCCGGGGCCTCCTCCTGAAAACCCCCTTGAATTCTGTGACAGAGGAGTCGGCCTTAATTGCTAGTCCATGGTGGCTTATCTGTCGCTGGCAGAACCATTGACCTTCAGGTGAATAACCACCTTCATTCTCCAAAGGGGGCTGACTAGCCTCCCAGGGCATGGGGTGTTTGTCGGAGCTTGTTCTTAATGTGCTGCCTTTGCAGGGTACGTCCTAATGCTTTCAGCTGTCATCTTGCCTTCCCAGTGCAGATGCCACACAACCAGCACTGGGGAAGAAGGGACTAGCCTGTTACTGGTTCATCTAATGGGTCTGAGGGAAGTTAGCCCCTTGTGAATCAACAGCCCTAGAAACTCTGTTCAAACAGCTGGGGCAGGAGCAGAGTAAGTTTCTCCCATCACCTACCCAGCCACCCTGCCTTGACAGAACCACTGCAATGGGGGAGAGGGAAATTTAGTCTCCAAAGACCTGCTCCTTCCTTGGCCTCACTGCTGAAACTGTCAGCACCCTGAGGTCTGGTGGAGAGGTCTGTGCCCCCGTGGTGGTAGGTTGCCTGACCTTCACCATGCAGGGCTGGCTTCAGGCCTGCCAAACTCACTACACCCACCAGCTGCCATGTAATGACACCAAGCAGGCCAACTGAAATCATCTCACCCTCTAGTGGCCAGAGGACCAAAGCAGGGGGTGTGCCTGACCATTAATGGGACATTTTCCTATAATGCATGTGCCCACAAGCACACTCGAACCTGGGACCTCAGTTCAGGTGCCTCTACAGTTTGAGCTAAAGGCCAGCTGGCTCTCAGTTTAGTCCATAGAGAACACTTATTCTTTCTCTGTGAAATGGTCTATGTGCCACTACACGGGACACCAACGAAGGGTCCTGTGGCACCTTATAGACGAACAGAAAAGTTTTGAGTATGCACTTTCGTGAGCAAAGACTCACTTCATCAGATGCTGGGACAGTGAACCACATCTAGATGTGTGGGTTACACCTGAGCTCCTGCATTTGGTTCCATGAATCTCTCCCAGATGAAACTCAAATTAATGTTCTTGAGGTCAAAAGCTCTGTGTCCTGTCACATCATCAGGTCTCCTCTCCAGCACCTCACTCGTAAAAGGCCGTCCACCTGGTGCTTTGATTTTGGGATCTAGATCATTTTCAAGGCTTGGCTGGGACAGTAAGGGAAAGTATGAGAAGAGCCATAATACTGGGTCAGACCAATGATCTTTCTAGCCCAATATCCAGTCTCCAACAGGGCCAGTACCAGAACTTCTGGGAGAATGTACAGAACAGGGCAGCTGGAATGACCTAGCCATCTTTCCATCTTGGCTTCTAGCAGTTAGAGTTTTAAGAGCATCCAGAGCATGGGGTTGCATCCCTGACCATCTTGCTTAATAGCCATTGAACTTATCCAGTTCTCTCTTCAATCCAGTTATACTTTTGGCCTTCACGACATCCCCAGGCAAGGAGTTCCACAGGTTCACTGTGCATTTTGTATTGTGGGAAAGGATGACTAAGACTTCTCTACTCAATTTCCCCACCTCCTTTATGATTTTGTAGACCTCAACCATTTACCCACTTCACCATCTCTTTTCCAAGCTGCACAGCTCCAACCACCCTAGTTTATCCTCCCATAGAAGCCACTCCATGATGTTCTTTGTTGCCCTTCTCTGAACTTTCTCCAGTCCCTTTACATCCATTTTGAGATTGAGGATTGAGCTACACTAGGCAGGTAAGTCAATTTCAGAGACACAATTGTCTAGCATTGTGTACCTAGAATTGACTTATCTGCAATTGACTTACCTGGCCATCCTCACTGAGGAAGGTCAATGGGAGAGTTTCTCCTGTCAACCTCCTTTACTCCATGTGCAATTGAACCCCAGAAGATTGACCCTCAGTGGGCTCATCTTCCAGGCAATGTAGACAAGTTTTGAGAAATCTGAACTGAACAGGGTACTCAAGGTGTGGACAGGCATGGGTTTATATAGTGGCATCATGATATTTTCTGTCTTCTTTTATATCCCTTCCTAATAGTGCCCAACACTCTGTTCGCTTTGTTGACTGCTGCTGTGCATTGAGCTGAAGTTTTCAGAGCTCTGCCCATGGTGACTCTAAGTTCTCCTTCTTGAATGCTAACAGCTAGTTTAGACTCATCATCATATATGCGTACCTGGGAGTATCGTTTCGAATGTTCATTACTTTGCATTCATCAGTGCTGAATTTCATCTGCCCTTTTCTTGCTCCGTTACCCAGTTTTGAAAAAACCCTTTGTAACTTTTCACTCTTAGCTTTGGTCTTAACTCCCTTGAGTAATTTTGTATCCTGGGCGAACTTCACTACTTCATTGTTCACTCCTTTTTCCAGATCAGTGTCCTGACACGTTGAACAGCACAAGTCTCCGTTCAGCTCCTCACAAAACCCTGCTGTTTACCTTTCTCTCTAGTGAGAACTGACCATTTATTCTTACCCTTTGTTTCCTGTCTTGTAACCGGTCCATTAAAGGACCTTCCTTTTTAGCCCAATAACTACCTAGACCCTTTAAGAGCTTTTGATGAAGGACTTTGTCAAAGGTGTCCTGAAAATCCAAGTACACTATATCCACTGGATCACCTGTGTCCTCCTGTTTGGTGATACAGTAAAACCTCTATTTTATAGTCCCCAATTTACCGGACTTCGGAAACAACGGACGTCCCCTGTTACCCTGAATCCACTATATAGGGGTCAGTAAAATCTTAAAAGTCCCTCCCGCCCCCTCCTACCTAAAAATTACCTGCTGCAGCCCGGAGGAACCTCTGCCGCTGCCACCTCCTTTTCCAGAGCTACCACATGCTCCTGTGATGGCTCCTCCAGGCCTCTTGGTGGCCCCTGCAGCTGCCCACAGAGAAGCAGCTCCAGCTGCAGGCAGCCAGGCGGCTCCTGCCATGCAGGGCCAGGTGGCTCCAGCTGCACGACCAGGTGCCCGCAGCAAGATGGATCCAGCTGTGTGGGACCAGGAGGCTCTTGCCAGGAGGCCGGGCAGCGGCAGCCATGCGGGGTCAGATGCCCATGGGCAGACCGCCACCCCACAGGTGGTGGGAGGGGGAGTAAACTCTCACATTTAGCAGACTATCAGGAAGGGTGGCCAGCCCTTTCCTCCTATTGGTCCATCACATGGAGGGTTTACTATACCCTCTAAAACATCTAATGATTGCCCTCTTCAAGAGCCACGTTCACTCGGCTCTATGGGCCTGATCACTCCGTTCCTCCCTTTCCTCTGGCCCTCATCACTGTCTGCCAGCTACATCTCCTTCTAACCCAGGGGTCAGCGACCTTTCCAAGGCAGAATGCCAAAATTTGACATTTTGTACAGTCCAAGGGCTGGTGATACTTTTTAAAGTCACTAAGAGTCCTATTTACAACAGCTTCATTAATAAATAAGTTAAGATGCAGAGCTTTACCATTCACAGGACTGCTGGTAGCATAAGCTGGTCTTTAGTTAACCCACAGGCAGCATGGCTTTGAGCAAGCTTGCGGCTACATGGGGAGCAGGGGTGGGGCTGAGCTCCCACCTCATGTGTTTTGCACCTGTGTTGGGGGCTGCTCTTTCCTGTTTTAACCTCTCATTCCAGCCTTTCATCTCTGCTCTTTCTTCTTATTCAGCCAAAGACATGCTGGAGCTGGGCATGGGATGAAAGGAGCTGGTTTTCTTCATGCTACTGACTTAGGTCTCCTGTGTGGCCCATTCCAATACTGGTGCTGTGAGCACTGGGTGTGCAAACTTGGATTCCAAGCTCCACCTCAAATATAGCAAGTCACCAGGCAGAAGCATTAGAAAGCCTGGAGAGAGAGACCCAGCCAGCTCATGAATGGTTGGACGTTTTCTGCCCAAACAACTTTGCAACCAAAAAATTGTTTTCTCCTCTAAAAATGAAAAATTTCACAAAAAATTCTGGGGGTTATTTTTATCTAAATATTTGGAGGTTTGTCAAGAAACCAAAAGCCCCCAAAGCCTGAGAATGTTTCAGTTTTTGGCCAAAGTTTTCAGTTTTTGATGAAAAACTGAAATATTTGGAAGTAAAATGCATTCTCCCCTCCCCTTCTCTGTACTGGGCTCTCATGTCCCAGGGCAGTTTCACTAGCAGACAGATGGGGAACCCTGCCAGGCTGACACAATTATTTATAGTGTCTCTACACCAAGCAGGCTATCTATGCATAAGTAGCAAGCCTCATGCCATCTTATCAGTGGCTGTCAAAGCACTGTACAAAGTTGGGCAAGTGCCATTCTCCCTTTTGTACAGATGGGGAAACTGAGGCACAGAGTAGGGAAGTGACTCACCCAAGGTCACACAGTAGGCCAGAAGCAGAACCCTGAAGTGCTGGCTTCCAGCCTACTCGTCCCTTACCTGTTCTAAACACTAGACTGTGTTGTAATTTCCCCATGAGAACCAAACCCCTGAAACCAACCGATGTGAGTTTTGGCCTGTTTCCTTGTTTCACGCTAGGCTTCTCCAAATGAACTAGCAGAACTGCAGCCTCTGGATAAGGACTGTGAGGCTAAGGAAATAGGTAGGTGGAAGAGAAAAGACTTTGTGCCTCAGTTTTCACATTCATAAAATGGAGCTAATAGGCATTTGCCTACCTTACAGGCAATTCCCTCAGCTCAGAAACTACATTAGTGACTCCAAGGCATGTTGTTGCCTCAAGCACAATCAACAAATGATGCTAAGGAAAATGTGCCCCGTTCATTTGACCCTCTAATCTCTAAGCATTCCTCTGTCCCTTTGCTATTTGTCTCCATCCAGAGGAGCAAATCTCTGGGTCGCTCTTGGGTCGGGCTCTGAGGTCAGAGATACAGGCGCTTGTTACTCTCAACTTACACCCCACCTGCGAGAGTAGGATACGCCCAGCCTTGCATATAAGAAGCTGGCACTGCAGGGAGTGGTGCTACCTCCCCCTGTGTAAGACAGCAAGATAACCTTGGCCTGAGCTTTCCCAGCTAGTCTTGGGAAAGCACGTATTGTGCATCACACACACACACCAGCTAGGTAGCCTTCTCGGTAGACTTCTCATTGTTTTCACACCCACATACACCAGTTGCCTGTTACACACACACACCAGTTGCCAATTGCTCCCTTGCTAAACATCGCTGGCACAGCGGAACGGGGCCAAGGGTGGGGGGCAGTGCATGACCCTGCTTATGGCAGGGCGCAGATTCCTTTCACATGGCCAATATCCTCCCAACAGGAGCCTGAGTCAGCTGTAGCCACAGCTGGGCTGGACCTTTCCTCAGCCCCTGTGAATCATTGTGTCCCTGGCTAGAGCCCGGACAAATCCAGCCTCACTGCTGCTCCACAGCCCTGTTGCTGTGCATGATGAGAATGCTTCCAGGGCTACAACTCCAGGGGGTGATGGCTAGTGTCTGGAGTTGCAGGGCCAGGGCCCAGATGTGGGACTGTAGGGTCTCCAGACCATCCTTGGGGCACTGGCTGTGCCAGCCTATTCCAGTCTGACCTCACAGTGCTCCCCAGTGGAACATTTCCCAGGCAGATGTTTCGTTCAGTGCCTGCAGGGCTCCCTACATCCACGTACTGCGCCCCACAGGGATCCATGGGGCCAGCTTTGTGCTCACAAGATACGCTCTGACTGAAGCCCTGGTGCCTTCCAAGTCGGCTCTGTGCCAGGTCACCATTCAGGGAGCCAGTGGTGAGGACGATATTTGCAATGGGACATCCAGGGCCAAGACTCCACAGAGCCATCTGAGGCAATGGTAACACACTTTCTAGCCACCCACCCAGAAAATGCTAGGTTAGTGACTGGGGGATCACCTGGCCCAGGAAGGGATGAAACCACAGCTCAACCTACCAAAGCTGATGCTGTAGCCCATTCCCTGGTGTCTGTCCCAGCTCCCCTGCCCACCTCGCATGGTAGCCCTGGCCGAGGCCCACCTCAGAGCCTTGCAAAGGGATACGAATGAAGGGAAATAGCTGGCCAGGCCTTCCCCAGCTGGTGAGTGGAGGGCCTGTGGGGGGAGGTGACCAGAGTGTGTTTTCCTAGAAGGGCTCCGCCTGGCCTGATTGACTCAAACTGTATTGATCCTGCTGTTACCCGGACATTTTATTTGCTGCCCAAGGGATGGTGAGAAAGGCTCTTGGAGGAGAAAAAACGCCATGAGGAGGAAGCCAAAGGTCGGCGTTTTCCCTCCCCTTGCTGCGCTTTGAAAAGGCCCCAGAAAATATCCCCTCTGCCCTGCCCAGAGCTCCCTGCTCTGCAAGCCAGGAGTGTGCCTGGCGGGCAGCTTGTGCTGGGGACAGCAGACACACACCTCACCGCCCCCTGCTGGCACTGCAGAGCTCTGACTTTCCTGCAGCTGTGCTGTTCCACACCAGCCGGGCTCTGTCCCTCAAAGCGGGGTTTATCTCCACCCCGTCACCCCAACAGCTGCACTGTTCTTTCTCTCCGTTTCCCTTTTGGAAATGATTCTTTAGGAAGGAGTTGTAGGGATGCAGGAGTCCTGGTCCCAGCACCTCTCCAACTCACAATGGGATGTTGAGCAAGTAACACCTTGGCTACGTCTACACGTGCCCCAAACTTCGAAATGGCCATGCAAATGGCCATTTCGAAGTTTACTAATGAAGCGCTGAAATGCATATTCAGCGCTTCATCAGCATGCGGGCGGCAGCAGCGCTTCGAAATTGACGCGCCTTGCCGCCGCGCGGCGCGTCCAGACGGGGCTCCTTTTCGAAAGGGCCCCGCCTACTTCGAAGTCCCCTTATTCCCATGAGCTCATGGGAATAAGGGGAGTTCGAAGTAGGCACCGTCCTTTCGAAAAGGAGCCCCGTCTGGACGCGCCGTGCGGCGGAAAGGAGCGTCAATTTCGAAGCGCGGCTGCCGCCCGCATGTTAATGAAGCACTGAATATGCATTTCAGCGCTTCATTAGTAAACTTCGAAATGGCCATTTGCATGGCCATTTCGAAGTTTGGGGCACGTGTAGACACAGCCCTTCTGTGCATCAGTTTCCCCATCAGTAAAAGAGGGATAATGACAATGACATGACACATGGGCTCTGCCTACACCCCTTTGTCCTGACCCACAGTTCTCCCCCTGCCATGCCTGAAGCACAAGTTACATGGGGTTCTATGGCATACACACATCTCCCTTAGGGATGTGAATGAGACCCATCAAACTCATTTCACTTATGACTTAGCATAGGACTTGGCCCCCTAGCACAACAGGTGCTGCCATTCTGCTCCACTCCCCTATCTTCAACCCTTTGCACAGCCAGTGAGCAGACCTCAGTAATGGGGCAAGCCTCTGGCCAGATGGTGCCAGAGTGAGTGAGGCCACCCCGCTCATTACACAGATGAGGGCTGGAGCGAAAGGCTTATTGTTAGGGGAGAGACCCAAGTGGATTTTTCAGTTTGCCAGCAATTCTGGGAAGAATTTTGGGTCAAACCGCAAACAAAATGTTTCAAATTTTTCAGCAAACCAAAAACAACAGTTTGTTTGGATGAAATGAAATGGTTTGACTTAGGAGCACTTTTTAAATGTTTTTGGCTTTTTATATAAAATTAAAGGAAAATGTCAAACTCACAAAATGAAATGTTTTGTTTTTAAAGCAATGATGGGGAGCATCCCGTGCCTGTCTCAGAATTCATGATTGCTTGTCTGCCTTGTGGACTGAAACATCTCAGCAAAACCAAAACAACATCACACAACATTTCAGTGTCTCTGAATGTGCATTTTCAGCAGAAAAATGTCACGCTGCTCTTTTAGTGGCCATGCCACCCCCTTAATCTGATGCACAGAGGACCCACGTGAGCATCTCTTAGGAAAGAGGGAATGAAATGATGCCTTTTTTTTTTAATTCTTACCCAGTTACCTTCAACCCAGTCAAGCTATGCCCTGAAGTCTGGACAGTGTGGAGGGAATGGAGGAACCAGCAACTAGCAGAACTAATTCCTTCTACTGGGCCTCTCCAGGCCTACAAATTCACCATATTTGCAGGAGAAAATGAATGGGGAAGTGTTATTTACCCCTTTCCAATACAAGAACCAGGGGTCAGCCAATGACATTAATCGGTGGATGTTTTAAAGAAACCTAAGGCAGTATGTCTTCATACAGCATGCGGTTAACCTGTGGAACTCCTTGCCAGGGGATATTGTGCAGGCCAAAAATAAAACTGGATTCGAAAAAGAAATTAGATGAGTTCTTGAAGGTCCATTGGTGGTTATTAGCTGAGCTGATTAGGGATGCAACCGCATGCTATGGGTACCCCTAAACCTCCAGTTGCCCGAAGCTGAGACTGGACAATAGGACATGGATCACCCTGTAATTGCCCTGTTCTGTCTGGTCCCTCAGAAGCATCTGGCACTGGCCCCTGTTGGAAGGCAGGATACTGAAGGAGATGGATCACTATTCTGACCCGATGTAGCTGTTCTTATGGTCTTCCCAAGCCCCTTTCTGCGCTAACCCAGACATTAGTGTAATAGAGACCAGGCCTTAAGGGCAGAGGAGACTGCATCATTCTGGCCGGCTCCTGCTGGTGGCTGCAAGAGGGGGGAGTAAATCATGTAGACCTCTTCCTGGAGTACATTAATCCATGCCACTACATCTCAGTAAAGCTCTAAGGCCCCAGGGCTGGGTCACAGCTCAGAGCCAGCTCTAGCGGATGGGGCTTCAGGAAGGTCACAGCACGGCTTTCACACAGGTGAGCAAAGCAGGGAAAGCTGTGCCCACTGTTACTCTGTGCCCTCAGCAGCTGCCTTGTGCAGTGAACATAAGGTCATAGAATCCTAGAGTCCCAGGGCACGCAGGGACGGCAGGAGGTCATTGAGTCCAGCCCAAAGCAGGATCAACCCCAACTAAATCACCCCAGCCGGGGCTTTGTCAAGCTGGGACCTAAAAACCTCTAGGGATGGCGATTCCACCACCTCTCTAGGTAACACATTGCAGTGCTTCAGCACCTCCTGGGGAAAGAGTTTTTCCTCATATCCAACCTACACCTCTTGCACTGTAACTTGAAACCATTGCTCAAGGTCAGCTGAGGTCACGAGTGAGTGGTGTTTGGCAGACCCCTTCATGGGGTCTGCTGCCCAGGTGCCACCCAGGGGGTGGGAGCACATCCCAGCCAAGCTTCCAGGGCCTTGGAAGAGTCAGCAAGGCAGTGCCAAGGAAGGGACATGGCCCACACCAGCCTTTGAATGGTGCACGGCTGGTCAGCTGGCTGGTGCTTCAGCCACCATTTGGTCCCCCACTCCTGCCTTGCTCCTCCTCCCTGCTGGAGAGACACCAACCCAGCCATGGATGACTCCACACCACTGAGACCTGGCAAACTCGTACCAGTCTCAGGCTGTGCAGGGGTTGCTCTTAGCTGCCTCCTGGGTCTCGGGCTCACAGCAGAACTGCAAAAGGTGATGTTTTGGCTGGATAAGGCAAACTCCTGTTAAACAGATGGCACAAGGAGACAGAGGGAAGAGAAGAAATAAGGCAGGGACTGAACAGACCCCAGGAGGAGGGGGTGAGAGTGGGAACTCAGCAGCCCATCGCAGGAACTGTTAAGGGCTTAGCAAGAAGTCAAGTCCCCTCAGTCCCTCTGTCTGTCCTGCTCTGCTCAAGACGGAATAGACCCAGCAGTGTCCCAGTGGATCCTGTCATAGAGTGTGAACATCCCCAGGCCCTGCACCCCATCCACAGTCAGATGTGACTCTTGTTCAGCAGGGGAACAGATGGTTTATTAGGTGACAGGGACCCAACGTAGAACAGACTTTTCAGCACAGAAACCAGAAACCGTCAGTGCAATCCATCCTGGGGAGAGGGGGCCTGGAGAGGGTCTGTGAGCTGGAGCCTAGCCCTCCTTCCCCCTGCTCCAGCCAGATGAGTCTGCCCCACCCACTTGCCCAGTTCCAATTCAAACCAGCTAGGCCTCCCTCCTCCCTCCATTGTCCTGTTTTCTGGGGAAGAAAGGGGTCACCTGGTTTCCTGGGTTACAAAGGGCATGAGGGCTATTGAGTAAGTGTGAGAAGTCATCACATGGAAACTCCTGTCACCAACTACTCATTGATGCTGTGCCTAGGGAAACTGAGGCACACACCTTGGCTTATTAGAGTACAGTAGGAAACACATGCAACCTAACCAGGACAATAAAATCCTCACACCCTACTTTGTTGCATCTCTGGAGGTGACAGCCCAGTGGTGAAGCTCGGTTCTTCCAATGCAGGCAAAAGGAAGTGAAGCCCAACACGGACCCACTCAGAGGCATTGTCTGGATGGTGGAGGCTGAGCCCGGGTTGGCGCTGCATCTCCTTGCTGGCTAAGAGAGTCAGATAAGGGGAGGGGGTGCATAAGGCTGAAACAGCAGCTGCGTTTTGCAAGAGCAAAGAAACCCTTCCACATTGCTTCACGCCCCACAAGGGCTGCCACAGATCAGGGCCTCAGCTCGCACCTCCACCAGGCCTGCAGCTCGTGCATCTGCCAGACAGCAAAACCACCTGTTTCTTCCTTGGCTCTGTGGAGACAGCTGCGGCACCAATCAGAACACCTCCCTTGCTCTTGTCTCCTTCCCCATCTCACACCCCAGTGAGCCCAGGCAGTGCCCCTCTCCCCATCGCACCAAGGGGAACTGAGCCACAGAGCAGCAAGGTGACTTGCCCAAGGTCCTGCAGGGAGTGTGTAGCGGAGCATGGGACTAAAGCCTCAGCTCCCCACCCCTGTGCAACCATGCTCCAGCCGTAAGAGCCTCTTTGCCCCTTTTATTCTTCTTTTCCCTGGTCCCTTTCCTTTGTGTCATTTTCTTTCTTCTGTTTCCAGTGGGCCCAGTCCAAGCCCCACTTGCATCCAGCCTCTGTTTACCTTTCCTCCTCTGCATCGCTCTCCTCCCTCCCCATCTCTCTCCGTCCCGGGTAATGCAGTATCAATGACGTGAATAAATGGTGGCTGTCTTTGGCAGTGGAGCAGCCTGAGTCCTGAGGAGGCTGCGCCCACAAGTCTATTTTATTCAAGTGCCCAAAGGCACCCTGGCAGGAGCACAGAAGCTGCATCAGCTGGTGACGTGGAGGGAAAGCTATCAATCTACCCCAACCTCCATCGCCACTTGTCACCCCCATGCCACAGCAGCATACCCTGAGCCCTGCCCATCAGATCTGCCCCAGCTGACTTTCCCCTGCCCCTTTACCTGGCTGAGGATCTGCAGCCGCCCCACCCACAGCAGCTCTGGGGAACTCCCCACGACGGTCAAGGGGCAGCAGTTGTTGTTAGAAGGGGGAAGATGATTGAGTTCTTGACCCAATGCTCCCCTCCCCAGACCCACCACAAATTGGTGCATTCCCTGTAACCTGAACCAGTAACTCAGCCAGACCTCCTGAGCCCATTGCAGGAGCCGGTGAGGGAGGATCTGGGGCCCTGCTATGTGCAAGAGGTCAGACTACCTGGTCACCGTGGCCCCTGCTGGCCTCGTGGGGGTCTGTATGACTGGGTTGTCTTTGGCCTCCTTTCTTCACCAGCCTGCTCACCAACCCCTCCTCCTAACCCCCAGAAGGGAGCCCAGTAGGGCTCCTGGGTCTAATCCCTCCTTATACAATAATTCAAGTAACAAGAAGAAGCCACTGGGGAAGAGATGGGGGGCCCAGAAACCATGCAGAGGGAGGACACACAGTGGCTAGCTCCATCCAGGCTGATGCTCTGTCTGGGTCCTAGAAGCTTCTGCCCCACAGAACCCAGAATGTGAGGGCTCGGGCTCCTGCAGCATTTAAAGGGGTACTGGCTTCTTCCCCAGCTTCCAGTTCCAGTATAACCATGAGGAGGAGGACTTGAACCTGGGACCTTTAGAGTTTACTGCAAGAGCCTCTACAGCCTGAGCTGAAAGGTAGCTGGCTTCAGCTAAGGGGACAGAGATTCATTGTTCTGCTCAGTGAGTGGTCTGGGTGCTAGGGCAATAGCCTCACCTGGCCCTGGATGGAGCTGGAAGCACCTTTCTCATCTGCATTTCCCCAGGGGTGGTGATCTCTGTCATGCAGCAGCTCCACGCTCAGGGTAGCAGCCCCTGGCACTGTAGGAAAAAGTCCCCCCACCTCCCTGCAGGTGTGTTCCAAAGGAATGATCCAGCCCTTGCCTAGACACATTTATTTAAGTCTCCCCTGCTGCCTCCCACCACCCATTACTCTAAACTAGTTATGTCCTTCATCCCCAGCTCACAGCACTGTCATTCCAGGCCCAGCACCAATCCCCAATGACAGCTGAGCCTGGCAAATATTTTGGTGCTGTTTGGTGATGACAGAAAACCTCAGACTGCTGAGACAGGAGATATCCAATGTCATCCTTTACACCAGTGTGTCTGACTTCGCCATGCTGCTCTGGTAGCATTTCATACCCACTTTGCATGGGAGGAAACAACTTGCATGAGTGGCAGGGCCAAGGGGGCTCAAGCCAAGTGGCTGCAAAACTTTGATGAAATATTTCTATTGCCCAAAAGCATTTGAGCACCTCCCCCCACCTCCAATATGTCCACGGTTGGAGAAAAGCCGACAAACAGCATCAAACGGGATCCTTGTGACTCTCCCTAGTGAATGGCGTCCGCCCGCTGCCCATGTACAGAGGAAATAGTTAATTAGCTCCTACTCTCCTGGATGATCAAATCCCAGCTGGACACCCACCCTGTGATGGGAAACATGGGAAACATTCCCATCCCACCACCAGAAGCACGACCAGCCTCCCTCCTCTCCAGCCATGCCAGGCCAGTGTGCTGGCAGGGCACACTCTGCTTAGATGGGGGAGCTTAAAAAGGAGAAGCTGGCCACAAACTGGGAAGGTGGAAGGGAACGTGCCCAAGAACAGAGGTTGCTGGGGAGCCCAGCAGTGTTCCCTGTGTGCTATGTACATGGGCGGCCACCCAGAAGACATTCAGGTGCTGTCCAGCTGATTAGCAGAGCGTCCAGTGCCCACAACTGGCAGCTCGACCGTCAAATGCTCATGGGATTCGTTTTCCACCATGTTACGTCCTTTGTTAACCCAAATAAGGGATCTCTCTGCACAGCGACTTGACAACCCTGTGGCTGCCTGGCCTAGCACCCCAAAAAGGGCAGTTCACCCCCTTCTTTCCCTGCCCTGTGTCACTGTGTGGGAGGCACCAGCCCAGAGCTCTGGAGCAGAGGGGAAAGGGCTGGTTCGATGTTCGTTATGCTGATGCAGGGCTGAACTCTGGGGGCTGTTTTTTTTCTTTCAATTCTTCTCAGAAATGTCTTTCCTGGAGGTGAAGCAGGGCTCCCGGAAATGCAGGGCAGGGTTTGTTCCTCAGGGAGCAGTGTCCTGGGAAGTGGTGCTGCTGGAGGGAAAGGACCTGAAAACTTGCTTCCCGTCAGCTGCCGGGCAAGGTTAGCAGAGGAGGGTGGGCAGATGCATTACAGGGCCCACTGGGGCCCAGCCAGGAGAGAAGCTGACAGCTGGGGGAAGGGGCGATAGGGGATCATGAATGGAGCCAATGGAAGGAGAGGGATGCCCTACCCCACCCCACACACACTCCCCTGGCTCTGTTTGAACACAGGGGATTGAGCAGCTACTGCTGTGCCACTGTGGAGTGCTGAGGCTGCCAGGCCCAGCCAGACCACTTGCATTTGAGGGCAGCATTTAACTAAGGCTTTAGTGATCAGACCAGCTGGCCCAGATCTGGGACTCGGGCACCTCTAGGGGCACAGTGACCTGGGGTCAGTGCCAGGCAGTTCAGATCCAGGGGCGGGTGTGTCCCAAGGTCTCACCAGGGTGCCAGTTGGCTTGACTTGCACGGACCCCAATTAATCGCACCACAGTTGTTTGGATAAGAAATCTCCCCAGCCTCTCCACCAGGTAGGATCTACTGGCTCAGGTTAAGCATCGCCAGGGTTATCAGACTGTTTGTTGCTGCTGCAGCAGGCAGCTCAGCTCTGCAGAACAGCCACCAGAATCATGCGCCATACTGCTCAGACCTGCAGGATGAGCACCGACCCCTCAGTGCAGCCTGCAAATGGCATCCTGCTCTGGGATCACGTGACAGGCCACACAGGCGGAATGGGTGACGGAGCAACTGGAGCTGTGTCTGTAAGGAGGTGATGGATGGGGGGGGCCAGGGCGGTAAGCACAAGTGCAGGGGTCTCCATTGTATTTGTTGGTGTGGAAGTGTGTGGAAATGGGCTACAGGTGTGTTTGTGTGTCTGGGGGGCGTACATGTGAGCGGCTGGGTGGGGAATACAGGCTTGTGGCTGCTGGGGGTGTATGTCTAAAGCTCTGTGCGTGTGCAGGTCTGTGGGTGTAGGCTTGGAGGTCTGGGAGGGCGCGCTGCTGGATGATCCAACTTCGTAGGCCTGCATTCCATCCCGGGCCTTACAGCTCCAGCTAAAACTAAGGATGGGCCAAAGGGAGAAATCCACATCTGACCATCCTGAGCACCATTGGAGTCTGGATCAAGGACGGAGGAAGGCTGACATTTCACTCAGGGGCAGGAGGTCAAAGTCTGATCTTGGTATGTGTAATGCAGGGATTCCCAGCCTATGGCTCAGGACCCAAACACGGGTTGCAACTAGATTTATTAAGGGTTGCCAGCAGCTCAGAGCTGCACATGGCTCTTAAGCCACGTGCAGCTCCTTAGCGCTGCCACATCCAGCTGCTATCTCTATCAATAGAGAAGCAATTACACATTACAACGACAGCTTCTCCATATTTGATATTCGTAGCCATCCCAGGCAAGCCCCTTAATAGACTCTTGCGGTGAGTAACTTTTGTCTCACTTCCTCCCTTCCCCTTTTTGCACCCCCCTTGTGTTTTATGTAGTTGATTTGACAGTTTTCATTTTTTTGTTTATGACTCCCCCCCAGCCCCCGAGTGTAACCCCCCAGCTGCTGAGTGTAGTCCCACAGCCCCTGAGTGTGACCCCCCCAGCCCCTGAGTGTAACCTTCCAGCCCCTGAGTGTGACTCCCACAGTCCCTGTGTGATTCCCCCAGCCCCTGAGTGTAACCGCCTAGCCGCTGAGTGTAACCCCACAGCTTGTGTGGCTCCCCCAGCCCCAAGTGTGAATCCCCCAGCCCCTGAGTGTGACCCCCAGCCTGAGTGTGACTCCTCCCAGTCCCTGAGTGTAATCCCACAGCCCATGAGTGTGACTCCCTCAGCCCCTAAGTGTGACCACAACCCCTAAGTGTGACCCCCCCAGCCCCTGAGTGTAATCCCACAGCCCCTGAGTGTGACCCCCCAGCCCCTCCAGCCCCTGAGTGTGGGGTTTAAGCTGGGGAACCAGAGGGACCGGTTTAGGGATGAGGGTCTTTCCCCGCCACCACTCAGATCAACTTTAATAATAAAATAATAATTAACTCTAATAAACATGGTGTTATTATTTTATTATTATTAACGTATTTTCCCTTTTCTATGAAATAACTACTATGAATATAGAAACGTGAGGGCCATGTCTACACTAGCCCAAATCTTCGAAATGGCCATGCAAATGGCCATTTTGAAGATTACTAATGAGGTGCTGAAATACATATTCAGTGCCTCATTAGCATGCCGGCGGCTGCGGCACTTCAAAATTGCCATGTCTTGCTGCCGCGCGGCTCGTCCACATGGGACTCCTTTTCAAAAGGACGCCGCCAACTTCGACATCCCCTTATTCCTATCAGCAGGGGTCCTTTCGACAGCGAGCCCTGTCTGGATGAGCTGCGTGGCAGCGAGCTGTGGCAATTTTGAACAGCTGTGGCCGCCGGCATGCTAATGAGGTGCTCAATATGTATTTCAGCGCCTCATTAGTACTCTTTGACGTGGCTATTTGCGTGGCCATGTCGAAGATTTGGGCTAGTGTACACGTAGCTGAGGTGGTGCAATTTTATGTTCTTGCCTCAGCTGCAAAATTAGTTAGTTACGGCCTTGCTCCCCAGCTTCCCTTTTTGAATTGCTTTAGGTCACCTAATCTGACTGAAGGTCGTGGCCACACTACCCCTCCCTTCCAGAAGGGGCATAGTAATGAGGGATTTTGAAAGATGCTGATGAAGAGCTCCCATGAATATGCACTGCCTCATTAGCATAATGGTGGCCGCACACGATTCGAAAGTTCCGCTTTTGGAATGCACACCGCCCATGTAGCTGGGGACCTCTCAAAAGGACCCCCCTGATTTCAAAAGCCCCTTATTCCAAAAACCAAATAGGAAGAAGGGGCTTTTGAAATCAGGGGGTCCTTTCAAAAGACCCCCAGCTACACAGGCGGCACGAGTTTCAAAAGCAGCACTTTTGAATCGTGTGTGGCTTCCTTTATGCTAATGAGGCAGTGCATATTCATGGTAACGCCTCATTAGCATCTTCTGAAATCTCTCATTATCATGCCCATTCCAAAAGGGAGGGCTAGTGTGGCCACAGCTGAATTGTCAAAATGGGTCCCTGTCTGGAAAAGATTGGAAACCACTGATATAATGGGATGCTAAACTGTGCTATGTGATTTGGCCACTGAGTGGGGCTATGCAAAAAGTACCTTCCTCAGCCATCAAAGGACCTAGGACCTAGTGATGAACACATCTGGCATGTATAAAGTTCTGCAGCTAGTCCCCATCTGCTAGAAGAATATGACGTGGTGTCAGCAGTGGGATGGACAAAAGGGATGTAGAATGCCTGTGGTCATAAACCACAATTCAGAGCCCAGGTCCTTTGTGAACAAGATCGACAGCAGAGACAGCAACAGAAGCTGCTGGCATCTTCAGGGAATTCCTCAAGAAGAACAGTCAACAGCCAGATGGCAGATGAGGAACAAGGATCAACTCAAGGATTATCAACCCATGATGGTCAGTCATTGTGACTCAAGGACAGCCAGAAAATCAAGCTGTTACGCATTTGGGTTATGTAATTAGAGGTCGAGTCAGAGGCACTAAACACACTGATAGATACTGAACTTCACAGATGATGTCAGAGTGTGCGTATTGTGAATGCAGAACTTAAAGGGGGAGATGCAGTGGAACACTAAACTGTATCCAGCTGCTCAGCCACCAGGCACCGCTTGGCATAAAATACCTTATAAAAAGCTGACTTCAGCCACACCTGGCAGAGCATTGCAGGATCTTATGGTGACCACATCTGGTGCACTGAAGCAAGCTCTGTAAGCAGTCCACATCTGGCACAGGAGCATGACAGTAAATCCAGAGTCATTCCCCGAACCACTTTGTATTTACCCAGAGGGGATGAGTCAGCTGGGCCCAAGAAGGCCCCTCCCCCATTGGTGCACTCAGGTCACTCACTGGAATTAACAGAGCCCGGTGCGTCAGCAGCCAGGAATGGCCCCCAAGGGAGGGTTTTGTGGAGCCGTATGACTCGGAGTGGCCAGACCAGTATTGCCATGCATGGTGGTGGGGCAGTGTAAGCAGCCTGTGTGTGATCAAGCAAGTCCCAAGCTCTGTCCAGCTGGACCAGGCTCAGGCTGGCTCTGTAGTAACACAGCTGGGGAACTGTGCCTGTGTTTCAGACAGTGGATGCTCTGTGGCCAGCCTCAAGCCCCCAGGCCCACCAGGCATTCCAGCAGCTGGTAGCACACAGAGCAGGGTTCCCTCTAGCTTTTACCGTCCATGGGTGGAATAAATGTTATGTGCACCAAGGCATGTGCAGATGTGCACCACAAATAGAAACATATGAGGGATGGCTATGGGCACTCTGCTAATCAAATGAGCCACATTTGAATCACATGGGCAGCAGCCTAAGTGCCCAGCTCACACTGAGCACTGATGCAGAGCAGCATGGCCTGGAACTCACCACTCCTGTGGAGGAGGGGCTTTAAGCGTCAACACCCTCCTGTTTCCAGGCTGCTCTGGGGGCTGAAACAGGCTCTGTGGAACCTCTACAAGCTACACAAGCCCTAAGATACATCCCGTGGGCCAGACACAGGCCTGCAACTGTGAACACTGCCCCAGCCAGCTCGGAGGTAGTACAGCCCCTGTGTCCGGCAGAGTGTGGGACAAGACACCCACCCCTTAGCCCTGGAATTTGCTCTTTGATTGGGCCTGTTCTATGGGGCTCAGAGGGACCAGATGATGCGAAGGGTGGAAGGACGAAGGTGGGATTCCCAGCCTGTCACAGCTGAGCTGAGATCCCGGACAAGGCATTTCAGAAGCAGCCGATCCCCTGCTGCATCCTGGCTGGAAAATCAATCGCTTTCCATCACTGGCTGGCTATAACGAGACTGCAGTCTCTGGGCCTTAGTCTCCCCACCCCCTCGTCTGCCTGGAGCCCCAGTGCAGAATGGCCTTCCATGATGATTTCTCTAAAATCTAATCTCTGCCTCCGACTTCATAAATAATATGCTCTGTGGCTGAAGCGAGGGGCAGTCAAATAGCAACTTCAGCAGCTCAGGGCTGGTGCCACAAGCACGAACAGGTAGGAGCATTCACACCCAAGTCTGACGTAGTACGCAAGTTTGCGTGTACCTGTATAAACAGTGGTGAGTTAGCACACTAGCTTGTGAGCAGGCGTGCAAAGGTGAGATCATCTATGCAAGGGCCCAAGCAGGTGTTCATAGGTGTGAGCATATGTGTGCTGATGGACATGTGTGCATGCAAATGTTGTGTATGGACTTGTGTACGTAAGGGCTGGGTCTCAGCTTCTGTACTGGGGTGGGGTGGGGAGAGATTATTGTGTGACCAGGTCCCTGGGGGAGGGGTCGTACATGTAAGCAAGCCCTGGGCGGACAGCATGCATGTGAGCAGATGAAGGAGCAGATTGAGGTCAAAAAACTAATATCTGCAAACTAATCTGCAAATCTAATCTACGCAAACTGTGTCTCCACACAACAGAGCCTATTTCGACACTTTTAATTTAAGGCCATCAAATGGCCCTTGGGTCATGTGACAGGCATGTGATCATGTGATCATGACAGGCGGAATGGATGACGGAGTGACTGGAGGTGTGTCTGGCAGGAGCTGATGGACAGGCGTGTGGCAGTGAGCACAGGTGCAGATGACTCCATTGTGTCTGTTGCATGGAAGCCTATGGAAGGGGACGAGCTGGGCTACAGGTGTGTTTGGGTAGGTGGGGCAGTGGGGATACAGGCGCACAGTTGCTGGGGGTGTATGCAGGTCTGTAGGTGTATGACCAGGCATGGGGGGTGTCTGGCTACAGGGAGGCATGTGCATTTGCTGGCATGTGTCCCACAGAAGTCAGGTTTGTAATGCACTACACAGACTTTGGTCTGACCACACAGGTCATTGCACAGATAGAACTGCTACTGCCGCCGCATCTCCCCAGGACCCCTCCACCAGCAGCTTCCAGCCAAGCAGGCCCCTCCTCCTCCTGGTTTGGCAGGGGTGAGGGCAGAGAGGCCTGGGGTGACAGCATGGGATTTCGAATGGGTCTATCTCCCAGGGCCAACAGGATGGCCTGTAGCTTTGACTTCCTGGGTTTATGGGCTCCCAGTGCGGCCGGCTGTAATGTGGCGGTTTAATATTTATGAAGTGCCAGTTTCCTGCTGCTCTAGGGAATGGGGCCTGGTCGCTCTTGCTAATTGTTGCATGTGGGAGCAGAGGCTTTGCATTCCGGGGCCAATAAGCTGCTCCCTGCTCCTTCAGAGCCCTTCCCTGGCCCTGCTGTGCTCACTGGCTAGGGCCACCCAGGGCTTTCTGTGGCCGTCTGTTCCTGGCAGTAGGCTGCATTCTGCTGGTGTAACTGCCCACCAGGCAGGCTCAAACGTGGTACCTCTGAACCTTAGTGGAGGTGCCTCTACAGCTTGAGCTCAAAGCCGGCTGGCACTCAGCTTAGGCTGAAGGGGACATTTATTCTTTCCCTGTGAAATGGTGTAGGTACCACTACATGGGACAGGTCACCACACATAAGTGTGTGGATTACACTGGCAGCAATCACTCACAGCACTGGGAGCAGTGTGTCTCAACACAAACCCGGGGGGGGAGCAGGGGGGCATCTTTTATTCTTCAGGGATCAGCTAGGCCTGGTTCATGTGATTCACTGCACAGCACAGACACAGAAGCTCAGGACCTGCTGGATTTGATCACACCCATCCTTCATCCTGCCCAGGTGCCTGTCTCTGAGAGTGACCCCTGCCAGCTGCTTCAGAGGAAGGAGTGGAGAGAGGGTGCCCTGCCCTCAGGGGACGTTCCCTCCTAACCCTCAGTTTTAGAGCTCCCCTCATGCCCTGATGCAGGAGGGTTTGTCTCCCTCCCAAGAGACCTGAGCTTGGCTCTGAGTTGGGTTATAACATCCCTGAGCCCCAGGAGAGCTCTGACCCACGCGAGAGTGTGAAGGCGTTTCTGGGCAGCCCCCTGGAGAGAGGATGCAGCATTAGGTGGGTGTGGGGCTGGGAGGCTCGAAGGATCTACTCATGCTGAGGCACACACAGGGTGTAGCTTCACAACAGGCCAAGGCCTGCTGTCATTCATGGGCGTTTCCTTTGATGGCGTATCCACTGTCTGCAACCATCCCTATGTGTGCTGTTACACCACACTCATCCCCTGGGGCTGATGCTCGCGTGCACACGCACACGCACATGCACGCACACATGCACACACACACACACACACAGAGCATTCACCTCTCAATGACACACTACACATGCACAATCCATACACACATGGCATGTGCATACGCTACACACATACCACTCACACAAACACGTACTCACACACTGTGCATGCACAATCCACACACTTGCAAGGCAGGTACTTACTCTTTACACATACACACACACACAGCATGCACAGACTCTATTCATACACTCAGATACCCTTGCACATGCTGGTGAACATTTCCTCCCTTTGGACTCAGCACCCTCCATACAGCCCCCTCTCCCCCCATGCCGCACTGCTTGGCAGTCTTCAAATCTCTGCCACTCAGAGCACTCCCTGCTGAGCACTGGGACAATTGCCCACCCAAGGCACCCAGCACTAGTGATCTTTAGCATTCAGCACCTCACTCAAGAAGCTGCCTAGAAACGCCCCCTGACGCTTCCTGCTCCCTGAGCCTTGTGCCTGTTGTCTGGCACTGGAAAACCCCTTCTGCCCTTGGTACCCAGCACATCTGTGTAATTTTCCTTTAGATGGGCAGGCTGTGTCTGGAATGCAGCCTCTGCCTTGTGCTCTGGCCTTGGTTCAGTTTTATGGGCTTTTTCTTGCTATAAATATGGTTTTGAGAGCCCCATTTATCAGGTGCTGCAGCTATTGAGTCAGAGGCTCCAGTGCGGCCCTGACAGGTTGAAATTGACTTGTATGATATTAGAATTGCTATTGATTCCTTCGGCACCTTGCAACGTGATGAGCGTCATGACCTGGAGCCCGGGCTCAGCTCGCCTTTTCCCCCCCATTCTTTCCCCTTTCTGCCCTCCTCAGAACCTACCATCTCCCTCCTGTCTGGACTGGAAGCCCGCTGCTTCTGAACTGGGCTGACCCACCAGGGGTTCTGCTGGGGAAGCTGGACTGATAGAGCATGCACATTATGCCTGGTTTCTGAGCTACCAAAGACCAGATCAGATCTGAGCCTGTTAGATGCTGCTTTGGACCAGAACCAGAACTCTGTGCAGTGAGATTGTGACTGCAGGCAATTTAAGTAGGTGCTCTTTAATTTGAGTCACACACACACACACACACACACACACACACACACCCACCACCACCACCACCACCATGGTGGGTTCTCACACATGGAAACACTCACAGACCAGAGTTTGACAGCACCAGCATGGCAAGCTCTGGAGACACAGGCACAGGAAGTAGAGGTGTGAGGTTCACTCCAGCAGCCCCAGGTTTGCATTTGGCTTCCCTGTATCTGGGGGTCGGCCCCAGGATCCTGCTGGCCTTGCCATGGGCTTCTCAGCCCCTCCATCCATCTGCAGTCCTGTTGGCTGTGTCACAAGCTCCACTGCCTTTTCAAGGGGCCCACTGGCCCTGCTGCAGTTTCCCCAGCCACCTGCCAGCTCTGCCACTAGCTCTACTGGCCCTCTGGGTCCCACCGCCCAACCTCAGTGGCTCTAAACAAGGGGTGAAGCTCAGTGCCCCACCCCAAACATAGTTCCTGCACTACTGTCTGGAGACCTCTTCCTTGGTTCTGTCAGCTGAACAAGGCTGCCCACTACCGCTGCAAACACCTGCCCCCCTATTGGAAGGAGGGTGCTGAGTAGTTCTGGGGGGCAGCTTCGCAGGGAGCCCTGGAGACTTTCCCCAGCCCTACACCCCAGTAGGGTCAGTGTGGACTTCTCCACGTGGAGATGCACAATAATGAGTTGTGTGGGTTGGGTCCTTCTCCCTGCTCCACTGAACTCGGAGGCCTGGGGACACTGCTGGGACAGGAAGTACTAGCAGAGCAGCACAATGGACAGAGCCAGAGAGACCCCATTGTACCTGGAGCCTCCGCTCTTTATGAGGCTTCTGTGGCCAAGGGTTGCAAGTGGGGGATGTAGAGAGAAGGAAGTGGGGGCCCCTCAGGGATGGCAGCTGCTCAGCACCCAAGTGAGGGAGCTCCTGGGGGTCAGGCCTCTCGTTGGGGTTCACTGCAATTGGAAGTGACCAGCCTGATCCAGGCTGGGGGGGCAGAGATGCAGCCTTCAGACTCTCCATCCTCCTCCTGATCATATTCCACTGGGAGGAGCCCTAAGTCGAGCTTGGGATAGTGTCAAGCCAAAACCTGAGAGGGGAGTGTGGGGCAGGGCAGAGTTTGCCTCCCCTCTGGGTGCTAAGTGTAGAATCCAGGCCAGGGCGTAAGAAGAGCCTGTGTGGTAACATTATACAGCAAAGGCAGGAAGCTAGCTAGCCCCAGCGTGTGTCTGTGTCCAACAGCCTCCCCACCAAGTCCCCTACCTACCACGCCTCCGAGCTGCATCTCTACCCCAAGCAGGACAGTGGCTTCCTGCCAGGATCCTTGGCACAGTCAGATACAGAACAATTAAATAGCCAGAGAATCCTAGAATACTAGGTCTGGAAGGGACCTCAGGAGGTCATCAAGTCCAGCCCCCTGCCCAAAGCAGGATCAACCCCAACTTAATCATCCCAGCCAGGGCTTTGTCAAGCTAGGACTTAAAAACCTCTAGGGATGGAGATTCCATCACCTCTCTGGGTAACACATTCCAGAGCTTCACCACCCTCCTGGTGAAGTAGTTTTTCCTAATGTCCAAGCTACTGTAACTTTAGATCATGCCTCACTACTGAGAACAGCCTCTCTCCATCCTCTTTAGAGCCCGCCTTCAGGAAGTTGAAGGCTGCTATCAAATTGCCCCTCACTCTTCTCTTCTGCAAATTAAACAAGCCCAAAACCTTCAGCCTCTCCTCTGAGGTCATGTGCTCCAGCCCCTATTCATTTTTGTTGTCCCCCGGTGCACTAGCTCCAAAGCATCCACAACCTTTCTATACTGGGGGGCCCAGGACTGGATGCAGTACTCCAGATGAGGCCTCACCAGTGCCAAATAGAGAGAAATAATAACTTCTCTAGATCTGATGGAAATGATCCTCCTAATGCACCACGATATGCTATTAGCTTCCTTGGCTACAAGAGCACACTGTTGACTCATATGCAGTCGCTCCTCCACTGTAATCCCCAGGTCCTTTTCTGCTGCACTGATGCATAGCCAGTCGGTCCCCAGCCTGTAACAATGCTTGGGATCCTTCTGTCCCAAAGGGCAGGACTCTGCACAGCTCCTTGTTGACCCTCATCAGATTTCTTTTGGCCCAATCCTCCAATTTGTCTAAGTCACTCTGGACCCTATCCCTACCCTCCAACATATCTACCTGTCCCTCTAGTTTAGTGTCTTCTGCAAATTTGCTGAGGGTGCAATCCATCCCCTCATCCAGGTCATTAATAAAGATGTTCAACAATATTGGCCCTGGAACCAATCCTTGGGGCACTCCACCTGAAACCAACAGCCAACCAGACATTGAGCCATTGATCACTACCCGTTGGGCCCGTTCATCTAGGCAGCTTTCTGTCCACCTTGGACTCAATTTATCCAAGCTGTACTTCCTTAACTTATGGGCAAAAATATTGTGAGAAACTGTATGAAAAGCTTTGCCAAAGTCAAGGTATATCACATCCACTGACATCCCCACGTTCACAGAGCCTGTTACCTCATCATAGAAGCTAATCAGATGGGTCAGGCACTACTTGCCCTTGGTGAATCCATGTTGACTACTCTTGATCACTTTCCCCTCTTCCAAGTGCTTCAAAATGGGTTCCTTGAGGATCCCCTCCATGATTTTTCCGGGGACTGAGGTGAGGCTGACCGGTCTATAGTTCCCTGGATTGTCCTTCTTTCCTTTTGTAATCATGGGCACTACATTTGCCTTTTTCCAGTCATCCAGGACCTCTCCCAATTTCTACTAGTTTTCAAAGATAATGGTCAAAGGCTCAGCAGTGACATCTGCCAATTCCCTCAGTACCCTTGGGTGCATTAAACCCAGATCCATGGATTTGTATACCACTAGCTTTTCTAAATATCTCTTAACCTGTTCTTTCCCCACCAAGAGCTATGCACCTCCTTCCCCCACTGCATTGCCTAGTGCCGTAGTCTGGGAGCTGACCTTGTCCATGAAGACTGAGGCAAAAAAAGCATTGAGTACTTCCGCTTTTCCCACATCATCTGCCACAAGGTTATCTCCCTCACCCAATAAGGGCCCCATCATGTGAGCTAGCTCCTTGTGAGACCTCCCTGTAGATTCTGTAGTCAGGGTGCGATTGCTGGGCTATGGAACGTTCTTCTCCCCCAACATCCACCCAGTGTTCCCTGGAAGCTGAGCACTTGGGCATCACCCAGGACAGTCAGTTGCTGACCAGCTGATTAGCTGAGTGCCCACATCTGGCAGCCTGTGTTTCTACTGGTGGTGCACATCTGAACAGGTCTCAGTGCACATAACAAAATTTATTCCCCATATGGATGCAAAAAATTAGAGGGAACCTCCCCACCCCACCTCCAGTCAGTGCATTGTGACGCAAAGTCAACCAGAGACAGGGTGAGTTGTTTTGCTTGCTTGATTTCAAAATCAATCTTGCAAAGCAGAGATTTACAGCCAGGGCTGCAGCTCCCGCCAGCCCCTTCGCTTCTGATTCCCTGGGCAAACAGGAACACAGGCTGCTTCCAGAGCAAATGCTCAGTGTAGATGCCCACAGGCTCCAAAGGGTTAATCCAAATCACTCCTGTGCAAGGCAGCCGTGGAGGGTCGTATTGCAAAATGTCGATTGCTTGACAATAACAATCCACTGCGCTCTCGCTCCTGTCTGCGGAGCCTCGTTCATTAACAAAGCTGCTGCTCACCCTGGGCCACAGGTCAGTATTATTGGCCTCATGACAGAGGTGAGGGAAGCTGACATTAAAAGCGTCTGCTCCTTTAAACAGCCCAGAATACCCTGTGGGTACTGAAGTGTTACCAGGGAAGGGGGGCGCCCTGTCTTGTCTGGTCTTGCCAGGTGATGTTTTCCCTTCATCTAAAAAAAAGGCCAATTCAGTGTTTTGCACTTTGCAGATGGAAACAGGGCAGAGACGCCGTCCTCAGCACTAGGAGCCTGTACCGAGAAAGGCCTTGCTATCCTCGCACAGCCAGAAGTAGGGTAAGCATTTGCTGGTCAAGATTTTACAGAGCTTTAAAGACTGGAGCTCTCTGGGGGCAGGGAGGGAGCAACTTCTGTGTATGTGCAGCCTCTGGCACAGCGTGCCCTGGGACAATGCTGGGACTTTGCCCACCAGCGCTATACGTAATACATCAGAACTAGACAGGGTAAAAGCTGACAGGGAATATTTCAACCCAACCTTTTTTTTTCACTGGAATATGCAGATTTCTTGAAACAAAAACATTTTGCAGAGGGACACCGATCTGGACAAACTGTGAATCTCTCTTTATTCAACACTGCTGAGGCCACATCTGGAATACTGTATTTAGAATCTGACAATGGGCCACATTCCCCCCTGACTGATCTGGCTTGTTTTTACTGCGCTGTTGATGTGTACTACTGATAATGGGCCATTTCCACCCTGACTGCATAGACCTTGTCAGTTCTGGTGCTCCCTTTTACTGGCCCCCCCCCCTTTAAATTCTCCTCTGAACCTCCCCCCATTCATGCATCTGATGAAGCGGGTCTTTGCCTACAAACGCTTATGCTCCAAAATATCTGTTACTCTGTAAAGTACCACAGGACTTCTTGTTGTGCCCAGTTCTGGGTCCCCCATTACAAAAAACATGTGGATACATTGGAGCAGGTCCAGTGGAGGGCATCAAAAATTATTAGGGGGGCAGAGAACTTGACTTGTGAGGAGAGGCTGAGAGATTTGGGTTTATTTAGTCTGCAGAAGAGAAGACCAAGTGGCAAGTTGATAGCAGCCTACAACTTCCTGAAGGGGGGGCTCTAACGAGGATGGTGAGAGACTGTTCTCAGTGGTGACAGATGGCAGAACAAGGAGCAATGGTCTCAAGTTGCAGTTGGGGAGGTGTGGGTTGGATATTATGAAAAACTATTTCAAGGGGATGATGGTAAAACATGCAAATAAATTACCTAGAGTGGAATCTCCATCCCTTGAGGTTTTTAAGTCCTAGCTTGACAAAGCCCTGGCTGGGATGATTTAGTTGGGGTTGGTTCTGCTTTGAACAGGGGGTTGGATTTGACCTCCTGAGGTCTCTTCTAACCCTACGATTCCATGAGTCTCTCTGGCCCTGGGAAATCTCGCTTATTTGTACAGAAACAGAGAGAAAGATGTGCTAGTTTGTATACTATCAAAACCAAAAAGCAGTCCAGTAGCACTTTAAAGACGAACAGAATAATTTGTTAGACCATGAGCTTTCATCCATTTCTTTGATCTGAAGAAGTGGGTGTGTCCCACAAAAGCTCATCACCTAATAAATTATTCTGTTCGTCTTTAAAGTGCTGTTGGACTGTTATCTGTACAGAGTGGAACGGCCCCCACAGGTGAGCTGGTGCATAGGGCACTGTCCTGGGGTGCATGTCAACTGGCCTGTCCCACATTGCAGGCCAAGCATGTTAAGCACTGGGTTACTGGAAGAGAGTCTGTTCTTTGGCAGGCATTTCAAAAGCTCTTGGTTTCATTCCTATGCAGACCAAAGAAATTCCAACACCTCAACTTTTTTCATGTTATGTAATCCTTGTTCCGTTGTTCTCCATCCCTCTCTGTTTGGGAGCTCTTCCTTTACAAAGACAATACACTGTTCTGCACAGTCTTCTGTCTGTTCAGATTGCATCCCCCACCCATCCCTTGGAGGTGTTTGCAGTGTGCCCATCACTGCAGTACCATGGTACCAGGTAGGCCACAGCAGAGGTGGGGAAAGTATATAAAGTTTCTTGAGTAAAAGTGCAGCTGCTTTCACTTCTGGGTACTTGAGTACTCCCCAGAAAAGTGTGTGTGTGTGTGTGTGTGTGCATGCATGCACACACATGCACGTGTGTGTGTACTTTTACTCAAGTAGTTTTCCAGGTGTGTGTGTGTGTGTGTGAGACGTACTTAAGTACATCTCTCCTCCCCACAAGCAGCTGTACTTTTACTCAAGTGACTGTTTGGGTATTTTTTCCACCTCTGTGCCACAGACAGGTAAAGCTGTTTAAAAATAGCTATCAATGATCATTTATTTCCCTATGAGATAGGAAAAGCTCAACAATAATTTATCAGTTACATATTCTTTGACTTTCTACAGAACTGGGCAAATGGTGATGTAAAGAGCTCACAAAAAATTTATTTGTCCGCTTTTGAAACCAAATTCATACATATGCATATGAACTTGAGCCAACTGCTAGCTATCAGAGATCAGGGTAGGACCCTCTGTGAGGAGGGGAAGGACCAGATTCTCCCACCAGAGGCGGGGAGGGGGTTCTTGGTGCTGGCCACTGTCAGAGACAGGATCCTGAGACAGAAGGACCTTGGATCTGATCCAGTTTGGCCATTCCTGTATTCCTTTCCCTTGTGGGGTTGGGGTCTAAACTGGGCTCCTGATACAGCTGTTGTCCTAACACAGTACCTGAAATGACTGTCATATGTGGATGCATATGACTGCCGAGAGGCAGTGAGGTTGAGTGGATAGAGTGTTCCAGTAGGACGGGGGAGACATGGGGCCTAGCCATGGCTCTGCCACTCACCTGCTGGTTGTCCCAGGGTGAACCATTTTCTCTCCTGCTCTTTGCCTATTTAGGTTGCAAGCTCTTTTTGTCACTGACAAGGAGTTTGTGCCCAGGATTCTGAGAACATGAGGAGCAAACACTGCTACAGCACTGCTACAGGTTGGAGATTGACAAAGGAAGGGGCAGTTCAGCAGAAAAGTACCTGAGGATTACAGTGGACAAGAAGCTAGACATGAGTCAACAGTGTGCCCTTGTAGCCAAGAAGGCTAATAGCATATTGGGGTGCATTAGGATGAGAATTTCCAGCAGATCAAGAGAAGTGATATTCTCCTTTTTCAGCTTTGCCACCCTCCCAGTGAAATAATTTTCCTAATATCCCACCTACACTTCCCCCATAGACAAACCCAACACAACCATGAAGGGACTCAAGCCTTCAATCGGCTGATCCAAAAAGTCAGATACCTTAGCCTTAGGCTACATAGTTAAAGCGCTGATCAAACAGCCTAGAGACAGACTGCACCAATCTGTTAAGAATCCAGCACAAAGTAAGTCTTAAAGTGGGGGTGTTTTGTAAGCTCATCCCTTTGTCATGATCATAGTTGAGCTGGCCCAAAAGGCACATGTCAGTACTGGCTGGGCTGACTGCACTCAACAGTTACGTGACCCAGCCCAGCTGCTTTGAGGGGCTGAGGACAGGTCGGCAGAGGTTAGAGACCAGGAAGAGAATGGTGGGGGGTGGAATGGCTGTTGAGTTGGGATTGGCCAGAGTACAGGGGAACAAAATCCTTGTCTCCCATGTGGTGATGTCAGCTCAGGCCAGAAGCTGATCTGAGCCACCGTGCCACCAAAAAGCACCCCCACACCGCCCCACCTTGTGGATGAGGCTGGCGATGGTCAAGAATGGACCGGCTCACAGCAAAAGTTGTCCCAGCTGATCATTGAAGTTGAGCTGGTCTCAGGTGGGTGTCAGTCCCTCCCCACATTCCAGCTGAACTCCAGAGCAAGCTGGGGCAACCTGTCCCTGCAGAGAGGATTTGAAATGCTTCTCCTGGCCAGGGAGCTAGTGGGGATGGCTCAAAGGGTGGGTTGGCTGGGGAAGAGAGACCCATCCACTCTGCTTTGCCAGTTCTCACCCCAACAGGCTGACCCAATGCCTGGGTCCATTTGCCCTTAGTCTGGGAGTTCCCAGTGCACCTGGACCTGAGCTAGGCAGGGTCCGCATTGAGGGGAAAGGTCCCAGAAAAGCAAGATCCTGCAGGATAATGTTCTCCAGGCCAGCTCTGGGTCCCTTTGTTTTCTGGGCAGTTGGAGATGGGGTAGGGCCAGGCTGGAGAGGGCTTGTTTCCATTGTTAAAACTCACTGCTGCTTCAGAAGCTGCTTAACGAGCCTCTTTAATGAAAGAGACATTGTGGGGGGACTTGCTCAGCCATGACCATTTGGAGAGGTGTTATTGTTAGAGTTTATTTGTCTTGCACAGGCACTTAGGAGCGCCAGTCATGGCCCAGGCCCCGCTGTGCTTGGTTGTGTACAGACACAGAACAAAAAGCTGCTCTCAGCCCCAGAAAGCTTCCAGTCTGCATAAATGTGGGCCCTTCCCCTGCATTCCAGCAATCTTGTTTTGTTCTGGAGGAGATAGATAATGGGGGTGGAAAGAAAGAGAAATAGTCTTATGGGAAAAAATAGTCTTATGGGAAAAGTGCTGGAGCAGAGGGAGGAGAAAGAAATGCTTGAATGAACATCTAGAGCAGCCACTAGGCCAGGCAAGCTTGGAGGGAAGGTCCTATACTGCTAATGGGACCAGGGCTGACCAAGGTACTGGCTTGGGACCAGGAGTTCTGGATTCAGTCCCTAATTCTGACATTAGGTCTCTGTATGGGTCTTAGCCAGCCACTGAAAAAACAAGAAGTCCTGTGGCACCATATAGACTAATGAATTGGGTCTTTGCCCATGAAAGCTTATGCTGCAATAAATCTGTTAGTCCATAAGGTGCCACAGGACCTCTTGTTGTGGTGGATACAGACTGACATGGCTACCCCTCTGATACTAGCCAGTCATTGAGTGGATGATTTTCAAAACAGCTCAATTTACTGGGGGCTGAGTTTTAAAAATGCCGCACCAGTCAGGATGCTGTAAAATCTAGCTTCCATGACTCCTTGCCTCAGTTTCCCTGTCTGTGACATAGAGGGTGAATTACTAACCCCTACCTTGCAGGGGCGTAATGACAGAAATATCCATAAATGGCTTGTGCAGTGCCCAGGCTGCATGATCAGGGAGCCAAGGCAAGCTTCTCCCACTCCTACATCTTGGAGCATAGGCCATTGACAACCATTCACCAGCGTCCCCTGTCCTGGGTGATCTTTTCCAGTTCTGACCAGGTGTGGTCCATTTTTTTAGTGTCTGCCTTCAGGTCTACTGTGCCCGGTGTTTCTTGGGCACCCTCTTTTCCTTTTCCCTTGTGGGTTCCATCTTCAGGCTTGCCATGTGATCATAAAATCACAGAATCCTAGAGCTGGAAGGTACCTTACAAGGTCATCTAGTCCAGCCCCCCTCCCTAACACAGGATCCACACTAACTAAATCATCCCAGCCAGCACTTTGTCAAACTGGGACTTAAAAACCTCTAGGAATGGAGATCCCACAACCTCTCTGGGTAACATATTCCAGTGCTTCACCGCCCTCCTGGTGGAATAGTTTGTCCTAATATCCAACCTGCACCTGTTCCTCTGTAACTTCAGACCATTGCTCCTTGTTCTGCCATCCATCACAACTGAGGACAGTCTTTCTTCATCCTCCTTGGCCAGTCAGCCTGTAGCCTGCAGTCTGTAGCCATGGGGTCACAGTGGCTGAGAGCACTGTTCCCTGTGAGCTGAGCATTTGTGCAGCCACTCAGAAGAAATTCAAACGCTGCCCAGTGGATTAGAGAGCACCCCCAGGTACGACTACTACTACTTAATCCTTGTACTCTGTAACAGAGGGTAAGCTGTGCTAGTCTATACACTATCAAAACAAAAAGCAGTCAAGTAGCACTTTAAAGACTAGCAAAATAGTTTATTAGGTGAGCTTTCGTGGGACAGATCCACTTCTTCAGACCAGAAGTGGATCTGTCCCATGAAAGCTCACCTAATAAACTATCTTGCTAGTCTTTAAAGTGCTACTTGACTGCTTATTGTTTTGTTTGTCTTGGGATACAACTTCTAGCTGACCCCAGTAGTACCCCAGTTGTTGTCCTTCAGTGTCAGTAGACCTTCCCTGTGTTGTCCGAGGTCTCCCTCTTTTGCATTTTCCTTGGAGGTTCCATGTGAGAGTTTGACGCACGATGCTGGAGGATGGTTTTCAGAGAGTGTGGCTGAGCCATCCCCACTCTCTTTTCTTGATTTCAGTGTCAATTGGTTCTTGTCCAGCTCTGTTCCAAAGCTCCTCCTCTGTGACCATGTCTTGCCAACTAGTTTGTGTTTTTATTGGTGGTGTGCATTCGCATACATCTCCAGGCACATGGAAAATAAAAGATTAGAGGGCACGTGGCTGTAGGTACAGCTCTGCAAACACAGGTGTAATTTGGACTTAGTTCTAATCAGGCAGCTTGCCTGTCATGCTATACTGCTACTTTTAGTTTGCTAGCTCAATCAGAACTAATCTGGGTATGGCTTCCCAAGATGGGCCTTGGGATAAATGAGGGCCCACTGCATACACTCCCCCTCCTGTATAACATACCCCCAGCTGACCCAGCCTGGGACAGTGGCCAAATGGCAATGAAGAGGAAGCAACCTGGTCTTTGTCTGCTCCAGGAGCAGTGTTATGGGTGGACAAAAAGGAGATCTGGATCTCAAGTCAGTTTATTTGGAGCCAGGACTAGTTATTGATCAAGGGGAAACGGCTGCGTCCTCTCCGCTGACCCAGGATTAATTTATGTTTGTCTGAAGAATGCTAATTAAGTCTCTCTGAGAGAAAGTTAACTTTAATGCTGTGATCTAGTTGGTATTAAGAAGCTGCCTAAGAGATGCACATGCAGCTGTTTGAAGGGCCTGATCAGAACCTGGGTTGTTGGCAGGTGGGAATGAACTTGGAACATTAGGGGCTAAAGCCATGAGCTGCTACTGCATGAGAGAAAAAGCCATCTGCCTCTTTGCCACCGTGAGCCTTACCCATATGCAGACTGCATAGTTATGTGGGCACCTGAAAATTTGGGGCACCACTGGGTCTGAATGTCTGTCCTCTGGCCTCTACCACCGCGGCTCCGCTTCCCCCGGAGAGGATCTAGTTAACTTAGAAGTGAAAAAGCTGCCAGACCTATTAGCAGAACACTGAATCTGAACACTGAATCTGTGAAAGAGCCGTCCTAGAAGTAATGAAGCTGTTGAACAGGCATTTGCCAACCCCAGGCACATCCTGTCAATTTCTGATTTACTGGGTTAGTCAACAGGAGCTTAGTTTGAAATTTGTTTTAAAAATATTTCATTGGTGTGTTGCTGAAGATTATAAAATCTTTTTATATAAAATTATATAATCTAAGATTAAAAAATAAGATTATAAAATCACATCTCTAAAAAATCATCCCCCCACCACCCTGCCGGCCATCAGGCCCAAGGGCACCAGTTTAATAGTACCATGTAGGGCCCCACAAACCTTAAGGACGACTCTGCTCTTAGCTAATGCTGTAGCATAGACTTCACTCTTGCTTCTGGCGGGTCTCAGTGCCTCTGGGTTACACCTGCATACCTTTGTTTTGTGCTTATTATTTATTGTACAAAGGGAGTGTGTGTGTGTGTGTGTGTGTGTGTGTGTGATGTCAGTTTCTAGTGAGGGCAGATAAATAACTTAATACTGTTGCTTTGAGGCTAGCAGGGATCTCTTCTAACTCCATTGGCTGAGCCTGTGTTTGGGACCTGAAGGTTGTGTCTCCTCTGCAAGCCCATGGGTTACAGATGCTAACTGAGCTATCTTGGCTGGCCTGAGGTCGCACACACACAGAGGTGGTCCATAAGGGCGGCTTGACACACCAGCAGGGCCTACAGTCACAAAACCAGCTTGAGTTCCCACTCCTGGTGCCCCTCGGGGTGTGTGGCCTCTTACGGCACAAGAAAAATGTTCTGTTGTGATTTTAACTTCAGTGTTGGCGGTCACTCGATAACGAGTAGGATGTCTTCGTGTCACCCTCCTATTTGTGAGATGGCTGACTGGCCTGATTCTGGAGCTGCAGGTCTTATCACAGAAGGGGCAGGGGTTAGTAAATGTTGGAGGGGCCCGGGACAGTTTTTGATGCTCTTTTCTTCTCCCCCACAACTCCTCGTCTGCCCTGCACGGGGACCACTCAAACTGTGCCACCCCTCACAGATTACCATTCTCCACTGGAGATGGTCTTGGGCAAGGTTCTCCCGTGTCAACACCAATGCTGCACTTTTTCACGTGTGCCTTCAGCACATCCTCATATCACTTCTGCTGGCCCCAGCGCTCCTTTTCCTTCCTCCAATTAAAACCCCACAAAAGCTAAATCAGTGCAGAGTGCCCTTGTTCTGAAGGAGGAGTGCCTGCACACAGCCTGGCAGCAACGTAACTGAGGGCAAATTAAATCTGGCTCACTTACTTTGGTGCAACCTGTGTGTTGAGTTATCCCAAGGAAGCCAAGTCATGCCGCATGATGTTCCAGCAGCAATCTCAGTTAATCTTGAACCCCGTCCTGCAACCCTTACAAAGACTCACCCATGTGTGACATGTCCCTGATACCTGAGGGGCTCTCTACTTAGCATGAGTGTGGACTGGGTTCTCAGGGCTGTACAGGTCACAGGCTTGCTTTGCCCCCTGCAGCTAGCATCATGCACCAAGCAGACAGAGGCACTTCCTGGCCTGGCTTGGCCAAGCTAACACCTGGCCTAGATAGGTGCATCATGGTCCATCTCTGGAAAGAAATCCCCCTTGTCACCCAACACAATGAGCACAGGAGCCGAAGGGAGTCTAAGAGAAGGAGATGGAAGTTAGGGGAAGGTGGGTGCTTTCACATATGCAGCCTTCTCCATTGCCTCTGCAGTGGCATCTAACGTACTTGCCCCAGAAACAGAACCTGGGAGCCCTGACCTCTTCCCGCCCCAGTGCCAAGCCCAGTTGCATGGCAAGAGGAGAGTTCTTTACAGCAACTGTTATTTGCAGACAGCGCTGCTCTGACCAGCTTCAGCGTGACCCTGGGGGGCCCCCCAGGTGCAAAGTCCCAGGCAACTGGCAGTTATCTTGCCGCAAGATGGGCTTTGCTCATCTCCCAGCAGCCTCCAGTGGCTTGGCTCATAGCACTGTGCAGCATCTTGTATGGCCCAGCTACCATGCCCGTCCTGCTCCTCTGGTTAGAGCAGAGTCCCCCAAAACTGGAGGGTGGACTCCCCTCGTAGGTGAAGTAGGAACATTGCAGGGGGAGGGTTGGGTCTGGCTAGCCCTGCCCCTCCCAGCTCTGCTCCCTCCCCCTCCCCCAGCCGTGGCCCCTGCCTGTAGCTCCATTTCTGGTCCAGACCCATCACCAGCCTCAGCCATAGCCCCAGCTCCATTACCCCTGGTAAGGAATCTCAGGCCCACTGCCAGCTGCAGGGGCCAGACAGAGGTAAGGGGGGATGTAGTCCTCAAATGTGTGGGGACCTCTAGCCATCCCTTCTCCTGGCTACTCAAATCTTTAACATAAGCTCACCAAACCTCTGTGCCGCATGGCTGTGCTATTATCCCCACTGACAGGCCAAGTGACTTGACCAAGGACACACAGGAAAGTTGTGGCAAAGAACTGAACACAGGTCTCAGGCTAGGGCCTTTACCACTTGAATAAGTCATCACCTCAGGGCTAGTCTTGCACCTCAGAACTCAGGGGCCTCTTAGCCACTGACAGCAACAAAACAAGGTCCAGCCCCAAGGGAACTGGTAGAGTCAGGTGCTAACTAATAGGCTCCTGCCTTCGACAAATGCTGTGTTTGTTTAATCTAGTGAGGAATGGCCCAAGCCATGCATGCAACGGGCTTTCTCTTCTCCCTGGCCCACTGATGGAGCATGCCCAGCATTACTGAGCAAATACATCCGTCCAGCTCTCTCTGCTGCGCTACATTTGAGCTATAATTGATGTAAGTAATGAGCATATGAGTTTATAAACAGTTCCCCAGAGCTAATAAAGGCTGAGGCCAGAGCCCACGGCATTTACTCAATGCAAGACCCGAAGCTGTTTAGAAGTTACTTACCGCTCCCATCAATTATCCTCACTCTGCCACTCCACAAATATTTTATTTATAATTAAAGGGAACAGGGCCTTGTCAGTTACATTCGGTAAAAGCCTTGAGACAGGCTGGCTGGTTTTGTTGCTATTCCTAACGCAGCTGCCAGCCAAGGATCCACATGGAAGTGTCTGGGGAGGGATGAAGAGGAGAAAGGAGGCCTTGCTAGGGTTAGGGTGGATCTGTGTTTTTTTGGCTGGGGTCATCATTTCTGTGTTATGGAATGTTCTTCTAAGGCCCAGCTCTTACTCAGAGGAACAGTGATTCAGGGTCTGGCTCTGAGACCTTTAATCACTCCCCTACTCTGCCCCAGACCTAGCCCAAGTCACTCAGGCACTCTGTGCCTCAGTTTCCCTACAGCACTGCACAGGTGGAGTACATTACAGATGGTGAGGAGCTGTTGTGATGGGCTCCAGCTTAGTGCCTTAGATCAGCATTTCTCAACCAGGGGTGCATGTGCCCTGGGATTCTTAGAGCTCTTCCAGAGGGTACATTAACTCAGTGCTTTTCAACCTTTTTTTACAAATAAAAACATTGGACTTATATTATGTTCATCTAATTTTTTCTCTTTATCCTCTTTGCACAGTCATAGGTACGATGGCAAGTTTGTTGCCTATTGGCAATTTCTTCCAACCAACAAGTTATGATTAATCTGTTTAAACAAACATTGCAATGGTAGCAAAAAAATGTCTCTCTGAAAATTGTAGGTAGTGGGGTACTTTTTTTGGAGGGGGGAGGGGTACTTTATAAAAAAAAGGTTGAAAAACACTGGCTTAGATTGACCAAATTTTGGTCCCATCAGACATTTTAGAGAGGGACAAGAATGTGACACTTGAGGCAAACACATCTTTGTGATCGTCTCCGCGAGTCAATGTAACCTACCCACCTTCTGGGTGCAGCGAACTGTCCCAGCTAGTGCACTGAGACCACTTACAGAAAGAATAACGAGCATCTCTACAGCATGGCGTACAACCATTACCGGTGAGATTAAAACATGCAGCAACTTACACGTTTCACAGTCTAAACCCTGAATTTGCTCTTGCCAGCCTCGTACCTGTTTGAACAAAGCTAGCACACAGGTGAGCTGCTTTGCTTTCCAGCTATGAATTTGTCCGTTCGTAGCTATCACCTATGGCCTGCGACAGACCTGAGGGCATGTGGGGGTGACAGAGTTTCTGGGCCCTTGGCAAAGAAGGCAGGGGCAGCTCCATGCTCCCAGAAGTGGTGGGGGGGGGGGCTCAAGCAGAAGGGGTGCGACTGGGGCAGCCAGCCCTCAGTGCCACCCAGAGTACATTGTAATAGCACCTCCCCCTGCCCCGCCACTGGCCAGCCAGCCCTGAGAGCTGCCTGGGTCACACCGCATGATGCTCCAGCAGCAATTTAAAGGCTCAGGGCTCTGGCTGCTGCTGTTCCTGTAGTAGCAGCAGAGGTGGCTGAGAGCCCCAGACCCTTTTGAATTACCAAGCACCAGGGCAACAGCCCCCTTTACTTCCCCATCAACGGGCCTTGCCAGAGCTGCCACTCAGTTAACCCAGGTCACTGCATCCTCACTGGGAAGAAAGATTCTGCCCCCTCAGCACAGCAGCCAGTTCCCCTCTATATGTCTTAGGCAGAAGAGAACCCAGCTCACTCTCCCTTGCTTCAGTGAGATCCAGGAGGAATAAAACCACCCTGCAGCAGAGCACTCAGAAGAGATGACTTGAAGACACACTGGTTTTTGAATAGAAGCTGCCATTTTGTCTCAGAGGCAGTGTGGTCTAGTGGACAGATCCTCCCAAGGGGGTCAGGACACCTGGGCTCTATTCCTGTCTCAGTTCGTGAGCTGGTCCCTCTGCTGTGTCCCCTGCACTTTGCCTGTCCGGGCCAGTTAGTCTGGAAACCCTTTGGCACAGAGACTTGCTCTTGCTAATGTAGACATGCTGCTCCTGGCACAACAGGACCCAGATCTCTGCCATTACTGTTCTACACCTAATACTCACTGCTCGTTAGAGCCACCTGCTCTTCCACTTGCACCGTCCTGGCACAACCAAAATGCCCCCAAAGTTGCATCTGTAGTCTGGTCTATACTATACAGGACTGTAGCTGTATAACTAAGTCATGCAGGGTAAGAAAAAACCCTGAGCTTATACCAGCCAACATCTTCTCCCTTCACCCCATGTAAACAGCACTAGACTGGCAAGAGAGCATCTCTCCTCCACACAGTGACTGACCCTTGGGGAGATGGATTAACTGCACCAACGGGAGAGCTCATCAGCTCAGAGCATCTTCATGGAAGTGAGGCAGTGTTTTCAGTGGAGACATGGCCTGCCTTCTGCCTTTGGGGAATGTTACAAGTCTAGTCTGTTTTACCAAGTGCCATGGATTGGGAGGGAAATTCTTTATTTCCAAGGGCCAGGAAGAGTATTAAATGGGCTCTCTCTGTGCTTAAGCAAGCAAGCATTTTGTATTATAAATATGTAACCCTTCTGTTAATGCCAGATGCCTGCCAGAAGGGCCGGGTTCAACTCTTGTGGGGTTTTCCTATCAAGGATACAATCAACCGGCTTGAGCCCCCACCCAGTGGCCTGGGACAATTTCACCCCCGTGCTGGGTGCCTGTAAGGCGGTTCTCCCCCCCCCTCGCAAGCACAGAGTCTGAGATAGAAATGGCTTGTTTAATGACCGTAACCTACCCCAAGGTTACAGCGACAGATGCAGCATATCTCAGCACAGAAGAGACAAAACCCCTTTTACCCAGATACCATCCCCATACGCAGTAGAACCCAGTCTCTTGCTGGGGCTCTTGGCCCTTTTCCACACACACACAGTTACAGGGTGTACCCTCTGCGGTGCAGTCCCAAACTCAAAGCCCACAGATACATCACCAGGGCAATACTAGCTGTCCACTTGTCTGTAGCCTCCCCTTGCTGTCACCAGCCGTCTGCCAGTCGCCGCTCCTACCGGCCGCCCGCTGGTCCTGCTGTTGTCCGCGGGTCCTAACCCCACTGCTTGGGACTGCCCTAAGGCAGAACCCAGTGATTTCAGCTCTGTGTGGCCTCAGCTGCCACTCTGTGATTTCAGCTCTTGGTATCTCTAGTGTGGAGTTTCACAAACACCCTAGTATCCAGCTCTATCTTTTAACAGGTGGGGAGGGTTAGTCAAGCCAGGCTTATAGCTACATGGCCAAGGCATAGGCAGGGCCATAGCACTCAACAAGCTGGCTCAACCAGTACCCCTCCCCTTTTTTCTCACAATGCTTTAAACCAGGGAGCCCTGTGTAATCAATGTCTTACACAGCTAAGGCGACTGCCCTGTCCCCCACAACAACCCAGAGCATTGGTGAGATCTCACAACTCCCACCTTAAGTGTCAGCTTAAATTGTGATTTTACAACTACATGTTTACAATAGACCAAATCTCATGGCTTACTTGCTACCCATTAGGCTTTGCCTGAAAAGGTATCACACATGCACACCTTTTGCATTCTCATGCAGATGACCTCTGGGAGACTCATTCCTCCCAGCCTTCAGCAGCACTGCATTCCTTCTGCCACATTCCCTACAAATAGATATGAAGATACACATCTCATAAAATTGGAAGGAGACCATGGGAGGCCATTGAGTCCAATCCCCTGCCTTCTGATTTGCAGTAGTCACTTATGATGGATTTCTACAATCATATGAGCCTGCTTCTGATCAAGCCCAGAGCCAGATTCCACCCTCCGTCCCTGCTGTGTAAATCCAGGATAAGCCCCCAAACTATGGATGAGGGGCTCCCAGTTTAACTCATACCAGGAGATTTACGGGAATGTTAAATGCCTTGTGATGAAATGGCAACTTTATGGGAGTCAAGATGTGGTCTGGGCAACCTCCCCAGCACAACATCATCACCGAGAGCCAAGCAATATCCATCGAGTCAACAAAAAATCTCCAAGCAGCTCCATCTCCTCTTCCCCTTAAAGCAAACATCTTCATTACAGCTTGGAGTTGTTTAAATAAATGAATTAATATTGACAAACCATCAACGAGGCTAATAAATGATTAGTTAAAGGCATACATACATCACATTACGGTTAGCACTCACTGGGGCTTAATTACTTGTGGAGAGGATCCCATTAGAGCCGGTGCTAGATTGCCTTCTCCCTCTGCAGCTCTTGGCCACAACTGCCCCCAACTGTAGGGCCGCCAGGGCCTGGCTTCTTTTCCCTTTGTGGATTTCTCTCTCCTGTTCAAATAGGCTCAATATAGCAAGACCTGGCCCCTCTGTGGAGCAGCTTTAAGAGCTTGCGCTAGGTGGAACTTCCAGCTCTGTCCCTGGGATGCACTTTCAAACACCCTGGCAGCCAACAGGAGGCATCAGCCAAGCAGGCAGGGGCCTTGAAAACTCCACCCACAATTGCTGGCAGGGAGTCTGAGCTCAAGGAGCCTGGGACCCTTTCACCAGTTCCCCTCCAGGTGGGCAGCTAGCAACGTTTGTTCCAACTCGTGGCCACTGATCCACAGCCCAGCATCCAGAGAGCCAGTGTTTGCCATGCTGGACCTGCCAACACCTTTAGTGCCACCTCACCAGAGCAACTGCAGGGGTGTGGAGGAGACAGAGGGGCTTGGTCCCGTCTTCTCCCAGAAAGGATCTGTTGAAGGCAAGGGCTGAGGCACATGAGCTGAGCTTCTGCCAGCCCTGGGCTGGGTGAACAGAAAGGAGGTCAGACACCATGCTAAGCCAGTGCAACACCTTTGCCCAGCTTGAAGTTCTCCAGCAATCATTGGATTAACTCCCGCCTTAGACAAACACATCCTCCCCTCCATCCCCCTACCTGCTGTGACAAAGGCCCTTCCTCACTGCTGCAGTTGGGCACTGAGAAACTCAGGTGTTTGCGTTTATCTAAGGGGGCCCCAAAAGTGCTGAAGGACACCCCCTGCAAGGATGTGCGTTCCGTCTATCACTCTGCCACAGTTAGGGAACCCCATCACAGCAAAACCGTCCACTATGTCCTGCACATTTCCCAGAGTCACAGTCTTTGTAGCATAAGGATATTGATTGCCCTGGCTACCTGGACTACAGCAGTCCCCACTGTAGACTTGCCTACTTCATATTGATTGTGCGCTGACGGGTAGCTGTCTGGTATTGCAAGCTTCCGCAGAGCTATTGCCACATGCTTCTGAATTGTCAGAACAAGTCTCATTCTGGTATCACAGTGCTTCAGGGTGGGGGAAAGCAATTCACAAAGTTCCATTCAAGTGTCCTTATAGCCACTGCTCATTGTCTCATACCTGCAGAACAATGCGGTCCCAACTGTTTGAGCTTGTTTCACGGCACCCAAACCGGCACTCCACTGTGTGCAAAGCATCGAGCACAGCCAGCATCTTCCCGTTCCTCCACTCCAGTGTCTCATATTCATATATGTCTTCCTTGTGTCCTCCTCAGAGTCTTCTTCGCTCTCACGGCGGCTTAGGCTCTGCACATACCGCAGCACAATGCATGAGCTGCTCATAACACTTGACAACAGTTTTAAGCTGTACAGGATGCATGCTAGTTGGAAATCCCTTTTCCATCCATTTGCTGCAGTCCTTTATTTCTAAAGGTGTGTAAAATGGCAGTGCCTCCACCTGGCTTGGCTCCTGTAAATACTTAGTCTACGTGTACACTTACGAAAAACTTCGAAATGCTGCAGCTCGCTCGCCCGCGGCTCATCTACACAGGGGTAGATAGGAATAAGGGGATTTTGATATTGGCAGGGTCCTTTCAAAATGTTGCAGGAGGGGGAACTGGGACACTTTCAAAGTGCTGTGGCCAGCAGCATGTTAATGAAACACTGAATATTCATTTCAGTGCCTCATTAGAATTCTTTGATTTGGTCATTAGCATGGCCATTTCAAAGTTTTTCATAAGTGTAGACATGGCCTTAATGGTGTACCCTGGGAACCTCCAGGAATACACATTCAGTAATAATAACTCCAGTAATAATAATAATTCCAGTGGGTTTAACTTCAAAACAGCAGTTCTAACTAATACACAGATAAATGATCAGTGCACTGGTGTGCCGTGAGAACACCTTTACTAAACAACTTAAGGAAACAGGGTTACAAGCTAAACTTGAGTAAAAGCAATTGCCAAAGTACACACAAAAAAATGAAACTCATCTGAGTGGCATTTACACTGCCGTCAGTTATCCCACCCCAGAGTGTACACTCCTCAGGTATCAGAGCTCCAGATGCTTGTGTTGGTGTGCTCACAGGTCTTCACCTGGGTTGGAGACTGGTGGCACTGGTTCTGTGTGTCAGTCCTGGCCAGACAGCAAGCTGAGCAGCCTGTTTGACACTGAAGCTAGCCCTTGCAGCATTAACAGGCACAGACAATTACAGCGACTTCTCTGCTTTGCTCTTCAGCAGCCTCTAGCTCAGGGGTCGGCGACCTGCAGCTCCATAGCTGCATGCGACTCTTTAAGGAGTCAGTTGTGGCTCTGGAGGGTGCTGCTTCTGATTCTTCGGTGGGTCATTACTGAAGCTACCTGACATGAGCGTCCAGGCAAGACCTAGCCACAGAGCTGCCTCAGGAGGGCTCCCCACTCCTCTGGCAGGTTGCAACCCTGGGACACGAGGAAAAGGTGCGGGGTACGCATGCCCAAGTCGCACACAGCTCTTTGAGCAATAACGAGTGAAAGCGCTGTGTGCCGCTCTGCGGATGCATCCGTCCCCAGCACTTGGAGGGAGAACCGCATGGCAGCAGTGACAGCGGTGGCAGTTCCAGTAAGTCACTGGCATTGGATAACAGTGGGGGGGAAGGGAACTAGGAGTGCCTGGCTCTGGAGGAGGGGAAAGGGGCTTGGGTTAAAGCAGGGGTGGGGTGGGGGTGCCTGGCTGTGAAGGAGGGGAGGGGAGAATTGGGTTGAAGTGCGGGGGCTGTGGCAGAGGGGATTGGGTTAAAGCAAGGAGGGCCTGGGGGGTACTTATATTTTTTCTAAAAAGGGGGTACTTCATTAAAAAAAAGAAAGGCTGAAAAGCACTGGTGTGGAGGGATGATGGGAATATTGCTCCTTCTTGCTTAAGAGCCCGTCTCCAGGTGCAGCATTTTCCTTGTCCTCATTTGCTCTCCAACCCAGGAAGGAAACTAACTTAAAATTTCTAACTGGTACAAACCCTTGTGCATGCGCTGTTCTTAAACTAGGGGTGACAAAAAGTCTAGTTTGCTGTTATTTGTTAAGGACAGTCTCGTATTCACACACACCGCGGCTCGAGAAGGATTGAGTTTGTAACCGCATTTGAAAAACTGGCTCTTCTCGCTGTTAGGCTCCCAGACCCCTGAGTGAGCTTCTAGTAGCAGATCCTGGAGTGGGAACAGGCTCCACACCTGCCCTGAAGTGATCTGTTCAGTCACAGGGCACAGCATGCCCTCAGCACCAGGCCCCGGCTTCTCAAACTCTGGAGAGCCCCATTTTCTCACAGCGCCTGGCAGAAGAGCCACAGCTTCCTTCCATTTTCTTCCCAAGGCATCATGGGAGTTGTAGTCTCTAGAGCCAGATTGCAGCACAAAGGCTCTTCCCAGTAAAGGTCAGAGGGTCCTACAGCCAGAGGAGCCTATGTTAGTATAAAGGCTGGAGTTGCAGGTTCTCTTCCAGGTTTTGCCACTGACCTGCTGTGACTTCACTTCCTCTCTGTTTCTTTCCTTGCTAGCCCCTGGGCTATTTGGCCATCAGGGCATACACTGTCTCCTGCTGTCTGTGTGTGTGTACAGCATCCAGCACAATAAAATCCTGCAGGATGGATAGGTGCTCCTTATCAATAGCAATATTACTGTGGGCAGTCAGGGGTTGAGCCTTTAGTTTGCCTGACTGTAAACTACCAAGATCCACACAGACAGTGATATAAGATACTGGCAAATAAAACAGGCCATTAATGATATCATGAAAATTTCAAATATATTGAAAACCGGCCCCCTCTCTAAATATTGAATTGCTCTATTATTTACACAGCTGCTGATTTTCTGTAAATATTTAATGCAGAATAGATTTCTCTTAAAGCACAAATCTGAACAAATTCCACATTTAAAAATCCATTGCACAGCACAACTTGCCTTAGGGCCCCATCCTGCCAGCCTCCCTCACATGAGCCATTCTTCTGGTGTCAGCTGGGGCCTAGTCCACAGCCCATTCATATACATTGACAGTGTATGTGGGAGTGAACCGCCCAGCCCAGAACCAGCCACTTGCGCTAGCAGGACTTGCAATACTTGCCGATTAGGTTGGCGTTTGGGGTCTCAAGTCTGGGGGGAGGGGAGACTGAGCCACAACAACGTCTACACTGCTGTATTGAGCACAAGCCTCACTAGCACAAGCCTGTGGACCTGGGCTGGCTGGCTCACCCCCAGATACAGTGGAGACATAACCTTAAAGTTAACGGAAAGAATCCATGACTTCACTGGGCTTTGGAACAGGCACTCAGATGCTATGGCAATGGGAAGGATAGATAGATAGATAGCTTGGAGTAAATAAGTAATGCTATTTAGGACTCCCCTGCAAGAACCACTTTCACATCAGGGATTCACCCAAAGGAAACAAATTGTCAGACCAGGGCCCACAGCTCCATCACACAGGTGCTGTTTAAGCATCAATGCAGTTAGCAACTATAATCTCATGCAATATGGTTTACATTCTATTATGCATTGTGCTGTGGACAAACCCAAAAAGACTGACATGTAAACCGCGGTGGAGCATGTTTAGAATCCTGAGGCACCATATAGTATGTGATGGAGTGGGGGATACCTGTGTGTGTGTGTGTGGCTCACAGAGGGTGTGGGGCTCCTGCTGAGGGTAACCCTGACGACCAGGTAACACCTTTGTACTGCAAACAGAGGAGGAGGTGGAGCCTGAGGGTTTTGAATTGGAACTGGGAGTTGGAAGCAGTTAGTCTGGGCTGGGAGAGAGAGAAAGACAAAGGAGGGGGCAAGGCCCCAGCTCTGGGGGCCCCTCGGGGCCTCCTCTCCCCAGCATGGATTGGACTGGCTGTCTCTGCCTGCTGTACTAACTCCTCTGTACAATGCTGTGTCCTGTCGGCTAATAAACCTGCTGTTTTCCTGCTAAGTAAGAGACTCTCCTGCCTGCGGACAGGGTGCAGAGCTTGGGGAACCCCAAAACCCCATCACATAGTAATTGACCCATGTGCTATATGCAACTGTTCATACAGCTAGTGGTTGGCAAACACATTCCACATAGGTGAAAGATCCACACACAAACGTGCACACATCCTTCCCAGGGCAGAGTTCTTATAAAAACTGCTCTGTGCTGTGATGCCTGTGCAAAAACTTGACAGTGGTTCAGCAGCTGACACACTGAGATGACCGCAGCATATCACGCTGACCATTGCTGTATCACTGTTTCCTTAAGCTTCCCTGTCTGCCTGAAGGCATCTGTTTTCTCTTGTCGAGTGGTAGATTGGAAATTCATTGGGGCAGGGACCATCGTTTTGTTGTGTGTTTGGTCCCGGTCCACATGGGTGGTGGATGAAGCTACCGCTTGGGGAGGCAAGCTCCCCAGCCTGTGATCTCAACCACACTCCGGCCCTGTTCCATCCCAGACCCTCACTTTGCCCAGGCCCTGCCCACTCTCCACAGTCCCTCCCCTCCCTGCTCAGCCCTTCCAGCCAAATTCCTAAACCCAAATGTAGCAAGTGACATTTGAAAAATCATCTTCTGTGATTTCTCTCTAAAGAAAATGGAGCATGTTTTCCACTGCAAGCCAAATACTGAAGACTGGGAATGCAGAAGGCACCTAATTAACATCACTTAATTTGGAAATTTTAAAAAAAGTCACTCTCAGGTTTTTTATATACCCTAAAGTTTGTTATAGATTTATTTGTGAAAATTCAAATTCAGCTGTCCTGCTGAGTACAAAATTAAATACATGATGCAGCTCTTCTCTCTTTAACATTTTCTTATCCATATCTTTAAGATGATTTTATATTTTAAACATTCTCTTATGCCTTCATAAAGTAATCATTCCAGATTACTGCACATTTAGCTCACTGAAACAAAGACATTGTTTTCAATTAATCAGTCAAAATCATTTAGTGTGTTCATAATGTAACCCTTCTGCCAGGTGTAGCCAGCAGCAGCCAGGGTCGGGTTCAATATCTAGGGGTTTTCTCCATACATCCAACACAGAACTAGCTTGAGTCCCTACCCAGCAACCTGGGAAATTCACACCCCACCCCCGGGTGTTTCTGAGAGACAGTGCTTCCCCATGCTCAAGCACAGAGTCTGAGTGTACAAATGAAACTTTTAATAAAAGGGAGGGAAGGGTGGCATTAATTTGGGAGAATGCCACAGCGTTTGTAAATACAGACCATGAACAAAAGTCCCACTCCAAGTAGCTTGGGCAATGTCCTTTCCCTCTCAGGTTAAGTCCAGGACTTTAAATCTCCCCTTCATGTGCCCAGCCCTTCTGTGCACCCCACTCATAATCAATGCCCTTAGTCAGAGCAGACCCAGAGTTCAGAGGTGCACCTACAGAGTTCACCTCCCATCCTAAGTGCAGGGAAGTAAAGAGTCATCTTACTCTGCTGGTTGCTAGCCATCTGCCTCTCACTGCTGTCCACCACCACCCTTCTGACTCTCAGGCTGTGTCTAGATTGCCAAGAACTGTCAGCAAAAGGTACGCAAATTGTGCACTGTATTTGCATATCTCTTGCCAACAGTTCCGTCTGGAGAGGCTTTCCCAACATTTGGCCCATCCACATGGAACCAAATGTCAGGAAAACCCACTCTGCCAAGACATCCTTTCTTCCTCATGGAATGAGGAAGACAGGGATGTTGGCAGGACACTCCCGACACAACAAACTTCTGCCAAGACACATCCAATCTCCTGGCAGAAGCCTGAAGTTTTTACATAGCCTCAGTCTGACGTGCGGAAAAAGTGAATAAGGAAAAGTTATTTACTTGTTCCCATAACCAAAGGACTAAAGGTCACCAAGACCACAGTTACGCTACAGCACGCTGATGACAGAAGTCCCTCTTGGGAGAGTTTTCCTGACAAAACCTCTGTTGACAGAGTGCAGCCACACACAAAAGCCAATCGGGAGAGTGCTGAGCTCTGTCAACAAAGCTGGACTGCCTGGATGCTCTCTTGACAAAACAACGAGCGGTCTTGTGGCACCTTATAGACTAACAGATATTTTGGAACAAGCTTTCTTAACGACGTTGCATCTGATGAAGTGGGCCTTTGCCCACAAAAACTTATGCTCCAAAATATCTGTTAGTCTATAAGATGCCACAAGACTTCTCGCTGTTTTTGTGGATACAGACTAACACCGTTACCCCTCTGATACTTGACAAAACACGCACCCAGAAGCACAGCAGACAGGCCTGCCCATTGTTGTGTACGTCCTGTCTGTCGAGAGAAAACCCCCCAGAGCAACCACACAGCTTTTATGATGACAGAATCTGTCAACCATGGAGTTATGCCTCACAGCTCTGAGGCAGAAAGCTGCTGCAAAAGTTCTGTTTTGTCCAGATACTGTCACAAAATGCATTTTGGGTGTGCACACACCACGAGTTTTGTGGACAAAACCAGGGATTTACTGGCAAAACTTGCTTGTGTAAGTGTAGCCCAAATGAAATGAATGGGTAGCAGGTTTAAAACTAAAAAAAGGAAAATTTTCTTCACGCAGTGCATAGTGTGCCTGTGGAATTCCTTGCCAGATAATATTGTGAAGACCAAGACTTTAATAGGGTTCAAAACTGAACTAGATAAATTCATATAAGACAGGGTCATCAATGGGTATGAGCAAGGACGGACTGGAATGATGTGTGTCCTTAGCCTCTGTTTGACGGAGGCTGGAAGTGAATGACAGGAGAAGGATCACTCTGACTACCTGTTACGTTCACTCCCTTTGGGGCATCTGGCATTGGCCTCTGTTGGAAGACAGAATCCTATCATTGAGGAAGATGAGGAGAAGCTAACGAAAACGGTGCAGGTGCTAAATGAGGAACAGAAGAGGTATGGACTGATTATGAACATTGATAAAATAAAATCACAGGCATTTGGAGATAAGGAAATAGGAAGGAAGATCAGAGTAGATGGGATTGAACTAGAGAACGTAGAGAAGTTCACGGATCTGGGAAGCAACATAACGTATGATCTAGACTGTAAGAAGAAAATAGCGAATAGAAAAATGAAAGTAAGAGTGACTTTGAAGGTGATGGGTAAGATCTGGAAAACAAATAGCTTAGGAATGAAGCCGAGAGTCTTGAAACGTGTGTATTCAGCAGCGTGTTGTACAGATGTGAGTCATGGGTGATAATGAAAGATTCAAAGAGAAGAATATTGGCGCTCAAGAGGAGTTGTTGTAAAAAGACCCTGAGAATAGGATGGATGCAAAAGGTCACCAACGAGGAATTACATAGGAGGATGCAGTTGAAAGAGAACCTACTGCAGAAGGTTGTACAACAGAAGTTACAGCTATTTGGGAATATCTGCAGAATGAACGACAAATGAAAAATCAAGACCCTGGTATTCGTCATAATAAACAGTTTGAACAGGAGAGGCAGACCTCGCAGAGAATGGGTAGATGACATGGTAGATTGATGCAGAGCTAATCTACAGAAACTATGGAAAGAAAGAGTGAGAGAAGCATCAGACACTAGCCAGAGCTGAGCCCACAGTTGTTGATTATGAGTACTGTATGGCCTTTTTATGTTCTTATGGTCAGTCACCACCTACCACCACCCACTTCTTGGCCATCACTTCTGCCCAGACCTGTCAAATGATTTCTTCTCCCACAAATTTCATCTCTTAAGGAACAGAACAAGAGACGCACTACTCCAACACATCAGATTCATGAGTGGGGGAGGCGGGGTTTCAGAGGGGGTATTTAAAGAGTGGGGTCCCAGTAAAAGGGAGGGCCAGAGCTGACAAGGTCTATTCATCAAGGTGGAAACGGCCCAGTATCAACAGTACTTATCAAAAGAGGAAAAAACAAGTCACATCAGACGGGGGATGTAAGCCTTGGTCTCCCCCATTAGACTGACAAAGGCTCACATCCCCCATCTGATGTGACTTGTTTTTTCCTCTTTTGATAAGTACTGTTGATACTGGGCCATTTCCACCTTGCTGAATAGACCTTGTCAGCTCTGGCCTTCCTTCTTACTGGGACCCCACTCTTTAAATACCCCTCTGAAACCACCCCCCCACTCATGCATCTGATAAAATGGGTCTTTGCCCACAAAAGCTTATGCTCCAAAATATCTGTTAGTCTATAAGGTGCCACAAGACTTCTTGTTGTTTTTGAAGCTACAGACTAACACGGCCACCTCTCTGATACTCCAACACAGTTAACATTACAAAAGAACATCCCTAAACATTCCTATTTAGCTTTATTCTTTGAGCATCAGAGAAAAAAAATAAATCACATCACCCCAACAAACAGCAGGCCTATACCCACAATACCATATCTCACACCCCACTTACTCTATCAACTAGAGCTCTGAAAGTTGAGTGCCTGGCATTAGCAAGGTTCTTTATGCTGGAGTCTTTTCATGGGGAACAATTTAGCACAGTCCTGTCTATTTGTAATACCACAAAATTATAGACATTGGCAACCACATTTCAGCTCTCCCTACATTTCATACAAACAGCTGATGTTGGATCACATATTAAGTTGATTACAATGAGCAAAATGCCACTCCATCTAATGAATACCTAACAAATCTAAGCAAAGCAGGACCAAACTACATTTGCACAGACACACCCTGGGTCTCTCCCCACTTCCAGATAGGTAAAGGAAGCTGCTTACAATAACAATGTTCCTTGCTTTTAGAGAAAGAGAATACCAATATATTTTGTGTGATCTCCATAACAATACATTTGTCTGTGAAATTTTACCATATATTTGTTAAAAATATGTTTCCAAAGATTTTAGACATAACAAAGGATTTTATATCTTACTAACATACTGATTTGAATGGAGGGCTCCCTTATAACTAAACAAAGCAGCAGAAATGTAGCACTTTAAAGACTAACAAAATAATTTATTTGTTGATGAGCTTTCATGGGACAGACCCACTTCTTCAGATTGTGGATCTGTCCCACAAAATTTCATCATTGAATAAATAATTTTGTTAGCCTTTAAAGTGCTACATTTCTGCTGCTTTGTTTTGTTGGAGTTCAGTCTAACACAGCTGCCTCTCTGTTACTATTCCTTATAACTAGTTCATCAAACAGAAGTAAAGAAAGGAAAGCTCATTTGTCCATCTGTCCGGAAGAAAGACGGCCTTGTCCATTCAAGGGCGATCTTCCAAAGTGTGGGTGTGGGTGTGTGTAGGGGGGTGTGTGTGCAGATGCATGAAGCGAGAAAGATTACAGCAGGTATGGACAGAAAGGAAAAGAAGACTTTGGTGCAAGTTTTTGTACTATAGCAATAAACATTGTAATGAATATTTTAGATCAGGTGGCTTTTGAAGAATTTATTTAAAAGCTATATGTCTGAAGAGCCAAGCATTTAAGACTAAAGGTGAATATTCAGACTGCATCTAAAAATCTATTCTAAAAGAGATTTTTTTAGAGATGTGGTTTTATAATCTTTAGCAACAAGGTAATGAAAAATTTAAAGCAATTTTAAACTAAGGTCCTGTAGACTAGCAAGTTCTGAGTAAGTATTACAGTAACACACAGCTATTTTTGTAAATAAATTCAGAAACTGACAGTATATGCTTCCATGTTGTCAAAGGTTTGTTCAATAGCTTCATTATCACTGAATGGCTCTTTTAACAATTTCAGTGTTATGCTAATAGATCTGGCAGGCTGGAAGGCTTTTAAGTTACTAGCATCATTCCAGAGAAACAGCAATGAAGGGTCCTGTGGCACCTTCAGCACATCTGATGAAGTGAGTCTGTGCTCACGAAAGCTCATGCTCAAAATTTTTCTGTTAGTCTACAGGGTGCCACAGCACCCTTCGTTGCTGTTACAGATCCAGACTAACACGGCTACCCCTCTGATACTTGATTCCAGAGAAAGACTCACCAGCCTGCAACAGCTTGCTTTGGGAGCTAATAGGAAAAGTCAGGCTAGGGACAAGAAGAAAGGAAAGAGTGGGCACTAAGACCCACAGGAGGTAATGGTGTCCCTTGCCTTTTATACCTACTGCCCACGCTGGTCTATGACTGGAATGTCTAGGTCCTACTACAGCATAAACAAAATAAGAAAATGGTTAATACTAATCCAGCCCTGGAACTCTGGCTCCTCCAAGCAGCTGCTACTCTTGTGAATGAAGCCCAGCATGTACCACTGCATGTGGCGAGAGATGCTGGAGGAACCCGGCACTCTGATAAAATAATGTAATTATTTATAATAATTACTTCCTGCCAGTGTGTGCTTCCTAGCATCCTGTGCACCCAAAACAGCCATTAACTTCACCTGGAGACTGAGGTCTTTGGAGCTGGGACTGTCCCTTCATGAATTTTTGGAAAGAAGCTGGGACACCACAGGCAGGGATGGTGACAAACCAGATCCTTCTTTCTCCTCTCACCACCCCATGGCACCACAAGAACATGAGACCGGCCTTACTGGGTCAGACCAAAGGTCCATCTACCCCAGTCTCTTGTCCTCTTGACAGTGGCCAGTGCCAGGGACTCCAGCAAGAAAGAACAGAACAGGCAACCATCAAGTGAACTATCCTGTCATCCATTCTCAGCTTCTGGCAGACAGAGGCTAGGAATACCATTCCTGCCCACCCCGGTTCAGTAAGATGAGGGCCTGATTCATAAGCCCCTGTATTACAGGCCTAGGCCGCAACAGTCAAGGCTTTGCTAATATCAAGCAAAGTGGAGCTGTGAGCAAGAGGGAAGCCCATGCCCTATTGGCAAGAATAGGGCTGATATTCAGGCACACCAAGAGGGTAGGAGGGCCTAGGTGCACAGAGGCCTGGTAGTTCAGTGAGCCCCAGCAGCAATACACAACACACACACACACACACACACCCCTCTCAGAGCTGGAAGAGACCTCTGGAGGTCATTGCGTCCCATTCCCTGCCCTCTTAGGGGGGGCCCAAGCACCATCTTCTGGTTTTTCCTCTCAGATCCCTAAATGGCCTGGCTGAACTCACAATTCCAGGATTAGCATGCTAGTGCTCAAGCTACTGAGCTGTGCCACCCCAGTGGTGACAACTGGGGCTCCAGGCCCCTTTGAAGTGCCACGGCAGCACTGCTCAGCAAGTCCCCAGGACTCCAGGAGGCAGGGAGTAGGGCTCAGTGCCATTACCTGAGCTGCGCCAAGAGCTGACTGCTCTATTTCCCGCCACTTCTGGCTTTGGCCCCACCTCTTGTGGGGATGTAGAGCTGGGTCCCTTCCCATCTTGCCCTGGGGCCAACAGTGGCTGTCAGCTCTGCTGCTGGTACCACAGGAACACTTATACCGAAGAGGTACTAAGCACATTCTGGAAGGGCTGTGACAGAACAGTTCATGAAGAAACATGTCAGTAACAACACCCTCCCTCCCACACACACACACACACACACACACACACACACACAGAGCATGATAGATCGTGGCAACCTGATACATCAGGAGTGACGTGTAACTTGAAGAAGAATTATCACACTGTTCTGGAAAGGGAAACAGCCGAGCTGGCTTTTATATTCAAATTCGGCACATTAACACATGGTTTAAATCATGATGGGAACTTTCTGAGTCACTATAGGGGCTCGTCTGCATACTTGGCTCAGTCTAATTTTTCACCTTCCCCCCCACCCCTCCACTCTCTGATTTGCTGACCTTGATTATCTTTTTCTGATTTGTCCTCCTTGCTTACTGTTTTTGGTTCTCTGTGCCTTAAATATTGAGTCTGTTCTGGTCTGGCTACGGTCTGAAGAAGTGGGTCTGTCCCACGAAAGCTCACCTAAGCTGTGTCTACACGTGCACGCTACTTCGAAGTAGCGGCACTAACTTCGAAATAGCGCCCGTCGCGGCTACACGCGTCGGGCGCTATTTCGAAGTTAACTTCGACGTTAGGCAGCGAGACGTTGAAGTCGCTAACCTCATGAGGGGATCGGAATAGCGCCCTACTTCGACGTTCAACGTCGAAGTAGGGACCGTGTAGACGATCTGCGTCCCGCAACATTGAAATTGCTGGGTCCTCCATGGCGGCCATCAGCTGGGGGGTTGAGAGATGCTCTCTCTCCAGCCCCTGCGGGGCTCTATGGTCACCGTGGGCAACAGCCCTTAGCCCAGGGCTTCTGGCTGCTGCTGCGGCAGCTGGGGATCCATGCTGCAGGCACAGGGTCTGCAACCAGTTGTCGGCTCTGTGTATCTTGTGTTGTTTAGTGCAACTGTGTCTGGGAGGGGCCCTTTAAGGGAGCGGCTTGCTGTTGAGTCCGCCCTGTGACCCTGTCTGCAGCTGTGCCTGGCACCCTTATTTCGATGTGTGCTACTTTGGCGTGTAGACGTACCCTCGCAGCGCCTATTTCGATGTGGTGCCGCGCAACGTCGAAGTTGAACATCGACGTTGCCAGCCCTGGAGGATGTGTAGACATTATTCATCGAAATAGCCTATTTCGATGTTGGCTTCACGTGTAGACGTAGCCCTAATAAACTATTTTGCTAGTCTTTAAAGTGCTACTTGACTGCTTTTTGTTTTTATCTGTACCTGTGTATAAAAATGTACCCCAAGGGAGCTGTCTTTCTCCAGCCTGGGGGCCAGTGAATGATCCTGTTATTGACTTAGCTAAGTCCATTTGTGCGTATGCACAGTGGTTCCCCAGAGTCTGCTGACAACTATCACTGTGCTTTGTTTGACAGTAAGCCTGGCCTGGGTGCCTTTGATCCTTATCTCCTTTGGTGGTCAGTGGGGGGCTATCTCAGAGTATGCTGCGCTGGCTACTTAGGCAAGCCAACATGACGTACAGAGGCACCAAATACGCAGATGAACAGTTATCAGCATTGATGGACCATAAGATCTTCCAGGACACCACACTGATGACTTATGGCAACCATACCTGGCATATAGCCAGTGAACCCATGCGAGGCGACTGGCCCCAGCAGGGAGGACCACCAGGAGGCACAGGGAAGCAGCATGAGGAGGCAACCAATTTATCACCTCCTGTGTGCTACCACCAGTCACCTGTGCCTAGCCTAAGGTGACCATCTGTCCTGTATTAAGTGGGATGGTCCCATATTTGGGCTGCCAAAAAGGCGCACTGACTTATTTTTCAAAAGGGATGAATAGTCATGTATTTAGGCCCTCGGGGGCTAGGGGTGGGGGTGGGAGCACCTACAGCTGCCACTTTCCTGGGACTCAGGGCCACGAGCGCCCACAGCTGCCACTTTCCCAGGGCTCCGGGGCCAGGAGCGCCCATGGCTGCTGCTTTCCTGGGGCCGAGGGGGCAGGCAGCTAGGAGGAGCCACCCCTCCCCCCCGCATATCTCCCTGTGCCATATTTGGGACAGGGAGATATAAGCTCTCTAGCCTAGCCTCCATTAACTTATCTAGTTCCTTTTGGAACACTGTAATAGTCTTGGCCTTCACAGTATCCTCTGGCAAGGAGTTCGATGGGTTGATTCTGTATTATGTGAAGAAATACTTACTAGCGTTTGTTTTAAAGCTGCTGCCTATTAATGCCACAGCTGGGCCCTTAGTAGAGAACACAGTGCAGGTCCCCAGGTCCACCCAAGCAGAAACGTGACATTTCTGTGGTGACTCATTGGTTTTGTTACCCTGTTCAGCTCACCTGAGCCCACCACCAGCCTCGTCTACAGATAGAAATTGCACTCGTTAACTTAAATCATTTTTGTAGCTTATATGGCTTAACAAGTGCTTTAATTAAAGGGATTCAAAAGCTGTTTAAAATTGGCTTAGACACAGGGCATGTGGACAAGGCCTGAGTGAGAGTTTCTACTCCTTCTTGAGCAAAGGGTGAGTTAGGACTAGGGTGGCCATATCTCCCATGGTCACATACCGGGCGGGGGGGCATTCCCCCTCCCCCTTCCCCCAGCCTCAGGGAAGCAGCTGGGATGAAGCAGCAGGGGCACTTCCCCCTTTGGAGGAAGGGGAAAATAACTAACCTGCCGGCTCCCTCGGTTGCGCAGAGCATGTACTGAGGTACAGTATGTTCTCTCCAGCAGGCAGCTGCATCTGCGCAGCAAAGACGGGACAATTAGTCCCTTTTATAAAATAAGTCAGGACACCTTCTTGGTGTCCCAAATACGGGACTGTTCCACTGAAAATGGGACGGATGGTCACGTTCATTAGGACTCACTGTCCCAGAGACATCGACCTGAATAGCTAGTGTAGAACAGCTGCCCTAGGAAATGCACAGTAACAGAGAAGTCACCGTGTTAGTCTGTATTCTATCAGAACAAACAAGCAGTCATGTAGCACTTTAAAAACTAGCAAAATAAATTATTAGTTTTCATGGGACAGACCCACTTCTTCAGATCTATAGCCCTACCAGAACCGACTCAAATGGAAATGCATATTAGCTTTAGCCTGAGCCTTGATCTTTTCCTAAAATGTAAATTTTACCTACCTCTGGCTCTGCTGGCTACTCTGGGGTGGATGGAGTCGACCCTAAGACAAGGGCTGAGATGTACAGCCAGGAAGCTAAACTCAGTGTATTTTCCTGGTGCAGACAAAGCCATAGGGAAGAAGCAGGTCGAGGAGCAGGGGAGTCAGACTGTGCTGCTCTCTTATTTGCACTGGTGCTGGCTATTAGACAATACCCCAAGCTAACCCACCAAGTCCTTCCTGCTAGAGCCGGCTGCAGGGGCAGGAGACAAACAGCCCGAACAGAGGAAAAGAAGATTAAAGGGAGCGAGCGCCAGGCTCGTGGCCATATGCATCTCGCTTTCGAGAGTTTGTTAGCGCTAAAGAGCCCTTTTATCCCTTTCCAAGGTGTTGTAATGTATCCCCTGCCGCCTTTCATCTCCGCCTGCCTGATTGATACTCAGAGCCCTAATGAGCCTGACGGGAAAAGTGGAGGGGGCTGGGGGAGGGGGAGTTCAAGCAAGACCCCACTCCAAAGGTTTCAAAACACTTTCAGCGGCACTGCTAATGAGAGGATCAAGGAAGCTGGAGAGACGGGGAAAGGAGAAAGTGGTGGATCAGAAGCAAGAGCCAGGTCGGGGGGGCGGGCCTGGAATAGATTTGATGAACTCCAAATGGCAGTTGCTCGTGTATGGGGCTGCCGCCTACCCCACTCTTCACACCATGAACCCTACTCACTAAGATGCATGGGGAAGGGGAGTTATGTGCCAACACAGGGCTCGTGGTCCTGGGGCACTCACATAGGGGGTGTGGTTTGCTCTCCTGTGGAGCTGCACTTAGAGCACTTGCAGTGAGAAAGAAGGAATCTGTCTCCTCTACAGCCTGAGCTGAGAGCCAGCTGCTTTTAGCTCAAACTGTAGAGCAGGGCTCAGCAACCCCCAGCACAGGTGCCAAGAGTGGCCTGTGAGCCAATTTTCATTGCCACACGAGGCAGGAGCTCAGCCCCATCTCTCCTCCCCATGCAGCCACGGACTTGCCCAAAGCCACGCTGCTTGTGGATCAACAAAAGACCAGCTAATGATACGAACCAGCACCTAAATGGTAACGCTCTGCATCTGAATTTATCTATCAGTGAAGTTGTAAGTAGGACTATTAGTGACTTTAAAAAGCATCACCTGTACTCAGACTGTACATCGAGGTCAAAGGGTCAAATTTCAACCTTTCAGCTTGAAAGGTTGCTGATCCCTGGTCACTAAGCTCCAGAGGTCCCAGTCTGCCTCTGGATGGTTACCTATACGGGGCAGGGCAAGTCCCCCTTGCCTGCAGCTTGCACTAGCAGCCTCTCCCCTTTCTAAGGCCAGCAAGGACAGAGCTCTGAAGCTCCCTCAGAGGAAAGAGCCAACCAAGTCTCTCATCTGCACACTTGTTCTAACTTCACCCTGCTTAGCTGGAGCAATGAACACCTCTTCCAAGCCAGAGGAGGTAAGAGCAGTTACTGGCCTGTTGTGCACAGGTCCAGGGTCAGACTAGCTGATCTGCAGGTTTGGCCTTAAATGCTACAGCACATACAGAACAGAGTCTGGGCATCTTGGGTGAGATTCGCAAAAAGCACTGAGAGGCCTGGGCTCCCCTCCAGTTTTGTACTGGCATAACTATGCCCTTGAGAAATGTTTAGTGATGGTCAGAGCAGCATAACCCCAAGCGTGGCTCAGGGCTTGCCGGTATGATGGTGCCTTAGAGCTGTCTGCCGTATTCCCCTTCCCACAGCACTCAGCCTGGAAGCCCTTTATACTGCTATGCCTGTGTCCACACCAGCAGATGTCATAGATCTTCCATTGCACTAGTACAGTTAAAGGGGTTCAACTTCACTGCATATGGAAGTCCCTAGGGGTGCCAGTGCCCGTGGTTTTTGTGCTCCTCAGCCATTTAGGTGTGTTCAAAAGTCACACGCACTTCCCCAAGGGGTGGGGAGCTGTTAATGACCTACTTTTTGTTCTGTGTGTGCACAGCATCTGCCGCACTGGGGTCCCAGTCCACCGCTTGGGCTCCTGGGGGCTACAGAAATAATAAACATAGCAATTAATCATCACCATGAGTGCGGACCCTGGAGACAGACATTTCAAAGGGGTGGGAGGGAAGCACCCAGACTCAGGCGGAAGAGCCGTGTGGAGAGGCAATCCAACAAGCTGAATGTTGCAGGAGTCAAGCCAAGGCACAGGTCTGTACAGCAAATATGCCAACACCAGTGCAGGAGGCAGACAGGGGGCAGGTGTGGGCTGGCTCCTGGCAGACTTGGTTGTGACAAGTGGCCTCCGTATTTTTAAAAAAATCATATGAAAGGAGGCTGGAGGATGAGGTCACGGAAAAAGAATCTCCCTCTCTCCCCACTCTGTCAATGCACGAAGGCGTCACCCCAGAGCTAAGAGGGTCAGCATGAAGAGAGAGCGCTGGCACACCTGCGACCATCTTCCCAGCTGCATTAGCAGCTAATGTGAGTCCCTCACAGCTCTCAGCTGGTCAGATGAGCTCCTCCGCACTCAGTCTGAGGGAGCTCCACAGCAGAGTGGGAGCTCAGGTGGGATAGGGCAGGAAAGCCAGGTTTGGAGAGATGGGCCAGGAGAGACGACCCTGAGCCTTGCAGTTGCAATTGGCCCTCATTCCCCTCTCAGTTACACTGGTGTCAGTCAGGGTAGCTGGGGGCACTGACGAGAGGGGAGCAGGCCCTGAACCGCAGCTCCAGCCCTGGGTCTAACCCCCTGCTGACTCTAGTGAGATTGGACTGGTGTCAGAGAGGGCTGGGCTCAGCCCTTGGTGGCTCATTCTCTGGCCAAGTTCCTAACCCTTCCCTGGATGCTGGAAGGGGCAGGCGGGAGAGAGGCACAGGGAGTGAGCAGTTTCTCAGGATTTAGCGCAATCAATAGGCATTGCCCCGACTCGACTCCTCTTGCCCCATCCTCCTCTTCCTCCCCTCTTCTGCAGCACCCCACCCCCGAGCCAAAAATCTATATTGCTCTCCGCTCTCCGGAGCAGAGCACTTACAGGGCACTCGTGATTGCTATCACCACCCCCTCCCCCAACCCTTCTTTATCTGCCTCCCCCCCCCAGCAGATCCATTCCCATTTACACCGCCAAGGTCAGCTCGATGGCAGCAGAAGCTCCTAATCAGCTGCACGCCAGAAGCACATTGTTCGATCTGCCACTGAAGGGAGCAGCGCAATTGGGCTGCGGGGGGGCAGCAGAGAGATCATCACCTGCCGGGTGTAGGGAACCCTGCCACTCTTGCAGGACTCTACCTGAGAGAGGTTTGGGCCCAGGGATGAGGGCCCCCTGATTTTCAAAGCAGGCCTCCATTGTGTGTGAGTACCACAGTGATGCACCCACAGGGTGTTCCATGCTTGCTCCTGGCCAGTGGGATGGGACTTTGGGTCCAGCCTGCAGCTCCTGGTGGCTGGCACCTGTGAGAAAAGCTGGGCAGAAGGAAAAGCCCATCCCATAATGCACCTGGGCATGATTCTGCTCTGCACTGCACCGCCAGGGAGCACTGTGCACCCAGCCACAGCCTACTGGGATGTTTTGGATTCAGGACCATGCAGCTGCCCAGTTACCGGGGCTGCCCATGGACAGCTCCACAGCCCAGCACCAGCCCCAGTGCAGTGTCCTGGCACCCTCCCATCCCCCACACCCAGGTACAGAGCCAGCTTCTCACACTGCTGAGCAGTTCTCTGGGCCAAGGGGCTGCACTGGAGGGCTCTGGTACCTGAAAGGAGTTGCCAAGGTGTCCTCTCCCTGCCTCCTGGGACTCCTCCTTGGCCTCCATTGCCTCCTCCTCTTCCTTCTCCTGCTTTGGTCAATCCACATCCAAGCAAAGGAATCACAGTGGCTCCTTCTCAGCCACTGAAGGACTTTTCTCCATGCCTGGGATTTCCTAGGGTCTGCTTTTCACAGCCGTGCACCCCAGGGCTCTGATCCCCATAGCCACAAAGGTGTGTGCCCGTCTGCTCACCATTGTGCAGTTTAGTTGGCTACTGGAGCCACATTTGCAGGCCCTTTAGTGGATGCTACAGTTCTCAGTCTTGCCAGGTGAGGGACTCAACCAGAGGGTGCTGAGGGGTGCTCTCTCCCCTGCACCCTCTGAGCAGTGCACAGCTTTACTGAACTGTCACGCCCGCTCTCCATACATAGTAACTCCCAGGGGAAAAGCCAGCACGGAGCTGGGGAAGTGCTCAGCGACTGTGCAAGTGTAGGAGTCCACTTGCACAGTCGCTGAGCACTTCCCCATCTCTAATGCACTTATTCTCACCACTATCAGGGAAGAAGACTCTTGGATCTCTGTTTTCCAGATGGCACTTGTGGGTTCAGGGACTTGCCCAAGGTCAGACGGAGAACCTGTGGCAGAGCAGGGAGTGTGATTCCAGGTCTTTCCACAAGGGACAAATGCCCCAACCACTGAACAGACCTTCCCCACAGTGCAGGCAAGGCCTTTCGGAGCCTTCCAGACACTGAGGGTTTGCAAGCCAGCAGCAGAGTCCCAGTGTCCTCCAGTGCCCAATGCTCTGGGTCCAGTGCCCAGTGCTCCCCAAGCATGCCAACCACCTGCATGAGGAGACTTTTCCAGAGAGACTGAGCCCTTACCATTAAAGGGTCAGGCCAGCCATTCTGACTTGGCAAGTAGACAATGCACAGGGTTCAAGTCGGTCAGCCCCCAGAGCTGCAGGAACATGCTGAGGCCTTCCACTTGTCTCTGAATCAGGCCACCCACTGACCTCAGGGCACTCTCCTGAGTTCATGGACCATTCATTGCTGAGCTTAGGTGCCTCCACCACACCCATTACCAACTCATCAAGTCCAGGCCCATGTTCCTTGGGGGGCTGATGCCTCAGGAGCCTGCTAGATTCTCCTTAAAGCCCTGCACTGCTCCTGGGGCCACAGTCGTGTTCATTAGATCATATCTAACAGCAGCACCTGGAGACACCAACTACAGTCTCGGCCACATTGAGCCTGGAGGGCTTCCAAGCTAGGTGAGAAGGAGGTGACTTGCTGAAGCTCAAACAACCTTGGAGGCAAGAAAAGAACTGGGAGGCCAGAACTCATGTGAGCAGGTTGGCTGAGGCCTTCCAGAAGGAGCCCCCTCCCCACCGCCCGGCCGCTTTCTGTCTGGGTGGTGCATGGTGCTGGATGTGTCTTTCTTCAACTCTAAGGCATCTGGACAAACTGAGCCTTGGTGATGGAGGCCCAGTTCTGTCCAGTCCATGCCAACGACATCCCCTCATCTCTCTGCCACTCCTGAGCCTCAATCTGGGACCCCTTTAGGTCATCTGGGCCTAAAAGTCTCAAGCCGGGTTGTTGTTTTAACAGGAGACTTCGAAAGGTCACCCAGGTGCCCCACGAGGCACTGGTGAATCCATTGGCAGCAGGGCTGCTCCCTCTGGGCTCAGACGCTGACACCCCACTCCACCCTCTAGCCCTGTGGCAGGAGGGACCTCATAGGGATGGGCCAGTCAGGAGCAGGGCCTCAGGATGGGATGAGGTCCTGAGGCAGAATTGGGGCAAGGCCTTGAGGTACAGTGGGCCGGGGGGGAGGGCTTGAAACCAGCTTGTGGGGAAGGGGCTTAAGGGGGAGCAGGACCTCAGGGAAGAATGTGGCAGAACCAGAGTCTGGGCTCTGAGACCCTCAAAAGATTATCTGTCCCTGTGGGGGCTGAGCATCCCGTTTCCTTCACCCAGTGCTGGAAGCTCAGAGCACACCCAGTCAGTGCCCATACCTCTAGGTCAGCACAACTCCAGCATCCTGCTCTGGGGTAAAGAACACTGTGTGGGTGCGCTGCCTTTAAGGGGCCACATAACCCACTGGCCTAGCTCACTGCAGCACTTAAAATGCCAGTTGGCACTTTGCATACAAATGGGGAATCCTAGCAAAATTCCCACCTGGCTCTTTACAACATGCCAAAGCTCCTCTGCACTTTCAGCTGGGTATGATTTCTCCTCTTTATTCCCTACCTTGCAGTGTCACAGTGTGCTGTTAACAAGCCCACTGCGCTCCCCTCCAGAAGTGATTGCACTGGGATGGCTGATGTTAGTCAAGAACTTCAGCACTCTCACATTGGCAAGGCACTACGAGGCTTCCATCTTTTCCTCTCTGCACACAACTCCATTCCCCTCCTCGTCTACTGGTCTCCTTCTCCCGCCTTGTGACCTGCTCCCCTGGTTCCATTTTTGGGTATAAAGGGCCCTTGAGAAATGGGCTTCTGGCCTATACTGCTCTTGACGAATGCGAGGTTTCCAGGGTTGCTTTCTCTTACCGCCAAGTTGCTTGTTTTCTTCCAAGGCTGGGCTCAGTCTGGAGCTGCCAAATACTCTAAACAAGATACACACAAACCCTCCCACAGTGTAAGCCTCACCACGATTTGCTGAGATAGAAAAGTTCCTTTGTCACCAGCCTGTCTTCCCCATCACAGTGGCACTTATCCAGCCCTCATGCCAGACAGACAAAAGACATGCAGGGTCCTCTAACCAAAAGGAGCCTGAGCTGCTCCCACACCCCTCTCTCTGGAGCATGTCACCTGGCAGAGCCACTGCCTGGCATGAGGTGCCAATTCCTCAGGGTGCCACGGGATGAGTTTGGCTCAGGACCTCAGAGGTTGTTTTCATCACTTGGAGCTTCACTCAGATCCTCTCCGCCAAACATTGAAAAGCTGGGGAGAAGTTCTCGAGTTTGTGCCGCAGGAACTCACCCTCCCGGCATGGATCCCAGAGGGGGAAACTGAGGCAGAGCCATTGCACGGCTTGCACAATAGGCACAGAAGAAACCTGTGTTAGCACTGGGGCTAGAACTCACAAGCTTCTGCTACCAGTCCTGTGTGCAGATTGCTGCAGCCCTGCACTCTGGCTGCCTAGGTAGGAGTGGGAGTGTTTGTGCACCAGCCGCTAGACTGATGATGCTGATGCCCCAAAATCAGGATTCAGATCTGCATCTCCCAGAACCTCCTCACTTTTCTCTTCTGCAAATGAGGTAAGCCCAAATCCCCTGCCTCACCTCATAGGCCATGCTCCTGCCCCCTAATCATTTTGGTTGCCTTCCACTGGACCATCTCCAGTGCAACCACATGCTGATAAATTGCAGAGGGTTCAGAGAAAAGCCAAGAGACCGGTGCCTTATTGGGGATGCCAACTTTCTAATGGCACAAAACTGAACACCACTGCCCCTTCCCCAAGGCCCTGCCCTTCTTCCAGTCCCCACCCTTGTCCTGCCCAGTGTCCCCTGTAACTTGTCCACTTGTGCAGCCACTCAGGAGAGATGCCAAAGCCACCCAGCTGCTTAGCAGAGCACCCAGCCAGGTTTTGTGTTTCTACTGGTGGTGCACATAAAATTTATTCCATGCATGGTGTGACAAGGTAAGGCTGGGAGGGGGTAAGAAAGAGAGGAAAAAGCAGGGCAGGAAAACAAGCAGGGTGTGAGCACCTATTGGAGGCCGGGGGAGTGAGTGGGTGCAGCCCGTCCACGACTAAAAGACCCCTCTCACAGCGAGGGGGGACCTGCTAAAAACAACTGGTCCCAAATGAGTTCGGGGGACAACAAAAGAAAAAACAGGTGGGAGTGAGAATCAAGAGTTTAGAATAAGGGAGCCGGAGGGGGATACCGAGCAGAGAACCCTGGACAGCACCCAACGCTCCTCAAAGTTGTCCAGGGAGTCGGTGGACGCCGCCCAGAGGAACTCTGCTCGGATTCGTGAATGGAGGGAGGAACGGAAGTAGGCCCCACAGTCGCAGGTCGCCCCCTCTGCCAGCCTCCTCTCCCTGGTTTTGTAGATGGCCACTTTGGCCATGGCCAGGAGGAGGCTGACGAGGAGGTCCCGCGACTTTGTGGGGCCATGGATGGGGTGTGTCAGGATGAGGAGGTGTGGAAAAAAGTGCATCCAGAACCTCAAGAGGAGGTTCTGGAGGAGCCGGAAGAGGGGCTGCAGCCTGGTGCACTCAATGTAGATGTGCGCCAGGTTCTCCCTCATACCGCAGAAGGTGCAGGTATCCGGGATAGGGGTGAACCATGCCAGGTACATGCCTGTGCTCACCGCTCCATGGAGGATCCTCCAGCTGATGTCCCCGGCAGGCCGCAGAACCAAGGTGGAATAGAGGCTAGCCCACCGGGGCTCCCCACCCTCCAATGGTGGTAAGAGGTCCTGCCATTTGTGGTTGGGGCGAGACACAAGGGTGGGGAAATGGAGAGTGCGAAGCACGAGCATGTACAGAAGATGTCTGGGCGCGGTTCGAAAGGGGACCGGCTGCAAGGTATGCAGCTGGCTGGGATGGTGAGGGGGATGGGGGCGGGCAGGGTCATGAAGCCAGGGGCCCATGGAGAGGTCCGGAGGGCTAGGAGTAAGACGGGGGAGGGGCTCACCCTTCCGCAGGACCCGGCCGAGGTAGATATGAGCAGTGGGTGGCAGGGTGGCCTTCACCTCCTTGAGTATGCATCGGGGGGAGTGTAGGGTGGAGAGCCCCATGCGCCGGGCTAGCGCCAGGGCTCCCATCCAGTACCCCTGGTCACAGTCCAGGAGGTCTCCGACCCTGGTGATTCCACCAAAGACCAACCTCCGGCACACTGTGGGAGACTCCGCCGCCTGCACACGAAGGTAGGGGTTGTGTAGCAGGGGCTCCGCGAGGAGGTCTTTCCCCGCGGCAGTCCTCTAAGGACCTGGAGGCTGCAAGCAGCTGCCAGGTGCGGAGGAGGTCCTGGTAGAAGGCTGGCAGCTCCGAGAGACCTCGCAGATGGTCTCTCAAGGACAAATAAAGGAGCTGCCGGTCATATCGGAGCCCTCAGTAACAGCGGAGGAAAGCGTGCGCCAGCGTACTCCACGCCGGACTATTTGCACTGTTAATGTTGAGAAGTCCCTGCAGGGCCCGGAGGTGGAAGACATGGACCGGAGTGCGCAAGCAAGTCAGGCGCTGCCCTCCCTGCTCTGAGGGGAGATGGAGAACCCCTGCAGAGACTCAGTGCAGTCCTGGCCAGAAGAACTCCAGAACTAACTTCTGGAGCTGGGCCAGGAACTCCGGCAGTGGGACCAGGGTGTTGAGACAGTGCCAGAGCATGGACAGGATCAGCTGGTTAAGCACCAGTGCTCTCCCGTGCAGGGAGAGACACTGCAGAAGTCCCGTCCACCTCCGCATCCACTCAACCACCCTGCTCCTTAAACCTTGCCAGTTTTCTGGCTGAGAGGGATGCGTGGAGGATAAAAAGATGCCGAGATAAAGCAGTGGACCCACGCTCCACCATGTGGGAGCGTGAGCACCTGGTGCCCAGGCCTCACTCGCAAGGCAGAATGACCATACACTCCATCCTGGAACGCTATCATACAACGACGGGGTGGCCTGAAGCCAGGCCAGGAGAAAGAAATCAGAAAGTTGACAAGTAGTTGGAGAGTCCCCAAAGAGAACATCTTGGTTGTGCAATATTAGAGGGTCCCGGGGGGAGGTTCAGAAAATGACCAAGGACAGAGGAAATCTTGTAACAGGTTCTGACAGGCCGGGAGGATAGAAAGCCCAAATTAGGTAACAAACGCTGTAATTGGCCAGGTATTGAACCCCCAACTAAGAAACGGTATAAAAGGCGATTTAGCAGGGAAAAAGGTGTGGGCTCCTGGACACCAGGCAGAGGCTAGCAACTTCCAGTCCAGACAGCAGACCCCGGCCTGATCACCCAGACGTCACCACCACAAAAGGTCCCAACCAAGCCATATCTCTGACTTGAAGGGCCACTGTAATGTAGTTGTTGGTAAGATGTGGGAGCATTGGATGTTATTGGTAAGTCACATGTAATTGTATAAAGCTATATGTAACCTAGTGTTTAGCCTATGCCAAATAAATAAATATATATAAGACAAGTGTTAAGTAGTTGTAGTTACAAATAAATGAATCAGTCACTATCGGTAAATACCACTAGCTGGACTAGCTGGGGCTGTATAGAGAATTATTGGGACTTAGAACAGCCACAGGGCATTGTGGTGTTCACAGTCTGAGTGTTATTGTTCCTGGTACTCATAATACTGTGGAAACCCAGGTTTTAAAGTAGATACACTGAATCACATATTGCTGCTACACTATATAAGGCTGCTACAGAGATGGGGTGGTCGGTCCCGGGCCACCCGACCCCCTCTGCTGTATCGACCCCCACACGCACCCACGGGACCCGAAATAGGTCTGCACATCGTCACACCAGATGGCCTGAAGCGCAGGTGGGAGGCAGCCCACCTACCATCCAGCCCCGACCACCAGGCCAGAGCTCTTGACCCAGTTGACCCAGGTGGAGGAGGCTGCCGAGTAAACAGCTTGGCAAGCCTCCAGCCGTGCCAGGTCTCCCGGGTCCTGAACCACGAGGAGCACGTCGTCAGTGTACACCAACAGGACCAGCCACAGCCTCGGCTCCCGAAGCACCATCCCCGTCAACCTTCGGCAAAGCAGACAGAGGAAGAGCTCGATGGCCAGGGCATAGAGCTGTGCTGAGAGCAGGCAGCCTTGTCGTACTCCCCGTCCGAAGCTGACCGGGGCGGTCAGGGTCCAGTTGAGCTTGACCATGCATTCCGAGGCAGCGTACAGCACCTGGAGAAACCCGACGAAGGGGGGCCTGAAGCCGAAGGCCCGCAGGGTGCCCAGGAGATACCCGTGGTCCACCCTGTCAAACGCCTTCTCCTGGTCCAGGTACAGGAGGGCGAATGACAGACCATCCCTACACCCAAGCTCTAGGAGATCCCGGACCAAATACAGATTATGGAGGATGGTACGGCCCGGGACGGTGTAGGTCTGGTTGGGGTGGACCACGTCCTGCAGCATGGACCCCAAGCTGTGGGAGATGGCTTTAGCAATGATCTTGTAGTCTGTGCTGAGGAGCAAGATGGGACGCCAGTTCCTAAGGTCGCGGGGGTCCCCCTTCTTGGGCAGCAGGGCAAGGACGGCTCGCCTGCACAATAGGGGGAGGACCCCGCTTTGCAAGGACTTGGCCCAGGCGCTGACCAGGTCTGGGCCAAGGACGTCCCAAAACACGCAGTAAAACTCCACGGTCATCCTGTCCATGCCCAGGGATTTGTTGGTGGGCATGAGACGGAGGGCTTCTGAGAGCTCAGCTAGAGTGAGAGGAAGCTCCAGCTGGTCCCGGTCACTCGCACTGACCGAGGGGAGTTGGTCCCAAAGCACCCTGCAGGCGTCGGCATCGGTCGGATCCGGGGAGAAAAGGGTGGCATAGAAGGCACGGGCCCTCTTGCACATCTCCACCGGATCCGTAAGAGGGGTGCAATCCTCCTCAAGGAGGCAGAGGATATGTTTCTTGGCACCCCTCTTTTTCTCCAGGGTGTAGAAGAAGCGGGAGCCACGGGCCATCTCCCAAAGGGGTTGGATTCGCGACCTCACCAAGGCCCCCTGTGCCCGAAGGGCGTTGAGGGCCCTGAGCTCGTCCCTCTTCTCCTGGTACGTACCACAGAGGGATGGATCCCCGGGGCTGGCGGCTAGATGCCTCTCCAGCTCAAGAACCTCCCGCTCCAGCTGACCTATCAATGCATCCTGCCACCGGCTGGCCCCTGGGTACAGTCATGGCAAAAGAGCTGCGTGCGCACCTTTCCCAGATCCCACCACTGCTGTGCCAAGGGAAAGGCGTGCCGTTGCCCGCGCCAGGCCAGCCAGAACTCCCGGAAGGACACCACGAAGCCCACATCCTCCAGCAGGCTGTTGCTGAAGTGCCAGTAGGCCGACCCCTGCTTCCCTGGTGAAAGGGAAGCTTTTACAACCACCAGATGGTGGTCCAAGAAGGAGGCCGGCCGAACGCTGGAGGAGTGGGCCCGAGAGAGATGTTGACGGGTAATATAAATGCAGTCCAACTGGGAGTGTACAGATTTATGGCCCACCACCCAGACGTAGGCGAAGACGGTGTCTTCGTCCGGGTGGTGGCTGCGCCAGACGTCCACCAGGGTGCGATGGTTAATGAGCTCCCTGAGGATGTCCACAGTGGCTGGCACTGCTCAGTCCCTGTGAGGTCCCATTCCTCGAGGGTGCAATTGAAATCCCACTGAGGACCAGGCACTTGTGAGGATCAATAGTGTTGAGGAAGGCCACCGCCTGCTGGAAGAAGGGTGTTCTCCCCAGGGGGAGTGTCGGGGCATAGACATTAACAAGGTGGAGGGGCAGCCCCTCCACCTGCACCCAGAGATACAGCAGGAGGCCCGGCACGACCGCGACGCTCCCCAGCACCTCGGGCTGCAGGTCTGGGGAGAACAGGGTCGCTACCCTGGCCCGGTGGGCCGAGAGATGGCTAAAATAGACCCCGTCTCCCCACTCCAGCCGCCACTTGGCTTCGGCAGCTGGGATAGTGTGGGTATCCTGCAGAAAGGTGACCGAGTACCCCGCCTCCCGGAGGAAGGAGAGCGCTCAGCACCTGCGGAGACCCGACCCGCAGCCCCTGGCATTTAGTGTGGCAAAGATGATCAGCGCCATTTGGAGGGCTGGGGAGGATCCTCACCAGAGGGAACACCAATGGTCCCTGTGGCGCCACGCAGCAAACCGTGACCAATCCCAAAAGCAATTAGGGTGTCACAGAAGCTGCGGGCCCATTGGTAAGCTGTGGCATCCCTCTTCCCGGTCCCCTTGCCCTCCTTCAGAAGGGCCCTCACGGACTCTAGGATGGAGTGGAAGTCTCCCCAGTGCTGGAGGGTGAGAGCTACCTTGTTCTTGGAGCTGTGAACGTCCTCCAAGAACTGGTGCATCTCTCCCACCAGCGCATGGGGTGCCGAGGCCAGGGGGTCCTGGGTACCCGTTGGCCTCATGTTCTTCTGGGCCCCATGGCCGGAAAAGAGATCTAGGCGGGGGCTGGGGTTTAATTTTGGGAGGGATGGGGGCAGCAGAGGGTGAGCAGCCCCAGAAGTGCTGGGAGAGGGCGATGCAAGGGTGGCCTCCCAAGGAGTCACAGCCTTGGGGGCAGTTATCGATAGGCAGGGGTCTGGGGGAGGGGTGGGGAGAGGAAGGGTAGGGGCAGGGAGGATGGAGATTATAGGGGGAGGGTTGTGGGGAGAGGGGGGAGGAGGGAGGGGAGGAAGAGGAGGGAGTGGGGGAAGAGGAGGAAGGGGAGGGTCTGGAAGGGATAAAATTGCGGGGTCTGGAGCGGGACATTGATTGGAGGAAGGAGTAGGGGTGGGGGCGAGGGGAGGGGCTAAGGTGGGAGCGGGGGCAGAGATGTGAATGGAAGGGGTCTCGGGAGGGGGGGCTTCCTCAGGTGGTGGGAGAGGAGGAGGGGTTAAGGGCAAGGTGCCAGCGCACTCAGTGGCAGGCACCAACGAGGTAGAGGGGTGGGTGTTGGGGTTTTCGGCTCCAGGAGGGGAAGTGGGGTACAGGGAGAGCACTAATTCCTCCGGGGCATCCAGGGGCTGGCCGAAACCCGCTGGGAGGTCATCCCTGGTTGCGGGGGGGGGTCTCACCCTGCGACGTCCCGAAGCAAGGGGGAGTGGGGGTTGGGGGGTCACTGGTGGGTAGGGAAAAGGAAAGTGAGGGGAATGGTGGGGAGTGAATGGATGGCCCGCAGGCCTCCAATAGTAGGCCATCTGTGTCCAGGGCTGCCGGGGTAAGGCCCAGGGCCTCGACCCCCTGCGAGAGGAGGGTGAGGCCAAGGCTCACCTCCTCCAGGTGCTCCACAGCAACAGTCTCGGTAGCGGCCAGAGGGGTGTTGGAGGAAGGTGAGTGCACAGAGAAGGCCATCTCTGCTTCTTCGGGCTCTGGTTCTGGGGCGGAGAGGGTGGCAGGTAGGGAAAATACAGGACCAGCCGGTGGAGCAGCTTCTGGTGCCCCAAAGATACTGGAGGGCAGTAATGGACTTCGCCCATAGCCATCTGTTTGGGGGTCACCTTGGGGTTGAGAAGACCCTAAACCGGATCTTGCGGAGGTTCTTTTGGCCTGGGGTGTACGTAGAAGTCTGGCCTTTCTGCACCTCCTGCCCTGAGTGCCAACTGCATGGACCACAACCGCATCTGATGGCCCCATTGGTGCCTCTACCCATTATTGAGGTCCCCTTTGAGCGGATAGCCATGGACCTAGTCGGCCCACTGCAGAGGTCAGCCCGAGGACACCGATACATCTTGGTAGTCCTGGACTATGCCACCTGATACCCAGAGGTTGTACCCCTGTGGAATGCTCACTCAAAGTCTATTGCGAGGGAGCTACTACAGATCTTTGCCAGAGTCGGAATCCCCCAGGAGATATTGACGGACCAAGGTACACCCTTCATCTCCTCGGGCCCTGGCCTCTGACCCCACCCCACTTTCTACACCATACTGCTCTAGACATTCAACACCTGCCATGGCTTTACTTCCACACTGGCATCCCTGCTTTGGCTCCAGTCTGTGCCACTGCTGATGCTTCACAGTCACCCCAGAGCCCCCACCTTCAGAAGCTCAGGGGCTTAAGAAACCACCGCCGGTGTTCCTGATTCCCAAGCCTACGGGAGCTCTGTGGCTGTCCACTCTCAAGGCAGTCAGGATCTCCCAACCACCACTTCTTAGCAATAGTGTATCAATAGTACCCCAACTCTGAGCTCTATTGTGCCCAGAAAGACATGGTACCAAAGAGCTTATGTGCTAAATAGACAAGAGGAAAAAGCAGGGTCCTCAGCTTCCAGCACAAACTTGCTCATTACTAGACCACACTGCCTGGTGAACAGCTGTACACCTGAGAGGAGCTGGCTGTTCAGTCAGTGACCAGCTGCAGCTGGACTGCATCTACTCTGCTCTGCCCCCTAGATAGGAATCTCTCCAGGGTGGGATTGAGACAGCCTGGGGCCACTCTGTAGGACTCACAGGAGGGCTTCAGCCTCCAAGGCTGCCAGGTCAGCACTGCTCCTGGGAGCAAGCTCAGATGGTACAAAAAGAAACCACCTTCCCCAGGGAAAACATGGACCTCCAAATATGCATCCCAGCAGGCTGCCTGCTCTGCTGCCCCCCAGCCAGGGCTGTCCACCATTAACTGTTCTCTCCCCTTGTCCCACAAGGAGCAGGGAGCTGCCTCTGCTCTGGAGGAGGGGGAGAGCTTTATTGATTTCCTCCTCTTGTCTGACAAAGGGAATGGGGAGGGAGGAGTATTATTAGCAGCTTCTCCCTTTCAGGGCCAGTCAGACAGAGCCTTTAAATAGATCGGAAGGAGTCCAAGCACCTTGGGTTAATTGATTGGCCAAGTGGATAGGCGATCGTTCCCAGCTGCATATTGGAGATGCACTGGAGAGGTGAGAGCTGCTATCTCCTTCCATCCATCACTTGTCCTTTGTCCCTTTGATTTCTTCATCACCTCTTCTCCTTCCATTCCTCTTGTTTCCTCCTTACACTGGTCCAGTTCCACCTCCAGCCACACTCTTGGCTCAAGAGGGAAGGGTGCACATAGCCATGTGAAAGCGGTGTGGATTTGGGATCTGTCATGGCCCTTTTACACTGGTTCCTTAGCACCAAGGATTTCTCCAGCTACGTGGGAGCCATCCTAGCTGACAGGGAATCTGAGTGGCATAGTTAGTATGGTAGCTCAATGCTGCCTCCTTCCAGTCCTTATCTTAGAGGCAGCACCAAGGGAAATGGGAAAAGCCAGAGAATTTCTACCCTCCAGCTGTTTGCATCTGCCAGAATGGCCCTCTGGGGCAATGAACAGCAAGTGATAACTATCATCAGGCACTGACCCAGCCCCACAGACAAGGAAGCAAAGGTCACAGCCCCCAAACCTCACTTGAATGGGCCCTAGAAACAGGAGCTCTACAGCAGAAATGAGCTAGAGACTGATCTTTAGATCCAGAAAACACCACCTTTAGGGAGGTTAAAATCTAAACTGCCCAATGAGCAATTTTCTCTTTAATGGGATGAACCAGAAGGCCCAATCCAACATGCCCAGCCTTGGAGGGAAGGAAGTGTGGGTTGGATACATGGATTGTAAGATGGATAGAGAGCTGGCTTGATGGATGGCCCACCAGGTAGTGGTAAATGGTTCAATGTCTGGTTGGTGGTCAGTTTCAAGTGAAGTGTCCCAAGGATCAGTTCCAGGGCCAGTGTTATTCAACATCTTTATTAATGACTTGGATGAGGGGATGGATTGCACCCTCAGCAAATTTGCAGATGACACTAAGCTAAGGGGTCAGGTAGATACATTGGAGGGTAGGGACAGGGTCCAGAGTGACCTAGATAAATTGGAGGATTGGGATAAAAGAAATCTGATGAGGTTCAACAAGGAGAAGTGCAGAGGCCTGCACTTTGGACAGAAGAATCCCAAGCACTGTTACAGGCTGGGGACCAATTGGCTAAATTGCAGTGCAGCAGAAAAGGACCTGGGGATTACAGTGGATGAGAGACTGGATATGAGTCAACAGTGTGTCCTTGTAGCTAAGAAGACTAACGGTATATTGGGCTGCATTAGGAGAAGCATTTCCAGCAGATCTAGAAAAGTTATTATACTCCTCTACTTGGCACAGCTGAGGCCTAATCTGGAGTACTGCATCCAGCTCTGGAACCCCCAATATAGAAAAGATGTGGACACGTTAGAGATGGTTCAGCAGAAGGCAATGAACATGATTCAGGGGCTGGAGCACATGACCTGTGAGGAGAGGCTGAGAGATTTGGGCTTATCTAGTTTGCAGAAAAAAAGTGTGAAGTGTGATTTGGTTGCAGCCTTCAACTTCCTGAAAGAGTCTCTAAAGAGGATGGAGAGAGATTGTTCTCAGTGGTGACAGATGGCAGAACAAGAAACAATGGTCTAAAGTTATAGAGGGAGAGGTGTAGGTTGGATATTTGGAAAAACTAGTTCACCAGGAGGGTGGTGAAGCACTGGAATGCATTACTGAGAGAGGTGGTGGATTCTCCATCCTCAGAGGGTTTTAAGTCCCAACTTGACATAGTCCTGGCTGGGATGATTTAGTTTGGGTTGATCCTGCTTTAAGCAGTGGAGCTGGACTAGATGACCTCCTGTGGTCCCTTCCAGCCCTAGGATTCTATGACGATTCTATGAGGTTGCCTTTCTTGGGAAACAATAAGGTAGCCATGTTTCCCAAACTTTCCCAGATAGATTACACATCACGTTGACTGATGTCTCACTACCCGCCTAGACAGCTTCTGCGTGGATGTTGTCTGAACCAGGTGTTTTTCTGCTTTTCAGACAGGCAATGGCTTTCCTGATTTCTTCTTTTCTAGGTCAGCCGCTGTTAATTTGCAGAGGTGTATTTCCAGGTGGTAACTCAGGAGGTTCCATGTGGGCAGGGGAGTTCAGTAGCTCTTCAAAATTTTCCTTCCATGTACTGAGCTGCTCACTTGGGTTCATTAGCACATGCTCCTCCTTATCTTGTACTGGCTGATCCCCTGTATGCCGCAACCCAGCTAGCTGCCATGTTATGTCATACTGCTCTTTCAGATTTCTCTGTCCTGCAGCTTGTTCTGCTTGCTGTGCAAGGTTTTCCATAAAGTTCTTCTTGTCCCATTTTCCATCCTTTTAAACTTCTCTGTTGGCTTCTGAATACAGTCCCTGAGCTTCCACCTTGGCTGCTCTTATTTTGCTGTTGTTGACTGCAGCTTCTCTGTCCTTCTGCTCCTTCACTTTTCTCAGAGTTTCTGCTGTGACCCATTCTTTGTGACGCCTTGTCCTCTTTTGCAATGTTTCAGCACAGGTCTCTTTCCAGGCTGTTGTGGTGTGTTCCTAATTTTGTTCCATGGTAGCATCTTTTGGGATAAGGTTTGCCAGAAGTGCATATCTGTTGGACAGCTCCACTTGGAAATCAGCTCTTGTCTCTAAATCCTTCAGCTACTGTGTTGAATCTCATTCCCAGCTTGGTCACTTTTATGTTTTGCCACTTGAGCTGGAACTTGAGTTTTATCTTGAATCATCTGAACCTACATCATCTCCTCTTGTAGCACGGATATCCTGCATCGATCTTCTGAAAGGACAGCTGATACAGATGTGATCAATCTGGTTTTCTGAATGATGGTCCAGTGAAATCCCCAAGTGAATTTATGGATCCTTTTGTGTGGAAAAACATTACCACCTATCACCAATCCATTGGAGGAATAAAAGTCACTGAAGCGCTCTCCATTTTCATTCATGTTGTCTAGGCCTTCTTTTCCCATGATTTATTCTCTGCCTGTATTTATGCTTCCAATTTTCGCATTGAAGTCGCTCATCAAAATTAAAAATATCTTTCTTTGCTTTCTAGTTAACAGTACTTTGTAGTTTCTCATAAAAGTGTGTTTTACATTGCCCATCTGCTTTGTTGGTTGGTGCATAACACTGCACAATCAGTACCTTCTGCACTTTAATGTAGAATCTGGCTGTGATGATGTGTGATGATACTGCTGTCAGAAACAGAACCAAACAATTCAAACTCCTGCAGAGTTAGGAATGGCACTGTGGATGCTGGAAGTGAGGTGGGGCACCAGGATGCCTGGGTTTCATTCTTGCTGCTAGGAGGAAGTGTTTGGTGGTTGTCCCTACAATGCCCAATTTTGAGGCAGTCCTAGTGGCCAGCACGCAGTCAGGAGCTCTGAAAGATCCATTCCCCAAAAGAATCACATGGGCTGACTTTCCTTGTCCATTGGAGAGTCAGATTCGATTGATGGTCCAGCTTTTGCACATTGCACCTCAAACCCATGGCTAGAGTGGCCACATTTGGGGTGGGTGCTAGGAAGTCTGGGATACTGATGGTTGGACACAGGTGGTCTTATTACCAATCCCCAGAGTCATTCAGCTTCAAGTTAGGATGGGCCCCAACTACCCAGATCTAAACAGCTCCAGCATTAGGAGATGTCTCAGACATTGTTATCACCAACTCCCAATGTCAGGTCTGTTTTTATGATCATTCATACGCTATCAGGATAACTTAGCACTGGAAAAGGTTTCCAAGGGAAGTTGTGGAATCCCTGTTATTGGGTGAACAAGCACATTCCAGGGAAAGTCTAGGTATACTGGGTGCTGCTGCTGCACAAGGGGCTGAGATGACCTTGCAAGGTTCTACAATTCTCTGAACACAACTGGCAGATTTACCCACCATTGCTCAGGTCTTTGGCTTTTCTTCATTTAGATCTTTGCTCTGCATGGAGCTGCGGAAGAGGAGTTCAGTGTGTGGCTGCTCCAAGGAGAGAGGACAAGCCCAAGCCCAAGCCCAAGCCCAAGCCCAAGCCTCACTACGGCAGCTTGGGGCCAGGACAGCAGCAGCTCAGTTGCTACAGCTGCAGTGAGCATAGACAGGGGAGGGGTGCATGTCCTCTGGGTGGGACACAGAGAGACAAACAAATACACAAAGGGTGCATCTACAGTAGCCGGCTCCTTCGAAGTAGCTGACACAACGTCAAAATAGTACGTGTCGCATCTACAGGCGCTGTGTGCTATTTCGAAGTTGAAATCGACGTTAGGTGGTGAGATGTTGAAATCACTATTCCTATCTGAAGATGGGAATAGCACCCTACTTCGACGTTCAGCGTCGAAGTAGGGCTTGTGTAGATGATCTGCATCCTGCTACATCGAAATAGGAGGGTCCTCCATGGTGGCCATCAGCTGAGGGGTTGAGAGACGCTCTGTCCAGCCCCTGCGGGGCTCTGTGGTCGCCATGTGCAGCAGCCCTTAGCCCAGAGTTTCTGGCTGCTGCTGCTGCAGCTGGGGGGGCCATGCTGTGTGCACGGGGTCTGCAACTTGTCGGCTCTGCGGACCTCATGCTGTGCAGACCAAGTGTGTCTGGGAGGGGCCCTTTAAGAGAGCAGCTTGCTGTTGCCTCAGAAGGACTAGTCCAGCCTGTGACCCTGTCTGCAGGCTTTGCTGGCCCCTTATTTCGATGGGGAGCACTTGTGTGTGTGGACACTCCGCATTTCCTTCCGGGGCGGCTCCTTTCAACGTTCCCTTCTCTAATTCAATGTTGAATGTCGATGGCACCAACCCTGGAGGATGTGTAGACGATACGTGTCGAAGTAGCCTATTTCGATGTTCTTACTTGGAAATAGGCTACTTCAACGTAGTGTGCTAGTGTAAATGTAGCCAAACAGAGGAACACTGAAATATATAGTAGGTAGTTGTCCCTTTCTCCACTCCTGCCCTCTGCTGGCCTAGTGGGGTTATAGCTGTTTCTGTCCCCATGTCTGGCTCCTTGCCACCCCTTGTGGTCATTGTGCAGTATAACTGTCCCTCCTACCAGACTCCTCCCTTTCCATTTTCAGAGAAACAATCTGGCTGCGTCTACACGTGCACGCTACTTCGAAGTAGCGCCACCAACTTCGAAATAGCGCCCGTCGCGTCTACACGCGTCGGGCGCTATTTCGAAGTTAACTTCGACGTTAGGCGGTGAGACGTCGAAGTCGCTAACCTCATGAGGAGATAGGAATAGCGCCCTACTTCGACGTTCAACGTCGAAGTAGGGACCGTGTAGACGATCCGCCTCCCGCAACGTCGAAATTGCTGGGTCCTCCATGGTGGCCATCAGCTGGGGGGTTGAGAGATGCTCTCTCTCCAGCCCCTGCGGGGCTCTATGGTCACCGTGGGCAGCAGCCCTTAGCCCAGGGCTTCTGGCTGCTTCTGCGGCAGCTGGGGATCTATGCTGCAGGCACAGGGTCTGCAACCAGTTGTCAGCTCTGTGGATCTTGTGTTGTTTAGTGCAACTGTGTCTGGGAGGGGCCCTTTAAGGGAGCGGCTGGCTGTTGAGTCCGCCCTGTGACCCTGTCTGCAGCTGTGCCTGGCATCCCTATTTCGATGTGTGCTACTTTGACGTGTAGACGTTCCCTCGCTGCGCCTATTTCGATGTTGGGCTGAGCAACGTCGAAGTTGAACATCGACGTTGCCGGCCCTGGAGGACGTGTAGATGTTATTCATCGAAATAGCCTATTTCGATGTCGCAACATCGAAATAAGCTATTTCGATGTTGGCTGCACGTGTAGACGTAGCCTCTAACTGCAGGCACATCCCATTGTCCTGGCACAACCAAACCCTTACTGTGCTTTAAGTTATGATGAGAGGAAGCTGCATAGCAAATTGGGAGGTCCTAGCTCTTACAATTTAGGAGGAGTTCTTGAACAAACAGACTCATAGACGGACGGATGGATGGACAGACAGAGTTGCTAAAATATATAGTAGATAAGGATTTCAAGCTTCATGGGCAAGACTTCTTTTCTAATTTTTAAAATGTCATGATTTCATGAAATCTTGGGAGTTAGAGCTCACCCTGACTCAGAAAGGGAGTGTGTACTTGCATGGCTATTAGTGTAGGTGCTGACTTTTGTTTTTGCCAGTGGGTGATCCTGTCTGCCCCCTTCCCCCACTTGCGAACTGAAGGGGCAGGGGTGGAGAAGAGGCCAAGTGCAGGCTGGGCCTCAGGGTGGGCAATAAGGTCCACAAAAGATTAATCCTGACCTAGTGGTGCTGAATAGCCCCTATTTTTTCTGTGGGTGCATGAGCCCAGAGCATACATGGAATTGGTGCCTGAGGCTGTCAGGGGCATCCAGAGCCATCAAACTAGGGAAGGGGAGTAGAACCTCATGAGTCAAGCATTAAGCTAGATTCTAAACTACTAAAGCTCAGGATAAGACCTGCTGGGTGTGATGGAGTTGGGGGAGTGCATGTGTGAGACTCAGGCTGGATGTGGGAGACAAGCAGAGCAGCTCCCAATGGCTAAGGATGACCCTGGGGCTATAATCTAGGCTGGCAGGTAACACCTCAGCCCTGAACAAAGAGGAGGGAGGAGCCAAGCTTTTTGAATCGGGGGCGGCAGTTAGAGGCTAGTGGGAGAGGGAGCTGGAAGGCAGCCAGCCTGAGGAGGGGGAAAGCTACACCCCAGAGGGGCACCCCTGGGGCTCCTCTCCCCAGGACGGGTTGGAATGACTGTCTCTGACTGCTGTACTGATGCTTCTGTGAGAAACTAGGCATCTGTTGCCTAATAAACCTCCTGTTGTACCTGCTGAGTGAGAGTCACTCCTGCCAGTGGACGGGGTGCAGTGCATGGGGACCCCTGAACCCCATCACACTGGGTAGGCAGGTTCTCCTACATTTTGTGAGGTTCTTACACCTTCCTCCAGGGCCGTGGTGCTGGCCACTGTCAGAGACAGGACACCAGGTTAGATGGACCTTGGATCTGATCCAGTCTGATGGTATTAATCTGCATCTTGTCACAATCCAAGATGGTGCTGGATTGGAGAAGCCTCAGTTCTTCACCTCCATGTCGTTTCAGCCAAGCTTGGCCAACGCCTCTCTCCCCCGTCGCTCAGGCACACACATGCATGGGCACTCAGAACACTCGTTGAGCAATCGATACATTTTTATGTTACAATAAAAAAAAAATAAAAGAAAACGCCCAATTGCTGATAATTGCCTACAAGTGTACTGCCTCAGTACCTGGCAGCTGCTGGACTGAAAGGCCTTTGTTTCCTGGTACAATTGGTGGCTGGAAGCAATTGCACCAAACACAAAAAGCAGCCTGGTGGAAAAAGCTGGGATTTCTCCCTAATTTCCTAGCCACTTATCTGTGCTGCTGCAGATGAAACTCTTCCTCTCCCTTGGGAAGCAGCTACTCCCACTTCTCTTTTCCCTCACTCCTCAGCTCTCAGAAAGGAAAAAGCTCAGCTAGGCACTGAATGACAGGAGTGCCCCATGGCTGGCGAGGTCCAGGCCCTTCCTCAGCAGCTTTTGCTCTGGGAAGGAAGGCGCTCAAGGAGAACAGGCAGAGGGAACCTGAAATCTCAGACCCCAGCTCCTCTTCTGTTCTGTCTTCTCCATTCCACAAGGACAGGAGCTACCCCAGTCCCAGATCAAGCAAACCCTTGGCTTCTGCAGCCTGTGTGTCTCTGACCTCACTCACTGTCTCCTCCCCTGCTTCCCCCCCAAAAAAAATCTTCTCTCCATACCCTGCCCTCTGTAGCCTCCTTCTCTCCTGTTCCCCATCACCCGAGGTCACTATACCTCACAGCAGAGGAGAAATTGCAAGCAAAAACTTAGCTCCAAAACCAAACTAGAGGGTGTAGTCCAGTGGATTTACTGCTGTAGTGTCCTCATGGGTGGGTCTTTAGCTCCATCAGTCATGATAACCAGGAGGCTGCTTGTGTGTGTAAGTGTAAGTGTGTGTTTGTTCAATGATGTGGGCCCACTGACCACAGCAGAGGTTCCCCAAAGGCCACAGACCGGGCAAGGATCGAAGGCACCGAGCAGGGATTTACTGCCAAGCAAGATACAAATAACAGTTAGCAAGTACAGTAGGGTCTCAACATTTGTGAGGGTTCCATGTTAAGAACCCTCATGAATGTTGAACTTCGTGAATACTGTACAGTACTGTAAGGCAGCCACTCCCACCTGGAGCCTGGCTGCTGGGGCACCTGCCTGGAGCCCTGGGGAAAGCCCTGGGGGAACCACAGGTGCCAGTGCTCCTTCCTGGAGCCCCAGGGAAGCCACGGCTGCCCGCATGCCTCTCCAGAGCCCCGAGGGAAACCGGGGCTGCTGGCGCTCCCTGCCTGGAGCCCTGGGAAGCAGCAGCCGCTGGCACTCTGTGCCCCTGAGCACAGGGGAAGCAGCCGCTCACAGCAGCTCATGAATACTTGAATTCACGAACCTTAGGTTTGCGAATGCTGACACCCTACTGTATCTGTATATACCCTGACACCCTGTACATATGCACCTACTGCAAAGGACTGACACAGCCCATGGGAATTCCACTATCCCCCTAGGTCAGACAAAAATGGTCCCCAAGGCACCATGTTATATACAGGTACAAACAAAGCACACCTCATTGCTTACATATCACATTACCACCCTCTGACATTACTTAGATACCACCCATCCCCCTGTACCCCGTGCTTTGATTAGATCATCTCTTATCCAGCATGCTGTCATTTTAGACCCTTTCCTGAACTAGGTCTGTATCTGTGAGGAGTCGGTACCAAGGTCTTTTTTAATGAGCTGGTGGCGCCTTGTGATTTCAACTTGTACCAGTTACTGTTCTGCACCTGGACCAATTACTAAAGGGTGTTTTGTAGTCTCAGCCCTGTCTGGGCCAGGTTCTGCTGGCTGAGGCCTGCCTCTTCCTCACAGCTTAGGTTTGCTTTGAGCCATATTCTGTCCATTGTTGCTAGGCCTCAGGCCTCAAACCAGGCCTGTGCTGTGTGGGCTTAGGTCTCACATCGTACTACAGAGGGCATCTTCCAAAGCATCATGGGAATGCAGAAGGCCCTTCCCAAGCAGTGACTGAGCACAGGTGGATGGATGCTATGAGGTCAACATGACAAGCAGTTTGAGAGAGTTTCATTGAATTTCACGCAAACTCATGGCCTTCTGTGGGCTGCTCCTCCCATGCCTACCTAGTTACCTTTCCTCAGCTGGCAAAGGTGGATGAGGCTTGCGGGAGAGGCACCAACCTGTACTGACAGGCTTGGAGGCTCAGGAGACAAGCACTGTGAAAACAATAAATTAATAAACTTCCTGCCCCCCCGCCCAAGTTCAGCCTGGCCAGCATCCGAGCATTCCCTGGTATAAAAAGGATGTGGATGTGCTGGAGCAGGTTCAGCAGAGGGCAACAAAAATGATTAAGGGGCTAGAGAACAACCTGTGAGGAGAGGCTGAGGGATTTGGGCTTGTTTAGTTTGCAGGAGAGAAGACTGAGGGGTGATTTGATAGCAGCTTTCAACTTCCTGAAAGGGAGCTCTAAAGAGGATAGAGAGAGACTGTTCTCAGTGGCGACAGATGGCAGAAGAAGGAGCAATGGTTTGAAGTTACAGGAGAGAAGCAGGTTGGATATTAGGAAAAACTACTTCACCAGGAGGGAGGTGAAGCACTGGAATGCATTACCTACAGAGGTGGTGGAATCTCCATCCCTGGAGGTTTTTAAGTCCTGGCTTGACAAAGGCCTGGCTGAGATGACTGAGTTGGGGTTGATCAAGTAGGGGCCTGGACTTGATGACCTCCTAACATGCTGTGATTCTTTGATTCTATGATTAAAAGCATCTGGCTCCCCCAGACTCATGAGATTGATGTTGACATTGTGGGATGTTTGCAAGCAATAAATATGGTGTTCACTGGTTTGTCCCCTGCGTGGGAGGCCTTTTGGAGCTCACAATTCCCAGTATTTTTCCAACCACCACAAGACCTAGAAGCTGTTTATTTTTAAAAAATCAAAGGCTGAGGTCTCCATGTCATCACAGGGCACTGAGAAATGGGGATTGAAGAAACCCCCCCAATGTGGCAAGAATTGGGAATGACCGGCAGTGGGGGTATTCAGGGCAGAGGAGAGAGGGGCAGTGAGAGGAGAGGAAGAAAAAGACACACAATGTGGCATGGGGAATCCCAGCTCTGTAAATCTGATACAGCACTGGCAGCTGCTCAGGCTAACAGAGCAGCTCCCCAGAGCTACGTCTACATGTGTATGCTACATCGAAATAGCTTACTTCGACGTAGCGAAATCGAAATAAGCTATTTTGATGAATAACGTCTACACATCCTCCACGGCTGGTGCCGTCGACGTTGTTGGGCAGCACCACATCGAAGTAGGCGCTGTAGGGGAGCGTCTACATGCCAAAGCGGCCCACATCGAAATAAGGGTGCCAGGAACAGCTGCAGACAGGGTCACAGGGCAGACTAGCACTTCCGGGGCAACAGCTAGCCGCTCCCTTAAAGGGCCCCTCCCAGACACACTCAGCCTGCACAGCACGCGGTCTGCAGAGCCACAGGCACGCACACCTGTCAAAGCAGTATGGACCCCCAGCAGCAGCAGCAGACAGAGGTCCACACAGCCGCCCCTGCAGGAGCAGTGCTTGCCCAGCTCAATGCTATGTAGGAGGCAGCTGACTACCTTCTATTCGCAGAAGAGGAGCTGCCCCCAGGGGAGGAGGAAGCAGCCCCAGACCTTGCTGTCCTCTGCCCGCCTGCCCCGCCCCCCTGCCACACATGCCGCCGGCTGTGGAGCTACCCCACGAGCACCGACTGGTGGGAGCGGCTGGTGCTCGGTGAGTGGGACAATGACCGCTGGCTCCAGAACTTTCACATGAGCTGGCAGACATTCCTGGAGCTCTGCCAGTGGCTTACCCCCACACTGAGGCACCAGGACACCTTCATGTGGCGTGCCCTCAGTGTCGAGAAACGGGTCGGCATCGCTGTCTGGAAGCTGGCCACTCCAGACAGCTACCGATCTGTGGGGCAGCAGTTTGGCGTGGGCAAGGCCACCGTCAGGGCTGTCCTCATGGAGGTAAGAGGACCCATGGGTGGGGGGAGCCCTGGGGGGCAGGGAGCCCTCAGGGGGGAGGGCCAGACACACCCTGCACACCCCTCACTGGTGCTCTCCCATGTCCTTCCCCTGCAGGTCGTCCGTGACATCAATGCCCTGCTCCTCCACAGGCTCGTGCGGCTTGGGGACCCGGATGCCGCCATCGCGGGGTTTGCCAGCCTGGGCTTCCCAAATTGCTTTGGGGCTCTGGATGGGACCCATATCCCCATCCATGCTCTGGAGCACAGCGGAGGATGCTTCCTGAACAGGAAGGGCTACCATTCTGTGGTCCTCCAGGCCTTGGTGGACAGCCAGGGCCGCTTCCTGGACTTTTATGTTGGGTGGCCTGGCAGCACCCACAACGCCCAGGTGTTCAGGAATTCGGGCCTGTGCCGCCGGCTGGAGGCAGGGACCTACATCCCCCAGCGGGAGATGCTGTGGGGGACACCACCATGCCCCTCTGCGTCGTCGCAGACGCGGCATACCCCCTCCGGACCTGGCTCATGCACCCGTACACGGGCCATCTGTCAGCCAGCCAGGAGCGCTTCAACACGCGCTTGAACCATGCACGCCAGGTGGTTGAGCGCGCTTTTGGCCGCCTCAAAGGGCGCTGGAGGTGTCTCCTCACCCACCTTGAAGCAGGCCCCACCAACATCCCCCAGATTGTGGGTGCATGCAGCGCACTCCACAACCTGGTCGAGAGCAAGGGGGAGGCATTCTTTCAGGGCTGGGCTGTGGAGGCTGGCAGGGCTGACATGCAGCAACCCGCTGCCCCCAGTCGCCAGGTGGACCCCGAGGGGATCCGGGGCTGGGAGGCCCTGCGGGCCCATTTCGACCAGGCCGCGGGGTGAACACTGGCAGGCCCCCCACTACACCCCCCCATCCTCCACAACACTCCCTGCCCCCACGCCCACACCACAGAGCACCCAAGAGCACACCCCCCACCCCTTTTCATGCAAATAAAAATAGACCTGTTGTTTTTGAAACCAAAACCGGTGATTCTTATTATTATTAATAGTACAAATAAATATATATATAGAGAGAGAGCAAAACAAAAGGGCAACGAAGGGTCCTGTGGCACCTTATAGACTAACAGAAAAGTTTAGAGCATGAGCTTTCGTGAGTTAACTCACTTCTTCAGATGCTCGAGCATCTGAAGAAGTGAGTTGACTCACGAAAGCTCATGCTCTAAACTTTTCTGTTAGTCTATAAGGTGCCACAGGACCCTTCGTTGCTCTATAGATCCAGACGAACACGGCTACCCCTCTGATACTTCAAAACAAAAGGGGGGAACTATTTACATGGGGGGGCAGGTACCATATAAAACAGAGCAGGGGTGTAACACAAAATATATACAACAAATAGGTATGATGGGGGATATGTACAAAGCGGGGGGGGGCCACATCCTGGGCCCCACACCCCTCTACAGTCTGGCGCCCGGGGTTGGCGGGCGCGACCCTCACCTCGGCCTCAGCCCTGGCCGAGGCTGGCTGGGGGCCGGGCGAACCGGCAGATATGGCCGGCGGGTGTCAGCAGGCCCCAGGTCCCCCTCGGTGGAAGGCCCCGGGGTGGCGGACAGCGGTGGGACGGCGGTCGGAGCAGCGGGTGGAGCAGCGGGTGGAGCGGCAGGTGGAGCAGGCAGGGCAGGCAGAGTGGCGGGCGGCGCAGCATGGGAGGCCAGGTAGTCCGCTATGCGCTCAAAAGTGCGCATAAAGGCCCCCCCATGCCTCCTGGCGCCAGGCCAGCTCCCACTCTTGCAGTTCCAGCCACCGCTCGTCCACCCACAGGTGCCGCTCCGACACCTCCAGCTGATGCCAGAGGGTCACAAGAAGCTGGGAGTCCGTCGCTGTCCTCTGGTGGTCGTGGCTCCGCCGTCAGCCCCGTGCTGGGGCTGGTTGGTGCTCCGCCGAGGGGCTGGCCTGCAGCGATGGCCCCGGTGGGCTCTCTGGGACCACAGACACCTCGCCGGTGCTCTCCGGTCCTTCCGATGGTGCAGCTGCGGAACACGGTGGCGGGGAAGAAGAGTGGAGACAGCCGTTAGTGTGGCCCCCGAGCCGTGGCCCTTGTCCCCCCACCCCTCTGCTGCTGGTTCCCAATCCCCGTCCCCGGGAGATGCTGCTGCTGCTGATGGGTGTCCCACTCCCTCCCCCCTGGGAGACCCTAGGGGTGGGGCATGGTGCTGTCCTGCTGGGGGGGCAGGGGCTGATGCACTCTTCTGAGGGACATGCCACTGCTGTCCTTGGGGCCATGGTCATCTGGGCATGTGGAGGGCCCTGGTCATGTCTGTTGCCCCCACCCCTCAACCCCGGAGGTGTGCACCGGGGGGGGTACATACCTGACGGTCCACTCCCACGGTCGGGGGACACCCGGTGGGCGGACGCCCTGCTGGAGCTCCAGGACGGGATGGCGATCCGGAGCCCCCCATCGCTGGAGGAGGATCCCCCCTCCTCCTCCTCCTCCGGCATCCCAGGGGTGGGCTCCTGGGGGGGCCCCTGGGGTGTGGAGCTTGACTCCGGGGTGAACTCCACCTCGGGAGCCTGCTGGGGCTCGTCGGCCGAGGTATCAAGGGTGGCCGGAGGGGAGGAGGTGTGCCGGGGGCCCAGGATGGACCTGAGCTCCCGTAAAAGGGGCAAGTGACGGGGGCGGCAGCTCCTTAACCTTACTCCTGATGTGATCAGGAGTGCGGGCAGGGTGACCCCGGGCGGCCAGGCCCTCGGCCAGCTGAGCGAACGCATCCGCGTTCCGCCTCTTGCTCCCCATTACCTGGAGCACCTCCTCCTTGCCCCAGAGCCCCAGCAGGTCCCAGATCTCAGCCTCCGTCCAGGAGGGGCCCCGCTGCCGCTTCCCAGCCTGGCTGCCAGCCTGGGAGCCCTGGCTCCCCTTGTGGGGGTGCCCTGGGGGCGCTTGGGGGGCTGGTGGGCGGCCATCGAAGCGGGGGGGGTGGCTTGGGGCTGCAGAGGCGTGTGCAGGCTGGCCGCGTGGCAATGCTGCTGCCTGCACGCGCTCTCAGCTTCCTGCACAGGAAGGCAGGGGGCGGGGAGCTTTAAGGGGCCACTGCACGCGGCAACCATAGAGCTCAGGGGCTGGAGAGAGCGTCTCTCAACCCCTCAGCTGATGGCCACCATGGCGGACCCCACTCTTTCGATGTTGTGGGATGCGGATCGGCTACACGTGCCCTACTTCGACGTTCAACGTCGAAGCAGGTCGCTATTCCCATCCCCTGATGGGGATAGCAACTTCGACATCTCGCCGCCTTACGTCGATGTCAACTTCGAAATAGCGCTCGCCCCGTGTAGACGTGGCAGGTGCTATTTTGAAGTTGGCGCGGCTACTTCAAAGTAGCCAGCACATGTAGACGCGGCTCAGGGCAGCAGGCACTCTCTCTCATATACGCACCCAGGCCGAGCATCAGACCATGTCCAGTTCTTGTCACTGCAGCACCTTGACTGCTGAACCACGGCCCATCCCACACACTGCTGGGCGCTGAGTAGATGCACAGTAAGAGAATGGTCGCTGCCTGAGAGAGCTTAGAATCCCAGTAGGTGAGGGGCAAACGGAGGGGGAACGATTTGTCTGACATCACACACAGCCACTACCAGCACCCTGGTCTCCAGAGTCCTGCAGTCATATGGCTCTAGACACCCCTCTCCAACCCACCCACCAAGCAGGCCAAGCGACCAGGCCAGGGGAACTGAAGATGTTTCCAAGGCAGGAGCCCCAAATGACATGGGGACTAGGGCTAGCTGGAAAGTGGAGCTGCTGAACTTTGGCTGAGAGGCCAAGGACTGGACAGCACATGTTGGAGCTGCTATGGCTTGGGCAAATCTCCCTAACGAGGCCTGTGGAACGCACAGTGTGTCACGCTGCCGGGCCCATTCTTTTGGCTGAGCCCTTCTCCGCCTCCTCTGCCTTTAGGGCCTGTCCCCCGCCTGTCTCCGCTCCTTTTACTGTCTCCTGCCTTAGGGGAGTTCAAAGCCACTCAGCTTCTGAGTCCTCCAGCTCCATACCCTGCCTCGGCTCGGCACATGCTGGCATGGTCCACTGCTCTCCTAAGCTGCTCCAGCGGCTGGCTGAATGCAGCCCAGGGCAAGGGATGGAGCACCCAGGCGAGAGGAAACAATATCTTAGGCTCATTTCCATGCCCAGCGGTGCAGAGAGCAGCTTTGGGGATTGTGGTGTCTTCTCCTCAGCCTTCGTTATTCCAAAGGCTCTTCAAGCAGGAAATCAGCAAGGGGGGGTGAATCCATCTCAGAGCCAAATCCTTCCCCACCATTCTGCCCCCTCACAGAGAAAAGCCTGTGCTCAGGTTTTACAGCTCATCCCAACATTTGGAGAACCCACTCCCCACTCTCAGCCATCTCCCCGGCACCCACGGTGAAGGCATTGTGTAAGCTGCTTCCTTGAAGGCAAAGGCTTCCTGAAATGTGTGTGTGTGTGGCTGTGTGTATCAGAAAAAGCATGCATGACCATATACTTGCATCCAAATGTTTGTGTGTGCATGTGCGTACGTTTGCCTGGCATGTGTCTGCCCACATGTGTGTTCCTGTGTGTGCTACAAACATGCCCATGCCTAGTTGTGTGCAAAGTGTGAGCACAGTGCATGTTTGTGGGTCTCTCCAGGGGGGCTGGGAGTGCATGTGTGTGTTCATGCTGGCGTGTTTGTGCATGTTGCCAGTTTGTTTCTATGGACCTGCCTGTAAACATCACTGTAAAAATTGATTTCTCCCTCCATTTCTCCCTACTCTGTAATATGGTGATAAGAGATCACTTGAAGACATTAATGCCTGCAAAGGAAGATGGAAATCTTTCCTCACACAGCACAGAAACTCTGCCAATGAGGCTCACAGAATTTAATCATCGCCACTCCCTTTGTTACTTTGTTCCCCGGGTCCTTTTCCCAGTTGCCTCAGGCTGTTTCCAGCCAATAATCCAGGCAGCCCCACACCCCTTCTGCCTCGGAAGCAACAAGTGCAATAATATCTACCCGGCAATCGAACACCAAGCGTAGACACCCCTCCATGAGCTATGATCTTGCTAGCCTGAACAACAACAGCAGTGGAGCTGTGGTAGAACAGGTAAAATATAAACTGTCCACCAAGCCTGCTCTGGGCCCCTAGGTACTTACTCGTACTACTAGACTATCCTGGCATGAGTTTATTGCCGCAGGTATTCACGCCAGTAGGATCAAGTATGTCCACACATGCTGCAATTACACCTCCCAACTACTCCGTAGAAACACAGCTACAGATTCAATGGATCACTGCCGAGCACTGCAGTCACCATTAGGGGCACAGGCAGAAAGGCTGTGGGTGGCCAATTCTCAATGCACCAGGGGCTGGTGGGGTGTTTGGAATTTGCTTGGGGGTTATTGGGTAGAGCTAGGCAGGAAATGGTTTCCCCATCCAGTGAAAATTCCCAGGACTTCAGGGGGAAGAACCTGTCCCCATTCTGGACAAAAAGACAAAATCTTGAACATTCTGGTGATGCAAAAATTTGAGAAAAGAATCAATTCAGGTCAATCATTGTGGTTTCTATTGACGGTGAGCTTCTTTTTTTTTTTAATAAGAGTTTTGCTCTAATTACCTTAAATTTCAAAATAAAAAGCCATTTATATCCAGAGACCAGGAACCTTTTGTTTTGAAATTTTCCAAATGAAACATTTGGTTGATTTTAGAGGGATCGTGCAAGCTGCTTCCCAGAGTTCAAAACATTCTTTGAGTGGCAAAATCTGCCTCAACCAACACTTGTGCATGAGAATGGTTCACTGGAAAATTCCTGAACTGCTTTGTTACTGGACGTGGTCTGTTGCTTTAGCATCAGTGCCTCTCCCAAACACAGTCCTTAGGAACATCTGTCCACCACACTGGCCAGCGTATGAAGAACCAGAGGCATAGGCAACATCTGGATAGTTTTTATCTACCCAAAATCCCCATGAGGTAGGCAACACTCTAATCCCCTTCTGGAAGAGGCAGAGAGACATTGTTACTTGTTCAAGGTCACACTGGGGGTGTGGGGGAAAGGGGAATATCCCCCAGTCACAGAATGATGGAATCCTAGGGCTGGAAGGGATCTCTGGAGGTCATCAAGTCCAGCCCCGCTACCTTAGCAGGATCAACACAAACTAAATCATCCCAGCCAGTACATTGTCAAGCCGGGACTTCAAACCTCTAAGGATGGAGATTCCACCAGCTCTCTAAGTAACGCATTCCAGTGCTTCACCACCCTCCTGTTGAAATAGCTTTTTCTACTATTCAACCTACACCTCTCCCTCTGTAGCTTCAGACCATTGCTCCTTGTTTTTCCATCCCTCACTACTGAAAGCAGCCTCTCTCCATCCTCTTTAGAGCCCCCTTCAGAAAGTTGAAGGCTGCTATCGAATTACCCCTCACTGTTCTCTTCTACAAACTAAATAAGCCCAAATCCTTCAGCTTCTCCTCATAGGTCATGTGCTCCAGCCCCTTAATCATTTTCACTGATCTCTGCTGGACCCACTCCAGTGTATCCACATCCTTTCTATCCTGGGGTGGCCCAGAACTGGGCTCAATAATCCAGATGTGGCCTGGCCAGTGCCGAATAGAGGGGAATAATAACTTCTCTAGATCTACTGCAAATGATGCTCCTAATGCAGCCCATATGCCATTAGCCTTCTTGGCTACAAGGCCACACTATTTACTCATGTCCAGCCTCTCATCCACTGTAATCTCCAGGTCCTTTTCAGCAGCACTGCTACTTAGCCAGTCAGTCCCCAGCCTGTAGCAATGCTTGGGATTCTGCTGGCCCAAGTACAGGACTCTGCACTTGTCCTTGTTGATCATCATCAGATCTCCGAAGTCTGAGCTCAACTCCCTAATTAATGGACCACTCTTCCTCAATATGAGCTTTGTCCCAGTATGCCCCTGCAGCATCTTTTGTCCTGCTCGATAGGAGCTATGTGTATCTTTTGACCAGAGAATGAGACCCCTGGATTAAAGTTGAGCTGGATGAAAAGAGGGAAAGCAACTCACATGCTTCAAGACACAAGCTCTTCATGGGGTTCAGGAAACAAATCCCCTAAACCCAGGTCAGGTGCAATACCGCAGGTGGGACTCACAATCCTTGGAAGCATCCAGCACAGAGCATTGAGGAGGCGGGCTACAGTTTGGATCTGAGCCACTACAATGAATCCCTTAGCCTTTCAAATCAGCCTTGTGACACTAACCAACCCAGGCATAAAACCTACTTGCCTGTTCTTTGCAATGATGATAAAAAATAATATTTTACTCATACACCCCGCCCCCCAAAAAAAAGCCCAGAGAGAAAGAGATGCAGTCTGCGGCAGATAGAGCCATTGAGGGTTAATATTACACATAATACAATGTCATGTACGTTAGGGCCTCTGTTGGGTAGCCACTCTGTGTCCAAAGGGAGAGCCCGTCTGTGCCCCAAAGAAGGCCCACGGGAAGCAGACTTGAGGGGAACAGAGGCAAAGTGACTCAGCCAAGGTCACGCTGCAGGACAGTGGCAGGGCTGGGACTCAGAGCCACATTTTCTCACGCCCACCCCCAAGAGAGGCCAAGGCCTCTGGAGCACAAGGGACAACTTCTCAGCTTTCTTGTACTTGCTCTGCTGGGAGCTTACCAAAAGCTGCCCAAATGTTCTGTGCTGCCAGATCTTCCTTTCAATCAGCGGTGCACAGCCCAGCCCAGCCCAGCCCAGCCCAGCCCAGACGATGGCTGGCTTCCTCCCCCAGCCCTCAGGCCTGGCTGTGATCCCTCTCTGCCCACGACCCCCCGGGCACACACGCTGGGTGCCAAGGCAGAGGTACCATTTAACTGACACGCCACAAACCCTTCCTAACCCAAGCCCTCTGCGGGGAGCCGCTTTACAAGAAGTGTGCTGGCTTCCCAGACAAGCCTCCCAGTCCACAGCACATTTCCAGCCATACGTAATCTAATATACGTTACCATAGCGCCAATCAATAACTCAGCAAGCCAGCTCCAAAACTGTGCTCTTAAAGGGGCTGTGCACCTCTTTGCTTTCCTCATTTCAGCCCATCCCCCGGGGGTTCCTGGTGCAGGCTGGGCCCCAAGGAAGCAACCGTCATTCCAAGTGCAAAAAGCTCATGCAATGCTGGAACAATAGGACCACAAGTCCTTGCGAAGCCTGACCAGTGCTGCTTTCCTGGGCAGGTGCCATTGTCCCCGCCACCAGGGAGATGGTAGCATCACTCAGCCTGAGCTAGGCCTGCAGACACCACTTTTCTTACAGCTGTTGGGTCCATTTCCAGTCAAGAGCTTCTTTCATTTTTAAAGGAAGAGAGGGAGAGATGCATATTATACCCCATGGAGCTGGGAAGGGACCTCAAGAGATCATCAAGTCCAGTCTCTTGCACTCATAGCAGGACCCAATTCCATCCCTGACTGATTTTTTTTTTATTTACCTTACTTGCCCCACACCCTTGAAAGGCCCCCTCAAGGGCTGAGCTCACAACCTGGGTCTATAGGCCAATGCTCTAACCACTGAGTTATCCTCCCCTGGTGAAAGCACCTGACAATTCTTACTCAATGCACTGTCATAGACAGACAGCAGCGACACACAAGAAACTCCATCACACACCGCGTCATCCTCTGCCAGTCACAAATACACACCCTGTCCTAACACACTGACCACTTACTGCTGCCACCTCCCACACACGCAAACACCATGCGTGTGAGGACACACAGAGATCAGCGAAGCTGTGCAGCAGCAACACACACCTCACCTCAGCCACACGGACACTAACACTCTCCCTTCCCAGAGGCTAACACACCTCGCACACCCACAAAGACTTCCCTACACACCCCGCACACTAGCTGCATGTCTTGCACATACACATGCATCCATAACTCCCACACACTTCCACCCTAAACTACTCGCGGCTGCAGGCACCCAACCCATCAGACAACGTGTGGTTTTTCACATTGCTTTACTCTCCAGTAGCCAAAGGCTTTGTTACCATGCTGTGTCTGCCCCTGTTCCAATCTGCAACACACCAGCAGCTGTACTGTGTTCCCATTGCTGAGGAACAGCCAACGGACAAGACATTCTTGCAACCTCCATTCTACTCAGCACTTGCATGTGGTGGACTCGTCAGGACACAGCTGCACAGGAGAGCAACTGGGACAGCTGTGTTGTCTAGTGAAGGGAGAGAGTGTAGCCCACACACCTTTTCCATGTAGTGGCACCTAGAGCACTTACAGAGAGGAAGGACCAGTCTCCTCCAGAGCCTTAACTGAGAGCCAGCTGGCTTTTAGCTCAAACCATAGAGGCTCCTGCACTTAGCTCCAGAGTTCCCAGATCCCACATCTGAAGGGTTACAAGAGCTTTTGGGAAAGCAGCTCAGCTACAGCGCTTGGAAGAGCCAGCCTGCCATGCAAAGCAACCTACAAGACATCTCTCCCCAACACCAACACCTGACTTCCCCAGCTGTCAGGGGCTGCACAGACTAGGTCAGGGCTGCTTCAGCTGACCTAACCTAAGGCCCTGTCTGGAATTTATTGACCTGCTTGACTGGAGACCTGACCAGCAGCAATGAAGATCACTCACCCGGGCTAGTGGCTGTATAAGCACCAGCCAAACAGGAGGCCTGGGGAGGGGGCAGCTAAACAGAAAATGTTCAGTTAAACATTGATTTAATCAGAATTTGACAATTGATCAAAACTGAAACATTTCACAGAGATGGTCAATTTCAGCTGCATCCCCCTGCCTGGCTGGAGTCTTGCCAGCTAGCCTGCCTGGCTCTTTGGCATCTGTTGGAGAGCCCAGGCTTCCAGGGTTCGCAGCTCTGGGACAGCCTGCTAGGTAGGGGTGCTAGTGGCCTGGAAGCCCTGGCTAAGCTCAAAGCCTGGGTGCTTGCGAGCTGGTTCTTCTGGGCTCCCCTTCAAGGCAGAATGGGGTTTCCAAAGGAGCAAAACAGAACACTTGGATCTCCCAAGAGGACACTCGTGCTGCTCTCAGTTGCACTTTTAGAGAATTTTGGATTTGTTCCATTTTTGTTCCAAATCAGAATGAAAAACAAATTTCAAAACCGGGATCCTTCTTTGCTCCGGTTCTAGTTTTGGCTCATGCTCTGCTGGACAGTCAACCTGCAGTCCAAAAGGTCTGGCCCAGAAGATGTATGGGCATATGTAGCAATCTGCCTGCTTTACATGGGAGGTGCTGGGTGAATGCCTCACTATCTTACACCATTGGAAGGTTGAGCTTTGATAAGCTCCACCCCCAAGGTATCTCCCTCAGGGATAGTTCTCAACCAGCACATGAAAAAGGTATTGGAGTCCTGTTCCCAGCACATGCAGGCTGGGACCCCCGAGCTCCCAGCCACCCCCCCAGTGAACGCCAGGAAGCATAAGAACATAAGAAAGGCCATACCGGGTCAGACCAAAGGTCCATCCAGCCCAGTATCCTGTCTAACGACGGTGGCCAGTGCCAGGTGCCCCAGAGGAGGTGAACCGAAGACAATGATCAAGCAATTTGTCTCCTGCCATCTGTCTCCAGCCTTTGACTAAAGGCTAGGGGCACCATACTTTACTCTTGGCTAATAGCCATTTATGGACCTAACCTCCAAAAATTTATCAAGCTATTTTTTAAACTCTGTTAAGAGTTCTGGCCTTCACAGCCTCCTCTGGCAAGGAGTTCCACAGGTTGACTGTGCGCTGTGTGAAGAAAAATTTTCTTTTATTAGTTCTGAACCTACTACCCATTAATTTCATTTGGTGTCTTCTAGTTCTTACATTATGGGAACAAGTAAATAACTTTCCAATATTCACTTTCTCCACACCATTCATGATTTTATATACCTCTATCATATCGCCCCTCAATCTCCTCTTTTCCAGACTGAAAAGTCCCAGTCTCTCTAGCCTCTCCTCATATGGGACCCTTTCCAAACCCTTAATCATTTTAGTTGCCCTTTTCTGAACTTTTTCTAATGCCAGTATATCTTTTTTGAGGTGAGGAGACCACATCTGCATGCAGTACTCAAGATGTGGGCGTACCATAGTTTTATACAGGGGAAGTATGATATTCTTCGTCTTATTCTCTATCCCTTTTTTAATAATTCCTAACATCCTATTTGCTTTACTGTCTGCCTCTGCACACTGTGTGGATGTTTTCAGAGAACTATCCACTATAATTCCAAGATCCCTTTCCTGACCTGTTGTATCTAAATTTGCCCCCATCACAGTGTATGTATAATTGGGGTTATTTTTCCCAATGTGCTTTACCTTACACTTACCCACATTAAATTTCACACAAGCACAAGTCTCGCTGGCTTTTGTGACACTTTGTGCCAGCTCCTGGAGTTGGAAGATGATGTAGGAGTATCAGGAGGACATTTTTAGTTCCACGGTTGGGGAGCAAAGCCTGAAAATGGGACCCCTAAAATCTCAATAATCAGAAGGCAAATCAAACTGGCCCCAAAGATGGTTTTTAAAAAAAATCTCACTGGTTTTCAAGGCCTGGCTCACAATCGCTGAGTGTTCAGCACTGGCAATGTGAAAAGGGAGACAAATGCCCACAAAAACAAATGATTCCGTAGCAACAGGACCCCAGACACTGTAACAGAGCGGTGTCACCACTTCCTGACTGACCCATCTACTTCCACTTCCTCTGCAGCAAAGCGAAGTGTCCTGATGGATTCAGGGCTGAACTTGGTGTTATTTGTGAAAAGAATTCCTCACCCTCACTGCTGAATTGATGGCGATCAGTTCTCTTATTGCCCATTTACAGACAAGTACCCTCCCAAATTTTCAATGACAAGATGGGAAATTTCCATCAAAATAATCATCTAATAGAGAAATTTTGTTTTGGAAAAACGGTTTCTCTGGAAGCCCTGGTGACTGGCTGTCCGTGGGAGGGAGAGTTCTGGGCAAGGCAGGCTACAGGTGCTCATCATCACCAGAAAAGATAAGAAACCCTCTGGGTGACAGGCAGCTGACATGGCAGAGCACTGCTATCCCAGCAGCCTCTGGGTGAGCTTTGGACGGTGACCCAGGGGGCTGCTTGGAAAGCCTAGGCTGTTCATACTCTCAAGGCCAGGAAGAGTCTGTGGGTGAGAGCTCCGGCCTGCAGTGTGGGACTGATTTCTGACCCCCGCCCCCATCTCTTGCTGCCCACATCCAGGGTCTGTCCAGACCCTGTTTTGACATCATCCCAACATCTGACAGCTGTCCCTTTCTCTCCATCCCCACAGCCAGTGATTGCATGCCCATTGCATTGCAGCTTGCCCACAGCACCTGCAAGCACTTTATAAAGGAGGTCTGCATGCTTATCCCCATTTTATAGAGAAGAAACTGAGGTACCGAGCATTGAAGTGACTTGCCCAAGCAGGCTGGTGGCTGTGCTGTGAATACAACCTATTCTCAAGCCAGTGCTCCATCCACTAGGCCAGAGTTTCCCAAACTTTATATAGTTGGAACCTGTTATTTCCTCAACACCTCTTTTTGTGGCCCAAAAATATAAACACATATAAAAAAGCCAAGGAATGAAAAATGAATACATTTTCACCGTTTATTATATAATAATGTAAATCTTTATATAAAATGCTCAAGTGCCTAACTTATTACCTGATTACATGGGAAAATGCGAAATGTTCCAAATTAATAGGCTCATGCACAATAGTTTGCATATTTTCTAAAGACTGTTTTTTTTTTCCAGGGAGTGGTACTGGGCCATGGACCACACTTGGGGAAATGCCGCAATAGGCCAACCTGCCTTTCCTAGCTTAGCTTCCCATGTCATTCTCCATGCTCTGCCAGAAATCCCACCCTCACCTGCCCGTCAGTCAGGGTCTCAGGTGGTCCCTTCCAAGCCTGACCCTGAACAGTTCAACATCCCTGACTGTGCTCTGTCTCAGGACCTCTCCCCACTCCTAAGTTCTGCTGCTGTCTATAGTGGCCAGTGTTGATTGGAGAGAAACTCCCTGTGGTTGTTTCCCTTCCCTGTAAGACTGTCTAGTCTAGTAGCCTTGGGACAGGGACCAGATGTCAGGAAAGAACCCACTGCATCTTGGATGCAGCTGCAGACATATAACCTGTGGCCTGGATGATAGCCTCTAAGCAGAACTTGCTCCGACTCACAGTGCCTGCTGAGCTCCGCTGGCAGGGAACTAGTTTTCTAGACCCTTGGGAATGTTTTTGAGCTTTTGAAACGTTTTTCTCTCTCAAATCTGGATGAGCAGTCGTGCTCCCAAAGAAAAAGCGGCCCAGCCAAGGCATGTCATTTCGAAACTTTTTTTTTCCTGGCTTTTTTTAAAGTCAGAAGATGAGTCAACCCCGACTCTGTTCCATAAAACATTTCAGTTTTGATAGAACAGCATTTTTACACACACTCCCCCATAAGATTTGTTAAAAAACCTCCCATCTGGCTCTGCGCACCAGCTCAGCTGTTAACAGCTCTGGAAAGGAATCAGTCCAGCGAGGTGAGACTGCCCATTGCCCACCAGCAGCAGGCCTGGGACTTGCCCAGCCCACTTCCCAGGGATGCGGCCGCTGCGGCTGATCAGAGGCACTGAGCCAGTCCTGGGTACTGCACCCTCCCCTAGAACGCCAGCGCTGCTGCCACTGAGGGGGTCCATGCAGGGAGCTGCTTGGGGTAGCAGGAATGCAGAATCCTTTCACAGTGACCTTTGGTGACCTTTGCCCCTTCACCCCCCCACATCTGCAGGGGTTCAGCTCCTACTCCTCCCTACCTGTGAATGCCCATCTCCTTTCTTCTCCCCCACCCCCTCAAAGATGCAGCCAGCCTAAGGATACAGAAGCCAGAGCATCTCTGCCCTGCTCCTGCCATCCCTGTGCCCCTTGCTGCCATGCTGGGCAGCGTGAGCAGCCTGGAGCCAGCCCCAGAGGACAGCCGGGTCTCAGCAGCCTTGTCAGCCAGCCCCTTCGTCTGCCATTAATTCACTTCACACTCACAGCATCGATTCTGCTCAGCTTCCTCTCCCCTCCCCCTGGTGCTGCTCTGCCGATGGGCAGCCAGGGCTGCCTGCTGCATGATCCATACAAACTCACTTACTCAGGGAAATCAATGGGCCAGAAAGAGCGCACGCAGCACGGCACGGAGCCTGTCTGGGGATCGACCGCGCCACAAGGAGACCCAGAGAACAGCACACGGAGTGCTGCCAGGGCTGGGAGCCCCCCACGGCGGGGAAGGGTACACAGCCTCCCTGTGCCTTCCCCCCAGGCCTGATTCACAGCTCACCTTGGCACAGTTCGGGCCTGAGCCCCCAGTGCATTGGCAGCATTTCAGCAAGTGCCTTCAGCTTTGCTGGGCAGGGGCTGCCCTCAAAGCTGGTCAGACCACACCCACCCAGCCATGACTGGACCTCACACAAATAGAGTGCAAACAGCCACCTGCTATACATTTGGCTTTAGAGAGATAGAGAGAAATGAATATATAATGCTCAATGCCTGCCCCCTCCCCCAGAACTGGGCACCCCCAGCTCCCCACTATACCCTAATGCCCACCCCCTCCCACAGACCCTGGCATCCCCAGGCCCCCCTCACTCTAACTTGATGCAAGTGACTCACCAGAGCTACCGCCACCATTGCTGCCACCACACACTTCTCCCAGCATGAAGTTCCAGGAGGAGTCGCATTTAATAGCTCAACGAGTCACGTGCAGCTCGAGAGCCGGAGTTGGCCACCCATGTGGTACAATACATGGTCTTTGGGGAAAGCACAGCCTAGTGGCTAGCGGGTAGGGGGCAGCTGCAAGCCAGAATGCCTGGGCTGTATTCCTAGATCTAGAAGTGAGTTTGTCTAAGGGAGACAGGCTGAGAGCCAGCACTCCTAGATTCTCTGCTACTGCCTCACCGTGTGACCTTGAGCATGTCACATCACTTCTGTGCTTCAGGTTCTGCAACCATAAAATGGAATAATCCCTCTGTCCCACAGAGTAGTTGGGGTGTAAAGGGCAACCCTGCCCAGTTAAGATTGGGTGGTGGGGTTCCCAAGTGACCATATCTTGGTGACATCAAATCAAAGTTGTTTTATTTTATTTTTTTAAATAGCAAGATATTGTTCCCTGATCTCAGCCAATATTCCGGGCCTTGCAGGTTGTTCCTGTTAAAGGAGAGATTGATGATGGAGACAAGTACTTTTGTAATGAAGTCCTGTCAATGTACAGAGAATGTACAGCCCCCCTTCTCTCCCAAACACAGCAGGAATCACACAGCAGTAGCCTGTTTCTTTCTTTGCAGTTCCAAGCCTCCTCTCAGCCGGTACTCTGCCCAAACCCTCCCTTGGCTTTCTCTCAGGGTCATCTCTTGCTGTCCCTGATGCTACTGCTGTTTTCTTCTCCAGCCTTTCCTGCTGGGTCTCTCACTTCTGCCACACATATGCATAGATGCAGTTGCAGCCAAACCAAAACCCAGCCCTTAGATTCATATTCAATCTAGTCTTTGGGTGGTGGGCATTTGATTGGCAGGCAGCCAGCCAGTCAACCTGTTAGCTTCAACCAAATTTCACACAATCCTCAGCATAAAAATAATATTTTTCCACCTTCAAGTGCCAGAGAGTCTTCCAGGACTCATGGTTAAAATGGGCTTTTTCCATCATCATCATTTGGCATAAAAATTCCACATACCAATTTCTGCCATCACTGACACATGCACAGTCCCATTGTCTGCAGCAGGTTCTCACCTCTCTCATAACTGTGCAGCCCCCTTGGGTCACACAGATGTCACCAAAGCAGGATTTGGTCAGCTAGCCAGAGCTGGTGATTCTGGTGCTGATTCAAGAGCAGGCCACTACATCTGCTTCTGACACACGCACATCTGAGTAAGAGGGAGGCATTCTGAACAATCACTATAAGTAACCAGTGATTCCTGGCTGACAGCCACTCTGCCTGTATTTGTCCAGCCGTACTGCTCACTGTGCACTGAGGGTGTGCATGTTGCAGGACAATCCCAAGAGATGCAGAGGGAGACTATCTGGGTCCTAGCCAGAAGAGTTGCTTCCCTTTGCCATACCTCCTTGATTCTATAAATTGTTCAGACCCCAAAGTCTGGGTCAAAATTCTCTCTGTCAAATCTGCTCAAAGTCAGAGCAGAATTGTGCGGAGTCTAGGTTTCCAACACCCGGTGGCTGATTAGCTCCAAAGGTCTTCTTGCTTTGTTTAAATAAAACAAAATGCCTGATCCTGCTGCCCATAGGCATGCTGAGACGCACCTTAACCTGCAGGCTGTACCACTGACTTCTACAGGGTTACATCCATCTGCAAAAGGAAAGCAGCAAGGCCTCAGGGGGTTCTCATGAGCTCTGGTACAAGTGCATGGTCAGTTTAGTCACATCCCCTGTAAAACCATGATAATGGCACCTGCCTTCCTTCACAAAGCACTTTGAGATCTAAGGAGGATCAGGGTTAGGTCCACTCATGTTTCATTCCAGAGCCAAGGTACCACATGGTACACCCAGGGCCAGAGTTTCCATAGTTCTCAGTGCTGACTGTGGCACTGAAATTCAAATGAACTCAGCCCTCTGCATGAGTCCACTAACCCAGCTACTTTGAGGGGGTCTCTCCGGGAGCAGCGAACCTCTCTGCAAACCTGCTTGCCTATTGGTACTCCGCCTGGAACCAGCCATGATCACTAGCGATCCATCTTGCCACTAGATGTGCTTCTTCCATGCTGAATTAACCCACCATGGAAGGAAATCCTTGTGGATCCTTCTTGGATCATGGCAGTAAATCCATAAACCAGCCCCAAGATGCACTGGGCTTGGTTTGTATTTACATTCTGCTTTCTGTTTTGCCAGTGTGAAGGAGCCTCAAAGGGAGGGCAAACTTAAAGCCCCTTTGTGCTGCCAGATTGAGAAAGTGAGCCCCATGATGCTAATGGACATCAAGAGTCAAGGCCCTGTGGGTTTACAGCCTGGGCCCTGCCTTTGCAATGTCCTGTGTCCCTATTTCTAAAGACATCTCCCCCGAGATGGCACAATGACTTCCACTCTATTTCCTGCTGCTCCAAGTGTGCCGTGGCAAACAAGATGCCCTCCTCGGAAAGAGCTAGAGAAGTGGTTATTCCCCTCTGTTCAGCACTGGTGGGGCATCATCTGGAATGTTGTGTCCAGTTTAGGCCTCCCAGTATAAAAAGGATGTGGATTTTCTGGAGCAGGTTCAGCAGAGGGCAACAGGAGCAATTGGGGTGGCTGGAGCACAGGACCTATGAGGACAGGCTGAAGGATTTGGGCTTGTTTGGTTTGCAGAGGAAAAGACTTAGGGGTGATTTGGGGGGGAGCTCTAGGGAGGAGGGTGAGAGACTGTTCTCGGTGGTGTCGGATGGCAGAGCAGGGAGTAATGGTCTGAAGTTGAAGAGGGAGAGGTGTAGGTTAGATATTAGGAAAACTACTTCACCAGGAAGGTGGTGAAGCACTGGAATGCGTTGCCTGGAGATGTGGTGGGTTCTCCATCCCTCCAGGTTTTTAAGTCCCAGCTTGACAAGGTCCTGGCTGGGATGACTTAGTGGGGGGTTGAAACTGCTTGAAGCAGGGGGCTGGACTGGATGACCTCCTGAGGGCCCTTCCAGCCCTAGGATTCTGTGTGATTCTGTAAAGAAACACCCCAAAGTGCAGCCAATCAGCAGCAGTGTGGACCGGGGGTGGGTGGTCAGGTTACACACACAGCCCTGGTAGCTCTACTGGTAAATGCTGGAAATTCCCCCATCTGGGAGTGACCTGGCCTGTTCTGCAGGATGCTCAGGCAGCAGCAGGGAGGGACTTTTCCCAGCAGCTCCCTCCCCCTCACACACACACTCAGTCTGAGATCAGTGTGGTTCAATGCTGGAGCCACAGTGTCTCTTCTTCCCAGACTTCGCCGTCAAAGCTAAAGGGGCAGGGATTTGAGGGGAGATGATAAGACAAGGGGAGGGAGGGGAAGCCTCAGCACAGGCCTATGAATAAAGAGCTTGGAGGACCAATATGATGAAGCACGGAGAGAGACAGAAAGGACAAGGAAAAAGGTACAGGAGTCGCACCAGAAGAGGGAAATGCACCAGGACATAATGGGGAGTCACAGGCAGCAAACCCAAAAGCTGCAGACCCTTGCTGACCTGGAGAGTCCAAAAATCCCAGACTCTATGGCTACGTCTACACGTGAAGCCTACATCAAAGTAGCCTATTTTGATGTGGCGACATCGAAATAGGCTATTTCGATGAATAACGTCTACACGTCTTCCAGGGCTGGCAACGTCGATGTTGAACATTGACGTTGCGCAGCACCACATCGAAATAGGCGCTGCGAGGGAACGTCTACACGCCAAAGTAGCACACATCGAAATAAGGGTGCCAGGCACAGCTGCAGACAGGGTCACAGGGCGGACTCAACAGCAAGCCACTCCCTTAAAGGGCCCCTCCCAGACACAGTTGCACTAAACAACACAAGATCCACAGAGCCGACAACTGGTTGCAGACCCTGTGCCTGCAGCATAGATCCCCAGCTGCAGCAGCAGCAGCCAGAAGCCCTGGGCTAAGGGCTGCTGCACACGGTGACCATAGAGCCCCGCAGGGGCTGGAGAGAGAGCGTCTCTCAACCCCTCAGCTGATGGCCGCCATGGTGGACCCCGCTATTTCAATGTTGCGGGATGCGCAACGACTACACGGTCCCTACTTCGACGTTGAACATCGAAGTAGGGCGCTATTCCCATCCCCTCGTGGGGTTAGCGATTTCGACATCTCACCGCCTAACGTCGATGTTAACATCGAAATAGTGCCCAACACGTGTAGCCGTGACGGGCGCTATTTTGAAGTTAGTGCCGCTACTTCGAAGTAGCGTGCACGTGTAGACACGGCTTATATCCTTTGAAGTCCTTGAGGCATTCCATGGTAGAAGCTCCCTACATATCATCCCATATCACCCCATCATATTACCCCAACAGTCCACACTGGAGGACAGAAGAGAAAGTCACATCTTCACACAGCTGTAAGAACTACAACTGGTGTATGAGTAGCCACAGGGGTCTGTGCACTGAAGTGAACAGAAATGTCTACTCCCTTTCCGATTCTAAAGTTCCAACCTGTTGATTTATGTGAAACATTTCGCTTACATTGCCTGTAGAGATTTTGTGGATTGCTTTTGTGTACTCAATAAAGTTCTATTTCTGGAAAGTCAAATTAATTTGATTAGTCCACAAGTTATTGCAGAATGCAGAATGGCAATCTAAGCAAAGTATCCTCAGAACTGCACCCCAAATACCATTATCATCCATAGGTTCAGGAGACCACCCTATCATCTTTACCAACGTTCAGCCAAGCACTACATAGTTATTAGCAACACCCTATGCGCCAGAACCAGAGAACACTGCTGCTCAGAACAGCCTGGGGGCTGCCTGTTATAGTGCTTTTTGAAAGTGTTCCACAGTCGTACAGCTCCACTCTGGGTTCTTGCAATAGCCCTTGCATACAGCTGTTCAAAGGCAGCAGATAGCATCTTCTCCTGCACCCTGACAAAAGCTAGGCCTCACAGTTGCAATAGCCCTTGCATACAGCTGTTCAAAGGCAGCAGATAGCATCTTCTCCTGCACCCTGACAAAAGCTAGGCCTCACAGATATTAAACAAGATAAAAGTGGCAGCTATTGCCATTGTACTATTTTTCCCACTGAAATCCAAGCTGGTGAGTAAAGACCGTCAGCATTCCTTCAACTTACCCAAAGCACATTCCAACCTTCTCGTGCTAAGCCAGCAGTTGAATCCTTTCTTGATGCTCTCTAGATGGCCAGCATGCAGCTTACTGAGCCAGGGAAGGAAAGGGTAGGCTGGATTCCTGTGACAAGAAATGAAGCCCCAGCTCCTGTCTTCTCATGCGAATGGCTCCAATGCCTTCTGTTTTATTGTAGTACCTCAACCACAGTGCCTTCCTGGTCCATGCAGCAACCCTATTCATGGTACTGTAACCCACACATCTACATGTGGTTAACTGTCCCATGTTGTGGTACCTAGACCAGTTCACAACGAAAGAGTAAGTGTCCTCTACAGCCTAAGCTGAGTGCCAGCTGACCTTTAGCTCAAGGTGTAGAGACACCTGCACTGAGCTCCAGATGTCCCACATTTGAGCCTGCCTGTGGGCAGTTACAGTCCCATACAACCTTCACTTTCCTTGTGCCCCAGAGTGCTCCCTTTATCCGGGCCCTGGGTTTTTTTTTTCTCTTTTCAGTGTACCTGACTAATCTGACTAACCCTGTCTAGCTCCTACCACTCCAGATCCATCCAGTAATGAGCCCCCAGTATCTCTCAATCAAGCCTTTCTCTGGAAAACTCATTGGACTCACAGCAACCAGCAAGCTGACTCTCTCAGCACTCTGACACAGTTCCGCTGGATCACTACTCGCATTTTGATATTACACCAGTCCTTGTCTGCTGCTTTCTGAATACATTCTACACCTTCCCTGACCAGCCCACACTTGAGATTTGGTCAAAACAAAAAAGAAGTCAAGTAGCACTTTAAAGACAAACAAAATAATTTATTAGGTGAGCTTTCGTGGGACAGACCCACTTCTTCAGACCATAGCCATACCAGAACAGACTCAATATTTAAGGCACAGAGAACCAAAAGCAGTAATCAAGGAGGACAAATCAGGAAAAAAATGATCAAGGTGAGCAACACCGCTCCCTCTCTGTTGATATTTGGTGAAACTTTTCTGGTGACCTACTCACGTAAGTGCAGAAGAGTAACTCACTTCACTGCCTATGAGTGTTGTGGACACAGATGTCCCACCTTAAGGGGTCTGCTGGCTTCTGATTGGTGCCCTGCCCTATAGAACCCTAAGGGCATTCTAGGAAGTGTATACATAACAGTGTGGATCTTCTATAGCTGCTGTGGCCTTTCCTGTGCCTTAACATCCTGGCTTAGATCTAGGGGTTGTTTGAACTTTACCTTCCTTCTCCAACTCTGACCCTTGGTATTGGCTCTTGGCTGGAACCTGACTACACACTCCCCTGCTTTGCCCAGGCTCATACCTTTTGTTCCCAGCCTGGCAGTACCATCTCATGCTCCACCGCAGTCTGTGAACCCCCTTGCTGCAAATCCATCCGTTATGTCCTGCACATTGCCAAGAGTCTCTGTCCTGTGCAGCAGGAGATGATTAATGGCCCTACATGCTTACATGACAGCAGCTCCCACTGTGGGTTTTCCAACTCCAGAATGATTTCCCACTGCCCGGCAGCAATCTGGCACTGCAAGCTTCCAGGGTGTGAGCGCCACTCACGTCTCAGCTGTCAGCGCAGCTCTTGAGCTGATGCTTCTGCGCTGACGGGGTAGGGCAAGGTCAAAGCATTGATCCGGGGTGCAGCTTTGCACATCTAAAAGTTCTAAGCCATTGCTTGCCACCCCAAGCTGGCATTACAGTGCGATTGCCCCAGTCAGTGCTTATTTCTTGGGCCCAGAAACAGCTCTGCACCGTGCTTGAACTGTTTTTCACATGTGCCTTAGCAAACTGCACATCCCCCATGGTTGCAGTATTTCTGGTGGGTCTGCAAGTGGAGGAGACCAGGTGTCAGCAGGCTCTGTGCTTTTGGCAGAGATGGTGTAAAAGGAAAGTGGCATGCCAGTTTGTGGGATTTTTTTAAAGGTACCAAAATTATGGGATATGAATGGCAGTATGGGACAGAGAAAGATGCATGCAGAGATCCTCGGGCAAGTCATTTCTATCACAACATGTCGTCAAAATTTCCCAAGTAGCACTGAGTTGGGTAGTGGCACATGGGACAGTGGGTGTACCACACTTTGCAAAGATACAAATGCTCCTCATATGCACTGCCAACACAAGCAACCCACTGTGCACATGCTTGAGTGCTACAAAAGCTTGGGTGGCTGTTCACAGATGCAGCTTGCATTGCCCAAAGTTCGTAACATAGGCACATCTGCAGACTTCAATGCCACCAGCTGCAACATGCTGATAAGCAGCTTGTAACCCCAGCTCTATGGGGCAGTGACACACACAACTCACAGGCAGAATCTCCAAGCTGCTTGGTTCTGCAGCACTAGGCTGCATGTTGCAGGGAAGGAACATTTGAATGTAATTCCTCTCCAGTCCTGGGCATGGTTGCCTAAGATAGTCTTGCTGGCAGCATTTCAGGGCAGCTGATCCCAGCTTGAACCTTCAGGGCCACAGGCAGTACAAAATGATCAATAAGTAACAAAACAGGCTCAAACCTCTTTGCAGCACCAACCAGCAATTGGCAAAGGCCTTAAAATCTCCTCTGGGAAAAGAAATCTGCTCTAACCCACCCACTCAATAGCAGCAGCCAATAATTCTACAGCTCTCCTGGGCTGATGGGTGGGAAGGGGCAAAACTTTGACACCCAGGTCATGGGAGAGTCTGGCCCCAAAGGTGCAGCTGGGGAAAGGGGCAGCAGCAAACCCAGCTATAAAAAGCAAAGCAGGGAGAAGATGAAATAAATGGGGAAGTGTGTCTTATTCCTAGCCGGGCATTTATTTTTCTGCTACGCCCTTCCTGAGAAGCCCGTATGAGAAGAGATTTGCCCTGGTGTCCTTTGCACTGAATCTCCTCTCTCTGCACCGCTGTTCTGTGCACAAGAGCGATGCCTTCTCCACCCGAGAGGCAGCCTCTGTCCCATCCCCCATCCTGGAACCCAGGTCTCCCCTGGCATCATGGCTGTCACCTGTGCAAACCTGATCACATGTTGTGCCCACATGGCACTGGTGCTGATGATTGTGTGAGGGCTGTGGCTAACCTTGGTCCACGCATGGTGCCGACCCTGTGTTTGGCAGCACTGGGGAGCAGAGAGGGACACAGACTCATAGAAATCAGGGACTCCAGGAAATCACCCTCGGGACGATTTCTCTTTGGCTAGAAAAGGAGATTTTCACTCCAAAATTTTCATTCATTTCCTCCGAACCTCATTAGTGCCTCCCCCAGTGCATGCGCGCACACACACACACACACGGTTTTATCACCAAGTGACGCTTTGATGAGTTTCTTTTGTGGGAGGGAAAACTGAGGCATGAATCTGTGCTCCCCACCCCCCTTCTTCTCCATTCTCCCTGACACCCCCACCCCCACCATGGGAATCGATTGACTGAAACCTCCAGCCTCTCCCCCTCCACTCCCATCTCACAGCACCCTGGTGACTCTCAGTGGCCAGACGCGGTAATACCAGGGAAGGAGATGGAGGGGGCATAATACAGGAGCAATCAGCCCCCTGCCGCCACACACACTGCTGGGAGTGGCAGGTTAAGCAGGGCAGACACGTAGTGGGGCACCTGGGGGGGGGCAGAACCATGCTGGGGCAGGCATGAGCTAGGCACAGAGGAAAGGATCACCCAGGGTCTCCTTGGTTGGCACCAGCTGCCCAGACAGCAGAATCCAGCCTGCTGGCATCAGGCAATGCCTAGCACAGCTGTAAGCCCCTGCCAAGGGCCAGGCAGCCCTTAGCTGAGCTGCGACTGGCTCTCACAAACCCTCCAGGGCAGCCCATGGTTTTGCAGAATCAGAACAGGGGCAGCTCAGAGCAGGGGCCTGTTTCCAGGATGGAGGAGAAAGAGCTCTAGGATGGACGCCTCCCTCTTGCAAATGAAATGCTGCTGGTTCCTTCTTCTCTGCCTTGCATCCTATGGCTCCTCTGCTTTCCTGCACTCTCCAGCTTTTGCTTCCATTTTGCCCCAGCTCTCTGGTTCTTTCTGCCTCTCCCGTCCCCACCTTGGAACTCCGCTGGCGCTGGCCAGCTCGGAGAGGGCCCTCTGCATAGCAATGAGATTGATTGACCCCAGTGACCCCAGCAGGGGAAAGGGCATCTGCCAGGTCTCAGAGGTCACTGAGATGCTGACCATCAGTGGTTGCCACGGCAATGCCACCATTCCCCTGAGGGGGCCTGTCCGGGAGAGTGGAGGGGCTGGTCAGTATGTCAGACCAGGTGCATGGGCTGGGGGGATACATGGAGGTTAACTTCCAGGCCCCAGCTCAGAATCCAAATGGGTCTGATCATTACAGATTAAATTCAGCCCCTGCCTCCTTTTCCCCCTCCCCATGGGACTGGCCTCCTCTAGCAGAGGGCAAGGGAGAGTCCACGACTGGAGTTTGCAGACGGAGACACGAAAAGATGGCCCGAGCCAGTGGGACAGAGAGAAAGGCCAGGAGAGGGGAAGATGAGAAAGAAGGAGAAACACAGAGACTTCACATCCGTCCAAAGATGCCACTTTTAAATGTGTGCAGAGTGAATTACAGCCCTGTGAAGCCACCAGCTCCAGCTACTGTCAGCCACTGTCTCCTGCCCCAAGGGGCACCAGTGCAGCTGGGTGGTACTGTCAAGTGGGAAGGGCAGCAAGCGGGACACAGGAGACCAAAGGTGGGGGGGAGCAGGCAGTGGAAAGTCATTGACCTTTGATCTTTTCCAACCCTTTTGCAAACATTCATTAATTCCCACCCACACCTTTCGCCCAGCTGAGGAGCACTGCTTTATCCCTATTGTACTGAGAGAAAAACGGCAATACAGAGCAATGAAATGTCTCTCCTGCTCCTCAGCCAAAGCAATAGAACTGAGAAGTCCAAACCCAAGTCCCCTGTGTTAACCAGTAGGCCGTGGCATGTTTCTCCATGTGCCGTGAGAAGCCACGAGCTTTCAGCAAGTGAGAACTCTATGTTTTTTTAATTTTTAGATTGCAAGAAAGCAAATAAGGGCCAAGTAAAGTCTCCATCAGTGAGTGCAAAGGGACAAACTTTGGTTTCCTTCAACAATCTGCAGTGAGCTGAAGACAAGCCAGCCACTGCCTCCAGCAGAGAGGGAGCAGACTGCTTGGGGTGCATGGACAGCCACAGAGCCACAGACAGTCAAGAATTCCCAGAATGCGTTGTGGTGGAGCCTCCTGGCTGGTCTGCACAAGGGGTGGAGAGCCAAGTTTTCCGCACCCAACATTTATTGCAACACTTGATGCATACAGATCAGTGGCATTTCCTTGTCTTAGGTGTCTCACACACCCTGAGCTTTGCCCATCAGAACCAGCCCATAGCCCTCTACAGGTCCAGTCCTGGCCTCCCCTGCATACCCATTTCTGCCAGCGCCCCTCAGTCCTGACACACAGCCCCCCTGGGCTCAGCTCTGAGCTACTCCTGATTGTCCATCCCATTCTGGGCTCCCATAGGAAGCTGCACCTTGAATCTGAACTGCAGCACCCCCTGCTGTTCAAATCCTGCAATGCTGCTACTTAGAGCCTCTGACTCATGGCCCATCCTGCTGAACAATGGGGACCAACTCCCAATGGCCCCAGATGAGACCCACTGCACTCATGTCACTGATGAACAGAGCCACATCAGAGCTGGGCCTACTAGGGCTCCTAGCAGAAATGGAAAGAGAGGGAGAGTGAAAACCCATGCTGGAATTTAGAGCACCCCTCCTTTCCAACGCCGGGCAGAGAGCTGCATGTGGTGGCCTCTCCCCCCGATTCATCGGAGGCTTGGTGCAGCAGGATTCACCCACAACAAGGCCTGGATCAATCCCTATGCTAACAGGCCCCAGCACATCTCCACTGGCTCTCCTACGGTCCAGCCACCTCCTCTTCCCCGCACTCTTTTCGTTCTTAAACACTTAGCTAACATCTGGTGCCCCAGTTTCAGCCCTTTCACCTTTGCCCTTTCTGCCTGACCTCTGGCTGTGACCTTCCCATTGGAGCCTCCCCCGGGTAGGAAATAAGATGTTTTGGGAGAGATCATTAGGAGCCACCTATTCACTGGCGCCTGGCCACCACGAGCCACTCGCTGCTGCAGGCAGAGCTGGGGTCAGCAGGGGACGGAACTCATTCAGCACTAGGGTGCCTGCAAGCCCAGCAAGAGAATGCCGGGAGGTGCAGCAGGAGCTCTGGCTGTGAGGCAATTCCCAGCTACTCCAGTCCCAGGCTCACCCAGCAGGGGGTGCTGGTGTCTCACAGCTAGTCCCTATAACGCCTCAGGGGCATGATCCCCATTATACAGTGTGGTGGGGTGTATGAACCCCACCTGAGTTAGCCCTGGCTTACCTGCAGTCTGAACCCAAAGGGCTCACCAGTGGCAGGGAGTTGGGAGGAACTGCTGATCAACCCCAGCTGGGGAGAAGCAGGGGCCTCTAGAGGAAGGAGCAGAGGGCTCTGTGCAAAGGGTCAGGGAGTTGACATGGGGAGATGTTTCCTTTTGTGGGGATAGCAGCTGAGAGCCAGCTCAAGGGGGGGGGCCCGCGCAGCCATTCTCTGAAAGAGGAGCAGGAACAAACTTCATGGATGTGAGCTGGTGCCCTGAGATGGATGGTGTGGACCCCAGGCAGGAAGCCTTGGAGGCTGAGTGCAGAGCCATCCCTTGGATAGGACAAATTGGGGTGACTGCTCTGGGCCCCATGTGTGGGGGAGGTTCATCAGCCTGTGTGATTGGCTGGCACAGTCCATGGCAGAAGACAAATCCATCACCTCTGGAGGGCCTGCCATCTTGTGGGCTGTTAGTGGAGACAGCGCCTCTTTGTACCCCAGCTGGAGCACTGAGCCACCATGCCACTATGGCCAACAATAGCCCCATGGTAAGCATGAAAACAGCCAGCAGTAGCAAGTGACCCAGCTGGTCACTGGAACCATCCATCTGGCCCGGCTGCCGATGCAGAGCAACATCCCCAAGCCAGCAGGGGCTGATTTGTCCGGGGTCCTGCACCCCCCCAAGGGTGCCAAGGAAGGCTGTGAGAACTAGGCTGCAGAAAGTGGACAGGGGAAGGCCATGGGGCTGGTGATTCTCACTCCAGGGGCCTCCCCATGGTGCTGAGCTGGAGGCAGCACCACAGAGGTGGGGGAGGAGGAGTGCTCACCCCGGAGAGCCCAAACTAGGCTTCTGCAAAGTGTCAGGAGCTGAGAGGGGCTAGAAGTGCTGGAGCTGGGATTTCACGGGATGCTTCACATTGGTGCTCCTGGGCAAGGAGCTGTGGTGCTTAGTACCCCCAGAACAAGGGGCTGAAGAGACCAAGCTGGGGAAAGCCAGTCCCCACACCCTTGGGGGGGCACTAAACTGGGACTTGGCCAAGGGGCTGAGGGGCAAAAAGAGGCAGAACTCAGGCAGGGGGGACTAGCAAAGGCAGCACTACCGAGCCACACTCTGCAGCACCCACAGCAAGTCCACTCTCTATATGCAGTGGGAGAAACCGAGGCACAGGACAGCCAGTGAGCCAATGGCAGAGCCAGAAAGAAAACACCGGTGTCCTGACGCCAAGCACCCCACTGAGAGCTGCAGGACATGCTGGTTTAGATGCCTCATACCATTTAACACTGGGTCCTCAGGAGGCCCAGTTTGGACACTGGAGCTACAGATGGGATCAGACTGGAGTTATTTTATCTTACAGTGCAGTTCCCCTGTGTCCTGAGCTCCAGGCTGAGCCCATAAAACAGGAGCCAGCTCTTACCCACACCTGGTTTAAGGGGTTGGCAAATCTCCCAGTAGCTCTGACTTTGCCCATGACCCAGATGTCACCAGCAGAGCCCCTCCCATGCAAGGAGCAGTACGGCACCATGGAACAGACCCCAGAGGGCATGCAAAGGATGCCCTGCATTCAGTCTTGCTCAGAGCCCTGCACCCTCTCCCATTCCAACAGCCACAAAGGGATGTCTGGGTCCTGGTCTCCCATGCACAGTGTGGCCCATTGCACTGGCATGTGCGTGTAAGAGGGAAAGGAGTGGCGAGGGTCATGGCCACAGACAACTCAATCAGCAGCTACCCACACAACAGGGTGAGAGCAGCATGGCCCCTCCCACAGATATGTCCAGGCGGCTCCCTGGACAGCTACTACAGTTCTGCCCTACCTAGCTCGGCTGCAGCGCTAGGGGATGGGGCTCTGGGCAGGGGGACAGAGCTGTAAATTGGGGCGGGGGTCTGTGAGGCGAGCAGGGGAGTGGAGAGCTGGTGCTCTGGGTAAGACATTCTGAGTGAGGGGACAGCCTGAGCTGGAATGGTCCCGGCCAGAGCTGATGGCCTGGCCAGGGCCACCGTGGGACTCCAGAGCCTCCCTGGGATGAGAGAACATGCTGGGCCATTGGGATAGAGATGCTGCGGGCTGAGCTGTGTGCTACAAAGCCGATGACTGTACATTTCCGAGCCGCAGGCCCTGGAGGGTCCAACCAGCCCAAAACGCTTCCCAAGCAACAAGGCTCCCATGGCTGAACCTGCATCACAGCGACAGTCTGGGCCAGTGCACCGCCAGAGATCTGAGCCCACACTCCAGGCGTCAGCCACAACCCAGCTGGACTCCAGGATGCGGGGGATCAGCCAGTGCCCTGTAGGGAACACCCAGGTCCCTGAACCAGAAGCATCAGCTCAGACACAAGGGCAGGGCTGACTCCAACCAAAGGCAGGCAGGGGGTGTCTGCTCATGCCAGCCATAACAGACCTAGCCGAACTCAGCCCCTCCTGCTGCAAGCCTTTGGGTGGGCGTCCCGTGGAGGGTGTGTGACTGCCCTGCCCCATGCAGGCAGGAGGGAGAGCACCAGGGGCCATGCCTAGAGACAGAAGGTGCAGGGGAGGGGCACACCCAGGTGGATGAAGCAGAGGGGGACCAAGCTGGAAGGGAGCCATGGGGATCAGGTGCAGGCCTATTTCTGGGGGGCCGCTGCTCCCTAGTGGGTGAGCGACGCATTGGCACACTCACTATGCAGCTTCTGCTCTCTGACCCCTTTGTTCCAGGGCGAGACCCCCATCACACACACACACACACACACACACACACACACACACCATGCTCCTGCCCATCTGGCTGGTGTCTGAGCTTCATGGCCATGTAGGGCGGGCGTGGGGGAGAGTGATCATTGGGCACAGGCCAGGGTGGGGGGAGGCAGCAGCCTGGTTGGAGTTGCCTGGCTGAAGGCTTCATCTCTGGGCAGGACCATGGGGGTTCCCAGCTCCCCACTGGCCGGAGTCTGCCTCACACCCAGCATCGCCCCCCAGCCCCATGGAGACTGAGCAAGCCACTCACAGAGGTCGAGGCTGGGCTGTGGCTGCCCCACTGGGAGGGAAACACAGAGAGAAGGATGCCAGCATGGCATTAGTGGCATCTCAGGGTCCCAGATGCCCGGGGCATGAGGGGAGGGCCCAGATGCCCAGGAGTAGGGAGAGCACAAGCATCCAGTCTGGATTCCTCTCCTGCCTGGCTCTGCACTCAGCCCATGGCAGCACATCCCTCCCAGCTCCTCCCCGAGGCTCTGGTTCCTGGCTTCTGCCCCCAGCTCTGCCCCAGGGCATCTGACCTCCTACCAAACTTACTTCTGCTCCTATCCCTAGGCACAACTGCCCACAGGCTGGTCTCTGCCATCCCCCAAGAGATGCTCTGCCCTTGGCTGAGTTCTCGCCACTCAAGGCCAGCGTGATGGGCCCTTTGCGGAATTGTGGTGGAGCTATGCAGTCCCAGCTTCCAGCCCCCACACCAGCCATCCCCTGCTGTGGGCTTTGGGTGCCTTGGGACAGGGCAGGCCCAGGATTTAAGCAAAGGACCCCCAGGCAGAATCCAGGAGCAGGCCCAGGGGGTCAGCAGCAGCAACACACCCTGCAAGTGAGCCTCAGGCTCCCAGCCCATGACAAAACAGGACTCTGCCCCCCTCGCTGTACCACTCTGCTTTCCATTCCCCCGCAAGCAGCCTTGGGCCCTGCTCAGGCAAGTGACCACGCCCAATGCTTGACAGGAAAAGCTACAACAATGACTTAAAGGCCCTGATCAAGCCCCAGGGCTGAGTTCAGATCGTGCCTGGCTGGTAAACAAGCCAAGGGAGACAGGGTATGTTGGAAATGAGGCTTACTTCATGGATAAACGAACAAGGGCTGGGCCGTTCCACCCCTCACTCCCTTTGGGGTTCTCCAAGAATGAGGTTTGGGTGAGAAAACTTGGCAGGGCAGAGGGGCAACTTTTACCATGCTGGCTCCTGTCCCCACCACTGCCTGGGACCCTGGACTTTCATCCTCTTGAAATGTGTCCTAACCGGACTGGGCCAGAGGGAGGCACCCTGGCAACCATAGAATCATAGAATCCTAGGGCTGGAAGGGACCTTAGGAGGTCATCTAGTCCAGCCCCCCTGCCTAGATACCTCTACCAAGTTGGGCTGAATCCCAAACACCTCCTGGAATGTGCAGCTTTCCCCCACTCCATCCAACAAACATCCAGTGCATTCTTTCCTGCCCACCCCACTTTATTTCCCCTCTTTCATTTCTCTTCCTATGCCTTCTGGCTAAAATGAGTCTGGATGAACAGGCCAAGGCTGCAACCAGGCTGTGACCAGAAAGAGGTAAATAAAAACAATGCCCTAAACTGGAGTGAGCAAACTTTTTATTCTGGGCCCCACTTTTCATCCCTGCAATTAGCAGGGTTCTCCCAAAACATCTAATGTCATCCAAACCAACCGAAATTTCAGTTAGGTTCATATAAAAAAAACAAACTTTTGGCACATGCAAGAAATTAAGTCTGTAGAATATAAAATTTTTATTAATTGATATATGAATGTGAATACACATGCATAAAACAGTAATAGGTTTCAACATTTTTAATTAGATGTAGGAGCCTGAGACTCAGCAGCCAATCATGCTACACCCTCTTTTGAAATTTCACCCCGTCAAGGGGGCTCACCCTCCACTTTGCTCACCCCTGTGCTAAACCAAATGCGATGCTCGTACAAGTTGGCCAGGTCTTGACTGGCCAATCAAACAGGAGGCTTGGCTGGTGTTTTACTAGCAACAAGGTTGCAAATGAGTCTGCACCAAAGCCAGAAGCAGCATCTTCTAGCATTGCTGTTCTTTTCTCTCCCCATTTTGTGTATTTGTCTTTCATCTCCTTGGGAAGTATGGTTGAACTTTTGGACTTTCCAAAAAGGAAATGTTTACCATTTTAATGACTGTCAAACAAGGGGACTTTTCTTTCTAAATCAGCTTTCTCTGGGGGCGCAATATTGCCACCTTTCCTGCTGTGCTGCCTTCAGAGCAGAGTGGCTGAAGAGCAGAGGCTGCTGGCCAGAAACCCAGCTCTGAAGGCAGCCCCATGCCCAGCAGCACCACAGAAGTAAGGGTGGCATGTATGATATTACCATCCTTAATTCTGCACTATTGATGCTGCCTTCAGAGCTGGGTTGCAGAGTATGGGGTGGTGTGGGTCTTCACTTTTAGGGTAGGAATCATCATAGTCTGAAATATTTTCAGAGCAAAAACTGTCTGAAAATCCCTGTTCTTAAAGCGCTCTCCAGCTCCAGATAACCTCGGATGGCATTAAAATAACCCCCTTACACTTTATATTGCAAAGGCATTCCCTGGTTTTCCTTTTCCATATCTTTAGCAAAAGGTTAATGGAATTGTAAGGGGAGGATGGTGTTTGCAATGGCCCTGAGCAGGCAAAACCTGGGAGAGCTGTTTAATGTTGCCCTGTTTCAGGGTCACATGAACACCTTGCAGTGCGGATCACAGTACCAGGAGGCTGAAGGATGCGGGGTCACTGGTACTGACAGCCTCATTGGGGTGGGATAGTTCAGCCACTGAGTCATGTGAACTCTCCTTAGACAGGCCTATTGTACAGACAAGTGCAGAGGAGCAGGGAATAGCACCGTAAGAATTGCCACCCTGAATCAGATAGTGACCAGTTACCAGCTGTGCAAGAAGCCACATTGCATAGTATAGGGTTGCTGTGTGCTGTTAAGCAGCAGCTGCATTACACCCCAGAGGTGGCTGCATTTCAGTCCCAAGATCTGTGATTCCTAGATGTGCTTTTAAAGAAGATTCCTGTGGTTGTGATCTGACTAGCTGTTACACTTTGATCCTTGTTACTTCTTTAACAAGAAATATCTGCCAGGAACATAAAACTGCCTGTTCCCTTTCCTTTGGGAAGAGACCACAAGGATAGGAGCCCTGGGAGAAAGGCCTGCTGGCATCCCTGTCCAGCAGCCAAGAGCTGCCCGGTGCCACCCCTTCCTTTCCCCTTCTGGAGCTGGTGCTAACAAAATGTCATTCTACAGGGACAGTCCAGGCTCCCTATCCCGCTGACTGGCAGGCCCATCACCCCAAGATCATAGCACAGGGGAACATGATGGAGTTGGAGTGGAAGGGGTTTGAAGGTGGGGAAGGACTGGTTCTGTGCCCACACTGGCAGCAGGGACAGGGGGAATCCCAGCTGGAGGAAACTACCCAAGCTGGCTTGCATGCAGCTAGTGGGCTAGAAATGGAACATATCCCCAGCCACAGCAGGAGCAGCTAATCTGTCCTGCCGCTCACACCACCATGGCCATGCTGCATTTTGAGTGTGCTAACTCAGTGAGATCATCATGCTGGAATCCCGGACAGACATGTAGACAGACTCTACAAGTCCCAGGACCACGGGCCCTATAAGAGGAAGCACAAACTCCAGACTGTAAGGTAACATCCATATGGGAACGAAAGACCCGCAGCTTGGCCACCACTGGCTGGTCAGCTGACTTGTGCTCAGAGGGCCAGATATTGCAGTGCAAATATTTGGGATGTGGCTGAAAAGTGGGGTCTCAGAGCCATCTCCTTGTGGGGTCCCTGAGCTACAGAGCCTGACCATATACACAGCAGTTTTGCAGCCCTGCAGCCTGAGCTCCATGGCAGCTGACCTGGGAGTTTAAATGCCCCGTGTACCTGGGGAAACATGCCTTGCAGTAGGACCAGTTGAAGGCATCAGGATGCCATTTGCAAGGAGAGACACCAGGTGGTGCCACAAGCCCTGTTGCAGTGGACAGACCTTGCCGTGCTGCAATCCCCATGCATGGAGTCAGGCAGATCTATCTCTTCTCTCTGGCTCCTGTGGGATCCCTTCGCCAGGCTACCCAGCCAGACTCCCTGCTATTCTCAAACCCTTTCCCATCACCCTCTGCACCCAGAAAGAGACTTTCCCCACTGGGGTCTCAGCCCAGCTCCCAACCCACAAAGCCCAATAGCACAGCTGGCATGGCCCGGCCCGCAGAGAGGCCCAGGGCTGGATAAGGCTGGATAAGCCCTCTGACTGGGCGCGGCATTGGGGTGGGGATCTTTAAGCTGGCAGTTTGACCTTTAGGAGACCATAGAAATTTTGGGCTGAAAGGGACTGCAAGAGGTCATCAAATCCAGCTCTGGCACTGAAGCAGGGCTAAGTAACCCTACACAACCCCTGCCAGATGTCTGTCCAGCCTGACCTTAAACACCTCCAGTGGTGGGAACAACACAGCCTCCCTGGGAAGCCTGCTCCAGAGCTTTGCTCTCCTTACAGTCCTTAATCTTTTCCTGATCACTTACCTAAATCTCCCTGGATACATCGCTTCATGTCCTACCTTCAGTGGGCACGACAGACAAGCAGACATTAGCTCCCTTGGGGAACTGATGGGCAGGTTTTCCTGGGAAGTGAAGATGATAGGGAAAGAAGTCCAGGACAGCTGGCTGTGTTTTAGAGAAGCCTTATTGAGGGTGCAGGAACAAACCACCCCCGTGTACAGAAAGAATAGGAAATATGGCAGGCGAGCTTAAACACAAAAAAGAAGCTTACAAGAAGTAGAGTCTTGGACAGATGACTAGGGAGGAGGATAAAAACATTGCTTGTGTAATCAGGAAGGCCAAAGTACAATGGGAGTTGCAGCTAGCAAGGAATGTGAAGGATAAAAGAAGGGTTTCTACAGGTGCATTAGCAACAACAAGGTCAAGGAAATGATGAGACCCTTTCCGAAAGGGGGAGAAAAATCTAGTGACAGATGCTGTGAAAAAAGCTGAAGTACTCAATGCTTTTTTTTCTTTTGTCTTCACAGACAAGGACAGTTCCCAGACTGCTACAGTGGACAGCACAGTATAGGGAGGAGGTGAGCAGCCCTCAGTACTGAAAGAAGAGGTTATGGACTGTTTAGAAAAGCTGGATGTGAAAAAGTCCATGGTGCTGGATCTAATGCTGAGGGAGTTGGCTGATGTTATTGCAGAGCCATTGGCCATTATCTCTGAAAACTCATGGTGATCCGAGGGAGGTCCCAGGTGACTGGAAAAAAAGGCAAATGTTGTGCCCATGTTTTAGAATGGGAAGAAGGAGAATCTGGGAAACTACAGACTAGTTCACCTCATCTCAGTCCTCAGAAAAAAACATGGAGCCTCAAGAAACCTCAAGGAATTCATTTTGAAGTACCTGGAGGAAAGGAAGGTGATTGGGAACAGTCAACATGGATTCTCCAAGAGCAAATCCTACCTGACCAACCTGATTGACTTCCATGATGTGGTAAATGGCTCAGTGGATATGATATATGGCAGACATGATCTTCTTTGACTTGTTGAGGCTCAAGGGGTAGTGATCAATGTCTAGATCACTATCTAGACCGGTATCAAGCAAAGTGCCCCAGGAGTTTGCCCTGGGGCTGGCTTTATTCAACATCTTCACTAATGATCTGGATGATGGGATTGATTGCACCCTCAGTGAGTTCATAGATGGTACTGAGCTATGAAGAGGTGTAGATCTGCTGTAGGGCAGGGACAGGGTCCAGAGTGACCTAGAGAAAAAGGAGGATGCAGCCAAAAGAAAGCTGGTGAAAGTCAACAAGGATGGAATGAATGGAAGAATGGATGGAAGAATCCCAAGCACTGCTATAGGCTGGGCACCAGCTGGCTAAGTAGCAGTGCAGCAGAAAAGGACCTGGGGATTACAGTGCATGAGAAGCTGGATGACGTAGTGGGAGCATTGCCAGCAGACTGAGGGAAGTGATTATTCCCCTCTGTTGGGCACTGGTGAGGCCATGTTAGGAATATTGTGTCCAGTTTTGGGGCCCCAGTTACAGAAAGGATGAGGACAAATTGGAGAGAGTCTCGTGGAGGTTAATAAAAATGATTCAGGGGCTGAAGCATTTGATGTATGAGGAGAGGCTGAGGGATTTGGGCTTGTTCAGTCTGAAGACCAGTAGAGGGGGGGGATTTGATATCAGGCTGTTCTCGGTGGTGAAAGATGACAGAACAAGGAGCAATGGTCTCAATTTGCAGTGATGGAGGCCTGGGTTGAATATTAGGAAAAAAAATTCACTAGGATGGTGCTGAAGCACTGGAATGGGCTACCTAGGGAGGTGGTAGAATCTCCATCCTTTGAGGTTTTTGAGGCCAGTGGCTGGGATGATGTAGTCGGGGTTGATCCTGCATTGAGCAGGGGGTTGGACTAGATACCTCCTGAGGTCTCTCCCAGCTCTAACCTTCTATGATTCTATTTAATGTATTTGAAGGCTGGTATCAGGTCCCCTCTCAGTCTTCTTTCCTCGAGACTAAACATGCCCCATTTTCTTACCCCTTCCTCACTGGCCAGGTTTTCTGAACCTTTGAGCACTTCTCTTGCCTTCCTTTGGACTCACCCCAATTCGTCCACAGCTCTTCTAAAGGGTGACCCCCACCATTGGACACAGCACTCCAGCTGGCTGCCCCCAGGCCACCCAACCAAGCATTAACCATCCCTGCCCCATTCACATCCTGTAGTGAGATCTTTGGGCCATTTTGGTTTCCCAGACTGACACACTAATAAGCAGGAACCTCCAGAGCATCACAGTGAGGGCCAGTTGGTAGAAGAGGACAGAAGATGCTTATTTGATCTTCCTGGAATTAGTCAGGTAATTGGCGTGAGAGTATGACCAAGAGATGGAGACATGAACAGCTCTGAAATGTGCACGTTGGTGTATGTGGCCAGGCTGCCCAGAGTTCAGGGCTGGATTTGAATGCACTCAGCACCCAAGAGTCTGATTTGCAACAGAGCTCAGCCCCAAAGGGCTCCTGTGGGTGAACAAGTCCCTCTGACAACCTTATGCAAATTCCCCACTCAACTATATCTGTGCCACCCCACTGGACCCAATCGGCTTGACCCTTTTTCCCCTGGTAAAGGGGAGGTACATCAGGAGCCAGGCCATTGATGTCCATGGAATTGCAGTGGTGTAAATTCAGCATAAGTAAACCAAGGATGCAACCTTGACCAGAACCTGGGGGGGAAGTTCCCCTGGGACAGGTGAGCTGATTTAGATCCTGCCTTCAGCCCAGAACTGGGTCAGAGCCGAAGGACAGCACCTTCTCTCTAGGCTCAAATCTGTTTAGTTAACCCTTTATCTTCTATTGTCCAAGGTCACACTGCCTCAGGTTCTGGCCAGGAGCGATGCAGAATTAAACCATCAGCAGGACCACTGGCTGCCCCCAGACACTCAACCCAGGAGGGCTGGAAAGCCCTGACAAGTTGCAAGGAAGTTAGGGAGCTTATTTGAATTGAAGCCTTGAGCCTGATTCTGACCCATTTAACCTGGTGGAAGTCAGGAGTAAATGCACTGGCGTGTCAGAAGCTGACTCTGATACCCAGGGCTTGATCCTGTGGAGTAGGGTGGGTGAGCTGCATGAATAGCACCAGCTAACAGAGTCCTCAGGAGTGCTGCAGCAATGGAGGCTGGGCCCCTTCATTTTCCTGCTAGTGGCCCAGGATGGTGAGCCAGACCTCTCCAGGGCCCTGCACCATGTGCAATCAGACCTGGTGCACTAGCAGCACATCACACCTTCTGTGCACCCCTTGTGATGGACCAGGGATGGACCATCCTTCTGTGCACCAGGTGATGGAGAATCACCCACACCAGTGTAGCCTGCGATCAGTCCTCCCTGCACTCCCCACAGAGATGTGGATTGCCATATCCTGGGAACTGCCTGGCTGCATCGATGCTGGCTGGGTCCTAGCCCTGCAGCTTGCCCTTCCTTCTTGCCCAGACAGCAGTGTTGCTGGCACCTGGCAAGCCTGGATCAGTCGCTGCTTTGAGTTACACCTGCGGCTGCTGTCACTGGAGCTGCAGAGAGGGAACTAGGGGCAAGACTTGCCTTTGTGATTTGCAAACCCTGGGTTCCATTTCCCTCTCTCCCACGCAGGGGCAGTGTGCTCTCACAGCCACAGTCTGCTCTCAGTGACGCTGGCAGAAAGCCAGAATCACTCCCTTGGAGGTAAGAACAGGTGCCTGGTGTCCCATAAAGAAGATTGGGCTCACTTGGGTTCCCCCAGATTGGGAGCAGCCAAGAAGTGATGCCCCAGAAATGCTGCTCTGGGGACATTCCAGGAGCAACAGTGGAATTCAGGGATCCCTGGAGGCTGGGGATAGTCTGAGATCCAGTATCAGCACTGGCCACAGGCAGCTGGCACACTGGTCCCCTAGAGACAGGGGTTACTTGCCGCCTGCTGCTGCCTGTCTCAAACTCACTTCGGGTGGAAGTTGATACATGGAGCTGGAGTAGGAGCATTGGGAGGTGTCTCTCTAACTCCACAATGGACACTCTGCTGGCCTCACCACACCCTCGCAGCTCTGCAGCAGCAATGCCATGCATGCAGAACAGGGGGCTCGGGAGAGGTTCCCATGTCACCAGCCTCACACCAGGATGTGGCTGTGACGCCTTGAGGACAGGAGGGCAGCCAAGCCCTCTGGTGCAGCTACCTGTGATTTCCCACCCCTGTTACAAGGGGCACTCTCAGAGGGTCTCTGGGCATTCCAGCCACCAAAACCACCATCATGGGGACAGACAAAACAACCGGCCACCCACTAAACAAACTCTCTGGGGTCAGGTTCCTCAGCGCTGGGGGCCAGGCACTGCTGAGTTCTGACACTGATTCCATGGATGGCCTTGGACAAGTGATTCCACCACCCCCTGCCTCAATTTCCCCATTTATAATTTTGAGGTGGCCAAAGTGATACTGGAGACGGTGTCTTTAAAGGCTGACTGTCTGGGCAAAGCACTCTAAAGCTCTTGTTGTGCACAGCCTGTTGCACCTGGGCTGAATAAACCCGATCTCAAGAAAGCGCCTTATGTGCTGAGTGACCCTGACCCCCAAACGTGGCACTCAGCAGGCATGCAGGGGGCTCCCAGGCAGAGCTGGCTGGCCGTTTGTGCAGCCTTCACCCCAATGCAGCATGGGTGCAGGGAGCCAGTCCTGAGGCCCTGAGCCTCAGCTGTCCCATGGAAGCAAGAGTAGCATGGAGCTGCTCTACCTCTGGCCCTGGCCCCGGCATCAGGTGCTTACATGAGCTCCACTTGCCCAGCCACCAATCTGCCCCTCCCCCCAACCTGGCATGCTGGGACGCCAGGCACAGGACACAGCAAGACTACATCTGGGCCATCTCCATTGATCACCTGTGACTGTCTGCAGGCCCCTTTGCCTCCCTGACTCAGCTCATAGTGGCCTCAGCAAGCTGGAGGACACAGCTCCATCGCTGGACCTGGTGGCCTTTCCCACCCTGTGCTGGGCCCTAGTGCAGATCACCCCGTGAAGTGCTCAGCCACGGGGGCTCAGGCCCTGCGCGACTGTTCAGGCCTGGGGGTTGGGCTCTGCATGGGAAATGGGACCGGGGGGAGCTCTAAGCAGCCGGTGCACCCACCTCTCCTCCAGCTGTATGTGACTGCTTTCACCAAAGCATCTCCGCAACAAAGACCATCCTCCCCTCCCCACCAGTACCACCGCTCTGTGCCCTGCCAGCTCACCACACTGGACAGGGGACCCTCGGCAACACTGGCTGGCTCTGGCCTCTCTTGTCAGCCCTGCGGGGGTGTGCCCAGCCCCTGTTGCGGCTGAGCCTCCTGCACAGTGGATGTAACATGGTGACACAGGAGACCAAGGAGCTTCTGGGAGAACAAAGGCTGTGAGGACACAGGACTCTGGGTCCACTCTAATCACACCAGTGCCTCTCAGTACCCACTGACCCCCACTGCAGGGCACCATTGCTGCTTATGAGAGAGCAGAGGGGTCCGTCCCAGCGGACACAGGCCCCCGGTGGGATTACACCGTGCTGGTGATTAATGCCACACTCACAGACTCAAAGCACTTAGTTAATTACATCCTCACCTTCAAAGGCGGTAGCAGGGATTCTGGCCAGGGGTTCTGTTCCATGGAGCAGGGCATTGCTGGGCCATCACCCAGTGGTGCTCTGCCACTGCCGAGGGGGCAGAGAGAAAAAGAAAATGGCGGTATAAGCAGCAGAGCTAGCAGGGCTCCTACACCTTTAAAATAATGCAGCAAAATTAGCAGCTCTGCAGTCATTAATATGCAAAAATGCAAATCAGGAGGTAATTAAGCTGCAGCCCTCCGGAGGATATTTCCATCATAATGAATTCTATTGTCATGGAAAGAGCAGCCAGGCGGATTTATGTTGCTTCCATGAATATAAAGTATGAACATCAAAACCTTGTCCTTCCTGCCCGCTCTTGCCATCCTGCCGAGGGAGGGGCACAAGGCCAGGCCACCCCGCTTCTCCAGACCCACAGCCGTGGCTGCCCATCAACAAGTCAAAGTGAGAGCCCAGGTGCCAGACACCTGCAATGGGGGAAAAATATTCTCCTGGCCCCCTTCTTCCCCGCCCCACCCTTGGCACCGCAACCCCACTGGCAAATCCAGAGAAACAGCCAGGGCTGTTCTCCAGGCAGCCGGTGCAGAACCTTCCAGAATGAAGCCATGCCAACAAGGTGGAGGTGGGGGCTGCTGGGCAGGGAGCATGTCCCCCAGTGTGTCTGTGAGTGAGGAGGCAGCCCCACAACGGCTACGTCTACACGGGCCCCAAACTTCGAAATGGCCATGCAAATGGCCATTTCGAAGTTTACTAATGAAGTGCTGAAATGCATATTCAGCGCTTCATTAGCATGCAGGCGGCAGCCGCGCTTCGAAATTGACGCTCCTTGCCGCCGCGCGGCGCATCCAGACGGGGCTCCTTTTCGAAAGGACGCCGCCTACTTCGAAGTCCCCTTATTCCCATGAGCTCATGAATATGCATTTCAGCGCTTCATTAGTAAATTTCAAAATGGCCATTTGCATGGCCATTTCGAAGTTTGGGGCACGTGTAGACACGGCCAACAGGAGCAATGGGGGGCAGATAACCTCACTCAGTTGAAGCTGGGGGCTGGAGGTATTTCTGACCAGGGTTCTCCTGCAATCACTGGATTCTGCTGTTCAGACCTGGGTGATCGTGGCCAGTTCAACGCAGGGACCCAGTGCCAGAAAAGCTCTTGGTTATGGCTCAGGCCCATTGGTAACATCCCAACAGGGTGGAAAAACACCTCAGCCTGTGTACGGCCATGTCAGAGGGCCAGTGAGTGGACGCCAGGGAGAGCACCCGATTCTCTCTTCTCTTTGTCCCTTCAGGTTTGCATCCCTAACAGTTGGGGGATCTGTACACACTGCTGCTGCTCACATCCCACCTCTAGGGATGGCTCCATGCCGAGGCTGACAGTCTACTCTGCAGCCTTGCAGAGGCAAGGGAGTCTAGGCTGGGGGTGTGTTCAAGCTCTGTTAACCAGCCCTAACCAGAGGGTCATTATGCTCACAAGCCCATTCTTTGATGCTCAGGCCCTGATTTCCAAAGGTGCGGAGTCCACACACACCACATAAAGTGAATGATGGAACAGCTGCAGCCCTGGGCCAGCCAGCCAGGCCTCAAGATCCAAAGGTCCCTAGTTTAATCCATGCTGCAGAGGACACCCTGCACAGAGGTGGATGAAGATTTCAGAGGGCCCTGGGGCAGAGCCCTGCCTCCCCCCACCTCTTCTGATTGTGGCCCTGCCAATGGCCCCACATCGTTCTGCCAATGACCCTTCCCTATTCCACCCCGTCCCCAACACACACTGTAGCCCCGCAACCTGTTGGCTCTTTTCCCCTCCATTCCCCTCAACCCCAAGACTGGAGAAGCACTGTGACACACACACACAACCCCGCACACACACATCAGTGCCCCAGGACTGCAGCAGGGAGGCAGGCAGAGCCACCCACCATGGAGCCACTGTCAGAGTCCAGGCACTGGGGCCTCCCCTGCCCTTTGGCACTTCTGACAGGGATGGGGGTCAAGGTGCAGGGATGCCCATTTTTCCAGTGTGCCCCCACTGACAGGGCCTCAAGCACAGCCCCCATTAGCCCAGTAGCTAATCTGCCACTGACCCTGGGTGTTGTGCTCCCATTGACTGTATCGGAACTCACGGCCTTGCAGAAAGCACTGCTCTCCCTCTCTGCACCATTCTTGCATAGCTCTCCACCTTTCCAAGCTCCCGCTCCCTCTGCAGGAGTCTGCTGTGCCTTGTGTGCCTCCCTTAGAAACTGCTCGCTTGCAAATCAGACCCAAAAACAGAGAAGCATCACAGCACACAACTGCTGAATAGTTGCAGACTTTCTCCTCCTTATCCTCTCGTCGCAATATAAATGGATTGAAATGCAAACATTGTAGTTACATTTCAAGGCATAGTCTATAGCAGGGGTGAGCAAACTTTTGACGTTGGGCCCCACTTTTCATCGCTGCAATTAGCAGCCCCCTCCCCGCCTAACCTGTCTAACGTCATCCAAACTGACAGAATTTTGAGTTATGTTCATACGATTAAAAAACAAACTTTTGGCATGTGCAAGAAAATAAGTGTAGAATGTAAAATCGTTATTAATTGGTACATAAATGTGAATACACCGACATCAAATCAGTAACTTTTCAATATTATTAATGAGAGGGATGAGCCTGAGACCCAGCAGCCGATTGTGCTGTGCCCCCGCTTATGAAATTTCACACCCCTGAAGGGCCCACTGCCACTTGGCGCACCCCTGAGCTATAGTGCAGTGTAAACAAGTCATTGCCTGGGTAACATTTCAGTCTGTACTGACTTTGCTGGTGCTTTTTACAGGCCTATCATAAAACTAGGTAAGTGCTTAGAGGAACTGATGTACCCTTGGGACAAAGGCCTCTGTGTACCCCAGGGGGTACACAACTCTCTGGCTGATAGCCACTGCCTGAAGCATGGTGGGTAGGGTGGTTTTGCAGTCTTGTGTATCACGCCCTTGTGTGCTGAAAATAGCCCTGTTTTTAGTGCCCTCAGGGCGTGGGCCCCTTGGCCTCAGACCTTCAGCGTCATCAGCGGAGAGGCAAACTCCAGCAGCCGGCTTCCCGGCTTCTCCTTTCATTCATAGACAACCGGCTGCAGCAGCAAACAAACTGAAACCCACCCAAAATGAAATAGTTGGCTCGGTGCCACCCTGCAGCTGCCGTCTCCTGTCGGAGCCTGGCATTTTTCAAATGTCAGGCAGAGAAGTGTGGGGCCGCAAGATACCCCAGCTCTGGGGGCCAGGAGAATCTCCCACGTAGGAGCAATGGGGGGGAGAGCAAGGGGAGAAGGGGTGCGTCAGGTGGGGGGAGGGGACATCTGCAAATCCTGCAGCTGTCATTGTCGCAACTGAGGCAAAGCTGGCAGTGCTGGGTGGGGGAGGGCTGGTTTTGAGCTGGCTCCATCTTAGCGCCTCTGTGGTCGAGGCAACAGAAGAAAAAAAAGAAGCAGGAAAGAAGGGCAAAGAGGAGCAGCAGCTGCTGAGAGCCGGGGGCTTCTCTTTAAAGCCACAAAGTTCACATTCGCTCTACTGACAGCGAGCAGACACCCCACCCCCCACCCGGCCAAGGGGAACGCGGGAGCAGCCAGGGCTGGAGTGGGGGTCTGGGGCTATTCTCCTCGTGGCTCTTTACAGCCTGGCCAGAAACGCTTGTGGTCACAAGTCAAAGGGCTGGTCAAAGCCACCATCGCCCCAAGAACTAGAAAAGCCTGGGGGGAAACTGGCCCGGTTGAGAGGGCGAGGGATGGGGCTTAAGTGTCTGTGGGGATCTGCACACACACACACACACACACAGAGGAATGGGACTTACATGTCTGTGTGGATCTGCACACACACACACACACACACACACACACACACACAGAGGAATGGGACTTACATGTCTGTGTGGATCTGCACGCACGCACACACACACACACACACACACACACACATGCACGCACACAGGAATGGGACTTACATGTCTGTGTGGATCTGCACACACACACACACACACACACACACATACACATACACATACACATACACACAGCCGATCCGCCGCTCCCTGCCGCACCCTGGCTGACCTTGTGGGAGCAGGAGACAGAGGATGGGATTTTTGCACCCCTCCAGACCCCTCTGTCGCTCCTCTCTGCTGGCTGTTGCTAGAGGAGCTGGCTGAGTCTAACCTGAGAGGCCCTCCCTTGGCTGGCAGCACTGGGGGTTGGGTCCCCATGGGGACCAGCACAGAGCAACTGATGGCTGGAGATCCTGCCTTTCCCAGCAGCCTATGTAACCCACAGACCTAAGGCGTGGTTCACTGTCCCATGTATTGGCACTTAGACCACTTACACAGAGTGAAAATGAGCCCTGTCCAGCCTGCACTGAGAGCCAACATACTTTAACTCAAACTGGAGAGGCTCCTGCAATAAGCCCCACAGATCCCAGGTTCCAGTCTACCTGTGGGGGAGTTACACCTGTACTGGCTGGAGGGGTGTCCTAGAGCTCCAAAGTGCTGGTACCAATGGAACAACTGTTCTCCTGCACAGCAAGTCTTAGGGGGCACCCATCATCAGGCCACTTAGTGATTTAAGTATCCAAGCACCTCCCTGGCTTGAATGCATTTAGCTTCCTCGCAGCCCTGTGAGCATCTTTAACCCCAGTGTTACAGATGGAGAACCAAGGCACAAATGAGCTAAGTGATGTGCCTGTGATCACATAGGAAATCTGTGGCAAAGCACGAAACTGACCCTAGGTCTCAGCTGGTGTCCAAACCATTTGGCCATTGCTTCCTGCCCACATATGCACAGAGACTTATACTGCTATGGAAGTGTGTGTTCCTGTTACTCTCTGGCTCGGGGATTTGAACCCAGGATGTGCCTTAGCAAAGGCATATATATTGGTATTCGAGTGTATGGAGCAACTCTAGGAGCTAGCAGCTGTAATAGATACTCATTCTCTTCTGAGGACCACCACAGTAGGGGCTGGAGGAGACAAAGTTTCACAATCTACAACTGTGGGTTACATTTACATGGTTTTCTGTGTAATATGGTGCCATTCAATTGAGAAGCATGTGTACGTTGGGGTTGGGGTATGTGTTGATGTGTAACTTTCCTCCTGCATGTGTGTACGTATTTTTGGCTGTGAATGGCATGAGCAGTTGTGCTGGTCTGTGTGTGACTGTGGTGTGTGGACACGTGCAAGTTTCCCTGTGGCATGGTATTGTTCTGGGTCCCTGACTGTGCCCAGGTGTGAGGGCACACATGCTTTTTATTGTGGGTATGGCACACAGTCTAAGCAACCTTGCAATTGCTGCTTCAGCAGCTGTGCACTCAGAGCTGTGTGCCAGTGCCCTGCAGTGCATTGCCCAGCTCCAGGAATGTGGCAGCAGCAGGCATTGCCAAGGACCACGTGTGACTGTTTCTGCAGCACCTGACCCCACCCCACCACTCCTGTGCTATCTGTGACAGGGATGCAGAGGCATCTTGAAAGTTATTCGCATGTCATATCATTCCTGAGCCAAGTACATCGCTCAAGTCTCAGATGAGGCTCAGGGGAGTCGAGGCTGGCAGGGCCTAAGTTAATCACATCATCCCTCACAAGCTGCTGCCTACGGTTTTATCGGCTTTATATTGTGAGGACATATCCTTCCTGCACCTTCACAGAACAGGGCAAAATTCCTGCTCCCCCGTCACCCAGACCAGACCTGCTTCTAGAGCAACTGACCACCTCCAGGGCCACTGACCCCACGGTGTCCCTGCTGCTCCTACAATCCTCAGCTGTTGTGTGGATTACCTTCCACCTCCACTCACTCGCTTGTGCTGAGCGGCTGCAGGCCATGATGAAGGAGCCAGACGGGACCCAGCTCTCAGCTGTCTGGGTTGTCAGTCACTGGTCAAGTGTGTTGCCAAGGAAAACGAGCCAAGCCTGGGGCATAGTGAGGTCTGTGGGTCCGAATTGGTCAGGAAGCACGGTGAACAAGCTGGGACATCCTTTGCACCTGTCTTTGGACCTGGGTCTGCCGAGGGCCCCAGTAGCTGAGAATTTTGTTATTTCTCACTGAATTCGTCATTTCCTCAAGGACTGGTTATTGGGCAGCACAATACTCATCCCAGTCCAGACTTTTATAGCGCTGATGGGCAACCAAGGCTACATGGGGCATTGTGCTGAGATACAGCAGCTCTCATTTTGGTCTCACACACTTGCTGGGTGATTTTCACACCTGCTGCATGCCTCAGTTTCTCTATCTCCCAGGCTGTTGTATTAACATCTGTGGGATGCTCAGCTACTGCAGTGACCAGTGCCACAGAGATGCCTATTAGAAATTAAGGGCTCTCAGATTCCAGTCCCAGCTCTGACATGGACTTTCTCATAGCAACAGGCAAATCCTGAACTTACTCTGGGCCTCAGTTTCCTCCTCTGTAAACCCAGGACAACACTGGCTGCACAGGGCAGTTTGGAGGATTAATGAGGCAGCGAGACAGCCATGGTGTTTTTCTCTGCAGGGTGTCTTGCTGGAGTGCAGCAGATTAAAATCAAACCACCTATTGCAAATGGGGAAATGGAGGTACTCAGAAACAGCTTGCCCCGTGAACACGCAGAGTTAGTGGCAGAGCTGAAGATCAGACCAGATCTTCTGGCTTGTGTGCTGTGAGCACAAGACCTCTCTAAGCTTAAGGTGCATCAGTGACTCTGGCATAGCCACACAGAAGACGAGACTGCTTCTTGGCAGATCTGGGAGCACAACAGGTGCAGGGCATGTTGCTTAAGCTCTAAGGAACTCAACAAGAAGGAATCTACTGAGAGTCCAGGGAATTTTCTCCAGACTACGTCAGCTAGAAAACTGGGTGCTGTGACATCCACAGAAGGGCAGTTACAGTGGGAACCGACTGAGGGACCCCACAGCACCCTGAATAGGGTGATGGTCTTTACAGGGCTAAATCTCAAACAGGAGCATAGGGCAGGAGCTGCTGACAGAGCAGACAAGTAGCAGGGCTGCTGGCCAGGTTTTAAGCTGTATTGTCCTGCTTTGGGGCTCTTTGTCCCCTGTCTGGTACTGGTTTAAAACCCGAAGGGGTTATATCCAGGATCAAACACAGAAAACATAAGAATGGCCACACAGGTCAAGATCAATGGTCCACCTAGCTCAAGTAGCCTGTCTCTGATAGCAGTCAAGGCCAGGTGATTGCAAGGCAATGGACAGAACTGGGCTACTATCAGGTGATCCATCCCCTGTCGTCCAGTCCCAGCTTCTGGCAGTCAGAGGTCTAGGGGCACCCAGACCCTGGGGTCATATTCTTGACCAACTTGGCTAGTAGCCATTGATGAACCAATCCTCCATAAACGGAGTACACAGTGTGAAGAAATACACATCACAGTGAATTTGGAGTCACACCAGTGGGGAGTGGGTGGGGGGAAAGTTAGAGTCAAGCAAGTGGGAGAAGGCTTATGCTGGCAAGGGGTGGGGGGTTCACACCGATGGAGGTGGGCCTGTGCCATTCCCAGAAATACCAGAATATCCAGAATTGGTGCCCCCTTACTGATGCGGCAGCCCCGCTTTCTCCTTCTGCTGTTTGCTAGAGCAAGGGTGAGCAAAGTGGGGACGGGCATGAAATTTCAATAGGGGGGTGCAGAATCATTGGCTGCTAGGTATCAGCCTCATCCATCTTACTGAAAGTGTTGAAATCTGTTACTGTGTTTATATGTGTATATTCACATTTATATACAGCTTAATGAAGTTTTTACATTCAACAGACTTATTTTCTTACATATCCCAAAAGGGTTTTTTTTCATATGAACATAACCAAAATTTCTGCCGGTTTGGATGAGGTTAGACAGGTTGGGTGGTCTGTGCTAATTGCAGGAATGAAAAGTGGGACACAGCATAAAAAAATTTGCTCACCCCATCCTAGGGGCTTCTCTGAAGACAAGTCCCAGATGGACAGAGGGGTTTCTGTGTCTGAATGGGTCACACACCAGGGGCGTTTGGGCCTGGGCACAGGGACAGGATGAAGGGGGCACACACCGGGGTGTCCAGGCTCAGGCTCAGGGACAGGCCGAAGGAGGCAGGCCTCTTGCTTACAGACATGCACACACAGAAGCTGCAGGGCTAAGGGCTGCTCTTCAGTGTGACCTGGCCTCTGAGTCCCTCGTCTGTGGGTCTCTCATTAGCGTGGGGACATAGCCTCAGTCTGCAGAGAGCCCGATGACTGGGCCAGTGCGAGGCTCTGAGCCATAGCAGTGGGGCAGGGCACATCCAGGACTAGCGTGGGGGTCTGGTGGGGGTCGGAGACACCTGATTCCCCTCACCACCGGGGTCTCCTCTAGCAGGGGGCAGTGTGTCTCCAGCGCCTGGCAGCACCTGACCACAGCACTGGGCGACTTTTCCACACAGGTGCTGCTCCTGCATAGCCCCGAGGGGCTCACAATGCCCAGCAGGAGCCGAGCGGTGGCAGGCCCAGCTGAGGCCGGGCCGAGCGGTGAGGACCGTGGGGCGCACGCCATTGTATAGCAGCGGAAGCGGACGGTTGGGAGAGGAGTGCCCGTGTTTACATACAGTGACTTGCAGATCCTTTCCCCTCTCCCCATGACAGCTCCTCTCTGAGGTTTGAGGTGACATCCTGCCTGCTGCAGCGCGCTCGTAAAACGGGCCCTGGGCCTCCAGGCGCAGGTAAGGGAAACCGCAGAGGCAGCAGCAGCCGAGGCAGCAGGTCTGGGGGGGTGCACAGCCGTGGGCAGAACCACTCCTGCCGAGCCAGGCGGCTCTAGCAAACATAAGCAAGGACCTGCAGAAAAGCAATAGCTCCACCACTCTCCATGGGGCAGGCAGAACACATGAGGCCTTGAGTTCTGTCATTGGCCAAGCCAGGCACACCCCCATGCCTCAGTTTCCTACCCACCCCCCTCAGATGGCACAGTCATGGGGGCAGGGGAGAGAGTGTCACTTGTGTTTTAGGGCTGCGGGAGCCCCAAGAATGATGGAAACACGAGGCAGGTAAAAGTATTCTCACTCGGGGGACCAAGGCCCCATTGGGGGACTATCGGCTGAGCTTGAGCCCTTTGTTCTAGATGTTTCTTTGTGAGGGAAGGGGACAGGATCGCTAGTGACCCCCTTCTCCCACCCACCAAGCCGCGTTCTCTGTAACACTTCAGTCCTGGCTGCAAACTGCAGCCTCTAATATGCTCTGTAACTCTTCCCTCTCCTTCCCCACCCCCAGCAGGGTCAGCCTGGGCTCAGCTAAGCAGCCCAGCCTATCAGCACTTTTGGCATAAACACGGCCATCCTGTACACCCCCGATCCTGTGTGCATTGCCCTGAGCAGAAGGAAAGCCCACAGCTCTAGAAAAATCAAAGGGATTTTACAGTGCCTTCAGACACTGCAACCTTGAAAAGCAGGTGTGAGGAAAAGACAAAGCCTGGGAATGCTGTGGTGACTAATAGATGAATGTATTGCCACTCTTTTTGTTTTCCTTCTTGGCTCTTGCACAAAATCACAGCCCCTTTCCTACTTCTCTTCTCATGGAAACAAATAAAAGCAATAGAACAAAACCAGTTGTCCCCTTTCCTCTGTTCCTTCCCAGACACCTGGGTCAAGCAGAGATGAAAGAAACTGAGTATCAAATGGTAGCCACATTAGTCTGTACCTGCAAAAACAACAAAAAGTCCTGTGTCACCTTATAGACGAACAGAATTTTTGGAGCACAAGTTCTCATGGGCAAAGACCCACTTCATCTGATGCAATGTCATGCTTCTGCTGAGGTGGGCCTTTGCCCATGAAAGCTTATGAGAGAAATTGAGATATCTGTGTTAATCCTGTAATACTTTCAGTCTCAAAGTGCTGAGACTTTACTCCTTCTGCTTGGAAGTACTTCCTGAATTATGGCCCAAGGATCATGGGTGTATCTATAGTACTGCTGGAGGAACACATTGTTAGTCATAGAATTCTACGGTTGGAAGAGACCTCAGTAGGTCATCAAGTCCGGCCCCCTGCACAAAGCAGGACCAAAGCCAACTAAATCATCCTCCCAGGCAGGGGAAGCCAAAATGCTCAATTTCTGGTTACCACCAAACATGCCTCTGGATGTAGGGATGAGCTGAGTTTTCAGGTGGCTACCAAGCTAGACTGAGGTCAGCATGAGCTGGGGCTGTGTGAATTTGGTGAAAATGGCTCCATAGATTTACATGCATATGCAAGTGTTTGTCTTGTTCATTTCAGGCAATTTTGTCCCCCTCAGATCTGACTCTTCTGTTGAATTTGATAAATTAGCTTGCTCTCTCCCCTCTTTTTCCCCCAGCTCCCCAGGAAAAACAACCAGATTCCAAGCATGTGAAATATCAGAGATCATATTTCAAAGCCACCTTTTGTTCATTTATGCTGGCAAATGGGGCCCTCCTTTTCCAAGCAAAGAGTTACTGGAATGCAGCAACTTTTTCAGCAAATGATGCCTTTTGAGCTGTAACAGCCTCTGCAGGGGGAAGATTGCATGTCAGCTTGTTTCACCCATGTGGTGGGACTATTTTGCACAGCTCTAGTGACAACTAACAGGAGATCATAGTGTGACCCTGACAGACCTGAATTGCCAGCCCCCAAGGATAGAACCTGTGAGCAGAGGGTCTAAAGCCCTGCATTCTACCACATGAGCTAAAGGCCAGCTGGCTCTCAGCTGAGGCTGTAGAGCAGAGACTTCACTCACCCCAGATGAGATCTCAGTGCCTCTGGGTACTACAATAGAATCATAGAGCCATAGAATTCTAGGGCTGGGCAGGACCTCAGGAGGTCATCTAGTCCAGCCCTCTGCCTAAAGCAGGATCAACAGCAACTAAATCATCGCATCCCCGACTACGTCAAACCAGGAATTAAAAACCTCTAGGAATGGAGATTCCACCACCTTTCTAGATAACACATTTCAGTGCTTCACCACCCTTCTGGTGAAATAGTTTTTCCTAATATCCAACTTACACCTCTCCCTGTGTAACTCCAGACCATTGCTCCTTGTTCTACCATCTGTCACTACTGAGAACAGCCTGTCACCAGCATCTTGAGAGATCTGTCCCACTGCCCAGCTGATCTGCTGCTTTTCTTTGTAATCACCTGAGCAGTAAGATGAGAACTCTGGCCCTCTAAAAGGGTTGCCTCCTGTTACGTCTCCTTTGTCTAGTTTCTGTTACATCATCTCTATGGTTTTTCGTCAGGTAAGCACTCTAGCCCCTCTTGTAGCTTCTCTATGCTTTTTATTCATGTGGTCATCAGTCTAGTGTTTCTTAGATTATTTCTATGGTTTACCAATGTGGGTAGCCTTCTTGGCTAATTTATAGGATCTCGATGATATATGTGGTCAGGATTCTAACCTATCTGATATGTTCCCTCTGACTTAGTAGTGTGGTGAGCACACTAGCCCTCAAAAAGCCTCTCTATGACCTCCAGGCTCAAGCAGACTATTCTGTCTGGGAATAAATCCTCTCATTCTAAGAAAGCTTCAGGGGCTACAGAGCACAGCAGCCCAGTCACTTAGCAACAAAGGATATCATGGAGACCCCTTTTCAGGGCTCTGCTGGCTGCGTTGATTGACCGATTCAAGACAGAAGCCATTTGGTTTTGCTATTCAAAGCCTGCCCTGGGATTAGCCTGAACTACCTCCCAGGCTACCTCTCCCTCCACCTCCATGACTTCCCAGGATAACCCAGTCGCATTGCCTGTGCCTAGGAGAGCCAGGTGCGTGAAGAAGGAAGAATTTTCTTAGGACCTAGAGTGTGGAGCTTTGTTCCACAAGATAGAAGAGGCCACTCCATGTTTTCACTCTTAAAATATAACTCTCAGCTCAACATTTTAGTTTTTTGTCAGTTAGTTCACCAATGTACAGCAGTTTGAGCATTGGCCTGCTAAGCCTAAGGTTGTGAGCTCAAGCCTTGAGGAGGCCACTTAGGGATCTGGAGCAAATACATTTGGGAAAAAAAAATCTGGCAGGGACGATACTTGGTCCTGCCAAGAGGGCAGGAGACTGGACTCAATGACCTCTTGAGGTCCCTTGCAGTTCTATGAGATGTAACACACCCACTCTGCCTCACATGAAGACATGCAGGCACGCACACACATCTGCCAAGTAAACACCTCTACTACCTAACCAATCTCTTTTCTCATACTAACCTGCAAAGAGGGTAGAGGTGGTAGTTGCCACTGTGTTGCCAGCTCCAACTGTTTAAAAATCATGACTTAAGCCCTTGCCCAAAAAAACCTCCCTTATGAATGTGACTTAAAAATCATGAGATTTTTAATCTCATATTATTGGAGTCTTTGTATTTGCTTTGTGGTTTGGTCAGGACACATTCAGGCCACATTTTCATGCTCTTCTCTGCAACCACCAAAGCCAGAAACTCATTTTTTTGTTCCGAAAAGTGCTCATGTCATCTCCTGACTCCAGGAGCTGGGGCTTTAAAACAAAATACCCAATACAATAAGAATCATAATAAATTCACAAGGACCAGCAAGACTGGAAAGGTCTGAGAGTGCAGCAATGAATGGCAGAGGGAGTGAGTAGACGGAAATAATGGACAGACACACGGCTGTTAGGGCTCCAAGTGACACACAAAAACCCAAGCATCCTCTCCACAAAGCCCCGCTCAGCAGAAATACTCTCATTGCAAGCCCAGATACCATAACACGGAGGTTAGGGAGGGGGAGCCCCGTGCAGGGGAAGACAACGGCTAGCTTGGGCCCTCAACAATGTCCCCAAGGGGCGGGGGATGGGGTGGAGTAGTTACCCAGAGCTAGATGCAAACTGAAGAGGCTCAACAGATGGGGCTGCCCTAGATTTAACAACTGGCTGCCGTTAATCTGGCTTCCTGCACCACCTCTCCCCCCACCCTCTCCTGCACATGGACAAATCACTTGGAACTCTCTGCAACTCCCCAGCTTCTCTGGCTGCCGGGGGGTGGGGGGGGGGGTGGCAGCTTTGCTTCACCAGCCACGTGAAGGCCATTCGGGGTGAGAAAGGGGGCTGGCTAGAAGCCCAGGGCACAAGGTGCTTTAATGAGACTTCACAGCTCTTTGTCTGGTCCACAAAGAGCCCTTTGTTAGAGGACCATGTCCCCCCTCCCCAGAGCCCATTCTGGGTGGCTGCAGAAATCCAGTTCCAGTTTTTCCTGGCCAGGGCAGTGAACCCAGAGTCCAGCCACAGACAAATCCAGGAAATCAGGTTTTCTGACCATTTTACCCGCATCCTGGGAACTGTACAGGCCCCTCTTCCCAAAGCACAGGACGTTGCATTACTTGGCCCCACAGAATAGAGTCTCAGGATGAAAGACACAGCTCAGTTACTTTCTCTGGTAGATGCAGATGCTGACGAGACACAGTGTAATCTAGTAGTTAGAGAACCCATCCGGGAGCCTGGGCCCCCAGCCCAGTAGACACCAAGGAAGAAAGCTATGGCAGGGCCACGCTGCTTGTTACCATGTTTATCCTTGCAGCTGTTTACAACCTCCACACCAGGCGCTGCTTTAGAAAATTTCTTAGACTACATCCTCCAAAAGAGGTGGGATTTCTACAGAAAGATAATGAATGCACAGTGAAAACATAGCCTCAGCCTTGGGTTCGCAAATGGATTTTTTGCTGCAATTTTGTGGTGGCCGCAGATTTCACAATTAAAATGTTCTGCTAGGAAAGCTCTAGTCATGGGGCTATTTCCAAGTGTGATGTACAGAAAAGGATACAACTTTCCAAAGTAAAGGCAACGTGCACATCGACTAATACCATAAATACTACGCGGTTAGCACTAACTATACCAACTGATACCAATTTTTCATACTTTTGGGTAGCAAAATAGCTGTAAATATCAATGGATTGTTCTTATTTCCAAAGGCAGTGGGGGTGGGGAGAGAGAACTATTCCTCTAACACAACCAGCAGCAGCAGCCCTGTAATGAAACACTGCTGGGTTCTCCTTGGATTGCTGGGTGCAGCAGCTGAAATAGTGGCCATGTCAGGCAGGTTTGGAAAAAGGCTCTAGGGCCCCAAAAGTCATGATAGCTGCATATGAAAACCTAGTGTCAACACAGTAATGGGAGGGATTCTTCTGAGACCACCAGTCTGATAATACTGCTTAGGGTCCTGGGAAGCCTTGATGACAGGAGAGCTGTCTGTCCTTCTGCATGCACAGAGGGGATTGCGGGTAACCACTGGAGAACTACAATTTATGGTCCTCAAAGCAATGTGGATGAATTACAAGCCTGAATGTGAGCAGTGCTTGAGCTTTATCCAGGCCAACTAGCCTGGGGGGTAAAGCACCAACACACTCACCAGGGCACTCTGGGACAGCCAAGTAATAGCAGTTATTGGTGATGGTACTGTCCCTGCCTGCAAGACAATCTGACCCAGGCCTGGAAGATCAGTCTCTGTCTAAACTGTTTGTTTTATGTGGTGGGAAAACCAAAAATGTTCCACCGATAGCTTTCTACTGAATCAATTTTGGTTTGGGGGTTTGTTGGGAGGTGGGCTGGATGAAAAATTGAAATTTTCTGCTGAAATTTTTGACAAAACCAAAGGTTTCTGAGAAACAAAACAACGAAGTTTCCCAGCCAGCTCTAGAATTAACCCTTTGAACCCTGACCCAATTGCACATGACTGGAAGCAGAGATCAATCTCTTACCACCATTCCCTTTCAACACATACTTTATTACTGGGTATCACACAGAAAATATGTCTTTGGCAAAAATGGAGCAAGAGAATCCAAATGAGTCATGCCATCTGGCTGGGAACCTGGACAAGCACTGGAGGAAGAGGAAGAACATGGCATTGTGGACAGAGAGAGTGGCAGGTACAGGAGCATCTGAGGGTATGTCTACAGTGCTCATGTAGACATACCTGAATTCAGTTTAATCTAGCTAGCTCTGACCCGGGAACAGTGATGCTGCAGCAGTGTGAGCTTCTGCATGAGTTGTACAAGCCCACCTGTGAGCCCATGCTGACTTGCGCCCAGGCTAACAAGGCTAGCTTGCATCCATGAGTAATTACACAACGCGACTGCGGCATAGACATACCCTGGGATCTCCTACATATTCCAAGGGAAGCATGAAGAGAACTGCAAACTGCTCCAAGTCATTCACAGAGGTCAAGAAAGCACGTGAAATGCCAGCAGCTAGGAGAGGCACATTCTAAAGCAACCCACTGCCTCGTAAGACCACTGATCCATGTGCTGCAAACCTAGTCAATAAAGCCAAGCCACAAGAGTCTGAGCAGCTAACAGATGGACTAATCAAAGGCCAAATTATTTGTGGTACAAGCGATAGCTGGGTCAGAGCCGGGATGTTATAAGAAATGCATTTTCCTATGCAAAGAGCAGCACAGTTGTTCACGGCCAGCGAGAACTACTTTGCAAAAAGTGCTGCTAATGTGAGGGAAATGCTGTGAAATTAAAACTGCTGGTTTGCAATGATGGCAGTGGCAATTACCATGCAACATAAAAGATCCAGCACAAGCAGCGTTGCAATCCACTCAACCTCCATGCCACAGTGGGGTCTCTCTCAGCACAGAGGGCAAAGGGCTGAACACGGCACAAAACTCTGCTGGGAGGTGAAATAGAGCCCTGGATTAGAATTGGCAGGAGTTAACCGAGTCAAAAACCAAGCAATACAGATAATACTTACTCCGGGGTAGCCCTTAGTACTTCCACAACTGCTTACACCCCAGCATCTCAAAGCCTAAAGGGGAAAGTTTCAGCGTCTCCCCTGTGAGGCACGTCTTACACTCCCTTTTTTACAGCTGGAGAAACTGTGGCCCAAAGAGGTGACATGAGTTGCTAAAGAACACCCAGCCCCAGAGGAGAAAATACCCCTCGAGAGTGCTGATTCACACGCTCCTGCTCTAACCACTCAACCGCACTTCTTCCTAGATAGGGAAACTGAAGCAAGGACTGCAGGCTCCCAATCCCCTATATCAACCAGGAGAGTATCTTTCCCCTCCTGAGTCAGCAAGCGAACCAAAGAGTCCTAGCTCCCAGTCCTATACTTTGACACTACACAACTCAGCCTCCTCTTCATTATGACTTTGAAATTGACACCTTTTGCTGGGGGCCTCCGGTGCGTTACTAAACCTCCTCTCCAAGTCCTTGGAGATCTAGGCCTGGGTGTCCCAGTGGTGCTGTTTTCTTCTGTGTGGCCACCATGTGTTCCCAGGCCAGTGAAGTGAAGCTCCCCCACTGCAAAAAGGAAAATACGTGGGCAGGGGAGGGAACAAGAGTTCCCCTTGCCAGCCCTGCGAGCAGCTTCTTCTGCTTCTCCTTTCCCTTCAGCCGCGGTGACGTGAGTTCTTGGGGTTGCCGGCATCTAATTATAACTGCGGCACCGTGCGGTTAGCTCCCCCACCCACGCTCCACACACTGCCGGAGAGAGAAGCGAAAGAGAAGCCAGGCCTCCAGGCTGGGGAGGAGCAGGAGGAGGTGGCAGGGATGCCACCTGCACCAGGCTCAGAGCTTTCTAATTCTGTTCGACGCTCTGAGCCTGAGAGGAGGACTTTCCACTTGGGGTTAACCACAGTTTGCCTCCCTCAGCCCCGCCAGGACCACCACCTTCTTTGACTCTCACGCTCTGCTCAGCTGTTAGCTCCCTCCAGAACGCACCCTGTGCACACTGTGCCCCTTCCTTGTGCCGGTTTCAGGCCTGGCGGGACCAATGAGTTCAGTCAGCTGGGAAGAGCCAGGATGATGCAGCACACAGCACCTGCAACCGGGTCTGCTGTGGGGGTGATCTCTGGAGTGGCTGAAGGATGCAGGCTTGAAAGACCATTGGTCAGGGAGCGATACACAGGAGATTGGGGGTAGAACTGATCCCTCAGCAAGGGTGGCTCTGTGGGAAAATGTGCTGATGGAGTCGCTGTGCCCATGGGACTGATAAGGCAAAGAGAGTGAGAGTCCTTCAGCATGGGAGGTTTGCTTTATCTCCTGCCTCAGCACCCTACTTTCTCCATATAAACAGGGCATGAAGGGCTCTTGCCACAAAAGGAAAGTATGGTGGTGAGGACTTAGGTGAGCCAAGTTAAAATATCAAGAAGTCCTGTGGCACCTTATAGACTTACAGATATTTTGGAGCATAAGCTTTTGTAGGCAAAGACCCACTTCATCAGATGGCATCTGATGGAGCAGATCTTTGCCCACGAAAGCTTATGCTCCAAAATATCTGTTAGTCTATATAGTGCCACAGGACTTCTCATTGTTTTTGCGGATACAGATTAACACAGCTATCCTTCTGATACTTGCAAGCGACGTTCAAGTCCCAGGATTGCTGTGGGCCTTTTGTGTGGTCCTAGGTCCCCTCTCAGAGTGTTCTGCTCCCAGCCAGACACTGAAAGAACTACCGAGGTTTTTAAATGAGCACCGCAGAGACCTTGGAGATCTGGCCCTGGATGTTGCTGTGGGAGCTACCAAAAGCAGAGCCATTTTAAAACTCTGCCCTTTGGTTAGGTGCCTACATGGGAGCAGCATGGTAGGGGTGTAAAGCTCCTGAAAAGCTGAGCTTGAAGGCCCAGAAGCTCCAAGGTCAATGTCGGCATCCTGAAATCAAGGGGAGACAGGCGCCTTGATGCTTTTGCGGGCTTTACCACCCCACTGTGTAAAATGGGGGGAAGAATCAGTCCCTCTTGTGTCTTCTGCCAGAGGACTTCAAGGAAGGAACTGTCTGTCCTGTGTATCTCCAATGAATACAGAATCTGGGTCATGCTCTGTGCATAGAAAATCTCATCCTGGCTTCTGCAGCCGATCAGCTCCATATTCTTCAGACACAGAAGGGAGAGACAACCCGGCAATTACCATCCAGTCCATCGCACCCTACTGAAATGACAGAGCACCCACTAATGGGAGCACCTACAACATCCTCAGCAGCTCAAATCTGCTCCACCCCTCTGAACATCAGATAATGGGTCCACGAGGACAGAGCTAGTCAGGCAAAGGTGACGGCCATTTGTGGGGAGGCATTGCATAGCAGGTGGATGAAGGGAGGTAGTCCTGTATGGTCGGGCTTTATCTTCCTGCCCTGGGCCTTAGCGAGTCTAATGCCAGCCATGCTTGGCTGACCCCATGAAACCTGCCCCCAGCCCACCAGGGTGTCCCAGACCCAGGTTGAGAACCATTGCACTGGTGCATTTGCTGGAGGGGCGAGTTCTACAGGTGGATCACTTGGTACCTTAGAATCGTTTTCTCCCTTTTCTCACTTCTGTTATTGTGCTTCACATGAAGGAAATGAACCCCGAGGAGCCAGTCACTTCACTCCATAGTGGTTTCTATTACTCCTAGAATGATGCTGAAACTTCACACTGTGTAACGAAAGCTGCTAAGGGAAGAAATCTGGGTAAGGAAGGGAAATCCCCACCCATGCCCCACAGAGATGGGGGAGCCTCCTGTCCCCGCTGCTTCCCCCAGGGTAAATACAAAGTGCCACAGGTCACCAGGGCTCTAGTCCCATGGCAAGGTGGGTTGCACACACCCATCTCTGCTAGAGGAGGAGGGAAATAGAATGTCAACACAGAAGCCCCTGGAGGGACCATCTGCAGGCCTCAGACAAGCCAGAGGTTGTGATAACCCCAGAAGAGTGACCCAGGGCTGCCCCTTAGAAAGGATTGGGACAGAGATATTTTAGGGGCTCTTCTTTGCCTTCCCCTCTCCCCTGAAACAAACCCTGCACCAGGCTGAGGTCTACTGAGATTGTAAAATATCCACTTACGAGAGCCGGAGGAAGTAGTGTAGCTACTATAAGAACTAAGCCACCAAGGCTGAGAGGCAGATGATGATGTCCCCTTGCCAGAACAGCAGACTGGGAAACAAGTTCCCTGAGTGCTAGTCCCTGTCACTGATACATCATAGGAGCTTGGCAAGTCACTTGGATGCCCTTTGCTTTGGTCTCTCTGTCCCCAAAATGGGGGGAATGATGTCACACAGTGAAATGCTGTGTGAAGTTTGGTGGAATGTGCTACTTGTCACAAGTGCATGAAGAACACCAAGCTCTCCTATAGCCTTGCTCATCCATAAAGCTTGTGTCATTAGCTCTATCTTACAGAGAGGGGGAACTGAGGCACAGGGTTGGAAAGTGACTTGTCCATGCTCCTGCAGTAGCACAGCTAGAAACAGAAGCCAACTCTCTTAACTCCTGATCTCTTCTTGGCAGTCACTCAATAACGAGTAGAACATCTTCATGTCACCCAGAGTCCTGCACCTGGGACAGAAGAATCCCAAGCATTGTTATAGGCTGGGGACTGACTGGCTCAGCAGCAGTATGATGGAAAGGGACACAGGGGTTATGGTGGATGAAAGGCTGGATATGAATAAACAGTGTGCCTTTGTAGCCAAGAAGGCTAATGGCATACTAGGGTGTATTAGGAGGAGGATTTTGAGCAGATCTAGAGAAGTAGTTGTTCCCCTCTATTCAACACTGGTGAGGCCACATCTGGAATATTGTGCCCAGTTTTGGGCCCCCCAGTATAAAAAAGGATGTGGATTTGCTGGAGCAGGTTTAACAAAGGGCAACAAAAGTGATTAAGGGTCTGGAGCACAAGACCTATGAGGATAGGCTGAGGGATCTGGGCTTGTTTAGTTTACAGAAGAGAAGACTTAGGGGTGATTTAATAGCAGCCTTCAACTTCCTGAAGGGGAGCCCTAGAGAGAAGGATGAGAAACTGTTCTCAGTGGTGTTAGATGACGGAACAAAGAGTAATGACCTGAAGTTACAGAAGGGAAGGTGTAGGTTAGATATTAGGAAAAACTACTTCACCAGGAGGGTGCTAAAGCACTTGAATGTGTTGCCTAGAGAGGTTGTGGATTCTCCATCCCTCGAGGTTTTTCAGTCCCAGCTTGACAAGGTCCTGGCTGGGATGACTTAGCAGGGGCTGATCCTGCTTGAAGCAGGGGGCTGGACCAGATGACCTCCTGAGGTCCCTTCCAGCCCTATGATTCCATGATTCTATTCATACATCTGTTGATCAGCCCAATTCTGGAGCTGAAGATCTTATCACAGAAGGAGCAGGTGTTGGTAGCTGTTGGAGGGGCACAGGGCAGTTTTTGATGCCCTTTTCTTCTTCTCCTCCTTTCCTCATCTGCACTGAGGTAGGACCTCTCAAATTGCACGACCCCCCTCACAGATTACTGCTCTCCACTGGGGATGGTCTTGGGAAAAGTTCTCCCAAATGTTGACACTGATGCTACACTTTTTCATGTGTGCCTTCAGCACATCCTTATATTGCTTTCACTGGCCCCCAACACGCCTCTGTCCTTCCACCAATTCAGAAAACAGAATCTGTTTTGGAAGCCGCTGATCAGACATCCAAACCACATGACCAGTCCAACAAAGTTGATGAGTGATGATGGCTTCAGTGCTGGTCATGTTCAACTCTTTCAGGATGCTACTGTTCATGCACCTATCCTCCCAAGAGATATTTGGAATTCTTCTGAGGCAGCTTTGATGATACTGTTCAAGTGCCTTCCAATGATGCTTGTATGTTGTCCAGGTTTCACATGGATACAGTAGCATTGGAACAACCACTGCATGGTATACAAGGAGCTTTGTCTTGGTTCTTGAAGATGTCCTAGTTCTTGAAGACCCTTTGTCTCAGGTGGGTGAAAGCAGAGCTTTCGCAACTCAAATGATGCTGATTTTCTGCATCAATGTTGACTTTAGCAGAAAGATGGCTTCCAAGGCATAGGAAGTGTTCCACATTTTCCAGAAATTTTCCATTGACTTCAATAGAAGGTACATGAGATTGTCCCGTCAGTGAGGGTTGGTGGAGTACTTTGGCCTTTTTGATGTTCAGTGTGAGGCCAAGATTTTTGTATGCTTCAGTGAAGGCACTTAAGATGGCCTGGAGGGCTGCAGGAGAAAGAGCAGCAACCATGTTGTCATGCATGTACTGGAGTTCCATGATTGAGGTTGTGGAGGTCTTGCTTTTAGCCATCGATCTCCTGAGATTGAGAAGCTTCCCGTTCATTCTACAGACCATCTTCACGCCATCTGGAAGCTTGCCCTCAATGAGCTGAAGAGTCATGGCAATGAAGATGTAGAACAGTGCTGGCACAATGACTCAGACTTGTTTGACTCCAACTTTGACTACAATGGGGTCACTTTGGGATCAATTGTTGCTCGATACTGTGGCAGTCACGTTGTCATGAAGCAGCCTCAAAATATTAATGACATTTTTGGTGCAGCTGATCTTCGAGAGAATGGCCCACGGGGTGTCTCAATTGAGTCGAATGCTTTGGTCAGTTTGATTAAACCCGTGTAGAAGGTCTGGTTTTGCTCACAATATTTTCTTGCAGTTGCCATGTGGTAAAGATCATATCCACTGTTCCTTGGAAAGGTTGGAAGCCACACTGGGAATCAGAAAGAATTTCTCTGACAGTGGCAGGAATCAGTCTGCAAGGATTTGAGCAAAGATTTTCCCTACTGTTGCCAGGAAAGAGATGTGACGATAATTTCCACAGTCTCACTTGTCACCCTTCTTGAAGAAATTGATGATTAGCGTGTCTCTGAAATCTCGTGACATCGGCTCCCTCTCCCAGATCTTCAGAATCAGGAGGTGGAGCTGTTTGTGGAGCTCTGGTCTACCTTCTTTGAAGACTTCATCTGGGATTCCATCTAGTCCAGTAGCATTGCTGCACTTCATTGCTTTGGCCCACCCTCAGTATAGGAAGTATTGCAAGATTGTCCCTAGAGGGTTGCTGAGGGATTTGGTAAAAGGATTCTAGGACCACAGTGGAGGGGCAGTTCAAGAGCTCGTTATAGTGCTCCCTCCAGCAAGAAGCAACGGCTCCATTGTCTTTCAAGAGCTGGGTACCATCCTTTCATTTCAGGGGACTGGTTCCAAGGTTTCTCGGTCCATAAACAGCTTTATAAACAGTATAAACAACTCCCACTTTAGCATGGTAGCCATTAGCCCAAAATGCCACCATTCCTGTATCTACTGCTTCCTCCTTATCCACAAGGCTTGCTTCCCTGGCAAGGAAGCTGTTAGATTGGTTTGATAGCAATTGTTCTTGACAGATCCATGTTGACTGCTGCTTATGACCCTTTTGTCTTGTAGGTGCTTACAAATGGATTGTTTGATTATTTGCTCCTTTATCTTTCCAGGTACCAAAATTAACTGGCCTATAATTTTCCGGTTGTCCTTATTCCCTTTTTTATAGCTATATTTGCCCTGTTCTACAGTTTCATGACCACTTTCACCCAAGCTGCCTTCCACCTTCGAATTCAGAACCAGCTCCTTCTATTTGTGAGAATCAAATTCAGAACAACTTCTCTCCTCGTTGCTTCTGCTACTTTCTGCAATAAAGGCTACAATCCCAAATGAAGGTTCAGAAACTTATTTTCTAGAACTTTTTATCAGTGGTGCACACCAGGAGAACCTCAGGAGGACTTTAAGAGTTGAGTCTTTATTCCTTTACTGAAGGTTAATAATGCTGAAGAATGTAAACATTGAACGACACAGTCGATAAGCAGCACATTCAGGCTACGTCTACATGTGAAGCCTACTTCGAAGTAGCTTATTTCGATGTAGCGACATCGAAATAGGCTATTTCGATGAATAACGTCTACATGTCCTCCAGGGCTGGCAACGTCGATGTTCAACTTCCATGTTGCGCAGCACCACATCGAAATAGGCGCAGCGAGGGAACGTCTACACGCCAAAGTAGCACACATCGAAATAGGGATGCCAGGCACAGCTGCAGACAGGGTCACAGGGCGGACTAGCGCTTCCGGGGCAACAGCTAGCCGCTCCCTTAAAGGGCCCCTCCCAGACACACTCAGCCTGCACAGCACACGGTCTGAGAAGCCATAGGCACACAGATCCCGGGCGACGCAGGCATGGACCCCCAGCAGCAGCAGCAGCAGCAGCAGCAGCAGCAGAAGCCAGAGGTCCACCCAGCCCTCCCGGCAGGAGCAGGGCTCACCCTGATCCATGCCATGCGGGAGGCAGCTGAGCACCTCCTTGCCACACCGGAGGAGGAGCTGTCCCCAGGGGAGCAGGGCTCAACCCCCAACCCTTCAGCACCCCGACCCCCCTTCCCCCGCCTCACATGCCGCTGCCTGTGGAGCTACCCCACCAGCACCGACTGGTGGGAGCGGCTGGTGCTTGAGGAGTGGGACGACGACCACTGGCTCAGGAACTTCAGGATGAGCCAGCAGACATTTATGGAGCTGTGCCAGTGGCTCACCCCCGCACTCAGGCACCAGGACACTGCCATGCGGTGTGCCCTCCCAGTGGAGAAACGGGTCGGCATTGCTGTCTGGAAGCTGGCCACTCCGGACAGCTACCGATCCGTGGGACAGCAGTTTGGCGTCGGCAAGGCCACCGTCGGGGCTGTCCTTATGGAGGTAAGAGGACCCACGGGGGGGGAGGGCAGGGGGGCCCTGGCAGGGCAGGGCAGGAGAAGGGAGGTCAGGGCAGGGCAGGGCAGGGGAGGGGAGGGCAGGGCAGGGCTGGGCAGGGCTGGGCCACGCACACCCTGCTCACCCCTCATTGGTGCTCTCCCATGTGCTTTCCCTGCAGGTCGTGCGTGCCATCAACACCATGCTCCTGCACAGGCTCGTGAGGCTGGGGGACCCAGATGCCACCATCGTGGGCTTTGCCACACTGGGCTTCCCCAATTGCTTCGGGGCTCTGGATGGGACTCACATCCCCATCCGCGCCCTGCAACACAGTGGAGGACGGTACATCAACCGCAAGGGCTACCACTCAGTGGTCCTCCAGGCCTTGGTGGACAGCTGGGGCCGTTTCCAGGACGTTTATGTGGGCTGGCCTGGCAGCACCCACGACGCCCGGGTTTTCCGGAACTCGGGCCTGTGCCGCCGGCTGGAGGCGGGGACCTACCTCCCCCAGCGGGAGATCCCTGTGGGGGACACCACCATGCCCCTCTGCGTCATCGCAGATGCGGCGTACCCACTCCGGCCCTGGCTCATGCACCCGTACACGGGCCATCTCTCTGCCAGCCAGGAGCGCTTCAACCAGCGCCTGAACCACGCGCGCCAGGTGGTGGAGCGCTCATTTGGCCGCCTCAAAGGGCGCTGGAGATGTCTCCTGACCTGCCTGGATGCAGGCCCCAACAACATCCCCCAGATTGTGGGTACCTGCTGCGCCCTGCACAATTTGGTGGAGAGCAAGGGGGAGGCCTTTTTTCAGGGCTGGGCTTTGGAAGCCGGCAGGGGTGACGTGCAGCCACCCGCTGCCCCCAGTCGCCAGGTGGACCCCGAAGGGACCCGGGTCCAGGAGGCCCTGCGGGCTCACTTCGAGGAGGCCGCGGGGTGAACTCTGCCAGGCCCCCCACTACGCCCCTCCCTTCCTCCACAACACTCACTGCCCCTACGCCCACACCATGGAGCTCCCAACAGCACCCCCCCCCCCACTTCTCCTGTACAAATGACAGCACGCACTTGTGACTAAAATTAAACTGTTTTTTCTTTTGGAACTGTTTTTTTGTAACTATAATTAAAACAAGAACAAACTATATACAAGACGTCTTTAACAAAAGTAATCTGTACAAATAAAACAATAATAATAAAAAAGTTTGCATATAATAATATGGGTCTGTTGTTCAATAAAAAGAAAACCAGGGATGATAAAGAAGGGGAGAACTATTTACGTGGTGGGGACGGGGCAAAGGGGGGGCACAAATATAAATGAAACTGTCCATCATAGTCCTTTTGTGGAAATTAACTATATACAAGGGAGGGGGGCATGTCCCGGGCCCCACGCCCCTAAAGTCCGGCACTGGGGGTGGGCGGCCGGGAGCCCTGCCTCGGCCACAGCCCTGTCCGGGGCTGGCTGGGGGCCGGGCAGACCGGAAGATACATCCAGCGAGTCTCAGCTGGCCCCAGGTGTCCCTCGGCGGTCCGGCCCTCGATGGCAGGTGGCGGGGCGATGGCAGAAGGGACGGCGACGAGCGGAGCAGCAGGTGGTGCGGCGGGTGGAGCAGGCAGGGCGGGCGCTGCGGCGGCCGGCGCGGCAGGGGGGGCCAGGTAGTCCACGAGATGGTTGAATGTCTCCATGTAGGCCCCCCATGCCTCTTGGCACCAGGCCAGCGCCCACTCCTGCAGGTCCAGGCGGCGTTGGTCCACCCGCAGGCGCTGCTCCGCAACCTCCAGCTGCCGACAATGGATGGCCAGCAGCTGGGGGTCCGTCGCCGCCGTGTGGTGTTGCGGGGTCCGCCGTCTAGCCCACCATGGGGCCGGTCGGTCCTCCACCGAGGGGCTGGCCTGGAGCGATGGCCCCGGAGGGGATTCCGGGACCACCGAAACCTCGCCAGCGCTCTCTTCCGGTCCTTCCAATGGTGCAGCTGCGGAACACAGGAGGGGGGGAAGAAGAGTGGAGACAGGCGTTAGTGTGGGCCCCGAGCCGTGGCCCTTGTCCCCCCACCCCTGTGCTGCAGGTTCCCCATCCCCGTCCCCGGGAGATGCTGCTGTGATGGGGTTCACGGTCCCTCTGCACTGCACCCCGTCCCCTGGTGGGAGTGACTCTCACTTCACCCAGCAGGGTCTGACAGGAGAGGTTTCTTAGGCCACAGATGCCCAGTTTCTCCCAGGAGTGACAGTACAGCAGTCAGAGACAGTCCTTCCAACCCGTCCTGGGGAGAAGACCCCAAGAGGTGCCCCTCTGGGGTGTAGCTTTCCCCATCCTCAGGCTGGCTGCCTTCCAGCTCTCCCTTCCCCTAGCCTCTACCTGCGGCTCCCCCCCCCGATTCAAAGCCAGCTCGGCTCCTTCCCCCTCTTTGTTCAGAGCAGGGGTGTCACCTGCCAGTTGTAGCCCCAGGATCATCCTTTGCCCCTGGCAAATATTCAGCTTGCTGCTCATATCTAGCCTGAGTCTCGCATTTGCACTCTCCCCACTCCATCATATGCTGCTGCGGCTGCTGCTGCTGCGGGGTGTCCCACCCCCTCCTCCCGGGGGACCCTAGAGGTTCCGCTCCCCCCTGCCCCAGGGATGGGCCATGGCACTGTTGTGATGGGGGGGGGAAGGGGCTGATGCCCTCCTGTGAGGGACATTGCACTGCTGTCCTTGGGGCCATGGCCATCTGGGCATGTGGAGGGCCCTGGCCACATATCTATTACCCCCACTCCTCAACCCCGGGGGTGTACACCGGGGGGGTACATACCTGTAGGTCCACTACCACGGTCCAGGGACACCCGGGGGGCGGACACCCGGCTGCTGCTCCGGGAGGGGAGGACGATGTGCAGCCCCATCTCAGCGGAGGAGGAGTCCCCCTCCTCCTCCTCCTCCTCCTGCTGCTGCGATGCCCAGGGGGTGGGCTCCCGGGGGGGCCCCCGGGGTGTGGGGCTTACCTCCGGGGCAGACTCCAGCTCCGGGGCCTGCTGGGGCTCCTCAGCCGAGGTGTCAAGAGTGGCCAAAGGGTAGGAGGTGTGCCGGGGGCCCAGGATGTCCCTGAGCTCCCTGTAAAAGGGGCAAGTGACGGGGGTGGCCCCAGATCGGCTGGCCGCATCCCGCGCCCTGGCGTAACCCTGCCGCAGCTCTTTCACTTTACTCCGGACATGGTCCAGAGTGCGGGCAGGGTGACCCCAGGCAGCCAGGCCCTCGGCCAGCCGAGCGAATGCATCCGTGTTCCGCCTCTTGCTCCCCATTACCTGGAGCACCTCCTTCTCACTCCAGAGCCCCAGCAGGTCCCGAAGCTCGGCCTCCATCCAGGAGGGGCCCCGCTGCTGCTTGCTGCCCTGTCTGCCCTGGCTCCCCTTGGAGGGGTCCCCTGGGGGCACTGGGGGGGCTGCCGTGCGGCCATGAGGTTGGTTGGGGGTTGTTGGGGCTGCTCAAGAGCGTGCAGGCTGGCCGCGTGTCTGGATTGCCGCCTGCACGCTCTCTCAGCTTCCTGCACAGAAAGGGAGGGGGAGGGGACCTGTAAGGGGCCGCTCCACATGGCCACCATTGAGCTGAGGGGCTGGAGAGAGCGTCTCTCAACCCCCCAGCTGATGGCCGCCATGGAGGACCCCGCAATTTCGATGTTGCGGGACGCGCAACGACTACACGGTCCCTACTTCGACGTTGAACATCGAAGTAGGGCGCTATTCCCATCCCCTCATGGGGTTAGCGGCTTCGACGTCTCACCGCCTAACGTCGATGTTAACTTCGAAATAGTGCCCGACACGTGTAGCCGTGACGGGCGCTATTTCGAAGTTAGTGCCGCTACTTCGAAGTAGCGTGCATGTGTAGACACGGCTTCAATGTTTTGTTGCAGATTGGTGGCATGCAGATCCATCAATCTCTTGAGACAAGACTTAGCAGACACCCACTGACCTTATCCACCTCGCTTCCTTGAGGTAAGAGCTTCACAAGATGCCCATTGCCATGAACATTCTCAGCAAGACAGACAGGGGGACGACTGGTGTGAGGAAGACAAAAAGTATGATAAGAAATAGCCCCAGTGAGGCACAAGGCAGGGTACATCTTTGGGAAAGATCATCTCTGGCAGACAAAGGGGTCTGTTCAGCATATTAGTGCCTCACAACCTGGTAGCTGGGCGCAGGTGTGACTGACTCATGGCAAGGAAAACTCAGCAAACAAGAACCGGAATCAGCTGAGCTGGGGTGGCCAAGGCTTGGTGAAGGATGCCACATTCCAGAGCATTGGGTTTCTCCAGGAAGCAGCCATCTGGGTCACTGAGTTTGGGAGAAGGCCCTGGGGAAGTGGTCTGGGGAAGCTGAGAGAGCTAAGGGTGAGGCACAGAGATGGGGAGACCTGAGGAATAGAGAATAATAAGCGATGGGGGAAGCATCTTCCTGTCTTCTGATGGGAGGGGGTGGCAAAAATATCCTTCAGCTTGAGGATCCAGGCACCTCCCCCCTACTCTGAAGCCAGGGACCGTATGTCTCACCCACCTTAGTGGCGGCATCTTGAATTGCTTGATTGATGCAGTGTCTGAGGACACCCATGAGGGGCCCCTTTGAGGCTCTCTCTCTCTCTCACCTGGCTTCTGGGCTGAGCCAAACACCCTCACCTCTTTCCCACTTCACTGGGCTCCCTCTGGCCAGCAAGCTGGGAAAGCTAACACTGGAGCAGCCCAGGGTGCTTCACAGGGAGGTTGTTTCCACCAGCTTGGGAGGTAGCAGGCCCTGGCCACCATGTTTGGGAGCCATAGAATAAACAACTGGTTCCTTAGAGCCATGATATCCAGTACACTCCCTATAGCACAGTGTGGCGAAATGCAGCTCAGGAGAGCCACACACAGGGTACCCCTCTGGCCACTCCATGCAGGAGACCCACCATGTGGTGGGACAAGTGCATGGAGGTGGTTCCTCCGGCCCTGGAGGGCTGGCAGGGCACAACTTCAAGTGAGTAATCTCAGGGCTGGGGGTGCCTGGCTGGGGAGTGGGCTGTGGTGATTGGTTAAATTTCTCTTGGACACCACCACCCTAGAGGGTGTGGGTTGGGTTTTGTTCTTTACATGGCTATATCCGTATGCTGGGAAATCCCCAGGGTCCCACACACCACCCCAGAAGCAGGCGTTACAGCTGCCCCTTCCCAAGTGTCCCTAGCAGGACCTGGTATTGTTTGCTGTGTCTTTACAGAGACATTCCAGCCACTCACTCTGAACGGCGTCTGCCTAAAAGGTTGCCCAGCAGTGAATCCTGCTTTCTAATAAGGAAAGGCAAACGGCTGTGAAATGGATCACCCAGCAGGCAAGCAGGCTGGGGTCCCTGTGGGATATACACCAAGGCATTGCTCCACCAGAGCACAAGCCCTGCAGCTCAAACCCCTCACATGAAGGGGAAAGGCGATGCGGTGCCTGAAGGTTTATCCATACCCCCAAGAGATCATCCAGCAGTGTGAGGAGCAACAGCTCCCTGAGGCTTATCCCCAGCCACTTGCGGAGGGTGGAATGTCTTTGTCAGCACAAACAAGAGCAGTCACTGGTGTAAATCCACACCTGGACTCTTGGCATCAGCTCTGGATTGATGCTGGTGCCATTGGGAATGGAATGGGGCCCTGGGTGAATATTTATCCTTGGAGCATAAACCAAATGTCTCTAGACTACACTAGTTCCACACAAAGAAAAAAGCCCCTGGGAATACCCTGAATGCCTCAGTTGCTCTAGAGGTTTCTAGAGACCACCAAAGGCTCATCATTACCCCATCATAATACGTCAAGGCTCAGAGAGCTGTGGCCTGCTAAAGGCACAGCCAGTCAGCTTCAAAGGCAGGAATAGAACCCTGGAGTCCAGGTCTCAGCCAAGGCCTCCTCCTGAGTAACTAAACAATGCATCCTTGCTGACTGCCACAATAGGGTGCAGACAGAGTCTGCCCCTGAAGGAAGCAGGCCTTCTTGTAAGGGTTGCAAACCTTCAGCTGGGAATTGAAGATCTGTCTGGCTCCAAGTGAAGGCTTCATCTTCCACAGCACACATTACTGGAGTTAAGAGATTCCATTCCTTGCTGGAAAGAGAGAGAGAGAGAGTGTGTGTGTGTGCATGTGTGACTGCACAGGTGGACACACATACGCTTCTTGCCAACCCCTTCCAAGATTTCTACCAGCCTAGTTTGCAAGAAAGCATATGGGCCACCACCAAGTTCTGGCCTATGAAGGTCTCCAGCCCTGGGGATATGGAATCATTCTCAACCATTAGGTGGAAGAGCTCAAGTGTCAAGTGCTTCCCAGGGCTGAGTCCCTCAGAGTAGAATGTGACCTAAGATTGTAACTCCCACTGCTCCCACCTTCCACAAGAAAGGCTCCCAACCTATTGACCCCTGCCTCTGAGGCAGAGGAGAGCAGCTTCCTTCCAAGGAGGTAAACCAAGAGAGTCAGTGCTGAGCCAGGCCAGGTTTGGATCCCAGTTACAAGATGATGACACCACCAAAGTCCGTGCAATCGCTCCGAATCAACCCTGCACTGAGGTAGGAATCGGGCCTGATGTCCTGACACTTCTGCTGTTGCTGAGATGTGGGATGGTAGCACCATGGAAGTCAAGGCAGGAAATTCCATGGCTCACGCAGCAGGTGTCATAGACCCCCATGGTCAAGCCCTGGCTAGTGGAGAGCCCTGTGGTCAAGCCCTGGCTAGCCACCAATCCTACCCTGCAGTTAGCATTTCCAGCTGAGACCTTGAAACCCAAGGTCCCATCTGCTGTCCTGTCCATCAATGAGCCCATAGCTTTGTTTTATTTGAGTGGGAGGGGGAAGAGGCCTAGGACTCGGGATGCAATCCTACTCCAACCATCTGCTTCTGCAGTGATTGCCCTGATGCTGGCTTCTGCTCCTGAAATAGCACTGGAGGGATTCCAGGTGTTCCAGTGAATGAACGTCTCTTCCTGCGTTCAGTGGCACCAGGAAACTTTGATCTAAGGAGCCACGTAAACAGGTAGAGTTGAGCTTCACCAGCCAGGGACAAGCCAACAGGAGACTGACTTGATAGAAGGAAAAATGGGATTCACAGTAGCTGAGATTGGAAGGTTTCTGGGGCGGGGACCACCTTTGTGCTGTATGTTGCCACAATGTCTAGCTCAGTGGGGCCCTGGTCTGCTGGGGAAGTGCCAAGTCACTGATTCAGAGGGAACTGGCTTGCTTGGTAACCTGGTTGCAAGCAAACAAGTATTTCAATACCTCTCCATGCTGAGCCATCCCATCCATAGGACAGGTCGGGGTGGCCACCCCAGGCCGTGTGCTTTGGGGAACCCCATGGCAGCTGCCTCAGCCATCCTATGGATGGGTCCCAAGGTGGGCTGAGGGGCTGGGGGCCCAGCGCAGGGCAGCAGCAAGTGTCAGGCTGCCCCACCCTCACTGCAATGGCAGGATCTGCCAGCTTCTACTGCTCTGCCCTGCCCTGCCCTGCCCTGCCCTGACCTACCCTGCATCTTCTCCTAGCCTGCTGTGCAGGGCTTCACCACAGGGCAGAAGTGGGGCAGGGGTGGGGCTTGAGGAAAGGGTGAGGTGGGGCAGGGGTGGAACAGAGGCAGGGTGGAAGCAGGGCCTGCAATGGGGGTTGTCCTGGGACCTGCACCTGGGGCACTGACTCCACGTAAATGCTGACATCCAGGAGTAAGAAATGAAGACCACAGATTCCTAGAATCCCAGTGTGATGGAGTGGGGGATACCTGTGTGTGTGTGAGTGGCTCACAGAGGGTGTGGGTCTCCTGCTGAGGGTAACCTTGACGACCAGGTAACACCTTTGTACTGGAGACAAAGGAGGAGGTGGAGCCTGAGCGGTTTGAATTGGAACTGGGAGTTGGGAAGCAGTGAGTCTGGGCTGGGAGAGAGAGAGACCAAGAAGGGGGCAAGGCCCGGGCTCCAGTGACCCCTCAGCGCCTCCTCTACCCAACATGGATTTGACTGGTTGTCTCTGCCGGCTGCACTGACTCCTCTGTACAATGCTGTGTCCTGTCAGCTAATAAACCCACTGTTCTCCTGCCTAGTGAGAGTCACTCCTGCCTGCGGATGGGTGCAGAGCTTGGGGGACCCCAAGCCCCATCACACCCAGGGCTGGAAGGGACCTCAGGAGTCATCGAGTCCAGCCTCCTGTGCAAAGCAGGATCAACCCCAACTAAGTCATCCCAGCCAAAGCTTTGTGAAGCTGGGACCTAAAAACCTCTAGGGATGGAGATTCCACCAAACCGACAGGCGAGGGGTCTTGGTCCTGAGAAGCAGCAACTGTGAAAGTGATTTGAGGTTCCTGGACATGGTGGATAATCCTGTGAGCCTGAGTTCCCAGTATGACACTGTGCCCACATGAGGCAATGTGCTCCTGGGATCCAGGGGAATCTCCGGTGAGGACAGAGAAGTTATTTCACCTCTGGGTTGGGGGCTGGTGTAACAGCTGCTGGAACAGTGTATCCAGGGCCGGTGCCTGCAATTCCCTAAGGATGTTGATAAATCAGAGGGATCAGCAAAGAGCAATGAGAATGGTGAAAGGATGAGAAAACTTGCCTGGTAGTGCAACGCTCAAAGAGCTCTGTCCTCTTTGCTTAGTGATCTATTTTCAGCTGTGGCAGGGCCAGGGCACAGGGCACCTTCTGATCCTGGCACACCCCATCCATGGCCTCACAAAGTTGCAGGACTTCCTTGTCAGCCTCCTTCTGGCTACGGCCAAGGTGGCCATCTATAAGACCAGGGAGAGGACATTGGCTGAGTGGGGGGCCTGCGACTGTGGGGCCTACTTCCATCCCTTCACAAATCCAGGCAGAGTTCCTCTGGGCAGTGTCCGCTGGCTCCCTCGACACCTTTGAGGAGCAGTGGTTGCTGTCCAGGGCTCTCTGCTTGGTGTCCCCCTCCAGCTCCCTTATTTTCACCGTATGACCCTCACACCTGTTCCTGTTTTCTCTTTAGTTGTCCCCCATATTCACCTGGGGACCGTGTTATTTTAGTGCATCCCCTCCTCCTCAGGGGAATCTTTTAGTTGTGGGCAGGCTGCACCCACCCACTCCCTCTGCCTCCAATGCACCAGGGCAGAGGGCCCGTTCAGAGGGAGCCCAAACAAGCAGAAGGGCCTGCGGAGCATCGCCAGGGCACTCACAGGCAGCTGGGTGGGAGATGGCTCAGCCTAACTGGGGCCAGCTGACTCCATGACTGGTGTAATGAGAGGCCTTTAAAAACCCTTCGCAGTGGGAAGGGCAGGGAGAGAGTGTGAGTGGCGAGGGGAGGAGAGCAGAGTAGGGGAGGAGAGGAGAGGAGAGGAGAATATCAGGAACACCAGAAACAGCAGAGGGAGGATGAGAAACTTCAGCAGCGAGTGTGTGGACTTCCTAGCCCAGCTAACCCTGAGCTCAACCATAGGCTGGGAAGAACTGGTTACCCAGCTGGAGCAGATCAAGAGTGGGCATTTGCGACTGCTGCAGCCTGGAGGAAGTACTGGGGGAATCAGCTGGGGAAGTGGCCCAGGGAGAAGAGCTGCTGTGCCAAGGGCTAAGGGAGTCAGCTGTCCCCAGTAGCAGCCGCATGGCGTCCCTGAACTGGAACCTGGCACAAGTGGGCTGGGGCTGGGCTCCCCCAAACCAGCCCTCACCCCAGCATGGGCAACTACGCCCTTAGGTGGGACCAGTGGACTGAAGAGAGGCCAAAAGCCCAGGAACAAGACTGACTTTGTCACGCTGCTTAATAAGGAGAAAGCTAAGGGACAACTTGATCACAGTCCCTAAGCACCTACCCAGGGAGCAAAGATTTACCGAGAGGCTCATCAGGCTAGCCAGGAAAGGTCTAACATGATCCAGTGGCTGGAAGTCGAAGCCAGACACATTCAGAGTGAAAATCAGGCGTGTATTTTTCACAATGAAAGTAACAGCCCATTGGAACAATTTAGCAGAAGGCAGAGTAAATTCTTTATCACCGACAGACATTTCTGTAAAAGATCTGCTCCAGGAATGGTTTGGATACATTCCTCTGTCCTGTGTTATACCGTCAGTCAGACTAGAGCAGTGTGTCTCAGCCACGGATACGTGTAAGCTTGAGGGGGTACGACAAGGTCTTCCAGGGGGTACATCAACTCACCTAGCTATTTGCCTAGTTTTACAACAGGCTACATAAAAAACACTGGAAAAGTCAGGACAGACTAAACGTTCATTCAGACAGCAACTGGTTTCTACTGCTTCATGTGGCTTACATTGAAATGCAAGTACAATATTTCTATTCCAATTCGTTTATTTGATAATGAGATGGCAGAAAGTCAGCAAGTTTTCAGTAGGAGTCTTCAGTCATATTTTTGTAAGTAAGTAGTTTTGTGTGAGGTGTAACTTGGTGGTATGCAAAACAAATCGGACTCCTGAAAAGGGTACAGTCATCTGCAAAAGTTGAATGTTACTTGTTCCAAGACCTCAAATTGCCTTATTGTGGTTCTCAACCAGTGGTACAAGTCCCCTTATGGGTATGTGAGAGAAGTCTGGGGGTACTTTATTTTAAATTTTGAGAAACACTGGAGTAGGTCAGGAGGTTTCAGACTTTGAGTTGAGGTTGACCAGGGTACACCACTGGCAGGATGTAAGATGCTTTGTACACCCAGCTTGAAGCTTCGAGTGGACAGGAACGGCGAGCTGTGGCCATGAAGTCAGTGGGTTTCACTGATGCACATGTGACCTTAACAATAATGGCAATGCACTCCTAGCACTCAAAGGTGGGGCAGTCTTGCTGACTATTCCCATTTTGTAGGTGGGGAAACTGAGGCATAAAACATGGTTATAAGCTACCCAAGGTGAGACAGCACATGAGTGGCAGGGCAAGAGAGCACTACAGCTCCCCTGCCCCTTCTCTGAGCACTGCCTGCTTGGCTGATGCTCCAGAGCTGAAGAAAAGAGAACTCTGGGCTGGACATGGCTTTCCGTGTGTGACCCGTGTCCTTTCCAGCCTTCCTGGGGACACTCCATCATGCTGCAGCTCAGAGCTCAGCTCAGACATTCAGTTTCCTCCCCCTACGGGAAATGGGGAACCATCCCCAAATGCACCATCCAAATGGGAAGCTAGTAGGGTAATGCCAACTGGTTCATGAGGCTCAGCAAGGAAGAGACTCGCCCTGCCACTGACAGGAAACAATCACCATCCCTGTCTCAATGTGTAACCCACACGTCCCATGGAATGGCACTTGGACCACTTACACAGAGCAAGGAGCCTCTACAGCCTGAGCTGAGAGGCACTGGGCTTTCAGCTTAAACTGTAGGGGCTCCTACACCAAGCTCCAGAGGGCTCAGGTTCACTTCTGCCTGCCTGTGTTACAAAAGCACGTGCATGATTCTCTCCATCTGCAGATGGGCTTCTCCCGCAGCCTTTTGCTCTTTCCCTCCATCACAGAGAGATTCAGGGGCCACCCAGATGATTAACAGAGCCCGCAGCATGTGCTTCTACTGGTGGTGCACATCTGCACATGCCTTGGTGCGCATAACAAAATTTATTCCACACATGGGTTGGAAAAATGAGTGGGAGGACGGGTCACAGTCACCTCATTCCTGGAGTGTCTTTCGCTGCCTTGCTCCTCTACTGCACTGCTCCTTCTCTACCTCTGCCCCCGCCCCCTCCTTTTCTCTTCCACCACCCCCGACTCTGCCTGAGCATCTCGTCCCAGACCTTAGAGCAGAGGGTGCACAGCCGTGGAACATTTGCCTTTGGGCCTTCTGCCACAACCACCGTGCTTTAGCATTTTCCCACCCACAGTGCATTTGAGACTGTGAGCACATCCGCTGAAGCATCTTCAGAAGGCCTGATCGGGAAGGCAGCTATTCACATGGCCCCAAAGTGTGACACCCAGGCCAGGAGTCTCACCAGAGCTCTGCGCGGCTCGAGACACCTCCTTCTGCGTGGGAGTGCCAGATGAAAGGAGCGCGTGTCAGGGCTGGGCCCGGGGACTTGTTTTCTTTCCATTCAGAGGAGATTCCCCCCCACCTCCAACACACCAGGAAAGTACAAAGGGCTTCCTGTTCGTAGGCGGATTCTATACTGAGCCAGCAATGGCGTATGAGGGGAACTCCACCTGTAGGCAGGGGGAGGGGGCTTCCTCCAGACACTTTGTTTTTGTGTGTTTTGTGGAGAGACTTTTCTGAACCCAGGGCATTTGTAACCGAGGCCTCTCTTGCGGCCCGCTTCCAGGCAGGATGGCCTATTGCCGCAGTGCCATGGCCTCAGAACGTCAGAACAACTTAAGTCATGAGAGTGACTTAAAAATCCTGAGGGTTTTTTTTGTTTTGTTTGTTTGTTTGAAGAAGCACCATTAGGTTCATTTTATATTTGTCTTCTAGTTTCTCCGAAGCCATCGGGCATGGGGCTTGGCCCCTTCCTGGCACTGGCAGGGGTTAGTGTGGATCTGCCAGTGAATGGCCCCACCAGGAGGGAGCAGGGCCAGGCCCAGGTAAAGATGCAGCTGAATTGGATGGTGGCTTTAATGAAAGGAAGAGCCACATGAAAGGAGGTTGCAGGAGAGAGGGGTGGGACTTTAGGTTGGCTTTAGAGGGATCAACAGGGTCAAAGAGGTAGCCTGGATTCCTCTCCTGGGTCCAGAGCTCTGGCCAGGGAGCAGCCAGGATCTAGCACCCAGTCCTGATGCTAGGGAAAGTTTGGGACTTGCAGGAAGAGCCTCAGGAGGCATTCAGCTAAGGTGCAACCCAGGCCCACGTTAGCAAATCATTTGTTCTCATAGTGCAGGGTGTTCTTTTTTAAGAATTGGAGATATACATCTCCTAGAGCTGGAAGAGACCTCAGGCGGTCATCTAGTCCAGTCCCCTGCTCTCTGGGCAGGACCAAGCACCATCCCTGACATTTATTTGCCCCAATCCTAAATAGCCTCCTCAAGGGTTGAGGTCACAATCCTGGGTTTAGCAGGCCAATGCTCAAACCACTGAGTCATCCCTCTCCCTTCCTCCCCAAGAGCCCAAGGTCCCACTGAGATTGCTGGGGGGTTCCAGGGGATTTCCTGTCCCTGGAGTGAACCCAGCAAGGCTGTGGGGAGAAGACCTGAAGAAGGGCTCATGGTACAAGTCCAGGGAGGCAGCAGCAAGGAGGGAGGAGATTTCGGCTATTAGAGTCTCTGTGTGGTGGGAGGTCCCTGAGGTGGGATACTGAGAAGTGAAAACCTGGAGGGAAGGATGGAAGGACCCCAGTCAAGGCTGGCAACCTTTTGCCATTGGATGGTCCATTTTCCCAGTAGGGATGAGACTGAACTTGGCTCTTCCTAAAGGGTGGAGCTGTAAGAAGATGCAGACCACCACTAGACTACTGGGACCATCAGCAGGGGATGCTAGAGGCCATCGTTCCATGAGGCCACCCCTTCTATCCCATGAGAGCTAGGACCATAATTTACTTCAACAAAAGCTGATCTTCTGATCTAATTCCAGGACTCCAGAAGCTGGAGCTTTAAGGAAAACATCAAATATCATTATAATTGTGATGAAATCACAAGAGTCAGCAATGCTGATATCCCTTTCACTTTTGTCCTTAAACTTTTGGGGAGTGGTCCTGTGCATTGTTAAACAACTGTCAGATTCCACCCCGGAAGTGGCTGCATGTCAGTGACAGTCCTTTCTTTACTTGTTTTGGGTGGGATTGTAAGGCTTTAACTAAATCATGTAAAGCATTCTGAGATCCTTAAGTGGGGTTGCAATGTGTCACTGGTATTTGTTCTACATCCTTTCCTAGCAGTGCCTAGTATCAGGCTGAGTGGAAAAGCTCTGTCTTTGGAGAAGACTCTAACTCTTCTGTTTGCAAAGCATCTCCCAAAACCACTGATGTCTTTCCTCTTCGCATCTGGTCAGACAGCTCTTCCAGCAATATTCTAGAGAACAATGATGAACAGGGGGTTGGACTAGAAGATCTCCTGATCTTCCATGAACCTCTGAAAGGTGCCACTGACACATAATATCAATGCCCCGACCTCTTTATCAAACTGTCTATTCTCCAGTGTCTAGACTGGTCACTATAAATACACTTTTTAGAGGAGGCTTTTTCCTTATTTTGCCCAGCCCACCTCTACCACCTGTAGTATCCCCCTTTGTCGCCCTGCAGAATTCAGGCAGCAACCTCCCCAGCACTATGCTATGTGGTAGAGATGTGTCTGGGAAACTAGGCTTCAACCTAGGTTAGATCAGAACTTCAGTGATGTAAGAGTAGGAATACAGGACAAATTCTAAAGCTGGATGGGTGTTTTCTCCAGACTCCAGGAAGGGGGAAAGTTTAGGACTCTGGCTGATCTCTGATCAATAAAGCCACCAGGAAGGAAAACCAGGCACCTGCGAGGAAAGGGAGCTGCCCCTTTGCTCATTGCTGCTAGTGATAGCTGAACATTTTGTTGCAATTCTTCCACAACATTCTGAATTTCAATATAAGCAGGTGGGGCAATATTTTTGCAAAACTCTATTGCATTTTCTCCAATGCAAACACTTTGCACATCAATACTTTCACCAAGCAATATGTTTTTCAAAAACTGAAAAGCCCTTCCCTGGCTGCAGGAGAAATTTCCAACTGATGCTGAAAGTTTCCATTGAAATGTTGGTGGAGAGAAATATTGATCCAGTGAAGGTTTTCATTGGAATTTGGATCTGGCATAGACCTGCTTTAATAACCCCTTTGCTGAGGGGTGGACTGTGCAAAGCATCTCACTACAGTCCAGATGTGGCCATTAGCCCCCAGTGGAGCAATATGTGGGATTTAGCCTCTTTCTTTTTGGAGCTGAGTTTTGTAGACTCAGCCCCCGTGGAGGTCTGCTGTATTTGGAGGTCTTCACAGCTTGTTGGGAGTTTCTGAATAGCTCAATGTGTCTCCCTTAACGCTAGTGCCAGCTGGGCTCGGGGCAGGGGAACTCCCTTCCATTCTGACCTCTCCTGACTTGTATCAACTCATCATTAGTCGTATGAAGTTAGGGGAACCGGTCTTCCTTCCCCTACCCCGTTCTCAGGGGCTGGGCAGGAAACAATCAAGAGCTTTTGCAGCAGCACTACCAGGCAGAGAGGTGTTCTGACTTTCTCTCCATTCTACCAGCCCTCCTCCCAGCCCCCTGTCCAGGCTGTGCCATCACAAATGGTCTCTCCACTGGCCTCTGCCCATCTGCATGTGAGCAAAGGGGCTGGGTTGCCAGCGTTGGGGGGGTTAGCTCTGTACAACCTCCCAGGCTGCTCCCTCACTGCTTCTGGGAGGGTTCCGGCCCCACTGCCTCTCCGGTGAGGCATCCAGCAGGAGACGGCTAGTGCCCCCTCTGCTGTGGGAGACTCCTCCAGCTATGTAGTCAGTCCTTGGCCATGCACACTGTGGGTGGTGGGGCAAATTCACTCACCGAGAATCCAGCCTCAGCTCTTAGGCCCATCCTTGGACTCACGGACTCCCCTTTGGGGCACCAATGGCAGTCCCGGTCCCCACTCTGGTCTGTCCCCTGCAAGCCCAACAGCCATTCTCTGGAAGCTGCTTATCCAGGAGGGATCCAACACAGAGCAACAGGCAGCTGGGCAGTGCGCAAGCCAGGGCATCTCGCAGCATCCTGCTTCCCCCTCGGACAGCAGAGCTGGAGCCATTTGCAGTGAGAGCCCCCTGGGCACTGCCACCCTCAGACCCCCACGGCACCAGCTACAGGCTGGGGTGAGGCCTAGGATGGGCTTTGGTGATGTCTTGGAGCTGGGGTGCCAGGACCCAAGTTAAGTTAATGGCAGTGCAGTGTGTTCAGTGTGGCCTAGTGGCTGGGGCAGCGGACAGGGATGCCGGAGGCCTCTCAGATCTGCCCCTGGCCTGCCGGGTGGCTTGGTTAAGTGGTGCTCCTGCTCTGTGCCCCAGTTATAGGCTTGGGTGATGCTGCTCAGCTGCTTTGTGGAGCAGGTTGGGACAATCACCTGGGGTGTGAGGCCCTTCTGCCTGACCCCCGTGGGCAGATGAGGTAATAATCCTTCCTTCCCTCACCCTCTTTGGCTGGCCTGCGCATACTGGAGGCCTTCAGGGCCAGGCCTGTCTCACACTGGCTCTGTGCAGTGTCTGGCACGTTGGGGCCCTGACTGCAACAAGCATCTCCAGGCGCTGCTGCTCTGTGACCATCCCAGCTGGCATTAACTGAACCCCCAGCTTGTCAGCCCGAGGAGAGACACCAAGCCGTAGGGTAACCGTCCATCCCGTTTTTACCGGGACAGCCCCTTTTTTAAGAAAATGGGCACACTGTCCCGTACTCTGCCAGGCTCCTGTTCCCTGGCACCCAGTGTCTTGGGGTGATGGCCTCCACTGTCAGGCAGCCCCACTCCAGGGCAGCTGCCCAGTTCCCCAGCACCCAGAGCTGCAATGTGGCAGCTCCCACTGCCAGGGAGCTTCTCCGTGGGGCAGCTGCCCCCTTTCATCACCCGGCAGCAGCAGCTCCCGAGGTCCACCATGGAGCATCTGCAGAATTTCCTGGTGCCCCACACCTAGGGGAACCCCAGCCGTGGGGTGCCTGCGGCATTCTCTGTGACCTCCCCTGCAAAGAGGTTGCAAAGCCCCTATTTTCAGCCCCACTCCCCACCCCCTCATTCCCAAGGCCTGTGTCCTGAATTTGCCATAGGGCAAGGTGGCAAGACTCCAATGACCCACAGAGATGGGTGCCTGTCTGAGCCCCTACAAGGCAAGTCAGGTCTGTGGGTAAACAGCCTTCATTCTCCAGTGCTGGCAAGACTCCTGCTTGCCCAGGCATCCCAGCCACATCCCAGCTCCAGCTCACTCCAGCTCCATCCTCTTCCCCCTCCTGTGGGGGACTCCCATGAGCGAGCTGTGGGCCATGGGGGTGGGACGGCGGGGCATGGGGAAAGCGTTTGCCATGTGCGGCAGTCACTCAAAGTTGCACTAGGCACATTGTTGCTTCAGGTGAGGGGAAAGCTGCCACCCTGAGACTCCAGACTCGATGAGGAGGGGCCTTGCCCTGACTGTGGCCCTCCCATGGTGGGGAAGGCTGCAGAGTGACAGGAAGAGGGCAGGGGAACATGGCTGGCCCGCAATGTGTGTCTTGGAGCAAATCTCCCCTTGGCCACAAATGAACTGAAATTGCTCGTTTTGTCCAAGGCCTGGCCAATGTTTGTCCTTGGCATGGCAGCACAGTGACACTGTCTGCCCTGGCCACAGAAGGGATTAGCCAGCGCCGCTGTGGGTGCTCACCCACCCTGAGAGGAAGCACGAGGGGACAGAAGGGGGCTGTGGGTGGGAAGTGAGAGGCATCCACAGAGCTGTGGGACAGGACTGGAATAGCTGGAGGGCTCTGGGTCAGTAGCGAGGGGCACTGGTAGAGCTGGGGGGTAAGACTAGCAAGGGAGGGCTGCAGGTCAGGAGTGAGGGGCATCTGCAGCATTGCGGGGGGCAGGACTGAAGGAGCAAAAGGGCTGTAGGGGGATTGGCAGAGCTGTGGGGCAGTCCAGGAGGAGACTCGAGGGATTTCCTAAGCTGTGCCAGCAATGCCATCACAGGCGCTAAGGGTGGAGTAGCAGCAGGTGCTGTGAGGAGCACTGGCAGATCTGTGGGTGTGGGGCACTTGCAGATTCTGTGTCCCCAGCTCTGATACTATTAACCCCTTGCCTTCCAGAGCATGAACGATGGGGTCAGCAAAGTGCTGAGAACAACGTCCCTTCTGCATCCCAGCAGCATCCGGAGCTCCTCAGCCTGGGCTCCAACGAGCCCATCCCAGACAATGGAGAAGTGGAGCTCCCTTCCTGATCCAGCCAATGGCTACAGCCAATCCCTAGCCTGGGGAGAACCAGAAACAGGCACCCCCTGCAAGGGAAGTGTGCCTGGGCCCGATGCTAAGTAAAGCCACCTGGAGTGAGTGTGACACAGCAGCCCCCGGAAATCTGGGGCAAGGGACAGGGTGATCCAGCCTCATTGTGCCATCATCTGGTGCTGCTTCACTTCCTCCAGCCTCTGCTTTGTTAGGCCTTTGTGCTCTTTCTCCACCTTGTGGCATAGCGCTTCCTGCTGGCCATGGAGCTCCCATCCCAGGGGCTGAGTCCACCTTGCCCTGTAGGCGAATTACACTTCCACTCTTTGTGAGTAGGCAGAACTAGGCCATGTCTACACTAGCCCCAAACTTCGAAATGGCCACGCAAATGGCCATTTCAAAGTTTACTAATGAAGCACTGAAATGCATATTCAGCGCTTCATTAGCATGCGGGCGGCCGCGGCGCTTTGAAATTGACGCGCCTCGTCGCCGCGCGGCTCGTCCCGACGGGGCTCCTTTTCAAAAGGACCCCGCCTTCTTCGAAGTCCCCTTATTCCCATCTGCTCATGGGAATAAGGGGACTTCGATGTAGGCGGGGTCCTTTCGAAAAGGAGCCCCGTCGGGACGAGCCGCACGGCGGTGAGCCGCATCAATTTCAAAGTGCCGCGGCCACCCGCATGCTAATGAAGCAGTGAATATGTATTTCAGTGCTTCATTAGTAAACTTCGAAATGGCCATTTGCGTGGCCATTTCGAAGTTTGGGGCTAGTGTAGACGTAGCCCTAGAGAAGTTATTATTCCCCTCTGCGTGGCGCTGGTGAGGCCACTTCTGCAGGATTCCATCCAGTTCTGGGCCCCCCAGTATAGAAAGGATGTGGACGCATTGAAGCGCGTCCAGTGAAGAGCAGTGAAAATAATTAAGGGGCTGGAGTTCATGAGGAGAGGCCTAGAGATTTGGACTTATTGAGTTTGCACAAGGGAAGAGTGAGGGGCGATTTGATTGCAGCCTTCCACTTCCTGAAAGAGGGCTCCAAACAGGATGGAGAGAGGCTGTTCTCAGTGGAGACAGGTGGCAGAACAAGGAGCAATGCTCTGAAGTGACAGAGGGAGAGGTGTAGGTTGGATATTAGGAAAAACTATTTCACCAGGAGGGTGGTGAAGCACTGGAATGCGTTACCTAGAGAGGTGGTGGAATCTCCATCCCTAGAGGTTTTTAAGTCCCAGCTTGACAAAGCCCTGACTGGGATGATTTATTTGGAGTTGATCCTGCTTTACTCAGGGAGCTGAAGTAGATGACTTCCTGAGGTCCCTTCCAGCCCTAGGATTCTATGATTCTATGACCTCCCAGGAGATCCCTGACCCACACGCCCTGAAGAGAGAGGTTCTGAGCACCATGGACGAGACCTCAGGAGGTCAATGAGTCCAGCCCCCTGCCCAAAGCAGGATATGATTCCTGCTCTCTGCCAAGGGGGCTGTAACTTTCTTCCAGCTTGACCATTTGCACTGACTTTATCAGGCATCAAAGCAGGCCTGCTGGCCATGCTGGGAACCCAGGAACACAGTGAAGGACTTTGGTCTATCAATGTGGTTACAGGTAGCCTCCTGGGAGATATTTACGCTCATCATCCATTTGATAGAACTATAATAGCACTGAGCTGCGGCAGAGCTTTCCGAGAGTTGTCAGAGCTTGTCGCTAATAATAAACGACACCCAGAGGATGGCTTCAAACAGCCACCGACTTAAATTAATGATCCTGGATGGAGAATGCTTAGCAGCACTTCTTCCCTTTACTGCATGGCTGCTCCTGTTAGGGAACCCACTGGCTGTACCCCGCACACACCCCAGATGAGCCAAAAGTGAGCAGCCCACATGGGATTCACTCTCTTCTCTTTTCTGCCTGCCCCAGGAGCCCACAGCATGCTGGCCATCAGAGTCATCCATCAGCACCATGCCAGAACAGGGGCCCAAAAGTCAATAAGGGTGGCAGAGTATTTGCCTTGCACTGGAGCATCAGACAACCCCCAAATGAGACCAAGGTTCCATTGGGCCGAGACCAAGGCTTTGTTGGGCCTATCCCAAGGAAAGTACAGTCTAGACAGAATGGAGGGGGAACTGAGGCACGGAGGTGAGAAATGAAGTTGTTATAGGTCACCAGCAGTTAGTGGCAAAGCTCAGATTAGACCCAAGGAGACCTGATTCCCAGAGTAATGCCCTAACCTCCTCTATACTGCCTGACTCTCAAAGTCTAAGGCAGTGATGGGTGAGCCAGGCTAGAGAGCTGATCTCCTTCATCTTGGTGGGTGGCAAGATGCTCTCACAGCATGGGGTAGTTTTGCTAACTGCGCTTGTATGCCAAGGATTGGCGGATGTGCCAACTGAACCATAGCAGCGCTGTGATTGGGTGCAGAGGGCGCACATGGCTCAAGGCTCTGTCCATTCAGCTCACTTCCTGGGCCCTTATTGTACATGTGGGTCACTCTGATAACAGCGGTAGGAAAAAAAACGACCCAGATGGAAACCAGTGGAATGTGGCAACCTTGAGCATGGACAGTAGGAAGCCAAATGTCTTACAAGGCACAACTAGAACCCCAATGGGCTGCATGCAACACCCCCCCATCCCCGACTCTAAGCTACATAGGCAGCTGATCCTCCAATTGGGCACCTGTGTCCTACATTTAGTCCCTCCTGGGCTCCACAAATGCTCTGCTTGGCTGATGCCCAGCTCTGTAGGCACCTAAACTCACTCACCACCCAAGGAGTGTCCAGGATGTTTCACCTCTCGGGCACAAAGCCCCATCACTGAGTGAGGAGAGTTGCTGTGGGTGTCTCTCTATGGCTTGCCTGATGAATATGTTGCCCTGTCATTGAGGTGTGCACGGAGAGCAAAGTGGGGAGGTCTATAGCCCAGTGGGTTGGGCGCTCAACTGGGAGGGAGAAGTTCCCTCTTTAGATTCCTTCCGGGGGGGCATGAACTGGGAGGGTCTCACAGCCCAGGTGTGTGGTGGGGGTGTGATAAGGACAGGACCATTATCCCCATTTCACAGCTTGAAAATTGAGGCATAGAAGACCCATTCTACAAAGGTTCTTAGATACCTAAAACTTATATGTACATTTAGGTACCTAAATCCCTGTTTTAGCTTCCACCAAACTTCTGCCAAACCCTATTCCTACCTGAGTCCAAAAACCTGTCGCCTGCCTGGATCAACAAACTACAGGTAGATAGGTGGGCAAATGAACGTCTGTCCCAGGGGCGGCCACCCAGTTAGAGACAAAGAGCCAAAAATAGCCAAGTATAGAGTGCAACAGGCCGCTTATTATATATTTGTTTTATATATCTATTTATCTATCTATGTATAGCCCCCAGAGCCAGGCACCCGCAGTCCCCCACTCTAACCCAATGGCTGGGTGTAACCGGAGCTGCTGTCAACATGCCTTTCTTCCACCAGGCCCTGGGATGCCTGCACAGAGCAGCAGTGAGCAGTCCGGGTGCACGGCTCCAAACAGGAGCTGCATTTCATTGAGCAAAGAGCCACTCCCATCTACCCTATGTGCAGGGCTCAACCCAGTAAGTGCACACCGAGGCCACCTATCCAAGAAGGCCCCTTTCTAAACCAGCCAGAGGTGGTACCCACTGCTGTTAGCCCAGTGACTGGTGCACTCAGCGAGGACATGGGAGATTTAGGTTCAGTTCCCCCCTCTCTGCTGCACAGCAAGAAAGAAAGTCATGCAGAAAAGGACCTGGGGATTACAGTGGACAAGCTGGTTATGAGCCAACAGTGTGCCCGTGTAGCCACGAAGGCTAACGGCATATTGGGGTGCAACATAAGAACAGCCATACTGGGTCAGACCAAATGTTCTTCCAGCCCAGTAACCTATCTGCTGACAGTGGCCAGTGCCAGGTGCCCCAGAGGGGGCAGACCAAAGACAATGATCAAGCGATTAGTCTCCTGCCATCCATCTCCAGCCTCTGACAATCAGAGGCCAGGGACACCGTTCCCACCCCTGGCTAATAGACTTTTATGGACCGAACCTCCATGAATTTATCTAGCTCTTTCTTAAATTATGTTATTGTCCTAGCCTTCACAGTCTCCTCTGGCAAGGAGTTCCACAGGTTAACCATGCACTGAGTGAAGAAGAACTTGCTTTTATTAGTTTTAAACCTGCTACCCATTAATTTCATTTGGTGTCCTCTAGTTCTTGTATTATGAGCACAAGTAAATAACTTCTCCTTATTCACCCTCTCCACACCTGTCATAATTTTATATACTTCTATCATGTCCCTCCTCAGTCTTCTCTTTTCTAAACTGAAAAGTCCCAATCTTTTTAGTCTCTCCTCACATGGGTCCTGTTCCTAGCCCCTAATCATTTTACTTGTCGTTTTCTGAACCTTTTCCAGTGCCAGGATATCTTTTTTTAGGTGAGGAGACCACTTCTGTACACACTATTCAAGATGTGGGCATACCATAGATTTATATAGGGGCAGTATGATATTCCTTGTCTTATTTTCTATCCCCTTTTTAATAATACCTAACATCCTATTTGCTTTTTTGACTGCCTCTGCACACTGTGTGGATGTTTTCAAGGAACTATCCACGATAATTCGAAGATCTCCTTCCTGATTAGTTATAGCTAAATTAGCCCCCGTCATATTGTAAGTATAGTTGGGGTTATTTTTTCCAATGTGCATTACCTTACAGTAATCAGTAGGAGAGAGCTAGGGAAGTGATTATTTCCCTTTATTCAGCACTGGTGAGGCCACATCTGGAGTACATGTCTAATTCTGGGTCCCCTGTTACAGCAATGACAAAGACACATTGGAGAAAGTCTAGCAGAGGGCATCAAAAATTATTAGGAGGGGCTGAGGCACAGGAGAGGCTCAAGGATTTGGGCTTATTTAGTCTGCAGAAGGAGGCTGGATTTGATAACAGCTTCAACCACCTGAGGATGGAGCCAGGTTATTCTCAGTGGCGGCAGATGACAGAATGAGGAGCAAAGGTCTCAAGTTGGAGTGGAGCAGCTCTAGGTTGGATATTAGTAATAACTGTGTCCCCAGGAGGGTGGTGAAGCACTGGACTTGGTTGCCCAGGGAGGTGGTGGAATCTCCATCCTTACAGGTTTTTAAGGCCTGGCTTGACGAAGCCCTGCCTGGGATGATTTAGTTGGGTTGGTCCTGCTTTGGGCAGGGGGTTGGACTAGACAGCCTCCAGAGGTCCCTTCCAGCCCTCATCTTCTATAATTTTATGGTCTCTCAGAAAGGTGCTGTACTCTGGATATTCTCATGAGGAGTCATTTTCATGCTCTCTCTCTGCCCCAGTGACTACATACATATCTGATCCACAGTTGAACAGTCCCTGGCCAGAGAGACATGATTAAAATGACTCCACGCTCCAGTGGTTTGAGCCCCTACATGGGAGACCCAGGGGCCTGCCTCATGCTCCACCAACTCTTTATTGAGTTACCCACAGCAGAACTACTTCTGAGGAGGAGGCTGGGGACCTGGCACTGGAGCTGAGAGTAGATGTAGACAGAGTAAGGAATAAATTGTTTCGCGCGATAAGCAAACTCTGGCTGTCTCTGGTCCCTTTGCAGGTGACAGGGAGAGCCCAACGTCAATTGTAATGACGCTTCTGGGTTTTTGTCCTGATGCCTCCTTTACTAATCACAGTTCAACATAAGGCATCTCTGCACTTCCTTAGCACCTGCCAGGCCTGGAAGAGCAAAGTTATTTCACCCATTTCTGTTTTTTACCATCATACCAGTGAGAAGCCCTGTATCAGGTGATCCCACAGCTCAGCCCTTGGCATGCTGACTGAAGAGGTAATAGACCCATATCCAAATCAGATGGGGGGTGGGGGCATTTGAACCTGGGCCGTCCACATCCAAGGCAAGTGAGCAAATCACTGGATAAAAAGTTACCCCTGGGAACTGGCTGTTTCTCCTGCACTCTCTTTCCTTGATCCAACAATGTACCCTGTTGGTAGTGGTCCATGTCCTGCCTTTACTCCTGAACCCTCTGCCCTCTCCCCAAGGAGCCCGGTGGCTTTGCTTTCATGCCCTTCAGTGGAAGGCCAAGGAGAGAACATGGCTGCTGGGAGCAGTGTCAGACGTCAGAATACCAGGGCAGGATCTCTTTAAAAACCATGAAAAAGCTGTAGGTTTTTCCATCTCTTTTTGTTGTCACCCTTAAATAATAATTGAACCACCATTTCCAGTGCAGACCACTTGCTTTAAATTTCCTGGCGACTGTGATGTAACAGCTGTGTGTGATGCAACCCCATGTGGAATGCATCAAGCGGGAAACCAAAAACAAAGATGGCTTTCTGGCCAAACACTTGGCATGTCTCCCTGCCCAAGCCTGCCCTGGTCCTCCCTGTACAGCTCCCAACCCACAACAGTGTGTTCCAGGGCTCATTCCTCCACTCTGCTTCTGCTGGGCAGCTTGTGTGAGTGGAAATCACAACCCATCACTAAACAGACCCATCTATATGAACACCTGGTTCTAGAAAACATGACCTATTGGGCATATGGAAACAACTTGGTTTGTTTAGTCTGGAAAGAGAAGATGGGGGACATGATCACAGCTTTCAAATACATAAAAGGTCATTACAACAAGAGGGAGAAGAATTGTTTGTCTTAACTTCTGAAGATAGAACAAGAAGCAATGGCCTTACACTGCAGCAGGGGAGGTTTGGGTTGAACATTAGGAAAAACTTGCTGTCAGGGTGGTTAAGCACTGGAACAAATCACCTGGGGAGATTGTGGAATATCCATCATTAGAGATTTTTAAGAGCAGGTTAGATAGGCACCTGCCAGGATGCCAAGAACGGTTAGTCCTGCCATGAGTGCAGGGGCTGAACTTGGTGACCTCCCAAGGCCCCCTCCCAGTCCTATGAGTCTGTGAATGAATCTGTGCATGTCTTTCTTTTGATCAGGCACAGAGGGAGTCAGGGACAGGAGCCACAGCTCCGCCAAACAATACTAATACATCTCTCCACCATTCTCTGGAGCAGCACCGGATCCAGTGGCTGTGGCTGAACTGCATGCAGATAGTTCCCAGCTGCTCTTGCCTGCTGGGGGAGAGCGGGGGGAGCAGAGTTAAGACAGTGGGGGTGCGTACTTTCACTCTACTTTTCCTGGTTTGCAGAAGTTGGCTTTTGTTGAACTCAGTATTCTGCAAGGGCACAAGATAGCCCCAGGCCACCTTACCTCTGCTTTGGCCAAGGTTCTCTGCAGGGCATTATCCCAGTGCTGAGGAGAGAGCGGTGTTACTGTGCAATAGCATCCCTTTGTCATTGCTGTCTAACACCCTGATTTATTCTCTTGCATTGCCCGTGACAGACGCTTCAGTGAACCAAGCCTTTGATTCCATTGGTTTCTCTTGGAGGGAAGCCCCAAGATGTGAGGCTCTGATACTTGCATTTCCCTGGGGGCTGCAAATTCCATTGAAATCCAGGGGGTTGGGAATACCTGTCTCTCGGAGGATCTTTATCAAATTCCAGCCTTGCTAACCAGGTGGGACCTGCTATCACTTCTCGGACCTGTGGGGAGTGGAGAGAGGTTATTTCAATTCAAGCACTAACACATTTTCCTGGAAAGATAAAAAAGAAAAAGGAAAAGGAAAAAAATACAGTGAGGCAGCTTGAGCCAGAGGAAACAGGACTGTGTTCTGCACCTGAGTGGGCGAAGCCAGGCTGGACCCACCCCTTGTGCCAGAAGGTGAGAGGTAGGATGGGAAGTATAAAAGGTGAGGCCTCCAGCTCAGCTGGAGAGAAGCCAGAGAGGAAGACAGACAGCTCTGGCCTGCTGCAGCCCTCAAGCCCTGTGACTGAACCAGGGCGCACCCTGCCCCTCAGTCTGGAGAGGAGCTGCTTGGATTGCCAGCAGCAAAATACCCCAAGGAGATGGAGGACACCTGAAAGTTGGATCGCCTCTCTGGAGAGGGGTAAGACGTAGCCGAGGGCAACCTGACTTTATCCCGGTTTTGCAGACACTGCTCAGTTCAGTGTGTTGCAGTGTACTGTACTCAGAGAGGTCAGGCAAAAGGCTGATCCTAGATCAGCTCTACAAGAGCAGCCAGAGCCCTACTGACCAGACGCTCTCAACCAAGGGTATCTGTGCCCACGGCCATACCCAGAGGTCTTCCAGGGGAACACCAACTCATCTAGGTATTTGCCTAGTTTTACAATAGGCCGCATACATCGCACTAGTGATGTCAGTACACACTGCAATTGCATACAGACCGTGGCCTGTTTATACTGTTCTACACACTGCTCCAACTGTGGGAGAGCTGGTTTTAATGGAGTTGCCAGACCCAGAGCTGGACTTGCTGGGGTGCAGGTGGAAAGGTTGAGAACCACATCTGTAGATTTCATAGCTCACCCTGCTGGAGGGTTGGAGTCCCTGGGCTCTTTGCAGCCCACCCTGCTTGAGGGCCAGAGCTCCCTAGACTGCAGCCCTCAATTTGCTAATTCCCCAGTGCGACTGGACTGACACCATAATGCCCAGGCAGAGTGGTCTCCCTCCGTGCGGGGGCCAACATACTGCACAACTCTGTGCAAGTGCTGGATGAATCCCGCCTCAACCAGAAATCAAGCTGACAGTCACGGTGAGTTTTCTCTCATCCCCCATCTCTTTCCCTAGCCCTGTATTTCCCAGCTTTCATTGTGACCTCAGCATGCAGCAGGTCTGGCAGGTGTTAGGTTCATATGCATATCATGGCACATGCTTCTGAGCAGAAGAGGGGAAGACAGTGCCAGAGGACTTCCCCTTGTCCCTGCTCACAGGCCCATCCTCTCCCTGTAGGAACAAGAAAAGTTCTCTCTCTCTGGGCCCTTCAGCGCTGCCCCCTGCCCCTGCCCTCCACATACACAGCACATTGCACCCCAGTGCACACTGCTGGGTCTCCTCACACACAAACACACACACATACACCCTCCAGCAGCCTTCTCTTTGCCATGGCTTTGGGACAGCCAGGAGGAAATCAGAACACCTGGGCCTGATGCCTTTTTCCCCACTCACAGGCCTGCGTGAACAAGAGAGAAGGGAAGAGAAAACAGGAGGTTGCACCAGGAAAGAAAAAGTCAGCTCTGAGGTATGTCAGCAGCCTGGGCTTGGAATGTCTGACTCACAGACTGTTATTAAATGCAAATATGAGCTCTCTGACGTACTCCTTAAAGCTGTCGGGTTGGGAGAGAAAAACCCTGGATAACCCGCCCACAATCCCTACCCCATCGCCAAACTGCCTGCCACAGCTCTCTGGCCAACGCCACGCACAAAGGAAAGCCCATGTGCCATCTCATCCCTCTCCCCCACACCCCATCCTGTGCCATGCCAGTTATTTCCTGTGCAGTCTGACTGGGCAAATAGCTGTGACTCCCAAGTGGCTCGGGATGACTGATGACACAAGTCACTTAGGCCCCTACCTTTTATAGATCTCAGTGGAAGTTAGGAACCTAGATACGTGTGAGGGTTTGCACCTTAATCCCTTCCGGCTTCCATTCCTCTGTCTGTAGAACAGGAACAACAGTACTCCATTTCTCCACCCTCAAGCTATTCCAATTTTAACCTCCTCAGGACAGAGACTGTCTCTTACTAGCTATTTGTACCGCACCTAGCACAATGGGGCCCTAATCTTTGCTAAGACCCCTACTTATTTCTGTAATCAAAATAATTATTTCCCACCAGGGTTCAGTCTAATTTTTCCATCCATGGCTGGAATACATTTAATGATGTGCACCATGGCATGAGAAGATGGGCACCACCAATAGAAACATGGACTGCTAACTGTGTGCAATCTGCTAATCAGCTGGCTGTCACCTGGAGCTTTCTTGGGCAGTGGCCCAAGTGCTCACCCTACAGGAAACCCTTTTTCCCACCCATTTTGGAATACAGTAAATGACACTTGTGCAAGGGGAACAGGATTCAGAAAACCCTGAATTTCTTACACATATTTTGGTTAGATATACCCTGGCCACCACTAAAATACCAACATGTCTCTGGTCACCATGCAGTGGCAGTCCTGGTACCTCAATTATTCTGCATACAGGGAGGACAGGTTATCTTGGACAGCACAATGTGGAAGTTCTCAGCAAAGGGACTTTTCACATATATATTAGAAGTATTTCTTTACTTTTCAAAGAGACAAGACAAGTGAGGTAATAGCTTTTATTGCACCACCTTCTGTTAGTGAACAAGAGAAGCTTTTGAGAAACACCACACTCTTCTCCTTTACAATGTTAGCTAAAGCAAGGTAGAGTAATGGGCGGAAGCCATAGTGTCTGTAGTCCTTAGTATTATACTTGGCTTTAATAAAGCACTGATAATAGCACTTTAATTAGAACAGGCTGAAAAATTATAAACAAATTTTGGGGAAATGTCATTTTCCCAAACCAGTAATAATGTTGCTTTGGGTGTTTGGAATTTTCATCTGAAAATTTCATCATGGTTTTCCTTGGTGTCTAAGCGCCACTTTTCCACAGGGGAAGACAGTGTTGCATGTTTCCCAGCCCACTCTTGCAGAAGTAGTCCCTCAGGCTGCAGCCTCCTCTAAGTCATCTTGTAACCTTCTTGTGGATCAACTAACTAGACTGAGCTTTGGGCTGGCAGGGCAGGTCCCCAGCCTTTGACTCCCACCTACAGCCCTTTCCCAGACCCTCTCCCATTTGCCAACAGCCTTGTGGAATTATTTTGTCATCACTTTTTTCTCCTTCCAGTTTAAAGGTGGGTTTGTGTAGGTGAGTTGCTGACCCTGGCACCTGCAGCTCTGTGACTATCAACAGGTGAATACAGGACCCGACTCCCCATGCCCTTTGCCATGATGCCAAGGAGTCTGGATGGACCCTAAGGGACATGTTAAGCATGCGTGGTGGAAGAAAGGGAGGGGTGTGAACTGGCAGTGGCCCTGCCACCCACCCCAAGCCCAGTTCACAGCCATGAGATGGCAGGTTTCACTGTATTGCTGATCTTGGTTAGCAACCTGCCCCTCAAGTTTTCTCTCCCACCACCAGCCTCTGCATCCGTGGAGGCAGCTGCTTGCTTCTGCTCCAAGCCCAGCACCGAAGCAAATGGAACAAAGTAGGGCTGCCCTCCCTCAGACTTTAGGACTGAAACAGGTGGGTGAGATTACCTTGGCTTCCACCTCCATGCTCTGCCTGCAGCTGCAGCTGTATTATAAGGGGAAAGAGGCTGGGGGGTGGCTTAATTAATGAGCACATGCAGCACTCTGGGAGCTCCTTGAATGAAGGGCAATAAAAACTGACAGGTCTGTTCCCTTATGTGTTCACTGAGCCCCATGCGCAGCGGCTGCCTGGCCCTCCCCAAGGAGGACAGAGTCCTGCCTGGCCAGTGGCATGCTGATCAGTGCACTCAAATGTGGAACACAAGGGAAAAGGGCTGGACTCATCTCTGTCATACAACAAGCAGCTCTGCTCAGGTGGTTGTTCATTGAAGGGGTGGACTCACTACTGTGATTCTATTGCTCGTGTGCGTGGTGTCTGTACTGAACAGTCTCCCTCTGCTTGGGGGGACACGCCTGCCCAGCATACCTGCCACCCTCACCCTCACTTGGCCTGAATCTATACCCCTCACTCCACCATCAAGGAGCGTTTGCTGGTGATGTCGCAAGCCACAAGAGCGGAGCATGAGTCACCAGGGAATAAAAGGCAAGGAATGTACAGGCCCCCACTTGGCAGGAGAGTTTGTAGCCTGGTCTAGAAATGAGTTAGGGACATTTTTCAAAGCTGCAGGATTGTGAAATAGTGAGGAGAAAAGGGACAGTTGCAGCGGGGGAGAGAGAGCGAGTGAGCTCAGCTGCAGGCAGTGCATTCTGAGTCCATTTTAACTGCACCTCCCACCACTGCCTGCCACTGCTGGCCCCATTCAAGTTCTCAGAGAAGAACAAGGGAGGTTGATTTCAGAGGTGGCTGCGTATTTTTTGCTTAAGTGTTTTCTTGTGAAAAATGCTGTCCTTGTTAAAGCAGAAACTTTTTGATGGGAAAGAGCTGGTTTGGAAAGATTTCTCGTTTTGGAAAATATAGCAGAGCAAAGTTTCAGAGTTATTGAAAGGGTCCATTTCAACAACTTTGAAATGAAAAATGCCACCTTTTTCGTTGAAAGCAACTTGTTTTGAGATTTAAGTTACCTATTTGTTTAAAAAAAAAAAAAATCAAAGAATTCAAATGGTCCAAATCAAAACAAAAACAGTTCCCAAATGATGGAAATGAAATGTTGCAGTTGACTCAGGTGTTCTTTTCAGAGAGAGTCAGTTCAAGAGACTTTCAGGACTGTGACTGTCCATTCGGATTTGGGACAAGAAAAGTTTTTAAAATCAAGTTTTCCCAGCATAGGAAAAACATTTCCCACGCAGCTCTGACCAATTTCCTTTGTCTTATGATGTCTTTTCCCTGTCATCCAAGTCACAGGGCTGGCAAGGTTTCTGGAGTAGAGCCCTGCATATTCACAGCTATGGATGGGAATAGCTCAGGCTCATTTTTGCAGCTGCAGATGCAGACACAAATTTTGTATCTCTACAGGGTTCTGCTCTGGCGTGTCCAAGATCAATTTGTGAATATATGAGGCTAGCTGCTCCTTATTCATCCTGTCTCCCCATCTTTGATAATAATAAATGGAAGCTCATAATCTGTATTGGACAATTCACCTCCCTGTGAGCTTGCTCGGTAGCATTACCCCAGTCTTACAGATGGGGAAACTGAGGCACAGGCAGCAACATGATTTGCTTGGGTCACATGACATACCAGAAAAAAGGCAGGGAATGGAACTCAGAAGTCCTGATTGCCATTCCTGCCCATTAGCTACAAAGCCATCATTCCCCATTTGTCCTGCTGTGTTTCTCCTCCCTTTCTCACTCACCAGGCTCTTTCTTTGCTACCACCTGGTTCTCCTGCCCCATTCCCCTTCCCACTGGCCCTGCTTCCTTCAATGGTTCCTCACTATGGGAGTGGTGGAGAAGCCCAGGCTCAAGGTCAGTGATCTGACTGATTCTTCTGAGCTGGCTTGTCAGCATAGCTTGCTTCTGAGGCCAGGTATTTGCCCTGCTTTGCCCTGCTGGTGGCTGCAGGCTCCACTCAGCCAGTGGGCACATGCTGCCCCGGCCGCTTGGCCAGAGACCAGGGCTGGGATGATCCATGGACAGGCATGACAACAGAGCATGGACTGACTGCCACTTCCTGGGATTTGGGGCTGAGGATCACTGTTCAAAGGGCCTATTCTGATCATCTTTCTCTGAAGCATCCTGAGTATTTCCAGATGCTCCATCCACCAGCACACTCTGTTGCTGACTTGGTAGGATGTTCTTTGTGAGTGCAGTTGGTGCTAGTTTTTACTCAGTGTAAGAGTCCCGAGATGCCCAGCCCTTGGCCTAGGGCAGGCAGCACCCCAAAAAAGGGGTTAGAACACCAGCCCCACACTCAGTTCGGGGCAGTCAGCAGTTCACCGTTACAATACAGTATAGGCCCAACCCTCAGTTCAGGGCGGGCAGCAGTTCACAACAGTAGTACAGTACAGGCCCAGCCCTCAGTTTGGGGCAGGGCAACAGCACAAAGGTTTGAGCCCGGGCCCAGTGTGGGCTGGCCCTGTGAAGGAGGGGGTAGGGGGTCGCAGGCCCTCCCACTCCACTGCGACCCGGCCCAGGGGGTCACTCACACACGACCACGGCAGTGGGGATCCAGGCCGCAACACACTGCCATGGGTTTGGGAGCATCGTTCCCTGGGCCACTTCCTACCTCTACCTCCACTGGCAGAAGGTCCCAGTCCATTTGGTCAGGAGGTCTCGTAGGGTCGGTCTCCTCCAAATCATCCACCTTCGGGGGCTCCAGCCAGTCACTCATATCAATGTCATTGGGATAGTCGGGCGGCGGTAGCACAGTGGACCTGAGGTGATCCTGGGCCTGAGGGCTGCAGGGACCCACTGGGACTCTGGGGCAGGCCGTTCCTGGGGCTTCTTCCAAGGCAGGGGGTCTCCACTGGCGTGAGGGTCCTGGCAGGGCTGGGAAGTCCAGGTAGTCCCCCTGGGGCATCTGGATCCAGGGTTGTTCGGAGTCACCGGGGGCTTGCTCCTCTGGCCCGGCCAGGCAGCGACAGGCCCTGCACCCTTGGCACCAGGGAGTGCATGCCAGCGTGTCCTCCCTGCCCGGAGGCCCAGGCTTTAATGGGTCCTGAGCCCTGCCCTTGGCCTTTCTAGCCCTGGACCCCACCCTCTGAGGGGCGGGCCTCTGGTGTTCTGTTTCCAGGCCTGCCCACCAGGGCCTCTGCGCAGCCTCTTCTGCCTCTGAGTCAGCAGGAGGCCATACTGACTCACTACACTCAGCTACCAACAGAATGGCCATTTGACACTTGGGTTTGTCATCATGGATCACCTTCATTTGGAAATGGTTTAGCAACAGCTTAGAACCAGAGTTTCAAAGCCAGCAGCACCTGTGATAGAAGTCCTGGGCCAAAATATTTTTTGCGCCCTTACTTGGGGGGTCTGCAGCAGGTCAGAGAGGGGGCTGCCTTCTCCAGAGCAACCACAAAGTTTCAATGACCCGGTTGGTTTCAGTGGGAGAACAACATGCTCAGACTAAGCTGTCTTCACTCACTATTGTCAGACCCAAGTGTTCAGAAAGTCTGGGACAGGTAAAGTCAGGATATTAGCTTGAAACTTATGAGATTGAAAAAAACAATTAATCAGGCTCCTGTGATTCAGTTTCTGGGGCTGAAGCATGTAAGGGACATTTTCTCCACTAAAAATGTCCTTTCTTTTTTTCCTTTAATAAGAGCTGGGAGTCTCAGCTCATCACATGACTCCAACAGCTGAGGTTTTATGGGAAACAGCAGATCTCACAAAACAAGTGATTTAATTGTGACCATGGCAATGCTGCCTCTGTTGTACCACTAGAACTGCAAAAGATACCTGCCTAGGAGCAATGGAAAGAAATTAATGAAAGGTTAAAAATAGGCTGAGTTCACAGTACATGGGCCAGTGTTACCACTGCTGAAGTGTATCACTGCCTGAAGTTTTCATCAGTATAGTTCTAACAAGACAGCCACTGGTGTGCATGCAATTATATGGATGTGCCTTATACCAGTACAGCTTATTCCAACAACAGAAAATTCTTTCATATCCAGCAGCCCTGGTACTGGGAGGTTGCTGGATATTCATATATTCTGGATAATAGAGAAGTATACCTAGCAATGCATAACAATAGAGAAAAGCAAGATTAGCTGTTAAGAAACAAACCAGACTGTATGCAGAGTACAGTAAACTCTTTCATATCCAGCAACCCCAGGACCGGGAGGTTGCCGGATATGCAAATATGCCAGTTAATGGAGAGCAGCTGGGGAGGCACAGGCAGGACTCAGAAGAGGCAAAGCCACAGCATCCCCAAATGGGGCCAGTGTAACACTGGTGGAGCCGGGGCTGGGAAGCCAGGTACAGTGGGGCCGGGAAGCTGGTTGGGGCCGTGACCAGGGGAACACAAGCAAGCTTCTAGGGCTGGGAAGCTGGCAGCACCAGGGCCACGGTAAAGCTGGCAAGCCTCTGGGGCTGTGGTAATGCCAGCAAGCCACCAGGTCCAGGAAGCCAGCCAGGGTGCAGGGGAATGCCGGCAGCTCCAGGAAGCCACCTGGGACTGGAGGAACTCCAGCAGTGTCCTGGCCTGGAGAAAGCAGCATGTTTGTGCTGGGGCTCTCATGGAAGATGCGGAGCTGCTGGGAGGAGGACGACCATCAGTGTGAACGTGTTTTCTATGGGCGTGTCTATACTTCAGAGTTATTGTGAAACAGCTTAGTCCAGAGTTATTTTTCCAAAATAAGATATTCTGGAATAAAGTGTCCACACTACAGGGAAGCCCCCCCACAAATATTCAGAAATAGTGTGTCCACATGCAATAGAGCCTATTTTGGAATAGAGCCCCGGAAGCACATAAAAAGGCACTTGCAGCAAGAGTTCTATGTCTACACAGTAGTGTTATTTCAGAATAATTTAAATTAAATCATTAAATTGAATTATTTTGAAGTAGCGGTTTTGCTGCACAGATGCTCGCAGTTATTTCAGAACAGCGTCTGACTTTGAGGTGCCCAGAAAATCTCTGCACTCCACAAAGCCTCTGTTCAGCTCATAGGTTTCCTCTGCAGTGGGAGATGTGGTCACCTCACCACCCCACTTTGTAATTTTCATTCCAGTGGTCAGAGCCCTTTCCAGGGAGACCCAGGTTCAATTCCCTGCTCTGCCACAGGGGGAGCCTGCCTTTGAATGTGGAATCTGTCAGCCAAATGCTCTAGCCCCCAGCTCTGAGACAGTATGATGTAGAGAAGAGCGACAGGCCTCTGAGTTGCCCTTCTGGGTGCCTGAGTCACCACACTACAAAGTCATTCTCACTCTCCGGTCTTGTGACTCCTTCTTACACTACCCAGAGTGGCACAGCCGGGACAGGAGAGGCTGAGGCAGACTGTGTTCTAGCTGGGAGGTTAGGGAAGAAGAGAGACCCCTGTTCAAATCCTTCTTTGCATTCCCATACCCCAGATTAGTTAAAAGGTGGGCTGGGAACTACCTCCACTTCCAGCCCTGCTCCAGCAGGCGGAGGGATGACTGCCTCTCTTCCCATGGCCCATGCTGGGTCTCGAGGGTAGATGGAGTCAGGAGCCCATGTGCTCAGAGGCAGAAACATAGGTGCTAAGGGAATGTCTATCCTGAAATCTGGAGTGTCAAGCAGTATTCCCACTAACTTCTTCTGTCTATGGGTGGAATAAATTTTGTTATGTTCACCAAGCCATGTGAGGATGTGCACCAGCAGGAGAAAAACAGGCTGCGGGCTGTGGGAGGCTGCAGACACACTGCTAATCAATGAGACGGCTCCTGGATCTCTTCTGGGTGGCCTCCCAAGTGCTCAGCTACAGCACACACTGGTGCTAGGTGAGTTTAGGTTTCTCCAGAGCATGGTCCAGTGGGAGTTTGTGGAATGCAGCAGTACCTCAAATAGTGACTTGGGAACTACATGTGTGGTTTAGGCACCTGACTGCTTCTGTGGATTTGGGCCTGAGGGACGTGCCCCATATGCCTATGAGACAGCCAAGATCTGCATCCATCAAATACATTGCCTGTGCTCTCCACCTTTCGCTTTGTGTCTGCAAACTCTACTCACGTGGGCTTTGTGAAGTGGGAAGCTGGGAAGAAGGAGTGTTTTTCCAGCCATTGTGGGGAATGCAAAAGCTATTGCAATTGTTTTGACAGGAAATTTTCCTATTACTGCCAAAATCTTTCTTCAAAAGGCCCCTCAGTGGAGGTGGTTGACACTGTCAGAAATGTTTGCCCAGACCTGCTGCAGCCTGGTGGGTGTTTTGATTCTTCCTCCTCGTTTCCCATGAACAGCAAACTGGACTAACAAAAGTGCAAAGACACATCAGTCCCTCTGGAGGGAACTTCTGCAGACTGCATCTCACTCTGTGGCAGCAAAAGCTGTCAGGGAGTCTTGGCTGGCACATTGGATTGCAGAGCTCAGGGAGGCTTATTTTACATTGTGAGGGAGTTAAATGCTGTTGGGTCTCTTTTGTTTTCCAGGGGAGTTCTGCTGTATTTGCTTAATGTTACTATATTTCTCTGCCTTCCCTCTTGGCTACTGGCAGCACTGAGGTTTTTAAATATTTTATTGCTTTTCCTTTCTTCTGGGCAGGGCTGGAATTGCTTTGGGTTAGAGGTTTTCAACTTTTTTTTCACTTGCAGACCCCTATAATTTTACCAATGGAGGTGCAAACCCCTTTGGAAATCTTAGTCTGCAGCTTCCCAAGGGTCTGTGGGTCACAGGTTGAAAATCGCTGTATTAGATTAAAGCAATTAATGAGTTTGTATTCTGGCTCCAATGGAATTTGATTTGTGGAGTGACATTAACCAGCATTCATGATGCCTCTCCTTTCTCATGTTGAAAACACGCTGCCTTTCCCTGCATCTTCCCCCGCACCCATATGCCTGCCTTCGCTATGGTTAGCTGGTTTCTGCTCCAGAGGGGCCCATGAGTCAAAGATCTGAGGCGCTGGATCCATGTGCATTGGCAGAAGTAGAAGAGAGGCTGGGTCTGAATTGCAGGTAGGTCTACCGGTCAAGACTGAGATGCATCAACAGAGTTTCGTGGGGAGCCAGAGGTAGGTCAGACAAGCTAGCAGCTTCCCAAGCTTTAAGTCCATCCTTTCTCATTCCGGTGAGTAGTTATTCAGCACCTTAGGGGGTCTGCTGCCTTCCATCCAAGTAAGAAGCACAGGGGTGAAAGGAAGCTTAGTGTAACCACAGGGAGTATGATCCAGTGGCCAGAGCACCAGGCTCAGCCACAGCAGCCTAGGGTTCTGCTCCTGACCTAGTGTGTGATCTTGCCCTGTCCACTCCCTTTCCACTCTGTCTATTCCAGCTCTGTGCCCCTCAGGGGAGGCACTTTGCCTGGGGAGAGTTCAGCCCAATGGATTCTGATCTCACTGTCAGTTTGGCACTAGAGTAACAGTGAAAGCAGGTTCTGCTGCCAGCCTGGAGAGTTACTCCACAGCTGTATTGTGCTCCCTGCCCCTGGGAGCCAGATGTTTGAAATGGACATTCATAACAAACATGTTCAAAAGAGCTTATAGCTTCTGGACAACCAGCAGGGCTGATCTCCCTTCCATGCCCAGAGGCTGGAACTGTGTCTGAGGTGCTCAATACGTCTCAAATTGGACATCCAAGGGCTGAGGCTCTTTCTCACACCATGGAGAGCTGAGTGTGACAGAGAGCAGACTGTGATGAAAGGCTAGTTGTGAACTAGTATTAAAGGGGGAATGAATCAAAGACACAGACCATGTTAGTGTGTATGTGTAGGTTAAAGTGTGTATGTCCACAACTGCATATTTACATTGTTTGCCCATGTTGATATTATGGTGTGCACTTGAGAGATGCATGTATTTATCTGTAGGTACACTTATGACTCTGTGTGTGTGTGTATGTACAGCTCTCTGTCTGCATGGTGGGTTTTTACAGGCCAAATCCTCAATAGCATTTAGACCCTGAACTCCCACTGATTTCAATTTAGACACCTAAATACCTTTGAGGACCTGGGCCCTTCCATGTGAATCAGTGTTTGTGGGCACCTGTCACCTGGATCTTAGTGTCCTCCTGTTGTGCCAGAGCTTCTGCACAGTGACAGTCAGAACTCACAGGACCTCAATGAGGGAGATTCCGCAGCCCACCCATGGGCCCTTGGCAGGCTCTTTCCTTCTGGATGTATTTCATGCAGACCCATGCTGCTGTGAGAAAAATTAAGTCTTGTAGAGGTTGATGGGCCTGTGAGTAATGATCCAAAAGAGACAGTCTCTCCTCCTGCAGCATAGATTATTACCCACACCTTTTGGATATGGGGCTTTAACATTGCCAGTTGCGTTAATGACTTACAAGACTACAAAGCTCTGCTGGAAGTATCAGATGCTCTTGGATGCTGTGAGGGGTGGACTGAGCCCCAGCTGGAGACCTCAGGGATCTGACGCACCCATCCCTGGAGCACTGGAGAGGTCCTCCAAACTGGCTAGAGAGGCTACACAGGATGCAACCAATCAGGGACCTGGAGGGCCTTATAAAAAGGGGTAGTGGGGCAGGGGTGAAGAGAGTTGGTAAGTTGTTGGGATGAGCTGCTATTAGACTGTGGTGTCCAACACTCTAGCCACATGTGGCTATTTGGCTTCTTCAGTGTGACTAGTTGGCTTGCATAATAAACATATTTTTAGACTAATGTGGCAAGTTTGCTATAGCAGTACCCACTAGGTTACTGCTTAGGAGCTGGTTGGACACCATGGTACAAGGAGCTGGAGGAGGATGGCATGCCTACCTGCTTGAGGGAACTACAGCACCCACCACAGCTAAGTGGGGGTGGAGAGCGAAAGGTTCCTGCCTGGCTGCAGGTGCCAAGTGAAGACTGACCCTGGCGAGAGCCCAGGAGAATGTTGTCTGCAAGGGGAAAGCCCTGAGAATATGGCCCCATAGCAGGGCTGAGATTACTTAAAGACAGAGCGTCAGGTGTGGCTAGAGAAAATGTCTGAGAACCGTTCAAAGGGGATCACCAGGAATACAGAACGTAGGCGCATGCAAACAGAGGGGTGCTCATGAGAGGTGGGTGTTGGCACTGTCACAGAGGCCTTCCATCTGGTGTTCCCTCTAAGTTTTTTCCATCCATGAGTGGAAAAATTTTACATGCACCAAGGCACATGAAGTTGTGCACTGCCAATAGAAACACAGGCTAATCAGCTGGGCAGCATCTGAATCTCTCCTGGGTGGGCACCCAACCACTCAGCATACAGGGAGCATCGCTTCCATCCCTTCCCCATGCCTATTCTTCCTGCTTTCTATGGGAGATCCTGTCTGGAAGAACTACACATCAGGTCATTAATGAAACCATATGCCCACTGCAGGGCACTATGGAAAGACACGGATGGGTCACTGTCTCCTGGCTCTGTGGTGTTCTATTTGCTTCCATACTAATGGACTCCTGTGGGAGAACTGCTCTCAGCTACACCACTGTAAGCCTGGAATAACTCCACCGTCTTGATCATTATGATGATTTGTAGCTTGTATTGAGGTAGCCCTGGGACCCCTTGGTGCTAGGAGCTGCACAAACACAGACCAAGCAGATGGTCCCTGCCCCAAGGAGCTTGCCGGTTAGTTCAGAGTGGTTCTGGTGTCGCTGAGAGCAGAATAGTACCAGAGGGGTAGCCGTGTTAGTCTGGATCTGTAACAGCAACGAAGGGTCCTGTGGCACCTTATAGACTAACAGAAAAGTTTTGAGCATGAGCTTTTGTGAGCACAGACTCACAAGGAACATCTGATGAAGTGAGTCTATGCTCACAAAAGCTCATGCTCAAAACTTTTCTGTTAGTCTATAAGGTGCCACAGGACCCTTCGTTGCTGTTTGAGAGCAGAATGTAGCCCTCTGGTGGACACCAATGCAAAAAGCCACCCCATTTGCTCCCCTGTACGGGGAACAGCAGAGGGACCCACTCACCCTTCTCAAGTTTGTACTTAGCTAACAGAATTACCATATTGTTTTGGGCCAACTGTCCCTCCAGTCCAGCATCTGCTGAAGTGGTCTGCAGCAGGGTCGCCAGAAAGGACAAAACAATTATTCAGTGAACAACTGTGGAATAATGGGGGGATGTCTTCACACACACCCTGAACAGCTGGTGGCTGGATTATGCCCCAAAGCATCCATTATGCAACTGATTTGTGTATCCTGTGTTGTCATATCTCCCATTGTTGTCCTGAGTCTCACAAAATTGGCAGCTTCTGGAATGGTGGATGGAACAATAGGAGAATCTCAACTTTCACACTCTTAAAAAAGGAAGTTCTGGCTTTTGTGGTTACAGAGAAAACCTGAAAACATGGCTCCTAAGGCTAAAAACCCCAAAAGGCAACTTAAAAAGATCCTAGGGAGGATTGTTTGTAAAAAATTGTTTTTAAACGAATTTCATGGGGTTTTTTAAAGGCAGAGTGTCCTTCTATTTGACATCACCGCCTTTCTTTGACTCTTACTAAAGTTTCATCTCATGTTGTGGCAGTGGGCTCCACATGCTACGTGTGGGATAGGGTAGGGGAAAAAAGCATTTCCTTTTATTTGTTTTCAATGCGTTGGTTTTCAGTTCATTGGATGACTGCATAGTTGTCTCTTCCGTAAACATGGGCAAATAGGAATCCCTCATCTGCCTTCTCTGCACAATTCATTATTCTGCACAGAACTGCCATGCCCCTCTCATTATTGTTATTTTTATTTATATTGTCATAGCATCTTGGAGCTTCAGTTGTGATTCGCCATGTGCTCACTGTGCTTGATGCTATTACAAAATAGAGCAAATCTCTTAAGTGAACAGCCCCTGGGCTGGATTCTGGCCTGTCCTATGGCTCCTCTCTGCTACATAAGGCCCATAAAGGGGATGGAGCAGCCCCTGGGGAAATTCTCCCAGTGCAAAGGTGGCATGGGATTGGCACACACAGCCCAGAGCAGCCCTCCATTACAGCCTCTGGAAGGGAAGCATTTCAGGGATGGGGCTGTCATGGTCAGGACAATGTGACCCATATACTCTGCATTCTTAAATGTGGGCTACAGAGCATGGTAGCTGGGTAAGGCTCATGCCCTGAGTGCTGGTCTAACTTATGCCAGAAGTCAAGATGTCCAGAATCTGGAAGGTGATTCTCTGACATAGGCACTCCTGGGGCTCTCCCCTTTGTCCTGTGCATCCAAAGAAGATTCCCCTTCCTTGTGGAATCTTCCCAGGCCATGCCCATCTAGGGTGTAAGAAAACATTGGCTATGCAGAACTGAAATGGGTTCAAGGGCCACCTCTTGCGGCCTCTCTCAGCGGCTCCTTCAAGCACCAGCTCAGCTGGTGGGAAACCAGACCACAGTCCTCATTTCAGACTCTGCCCAACCAAACTTCCTCTCTGCACCTGCTTTGACGCTGAAGTCATTTGAAATTGAACAGAAATGGCTGGGGTGTGAGCAGGAATGTAAGGAGAGCTCAGCTTCCTATTCCAAAGAGGGAGGAGTTAAAGTTAGTAAGAAAACACCTGGGCTTTCCTTTCCCCCTTTTAAGGCTTTGTCTACAAAAGAAATGATATGCAATCTGTTTTGAAACCAGAGCAAACTCCTGCATTGTGTGGACACCCTTTGTTCAGATTCAGCGCAGCTTATTTCAGTTGAGCTTAAACTGATACCCAGACAACTGAAACAAATATTGAGCTAATAATGAACTGAAACAAGTGCGTCCACTCTGATTTGATTACATGGGTTTACACTGATGATCGGTTTAAGAAATACGCTTTTCTCAAGGGGACAAGCCCCAAGGCAAGCTGTTTTTAACACAGGTGTAAAACTCTCCAGCTAACAAGGAAGTGCTCACACAGTAGCTCAGAGCTGGAAAAATAGCTCTGCCTCCACCATCACAAAGCTGAGCCAGTTATTTTACCACCCCAAGAAAGTAGGTAGGCATCACATTGCTGGATGTGAGGGGAACTCCTCTCTGGTGTAACTCCCACCTACTATTTCTTCCTAGCATGTGGTTTAGCACAGTACCCATTGCCATAGTATCTAAGCACTGAGGTGTAATTACCCTCATTACCATCATTCTGACAGAGAAATTATGGCAATAACAGCAACACAAGAGAACTAAAATACATTGTGCAACAGTGAAAAATTTGACTCTTTCAGCACATCACTTCCCAAAGATGCTTCCCAAAGATGCTCCCCTAATGGCTGAAAGGCAGGAATGGGAAGAGGTATTCCTTAGGAACACTGTGTTATTATTTATAGTCCAGCAACAGCTGGAATAGAGCATTGAGATCAGGGTGCTAGGTGCTGTATTTACTGTATTGTGCTAGGTGCTGTATTTACACACAGCAAGACAACACCTGCTCCACAATGGCAGGAAAAGGAAGAATTATTAACCTTAGTAACAGAGAGAAAGCTGTGCGAGTCTATATACTATCAAAACAAAAAAGCAGTAAAGTAGCACTATTAGCCTTGTTTTCCAGATGAGACACAGAGGGATTAAGACAATTTGTGCAGGATCCCACATGGCTTTTGCACTACTGTGAGGAAGGGAACACAGACTGAGCTCCACAGCATTTCACGTTAGGTCTTTCCAAAACACCTCACTCTGCAGAGGCTGGGTTATTCTGAGGCCCATGTCTCCCAGGCCCAGCAGGCACTAAGAAGGGATATTCCATCAAGACAGAGCAGGGTAACAGGTGCCAGTGACCCTGCAAGAAGTATTATTGCACGAAGTATTATTGCACTATTACATTATAGCAATGCAGGTCTTTACTCATGAAAGCTTATGCTCCAAAATATCTGTCAATCTATAAGGTGTAACAGGACTTTTTGTTGTTTTTGAAGATACAGACTAACACAGCTATCTCTCTGATAATTGCAAGGACACTTCAAAGCCATAGGGTGCTGATGTTTCTAATATCGTGCGTAAGTTTCAACAGGGCTGCATGAGAAGCATTCAAGGCACCTGGACACTGATTCCTGGAATGAAGGTGGGTCCATGGTGGTTAAATAGGAGCAAAACCTAATTTTTTCAACAAGTCCATTTAAATGGATGCAGTTTCCATAAAGGCTGCTCCAAATGAGGGGTTCCCAATATCCCAGCCCTGAGCTAACACAAAGTACACTAGGGATGTTGTATTTGACCTTTCAGAAAAGAGGACACCCGGGAGAGGGAGTGTAACTGTATCAGTATCCACCAACTCATGTTATAGCAATGCATTATAGTATATATAGTACATTAATACAACGTGAGTTGGTAGATACTGCTACCGATACACTCCCTCTCAGGGGGTCCTCTTTTTTTGTATGGTAACCCCAAAGTACATCAACCACAGAGCTGCGCTACTAGGAATTCAAATGCCAGGACCTGTTGATCCCTGCAATAGCCCTACTGAGGTCAGTGGAGTTACCCTGAGATGGATCTGCCCCCCGGGTGCCTTACCATGCAGCCATAGTCCTCACTCAGGCAAAGCTCCCCTGGATTTGCCCCATTGCATTTCTCCTTTCCCCAGTGGAGGAAGCTTGTGAGTGGGGGTAAAAGTCAGCAGCTGCACCCTGGGGTGCTACCCCAGCCACAGCTGGCTGAGCTGCAGCAAACCGCAGCAGGGAGCTCCTGGAAGAGCTGGTGGGACCTGGACAGTGCCTCTAAGAAATGTGAAAAACACTTCAATCTCCCTGGACACTCAGTAGCAGATTTAAGGATGGCAGTCCTGAAACAAAGAAATTTCAGAAATCAAATGGAGAGCGAAATCTGTGAGCTGCAATTTATTTGCAAATTTGACTCCACTAACCATTAAACAGATTAAACAGAGAGTGGGGCTGTGTCTACATGGGCACAAATCTTCGAAATAGCCATATTTCGAAGATTACTAATGAGGTGCTGCATTGAATATTCAGTGCCTCATTAGCATTAGGATGCTTCCAGCTGCAGCGCTTTGAAAGCACCGCTTTTGAAAGGGCACAGCTCAGCGTGGCTACACGGGGGTCCTTTTCGAAAGGACCACGCACCTTTCAAAATCCCCTTATTCCAATCAGGGAACGGGATAAGAGGATTTCAAAAGGTGTGGGGTCCTTTTGAAAAGGACCCCCATGTAGCCGCACTGAGCTGCACGCTTTTGAAAGTGGCGCTTTTGAAGCGCCGCTGGCGGAAGCATCCTAATGCTAACGAGGTGCTGAATATTCAGTTCAGCACCTCATTAGTAATCTTCAAAATGGCCACTAGCATGGCTATTTCGAAGATTTGTGCCCATGTAGACACACCCTGGGAATGGCTCACAGCTTACAAAGGCAGCTTCTCTGCCCTTTGTGTTAAGATCTCCCCATTAGACTCTTGACAATGGCTCACATCCCCCTGTCTGATCTGACTTGTTTTTTCCTCTTTTGATACCTACTGTTGATAATGGGCCATTTCCACCTTGCTGAATAGACCTTGTCAGCTCTGTCCCTCCCTTTTTCTGGGACCCCATGCTTTAAATACCCCTCTGAAACCACCCCGCCCCCACTCATGCATCTGATGAAGCAGGTCTTTGCCCACAAAAGCTTATGCTCCAAAATATCTGTTAGTCTATAAGGTGCCACAAGACTTATTGTTCTCAAAGCTACGGACTAACGCGGCTACCCCTCTGATAAGAAATGTGAAGTTACTTTCATCCCAAGTGGGGGAGCAGATTCCCCTTCTGCTTGGACATCTCTTGGGGCTCCTGGCAGGCTGCAATGGCTGGGTCCCTCTGCTGCTCCCAGCTCCAGGTTCCCCACAGGTAAACAAGGCCTGGGAAAGGGGCGCTGCAACCTTCGCATGCTGCCCTACATGCCTCTCTCCCTCTCCCCATGCTCTATGAACCATCCTGGCCAGGTGGATGGATTTGTTGCTTGCCTACTGAGGAAAGGAGCCACTGAGGCTGGACGAGAAAGTGCAGAGGGAAGGAGGAGGGAAATGGCACCAAGCCGGCCCAAGGGGCAGTGGCAGAGCTGGGGACAGGGAATGGCAGGCAGGATGCAGCCTTGAAGCACAAGCAAACTGCAGAGGGGATTGGCTTGGGCAGACATATGCTCGCTGGCCACCCCTGCAGCATGGTGGGGACTAGCTCAGCATGGGGCCCACCCCACGCCTGGTCAGTTTACATGGCTCCTTCACCCTGTTTCCAGCAATCCAGGAGCAAACCCACAGGAGAGGCCAGCAAAGCTGTTGTTTGCACCTGACCAGTGTCAGATGGGTAGCGGTGTTAGTCTGTATTTTCAAAAACAAGAAGAAGTCCGGTGGCACCTTATAGACTAACAGATATTTTGGCTTTGCCCACGAAAGCTTACGCTCCAAAATATCTTAGTCTGTAAGATGCCACAGGACTTCTTGTTGTGTTTGTACTTGTGCATATCCCCTCGCTTTCAAGGCTGGCTGGGCATGTGTGTGTATGATTGGCACCACTTCAATTCCTGTCTTGGAGCAATTCCCTGGGATGCAGAAGGGCCAATGGCCCAGCACCAGGACATCTTGCTCCCATAATCAAGATGGCTCTGTGATAATTAAATAGGGCCCAAACCTAAAAGAGTCACAGACTCCCTTACCCCTCTGGGGAAAACGAGCACTAACGTGGATGCGAGGGAGATGTTTTCAACACATCTGTTTAAATGGCTGCAGTTTCCTTCCCCGTTCCAGTAAACATTGCCTTTAAGTTTTAGGTGATGGCTGGCAGCACAACAGGAGCCAATGCTGGGTGCAAAGTGGGGTTTTCAAAGTGAAAATTAAAACATCTGTCACAGCAGCACCACAGCAGAACATGGCACCTGGCAAGAAAATGGGCCTTCTGGCTGGAAATGGAAAGCCACCCCTTTTACAAGTGAGAACACTGTAGTGATAGCTATGGTCTGTAACTAGGTCAGGGTGACCAGAAATTGAGGGGAGAGGGCGTTGTCCAGTGTCTGTTTGAATCTCATTCCCCCCAGAATCCATTCCAGGTCCCAGGAACCCAGGTCCATTTGTTCTCCTTCCTCTTGTACTGGGGTAGACTTTGTAAGATTAGATAAAATCACTTTCTCTCCCACAACAGTCATACGTAAGTTTCAGATTGTTTTTGTGCCCACCTCCTTATTCCTATTTAACTTCAGTACAGCATGCTACAAACAGGGGTGAGCAAACTTTTTACATCAGGCTCTAGTTTTTGTCCCTCCAATTAGCAGCTCCCTCCCCCAACCAGTCTAATGTCATCCAAATCAACAGAAATTTTGGTTATGTTCATATGGGGAAAAGAACTTTCAGTATGTGTAAGAAATGACTGCAAAAGCTTTATTAACGGGTGTATAAATGTGAATACACCTACATAAAAACACTAGCCTATTTCAACATTTTTAATGAGATGGATGAGCCTAAGACCTAGTAGCCATCATGCTGCACCCCCTTACGAAATTTCACACACACACGGCTCCCCATTTCCCACATCCCTGCTATAAGACATGCCTGCACTTAAGAGTCCTGGCTCCCAGCAGTCTACTGATTTGGTTAGATACCTGGTGCAGTTAGAAATCACACCAGCCCTAAAGGAGTGGGTTCTGGTTACAGCCAGCCAGCCAAAATTGTATTAAAAGGCCATTCTCTGGTATTTCAGAAGGCAACCCATCCCACCCCCTTTGCCTGTTCAATCTGCAAAGTTTCTAGCCTGCATGGAAGTATCTGCAGGTCCTAGCCTGTGTTGCCTAGTCACTGGGAAAGAGGGATGCTGCTGCCAAAAGTGGGAAATCCTTGCCAGTACTTGGGCATGGGTAAATATTTTGATACTCATGAAGAAGCCAACATGATCTTTAAAATCATTCATGGAGTTCCCAAGCTCTGAAGCAACAGAGAATAAGACAACCACAGTGAGAGAGAAACTGCTGAAAGAATGTGGGTAACACAAACCTTCACTCACACCCGGTTATCTGAAGGTGGGAATTCAAACCTGTGCAGCTGTGAGTGTGGACACTTACATTTGATTTAAGTGGCCTGTACCAATTCAACACACAGTAAGCACATCCACTTCCCATTAATGCACACAGACACTATGGCACAACTTCTGTGCCTAGAGAAGCCTTAGGACACACTCCTAGATCTACAGCTGACAGGAACTTGTCCAGTGCCAACTCCTTTAATTCCTATCCCTGCAGAGAAATGGCTACTGGAACTATGGACTGGGTCAGGACAGGCGAGCTAAAGATGAAGCACAAGATAAAGAATGTTTCTCAAGACTAATTATTTTATTAAAACACTAATCTAGGAACAAACTGACTCTGGCAGTGTCTAGATTGAAGAGATCCATCAGCAAGACATACACAAATACTTTGCACAACATGCCTATCTCCTGCCAACAGTTCTGTCAGGAGAGGCTTACCCGACATTTGGCCTCTCTACACAGGGCCAAACCCCCTCTGCTGACATATCCCTTCCTCCTTGTGGAATGAGGATGACCATAATGTCAGCAGAAGATGCCCGGAGCAGCAATTGTCTGTTGCAAGTCCTCCAGGTTTCCAACTGAACCTGAAATCTACGCACAGCCCATCACCCGTTCACACCAGGTGGCAAACTTAACAAGAGGACTGAATTTTTTATCAACATCTTTGATACAAAGAGCTTCCCCCAAGGGCTTTTACATATTAAAGCATTGTTACAAAGTTAAAAATGGAAATTAAAGGAAACTGAAAGAGCAAAATCTGAAGGTGTAGCACTAAAAATATATCAATATATGGATATATCAAAATATTAACTGTACTGCATATAGACTCCACATAAACCAGGACCCCTGTGTGCAGGGTGCTGGACACACACAACAATCAAGCCCCCTCTGTTACAATCTAAGTATCTTGGTCTTACATCACTTGGTGGCCTAGGATCCCTCAGTGCTTGGGAACATTCAGAGCCAGGGTGAAGGGGTTTATGGGAGCAGAGCTAGCAACAAAGCTCAGATATTGTTCGGACCATCCTGAAAGTGGGGTTTCAGGGATTTCTTCTGTTGTCACCATGAATCACCTGCCCCATTGGTCCGTATCCAGCTTGGACATCACCATCGTGGGGCCCCAGCTGCCTCCTTCTTATGTTTGTGGACCACCTGGCACAAGGAAGTTCTAGTCCAGGCTTAGGCCACTAGGTGCTACCCCGACACACACAAACCACTACCCACTGGTTGGGGCCGGCCAGCAGATTTCTTCCTACCCTCCTTTGCAGAGGGAGGAGCCAACTGCCTTCCCCAGAGCCAGGGGACCGGCCCCGCCCGCCTATAGGGCTACGTTTCAAAAGGATATTTGGGTCCCCGCTGCACGGACAGGCTGCAGCAGTGGAAGGGACAGAGTCCCTGCAATAGTAGCGCCCACCCCCGCCCTCGGGAGTGAACAAAGCGACAACCTTCGCGTCCCCCAGCAGCCCCACCCAGGTCTCCGCCTGACCCCAGCGCTGCGGGAGCCCCTGGCCCAGCGGGGAGGTGCGGGCTGCAGACACAGCTAAGCCCCCAGCCGCCTCTGACTTCGTAGTCCAGCCTCCCTGCTCCTTAGGAGCAGGGCAAGCAAGGGGCGGGGAGTGGCTCTGGTTGGCTGAGCCATCTGCCACTCGCGGCCACTGGGTCCTCCCGTTGGACGATGCCCTACGGCCTTATCATTCCATCTCTCGGTGCTCCCATTTCGTCATGCTGCTGCTGCTGCTGTCGCCGCCACCTCCCATTGCCCCAGCTACGCTCTGCGTCCAACGTCCCCCTCCGCCAGGAAACATAGTTCCACTCCGCTCCTCCTAGCTCCACCCACCCACGCTCTGCTCCTCCTTTGCTCCGCCCCCTCCAAGCTTCTACTCTTTCCTTGCAGGCCCGGGAGGGCGCCCTTCACGCTGGCGTCTGAGCATCTCGCTCCCTAAGGCAGGTTTCTTCCCTGCCCCACTGGAGGGAACAGGATGGCTGTAACCGGGGGGCGTTGAGCCCCAGCCAGACCACAGCACAGGCCCAAGGCTCCCAGCCCAGTGCCTTATCCATTTTGCCACTAACCCTCTTCCCCATTCTCATCTTTTCTCCCAACTACCTTTTCTCTCCCTCCTGCGTTCATCCACCCCGGACACCGACTCACTGCTTCTCCACCCCCTGCATCCACCCCTATTTCTGTTTTCTTTCCTATCACCCCTACCTCCCATTTCACTCCTCCCTCCATCCACCCCCTACCTCCCATTTCACTCCTCCCTCCTGGCACCCCTCCATCGATGACCACCCCCACTTCTGTCCCCCCCAGCACCCCTCCACTCCTCCCTGCCCCTGGGCTCCCCCATCTCCCTGGTAACCCCCCCAAAGCCCGCAAATCCCACTGTCCAAACCAGCCACCATCTCCCTTCCCCGGCTGCTTCTTCCAACTTCCCCAAGACCCCAATTTCTGGACCCTTTTTTGCCGCACTCCCAAAGGATCAGCCCCCCTCAAAACTCACACCTCAACTTTACCCTGCCTTCACCACTCCCGTGGGGAACAGCTACACCCCACCACCTTGAGGGGCATTTCGGAGGGGATAATTTAAACCCCCCGAACTGGGTACGGGAGCAAATGGGAAGACAACCACCAGGGAGAGAAGGCTGGAGAAGGAGGGGGGAGTGGAGAGGAAGAGGGAACCCCAGGAGGGAGAGCAGAGAAACGTGGGGGAGGGTTGGGAGACATGGAAGAAGGACAGGGTGAGAGGAATGGGGGGAGGGAGGGAGCGGGCCGGGCCGGGCCGTGCCAGCGAGGCGGGCAGGACCTCCCATCGCCCCGCCCCGCCCCGCCCCGCCCGCGCCGCGCAGCTGGCCCGCGGCGGAGGGATACGGCGGGGGAGGCGTCGCTCCCATCCGCAGCAGCCCCGATGTGCAGGCGGGGCGGGGGGGCTCCCCTGTCTCCGGCCGCCCCAGCGCCAGCAGCCGCCCTTGCCGCGGGGGGACGATGAGGAGGCAGCGGCCGTAGCTGCACCGCTAGGGAGCCGCGCGGCCCGTGTGGAGCCAGTGCGCCGCCGCCGCCGCCGGGCGCTAGAGAACAATAGAACCTGCGGCGGGCTCCGGGCGGGACGGGACGGGAGCGGGGCGCCGCGGCGCGGCGCGGCCCTAGGCAGCCGGCGGGGGGAGCCAGCCGCCGCTTTGTCCGGGAGCCCCTGGCGGCGGGGCAGCAGCGCCCGGGGGGTTCATGCGCTTCCCCTCCCCCCCTTGGAGGCTTTTCTTCCCGAGCAGGTAAAAGTGGTGCGGAGGGACGGGCTGGGTGGGTCCTTCACCCACCCTTATCCTGGGCTTGGTGTCGGGTCCCTCCTGTGGTCCTCGCAACTGCTGCCAACTTCAGCCTGGGGCAAGGGGGGCAGCTCGGAGAGACCTGCGCCGCGGAACCGCCCGCAGTGTCACAAGCCCCTTCTCTTGGGGGGCCGGGAGTGTGTTTAGAGGGGTTTGCTTGTCTTCCCCCCCTCTTCGCCTCCCCTCTAGGCCCCTTCCGCGGGGAGTTTATTGTCACCGCTCCGCACACGAGCGGGGACTCGTGCAAACTTCGGCTCGGCTGGGGGGGGTGGTCGGAAAGGAGGAGGATTTGGGGCGCTGCATTTCGGTCTCTTCCTTTCTCAACCCTGCGACCGGGGGAGACTAAAACACTCCCCTCCATTCATTTGAACTTCATGTCGGAGCCTTCGAGGGAGCGTCGCGCGAAAGGCTGATGGGGGGCGTTCACGTCCCCCTTTTCTTCCCTGTATCCCCACCCCATTTCCAGGTCACTCCTGTAGGGAGGCAGTTGTGCCCTGCACCAGAGCCCCGGTAGACTCGCTTTCGGGGGCGGGGGGAACAAAGCCAAGTGGGTTGTATGGAGATGGCTGTTTTTTGGGGGGTGGGGAGGACCAGGCTGTTGGCGCATGGAGCAGATTGTCCCCATCCTAGGGCTGTAGCTTGCCTGGGTTATTTAGGGTGTGTAGCTGAGTGGTGGGGGGTGGTCTTCTCATATCCCTTCCCCACAAGCCTCTAAAGGCCGCTGTTCGTACACGGGCTCATTGTTCACCCGCGCTTTGTAAACTTCAGCCCAGACCCTCTGGGCAATCCGAAGGGCCTGGCGAAATAGGGGTCGGATGGAGGTGGTTCTTTGGGGGCCAGGGGCTATAGCAATAACCGCCCCCTCGCCGCCCCTCAAATTGGGCTGCTGCAAACTTCTTCTTGGCTCTGCAGGAAAGGTTAAAAGCTCTGGGCAGGCTCTCGTGGGTGGGTGGAAGCGTGAGAACGCGCTGGGGTCCTGGTGCCTCTTTCGCGTTGCGTTGGGGGGGAGGGTTGTGAAAACGAGGGTCTGGAAGAGCAGCTGGCCTGGAGCAGGCTCATTGTTCCCCTCTCCTAGCCTAGTTTAAATGGCTCGAAGTGAGAACATGAGCTTTCCCCCCTCCTGTCCCCAAACCACGCTGGGAAAGTTGGGGGGAGGACGGCCTAAATATTTTGGCCACCTCCACGGGTCGGTCTGAAACTTGTGGGCTGCAGCTCCAGCGGGGTTTGTTTATCCTGCCTTTGGAGGGGGGATGTAGTTTGCAAACTTTCCCTGGGTGGTGTCAGCTCTGGCGGGGGGGCTTTGCGAGCTGCCTTCGGGGGCGACTGCAGGCTAGGCCTTGGCTGGAGTTTGGGGACGGGGTTTTGGGGGCGGGGGAGGAGGACGGACGGAGGGAGGGAGGGGGCGGGGAGGAAAGGAGCGAGAGCTGGTGGCGGTGAGGAGCCTTTGTCCAAAGGCAATAAGGTGCAGCCCACAGAAACTCATGTCTCAGGTTGAAGTGCATGGTGGGGGGGGGGCGGGCAATAAGGGAACATCTGCTGTGTGTTAACTGGGGGAAAAGGGCTTCTCCGCTGGCATGCAGCGGAAAAACTGCTGTGAATGATTTCAGATTGAAAAATAACACTCTCCAGCAGCTCCATTTGCTTCAGAGGCAGAATCCCCCTGTCCCCCCCCACCCCGCCGTTTGCACTGACTGCTGCTTGGAGGTGGGGGGAGGGAAACACACAAATCCCCTTCACTTGTTAGCCCCTGCCTCCAGCGCTCAGCCCTGTAAAAGCCATTACAAGCGTTTTGCACGCTGCACACCTTTGTTGTCCTTCCTGCACGTTCCAGTTTTCTTAGTCTTTATTTTGCAGTGTAACAGAACACAGTCCCCCACCATGGCCCTCGCTCGGTTACATGATCCGAGCAGGCGTCTTGCTTTGTAGAACAGGAGGGTTTTTGAAAATGCTAAGAGAGTTTTAAAAAAATATTTTTTGTGGGGGGGCATGCATGTGGCATAAGTTCCTTCTTTGATCTTAATAAAACCTTGTCCCTTGTTTCAAGCTGCCTTTGAGAATTGCAGTTTTCTGGAATTGGTTGAACGGGTCCCTTTCACCCCCCACCCTTTTCCTCTGCCTTGCTTTTGACTTGCTAGACTGGGGGCTCCTTGCTGAAGCAGGGCTGTCCTTTTAGGACCCCCTGAGCAGAGGGAAAGGGGGACATAGTGTTTTTCACAGTCAGTTTAAAAGTAATTGCTCGATGCACAGATGACACAAAGGCAGGTTTAAAAAACAAAAATCTTCTGGTCTATTTATTTTTTCATATAGTGACAAAGGTCTCTTATGAGCCAGATGGATTTCAGCATATTTATTTTTTTAAACTTCGTTGAAAGGTAATGGATGAGCCAGTGCTTCTTGGGAATGCTTTAGAAAAGTTTTATGTGCATGTAAAATATTAAACTTGTGATTGAGTTAAATTATTGACCAGCTGTACTTGATAGACCTTCAATGATCGAGTTAATTCTTTATCCCATCCCTGCCTCCTTTTCTCCTCCTAAAGAAATAGTTTCTTGCTGTGATGGGATTTCTTTGGCTAAAAAAGAGAAATCTGTAAAATTGGGCAGAACAATGTTTACCTGCCTTGCAAGATTGCTTTGAGATTTTTATTTTCAAAAAGCCCTTTGAAGATGAAACAATTTATTATTTGCCTTTATTTTTCTCATCATTTGTGAGGAGGTTATTGTCTGTTTAGTAGCTAAGTCTCTTACCTAGTGGCTAGATTTTCAGACTTGCCAAGCACCCATCCATCCCTCCAGTGGGCATGAAATCAGGCCCTTTTTAAACTTTAAAGAGAATGGGGGGTGTGTCTCACAGAGAGGGTGCTGTGTTAGGCTCTATCTTCATGTAACAAAAAAGTCATCCTGTAGCACTTCAAATATTATTTAATGTATTAGGTGATGAGCTTTGGTGGGTCAGACCCACTTCTTCAGATCTGGAAATAGACAAAAACAGTGGGAGGGGAACTCCCTCAAAGGGAGGGGGTGAAAAGCCCCAGCTTACCCAGAGCCTGAATGATATCTTGCCTGAACCCTTTGATAAATGAGTTGACTTTTTTTTTTCATTTGCTGCATGTTAGGAACAACAGAATTGGTCTGAATTGGTGGAATTGGCAGCAAAAAACAAACATACAAGTGTGTCTGGTCAATGGGAGGCTTGTTCCTGCCTCCTGGTGCCATGTGAGGACTTTCACTGAGTTCTGAGGCACAGAAGTTGGGAGCTTGGGATTTGCAAGTGATTTTTCTTTTAAATGTCTGTGGGGTGGGTAGTTTGTTCTAGTCATTAAAGTATCTCTTCCCTTCCCCCACCGTTTTCTTTAGGACTGCCACTGTCGAGTCTGTGGGAGTATGAATCAGCAGCAGCAGCAGAGAATGGCTGCAGTTGGGACAGACAAAGAACTCAGTGACCTGCTGGACTTCAGTATGGTAAGCAAGCTCTTTTGGGGGGGGACCTTTAAAGGGACAGTAGCTTTATTTATTTTCAGCCTTCTTGAGAGCTAGGAGAATTGGGGAGTGGAGGGGAGGGAAAAATGGAAAAGTGAGCCTGTAAAGAGAGGCAGATTGGTCATGATGGGTTTCATCCATGTTGTGCGTGTGCTGCAGTTTGGTTCTGCTCCAAGTTAAGCAATGAGGCAATCTGGTCAGCAGTAGTAAAGACTTTCCTAGCACTAGAAACCCAAGTAGTCCTGTAGCACCTTAAAGAGTAAGACCCAGGAAAGCTCACTGTCTAATAAATAAAATTGTTAATCTTTAAGGTACTACAGGACTGCTTGGGTGTTTTGGTTTTGTTTTGTTTTTTTGTGAAACTATGGATTATGCAGTGAGCACATTGTGATCTTTGAGTGGGGAAGTTCTGTGGAAGCCAAAACCATTAGCCAGTTCTATTTAAACACTCAAAGCAAAATGTGCAGGATGATAACTTCTGAAGATGTGGCTGTGTAACTGATGCAAAGATGGGGCTTGATTTATGTTAATTCTTCAGACTGTGTTTCCTCTTCCCATATATTCAAATTGTTGAATTCATGTATTTGCAGATTATTCTATCTCAATTTGCTGTTTTGCTCACCAGCCCTATATATATTTTCATGGGGATTATGTACTCGTGTATGTCAAGTAACATTGACTAAGAAGTTTACCGGAGAGTGTCTGTGCTTTTTGGTCTCATTTTTAATAGCAGCAAACAAAGGCTGCATCCTGCTAACATATGAATATACTTAGCCCCACACACACAAGTAATTCCATTGAAGTTGCTGGAACTACTGTGGTGTGCTAAGACAAGTGCTTGTGTGATCAGGGCTTGCATGTGACATTTGTAGTTGGTGAGTGACTTGGGGAAAGAGTTACACTATTTTTGAAAGCAAACTCCAGCTTCAGTTCCTCTGTCATGCTGCACCCTATTGACACTTGGTATGTGTGTCTTGCGTTGTAGATAAGCAAACAGCCTACAAATTGGGAAAACACAGCTACACAAAAAGGAAAAACCATTAAATAGTAGTGAAGACATTTGTCTTCTGAATGTACCTCATTATTAGTAAATGACACCTTTGAGATAATTTCCCCCTCTGGGGTACAAAGTAAGGGGGCATTGCTTGCCCCTAATTTCCTTTATAATTTGTCTTCACACACTATACCTCTCCTGCATACCAGCATAAAGGGACAATATAGATGAGAAAACTTCTCAGAATAAAGCCAACCAGCAGCATTCAGTAAGACGCTTCAGTTTGCACAGGCCTTATGTGTGTCAATGTGTAGGCTCTTCTGACAGTGTGTGAGAATTCCCATGGTAGTGGGATAGGATAAACTTCTCCCTGCCACTTACAGCTGATGGGAAGTTGAACCAATAAAAAAGAAACAGGAATGCATTTTATAGGTACTAGGAAACTGCTGTGATGCTATACCTCAAAAATACAAGGATGTCCAGGGTTCTTTGGGGAAGGATGAGCAACTTGTTTTTTCCATTGCTTAAGAGGTCTCTTCCTTTTGGCAGGTGTCTTGCAATTCACTGCTCATTTGTATGTCTGAGTGATCCGAGTTCTGAATGGCAATATTCATAATTGAGCTCAGGATTAGAGAGTTTATTTCTTTCTCCCTTCCCAAAAAATTCCTGACTACTCTTTGCAACTTATTTTCAAATTTCCTGTAAACTGTCCTTATTTGCAACTCCTGCAGTTGTTCAGCGCCATTATAACACCACCACATTTACCCTTTATATTATAAAAATCTCCCTGGGCCTAGGAGTTTGATCTGGAGCTAAGTAAGATTCAAGACATTTGTTAAAATTGTTCTCAAACATTAGTGTAAATTTACAGTGACTTCAGCTTTTACACCAGAGTCAATCCAACATCTGACTGGAATTTGGAGCAGTGTGTCCATAACTCACTTTGTCAGCAGGGCTCCAGATGAGTACCAGAATCTGCTGCTGGCAGGAGGGAGCCTGAGGTGGCTTCCTTCAGGGCTGGTTTGGGGGTTGGGATATCACAATAACCATCAGGCCTAGGCCTGCAGTTTCAAGTCGGTGGAAGTGCTTTAGTGAGCTTTGAAACTGGGCCTTTTGTGTCCATCCACACTCGGACATAGGTGTATGTTTTTCCCTAAAGGGGCTCTCTAAAATCGTATCCCACTGAAAATGAGACTTCAAAAACCTAGTAGATAACATTCATACTTAACAAGCATGTGGTATAGAAGTTACATAGTTAAATCTTTGGAGCATTGCAGGGTGCTCATATGTCTTGTAAGTGGGATATAATTGCTGTCTTATAGCTGTATTGCCTAGGCTGGTATGTGTGTTTTTTTTGTTTTTTTTTTTTTAAAAAACAAAACAAAACACTCTTCTCTGAATAAGCAGGAATGAAAAGTTGTCCCAGTGATCTGTGTCAGGGTAGGATAAAGGAACGAAGACGACTTTGTGGTTAACAGGAACTGTTTGGATTAGTATGTCCTCCCCACCCCCTCTATCTGATAGTGATTTTTGCACCAGCTCGGGGTGACTTTTATGTTTTGGCCACTAGTGGATGTGTAGGTGCTGTGAGGACAGCCTACCCCTCATCAGTGGAGATTTACCACAGCATCCTGGCAGAAGGAGTTTGCAAATCTGGAAGAAAGAATCCCAGAAAATATTGTTGTATTGGTTCAGAGTATTAGTTACATTTAGTTTTCCTCATTGTACTATCATTGTAATAATTCTTCAACTTGTGGCTCGGCATTTCTGAAGCTTCCTATGTTTCCCCTCTTCAGAAGGGACATCAGCCAGAGCGAGGCTGCACTCACAGCTATGACTATTGTAAACTAACTTGGGGCTTGTCACTTCAACTTGCTACAGTTCATGCCATTCAGCATGTACCCATGCAGCAAGTGTCACAACTCTGTTTGTCCATTGGTCTCCATGCTGTCAAACTACTTTTGTCAGAGTGCATTCTGGGCAACGTGGGTAGCTATCCCACAGTGCCCTAGTAGGGAAATGGTCCTTAGAGGGCGCCCATGCAGAGTGACCGTGGTGGCACAAAGCCTATGGTGCAGTGCAGTCTGGGATGTCCTAGCGTGATGAGAACTGCTGGGGAAGAAGCAGTGGCCAAACAATTACAGGCATGATTATGGGTCCTGACTGTGCCATAGAAGTGTACCAACCTGGGTACATGATGGCAGCTGAGTGCCAGTCTGAGCCTCTGGCAGAGGTGCAACACTGCTTGTCTGCCACTGTTTACAGAGTTTTATCCATGTGGTGTGTGGCTATGTTGCAAGTTGCAATACGGACAGGGACTTTTGGCTAGAGAGCACTCTGTACTGAATGCTGAACCACATGGATCCAGCCACCTCCTGAGGAGTAAAACTTTGTGCAAGGCTTAGTCATGTTCAACCTTCCCAAAGCTAAGTAACAAGCATCTAGCTGCCTTTTTTTGCATGGATAATTTTTTTTGTCTGAAACACCTTAAAACTTTCGTTCAGCTACTTCCTATAGTTAAAATGCTGTGACTTTAAAGCTCTGCTGTATATCTCCCTGTCGCAAAGGCAGAGGGCCTGCATTTCCATGATAAAACTTGCTTTTGTGTAGAATATAACTAATGAAGTTCACTTACCCTTAAGTAAGCAAATAAGGCTTTAACTTCGGGGGGGGGGGGGGGTTCTGCTTAGAAGAGCACTTAATGCTTTTGCCGATTTTGAGTGCTCCAAAACAGCTTTCAGATTTAACTATTTTTTTAATTTGAGACTTACCTTATGACCTAAAGGCTTGCTATGTTGTAATTCATTGCTTCAGGGTAGTAAATGGAATATTTTTTAATGGAGTTAATATGCATGAGTGGTGGCTGCACAAAACTGGCTGCTTATAATCTGGGCAGGTGTGAAATTCACTTAAATTAGCCTGGAAAAAGAGTTCTTAAAACAGCTTTTTCAAAATCTGTATTAATTCTGCAGGCTGCAGTGACTATGAGGTCATCAAAATCTGTAAGCTAATAAACACACACATATGAATGGACTTTCTCTTATATAAGCTTATCTTTCAGACCACTGCTGGTATCTTACATGTAATCATCCATTAAAATATACCTCTATTTTTCCCTACTTTTTGTTTTTATTGGCTCAAAGAATGACCCTGTGAGATCTGAGGGGCTAACAGTTAAGTAGTTGTCATCTTTCCAGGAGACTGAAGACATCAGTGCAGTAACTTATAAACTGTATGCAGAAATGTAAGATGGTGGATTTTACGTAATACCATTAAACCCATGTTGTTCAAAGCCAACAAAGCAAGTAATGAATGAACTACAAAATTGCAAAAACTTGATGCTGAAGTCCTTCAGTTACATGCTTCCTTTTTCCTTCTAAATATCTTTTTGTTTTTAAAGTACTGTTATATTTGAAAGCAAAAAGGAAATTGACTGTGGGTGAGTGAACTTAGGCTTTGTTGTTGAATGATGCAAACTAGCACAGAGAACACTGTAATCTGATTTACACTATGCCCTTAAATGATGCATAGCAGTGTGACTTAAACCCACGCCACTGTGGAAGTACAGATGTTGACAGTAAAAGTATTACATTTCCTGCATTTCATTTATATCTGGTTTACAAATTTGTATTGAAATAATAGTATGTGGTTCCTATGAAATGTTGATGCTTTCAAGTTTCTGCTTGCTTTGATGAATGATAGTTCTTTAATTCCTATCATAAGGAGAGAGCAGAAAAGGGTTGCTACAGAGACCACTGACAGTATCTTTCAAAACAGAATAAGGAAGATGAAGAGGAGGTGGGAAGGCATCCCTCATTCATGTGTGTTCAGTGTGTGGGCGTGTTGGGGATTGCCAAAAATAGCGATGGTGGGGGGAGACCCCTTTGCAGAAGTAGAAGAGAAACTGTATTGCACAATGGAACAAAACGATACATTTTCCCCATTGGCATTTTCACTCTAACCTTGTGGGGGTTTTTTGTTGTTGTTGCATCAGCAATTACTAAGCAGAAATTCTTATGAAAATAAGCAAACTGAAGCTTAAACCACCATGCCCAAGTGATGCTGAATGCTGTAAATGTAAGGATTTCCACCTCCAGCCAACCCCCGCCCCCCACACACATCAGAGAACATCTTTACCATTCTTGGAAGTGAAGATTAGTGACTATTTCAGGTAAAGTAACACTTCTGTCTTGGGGAAGGAAGTAAGGCAGTGTCTCTTGCTGGACTAATGAAATGAATTTCTGGCTATCGTTTTTAATACCATTTATTTTAAAAAATCTCTCTCTAAGCTGACAAGATGGGTGAGGTAATATTTTCTAGGTCAAATCAAAGATATTACTGTACTTCAATTAAATTGTCTCTCAGATATCCCAGCACGGCTACAGCAGCACTAAAACATATATAAACTAATATTGCTGTTGCTCCAAGGAATTTTACTAGCACTGAAAAATCTAAGTATCATGAGCTTTCTGTTCAGATGTTGGCTGAAGTGTACGTGTCCAGATTCTCTCATGTATACATTTACTTTTACAAGTTTGTGCAGGCACTAGGCATCCAAATTCTTGGCTTTTCAACAGGAGTTAGTTGGCTAATTGGTCCTTCTGCCTTTGAAAAATCCCCGCCCCCCCCCCCCCAATATATTTCTGTATTGCTGAGAGGTGGGAAACAAAGTTGAGCAGAGGACTGTGTAAAGGAAAAATCGTGGTCTCAAGAAAGCATCAAATGTCAGGGCATGAAATGCTGCATTTCTCTGTTAAAGGGTATCTTTAATTTTTAAAATATTAAACTTTTGAGTTTTTTAAATACTACGCAGCTTAAAAATATTGTAAATAATTGATGGTGCACGTATCTGAGTTCAGTATTAAAAAAACATATTCAAATGTTTATTTACTGGACCTTTTCCACGGGGTCGTTTTACTGGCTAAAGCTCCATGTTTGCAGAAAATAATTTTTCTTTTGTGCTGCATGCAGATGCATGTACATTTTAAACCATCCAGTTTACTTTAAAAATATTTTTCTATATTAGTTGACTAGCTCTGCGTGATTTTTGAAGATGGTCTCGGGCAGAGGGTGGTTAGCTATAAATTGTAGCAGTAACTGTGGCAAGCAGGTAGCTAAAATGACCAATAGTGTAAAGCACATGAATCTTTCTGATCATATGTTTCTTAATCTTGGAATTAGCCAATTCTCTTGTCTACAATTTCTCACAGAATGTCCAGTATCTTGGCTTATTTACTGATATAGCTTCTCCAGGTGGAGAGGGAAGATTTGTTTGCTTTTTTGCCTCAAAAGAAGGGGAGAGGGTGGGGGTGGGAGACTCTTCTGGAGACTTTAATTAGATGATTGGACACTGAAGGTGAGCAGCAAAGAAGTGAGGAGCTTACTCATCAGTGTCCTCACCTGCTGGTGTCATCGCAGTAGCTGCTAACTTAGAGCATGAGACCAGCCAGACTGGGTCACACCAAAGGTCCATTTAGCCCAGTGTCCTGTCTTCGAATGGAGGCCAATGCCTAATGCTCCAGAGGAAGCGATCAGAACAGGAAATCATGGAAGCAATCCCATTCTGCCACCAATTTCCAGCCTCTGACAAACAGAGGCCAGGGACACTGTTCCTATCCGTCCTGGCTAATAGCCACTGATGGACCAAACCTCCATGAATTTATCTAGTTCTTTTTTGAACTCTTGTAAAGTCCTGGTCTTCACAACCTCCTCTGGCCAGGAGTTCCACAGCCTACTATGGGCTGTGTAGAAGGGGGGAAAAAAACCCAAAAACTTCCTTTTGTTAGTTTTAAACCTATTGCCCATTAATTACATTTGGTGACCACTAGTTCTTTTGTTATGGGAACAAGTAAATACCTTCTTTCTAGGATATAGGATAACGCCAGATAAGGAGTGGGGGAAAACAAAGAGGAAATAAATGTGGTCTTCCTGGTGCGTTTAATCTTGAGAAGAGAAGGGGTGAACCTCTCTATAGAGGGAAAATTGGGAACTTCACTCTGATAACTTACTAATAAGGGGGCAAATTATACATTGTAGCCTTGTGCTCTTCTTAGGTTGTTTTGCGTCCTTTAATAATGTGAGAAAGAAATAGAGCCATAAGCACCAGGGTGGGCAGAAGGAACCTTTCAGTAGTGCAACTGAAAAGTAAACGAAAAGCTGCTTTTCATGAAAAAAGAAATTGAAGGTCTGTGCACAAGTTGACGTGCACAGGAACAGACCTCTACCAGCTCAGAGTTGGGAGACTCATGTCTGTTTATGGAGATCTAAGAAGGCAGCTGGAAAGATTTCTACATTAATAGTGCTTGTAATTCTCTCTCGTCCCTCCTTTACCACAACAAAACTAACATTGAAATCTCTCTCCCTGCCTCTCCTCTTCTTTTTCTAGATGTTCCCCCTGCCAGTGGCTAATGGGAAAAACAGACCCACAACGCTAGCAAGCACACAGTTTGGTGGATCAGGTATTGTCTTATTTTTCTCCTTAATGCTGCTTTTCAGTGTTTAAAAACAAACACAAAGCCCCAAAGCAAAGGGAGTTGTCAGTTTTGTGGCTGATCTTTAATGTATTTTCATGCTTCTATTGTGCTGCTGCTGCTGCTCAACATCCAAAGGCTGAGTCTGTAATCCCTTATGTGTGTTCGTCTCCAGGAACCTTTTGCTGGTGTGTGACAGAGGTGAAGCTTCCTGAATAGCTAAAAAGTTAATTCTCTTGTTTGGAACTTGCAGAGAGGTTGATGCAAGTTGGAATTTCAGTGAGATTTAGGTGTTGGACTCCATCAGCCCCTTTGTTGATCCCAGACTCCTTTGCTATATTTAAGCTGATGGTACCCACAAAGATGATCTTCCCCAAGTTACCACCTTGTCTGTCTACCTACAGTGATGGCCTGCTGGGTCGGGTATAGGTTAGTAATTTGGAAACCTACTTTTGAAAATGTTGGCCCTAAAAGTAGTCGCCTATCTCAGTATTTGGGGACCTGAATAAACAGCTAGAATTACTTCCATCAATTGGGGAGCTGGTCCCTGGTTTTCAGAAGCAGTCAGTGCTTATTGGAACTGCTGAGTACTTGGCAATTTGAAAAATCAGGCCATTTACTTAAGTGCCTAAATACTGAGTGTGGGAGGATGAGTTCTCAGAAACATCAGAAGCACAGGCTGACTCAAAGATGGTGGGTTTGTGTTCCTAAAGAAATTAATCCCCTAACCTTAGGCTTCATGGGAGTCCGCTTCTCATGTCTGAAATGTTGGCACTAAGTGGGAGAAGCTCCTTAATTCAGGATTAAAATAAACCCCCAGGATGATACCTGGCATACTGTGTGGCTCTAACATGTTTAGTGAGACATGTTGCATCTGTTAAGACTATTGTATGGGAGGGGTTTTCTGTAGAATAAAGCCTGTGCCACGTAGGAGGTCTTGTCTCTTTTTTTTTTTTTTTCCCCATATCCCTTTTTTTCTTAACTCTGCTGATGCCTTTGTATGTCATTAAAATCTCAGCTGTTTCAGTACTAATTAACTGAAGTCACCTGAGTTGTATTGGAATGTCCCAGGCATACAAATGTGGCTGTGCTATAGCTGTTAAGAAAACTCCAAGATCTGCCCTAGGGTGGTGAAGCTCTGGCACATACACAGATTATGTGGAATAGCCTGGGAAGTATCATTCATGTGTATTAAGACTGCTGGAAGTGGCTTGGCATGAAAATACTGCAGTTAAATGTCTCATTGCTTCTGCCTCTAGAGCTTCCTCCTACTGGGATGTTAGGATGAAGGCAGGCCTGGAGTTTCAGGAGATCCTGGATCTGGATATAACAAGCAGTCCTGTAGCACCTTAAAGACTAACAAACTTATTAGGTAATGAGCTTTCCTGTGTAAGGTCACTTCAGATTATTGGAGAATGCCACTACAGGTGGAACCTCAATAGCCTGGCATACTTGGGACCTGACCAGGGCCAAATGAGAGAATTTGCTGAACTGTGGGAGGTCAATATATTCTAGCAGCGTTATGATCACTTCCACTGTTTACTGGGCTGTCAGAAGACATTTAGGGGTAAATAACAGCACAGAACACACAGAGCTAGGACTGGTGGCTGGAAATAAACTTTCGGGGATTGTGGGGAAACTTGGCTGCATCCATGATAAGTGGTCTTCCAGCTACCTAAAATCATGTTGGATTACGGATGTTGCTGGATGACAGAGTGCTGAGTGAGGGAGGTTCAATCTGTACAGGAGTGCTCCAGTCTGAAGAATTGGGTGTTACATGCACAAGCTCATTAGCTAATAAATTTGTTACTCTTTAAGGTGCTACAGAACTGCTTGTTTGTGAAGCTACCGACCAACTCTGGATCTAGATAGTGAGAGGTTTTGTATAGCAGAGTTGGCTATGTAGCCTGTGGCAACATACCATTTGGAAACTCTGTTTGAATTGAATGTTGCACAATATTGTCCCCATAGCATCTGCTCACAGTTCTTCTGCCCCTCAACTTTGACATTCTTTGGGGCTCCCAGAACCTAATTCCATCTCAGAACAGTTTTTGAGCAAACATTTCTCTCCATATGGAGGCTTCTTTTTAAAGTTCAGGGTTTTTTTTAAGTATTACTTTATTACAGAGTACAACAGGCTTTAATGTTATTCATGAGGACAAATACACAGTATGGTGTGAGGTTTTTGTCTGCCATGGTCTGTGCTTTTAAGAGCTGTTTGGTTTATCTGAACAGTGAAAAAGGGAGGCTGGGATATTTTGGAGGTTGGAGTGAAAGAAATAGAGAAATATAGAAATAAAGTAAGGGCGAGGTGTAATTTAACACTGGTGGAAGCTGATCTCTACAGTGAACATTCCAGCTTACACGTCACTTATTTTGCTGCTAAAATAATCTGCAAAAGAGACGGCACGAGCTCATGAGAGAGCTAGCTTGCATTCGGTCATTTCCTGCTTGGCTCTTGGCTTGCCTAATAGGCTTGCAGAGTTGAACAGTTCAAGATGAGGAGGAGTGCTAGTGTCTCTCACTCCAAGGCCCAGTGTCGGCCTCAAACACTTAAATCCTGCAGTGGGTGTAAAAGTAGAGTTGATACCACCCTTCACCTGAGGTACTTTTTCTGAGCTGGATGTTCTGAAAGGTTTGTAAAAATCACTGCAATGTTGATGTACAGGAGGGTTAAAGGTGATTGTACAACTGCTGCTGTCTTGTTGTCTGGGCCTCTTGATTCTGAAATGCAGCTGGGTACACCTTTAAAGGAAGTCTTCAAGTGCATGGCTGGAGATTCACTTTTTAAAGGGTGAAGGGGATATTTTTTCTTTCAAAAGTTAATGAGTGACTTCTTGTGCTGCTTGGGTGTTTGTGTGTTTTTTGTGCTGGCTGGATGTGTAAGACTGAAGTGTGACAGTGGCCAGTGATACCGTCTAGGGTCTTGTCTGCGCCCACCCACACATGCCTTGTACCAGTTAAACAGATTTCATTATGACTAGTGAAAGGTATCTGTGTAGAGTATACCCTGAATGGCGTGGCTGGTCATTGTTAAACCTAGCTTAGATTGATTTAACTTGATTTGGTAAGTTACGATGGTCTAAGGCAGTTGTGAACTGTTAGTGCATGCACCCAAACCTAAACTGGTGCAACAATTGGGTATAAAAAGGCATGATTTCTGGTTTTCTTTGATGTTCTCTGCCAAGTTGAAGACCTAGATCTGTGCCTTCATGCCATGTTTTAGATTAACTTGTTGATGGATAATAGCACCCTATGGCCGCGTCTACACGTGCATGCTACTTCGAAGTAGCGGCGCCAACTTCGAAATAGTGCCCGTCACAGCTACACGTGTTGGGCGCTATTTCGAAGTTGAAATCGACGTTAGGCGGCGAGATGTCGAAGTCGCTAACCCCATGAGGGGATGGGAATAGCGCCCTACTTCGAAGTTGAACGTCGAAGTAGGGCACGTGTAGCCAATCCGCGTCCCGCAACATCGAAATAGCGGGGTCTGCGGTGGCGGCCATCAGCTGAGGGGTTGAGAGACGCTCTCTCTTCAGCCACTGCGGGGCTCTATGGTCACCGTGTGCAGCAGCCCTTAGACCAGGGCTTCTGGCTGCTGCTGCGGCAGCTGGGGATCCATGCTGCATGCACAGGATCTGCAACCAGTTGTCGGCTCTGGATTTTGTGGTGTTTAGTGCAACTGTGTCTGGGAGGGGCCCTTTAAGGGAGCGGCTTGCTGTTGAGTCCGCCCTGTGACCCTGTCTGCAGCTATTCCTGGCACCCTTATTTCGATGTGTGCTACTTTGGTGTGTAGACGTTCCCTCGCAGCGCCTATTTCGATGTGGTGCTGCCCAACGTCGAAGTTGAACGTCGACGTTGCCAGCCGTGGAGGATGTGTAGACGTTATTCCTCGAAATAGCCTATTTCGATGCTATTTAAGCCTATTTCGATGTAGCGTGCACGTGTAGACGTAGCCTATATCTGCTAACACACTCGCCACAGTCTCTCACTATAACATAGGTTGCCATTGCCGGACTACAGTGCTTTTTTCAGATGAGTTGTTAGAATATTTCACTCTCCGGTCTAAATCAGAATTGAAAAGCAAACAAACAGTGGTTGTGGGTTGTTTGGGCAAAATGGCTGCCACTTAGTAAAATGAGGTTTTCTTCCCAAATATGAGGCTGGTAAATAGGCATCTATATTATCTTCTAAATAATATTACAGGAGAATTGTTGTGACAAAACCAACAAACTAGAATGCTGTCCAAATTCTAATTAAAATACTCTCAGCCTCCTTTTCCTGAGCTGTTGTGCCAGGCCCTGTGGAACTCACTCAGACTAAAAGCTCCTTGAGTTAAATGTGGCTTCCTTCCATGTGTGCAGTGCTAAGTAAATCCAAGGTGCTACTGCAGCCTACTGAATAGAAAAGGGAGGAAACCTCAATGTTAACATTTCAAGATTTTCTGGGGCTAGTTTATATTTCAACATGTCTATTCCCTCCCTCCCTCCGTCCACTTCATTGCCCCTCAAGTCACCCAGGGAGAAATCAGTTTACATTTCAAATAAGTCTTGCCTGGTAGAATTGCTTCTCTCCGCTGATTAGATGGGGTTAAAGTAGTTATCACATGGATGTAACTTGTGTTCCTGGTTGTACAGATTTTGCAGACTGCATCTGCAGGATTTTTGGCAAGTACAGGACTTCCAAGAAAGGTAACATTTTCACAGAAGCTTTATGTTGCAATTAGAGTTCAAGATACAGTAAAAGCTTGAGTTACCAGGGGTGTTGCGTTCCTGCCACCCCCATGTAACTCAGATTTTCACACAAGTTGGAGTGGTGAGCCGGGAACCAGGCTGCTGCATGGTTCCCAGCTCCCCACCACTTGTGGACCTGGGAAGCTGAATAACCCACCAGGGCTGGTCAGTTTCCTGGCTGTTTCTCCCTGCTTTTCCCAGCCACATGCCACTGGGCAAAGGCAGGGAGAAGGCTTTTAGCTTGCCTAGCTGCGCAAAGCTATGGATAGCTAGGCAGGCTGACAGCCACAGAGCAGCTTCAAGTCATGCTTAACTTGGGTTTAAAGTGAGTTACATGCAACTCGAAGCCGTGTATTTCAAGGGTTCCCTGTGTATAGGAAGGTGGTGTTACCAAAACCAAAATGTTAAGAACTAAAGGTAGGCACCATGGGATATCGCTGAAGGTGCTTAGGAATACAAATCCCTGTGCTCCTAAATTCCCTTGATGGTGCAAACTCTCCCAACATAAGAACTTGTTCAGTGTATGCCTGTTGGCTTGAGTTATAGACTTTCTTGGCCAAGTTGCTGGACATTTGCAATGACAAATGTTTTTTTCCCCTCAAATTAAATGGTCAGTAATCTGATGTTGCAGATGATTGATCAGATTGAAATGCTCATAATATATCCTTCCTCTTACAGGACGCTGGGTATATTACATGTCATGTGGAAATTACCTTTTTGTTGAAGTTTGAGGGTCCATCGGGGTGGTGGTAGAGGCAGTATCTTTCCACCTTTTGGAGTTGCTGCTGTTGCCCTCCAATGGCTAGAGCAGTCATTGAGCCTGCCAATGAAGCAGAACACATACTGGCTGCTGGGTTTTCTATAGCGTCACAGTGTCTAACTCATCCCTGGGTTTATGAAGTGCTTTGGGATTATGTAGAATCTGAAAAGAGCTCCGTAGTGGTGGTGTTTTGGGGAGGTATTGTGCTTGCCATCTTAGCCTATTCCGTGTCTAAGAAATCGGTAGTGGTGCTTTTAAAGAGGGCGCAGGAATATCTTGGGTACGTGCAGGCATGCAGAGCTTCCGCTTTGTGTCTGATTACCTAATGGCCGAGCCTGACTGCTGCTGTTGGATTATCCTGTTTGCAACAAATAAACTTTGCTATGAACTGGCTTTGTTGTCCCACGTAATGAAATTTACAATTACATCTCTCCCCCCACACCTTCTTGCTGTGTAGTCAAGGGAACATTTTAGCCTGAGGACGGTAAAATGGAGCTGTCGGGGAGAAATCCCCTTTTGTCACTATGCTGTGGCTCTTACCCCTTACCTCCTCCTTTATCCTCTTTCAAAGTTTGCTCAGCACCTATTTGCTAGCGAGATCATGAGCTGAGGTTTATTGTAGAGGGACTTGCTTTGATCAGGGCAAGTATGTGTAACATATTTGAGGCTGGCTAACCAAGGCGTTTTTTAACGTGTTGCAAGCTGGTGCATGTAACAAGTTTTAAGTTATATTCTGAACATTCTCCCTGGAGGGTGGTGAATCTGCATCCCCTTTGAAAGCTCACTTTCAACAACATTCGGCCTTGGATACTTGTGGCGGCAACAACACAGAAAGTCATAACTTGTGTGAAAGATGAGATTAGCTCTTTAATTGGTGCTCTGGGTGAGCTGTTTGAAAGTGTGATTATTTCATCTGGGCTCACCACTGGGTATTAGCCCACCTATATTAGGTATTACATAGAATGGAGGGTTCTGTGTGAATGGGAAGGGGGTAAAAAGAAAGAGCACTCTGCCTTCAGAAACAGATCTGTGGACATGAACGTGATGATTTTCTTGATATTTAACATGCTGAGAAGCCAACTTGCACAACTTAAGTAAAAGCAGCGAAACGTTAGTCAGTGAAAGTCTTGAAGAGCTAAATGCAGTATCTTCAGTTGAAATCTGGTCAAGGATTGAATTTCAGACAGATAAATAGTTGCCAGCTCTATTCCCTGTGGAGAAGAAAACAGAAGCTTTTAATTGTTGAGTTGTATCACATTTTTCCCGCTAAATTCATTTAGTTACCACATTTAAATTATGCAGCAGTGGGTGTTATGGGTGTTTTGTTGTTTTTGCTATTCTGATATAGCATGAAAGGTGCAAAATGTGACTTGACTTCTTCTACACTTATTTTAAGTTGTTTGATTAATACTTCACTTTTGTATTCATTCTCACTCAGCTGCATTGCAACACCCTAAAGACAAATTATCAGTCCAGGTACAAAATTGGCTTGCCCATATTTTATTTTGACCATCATTTATTATGAAACTGTTTGTTTACTCATAACAGGGAAAAACTTGCTGTGATCAAAAGACAATTTTGCAAGTCAGTTGCTAAGCATATCTGAGGTGTCATTAGCTTGAAAAATACAGGCTCCTTCTAGAACTCAATCTCAGTCTTAAAATATATCGTTACTGTAGAGTACAGCAACTGATGTGCATTTAGGATGATAAACTTAAGAGTTCAGTTTTCAGAAGTGTCAATGGCGAAAGCATCTAAGTCCATATTTAAAAGTGAGGTAGAATAAGTGTCTGTCTTTCTTCCAAGCGCTCAAATCATTTAAAAGGTGAGATTTAGGCCACTTAGACCATTTCTACACTAGAAACCTAACTGTGGCACAGCTGTAGCAATGCACCTGTAAGATTTCTCTTGTGTAGCCATTCTGTGCAGGAGACATAATTAAACTATCCCAATATGTGCTGGTATCTCTGCCTGCAGGAGAGCATATCCCACCCATGTAGCGCTGTCCACGCTGGCACATCTGGCTGTATGGACAGCACTATATTGGTGGGAGAAGATGATGATACTGACAAAAATGCTAGTTTAGGCATAGCATTAGTTGTTTAGAGAAACTCTACCTGAGAGAGAATTGGGTCATTGGAGTTGACATACCTTAGGTTCAATTTCCGGCCTGGCCCCGCTGTGGTTGGTCAACGGGGGACACAGTCTTGTTGCCTTCCTTTACTGTTTGCGAGAGCAAGGAGTACCAGGGCGCCTTCAGGCATCAATTTATCAAGTTCCTGTGAGGCACACTGAATTGAACCCTGGAAGGTCAATCTTCCCCTTAGAGTAGACATAGTTTTAACTCCTTGGCCCATCCCATTGTGACCTGCCTTTGAGGAGGGAGGGTTCTGTTTCCCCCTTGATCCTTGGTGCTAATTCTAGAGAACCATGGAACAGGATACAGAAAAGTGGGATTACAAAATGAAGCAGCTGAGGGGGGAAAGAGGAGCATTTGTGGGGCTAGGGAGGAGGTGGAGGAAGGGAAGGAATTCTAGCAGGCAGGAAGCTGCAAGTTGTGTAGAACAAAGAAAAGTATTATCTTGACACTTATCTCCATTAACCTAAATAGCGATAGGTGGCTGTGCTAGTCTGTATTCTATCAAAACAAACAAGCAGTCATGGAGCACTTTAAAGACTAACAAAATAATTTATTAGGTGATGAGCTTTCATGGGACAGATCCACACCCTACCAGAGGAGACTCATCTGTGCTTTATATATTGAGTCTGTTCTGGTAAGGCTACCATTTAGCTAAAGCAACACCTCAGATCAGTAGTCAGTCTCTGAAACCCCTCATTACATTCTTGAATTTGCATTCCTGCTTCTAGCTGCAGCTTCACCTTTGAGGCTGTCTCTCTGCATCTGTGCAGTCAGAGCAGGAACACCGAGAGGAGACTTCTCCTTTTTCTTTCTTCCCCAGTATTCATCTCTCAAAATTTTTGTAACAGATGGAGTGGGTGGGGAAGGGAAGGCCCTGAGGCAGACACAACAGAATTCTAAACAAGTGACGAGAAATGCATTTCTGGACAGAAGCAAAGGCGACCATGTTATCACTCAGAACATAGATGTGCCAAGAACAAATACAAATTTTTTTTTGGTCGTTGGAGAGAACAATATTCTAGTACATTATCGGTAGTTCTATAGTTATGGTTGAGAAGGCATGTTTGTTGCCGGTGAATGTAAAAACAGCTATGCTGGGTCAGTCCAGTGGTCCCTCTAGTCCAGTATCCTGTCTTCTGACAGTGGACAGTGCCACATGCCCCACAGTGAGTAAGCAGAATAGGGAAATTTATCAAGTGGCATTCCTTGTCCAGCTAAAGGTTTAGAACGCCTGGAGTATGGAGTGATGTTCCTGATCATTTTGGCTGATAGCCCTCAATGGGCTCTGAACTTTTACCTTGAATAATTTTGTATGTTCTGTAAATGTTGCCATATCTCTGCTCACCCCTTTTATGGATCTTTTCTGAATATGTTGAAGAACACTGGTTGCAGTACAGCTCCCCAGGGGAATCCAACTCCATTGTGAAACTGACGTTTTAGTCCTACCCTTTTGTTTCCTGTCTTTTAATCAGTTACTGATCTTTGAGGACCTTTCCTCTTATCCCATGACTACTTAATGTGTTTAAGAGCCTTTGGTGAGGGATCTCTTCAAAGATGTTAAAAAAAAAAAAAAAAAAAAAAAAAGTTCACTTTATCGATTGGGTCACTTTGTCCTCTTTGTTCACCATCCTTCGCTCTTTCAAAAAATTGCAAGGGATTGTGGAGGCATGATTTCCTTTTTCAGAGACCTTTTGAGTCTTCCCCAATAAATTATGTTCACTGATGTGTTTGGTAATTTTATTCTTTACGAGAGTTTCATCCAGTTTGGCTGGTACTAAAGTTAGACATACTGTTCTCCAATTTCCAGTATTGCCTCTAGAGCCTTTTTAAAAACATTGGTGTCATGTTAGCTGTTCTCTAGTCATCTGGTGCAGAAGTTGATTTAAGTGATTGTTCTGCAGTTTCATTTTGAGTTCCTTCAGTACTCTTTGGTGAATATCAGCTGGTCCTGGAGACATAGAGCTGTTTAATTTCTCCTATCTTTGCATGCCTTTAACTTCCTGGTGGGAAAAGCTTCGCACTATGGGTGGAAATTCTTTTACATTTTTTTCTATGTAGAGGAAAAAATTGAGTGAGAAGGGCTGAGGGGTGGCATGTTCAGAATGTTAGATGGCCAAACATTTAAAGGGAGGGAATGCACTTTTTTCCCCACTGTGCTCGGTCTCCAAAACTTTGTTACTCACTTGACCAACAGCGCTTTTTTTTTTAGAAGCTTCAGGCTTGGCTCAGGCTTTTTCTACAGACACACATTGTACCCCTTTAAGTGAGTTAGTATACTAAAAGCAGTACAACCCCCCTGGATAAGAAGGGGCTTAAGCAACTATTACCAGTATACTGCATCCACAGGGGGGTGGTGGAGGGGAATGCAAGGGGGAAACTGTACCCATGGTGATACAAAAACTGAGTGGTGACCAGGACTTAGTGCTCAGTGAGGGCAAATTCATGGTCTTTTCTGTCAGGAATCTTTTAAAGAAAGGAAGGTGGGAAACCTCCCATGTAACCTCAGAATGCCCTTTATCAAAAAGGAGGAAAAAGACGTAAGCCTCGAAATAACACCTGTTGAGTTTCATGGTTTTCGTTTGAATTGTCACATTTCAAGGTTTTCTTTGCAACTGTGGGGTGTAAAAACTTTTTATGGAAGGTATTCTGGAGATGAGGCAAAGATGCTTGTGCACTGTGTAGCTCTGTGCTAACCTGGTTTGAACCCTGCTCATGTAGGATTATGTATCCATACTGTGTGGCTATCTCTACACTAGAAGCATCTGTTGGCAGAAGTTACTGTCAGAAGAGATGTTCTGATAAAACTTCTGTTGACAGATTGAGTCTACACGTAAAAGTGGATCTATCTTTCGATCCACTCTGACAACAGGGCCTCCTGGAGCGTCTACATGGCTTTTTTGATGACCAGTTTGTCGACAAAACACATGTTGTGTCTAGATGCACTACGAGTTTTGTTGACAAAACCTCACTTTTGGTGGCAGAACTCTGTAGTATAGACGTACCATTTTGGGATTGGGTTCTAGGCGGGTAAAGAAGTTGATTACCTAGTCTTGATTTTGGCCAGTCACCCATGCTCCTGGGTGCCTGTATGATAGGATGTCTGAATGTACCATCATTAGATCACACAATCATCTCAAATTCTGCTGTCCTGCATAGGCAAAATTTTGCAGTTGGCTCACTGTCACAACTGAAAGCTTTCCAGGCCGACTGGGCTCCTTCCAGAAGGGGAAGATGGCTTTGGAAGGGACCCAGCAAGTCTGGCAAGCATTTCTGCTGGACGTCAGTGCTTCTAATTTCAAATTCTGCATGCTCTGCAGGGGGCCTGGCTCCAGAAGCAAGCCGAGGGTACCTAAATCACACCTATAGTTGCATCTGAATTCTTTTTAAAAATAAGCCACAAAACTAATTTTCATTAAGTGAGTAGTAGATAGGTATTTAGCATGTGCCGAGGTCAGGAAATTCATAATGATAGCAAGCATAAGTTGCTCACATTGTGTGTAATATGCATAGAATTTAACACACAACCTCCTGTTTTGTGTTTTTTTTTTTTTAAACTCTGCGTGACTCTTGCTGTTGTGATTTAGAAATTTATTTCAGTGCATCCAACAGGTGCCAGTAGGAAAGTCCTTCTGTTACTGTATTGCCCCAGGTCCTTGGCTGGGCTCGGAACCTGCATTTTAGGGCCTGTACAAACACCCATAAGAAGAGAAGTCCCTGCTCTAATGAGCCTGCAGTCTAATTGCAAAGTACTTTATTTCATAGCTGTGAAGAGGGATTCATAAGCATGATTTTGTGAACTGGATTTTGAATATGGACAACTTAATTCTGCATCAGGGAAGGAACAAAGTCTGTCTCTCATTTTGTTTTTAGTGTGTGTGTAAAATGCAGCAGTGCTCTGAGCCTCACATCTGCACCAAGTGGATTTTGGAGCTTGCCGTTTACTGAATCTCTGGCCAGTGGGGCTGTCATGGGAATGTCACAGCCTCTGTGGGCTAATTGGAGAGCATCAGGTCACCTTGCCATTTCCCTGACACACAGACTAGACTAGATTGGGTGACTTTAATTGCCTATAGCGTCTCCAGCTGGTGCTCACTAGTTTATATCACCTGACTTTTTGTGACTCTGTACTTCTGCACCTGCACTTCCTGCAAGAATCCCTGGATTGCACCCAGGTGCTTGCTGAAGTTCAAAAATCCATAATCTGTAGCTGGCCTCCTCATTGTTAGTCCAGAGCAGAGAGTGTAGCTAAGCACTGTGCTTCTATAAAATCTTTAACTGCCGTAGCTATGCCACAAACTTGCCCACATCTCCTCATGTCAGCTTCTCAGCCTGATGGATTGTGGCTGCTCTGCCTTTTCCCACATTGCTAGATGGGAAGGGAGGTCTCTGATATGGAAAAGATGTTGTGGTCTGTATCCCCATCAGCTGTGCACTTGTGCAGCCACTCGGGAGAGAGGTTCCAATGCTGCCTAGCTGATTAGGTGAATGGCAGCTGACAACATGTATTTCTGCCAGTGGTGCACATCTGAACATGCCCCTGTGCACATGGATGGAAAAAATTAGAGGGAACATTTGTTGTGGTGCAGAAAAGGTTCTGAGTTTTCTTCTGGCAGGAGGAAGGCTGGCTCTGTTTCTGATATTCTGTTCTCAATCCATTCCCATAACACTTGTCACCCTAGGATCCGAGTGCATTGAGCAATCTAACCAATGTGTGTAACCTTTCTCTGTTGGCTGGGATGTGAACCAACACCGTAGGTTAGGGCCCTCTCCTTGCTTACCAGGTCAGCTGGATGGCTGCAGTTCTGGGCGGCTAATGGAAGAAGGAGCAGCTGCCTTGGGGATGCCCTTTGCTGGGTCAATATTTTTCCAGTATGGAAAGCTGCGTAAAGCCACATAAGCAAGTGCCCATCATCTGCTTTTCAGCCACTTCTTCACCCTCCATGCCAGACAACGCAGGAGGGTTTATTGCCCCAGAGCAATTAAACACTGAAAAGTAACCACTGCTAGGGTTCAATAAAAGGTAGCAAGTATTTGGGTCCTGATGTGGTTCCATGCCAGGGAGTCAGAGGGTCTCTTGTGAGATGCAGGGAAGCTCCAGCATGTGTGGAGGCGGATGAGTGTGAACAACATAGAATCCAGCAGTTGTCCTTTGCATGGAGAGAGTTCCATGCTAGTTAAGCAGTCTTGGTTAGCACATTGGCTTCCTCAAGCTGAGTTCTATACGCTGCCAGGGGGACAGTACTGCACTCCTCAGCATTGGCTTAAAATTGAATACATATTGTTGCCCAATGAGGCACGAAATGCCACGTAAAATATAGATTGGTGCTGAATGGGTCTAGAAAATGCAGCAAGCGCTGAGAGTAAGAGCTCACTTGAGTCAAACTGTTCTGATGACATTTCTTTTGGGTGCCGGTGAGCCTCTGATGGGCTGTGGCACAGTAGAGAGCACAAGCAAGCTCTGGTTGGAGTGCCGTCTGACTGGTGATGGCATCCCCTGCTCTTAGTGGAGGCATGAGTTGCATACCAGGACAGTAGGGACTTGTCCACACCAAGAAGCTATTGTAAGATAATTTTTTTGTATCATAATGTCTGGGGACCTCAGTCATTGGCTGGGGCTCCATTGTGCTAGGTCTGTATAGAGTTAAAAGCACAATAGCTGTTCTGCAGTAGCTTCGTGTGGGGACCCTCTTATTCCACACAAGTACCTTCTTGTGGTTCAGCTTCAGCCACTTCCAAAGTGGATCCACATGCCCTCCGCTGCAGTAGTTATTTCCCTGTGAAGGTGAGTCCTATGGCTCGTGGACAATGCCGATGACTTGCACAACGGAGGGGCAGGAGTGGAGAAGATGCTGTGCTTTAGTGGTTTCATCTTTGGGTGAGGAGTTGCAGGGGGACAGGTTTATGGTAAAGCTGCTGTCACAGTTCACCAGGGTAATATTTGGGCTCAGTTGCCTTTCAGTGGGTTTTAATTTCCAAGACTGAACAGTTTCACATCTTCATGATGCAGCATGATAGGTGGTCTTGGAGCGTGCAAGGTTGTGTTCTTATTTCTTCATATTTGCAAGTGCGTGAGGCGCTGTCCAGGTAGGCAGTTGCTTGCAGACTAATGACGGGCTTGTCTGCATGTGTACACACGCAGGCAGTTGGTGAACCTTAACCAAAGTTATGTTTTTAAGCCAGTTGAAGCTGGTTCGTCTCCCTGTGGAGAAGCTTACTTCAGTTTGAATGATTTACTTCAGTTTTTCTAAAGTCAATTGGGAATAAGTCTTTAAACTCACAAATTGAAATAAGTGGGTCCATACAAGTGGTTGTACCTGTCAGCTAGTTTGGTTTAAAAAGGTACATTTAGTACAATCTTTACAACTTCCTATGTGGGTATTGGCTTGTTTTGAGTTGATTGCATGATAGGTTTAAGCTAAATTGATTTTGAGTGCCTGTGCATACAGCCTTTTGCAACCATTTGGAGGATTGGGGAAAGGCAAATGTAGTGTCCACCCCTCCCCCTTCCCCCCCCCACAAAAGTGTAGTGGGGTGAAGGATTCAGGGAACTATAGAACTGACTGCCTCAGTGCAGTCCCTGGAAAAATCATAGAGGGGGATCCTCAAGGAAACCATTTTAACAAACTAGGAAGAGAAGAAAGTGATCAGGAATAATCAACATGGATTAACCAAAGGCAAATCGTATCTGACCAACCTGATTGCCTTCTATGAAGAAGTAAATGCCTGTGTGGATATGGGGAAGGTGTGGTGGATGTTATATACCTGGATGTTAGTTTTTTTTATATGATCTCAAAATATTCTTGCTAGCAAGTTAAAGTAGTATGGATTGTACAAATGGACTGTAAGGTGGATGCAAAGCTCATTAGATCATCAGGCTCAGCAGGTAGTGATCAACAGCTCGATGTTTTCTTGGCAAGTGGAGTCCACCAGGAGTCAGTCTGAGGGCTGGTTTTGTTCAGTATCTTCATTAATGAGCTGGACGAGCAGCTGGATTGTACCCTCAGCAAGTTCACAGATGACACCAAGCTATGGGGAGAGGTGGTTTCGTTAAAGGGTAGGGAAAAGGTCCAGAGTGACTTCAACAAATTGGAAGTAAATCTGATGATGATCAACAAGGACAAGTGCAAAGTCCTGCACTTAGGACATAAGAATCCCAAACGCTGCTACAGGTTGCGGTATGACTAGCTAAGCTTTAGTTCTGCAGTAAAGGACCTGGACTTCACAGCGGATGAGAAGCTGGACATGAATCAACAATGTGCCCTTGTAGCCAAGAAGGCTACCATCATATTGGGCTGCATTAGTAGGAGCATTGCCAGCAGATGTGGGGAAGTGATTATTTCTCTTTCTTTAACACTGGTGAGGCCATTGGAATATTGTATCTGATTCTGGGCACTCCATTAGAGAAAGCTTATGGACATATTGGAAAGTGTCCAGTGGAGGGCAACAAAAATGATTTGAGGGCTGGAACACATGACCTATGAGGAAAGGCTGAGGGATTTAGGCTTATTTAGTCTACAGAAGAGAAGTGCGAGGGGGGGATTTGATAGCAGCCTTCAACTGTCTGAAGGGGGATTACAGAGAGGATGGAGAGAGAGTTTTCAGTGGTGACTGATGAAAGAACAAAGAACAGTGGTCTCAGGTTGCAGTGGGAAAAGTCTAGGTTGGCTCTTGGGAAAAATTCTTTCACCAGGAGAGCGGTGAAGCACTGGAATGCATTACCTAGAGAGGTGGTGGAATCTCCATCCCTGGAGGGTTTTTAAGTCCTGGTTTGACAAAGCCCTGATTGGGATGATTTTGTTGGGATTGGTCCTGCATTGAGCAGGGGGTTGGACTTGACGACCTCCTGAGGTCTCTTCCAGCCCTAGGATTCTGTGATCTAACTAAATTGAATCACAGGGCTGGAAGGGACCTCAGGAGATCATCTAGTCCAGCCCCGTGCTTCAAGCAGGATCAACCCCAACTAAGTCATCCCAATCAGGACCTTGTCCAGCTGGGACTTAAAAACCTCAAGGGAAGGAGAATCCACCACCTCTCTAGGCAACGCATTCCAATGCTTCACCACTCGCCTGGTGAAGTAGTTTTTCCTAATATCTAACCTACACCTTTCCCCCTTCAACTTCAGACCATTACCCCTAGTTCTGCCATCTGACACCACTGAGAACAGTTTCTCACCCTCCTTTTTAGAGCACCCCGTCAGGAAGTTGAAGGCTGCTATTAAATCACCTCTGTCTTCTCTTCTGTAAACTAAACAAGCCCAAATCCCCAGCCTATCCTCATAGGTCTTGTGCTCCAGACCCTTAATCGTTTTTGTTGCCCTTCGCTGAACCTTCTCCAGCAAATCCACATCCTTTTTATACTGGGGGGCCCAAAACTGGGCACAATATTCCAGATGTGGCCTCACCAGTGCCGAACAGAGGGGAATAACTACTTCTCTAGATCTGCTCAAAATGCTCCTCGTGATGCACCCTAGTATGCCATTAGCCTTCTTGGCTACAAGGGCGCACTGTTTACTCATATCCAGCCTTTCATCCACCATAACCCCTATGTCCCTTTCCATCGTACTGCTGCTGAGCCAGTCGGTGCCCAGCCTGTAACAACGTTTGGGATTCTTTCGCCCCAGGTGCAGGACTCTACAGTTCTATTTATTGAACTGCATCAGATTTCTTTTGGCCCAGACCTCCAATTTATGCAGGTCCCTCTGGATTCTCTCTCTACCCTCCAACGAATCTACCTCTCCCCCTAGTTTTGTGTCAGAGGGTGCAATCCAGTCCCTCATCCAGGTCATTAATAAAGAGGTTGAATAATGCCAGCTCCAGAACCAAGCCTTGCAGCACTCCGCTTGAAACAGACCGCCATCCAGATACTGAGCCATTGACCACTACCCGTTGGGCCCGACCATCAAGCCAGCTTTCTGTCCATCTTATAGTCCAAGGATCCAATCCATATTTCCTTAATTTGTGGACAAGAATGTTGTGGGAGACCTTATCAAAAGCCTTGCTGAAGTCAAGGTATATCGCATCCACTGACTTCCCCATGTCCACAGAGCTTGTTACTTCATCATAGAAGCTAATCAGATTGGTCAGGCAGGACTTGCCCCTGGTGAATCCATGTTGGCTACTTTTTGATCACTTTCCCCTCTTCTGAGTGCTCCAAAATGGATTCCTTGAGGATTCCCTCCATTATTTTCCCAGGGATTGAGGTAAGGCTGACGGGTCTATAATTCCCTGGATTGTCCTTTCTTTTTTTTTTTTAAAGATGGGCACTATGTTTGCCTTCTTCCAGTCATCCGGTATCTCCCCCGATCTCCAAGAGTCTTCAAGGATAATGGCCAAAGGTTCAGCAGTGACCTCTGCCAATTCCCTCAGTACCCGGGGTGCATGAAATCCAGACCCATGGACTTGTGCAAATCTCATTTTTCTAGATAGCTCAGAACTTCCCCACAGATGGCTGCCCTCCACCTTCCCATACTGCATCGTCTAGGACCGTCATGGGGAAGTTGACTTTGTCTGTGAAGACTGAGGGGAAAAAAAGCATTGAGTACTCAGCTTTTCCTGCATCATCTGTCACTAGGTTACCTCCCTCATCCAGTAATGGCCCCACACCTTCTCTGATAACCTGTTTGTTGTTCACATGCCTGTACAAACCCTTCTTGTTACTCTTCACATCCCTTGCCAGCTGCAGTTCCAGTTGTGCTTTTGCTTTCCTGATTACTGCTCTGCATTCTCCAGCCGTATGTTTATACTCCTCCTTTAGTCAGTTGTCCATGTTTCCATTTCTTGTATGCATCCTTTTTGAATTTAAGCTGACTGAGGATTTCCCTGTTAAGCCAAGCTGCTTGCCTACCATGTTTGCATTTCTTATTACACAGCGGGATTGTTTGTTCCTGTGCCTTCAGTAAGACTTCTTTAAAATACTTCCAGTTCTCTTCAGCTCTTTTGCCCTTCATCTTCATTTCCCAAGGGATCCTGCTTATCTGGTCTCTCAGGGAGTCAAAGTCTGCTCTTCTGAAATCAAGGGTCTGTATGTTACTGCTCACCTTTCTTTCTTTTGACCAGATCCTGAAATCTACGATCTGATGATCGCTGCAGCCCAGGTTCCCTCCCACTTCTATTTCTTCTTCTAGTTCTTCCCTGTTTGTGAACAGCAGGGAATTTCTTTCACTGGAAATTGTAGATAGGTGCATCTTCTGTGTGTGGACAAGGCAGAAAGTATACTGTAACAAATTCTGAACATGAGACTGGCCTTTTCTCTGTACGCAGGGAAGTATAGTCATAAAGAGAGAGAAGCATCCGGCAGGTGACATGATTAGACTGTCTAGCGCTTTGTGGAGTTTTTTGTAAAAGCTTGTTTGATTTCAGTGTCTAGCAAGTATTTTGGGGAAAGATGTCTGTCAAAAATTAAGTGCTCCTTTTTGTTTGGGGAGGGAGAGTTCAGTGTGAGATCTGGCAAAACCAGGAAAGGTCAGATGTCGCATTCCTGATATTTTGAAGGTAAAAATAAGCACAGAGGAAAACCCACACAAAGCATCCCTCTTGGGTTGCCTTCATATGTCATAAAGACATTGGGGATAGACGAAGGGAAAGGTGTAAAACCACACTTCTGTAGGGTTACATTTAAATCAGTCTGTAGCTTGTAACCAGCAATGAAAACCAATGATAAATGCACTAGAATCTCAGCCTTATGAATGCCAGTTACAATTTGACGGGTCAGCTATAAACTGTGCAATCGGGAAGCAACATAGACCAACCCTTCTCTCTCTCTCTCTCTCCCTCAAACACATCCAGCTGTGTGAAATATAAACAACTCCTTTTTTTTTTTTTTTTTTTTTTTTTTAAAGAAAAAGGGAACATTTCAAAAATATCTGACAAGAAAAATTTCTGGGCTTGTTTCATTTAAATTAAAATGATTAAAAGCAGCATTTTTCTTCCGCATAGTAAAGTTTCAAAGCTGTAATGTCGTAGTTCAGTTGTAAACTTTTGAGAGGGGAAAAAAACCGTAACATTTTTGTTCAGTTATAGATGCTTCAGAGTCGTAAATAATCTTCATTCTCAGGGTGTTTGTAACTCCTGAGATTCTACTGCATAAGTCTTTTTAGTAGAATGTTTCTTGTAATCTGCTCAGGACACCTTGTCTGTGTCTGTCTGAATAAATACATACCCCAAACTCAATTAATTTAGGAGAAAATCTATTTGAAAAGTTTGACATGGAGGAGGGAGATCATAAAAATGTTGCAATCCGAGATTTTCATTATGCAGGTTTCAAAATAGAATGAATTAAAAACATTTCTGTACAGCTTTGACTATTAAGTTTTGCTGGGTTTTTTTTCTTCCCAGCCCCCTGCCTCTGACTCTTCAAAAATTGAAGTTTTCAAAAGTTGAGTGAGAAAAGAGGTGGGGGGAACAAGACGAGGGGGAGGGAGCAGAAATTTGATATGTGCACTTTGAAACTGACTTCAACATTTTTTAAATAAATCCAGCATATGTACTCAGACATACAAACTTTGATTCAGGAAAGCAGGTTACTTCTCTTGGTTTGGCACATCACTCAGTGCATAAACTAGGTCCTCTCTGGGTTGCTAATTATTCCTTAACTGAATTTCAATGGCTAGGCCGCATTCTACAGAGAAGTAAATACCAGTTTGTCTGAGGGTGGAATCTTTACTGTCTATGGCTGTGCACAGCAAGAAAGAGTGCCCTGGGATCTGGAAACTGAGCTGTGAGTTTGCAAGAGTATGGGGCTTGGTCAGAACGGAGCTGAGCGGCAAAACATTTGAACCTCATTAGGCTGTTGTTAGTGCTGCTTTCCTGAATAGAACCCACCCTTCTGAGGCTTTTCTAAAAAGTGTTTCTGGTTGGGCAAAGTCCTAGTATTTAATACACACCTCCCTCATTTTTCACAGTGGGCGGAGAGGTAGAATTTCTGTTTTTGCCTTATCCTTAAGGGCACAGCTTTTTCTGGTCAGAAAATCCCCCTTTCCATGGTGGGTGAAGATCTTGTCTCGTGTAGGTGATACTGAAAAAAGGAGCCAGCGTCCTATGTAAAAAGTGGGCAGTTTCAGCAACCTTGCAAATCTCCCTGGGTGCCTCAGGCAAACATCTCTGGTAGGCAATCAATTAGAAGGGCTGCAGCTTAACTGCCCTCTTAATCAGAAGCTTTGGAAGGAGAGTTTTGAGGTTTGCCAATTGCCTTTTCACCTGCTGGATTGTGCCAACATGGTCTATAGCCTGGTAGTGTGGCTGTTCTTTTCCATCACTAAACAGGCAGGGAGGCGGTGCAGAGGAGGGCTGACCTGTCTTGACTGATGGATGGACCATGGGAAAATGCGCTTCCTGGGGGAGTCAGTTCACAATTGCTTCCTAGCATAGAGCATGGAGTGGCCAGTGTCTCTCTGCTTCTGTTCTACTGGTTTGTTAGTGTTGGGGTGGGGGTAAGGAGGGGGGTGTTTCTTTTCCAAAGGCTTGTTAACGCCCTATTAACATTGTTACACAAAACAGCAGTATACCATTTAATTAGGAAAAATCAGTACTAACCTCTACCATATGTTGCTCTTCTGATATTTGCATTTGAAAGTCTGACTGAATTTCAGTGTAGAACTGGATTTTATCCAAATGAATTAATGGCCTCCAAGTCTGGAGTTTTGTGAGGAAAATAAATGTACATTCCTATGAAATTTGGTAGTTTGCTTTTTTTCCAATGTATTTAGCATCTTGACTTTGTTTTACATGTATTTAGCAAGAGCGCCTTGTCTGTGCAGCGGCATTGTGGGGTTATTTTGTTTTGCACCTTTGCTCTCAACCTAAAGTAACTGTGTGACCATCCTTGCATTTTCTGAAATCCAAAACTTCATAAATGTGAACAGAGGAATTTACATTTTTTTTCGGGAGGACGTTTTCAGTGGCACATTCCTGCATAGCATACTAATGTCCCAGCTATTATGAATCCTAGCACCCTAGATTTCCAGCATTTCTTGATTCCTAATTGGCTACTTAATTTCTTCCTTATCTGTTACTCTTTTCTTCACACCAGCATACAATGGATGGATTAGTAGTGCAGAGGGCTGCTGACACACTTGTATGCTAGACTTGTCCTGGGCCAAGGACTGGACAATATCTTTGCTAGTACCAGCTCTATGGTCATGCTCCTGCTAATGGAGCATAGACACTGCTGAAACTTAAATATATTGGCAGTGCTAAACTGTGATTCTTTCCGCACTGTCCAGTGACCAGGTGGTCTGTGTATAGCATGAGTGCAAGGATGGTCCAGAAGTTAATATAGTAGCCTAAAATTTGGGAGAAACCAGTTCAGTGTCCTGCTCTGCAGTGGACTTCTTGTGTGACGTTGGGGCAAGTCACTGTAGCATCCAGGCTTCAGCTTCCCATCTGCAGAAGGGGGATAACAGGACCTCTGCCTCCCAAGTTGGGTACAAGCATTTAAAAACTGAGGTTTGTGCAGACTACAGTGAGGGCCATAAGAGTCCCTAACATGAATAGTTGCAACTTTGACTTCAAGGGTTTAAAATTCCAGTGGGGGGGTGTTTTTTTTTCTTTTTTTAAACCTGGTGATGGCCATTATGAACTGAAGTGTGGATTTTAATCCTAGTCTACAGGGACACTTAAACAGAGTAGACAAGGTCCCTGTTTTATGTTTTGAGGTAGCAAAAGGACACACAAGGTTGTGGCTGACTTTGGTCCCCTCCCACCCCCTGGTCACTTGGACATTAGCTTAGTTGTTAAGGTAGCTTTTTGGTTTTGGTATGTGTCCTAAGGCAGCCAAAGTAAAATGATTACATAACCAGATGCAAATAATGGAATTACAAGTCAGGAAGCGCAAGTTGAAAAGTGTGTGTGTATATATTTAAATAAAGCAAGTGACAAATTCACTGTCTAAAAGGCTAGTTGAGAATACCTTTCTCCAATGACTCTTACACACAGGTATCTTGATGTCACTGTTATGCAGTGTTGTTCCTAGGTCATTTAGTTCCTAATATGGTGGTTTGAAAGGTAGCTTGAGGCAATATCCTGGGACTTGGGCGACCCAGGTTCAGCGCCCGGCTCTGCTACAGGCTTGTTTTGTGACCTTGAGGAAGACATTTAGGGTACATCTGTAGAAGGATAAAAGCCTGGTGGCTGGCCTGAGTTTGTTGGGGTTCAGATTACAGGGCTAAAAATGGCTTCAAACATGGGTTGGACCCCAAGTGCTGGGACCATGCGAGGAATGTAACTGTAGTGTCTCTTTGCATGCTCACAATGAGCATATTAGTGCTTTTTGACCTCCCAGAGGGTGGGAGGCTAAATGCAGGGAAGCTAGCAAGTGAGGTGCTCAGATGCTGCAGTATCAGTGCTGGGTAAGTAGGCGAACAATAAGGAATTCATATTGGAGGCTTCCACGTCTATCAAGTGTCCGTCCAGCACTATCCCAACAGCTGTGCGACGAGCGCCAATGTGCATTGGCTCTACTTGATTGGATATTTTCAGAGTTCAGTGGACCGAGATGGAAAACAGATTACGCTAGTGCTGCCAGATTCTTTTGCAATGGTAATTTCCTTTCTAAAAGGAGAAGGATGTTGTGGAGTTAGTGGCTTCCCATTATTTTCACCATCGGTGCACTTTCTTGCAGTGGTCCCAGAGTATCACAGTGTGGTCTGTTTGGTCTGACATGCCTGCACTTTGGTACTAGAAATACCATCACTTTCCAATGATGTGTCTAGTCCTGTCTAGTAATACAGTCCTCTGTGTGCTGCGCAGGAATATAGCATGAGCTGCTGAACGTAACCAGCACTGCCAACTTGTGGTGTTCAGGATGGTCGTTATCCATCACCACCCTGCTTCTCTTAAGACATCAGATTGCTAGTGACATAATTGTCCATTTAGTAACAAGACAGGATAGAACAGGAACATGGCCCTTGGTGTGTCATTTGCCTTTGTTTGGGTTATGTTGTAAGGAAGTAGTGAGTCACTTTCCATTGAGCCGGTAGTTGCCCTGCTCATCTCTTGTTCGTGTTCTGTATCCAGCAGAATTATTTATAACTTAGCAAGCATCCCAGGGCTATTGTTTCAGTAACCGTCAGGAATGACTAGATGACTTCCTGAGATTTTTTTCACCGCCCCCTCCTGTTTTTTAAACTCTGCTTTTCCTTCCAAGTATTATTCGCCAGTTGGATGGGATCCCCTTCCCCCTCTTGACTGTGCATTTGGGCTGTTGACACTCCCACTGCCGGGATTCTTTTAACTCCTGAAAATCCTCCCAGCTCAGGCTATGATGAGGAAGAATTGTACAACATAGTACAAATACCCAGACCTGGACATAATTGACTGTTGCCATGAGTAGAGCTGGTGTGGTGGGTGCTAAGCTGTAGGTGCTTGGGTCCTGCTATCCCTGGGTCTCCAACTGGGCTGTTACTGGGAGAGGTTAGCTCACATGCGTTACCAAGAGAGGTGGTGGAATCTCCATCCCTAGAGGTTTTTAAGTTCTGGCTTGACTTAGTTCTGGCTGGGGTGATTTGGTTAGTGGTGATCCTACTTTGGGCAGGGGGCTGGACTAGATGACCTCCTGGGGTCCCTTCCAGCCCTAGTATTCTATGATTCTAGTGTATAGATCTAATGGGTCTTCTGTGCTGAGGTGGAATGTCTCCAGTTCTAGCCCCAATGGAAGTGACACCCATTTTAGCCATGGTGGGATTTGGTACTGGAGAATGTTCAGGATGGGATGGACATGAGTTTAACCAACCCTCAGTGTTACCATTTTATCTTCCTTTTTTTTCTTCCTAGTGGCACCTCTGTTTGATGTGTTAAGTTACCCATTCTGCACACAAGCTGCATGCCCACTTGGTGCAAGTGACATACTTTGGCCTGTCTGCTCCATTTTGGGACTGGGTGGTAACCAACTTGCAGTTTACCCAACATGCTGCCTGCGAGAAGGCAGCAAGTTCTTCATAGTGTGTCTTTCTCTGCCTGAGAGAAGGCACCTGGTGCCACATCTCTCCCATGCTATTGTCCTCAGATGGGCAATCAAGCAAACTTACTTTTCTCTGTCTCCACCTCCTCCCCTTTCAGCTGCCTCTTTCCCAGCTCATACTGTGCAGCTTAGGTCCAATGTAATTTGATATAGCAAGACACCACCATGGTAGTGGTAGTTCCTTTTGTATTAAGGCACTTCCTGTGAAGATAAGTGGACACAATCCCCATGTGTAATTAAGGGTATTGGTGCAGGCTGGGCACTTGTTTTGTAAACTCTGCACTTGCTTCTGATCCATTTGGAAAGTGCTTGTTGGGTAAACATTGTGTGAGAGTTGCAGAGAATCAGAACAATGCCCTCCATCCCATCTGTGTGTGAAACCTGGTATTAAAATGGCTCCCGTCTTCATCTCTTCTCCCCGCATCCCCCAAATATATTTTTAAATTGAAGAGTGAAACTGTAACATGAGAGAGATTTGAATTCCTTGTTCTCTGTCAATGGCTCTTTTGCATAGCTTGAGGTGGGAGCCCTTCCCTGTGCTGATGCTGCCTTTTTCTTGTATCCTCCTCTACTGGTATAAATATCAGTCTCTGGTGTTAGAGAGATTGGGGCATAGATCTCTGCATTAGCACAGTTATGCTGTTGTCTTTGTGAAACAGTGAATAGGAAGAAAGAACACTTTGGTCTGCAGAAGTTTTCTCAGTTTCTGTTACTTCGGAACTCAAAACTTAGCACTTTGGTTATTTTTAAGTTGTGTTCCAAGCCTAGACTGTATAACTTTGCTTGTCGTTTTGCCTATATAAAGCTTTTTTCCTAACCTGGGCAGCTCCAGACCATTCTATCATGGATAAGAGCAGCACTGAAGGTGTAGATAGCATCACAATCTTGTGTTCAGTCCACCTCAAAGTCCAGACATGCGGCTTTTCCTGTAGTCACGTGGAGATTGACATTTATCGAAACAAAATTCTGAAACTCTGGACCTGTTTCCCTTAACGTATAAAATAAATCGGGGTGAGTGGAAAATGGGCCCTTAAAGTTTGTTGGGAGTAGCTGCCTGCACACTTGTAATATCCCATTTTTTATTTTTTTTCAAATGTTTCGCTAGGCAGACCAGTAGAACCTATCTGAAGACTAAGGAGTATGACGAAGCTCATGAACAAACCAGAATTGAGGTGTGCTGGGTGCCAGGTGCACAGGCAGGTGGAGGGGTTGTGCTAGTGCTATCCCCTGGTTCTAGGCATGGCGAGGCTCTTTCTAGAAGAAACATGGTGTTTTCTAGAACTCATTTTTATTATCGTGGCAGCTCAGGGTTCCACTTTTCTGATGCTCTGCAATGCATTGAGGGTCCATGCTATAAAGAGTTGATAGCCTATGACTGGGTTTGGAATTGGGGACGCGGAAGGGAAAAGTAGCGACTAGTTGGGCTGGCAGAGGTAGGAATAGAGCCGGGAACTCTGGGGTCTCTAACCAGTTACCCACACTCTCTCCTGGCTGCATAGGTTTGTGTTTGCTCCGTATGTGGCTCTCAGCTTGGCAAGTTTTGTTTTTGGGAGACATTAGGGTAGTTCCCTCTGCTTTGTGGCAGGAGCAGCCCATCACTTCTCAGCTCTTCTTGTATTCCAGTAGCTCTGTGATGCGTCCCCACTCCAGATGTGTAGGGTGTGTTCGGCTTAATACCCCGACTAGTTTGTGCTCTATTCCATTGTTTATCACTCCTCTTTGCCCCAGCTGAGCACCTCCCTGGAGCAGAGGGAAAAGCTAAGCCACTGCAGCATTGAATTCCTTCTTCCCGTTCCTCCTCATTTTTATAAAACAACAAGAGTATTTACTTGTATTTCCCGCTCTGAGGGGGCCCTTCACTTCCTGTCCTTTATGTTGGAAGTCTGTAGGGCAAGTGGCAGCCCTCAGTATCCACGCTTGAGCTCTGAAGCTGAGAGGTGAGGTGGGACAGATGTGGTAGCTTCAGAGCTGGAGCTTCAGCCTGAGCTGCAACTTCCACACAGCTGTTTGGACCTGGCTCTGCGACTGGCTGCCTTGGGCTGAGTGGACATACCCCTTCTCTCCTAGGGTTTAGCACCCTCGGCTCCATCCTGGCAATGACAAATGGCATGGAAGCAGCTAAAGTGAGAACAAAAGTGCTGTATTTTACTGCTCTCCTGGGGCAGCTGGGAAGCTGTATTTATGAGCAGAACTTCAGCCTTTTACAAGGTTTTTTGGTTTTTAAAAGGTTTTTGAAGTCAAACCAGAAAGACTGATGTTTCTGACCTGAGTGAAAACAGGGAGGAGCTGGTTCTGAGTGCTAGGAATAAAGAGACATGCTGCCTCACCCTCCCGTGTGAAATCTGCCTGAGGAGGGAAATGGCTATTCAGGCTTTGTAGGAGGAGAAGGATGTTTTTGGGGTAAACAGTTGTGGACACGCTTACACAGGTGTTTAAGGGATAACCTCTGTTTTGTACTGTGCAAAAGGAGGCAGTTCTCCTAGGGTCTGTTTCCAGCTTTGCCCCATATTTTGTGTGATCTGGGGCATCTCACTTCACTTCCTTGTTTCCCTGTATATAAGATGATTTGAATAATATTCCACCCTTGGTGGTGGAGGTGGGAGAGTGGTGCTAAGGTTTAATTAGCATTTATGAAGAGGTTTGAGAACCACCGATAAAGGTGTTGCAGGAAGGCAAAGCAGTCAACAGCAGCCAAGGCTGTAAGTCAAGTCAAGGCAATGCATTGTAGCACCACATCAGGCCCATGTTCTTGGTGGTCACTCAATGAGTAGTGCGTCCTCTTATTTGTGAGTCCGTTGATGGCAAATCAGCCCAATTCTGGAGATGCAGATCTTCTCTCATAAGGGACTGGTGTTTGTAGCTGTTGAAGAGGTGCGGGGCAGTTTTTTGGTGCTATTTTCTTGTCTGTGCTGCGGCGGAACCTCTTAAGTTGCCCCACCCCTTCACAGATTAATGCTCTCCACTGGGGATGATCGGGGTAATGTTCTCCAAAGTGTCAACACCACTGCTGCACTTTTTCATGTGCCTTCAGCGTGTCCTTACACCGCTTCCACTGCCCCCGCCCCCCCCAAAGGTCTTCTGTCCTTCCTCCAACTCGGAAAACAGAATCTGTTTTGGGAGGTGCTGATCAGACATCTGGGAGTTTGTTCTGCAAGTGCCAGGAGTCAGTTTGTGAGGATCCATGCTAAGATTTTTTTTTCCTGACATTGCCAGGAGGGAGATACAGTAGCTTCCATAGTCCAATTTATCATCCTTCTTGAAGAGACTAGTGATCAGTGTGTCTCAGAATTCTTGTGACCTCTGCTCCTGTCCCAGATCTTGAGAATCAGGAGGTGGAGCTATTTGTGGAGTTCTGGGCTGTCTTTGAAGATTTCAGTGGGGATTTCCTCTAGTCCAGTTGCCTTGTTGCACTTCATCGTTTTGATGGCAGCTTGGGCCTCACAGAGTAGGAAGTGTTGCAAGAGCATTCCTAGGTCCATGTATTGTTGGTCAGATATGCTGTTTTGAGAGAGAGGAGTGGGGTCAAATGCTGACTGGGAGGGCCCTTTTAAAAAAGATGATTGATTAAGGGAATGGCATACAGAGAGGGGTACATGACCGAGGATGTAGGATGGGATTTTCAGGGACACCCATGGTATTACCATGAGTTGGCCATGGTGTTACCAATCAGAGCAGAGTTGGGGCAGTGCATGAGGGTGCCTCCCCAGCCCTTTGCAATGAATGGGTGTTTTGCACAGGGTTGCCCAGACCATGGTTAATGCACATTTCTTACACCACTACGGGTGTATAGTGGCTGGGCAGCATTCATAGTTGTCCATCAGCCCAGAGTGTGCCAGGAAGGACCAATTAGCAAAACACTTCTGGGGAGTGACAGCGCAGCCCTTTCTGTGGTTAACAGTGGAAGCAGAGAGAGAGCTGGGACAGGCTAACCATTCTGTAGCATCACCAGTTACTGAATAGATGTCACTCAGTGCCATCTATTTTGGGGGGCAGGGTTTTCTACCAGACGCAGCAGCACTGATTTTTGTCATAGTTTTTAAAGAGTTTTTTTTAGGTTTTCTCTAGTTTAGTGGAGGGGTGAATTGTCAATTGTCAATGTGGTAACGTTTTGCCCTGCTCTACGTAGGGTTTGGTGACTGTCAGGTTTTGTATTTGGGTGAAGGGTTTTAGCGCTGTTTTATAGGCACGTGTTCCTGTTCAGGGAACAAATTGTATCATCTGCAAAAACAGCTCATCTTTTCCTCCTGCTTCTACATTCTCTCCCCCACTAAAATAAAGATCCTCTTTGAAGACACGGGTCATCTTTGTATGGCACTGAAAAAAAAAATGCCTACAGGTTGAGCCTCTCTAATTCAAAACTTTCTTTTGGCAAACTCCATAACCTGCATGATTTTAGTTGCCGGGTTGACCACTTACCATGGGTGTGGCCACGTTTCTCGCAGTCCCATGCAGTGTTAACAGCCACCAGTCCTAGCTCTCTGTTCTGTGCTGTTATTTAGCTGTAATTTACCCGTAAATGTCTAAGCGCCCACTAAGCAGTGGAAGTGTTGATAATGTGCTAGAAAACATTGACCTCTTGTCATCCACCAGATTCTCTTGCTGGCACCAATCAGGTCCTGAGGGTGCCAGACGAGGGGTCTGCCTGTACTAGGAAGCCGGTGATTAAACCAATGGCTTAGGGCTCCTTCAGGGTATGGGTCATCCTGATTCCTCCTCCCAGTTAGTCAGTAGCTGCCACTGTTAATTGCTGGAGGAGTTTGTGGGTAACTTAACTGCTCATAAGTTTATCTCACCCTTAGGGTTTGTCAATGGAAGAAAGTTGCACTAGTTCAACTTAAACTGAATTAAACTGGTGCAAAGATGGTGTAAAATGAGAGCTTAAATTCTGCCAACACTTAGCATTTAAGCCTCTTTACTTGCCAAAGCAAGTGTCCTGCTAAACACAGTAAGTGAATTCTTCAAGCCTTAACAGCATATGTGTACAGTTGCCTACATGGGGGTCTCTGTATTTGCAAAACCTTCTGGGCATGATCTGGTTACAAAGTGTTTTCCCTCTATATTGTTCAGATGCAACTCAGTTCTGTCTTTTCTGGAAGACCTAATGGTTTTCTATGCATGTTCTTTGTCTATAACCTGAGTGAACAGTGAACCCACTGCCACCTTTTTGGGAAATCTGCCATGTGGGGGTGCTAGCATAGGGGGGACACTTTAAGCACTCTTGTCTAGGCCTAGTCTGGGAAGAGCTAAGTGATGGGGGTTAAATCCCTGCTGTCTTGTCTAGCTGCACCAGTGGTGTTTGAGGGGCTCCAGTGAGGAGAACAAAACAAACCAAGTTTGAAATTTCTACTTCCAGAGCTTTTTTAAAGTTATCTGGGTTACAGATAACCACATGTCAGTTCTGTGGGTGTTCAAGGCTCAAGCACCTACCAATAAAAGCAGCTGTTGAGAGGCAACTTGGGGGAGGGGAGAGAGCAGAAGATGGGAAGAGATGGAATGAGACTGGGCCTTCTAGGAAGTGGGTTGGACTTCTGGGCAGAGCAGTGGTGGGATATCCACTGGAAAAATGTCCGGTTGTGTTACAAGCGGCAGTGTGTGCGCATGTGTGCACACGCACACGCGCACCTGTTTTTTAAAGTTACAAGATGAATTTAAGAACAAAAGAAATTTGTGCTGGATGTCAGGGCAATCTTTCTAATATTGAAGCTTACTGGACAGCTCTCTATATAAAGGTGTTTTCACTTGTGCAAACAAAGTAGTTGAAAATGCAACACTCTGTAGGATGGATTGGATAACCTAACCAAAAAAGACCTAACTTGCTCCTGTGAATAGTGCTGATCACTTGAGTGCATTTGATTAAAGGACTTATATCAGTTAGCATTTTGGGGTGTTTACCCCAGTTTAGCAGCACTGCAAAAGATATTTCTGTTACATGTCCAGGACTGTGCTGGTTGTGTGTTCTGATTAGTTTTAATTTTTCACTGAATGTAGTTCTTTCCTTTTGTAACTGCTTTTATGTGTGTGTTTCTACTCAGCAGGAAAAGAGAGCTCATTTTTATGAACTCTTTCACAAACAGAAGCTCTCCTGAAGAGCTGCCACATTGTTTTTGGGAGGAAATTTTAAACCAAAGTATGAGACTTAACTGTTAAGAGCTGATACTAAAAGCTTCAGCTAGGTTCCAAATATGCAGGGTACAACAATAGTATTTATTGGTTTGTGAAAACCCAGGAATGACGCTCTATATTCTTGAGTGCCATTGATCACCATATTTTCTATAACCAGTGTTGGGAGGCATACAGCTACAGAGCACTCCTGCAATGTTCATTGGTCCACAAGTGTGGCAGGAGCCTTGAAAAGATTGTTGCGCAGGGAAGGCCCTATCTGGTACCTGGTGGGAGAGCAGCGAGGGCTGCCACTTTTCTAATTCAGAGAGATGTTCAGGCCCCACCTTGGTTTTTAAGTGGTGCTGATTAAGCATAGGAAAATGCCACTGCCTCTTTGCTTGTTTTTGTTTCCCGGGTTGAATTTTCTCCCATGGGTTCCCTGCCCTAAAGTATTCCACGTTAACTCTTTTTAAGGGAGACTGCAGGCAGTCTGGCTTCCTGCCCTGTCCCAGGAGTGGGAGTGTGAAGGTCTGCCTTCTTGACATATTAATCCACCCGCTAGGTGGGCTGTGGTTCCACAGTTTTTAAGTTTTCGCTTGTCAGCAGCACTGCTGGAGGAAAACCTTTTGATTTTTGGATGTGACTTGCTGTCTGGCTGAGCCTGCAGCTGGATGGCCTGGGATGCTTTGCAAAGAGCTCTTTGTCTCAGTGGAGTGTGAAGTTGGGATCCAGACCACAATGGATTTTATGTAATTTTTATTTGCTGGTGGTTTCAGCGGAAGCAACCTGCCAGCCCATAACATTAAAGTTGCCGGTGCCTCTGATGTTGGCTGCAGTGGTGGAATGTACAGAGATAAAACAACCTGATCATGTCTAACTCTTTATAGCCATAAATCTCAAAGCCCTGCAGAGGGGAAATTACTTGTCCAGAGTCACCCCGTGGGACACCTTCAGAGCCAGGACTAGAAGATGGGTCTCCTGAGTTCTGGTTCAATGCTCTGTCCACTAGGACACTAGAGATAAAGGTACCTGTTTAAAACAGTGGTAGCTAAGACTGGGCTGAAGGCAGACATAGATGTTTGGGGCAAAGTGGGACAGGAAGCATTGTGCACTCTCTCTGCCTCCCATGGGGATCGACCAGGCACCACTGCCTGCCCTAGTACAGATTGAGTCAGAGGCAGGAGGAAGACCTCCTGGAAATGTGTGGTAGTAGACAGTTGAGCTCCCTCATTTACTGAGGTCCACAGATCCCTTATGGTTGGGTCTTGAACCAGCTGTGGAGACCAGAGAAGACATACCTGGCCCTAGGAGCAAGGCCCTGGCTCCCTGCTAATGTTGACTTGCAGTCAGTACCAGATCCTCTCTACTGCAGAGCAGAAACTGAAACCAAAAAGAGAGCTGCTTCTCTACTTACCCCAGAAAAGGTAGCATCTCAGTGACAGTGTGAATAGGGGTGAGTGTGTATTACTTGTTCTCCTCTCTCCATCCCCTAGTGTGGGAGCTTGTTACAACTTCTGCTGCAGAACCTAGCTCGGAAGCTCAAGTTGTAGCAGTGCTGGCTTTGAACTCTGTAAGTCCTGTTTTAATCTCTGTTGTTAGCCAGGATAGTAGCACTGTCTTTTATGGAGAGGGGGAGCCCTCTTCTCTTCATCTGCCTCAGCAGCTTGAGAATGGCAGGTGAGCCCAGAAAGGAAAGCCAGGCCCTGGAGGGACTTCTCTGCACCCCTTAGTGTAGAGTTGGAGATTTTTTTTTTGCTGGGGAGCGGGGGGGGAAGGGTTCCATTGTCTCCACTCATCCCTGGTCTCTTAGGGAAGGGTTGAGCAAACTTTTTATACTGGGTCCCACTTTGTCCCTGTAATCAGCAGGACCCCTTCAACCTGTCTAATGTAATCCAAGCTAATGGAAATTTCAGATGTGTTAATGTGTGAGGAAAAATCCCTTTTGGCGCATGTAAGAAAATAAGTCTGTAAAATCTAAACTTTATTGATCAGTGTATAAATGTGAATTCACATAAATAGTAACAGATTTCAACATTTCTAATGAGATGGATTAGCCTAAGACCCAGCAGTCAATTGTGCTGTGCTCCCCTTACAAAATTTCTTACCCCCTACTTTTCACACACCTGATCTAAAGCAGTGGTGTCCAGTGGGAATTGAAAGATCACAACACCTGTGGTTGTGATCTTTCTATATTTACCACAGCCCCCCAAAATAAATGCCCTCCACTGGAGCGAGGCTTCTCCAGGTCCCTCTCCCAGAACCAGGCACTCTCCCATGTTGTGAATGCTGGCAACTTGTCAGAGTGGCAGCTTGGGGCCACCGTGCACTTATCCCACCAGCAGTGGGGCATGTGCATGAGCAGGCGGCACTTGAATGCAGCTCCAGAGCCAGAACTGCCACACTGGTGAGTGGCGACCGTATTGGACACTGAGGCCCTATTCAAACACACCCCACCCCATCCTCCATTTCAAACCTCTTGCGTGCGCAGCCCTGGCTCCTAACCCACCCTCTGCTTAACACCCCACCCCTTTCCCACAGCCTCAACCCACTGCCAGGCTTAACCCTCTCAAGCTGCCCCCTAACCCCAGGACTTATCTTTCGAAAGGAGCTCCAGGTGCTTCTGCTGCTTCCCCAGCTGCAGAATATGCATTCTGCTGGGGAAAAAGCCACTCCCCAGCTTACATGACATTTGAGTTATTCAAGGGTGTGTGAGAATGCAACCGTCGCATAAGGCGAGGGACTACTGTACTGTCAGGCAGCAGGTAAAATTACATGCCTCTAGGAAGGTCTGCTGGGGGTCAAGTGACTTGATTCACTCATCCTCTTGAGTTCCCCAAGTTGCATAGAGTCCTTAAGTTGAGGGACAGGTGTTCTCTCTCCTCTTATTAAAGGAATGTTAGATGGTTTTCTTTGTACTCTGTCTGCTGCTATCGGAACTGAATGGGACTGTGGACTTCAGCACACAAGAGAATAAGAGAGTCTGCCTGCATTTGCCAGAAAACTGCCTTTCTTCAAAGAAAGTGTCCATGGATCTGGCTCACGCATGTGCAGATGGTTGTGTTAAAAATTGAGAGCTTGTCAATTAAGAAACTTTAACGTTTTTGTTATACTTCACAGCATGTAACGGTTATATCTGTCTGACATCAGATTATGTTGGAAGAAAATTTCCTAATTCCTTGACCAGGCAAGGTATCCTTTGCTGTTTGAGGTTATTAAAAAATGCAGTGGTCGTCGGATGCTGGCACACCACCTTTCTTGTGGCTGACAAGTCTGGTTTTGCTTCTAAAACAGCATGTATTCTGAAGACCCTCCTATTGCAGATCTGTAGATCTGTGGGCCTTGTTACATAGAGAGATTTTTCAGGTAAGCCCTGAGAACAATGTTGTTACTCTGTTTTTCTCTTAGCTTTGAGAAGTTGAATTTGGAAGAGGGAAGAGATTGTTTTGCACAGACAAGAGTTCTCAGCAGAACAGAGGAAAGGGGAAAAGCATATTGAAGTATTTATTTAAAAAATAATCCCATGTGGCTCTGGAATGATGCTGCTTAGTAGCAAGTGGATAGAATCGTTCCTTTTAATGAAATTTAAATAATCAATGTAATATTCAGTTACAGAAATATTTGGCAAAGCTCTAAATAGGTCACATCTGTCCTTTTTACAAGCTGTTTTTAAGGCAAAAATCTCTCACCGGCTGCATTATGTTGACCATACATAGTGTAATTGGCGCTGTGGGGGAAAAATTTCTCTAAAGTACACACATACTCCTAGAGCCCTATTTTCCTGCTTCCGTTCACATCTTCATGGAAGGTTCTCTATTTTCCCCGATGATTGTGGCTGGCCTACAATATTGGGAGGATAGTGAGCTACTGAGGTTTTTCTGTCCTTGATGCATAGTGCTGTGAGCTGAACATTTTTTGTGCAGCTATTTGTAATCAGTCAATAGTGGTTTCTATAGCTGCTGACATCACTCTTTTCAGAGGATAGAACCACAATGTAGAGTCCCAGAACCTTGGAAGAAGTAAGTCACAAAATCAGGTCTGTCACCTCCTACTATATCCCAAAAAAGTGGTGGTGGTGGGGGAGACATGGTTGTGGCAACCATGGATTCAAAATTATTTGCAAACTGAAGCAGAATAAAGAGCTTTCATCTGTTTGCAGGGTCAGGTGGTGGTGAAGACCACTTTGTTTAGAAAAGATTTTCATTATGTCGAGCAATCCATCTTGGACAATGGTTCCTGCAGAATGAGTCATTATTTCACTTAATGTACCAGCTATCCCGCCAGGTATCTATCCTGCATGGTCCTGTGCCCTGCCCTTTTGTTTACCGAGTGGGGGATGGTCTTGCTCTGCACCATGCAGGATTGTACACTGAACGCTTTGTTGTAGAAGAATGACTTCACTTCTCTTCCCTCCTCCCCCAACACAGTCTTGACAATGATGAGAGCTGTTTTTTCCTTTCGCTTCAAGGAAGTTTACAGTGCAAGCTGAGACTGTTAGGAAAAATTAGAGGCCATGATGTAGGACTCTTGTCTTCTTCAAGAAGAGAGGCAATCCTCATTTATCAGATAAAGTGCTACAGATGCACTGTGTATGTTATGTAGGCAACTGCCAGATTTCCATATGGCCTTTTCTTTACTCGCTTGCCTCATTCTTTACTGTCACTAACCTCCTTTCATCCACTGGCTTAAAAGTGCAGCGGAGGATGTGAGGTGATGGTCTTTAAATGTGTAAGTTAGAAAATTACAGTGACTTGAGTGTGTGCCAACTGTTTTAGTTGTAGTGGATACGACAGATGAAATAACTGTTACTTCACTTTACTATGATTTTAAAAGTCATAACAGGCAAAGTGATGCAGATTCGCTTTTGTTGTCAATGGGTTGGGAGGAAGGGGAGGGAGGCATTTGTTGTCTGCTTTGATCTTCTGATTAAAGGTGGCAAACCAGAACCAGGTTAGAATTCACCTGCAAGAGAAGGTTGTTATGGCATCTTTGCAAGGTTAAAACTGAGCTAATGTGTTGACTTTAGAAATACTCAGGAAGGTACAAATTGGAGTAGGAGGGAGTGTGCGCGCGTGTGTGGGAGCGTTTGTATGCGCATTTAATTCTGTTGTTGTCCCTGCAAAATTTAAGGTCTATTTATGCAGTTTCTCTGTACAAAATGCTGAGGCATATGCAGTGTGCTGCTCATTCTTTACTAGTATTGAGTACTTCAGTAGATGTTCAGTGGCAAATATTCTTTCACAGAACACTACTTGAGTTAATGTTCAGTGTCTGTTTTTATTTCATGAATGTGCAACTTTGCAGTAAAATAGAAACAAATATTAAAGAGTTTACAGTTTGGTAAAGTAAAGAGACAGGGATAAAGCATAAACTTCACTTCCTATCTCCCAAAGGGAGAGTCTGTAGCGCAACGGTGCACAGTAATTTTTGCATAGAGGCCACTCCATGAATTTTGGCATGGCTCGTGGGCAGCTTCTGGGCCCTCTGGAAGGGGTGGGGCTGTGGGCTACAGAGCGTAGAGGTGTCTGCCAGGGCAGTGCGCCCTCCCTAGGGCAGAGCAGGCCACAACTCCCCTCCAAAGTCTAGGCACTGCTGGTTCTGGGCAGATAGCAGTCTCCATGGGGCACAATCCCCTTTAATGGGGCTGGAGATGGGCGGTATATGTGCCTAGGCCCTGGGGCAGGGCTGGGTTGCTGCCCAGTCAGTGTATAAGCCCTGGCCCTAGATCAGGGTGGGTTCTCATTCAGTCAGTCAAGCCCAGCCCCTGCAGCAGAGTGGAGCACACACAGTCTTTGTAACAGCAACGAAGGGTCCTGTGGCACCTTATAGACTAACAGAAAAGTTTTGAGCATGAGCTTTCGTGAGCACAGACTCACTGTTGAAGTGATAAAGTGAGTCTGTGCTGACGAAAGCTCATGCTCAAAACTTTTCTGTTAGTCTATAAGGTGCCACAGGACCCTTCGTTGCTGTTACAGATCCAGACTAACACGGCTACCCCTCCGATACTTGACAGTTTTTGTAGGAGCTCTGGCTCTGGGGCAGGGCTGAACCGCCGTTGCTAAGGCTCAGCACCTTGTTAGCAGGGCTGAGCAGTGCCAACAGTATTTGAGGCCTGGGGCAAGGCAGCAGTCACGGCAAGGCTCAGCTCGCTGTCAGGAGGCTGGGCAAGCAAACAGTATATAAGCCCTGGCTCCAAGATGGGGGCAGGGCAGCTGTCAAACCACCAGCACTATACAAGTGGCATACAACAGTATCAAAGCCCTGGCTCTGGGGCAGGGTGTGGCTATTGCTGGAGAGAAGCCCAGCTCCCTTTTAACAGGGGCCAGCAGCCAAACTATGGCAGCAGTGTGCCCTTGCGTAGGGTATCATAGTGTGGGTTGGGAGAGGCGCAGGCCCACCCACTCCACTGTGCCCCAGCTCAGGACCCTAGCAGCAGCCCACACCAGAGCAGGTCAGTGGGGATCCAGGCCAAAACACACTGATGTGGGCTCTGGCGGGGCATTCCGCAAGCTGCTTCCTACCTCTGCCTCCTTCGGCACAGTGTTGCACTTCGCCGAGGGGCGTCTGGGAGGTTGAGCAGCTCTGTCCTCTGGGTCAGGATGCTCGTGCTTGTTCACATCATTGAGGTAGTGGACTGGTGTCAGGGTTGTAGGCTCAGGCCGGTCCTGGGCCCCTGGGTAGCTGGCAGCCAGCAGGTTTGCAGGCTCCGTCAGGTCAGGTCCTTCCCAATAGTGAGCCTGCAGGGGGGCAGAGGGCCCAGGTTGGTCTAGGACCTCTGAGTAGCAGGCCAGCAGGTTTGGCAATGCTTCTGGGGTCCTGGCTGGGTGGCTGGTGGGCCCCTCTGGCCAGTTGGCAGAGTGGGAAGCCTTTGGCTCTGGCTCCCAGGAGCCTGGCCAGGTCCCTTTGCTCGGGCTAGAGGCTGCCCTTTTAGTGAGCTCTGGGTCTTGTCATGGGCACTTCCTGTCTCCTGTGCCACTCTCTGAGGTGTGGAGCACAGGTGTTCTGGGCCTGCCCACCAAGGCCTGTGGGAGGCTTCCCTGCCTCAAGGGAGGGGTGGGGCCATGCACCTCTCTACAGAGAGCAGATGTGAGTGTGAAAAGAGGAACACTTTGTGAGAGACTGACACAGATTGACACCTTCCATCTCCTCTGCACAGCTAGCAGGAGACTCCTGGGAGCAGCTCGGCTGCAGACAGAACAAGGGTGAAGTGGGGGGCCGCTGAACACGCGGCTGGCTGTAAGTATGCATGCTCCACTCATCAGCTGGATGAGCCAGAGACACATGCTTGGTGGGTTGGCTGATTTTGCCCACCTGTGCTCTCATAAGTGAAATAAAGCCTTCATTGTGGATAAGTTGGTATCTGATTCTATAGTTGTCAGGAGCAAAATGCATTATCATTTGTTTTCTATTTGTAGAATGTATTCTTATTTTCTCCCCAAAAGCCAAAGAAAGCTGTATCCCAGTCCTCGCCAGGGAGACATCCTCTTCTAGACCAATATTGTCTCACGTACCTTTCATCAGTTGCAGATGATATTGTTCTATTTACATATCATGCTGATGGGGAAAATACAAATGTCTGAACAGAACTAGCCTTGTTTTCTCCAAAGTCCCTTCTCCTAATGCTTTCGAACTGATCTTCCGGTTTCGAGATGGGTAAAGGTGTTCCACAGGATCCATGTTCTCCTCAAAAGAATATTGATCTGTGGAGGTTCATTCTCTGAAAGTCATGTTGTTCCCTTAAGTCCTGGACTTACTTTTAAATTGGGGTGGAGAAAAGAGCTTTGACCATTTGTTCAGGCAAGAGTGCAGTGTCTGACAGTAGCGTGACTCCTTTAAATGTGAGAAGACCTCACCCTGTGGTAGCTGATTAGTAATGAGATTCAGCCAGACATGACTGGAGACCTTTTTTAAAACAAATCATTAATTTGCTGTTAGATGTTTGAATGGCAGCCAAGGTATATTGTAAGCCAGGGATAATTTCCTATCTAGCTGTATTAAGTTTCACTTGACATTCCAATCACCTACATTTGAGCTTGGCAATATCAAGTTGGAATTGTGTGAAAGGTAATGGCCTTTGCCTTTCTGCTATTTGGATTATACTGACAGCTCGGCAATCCCTGTGCAGAGGCTTCAGCCTCTGTGCAGTGTATTCACCTAGCACTGAGGTGTTCATCCAGTTCTGAAGCAGTAGCCACTGTAGCAAAGTAGCTACATCATTCTGAAAATGTTTTTATTGCTCAGGCCAACTAGCCACAATTCAACTGGCCAAATAGTCACTGCTGGATAGCGTGTTGTACACTGTGGACCTACCATGTACTTTTCCTTCAGCAGAATGTCCAGTCCGTGAGATGTGTTTGTCTGGTGGGCGGTATCTCTTGGCATTCCAATCTTTTCTTTCACATGCTTGCTTGGTCCTGCCAGGAGGGCAGATGACTGGAGTCAGTGACCTCTTGGGGTCCCTTCCAGTTCATGTTCTATGATTATGTGCTTGTATGGTGTTTCAAGAACTCCACTGAGCAGAAATGTTGGCGAGAGAGGCAACTTTTCAAGCTACATGGAGCACGTGTGTAGTTCAAAAGCTTGTCTTGCCCAGAGACATTGGCCCAATAAAATATTCTCATAGACCTAGTCTTTCTAAGATCTTGGGTCTAATATAGTTACAACACAGGCTGAGACTTTTTCAAGAGCAGTTGGACACTTCAGAAACATCAGGCCCCTTTTAAGTTCTCAGACTGGACACTCCAAATGGTAGTCACTGCTGACAAAGCTTGATCACACTGATTTGTCTGCCTTTTCTGTGTTGATCATGAGTTGGGAGCTACAGTGTGTGGTTCAGATTATGTTCAGATTCTTGCATCCATACAGTAGTCCTGAGGAAATTGAAATGGGATGAATAGGGCCAATGTTAGAAATTGAGTGGGACAGGAATGAACAAAAACTTTTTAAAACGTGCATTAAAATGTTACTGGATTGATTGTGCAAGGGCCCTGCCAATGAGGCAGGTCATTTAACCTCGTAGTGTCAGACTCAGCCTCTGTTAAAAGGATGTGCTGCTGTGGATAAAGTTATTTAGAAGGATTTTTTTTGTGGCATAATCAAACATCTTATAGGATAGTTTTTAAAATAAGTCGGGTGGTGTTCGTACAGAAATTATACCATTGGATGCAAAAATAGTCAGCACTTAAAATAGCAAGAGGCTCCTTATAGAGATGTACTGACCAGTATATTTTAATAAAGATTACTTGAGAAGTTCATAATGCAGATTTGGGCCTGGTACAAACTTCAGTCCAGCTCCCTAGCCACGTTATTCAGGGTATGAAACCTTCATATATCTGAGCACTAGAGCAAAGGTGAGTTGAGCCCTGATGTAGACTTGTTAGGTCCATGGAAGGATTCCTCTTTGAATCTAGCTCAGGGATCAGTAACCTTTCCAAGGCAAAATCTTGGACCTTTTGTCCTCTTAAGTATGGTCCGAGTGCTGGTTTTAAAGTCACTAGCAGTCCTACTTGTAACAGCTCCATTAATAAATTAAATGCAGAGCTTTACCAGTTAGGTGGTGGTTAGTAGCATTAGCTGGTCTTCTGTTAGTCCACAGGTGGCCTGGCTTTGAGCAAGCTACCGGGTGCATGAGGGAGGAGGGGTGGAGCTGAGCTGCCTTGTGTGCCATTCTTGGCACCGGTGCCAGTGGTTGCTGACCCCAGTCTAGCTGCTGCCTCTGGCCGTGTCTACACTAGCCCAAAACTTCAAAATGGCCATGCAAATGGCCATTTCGAAGTTTACTAATGAAGCGCTGAAATGCATATTCAGCGCCTCATTAGCATGCGGACCGCCGCAGCACTTTGAAATTGACATGGCTCGCTGCCACGCGGCTCATCCAGACGGAGCTCCTTTTCGAAAGGACCCCAGCTACTTCCAAGTCCCCTTATTCCTATGAGCAGATGGGAATAAGGGGACTTAGAAGTAGCTGGGGTCCTTTCGAAAAGGAGCCCCATCTGGACGAGCTGTGCTGAGCGACATCAATTTCAAAGTGCCACGGCCACCCGCATGCTAATGAGGCGCTGAATATGTATTTCAGAGCTTCATTAGTAAACTTCGAAATGGCCATTTGCATGGCCGTTTTGAAGTTTTGGGCTAGTGTAGACGTAGCCTCTGAGTGGTGAATTATATTGATGGGGAAAAACCCATCTGTAGCTGCAGTGCTCTAGCTATGGGGAAGTCAAAGGAGAGGCCTTTCTGTTTACTAGGACAGAACCAAGAAGTTTAGTTCCTACCACTTCATCTTTATGGTGGTGGTGATCTCCTTGGGTTTTTAAATCTTGATTTGCTTTGCTAAATTTTATGCTGAAAAGCCTTTTTTCGGGGTGGGGATAGTGCCTAGCACACCAGGGCCCTGATCACGACCATTGGAGGCTCCCACAGCATGAATTCCCTGGATCTGTTCCAGTGCCTTGCACTACTTGTTATGATTGCCAAGGTAGTTGCTGATTCTGTTAATGTTGATTCTGTCATTTTGAATCCATAAAGCCACTGCATCTGGTGGAGTCTGTTTAAAAAAAAAAAAAAAAAAAAAAAAAGCGCCAGGCGTTATTTCTCCAGTAGGAAGGGAAAGAAAATGTAAGGTTTACTATATTTGACCTTTTAAAAAGAGGACACCCCGAGAGAGATCAGTTTCTACCAATTCATGTATTAATGTGCTGTATATGCCATGTGTTGTGTTGATTTTTCTCCCTAGTGCAGACCTGGCTGAAGCATTTGGTAAAACCTCTGCACCAGAGGTGTGGGGTGGCTGGGTGTCAGGGTGGTACAGTGGGTACAGAAGAGGCTTGTGGGTCAAGATTTCATGGTTCATAACTGCATGGCCAACTAGGTAGGTAATTAACTTTTCAGGTCCAGTGTCTGCACCTTTTATCCTCTGAACATTTCAGTATCTCATCGGGGGGGATTGTGGCTCAAATATTAGCTGTAAAATGTCCCTCTAATACAAGTAAGTTTGATTAAAGGTGCTAACAAAGGGCAAAGTAAATGCTAATTGTGGGGTGGGGGGACAACACATATATTGTATTCCCGAATTGAAACGAAGTGTGTGACTTTGCCCCCTTCCCTGATTTTTCCACCTATTGCATGTTTTCTTGACACCCCACCCCCCATTCCCTCAGCCTTCATACCCAAGGTCCATTTCACCAGGACTTGGGGGATTTCTTGATGATGATGTTTCTCTGCATCACCAGTCCTTCCCAGTAGGTTAGTTCTCTGCATTGATTGGCCTTTTGAAGTAGCTGATTTGTAGGCAGGTTGAACCTTGTGTTACCCTAGATGCAATCTTTGTTTTCATGCTGCTGCTTTTGTGCTCTGGTTTGGTCATTGTTGTGGCTTTGTTTTTACAGCTGTTCTAAGTGTTTTGAGCTTTAAAGTTTATTTTCTTACCTCTGGTTGTTGTCACAGGTTTGGCTTTTTTTCCCCTCAGTGGCATCTTACTGACTGTATTATGGGGCTCTGCCATGGGACGACTCCTGCTGTTGTGACCTCTTAGCACAGAGACGTTACTGTGTCTCGGTGGTGGTAAAGCGTGGGGATGGCATCTTGGTGGTGCCTATGTTAACATAATATAGCCTGTGTACCCAAATACTTCATCTGGACTACTAAGGGTGTTCCAGTGCCAAAGGTACTAACCTGAGGTTTGGGAGACCATCTGCTCCTTCTCTGTCACAGACTTCCTGAGTGACCATGGACTTGTCTCAGTCTTTGCTTCAGTTCCAAATCTGTAAAATGAGAACACCACTTTCCTGACTCTGACAGGTGTTAGGAGTCCCTTGTAAATCCATTAACAGACATGAGCTCAGCTCCTCAACGTTCCTTCATCCTTTGATAATTTTCTGCTTTGGCTTGATTTTTTTTTTTTTTTCTTTCCCTATCCAAAATTGAACTTTGGGGGGAAAAAACTTTTGAAAGGCTTGATTTTTGAGAGAGAGCTCCCGCCACAAAATAAACTGGCATTTCCGATCAGTTTTACTAAGTGACCAGATGTGTTTTAGATGCATTCACCTCCCATTCAGAGATGGACACTTCTGTATACTGAACGCTTATGAAAAACGGGGCCATTGGGTAGACTCAGAAGGTAAAGTAACAGCTCTGATGGATGTTATCACATGAACCACATGAAGAGCAGAGGCTCCAAACTAGTTTACCCCTTAAAACATTATTTTTATATACAACACGGAGAGAGCATTGGCCTGAGGGTGGAGGATTGGATTCTATTCCTAATTATGCTTTTCATCTTGAGAAAGGCACTTAAATGTTTGTACTTCAACTTTCCCGTTTAAAAAAAAAATCCTGTGATGGAGAAATGATGATCCACTGTTGTAAAGTAGTAACAGAGAGAAAGCCATGCTAGTCTATATACTATCAAAACAAAAAACCAGTAAAGTAGCACTTTCAAGACTAACAAAATAATTTATTAGGTGATGAGCTTTTGTGGGCCAGACCCACTTCTTCAGACCACAGCCATACCAGAACAGACTCAATATTTAAGGCACAAAGGACCAAAAAATAGTAATTCAGGTTGACAAATCAGAAAAATATTTATCAAGGTGAGCAAATCAGAGAGCAGAGGGGCAGAAGGGGGCAGGGGGAGTCAAGAATTAAAGAGCCCATATAATGACTTGGAAAACTCCCATGCCGGTTCAAACCACGTGTTTAATGTGTTAAATTTGAATATAAAAGCGAGTTCAGCAGCCTGTCTTTCCAAACTAGTGTGAAAATTCCTCTTCAGTGGGACGCAAACTCTTAAGTCATTAACAGAATAGCCCACTCTATTAAAATGTTGGCTGACTGGTTTGTGAATCAGGAGATTTTTTAATGTCTGTTTTATGCCCATTAATTCTTTGTCTAAGAGTTTGAAGTCTGTCCAATATACAACGCATCTGGGCATTGTTGGCACATGATGGCATATGTGATGTTAGTTGAGGAACATGAGAATGTGCTCGTGATTCTGTGAATAACCTGGTTAGGTCCAGTGATGGTATCTCCAGAATAGACGTGTGGACAAAGTTGGCAACAGGCCTTGTTGCAAGGAAAAGTTCCAGGACTGGTGTTCCTGCGGCGTAGACTGTGGTTGTTGGTGAGAATCCGCATAAGGTCGGGAGGTTGTCTGGAGGAGAGAGCTAGCCTGTCACCTAGGGCTTCTGGAGTGTGGCATCCTGATTAAGGATGTGTTGTAGGTCTTTAATAATGTGTTGCAGTGGTTTGAGTTGAGGGCTGTAGGTAATAAGTACTTTGAGATCTACTGATGAAAAGCACTGTAAGTGCTAAGTATTGATAAATTACTAAATGCACAGAGGACTTGCTTGTACACCTTCCTTCTTGCTAGAGGAATTAATAGCAATATCTTGTTGGCCGAGTTCAGTAGCAGGGACATCCAGTCACTGATTAGAATTGTCGTCACTTGGCAGAGACTACTGGTCTATTCAAGGTGAGGATTAATGAACAGTTATACAGTCGCTTGCTTGAACTCATTCTCTGTTCTGCATCCCATGGTACCTGGATCTTCTTTCCAGGGGACTAAACTATGCAGAAGGAAGAAAAACCTGCTCCTCATTGGAAATTTTGGGGCTTGGTGTCACACATACCCTGGAACTAAACAAAAACATGTCTCACCTAAATTCAACTGGTTAATTTTTGGCTCTGCTGTGTCCCCCAGTGTGTGGTCTGGCAAATGGTCATCCACTGGAACTTTATTTTATTTAGGATGATGGTGTTGGTAGTGTCTACTAGACCCCACTGAAATCAAGGTATAATAGTGCTGGCCGCACAACATGGACACGACCCCTACAGTTCACATTCTAAATATCACCCCCATTTTACAGCTGGGGAATGGAAACAGAGACTGAGTGACTTGCACAAGGTCACACAGGACATTGGTGGCTGAGCTGGGAGTGAATGGAGACCAGTCTCCTGAGTTTCTGCTGTTGTCAGCTGGCCATTAGTAGGGTTTGCAATCCCTTGGGTGCAGTGCAGGCAGCTTCCCTTGCCTAGATGTGCTGCTCTGAAAACATTTAGTACCCACTCTGCTTTTTATAATCTATATAAAATGGAGCAGGTATGAACTGTTTTCTGTATCTGTGTGTTTTGGGCATCCTTGACGTTAACATTAGAACATTAATTGGTATGTACTATTAAACCAGGTGTTGTGGTCCAATTCTGCATAACCTGCCAACAGCAGCCTTTGCCAATCAGAGCAGTACAGCTCCCTGCATTGAGGCTGGGCTCTGCTGGCAGGAGGGGAGTATCTGCTGCTCTGAGTGGCATTAGTGTCCATTAACATTTGATAGTGAACATTGAGGGCTGTTGCGGGTGTTACAAGGGGGGCTGGTGGAGGAAGGAAAGACAGTGACTGAGGCAAGGCTCCTTAGCTATCCTTGTGTTGCACTTCCTTCCCCCATGTATGCCTACTCAGGGTGTTCCAAACTGGCACGAAGAAACCTGTTTCCTTTTCCCTCACTTTGAGCCAAGACTAGTGCTGGCTGCAGGGGACACGGACTAGGGCACTGGGCTGCCCCACAAAAGCTCATCGCTTAATTATTTTGTTAGTCTTTAAGGTGCTGCAGGACTGCTTTTTTGTGCTGTGAAGATACAGACTAACACGACTACCTCTGTGACTATTCTGCTAGGGCCGTGGTTTGAACAACGGAGCGCTGGAGAAGGGTTCTGCCTTCTCACAGACTGAAGGCAGCAGCTGTGTGGCTTCAGCTTCAAACCACTCCATTTCTTTTGTCTATCACCCTGCATAGGTCGCATTGGAGCTGCAATCTTGAAGCTCTGGGAGCTGATGCACTCCTGGGACTGTAATGCTGCAAGCATTCTGCTCGTGAGGTTGTCAGAATTGTTATTCCCTCTCCTTAGAGCCTGTGTTTCCTCTGACAATAATTGGTGGGAGGCTACTGCTTACTAACCCACTGTGGCTTCCTCTCTGGGTTTTCCTGTTGATGTTATGCACTCTTCTAGTCTGCCCTGTTCTCTAGTAGTGGTTGGCCTAGGAATTCGGACCAGGCACCATTTCTGATTCAGAGCACAAGCTGCCCATGCAGGCTTTGGTTTGAAAGGCATTGTGCATCTATGCAAGTGTCTTCCAATAGGTTCTGTTGAGGCTAAGTCCTTTGTGTTTGTCTTGGAACTTGTATTCTGGCTCTTATTATCTCATCCACAAACCTGGTATCTCCTCTCTGTCCAGCCTCTTCAAACCACTCACTGAAAGGCTTTGCCCCCGTTCTTTATTTTCCACTTCATCCCCCCAAAGCTTCCTAAAATTCTGCTCTGAAAATTGAGTGTAACCATACCAAGGCTGCAGAACTGGAACATTAGGCACAGGGCAAATGCAAAGTGGTGAAACTAATGATCACTGAAGTGGTGACACCAGCTTTTCTTTGAGTCAGAAAACTATTATTGTGCATGCACCGCAGGTGAGGGAAGCAGCAGTGGCAGCAGGTAGTGCCCCAGAGGTGAGTGCCTGGAGGGTGTCTGCCGTTTTTTGCTTTTTGGAGAAGGTGGCTTAGTATCGTAACCTCACAGATTCTCAGGGTTAAATGGGAGGGATCTGCCTGCGATGCCTCCTGGGCAGTTGTAAAGTCCCTTTGCTGCGTCCTTGTTCAAGTGACCTGTTCTAGAAGACCTTTTATGACCATGTCATATCCTCGTCTATTGCTCCTTTGTTACTTTCATATAAAGGGTCTGCTCTTAATATGTAGCATTCTGAACTGTTAATCTCCAAACAGTGCTAAAGGGGGGTTATGGCTCTTCCCCAGAGGAAAAAGGTATAGGCTTGAGCGCTTTTCCAAGGCCCCACAGAACTCCTGACTCCATGTCGTGCTCCATCCCCTGGACCATACTGCCCTCACACTGGGACTTCCCCAGCTAAGCTCCCTACTTCCTTGAATGAACCCACACTGCACTCCACCCAGCTCTTCATGGGGGCAACAGAGGGGAGATGTACATAGTCAGTCACATATTGAGTCCTTGCATTCAGCAACGCTGTGGGCTTCTGCTAGGGCCTTCCATCTGAGGTACCCGATGCCCTTTGCAAATATAAATGAAATGAGCTTCCCAGTGCTCAGTGAGTGAACTTTGGGGGACAAGTCCAGAGACAGAGAATGAACCCCAGATCCCTGATTGCATGGTGAGTGCAGGTCACTCAGAACAAAGCCTGCTCATCAATTCTAGACATGTCAGATCACAGGAAGTCACTGGTTTCACACATTTACCTCTTGCCTTCCCTCTCCATGGCACTGCTACATCTTCTCCCCCACCCCCATATCAGAGTTACAAGCAATGAGTTATTTGTTGTGTGATCCCTAGTAGATGGTGAAATCTTTCTTACAAGATTGGATAGTTTAAATTTTTTCCACTTGTGACAGGACTCTTGCCTACCCTTTATTTCCAGGAGGAACTGCAGTTTGCTTCATCAGTTGTCCATAGGTCTGCTTAGCTGGTAGTGCCTCAGTTTGAGGCAGCTAGTCCATAAAATAGGAGCTCTTGGTAAGTAGAGTTGAGGATTCCTGTCTGGATGTGGCAGCCAGAGGAGTCACTTTCCTCCACCTGTGCTCCCTGAGTATCCATGTGCTGCATTGCAGGTGTCCAGCATTTCTTTTTTCTGGAATTGTTTGCTGTGAGCCGGAAAAAGGAAGTGAACCCATTGTCTGGGCCTGTCCACAACTGGTGTCCTGCAAACGGAATGTCGTAACAGATAATGACTGCATTGTGTTCCAATCTTTTTCCCATTTTGGAGTGGGTGAGACTCTGCAAACTTGTTTATTAATTATCAAATCTGCTTAAGTGCCCTGCTGTGTTTAAAAAGAGAGAGAGAATTGAATTTTGGTGTATCAAGGTGACTTGCTACAAGTGGCTTGTTCTTTAGGATGTCTGTGGCTTTCTAACAATGAGAGCTGTATGCATGTGCATGCAGTAGGGGTGGGGGAACAGCGAATGCTTGTCATGAAAATCAACTTTGCTACTTTGACTAGGACTAAAGCTAATTACTAGTCAACTAATTTTATTGATTTCAAATCCTTTTTTAGTGGAGATTTTGCTGTAGGCTGATGACCAGAGTGATTAGGACACAAAGCCGCTTAATTTGGAAGTGTTTTATCAAGCAGCCTTCTGTCTCCTCTGTTTCAAATCAAATTACAGTGGCACCCACTTATTTAGCTGCGATTCCAACTGTTTGCTCCCTGACCACCTCTGATGGATGCAGACAACATGTGTTCAGAGGGACTGACCCATTTAGCTTTCGCAGGGGGATTCTGGTGGGGGAGAAAAGGTGAGCTACAGTCACAGGCCTAAAAATGCTACATTGCTGACTATGTGGTTTTTACTCCCAGCCACCATCATGACGCAGGCAGAAATGGAAGCTCATGGGTTTTTGTAATGACAGCCTATTGTAGTCATCTGTGTGTACAGAAGGGCCTTTCCTGTCTCTCTCAAGTGCTCTGTTTGCTTCTGAATCTCTGCAGAGCTGCATTTATGTAGGACCGTTTAAAGCATGGGTGCGGGGGAACCTTTTTTTAGGTTGGGGGGCCATGCAAGTAATAAGTCCCCCCCCCCCAAAAAAAAAAAAAACAAAAAACTCTCATGTGGCCCTCAGCTCATAAGCAGAAAAAAAAAATGAGGAAGACCCTCACTGATCCAATGCACGGGTTTCCTACCTGGTGCATTGGGGGTGGGGGAGGGGGGGACTGCATAGATGGGGCAGGGAATCCTGGGGCAATGGGGGTGGAGCCTGCGAGTCGGGGCAGGGTCCAGAGATTCCCTGCCTCGTGGGTGGGATTCAGGCAAATCATGGGCTGGGCGGTAAGTTCCCCACCCCTGCTTTCAAGGCTGCCACAAAGCAAGTGCCTCATGTCTTATGAAGGATACTGGTCTCACTAAACAGGTCTTTGAAAGAGGTGGAGAGGGCACTATTCATGATCACAAACATGGCAGCTAACCCTTCTCAGGGTCGCCCTGCTAGTGCAATGTGGCCCTTTCTCTTCCTGCAGGTATGTGCCTTCAGAGGCACCAGGTTCCCCAGCTGCAGAAGAATAGTAACAGAGAGGTAGCCGTGCTGGTCTGTATTCTATCAAAACGAAAAAGCAGTCTCATGCAGCACTTTCAAGATTGACAAAATAATTTATTAGGTGATGAGCTTTCGTGGGGCATCCCCTAATAAATTATTTAGTTAGTCTTTAAAGTGATACATGACTGCTTGTTTGCTTCAGTTGCAGAAGGCAGCACTCCCATTGTGTTTGAGTGGTTGGTCCTCCCAGTTCTTTTCTCCTCTCCCTCCCTCCCATATCTGCTTCTAGAACTTTGCCAACTATACCAAAACTTGCTGGTGGTAGCTGGAGTAAAGCTGCTTACCAGCACGCTTCCTGTCTGATGGCCTCTAGCACTGGGTGTCTGGAATGGAGACTATTTGGTGGCACAGTTTGTGAATACATCCCAGCGGAGAGAGCGTGACCCCTTCTTCACTCCATCATTCTGATGCTCACAAGGGGTTTCCATTGTTTCCACCAGCCACAGAGCTGTCTGCCCACCTGTCGATTCTTGTCCATTGCAGAAATTGCTGAGGTTTGGGGTTCAATGCAATAAAAATACTTGAAGAATTTTGGGAATTTCCACAGGGCAGTTAGGGCCAGAGGGAGAGGCTGTCAGGTGGAGACACCTTTCTGCTTTCTTGGGATAGTGTCCTTGCATCAGACAGGCATGTGGGAAAGACTTGATTGTAGTCTCTGGGGCAACATTCTTTGAGTCTGTAAAGGGCAGTTTCCATCCCTCTGGGGCATCTGGCTCTTCAAGGCACAAAACAGGTCTAAAAAGAATAAACTCTTATTTCTTGAAAGCAGCATTCCTGGAAGCACAAACAGGAGTCTTTACTGGGCATTTTCTGCCTCTGGGAGTCCAGTTCACTTGAGTCTCAGAGCACGTGGGGCAGGTGGAATGTAGTAAGGCGAAGGAAGGGACATGCATCCTTCTTAATAAATTTACTCACTCACTTGAGAATTATTTGTTTAAAGTGGCTTCTATCTTCATTGTAATCTTTCTGCATTGGGAGTTATTCCAGATAGAGTAGACCCCCGAGTTACACGGGGGTTGCATTCCTAGCAACCTCCATGTAACTCAAATTTCGCACAAGCTGGGGTATATAGGAGCCAGGCGGCAGCCTGGTTCCCAGATCCCCTGGCCTTGCAGGAGCTGGGAAACTGACCAGAATGTAGCTGGTCAGTTTCTCCAGTTGCACAAGCTGAGGGGAGCTGGGAACCAAGTGGCAGCGCAGCTTCCCCAGCTGGGAGAAACTGCATGGCATCAGCTGTCTGCCCACTGGGCTCCCCCAGCTTCTTCCTGGTTGGGGGAACCCAGTGGGCAGACAGCTGCTGCAGCGGGGCTTCTCCACCGCTTCCCCCAGCTGCAGGGCTGGAGCGCCTTTGATTTGATCTTAGTGCAAGGTAAGCACAAGTTGAAATCGTGCATACCGGAGGATTACTGTACCAGGACCAGATTTTTAAAGGTATTTCAGGGGCTTAGTGGAATTTCTGAAAGTGTGTAGGATTCTTTAAACCACATTTATCCAAAAAAAAAAGTTGACTTTCTAGCGTCCTTGGGACCTGACTGCTGCTGGGCGAGAGAATTTGCTGCATGATGGGAGGTCAGTATTGTGTAGCACATTACCCACACTTCCGCTGCTGACTGGGCTCTTTGAAGACATTGAGGGATAAATTACAGCTAAACAGCACAGAACACTGAGAGCCAGGACTAGTATGGATAAACAAACTTTATGGGGCCCTGGGAAGCTTGGCCACATCCATAAGTGATCATCTGGCTAAAATCATGCTGGGTTGTGGATGTTGCCAGACAAGACAGTTCAGGATTCTAGAGGTTCAACTCGTATATCTCATATTGCCAAATTAGAGTCTGCAGCATGCTTTTGTTCTGGGGTGCAGGCAGGGTGAGAAGGTGTGTGTGGTGTGTGTTTTTTTTTTTTTCTTTTTTTTCTTTGAGAGTGGAGAAAGCCATGGCTTTGGAGCTATAATGGTGGAGAAAAGGTTAGAATGGTTTATCCTTTCTTTGGGGAGTGGGGGTGGGGAAGAGCTCTTGGGGATTTAAATAGAATGCTGGTCTGTCATTTTGTTTCCAAAGTAATGAAGAAAGGAGAAGAAATTGAGAGGTGAGTGGGTGCATGAGAGCTGGAAGACAACTTTTGTTTCTGAATTCACCGCTCTTCTCACTTCCAGGTAAATCCAAAGGACTTTGTTCAGGGGAAGGACACTGGCAAGATCTAATAGTCTCTCTTATCAGATGGAGCGCTTTTACTGAGGCTAAACTTGGGCAAATTATTTTTATCCATGCTGCGAGCTTGTGACTAATTGTATATCAACTCTTCTAGCTCCACCATAAAAATTCCGTTAAAAAAATTTCTCTGACAGCTACATCTTATTCTATTAGTACATTTTAATTAGAACATGAGCAAGAAATGCATTATGAATATTCATGATTTGGGTTATTAAAATGCATAATTAATCTGTGGGTTTCTTTTATTTTAATAACTGTGTTAATGGAGGGGAGGCAGTCCTTACATTTGTACATCCTGAACTGGGAAGTGCCTTGCTCGTGGCTAGTTTAAATGGTTTTAATTTTAAAAGTTGGTGTTGGTCAGCTCTGTGTGAGCAGGTATATGTATCATATGCATCACACACACAACTACAGGAAACGAAAGTTTGCTTGTGAGGTCAGGCACTCAGAGTTAGGGAATGCCAAAATTGAGCTTGTCTCTACAACTTTAATTTCCCACCCTTGTGCATGTGCCTTAAAATAATCTTTAATGATACAATCATAGTGTTATTTTCACAGAAGCCCTGTTTCATTCTGTGCACAGCATGAAACATGCTTTTTTTTAGTGAGCAGCTATTAATGTTTGGGGGTTCCCCCTACTCTCCTCATTGTTCAGTGTGTGGCCCCAGGCCATATATACTGCATGCTCTCCAAACCCTGCTCTGAGGACAGAACAATTAATTTCTTCATGGGCTTTTCCTTGGTGCTTAGCACTGTGATGTTTAACATGTATAAACTTTTCTTTTCACCGTGTTGCAGTGAGGTGAGAGGGGAGTTTTACGTAAGGGGAGGTGACAAAGATTGAAGGCAAAAGTATTCACTCATTTTGGGTGCATAGGTGAGATGCCTAGCACTTGAATTTTCAGAGGCTGTACTACTGTGTTCAGAGCACAGCTCCCTTTGTCCTCAGAGGAAGCTGTGTGCGCTCAGCCTTCTTCCAGTTGGACCCTGGGATTTCAAGTCAGGCACTCAGAAAATGAGGAACGTGGTTAGTAACAGCTCTGAAAAATTTGGTTCAAATGATTTGGCCTGCATCACATAGGAATTTTGAAATAAGGCTAGAGACTGTCCCTCCTCTTCCTGAAACCTCCCGCTTCATTCACTACAGAGAGTGACAGAGTTCCCCAAGGGGAAAGGGACAGCATGGGGGGGACAGTGACACCCCATCCCTCTACCTTACAGGCTTGACCCGAGGTGGTCCCAATGCAGCACTGCTTGGCTGAGCCCCACCAAACATCGCTCCGCAGGATCAGTTGGCAAGAATAAATAATCTAAATGGACAATCTTGCCTCACACCACCCCCCATGCCAAAAAAAAAAAAAAGTCAGGACTTAAAAAGAGGGCAGTCCCAGTCAAAACAGGATGTATGGTTCTCCTACTACATCCCTTCCAACTTCTGCAACAAATGAGATGCAGAAGTCTCACAGAGAACAGCTTTAGCGCAAGTCCCTCTTGTGTAGTGAGTAAGGCAGGAGTCCTGTGGAAAACAGCAAGCAGGAGCTGAGTTAGTGTTGCGGAAGCAGCCTAATGTTGGCGTTTCTGAGCCTTTGAGTGTGGGACTGTGCAGGCTGAATAATGTTTAAGCATGACATTTTGGGTGATGGTTTCCCTATTTTTCAAAAAGCAGACTGAATAAAACCTACCTGCATAAGTCATCAGCCGGGCTGGAGCTGAGGGAGCAAATGACAGTGGTAGGGGATCTTTTTTTTTTTTATGTGGCCCAGCACTAGAAGGAGACAAGGCCCGCTTCACTGGTGAATTTCCCTGGGATTTGCTGAAAGCAGAGGAAGGGTGAGACTTGGGAATCCTGGGTTTCGTTCTGGGCCATAGATGGGTATGTGCTCTAGTGGGTACAGACTCTTCTCCTCAGTCCCCCTAAGCCTGTCCCAGTCCTGTCTCTTCCGTACACCTGGCTCCTTACATCTCCATGCCCAGCCAAGCCTAGTCTCCTGCTGGGGCCCACCAGTCCCAGTCTCCTGCCCCCTGCCCCAAGCAGTCTCAATTCCCCTCTTTCAGCTCCTCATCCAGCCTCTGTCTTCCCCAAACCTCCCTCCAGACTCTGCTGCAGTTCCTCTCCTTTGTGCCCTCCCCCACCCCCAACTTCTTCTCCAGTCTCTTTGCCCAGATCCAGTTCACCTCTGCCACACCAGCTCCTTTGTCAGAGCAGTCTCCCCTTCAGCCCTGTCTCTGCCTTCCTCCTTGCCCAGTTTCTACCGTCCACCCCTGCTTCTAGGCCCTTCAGTAGCCACCTTGTCCCACCCAGCCTACTCATTTCTCTGCCATTCATCACCTCATCTGCATTTGAATCAGACAGCTTCCTTCTGTTGGCTGCCAGCAGAAGGGTCACTGGGCGCAGAGAGAGGGGCACCCCGCTTTGGGTTCTGGTGCCTCCCTTGGCCCAGAGGAGCAATTATGGGGAAAGAGCAGCATGTTCTCTCTGGCTACCACTAAGAGCCACAGAAGGTGGCACCTACTCACGGAGGACGTAATCTTCTGCGGTTTCAGCTGCTAAAGTCCTAGGCCATGTATACCATTTAGAGTGACGTAATTTATAGTGCTCAGGGGGTGTGAAATAACACCCACCCTTGAGGGGGGTGAGTTACACCAGCATAAGGGATGGTGTGTACAGCACTGAGTTGCTGGGAGAGTCTCTCCTGTCAGGTCAGTGGCCACAAGAAGCGCCTTGCAGGGGGGAGCTGCAAGGTCTTGTGTAGATGTAGACTTCTCAGTTCATGCAGGCGCAATGCAGTTTTTCCAGACTTTATAGCTGGACAAGACAAGTAGGCCATACCCATACGAAAGTTCAAGTTGCTGCCTCCAAGTATGGGGGAGAGGGGCGCTTCATCTGCTGAAAGAAAAATCTCTGCATTTGGGCAAAACTTACTTTTCCTGAGCAGTTCTCCACCAGCTGAACCCTTTTGGCTGACATTTCTTCCCCGTGATGCTAATCAGTCTGAGGCAGACACCCGACACTGTCACCTTTCAGCCTGGAGTTGGCACAGTTGCAAGCAACTGAGGACAGTCTTACAAGGAGACGTGCTGGCTGAATAAGGGGCCATGCGGCCAACCTTGCCTGTTGTATGCACATGTTTACTGGCCCAGGTGTGGGGGGGATACAGCATTCAAGCCCTTTTGTTTGCACATTTGGTCTGGAATCCAGAATGAAAACCCCAGAGCTGTGCTGCTTTACCCCCTGCTAGGATTAAAGGGCGATAACCCCACCTCTATTAGCTGTGTGCCCTCGGCAGCTGTCTGTGTGCATGCACCTGAGTGGCTGAAAGAGGAGCTCCTCCATTGCCTCGTAACTATTGGCTGTACTCAAATCTGACCACTGTTGTTCCTGTAACCCAGTCATTAATCTGCTTTGGAGCTTGACTTTTTATCCAGAGTATGAATTGCCTAAAGAAAAGAAGGGAAAAGAGTCACAGAGATGAGTATTGGTAGGGCAGATCCTCCTGACACCCTTGAGTGAGAGCCCTAACCTTGTCTTCACCTGAGAAATCTGACCTGCTGAATGCTTTTTGGATCCCCACTTCGCATATGGGCTTGTAACACCATGAGCCCAAACAGAATGTGGGCTTCTGAAGGGGGTGGCATTGATGTCCCCATCTCACTGGCCCCTTGGTGTCAGCTGGGCTGGCTGCCTCTGCTGGGGCTAGATGCCCACTCAAGCAGGAAGCCAGAGAATCCAGGGTGAAATGTATCAGAGCAGCGTTTCCCAAACTGTGTTCCAAGTGATGTGAATAAGTGTTCCATGGGAAAAAATCGGATGCCAACAATATTTTTCCTTCTAAAATATTAAATTGTGTGTATCAAAGATTACTTGAAGGTATTTGCATAGTATTTAAATTGTGGGTATATTGATATTTATAATGCATTTATAATAGAGTTGCATAGCAACTCATGCCAAAACAGAGGCGCAAAAACACTCTTCCCATTTAAAAAAAAGCCTGTCAAATGTTACTTATTTTGCAGTAGTTTTCTTATTAAAAAGTATAAAAAAATTTCCATACCTAATTTGTGTTTCTTTTTCATAAAGATGTTTAAGCTTTAAGGAAGGATGGTCCTCTTCTGAATATTGTCCTTTCTGTTTTTGTACAAAAGAGTGACACCAACCATCCTATTTTCAGCTGTTACATTGACATTTTATTTTGGGTTTGTTCTTAATTTTTATTCTTAATTATAGGGTTTCTAACTGTCCTCCTATCAGGATGACATAAGTTGCTTGTTCAGGTGATTTTTTTCTCTTTTAAAAAAACCTAAAAACCCTAACTCTTCTTAAATCAACTTCTGAGCATTATGTGTGGCAACTTTTCAGTATCTCTGCACACACACTCTCTCTCTCCCTGCTGCCTCCCCTGCAAAGAATGCTGCATCAGAGCAGCAAGCCTATGGAGCTTGTTTAGCACCTAGTGCAACTGGGCCTTAACTAGAGGCTGTTAGTTCCACTCTAAGACAGATCTAGTCTGGGGAGCCTAGAGAATGCCACAGGGTCATGGGCTGCTAGGGCTGTCCTTCCAGCTGGTGCAGTGCCATGACACAGGACTGAATTGGCTCTTATTGGCACCCCCCATATTACATTTCACCTTCCCTTGTATATTCCATTCCTGCAGTGCTCTGGCGTTTCTCACGAGCTGCAGCCGGTGCTTACCTTGCACACCCTTAAGATCTTAAATCTCAGATGGCTTCCCTTGTTCTAGTGTCTTGTCACCACTGGCTTCCATGTCTAATAAACATGATGCACTTTTGACCTCTGTGCTAAGGGTCCATGGTGTGTTTTCATTTGGAAGTAGATCCTAGTGGCACTTGTTCCAGGGATGAGGGACTTCAGCCTCTCCAGTCTGCTGTTCGCTGTGAATTCCAGCATCTGCTGGTCTGAATCTGGCTTTTCCCCAGGGTTATCTGGGACATCCTTGATGTTCTCCCCAGTCTTTTAAAATGCTTGTGAGAAATTATCTGATCAGAGTGAGGTTTGACTGTTCATTCTGCACTTGGTTTGACTTTCCAAAGCTTTTATCCCTTTCTCCCACCGTCCTCCTTGGCTCCTAGGAGGTCTCATGGAAACTCCACAAACTCTCTCAATCTTCTGGCAGGTGAGTAGCCAGAGGGCAGTGCTGCTGCAAGAGCTGATAGCTTGAGTACCATGTGTGGACTTGGCTGTACTGTTTACACAGTTCCATTACCCACAATTCAGTTCTCAAGTGACAAGCACAGTGTGGAGTTTGATAAAGGAGGGCGTTAGCTGGCCTGAAATCTTGCCAGCGACACAGTCCCAAGCTTAATCTGCAGAAGCCGCCCTGAACTTTCTGCAGAAGTGGCTGCTCTTGACCCAGAGCAGCTTCTGTAGCTGTACAGGGGTTAGAAAATAATAATGAAGTGGTAAATCAGGAGCACAAAGGAGATTTAGGCTTTAAATGAGCCCCATTGTCTCATGGTCCATGCACGCAGCATGGTCCAGTACATACAGGCGCTGGAGTGAAAGTCAGGAGATCTGTGTTCTGTATCCATGTGTACCACTGAGCTGCAGGGAGACATAAGGCATGTGTCTGGGACTCTTTTCCCCATCACCCTGGGTCCATTTCAATTGCAGGCTGTTTTGGGAAATGGACTCTCCTTATGTGTATGAACAGCTCCTAGCACAACAAGGCAATGACCAGAACAGGCCTGTGGGATACGGACACCTTAAAAAACCAAAATGCAGATTATGCTTTATTCTGTCCTATCTCATGTCTGTCCCCACCACATTTCCTCCTCCTGCCCCTCAAAGGATGCTCCACAAAGGGGATGAGGTGGGTGAAATGAGACTTGAGGTTGGTGTTTGGTGTCTCACAGTGTTTGTCTCATAGGTCTCCACCACCCAGTGTGGGAGTAGAAAGAATCTGCTCAGCATGCTGTGTAGTCAAACCCCTGTTTGTGACCTTACCCAGACTGTCCAAATGCTTTGGAAATACTCCTGAAACCAATGTGAATAGTGCGAGCATTTTGGTCTCCTGATTCCTATTGGTGTTTGCAGGGTATGCAGATAAATTGGTTGAGAAAAACACATTAGCAAAGCAAAAGTTTATTCTGGGAAGTAGGAGGTGGGAGAATTGGCAGTAATTCTCCCTAGTATCCAAGGTATTATTAGAGGCTTATCCCTGCTCTGCACAGTAATCACATTGGAAATTTTTGATTAGAAAACAAAATCTAAATGAGAAATATGAATATTCATTAGGTGTAGAGATTAATATGCATAATTATGCAAATTAGACAGCAATTAAACACCAATTCTCTGGGGAAATGATTAACACAAAGGCACAAAAATAGAAGGATGTAATTTGAAAGAAGTTTCTGGTTAAATGAACAGTAAGGGGAGCGGAGGAGACAAATATGGCGTGTTTGCCATAATAATCAGCTTTGCTAAAATGAAATTGGTGCAAGGACTGACATTCAGTGCCCCTTTGCCAGCCCCACATCTGTATGCCCCCCTGCCTCCTTTGCACTGTAATTTAATCTATGGACACTATGACCAAAGAGTACACAAGTGCTTTTTTTTATAAAGGAAAAACAGCACACTGCTTTGAGATTTGCTTTTTTGTTTTAAACTGGTGCGTAACTCATGCCCTTGTCTGAACGTAGTGAGACTCTTAGCTCAAGTCCTGCTGGATTTGCACAGGGCATGAGCAACTGGCTTGTAAAATGCCAGTTTGATGGGGTGTTGAGGGTTTTGTGCAAGGTTCAGATGATCTGCACTCTCAGTATTGCGTGCTGAAGGCATAGGTCAGAGAAAAGCAGGGTACTCTCAGGATAGGCCAAGCCTCGACCTCCCCCTCCAGTATAAAACATTCCCACTCTAATACCTTCTGCTTTATACTAGCTGTGGACTAGGGAGCTACTGTTTATTATGAAGCATTAGTGATATGCTCCATGGTGCCACCTTCCTTGTCCAGCTATGGTGCATACTGCAGCTCTGCGCTGCAAAGGCAAGTAATCATGAGCAGCTTTTTGCCTCTTGGAGGTGGCGGGTTGGAGTGTTTTGATGCTGCTTTGGAGAACCGTGAATTTTCAATGTGGATACCTCTTTAAATGCTGACTTCTTTTGGTCAAGTGCAAAGCTTGAAACAGTAAAATTGGAGTTAATGAGTCAGTTGGATAATCTAAAAAACTGATGATCTGTTGAAAAACGTTGCCCTCTGGGTGCTGGGGCTGTTAGTGAGGGCTGTGATTGTTTTGAAATGTGTACTTGCATCAGGAATGTATTTTATGCATATAAAAACATGCATTCAGAAAGGACAACCGCATGGTTGCTAAACACTTGGGTGAGCTGCTGCACACTGAGCAGTTCTGTGTGCGCAGTATTTTTTTTGTGTTCATAGATATTCAAAAGAAACTGGGAATTTAGAAGCACAACTGTTTGAGAGCTGATGAGGCTGGTGTTCCTAAACATCTTAGGTGAATGCTTCCTATACTGTACCAGCTCCCACTCGAATTGAATAATTTTGGACACCTAAATTTAATTGCTTTGAAAAATCTCAGCCCTGCTGTTGCAAAGGTCATAGACCCATGGTGTCCAACCAGTTCTGACGTGAATGACCCATGTTATTCTGAGAATATATGTATCGTTCAAGCCAACTAGCTACATGTGACTAGTGACTACCTTGTAGGACACCACAGCCGTAGATGATGAATTGATCCAGTACCATATGGAATGTGCACTGCCTTGTTGGAGATAAATGAGATGAATGCAAACTTTTGCATAAAGGCAGAGGTACAGGAAACCCTTGAAATGCGCAATTTTGAGTTGCATTAATGCAAGTTAAGCGCAACTCGAAATCCAGCTTCCCCTGGCTCATGCCCCAGACCCCACACAGCCCCAGTTCAAACCCCCACCCCCTGCCCTGCTCACAACCTGCACCCAGCACTGGCTCCAGTTTTGCACCCCTTGTGCGGCCCTGGCTCAACCCCCATTCCACATGTGGCTCTAGTTCAACTGCCCACTTCCTTCCCCCGCAGGCACAGCCCTGGCTCAACTCCACCCCTACCCCCTTTTTCAGCCCTAACCCACCCCAGGCTTAATCCCCCTCCCATGGCCCTAGCCCACTGCCAGGCTTAACCCTCCCCAGCTGTCATTACCCCCCCACCCCCAAAACCCAGAACCTACGACTTACCTTGCAAAAGGAGCTCCAGGTGCTCCTGCTGCTTCCTCAGTTGCAGAGCATGCGTTCTGCTGGGGAAAAAGCCGCCCCACCAACTTACGTGAAATTCTAGTTATGTAACAGTGCATGAGAACGCAACCCTAGCGTACATTGAGGCACTACTGTATTTTTATCTCTGTAGCTAGCTGACTCTCAAAGCCTTGTCATGAGCTGGCTGTCTTGAAACTTATGGGGAACCCCAGGCACTTCCCAAAGTCGACAAGTGGCCTTCCAACTGAGTGAACCAATATAAGCCTCCATTTAAATGGAAAGGGGCCCCGTGTGTGTGTGGGGGGGGGTGTTTCTGTGTTTAGACTTGCCACTTTCAGCAGTGTAACTCTTCAACTGTGAGCCTTAAATCAGACCAAGTATTGCCCATAGTTGGTGTTAATCCACTTGTGCAGAAGGCCTGTATGGCTGCTAAAGCCATCTGAAATTGATTAAAGGCCTTGTCCCCATGGGAAGGATGGTTGTGTGTGTCATCTTAGGTATGGGTTATACCACTAGGGTTACGTGGGGAATAGGAATACCTGCAATGGGATTATATCAGTATAATAGGTTGAGTTCAAACTACTCTGTCACTTAATGAATGAATGAATGTAGTAGTAGTAATGAAACTGGAAAAGTATGCAAGTGAGTGTGCAAGCAAGGGGGAAACTTTCCTGTGTGAAGCCATGATAGGTTGTTACCTACACAATTGCCAATAAGTCACCTTAAGTGTTGTGTTTTGGAGAGGGGGAGGTTTGGGGACATTGACCGGCAAATGTTTTGAGCAAGTCAGGACCCACAGCTGTATGCTCCTCTAGGGTGAAAGTAAAGATTCACAAAACAAATGAAAATGCAGAGTGGTTGTGTCTAGGAGAGTGCACACCAGCAGCCTTAGATGCGATCTCATTTAGGCTGATGGAAGTCCAGGTTAGCTGGGCTGAAGTCACACCTGCACAAGTGCAGGCGGAGCAGAATCTGGCCCTGTGAGTGAACAGTTTCAAGTGCAGTTGCTCACTTGCCATAGGTGGTTCACATTTACGTAATTTGGATCACCTAGGAACAAGGAGGCACCTGCATTATGCTGTTCAGTTTGAAAGTGTCTTAAGTGGCGAGCTCCAGGAAGAAGAGATTTACAAGCAATCTCTTGAACAATGCAGAGTTTAAACAACTCTTCCTGTGCCCAACACTACCACCATCCCTATTCTGGAACATGTATACAAACAACCTAAGCCTGTTGAATAAGCTTTTTAGCTCTCAGCTGCAATGAGGAGATTCAGGGTGAGGTCAGTCACAACAAGCGCAAATGATTTATTAATGAAAACATTCTGTTTGCAGAGGGAAGAGTTAATTTTGAGAGTACACCTTTGAGGATTTGCTGATAAAGCAAGAGTAACCTTTCGTTCTACCTGTTTTTCTTTTGGTAGGTTTGGATGAAAGACCAGGATCAGGTTCCTGGGGTGCAGGAGATCAAAACAGCTCAACATTTGACCAAGGAAGGGTAAGGATGAAGCATGAACAGAGACATTAAACAAAAATAAGCAGGGCCTTTATGATGTCTTCTGTGTGTGTGATCATGCCTAGTCAGTCTTAACCTGTGAACATTTCTCTTGTCATTCTAGTGATAGAGCCTTGATTAACCCCCTCTGATAGGCCACTTCTGCAGTGGTGCAGGGCAAGAGAGAGTCTCTCTCTGTTATGGGATGCTGCTGTCATAGTAAGGCCTGCCCTGTCTGCCTAGGCAATGTGGCAGCTTTCATGCCAACCTCCTCATTGCTTGAAAAGTGGAGCGTAGTCTGCACCTGGATCAGTGGAGACTTGGCTTCTCCAGACAACTGCGTGCTTCATCACTCCTGGATGGTCTTGGTTCCTCCAACTTAAAAAGGATGCTTGGCTGGGAAGCATAAGAGTGTCAGCTTGGCTGTGAGTCCAGCATAGCCTGGATTACTGCCATTGTGCCTTGTGTGTGTTGGGCACAGCAGCTTGCTCACCCTCTTCCCTTTCCTTAAGTGCTGGAGGAGGAAGGCTGTAATGGGACTCTAATAATAATAATACAGCAGCTAGAATTGCTGGCTGGTTGTCTGCCCAGGATTCCCCCAACCCTGAGGACCTTGGGAGCAGCCTGGTTTTGTGATCAGTGTGGGTGGGCGATCCACTTTCATCCTGTTGAGCCTGCTGTGGCCAGAACTCATTGAGCATCTATATCCTCTCCCACCTGTGAGCCCCCAGGAGGTGATTTGCATTGCCTTTGTAAGAGAGGGTTAGAAGGTTACAGCCCAGCAGACTGACACGGCGCCCTCACTTGGGAAGGGAATAGAAAGCAGCAGGGAGGCGAGAGGAAGATAATTGGAAGGGTTTGCAGGGGAGGAACTGAGGCTGTGACAGCATCTAACTGGGGCCAGAGGAGGGGAAGAGAGAAGAGACATTAACTTAATTGAAATGGTGTTTTTTTGACAGATGCTCATGTTTTAATGGGTTTATGGGATTTGTTTTCGCTATGGCGCTGTTCCCTTCCCTTAGGTCAGCGATGAAACAGGCACCACGTCACTTCTCATTTTTATAGATCTCCCCTTTTCTCCCCCCGCCCTTCCTGGGTCCTTTTTTGGCCTGGGGGGGGTGAGGAACTGGGTGAATTTGATGGCCTGTTTCCTTTTGGAACAGGAGGAATTGCTCACTCGATGGCTGCCAAGTGCTGAGTTCCTTCAGGCCGGGCGCAATGTGGGTGAGAGCAGCTGGGGGGAAGAGCATTTGTCTCGCGACAGGGAGCTGCTTGTGTGGGCCTCTTCTCCAAACTCTCTCGCTGTCCTGGAAGCTTTCCGGGAGCCTTCCACCTACAATGTCCTGCCCCAGTGCGGAGATGGAGAAGCCAGTGCATTGCTGTCCTCCTCCGCCTTCCTCCATGACTGGGCGTGGCTGTTAGGCTGCATCCTCTTGCAGGGTGGAATTTGTATCCCCATACCACTACTGTACTAAGCTAAATCTCCCAGGTGCAGCCCCTTCTGAATGGTTTGTGCAGACGGGTGTGTGTGGGAGTTTGAAATCCAGAACCAAATGTTATCGTTTGGGTCCTTCATATTTATGTAACCAAGTTACATAAAAAGAATTGGGTCTGGATTTTCTTCAGCTCCTGGGTGGCACAACTAATGTGACCATGGTTGGTTGAGACCATGTTAGCTGGGGGAGAGAGGCCAGTGGCAGAATATCACCTTAGGAGCTCTCTACCTCCATTCACATGAACAGCTGCACTGGGTCATCTAGCCCAGTGTCCTGTCTGTCATCAGTGGCCAATGCCAGGTGCCTGAGGAATGAGCAGAACAGGCAGTTATCAAGTGATCCCTTCCCAGCCCTGGCTGACAGCCATTGATGGGCCTATGTGCCATGGATTTATCTAGTTCTTTTCTGAACCTGTTAGTCAGTGGCCATCTTGGGTGGGGGGGCGGGGGGGGGGAAGAGAATGAATGAAATCAGCCACGACTTCCCTGTGGTGATCTCAGCTGTATGACTGTTGCTGTTTTGTGTACTTTAGCAGGGCTATGGCGAAGGAGCCCATTATGGAGAACACAGGGACCTCTCATCTCACAGCAGCATATCTTCATCCCCATTCCTGGGCTCTGGACTAGTAGGTAAGTGCTGCCTACTGTGCATCTGAGCTGGACTGCCATCCTGCCTAATGCAGGTGAGGTTAACAAACCAACATGGGTTATTCAAGAGTGTGTGCACAGGCCATAATAATCCACTCACCCAGCTTCAAATGCCAGCAGAAGTTGTTCTTGTCAAGGCTGTGGCTGAAGAGCCTCTATCCATGAGCTCTGCCGGTGTTCTATGGGTGCACAAGGACCTGAGTATTTCACGTGGAGGTTGTTTTTTTTTAATCTATCACAGTAGCATCTAGAAGCCGCAGCAGGGATCAAGGCCCTGTTGTGCTGGTGCTACCCAGACACATAGTGAGTCTCTGCCCTGGAGAGCTCACAGCCCAGACAGAGGGGATGGAAAACAGCTAGGAAAGGAAAAGATATTTGCCCAAGGTCAAAGAGCCAGGAACAGAACCAAGTTTTTCAAAGACCTGGCTCATTAGACCAAGCTTGTGTCTTGTTCTCTGGTGAGGTGTTGGAGTCAGAATTCAGTGGTATGGGGTCTGATAAAGACCCTGCCCTAGGGGAGGAGGTAAGCACACACCTGCAGCAGGAAGGAGAGATGATTGTATGAGAACTGGTAGCTGTTTTCTTCTTTTTTGCTGCTTTGACATTTTTTCTTAATCTGCATCAGGGTTCGAAAGAACATGTCCCTTTTGTATTCATTGCAACTCAGTGCTTGAAGTGATCAGCCTGGGGTCTGGTACTTTGCATGAGGGTGTTCTGGTTTTGTTCCCGGTTTCTCTTGGCACCTGTCCAGAGTGCAGGATACTCAAACAGCCTGGAAGAAAGGAAGCCCGAGGGATGTTGCTCAGCTCTGGCCGTCCAAGGGGGCATTGATATCCCACCCAGATGCTCTGCTCCTGCTGGGGTACCATGGAAGTCCCTTTCCCTGCTCCTGCACGTTGCTGCACGTGTTGCTAGAAGGGAAGTTTGAGCTTTTTTCCGTGGAGGTCTGGTTTGACAGGTGTGACATGTAGGGTGTTCCTTTGCACTATGGCCACAGGGTCCTCAAATTGCGGAGAAAATGGGGGACTAGCTGATCTTGCTTATGTGGCATTTCGTTGAGTGGTCCCTGGGGGTGATCCACAGTAGGTGTCGGGCTTGCCCTGGTGCTGCAGATCGGAGATTTCCAAGCCATATCTCATCGGATTGCGCATGCGCCAAAGCGCACTGGTCCTTCGCACTTTCGATTGTGTGCAATCCAGTCCATGCCAGTTCCTCTCAGCCGCCAGCGGCTGCAGATTGACTTTGCTTCAGCTCCAGTGCCTAAGAAAGATAAAACGTTATTTGTTACTGTTGCTAGTTCCTTTCTGTTTAAAGCCATTCTCTTAAAAACTGTTCTTAACAATTTGTTCCTGTACATAGCTTTTCAAAAATAAAAAAAGAGAGAGAGAGGAGGAAAAGGGAGAAGAGGAGTAGAGAGAGGGAGATCAGCCACTTTTGTGGCCTGATTATCTCTACAATAGACTGTGGTGGAATCTTATCTGTTGTTTAGTAACTCTTAAATAGCCCCCTTAAGTTTCATGTTTTTAAGTACTTTTAACAAGATGTCTCTGGCAGGATTCAAAATATGCAAGTTGTGCACTGAAGCTATGCCTGCCTCCAGCGGCCATGGCAAATGCATCTGTTGTCTGGGTGAGACCCTTGTCCTGCAGAAATGTCCTCACTGCTCTAGGCTGAGGGCTAGAGCAAGGAAGGACAGGGAAATGAGATTAAAAATGATTTTATTTGACAAGGCTCTTTAGCCTGAATCGTGTGAGATGCCTTAGGTGGAAGGGCCATTGGGGCCACACAAGCGGAAGGCAACCTCTTTGACCTCCTCAGCTCATAAGAGGAAGAAAATATCCCCTACTCTATCCTTGCCAGTACTACCTACGAGCAGACAAGTGAGGCACAGAGTAGGTGAGGAATCTGGGTTAGTCATCCCCCTTTCCCTTAGCAATAGTGGTTAAAAACCTCTCATGAACAAGACCAGGGTGTCTGCTGAGGCCAGAGTGGGAGAGGAAGGCTGTTACCGGCAGTGGCCTTCAGTGAAAGGGGAGGGGGAGGTTTATTCTTAAGAAGAAAATCTCTGCTTAAATCAGTGGTTCCTCCTTCTCCAGAGTGAGGTCGAAAGAGGAAGAGAAGGGCCTAATAAATCTAGGAAGCAAGTGTTGGCCAATTTCCTTCTCATGCTCGGTGTGTAGTGGAAGAGGGAAGCTGTCAGATCCAGACCGCCAGAGACTGGCTCTCTGGATAGCTTAGACTCAGATGGTTATTTCTGCATAAGGGTCAAAAGGGGAACTTCCGAGTTAGGTCTCCAGAGTCCCATCCAGAGGAGGCAAGGGAGGGTTCTTCAGAGGGAGCTGATTGCTTGTTGTATTGGATCCTCACTTTCTCACCTGAAGGATGTAATAAAAGCAGAGGTGGAGTTACTTAATAAACAGGGAGAAGTCTGCATGAAATTTTTCAGGTTGTGGGGGGAAAACTCCATTTATATCCAAGAGACTTCGGCTCCAGGGGTTGCTACTGCTTAACGGTGACATAATTACAAAGCTTTCTCACAGAACAGGTGAATAGGAGTATTTGCTAGTACATCAGATATTTCCATGGCTCCCTGGCATGCCCAGTCAGCCTCCTACACTCATAGTGCTGTGGCCTCTGTCACTAGCGCTTCAGGCTTTCATCCCTTCTGAATGTCTGTCTAGCTGCTAGGGCCCTACAAACCCCTGTACTTTCCATCAGTGACCTCTCCCCAGGTGGGCCTGTTGCAGGAACTCTTGAGCAGTGTTGCTTGATCCAAGGCTCCCAATGCAATCAAAAGATCTGACCTCCTAGGAGCAGAGGTTAGATATAGAAATAATTGGAGGTACACATCTTCTAGAACTGGAAGGGACCTTGGGAGATCATCTAGTCCAGGTCTCTGTGCTCTTGGCGGGGCCCAAGCACTATCCCTAACATCTATTTGCTCCAATCCCTAAATGCCTTCCTCAAGCATTGAGCTCACAACATGGGGTTTAGCAGGCTAATGCTCAAACCTCTGAGCTATCCCTCCCCCGCAGGTTTCTGGAGACTGGCGGTAGAGGTTGCATCACCCAAGATGAAAATGGGGGAAGGAGGTCTGGTTTAGAAAGTGGGGGGCAGGAATCAGAAAGTTCAGTCATTTTCAATCCTAAACTGGAATAATTTAAAAAAAATCATGAATTACTTTTACAAAAAAAAAAATCAAATTTTTGTTTTTTCCCTCCTTTTTGCCACTGCATTGATAGTATGGAGGTTGGCTAGGCTGAAGCAGTTTTTTTTTTCCCTTTTTACTTTTTCATACTTTCTCCTTCTCTCTCTTCTCTCAGCAAGGTTAGTGGCAAAAAGAAAAATAGGGGTGGAAAGGAGAGAGAAATGAGAGCTTGTGAGGGGGCAGGGGTGGGGCAGGAGAGGGAGGCCCTGGATGACCTTCGGTCTGTTGCATTGAGCAGTAGAAGGTGGAAAAAACAAAAAATGATATCTGGAAGTCTGAATATTCTGGATTCTGGCTTCAGTCACAAACTAACTTTTTTTTAATTAAAATCTAAACTATGCCAAACCAAAAAGATCAGCTCAAATTTTTTTCAAAAAATTTCCATTTTGAAAAAAGGTGCATGTTTGGAGTGGCTTTGGGTGGTGTTTTTGTGTATTGTTTTGTTTTCGGGGTTTGTTTTGTGGATGGCTTGAGCATGGGGAGGAGAGAATGCTTAGAATTAAAAATGTATCAACTCTACTAATAACCTAGACTGGCAAAAGATGAAAGCTGTTTGATAGGATGATGCAAGGAATTCAGGGAGAGAAGGATATAAGATCACCTTTCCAAGTCTTACAATCTCTTTCTTTCCTACAGAAATGCCAGAGGAGTCTCTAAAAGAGACTCTCCTTTCAGTGGGAGCAAACCCTGGGCTTGAAGTTCCAGGACTGGGTGGGATGGGTTGAGGGGTCTAGGCTGAGGATGCTGCACAAATGAAGATCTTCCAAATGTTAGTTTGAGACCACCCAGGAATTCTGGCATTTGGCCGCCTGGCATGAGGTGTAGGGCAGCCCTCTGCCATGGACAAGTGGATCCAAGAACTGTTAACTCATGAAATTTTTCCCTGGGTGGACGCAGGTTTCCACACTTCCTTGCAGGTTCCAAACCTGTCCATCCAAGTATCTGAAAGTGGGACCAACCCTTTTTGCATGTGTCTGGTGGAACGCCACCAAGCCAATGCTGATTTAAAAAAATTGATAAAAATATTCTGAGTGGCTGCTCCATCTCCACCTGCAGCAAAGAAATATGGAGGGGCAAGAGACACGTTGAAACCAGAAGTGTGAGCCAGGAAACCTGTAGCAATTCAGGCCTGGAGAATCCTGTCAGCTTGGGCTTCAGGAAATTTGCCAATACTTGAGCTGCAGAGCCCGGGGGTCCAGATATTTCCTTTGATTCGTGCACCTCGGTTGGCAGAATTGTCTGTGGTGGCATCTGCATAAACACGAGTGGAGCAGCGATCACCTCCTTTAGAAAGGTGGAGGATTAGCCCATCCCGCAGAGCTGCATGGCAGTATGTCTGGAGCTGGTTCCTGCAGGGAGCTGAGCAGATGCAGCCAGTGTCCTGTGAGGCAGTCACTCCAGTTCCGTGAGCTCCTGCCTAAACAAAGGAGAGAGGTTTGATCCTAGCTTGGAAAGTTGTGGTTGTGGAAGAAAACTGGACGCCAGCTGCAAAAAAGGCTGTTTTTTTTCCCCCCCTTCAGGTAATGGGTTTTGTGATGCTTTGTTTTGCAACTCCAGCAATACCTATGATAGATGCAATTCACTCTCTGCTCCAGCTCTATGGGGTCATGCTTCCAGGCCCCAGTCGCCTCAGGGTCTGACAGTGCTGCTGACAACTGTCTACGTGAGCAAGGGCATGAGGAGAGAGGTTCAGATACTGCAGAAGGAAATGGATATTGTTGGAAGACTGGGGATGCTACATGACAGCACACAAGGGCATGTTAATCCAGTTTTCTTGCTGTTGTGTTCCAATACCAAAGGCTGGATCATAGGATCAGAGAACACGAGAACTGGAAGGGACCTCAAGTGGTCAGAGTCCAGTGTCCTGCCATCATAGCAGGATCAGAGTCCATCTAGATCAGGGGTTGGCAACACCTGGCACATGTGCCAAGAGGGGCATGAGTCAGTTTTCTTTGGCACACAGGTGAGAGCTCAGCCAGCACTGTCTTCAGTCCCAGCCAGTGAGGCTGCCTGCCAGACCACCTCAGCCCCTAGCAACCTCCCTGTCTGGGGCTCCATGGTTCAGCCATATCCATGTCCGGCTGAAGTACTGATGTTGCTGGCCCAGAGAATCTGGGCTAAGAGGTTCAGCCTGTATTAAATTCCCAGACATCTTTTAGATATTTAAAAGAACCATCTGCGTGGAGATTTGAAGCAGTAAAGCTCTACATCTTCATTTATTAATGATGTAAGCAGGACTATTAGTGACTTTAAAAAGTGTCACTGTCACCCAAACCACACAGAGGTCAGAAGGTCAGATTCCAGCCCTCTGCCTGCGAAAGGTTGCTGACCCCTGTTCTAGATCATCTCCAAAAGATGGATGGAGTAGGAAGAATGACTTCGGGGGGGGGGGGGCGGGGGTTGACTGCATGTTATGGATGCTGTTAATGGGAAGTGGTGGTGGTTCACACACAGTCATGTAGCACATGTGTGTTAGGAAGGTCACATGACTGTGTGAAATCTCGTCATTGAAAAGATGAGGTTACAACACACCACAATGTGCTAGAGGAAAGTTGTGTGGATTGCAGATGGTGCTGGAAGCAATGGCTCCATGTCGATGGATGGACTTTGGCCTGCTACAGTTGTGGCAAATGTGGTTGTACAGGTGGGATGGCTGGACAGGGAGACAGCACAGAACAGTATGGTGGAGACCCACCACATGAGCACATTTCATCTTTCCATAGCACTCTGGCCCCATGGCAATAGGTGCCTCTTGTGCATGTCTTACGTTGCTTTGTGTTCCCTGTGCAGTCTGCCAGGCCAGGCTTACACAGGCAGTCATGGTGCTCCGCAAACTCCACTTTAAACAAAAGCCTGAGCTCCTTGATGAATGTGTGTTTGCTGGTTTGGTCAGGCCTGAGACAGCAATGGGAAGTGCAGCCAATGGGAGCTGCGGTGGTGGTGCCTGCAGATGGAGCAGTGCGCAGACCTGCATGCTGCTGTTTCCTGGAACCATGTGATGCCAGTGCTGTCAAGAGCCTGTATGCCTGGGGCCCTTCACACTCTAACTGCTGGCCATAGAACTGATCCCCTTCTCCCCACAGCCTGGAGTACTGTCCTGTACTCCCACAACTCATCCCCCTGCTGCCCTCTGAACCCCTCAATCCTAGCCCTGAACTCCCTACTCCCTAAGTCCCTCATCCCTGACCACACTCCCAGTCAGAGCTTCAGCCCCTCCTGCATCCCAATTTGGTGAACATTTATAGCCCTCCATACAATTTCCATACTTTCATGCGGCCTTTAGGCCAAAGGGTTTACCCATCCTTGGTGTAGAGCGTAAGCCTTGCAACCTGGCTGTTGAGAGACTGCATGATGGTGGATGCTTGGCTATCACTAGCCCCCAGGAATTTAGCCTCTTCTGCCACGTGCTCTTAGTAGAGTGACATTGCAAAATGCGAGAGACTTAATGCCTCTAGGGCTGGTGAGATGTGAGTTCTTACTAGTGGCTCTGGAGCCCTATAAGCACGTGAGGCACAAATAATATGTCCATGGTATCTTTTGGTGCCTTTTCCCTGTTGCCTGATCATCCAGAAGTAGTCCAGATGCCAAGTGTTACAGTGTTGAAGTCTCTGCAAAGCCAAAAAATGTTGTGCATGGAACATAATGCTGGTGCTGGCCCAGTGCTCAGCACCAGCGTCCTTGTGGCAATGGCTGTACCTTTCTGGCCACAAACAGCTGTGTAGGTGACTTCCTTGCACAGAATTTTGCACCTTCTTTGCTCCATAACTTTCCACCCATTACTAAGGTAATGTGGTGGTGATGATGTGTGTCCTGTCTCCTCCCCCCACACCCCGTTTTGCTAATTACTGTTGCCAGCTTTGCCACTGAGCCGGATGTGACTTCTGTCATGGACGGTCAGCGTGGTGTAATCAGGGGTGGATTTGGCAGTGTGCAGGGGTGAGTTCTGTTTCCGGTGCTGCCATGTGATCTGCCCCCTCTGTTCCCTCCCACCCAATGTCTATTTAACTGTGTGGGGCAGTGTCCTGCAATGGGCGCAACAGGGCCCTGATCTCTGCTCACACCTCTGGCTGCTGCTGTAATGCAAATTGTTAATTGGACTCCAGACCAGGCAGGATGGAGAGTGCGTTCTGCAAACTGGACGTGAGTGGGGGTAGTAAAGGTGTTTGTGAAGCTTATGAGTTCCATAGCTGCGCGTTGGCCAGTGCAGGGGGATTGCCTTCCGTGATGTAAAAGATTGTCATCTGTAACATCTTAGTGGAGCTTCAGTGGGGACTCCTGGTTTGAACTAGAATAAGTGGTGGATTCTCTGCTTCTTGAAGTCTTTCCATCGAGATTTGAGGACTTCAGTAACAGCCATTAGTTTAAAGGTCTGTTACAGGTGTGGGTGGGGGGAGTGGCCCACAAGGTAAGACTAGATGACCCTGTCCCCCAGCCTTTGAAGTCTGAGTCTAACATCTTCAATCCTATTGGCCTAATGGAAAGAGTTTTCTGCCTGCTTATAGTACGTGTTCTGCTTCAGCCCGGGTGCCTGGAGTGGATAAGGGGCAGAGGACTGGCAATCAGGGGCCTGGGGTTTTTACTGACCTGCTGCCTGATCTCAGCCCTGGCCCTGTGTGCCTCTGTCTCTCTTTGCATGCTTAACCTGTCTGCCTTGTCAGATCTCTGGGGCCAGGGTCTCCCTGTATACATGCTGTGCTTTGCAGGAGGCCTTTTGAGGTTACAACACACACAATTCCGAGAGAGGGCTCCGCACGCCTTTAGATGGGTGCTGCTTTTCAGATGTAACATTTCTGGTCTTTCTGATTTTTCTAGAGCAGGGGTGAGCAAACGTTTTATGTCAAGCCCCACTTACTGCAGGGACGATAACAGTCCCCCGCCCCACCCGCGCCTGTCTGTCATCCAAACCGATGGAAAGTTTGGTTATGTTCATATGGGGGAGGGGGAACTTTTGAGCATTTAAAAATGTTAATTGGTATCTGTGTGAATGCACATACATAAAACTAACAGATTTCACCATTTTTAAAAGAGGGATGAGCCTGAGACTCAACAGTCAAGGGGGGCCTGTGCCCCCAAAGCCCCTGTTCTTCAGGGCTCCTTGAGCCTTCAAAGGCATGTGTGGCTGAGTGCTCTCATGCCTGCATTGAAAGGGCCAGGTACGTGTTGATCTGGCTGAACAGGCATCCCCTTGCTCCTTCCAAGCATCTGAGCTTTTCAGCCTCTTGCAGTGTCTGAAACAGTGGCTTGCATGGCATGGCCTGGATTTCTGACATGTGAAAGATGGGAGGACATCCAGGAAGAAAGCCCCTTTTGGGCCAGCTTTTGTCCATCAGAAAGAAGCAAACAAATGGCAGAAGGCCAGTATTCAGTCCTTTGCTGATCAGGTTTTAAAAAGTCCTCTCCCTTTGCCATTCACAGCACATTCTGGGCAGTGACAGAGGGAGAGCCCTGTACTGGTAGGGCCCTGGTTCTTGAGCCTGCTAATCTGAAGGGGTGTGTGCGCTTTTTTAAAAGTAATCTTTGAAATCAGTTGCTCTGTTCACTATTCAGCACCCCCCCCAGAAGGGGGGGATTGTTTAAACAGCAGGGAAACTGATAAGCCATAACAGATTACTTTCTAGTAATTATTTCTAGTAATTAGCTTCTTTTCAGAGAAGTGTTTCTAATCGGGTGTGCATTGTGAGCTATTGTGAATTGCGTTCTTCCTGGACAATGGTTTTAATCTGTCCATGGATGTGGGGCTGTGACGACTCCAATTTTTAACGTTTTTTAATCGCTCCCTGTGCTTACCCACTCCTCCCCCTCCCCCCAGGAAATTATTCTAATAGAATTACTGGAGTTGGAACAGAAATTTTTTTTAATTCCCTCAAACTTGCTGCGTCAGCACTGCGCCTTGTGGGTTGCCGTGTTCGTTTTGCTGGCAAGGAGGGAGTGCAGATGGGGCTGCAGGGAGTGAAGGAGGCTGTGCCTCTTGCTTCTAGGGGCTGAGTGATTTGAGAGCATTCACGTGTGAACTCCCAGGCACCTGGCAGAACTACAGGATGTTCTCTGTCTGTAAGCACCTGCACTTTTCTAGGGAGGATCATCTGCAAATCCAGAGGAAACACAAATAGCCTCGTCTTGACTTGTTCCTGTGCATTTGAGCTGTGCTCGTCCGGGGCAGAAATGCTGGCATGGCGCATTCGTTTAAACTGGCTTGCATTGTCGTCAGATGCTGTACAGGTCTGAGGAGGGTCGGAGGTAGGAGAGGGGCTGGAAGTTTCCACACAGCATTGCTCAGCATCGTGCTTAATGATATACCAGAAAAGGTACTTTCAGCTTGAACCCTTATTTTCAGGGTTTGCCGATGCTGCAATAAATGACTATCTGGGCTGAAGCTTCCTCATCTCTTGTGCAGTGCGGGAAATCTAAATGTTGCTCTTTTCAAAAAAAAAAAAACAAAAACAAAAACAAAAAAAAACGGGGGGAGTAGATCTGCCCAAATGGACTTGCACGCAGAGAATGTAAATCTGCCTGGCAGGTGCCTGTAAAAGCCATGGTTACTGAGCACTGACAGTCCCCGTGATGTGTGTTAATTGCAAACTGGGCATGTATATAGCCTGCTGGGGAAGGGTGTGCCATGTTGGTGGGGGGGAGGAAATCGACTGAGAAATTTCTTACTATAAACTGGTGACAAATGTACTGCAGACCCCAGCAGATGTGTGCATGCATGAGCCCCACAGAAATGTGGAAGGAGAGTGCAGAGAGCTGGAGGAGAAATAAAAGCAGGGGAACCCTTGAACCTTCACCATGTTAAGAACTTCACACACTTGACATTCCCTGGGTACAGGGAAAGCTTTGACATCTGGCATGCTGGGGCAATGGGAGGTGCTGGTTGGTCAAAAATTCTGGTTACTGAAGAGTTTTGACGCGTGGGAGGGGGCTCCAGGCTGAGGCATGGGACTGAGAAACAGGGAATGGGATTTTGGCTATGGATGTGGGCTTGGAGGTGTGACCGGAAATGAGGGGTTCAGGATGCAGGAGGGGGCGCCGGGCTGGGGTGCAGAGGCTCCGGGCTGGGATGCAGAAGGGGTTTGAGGTGCCTGCTCTGGATGGGTGCTTCCTTTGGGTGGCTTCTGGGAAGCAGCAACAGTTCTCTACAGTTTCTGGGCAGAGACTCTGCTGAGCTACTCTGCATGCTGCCTCTGCCCACAGGTGCCATCCCAGCAGCTTCTATGGGTCACGATTCTTGGCCAGTGGGTGCTGGGGAGCTAGCGCTTAGGGCAGGGGTAGTGCAGCGCAGCAGGAACATGTCACCACTTCTGGGGAGCTTGCCAGCCCTGTACCAGCTGGACCTTCAAAGATGAGAAATGCTGGTTTATAGAGCTTTTTGGTTGTTGTAAAAGCTGTGTCATTCAGCTCTACTGTATAAAACATGTAAGCATTTAAAATCTTTCCATGTGGCTGAAAGTCTAATTCTCTCCTTTATTTTGCTACCTCGTGAAGGTTGTCCTGCTGCCCCTTCCTTCCCCTAAGCACGTATGCTTTGTAGACCTGTCCAAGGTTACAGAAGTTTTGAGTCCAGTATGGTCTGTCCAAGCAGGGCTTCCCTCAGAGTGTAACTGTGAAAGGGGAGCTTCCAGGGAGAGGTCTTCAGGAGCATTGCACCTTTTAAAAAAAAAAAAAAAAAAAAAAATTCTACAAGTTCCCCAGATATTAAGATGGCTGGAAATATTCAAGGCATCCAGACAGGTCATTCTTTCAACAGACCCTCCTTCTTTCCGTGCAGTCCCACCCTTGTGTACATTGGGTGGACATTGAAACTAGGGAACCAATCTCAACTTTTGCCACTGAAAATTTGCGAAGTGTGTGCAATGTTCGGAGTAAAGTATTTATAGAATCATAGAACTAGAAGGAATCTCGGCTGGTCATCAAATCCAGCCTCCTACACTCATAGCAGAACTAAGCGCCTTCTGAACCACCTGACAGGTGTTTCTCTAGCCTGCTCTTTAAAGAGCTCCAATGGCAGAGACTCCACAATCTTCATAGGTGATTTTTGTTCCAGGGTTTAACCATCCTGACAGGAAGTTTTTCCTAATATCAAACCTAACCTCGCTCACAGAGATTTGAGCTTTTTGTCTTCTCATCAGAGTTTAGGGAGAACAATTATTCTTCTTCGAGTGTCCCCGTGGGTGCTCCACAATAGGTGTCGGGCTCGCCCGGCGCCCCGGATCGGATCTTCCAAGCAGTTTCTGCTGGACCGCGCATGCGCCGGTGCGCGCCGCTCCCTTGCGCGCTCCTGGCCACGTGCGCGATCCGGTCCCTGCCAGTTCCTCTTAACCGCCGTCAGCTGCAGACGGAATCCGACTAGGCTACGGCCAAGTTAGCATATTCAATGGTTTTAACTGTTTTTCTTTAAAGTTTTCAAGTTCTTAGGCTACTGTTAAGTTAGCCAGTTGTTATTTTAAAAAAAAAAAAAGAAACAACAAGCGGGACGGCATTCAGTCCAGTCCTAGTAACAAGCGGAACACGGGAGGCCAGGAGCCTAGGGCCATTAGCCCTCCTGCCGTGGCAGGCCATCAGAGAGGGGGAAAAACAGCACAGAAAAGGTGCTAAGTACCCATTAACAACTGAAAGACTCACCAACAATGTCCTCTTCAGGATTCAAGAAATGTGAGTCCTGCCGAGAGGCAATGCCAGCATCTGATGGGCACAGTCTCTGCATAAGGTGCCTGGGGGAGTCCCATGTCACGCAGAAATGCTCCTTCTGTGCAAAATTAACAGCCAGAGCAAGGAGGGACAGGGAGATACGGCTTAAAATGCTGCTCTTCGACAAGGCCCTCCAGCCAGACGTGCCGGAGCGGCCGCAGCAGGAGGGACCCTCCGGGGCCCATAAAAGGAAAGCCGCCTCCCTCACCCCATCGGCGCGAAAACGGAGGAAAGCCTCCCCAGCCTGATCCCTGCCGGCAGCAACAGCGAGCGGGACGGGAGGAGCGCGCAGCCCCCAGCTGCAGCAACAGCTGATCGGCGGCGGCACGGAGAGCCACGTGGAGGCGGCTCAGCCTCCGATAATCAAACAGCCGCCCCGCACTGCAGGCAGGGCGGCGGCTAAACAAGCGCCAGTACCGGCGGCACCGACCCCCGGGGAACCGGCAGTGCAGAGCGTGCAGGCACGAAGCCTGCAGGCACCGGAGGACACCGCCCATGAGCGTGCCGAGCACGGCGTGGACGGGGCCGAGATCCCCTACATGTCGGGGCGGAGTTACCTCCTCAAGGGAGGGGGAAGGCTGCACACAAAACAAGGCACCGCAGCCCCTCTCCAGACAGGGCTGCAGAGTTGCTTTCTCTCAGCCCTCCGCTTATGCTGCAGACTCCAACCAGAAGGCAGGGGTCCCCCCTAGCCTACCCGGAGCCCCCGTCTCCATTTTTACAACCAGCCTCGCCCTGGCTGGGACCACCTTCACCCTTCCTGGGGTTTGAGCTGCTGGAATACTATCACAAGTCGCTCTCTCCAGTGTCCCAGATCTCTCGACGATCTCGCTCCCCCAGACGCAGAGGGTATGCACCAAGGGAGTGGTCTAGGTCACCTTCCCAAGAACAGTGTCTATACTGCCATGGTCACCCCTATCACGCGGGGCATAGACACCACCGGCAATCTACCAGGGAAAGATCCCCACAGACGGTCCCGTATCCCAGAAGGCAATCGCGAACGGGGACAGAGACTCAAGTATCTCAGGGGGAACTGGTTATGGAACCCCAAGATTTTCCCTTGCAAGCTTCCAGCGAGAGGGTGTACCATCACCAACAGGAACCGGAAGGGACCAGAGAGGCGTACCCTAGTGGTTCCTCGCTCTCCTCCCCGGACGAGGCTATGGCCCCGGGGGACGTCCATCCTCCGGACGATCTCAAACGGTTTCAAGAGCTGTTTAGTAGGGTGGCCTTCACGCAAGGCATCCAGACAGCAGAGGTGCAAGAGAAACACCATAAGCTCCTCAAAAATCTGAGACCTCCGGCCTCCTCCAAAATAGCAATACCGCTTGATGAAGCAATCTTGGAGTCCGCCACTATGATATGGCAGACCCCTGCGACTATTCCGCCTGTCCACAAGAGAGCGGATGAGAAATACTTCGTGCCGGCGAAGGGCATGGAGTTCCTGTTCAGCCACCCACAACCAAATTCCTTGGTGGTGGAGTCGTCGCAACAAAGATCAAAGACATCTCAATTCAAGACATGGGGAACAGACAAAGATGCCAAGAAGCTAGAGCTCTTCGGCAGAAAGGTCTACTCCTCCTCCACTCTACTGTTGCGAATGGCAAATTACGCAGCGCATTTAGCGAACCATAATTTCGACAAGTACACTAGGTTAACCTCCCTCATGGACTCACTTCCAGAGGACAAGAAACCGGTGCTCAAGGCCATCGTGCAAGAAGGCTACGCGGCCTCGAGGACGGGAGTTCAGATCGCCCTGGATGTTGCGGACATAGCAGCATGTTCCACAGCTATGGCAGTGGTGATGCGAAGGGAGTCCTGGCTCCAGACTTCGGGTATACCGAGGGATCTGCAGGCAAAGATAGTCGATCTTGCCTTCGACTCGCAGAAGCTGTTTACTGAATCAACTGACTCGGTCCTTCATTCCAGTAAAGATTCAAGAGCCACACTTAGGACCCTGGGGATTTACACCGCTCCATACAGAAAGAAAAAGTACTACCCTCAACAAAGACGGTACCAGCAACAGCGTCCCCAGTACCACAGGGGTTACGAGCAAGGGCGACATCAACAGCACCAGCAGTACAGAACTCCCAGGCGACGTTCCCAACAGAGCCGTGCGTCCTCGGGGCAGGGCCAAAGGCCACAAGTTTGACACACAGATCCAGGGCTGCGCCATCACTACCATCGCACAAGGTCATCCGAAGCGGCTATTCCACCATCGCCTCTGACCATTCTACGACCAGTGGCAAAGGATCACCACAGACAAATGGGTGCTGGAGATCATAGCCACGGGGTACGCCATCCCCTTCCAGTCGCTCCCACCGCCACGACGTCAACCCAGGCCCCACCTCCAGGAGGCCTCCCATGTAGCGAGGCTCAAGCAGGAGGTAGACCATCTTATGCTCATAGGGGCAGTGGAAAGAGTGCCGGAGCAACTGCAAGGGAAAGGGTTCTGCTCCAGATACTTCTTCATGGAGAAAAAGACAGGAGGCTGGAGGCCCACTTAGACCTTCGCGGCCTCAACCGGTACCTGCGCAAGCAACGCTTTCGGATGATCACAATCGCCTCCATCCTTACGGTGCTGGACGATGGAGATTGATTCGCAGCCCTCGATTTACAAGACACGTATTTTAACATAACTATCCATCCGGCTCACCGGCGATTCCTCCGGTTCATGGTAGGCAAAGAACATTTTCAATACAAGGTCCTACCGTTTGGCCTTTCCTCGGCCCCCAGAGTCTTCACCAAGACCTTGGCAGTGGTGTCAGCCTACCTGCACAGACGGGGGTATTTATATTCCCGTATCTGGACGACTGCCTACTCAAAGGGGCCTCGAAGGAGGAGGTACTACGCATGATACGCGTCACAGCAGGCACGTTCTCTTCGCTTGGCCTGGTTATCAATCTGGCAAAATCAAAGATAGACCCCACACAGGACATAGAGTTCATAGGGGCACGCATAAATTCTATTACAGCGAGAGTGTATCTACCAGAGGCTCGCTTTCGGGCCATCGGCTCCCTCGTGCAGGTCATCACCTTCAGCCCTACAGTGCCGGTCCTGACGTGCTTACAGCTGCTGGGCCACATGGCAGCGGCGACATTCGTAGTACAGAACGCCAGGTTACACATGCGCAGCATGCAGCACTGGCTGGCGAGCGTATACAAACCGGCAGCACACACCGTTCACAGGGTGGTGTCGCCCACAGCAGAGGTGCGCAAATCCCTGCAATGGTGGGTAAACCCCAAGAACTTGCTAACAGGGGTACCCTTCCACCAACCACAAATATCGGTTTTTATTACTACAGATGCCTCCCTCATAGGGTGGGGAGCACACATGGGCGAAGAGGTGACTCAAGGGCTGTGGTCCTCCACGGAGCAGTCACTGCACATAAATATACTGGAGGTCAGAGCAGTGTTCGACGCCTGCAGACACTTTCGAGACCATATACAAGGCAAAGTAGTCGGGATCAGTACAGACAATACCTCCACCATGTTTTATATAAATCGGCAAGGAGGAGCTCGGTCCCGTGCCTTATGTGCGGAAGCGGTCCGGTTATGGAACTGGTGCATTGCCAACAATATAATCTTGAAAGCCTCGTACTTACCAGGCGCTCACAATGTGAAGGCAGACCAGCTGAGCAGGCGTTTTGCACTCACGCATGAGTGGCAGATCTGTCCCGATCTGCTACGACCGATTTTCCACGCATGGGGTTTTCCCCAGATAGACCTGTTTGCCACTCAACACAACAAGAAGTGCCCACGATTCTGCTCCAGGGCAGGACTGGGACGGGGGTCCCTGGGGGACGCGTTCGCGATCTCGTGGAGGGGCCCCCTGCTTTACACTTTTCCTCCCACAGTGCTGATCCACAGAGTCTTGCAGAAAGCCAGGAGGGAAGGAGCCCAAATGATCCTGATAGTCCCAACGTGGGATCGACAGCAATGGTTCCCCCTACTCCTGCGCATGTCGGACCGTCCACCGATGCCCCTTCTGGTGGCGCCGGATCTGCTCACGCAAGCCCAGGGGTCCATAGTGCATCCTTACCCCCAAGGCCTGCGACTACAAGCGTGGTTAATCCATGGCTCAGCTCCCTAGAGAGCACATGTACAGAGGAAGTGCAGCAAGTCCTAGAAAGTAGCAGGAGGACTTCCACCAGGAAGACCTACAAGCAGAAATGTACTCGCTTCACGGCATGGTGTTCTACCAAACAGCTAGCCCCCCTTTCGGTGCCTATACCTGTGATATTAGAGTATTTACTGGACCTCAAGAGAGGAGGACGCTCACTATCCTCATTAAAGGTCCACCTTGCCGCCATTTCGGCATTCAGACACGAAGAGGAAGGGCACACGGTGTTCGCCCATCCCATGGTTACCAGGTTCCTCAAAGGGTTGGTAAACCTATACCCCCCTCGGAAACCGCTTCCACCTTTGTGGAACTTGGACCTGGTGCTTAATGTGCTAACGGGACCACCGTTCGAGCCCTTGGCCACGGTTTCCCTCTGCGCCCTTTACGATAAAGACGACCTTTCTTCTTGCAATCACGTCAGCTCGCAGGGTGAGCAAGCTTGCGGCAGTTATGGCAACGCCACCCTGCACTGTTTTTTCCAAGGAGGCGGTAACCATACGGCTGCATCCAGCCTTTGTTCCCAAAGTTTCTTCTGAGTTTCACATTAACGAACCTATTGTTTTACCCTCGTTTTATCCAAAGCCTCATAACTCTAACAAAGAGGCGCTCCTACACCTCCTGAACGTGAGGAGGGCGCTAGCCTTTTATATAGACAGGACCAAGTCCTTCCGGAAAACGGATAGACTCCTAGTCTCTCTCGCTCCCAAATCGAAAGGAGAAGGTCTCTCTTTGCAGAGACTCTCGAAGCACATCGTATCCTGCATAAAAATGTGCTACGAACTCAAAAAGACTCCTTTACTGGCCATGCCTAGGGCTCATTCCACTAGGGCGGTGGCGGCATCAACAGCCTTTTTCAAGGGCGTTGCGCTAAAAGACATTTGCAGAGCGGCGACCTGGTCATCCTATGACACCTTCGCCAAACATTACGCCCTTCACAGGGTATTCCAAGAGGATACCCGTCTCTTGACAGTGGTCCTCTCGGGGACAAGCTGCACATAATCCGATTACTCACCTCCTATCTTGGGTTACTGCTGGGTAGTCACCTATTGTGGAGCACCCACGGGGACACTCGAAGAAGAAAGACAGGTTACTCACTGTAGTAACGGTGGGTCTTCGAGATGTGTCCCCGTGGGTGCTCCACTACCCGCCCATCCTCCCCGCTTCGGATCTCTGTTTAGTGTTTTGCAGGAGCATCTGAGGCGGTTGGTCAAGGAACTGGCGGGGACCGGATCGCGCACGTGGCCAGGAGCGCGCAAGGGAGCGGCGCGCACCGGCACATGTGCGGTCCGGCAGAAACTGCTTGGAAGATCCGATCTGCGGCGCCGGGCGAGCCCGACACCTATTGTGGAGCACCCATGGGGACACATCTCGAAGAACCACCGTTACTACGGTGAGTAACTTGTCTTTCCTCCTTCCTTCTTGTAACAGCCTTTAGAGTACTTGAAAGCTACTATCATGTCCCCTCAGTCGTCTCTTCTCCAGACTAAACAAGCCCAGTTATTTCAGTCTTCCCTCATAGCTCATATTTTCCAAGCTTGAATAATTTTTGTTGCTCTTCTCTGGACCTTCTCCACTTTGTCCACATCTTTGCTGAAATGTGTTGCCTACAACTGGATGGAAAACTTCAGTTGACACCTAACGTGTGCAGAGTAGAGTGGAAGATTTACTTCTTGTGTACAACATTCCTCATGATACATCTCAGAATGTTGGGGTTCTTTTTTCCAACAGTGTCACACTGGCAGCTCATATTTTGCTTACGGTCCACTATGACCCCGGATGTCTTTCTACAGTACTTCTTCCTAAGCAGTCAATTTCAGTTTGTGTGTGTGAAACGGTGGTTGCGCCTTTTTAAGTGGAGCACTTTGCATTTGTCCTTATTAAATTTCATCCTGTTTACCTCAGACCATTCCTCCAGTTTGTGCAGGTCATTCTGAATTGTAATCCTGTCCTCCAAAACACTTACAACCTCTCCCAGATGGTATCCTCTGCAAGCTTTATAAGCATGCTCTCTATGCCATTATCTAAATCCATGGTGTCCAGCCAGTTCTGGAGCAGTAGCCACTACTGACAGTGAACTATTCACATTATTCTGAAAATATATTTATTGTTCAAACCAACTAGCCATGCTTAACTGACCAAATAACCCCACATAGCTAGTGGCTAACATGTTGGAAGATCTTTGAAGACATTGAACAGAACCAGTTCCCAAAACTGATCCCTGAGGAACGCTGCTTACTGTGCGCTTCCATTATGACTGTGAACTATTGATAACTGCTCTCTGGGAACAGTAATCTAGCCTATGAACCCACCTCATAGCTTAATCTAGATTGTATTTCCCTAGTTTATTAATGTGAAAGTCATGTAAGACTGCATCAAATGCTTTACTAAAGTCTAGATATACCACACTGACCACTTCCCACTTATCCGTCCAGTTTCGTAGCTTAGCAAAGAAAGTGATCAGTTGGGTTGATATGATCTGTTCTTTACAAATCCATGCTGACTTTTACTTCTCAATTTCTTGTCTTCTAGACATTTGCAAATAGATTCCTTAATTTTTTGCTCCATTATCTTTCCTGGTACAGAAGCTAACCTGACTGGTCTGTAGTTTTCTGGGTTGTCTTTTTCCCTTTTTTATAGCTAGTCACTATATTTGCCCTTTCCCAGTCTGCTGGAATCTCCCGTCATACATGACTTTTTAAAGATAATAGCTAATGGCTCAGATATCTCCTCAGTCAGCTCCTTGAATATTCTAGGATGCATTTCATGAGGCTCTGGTGAGCTGAGGACATCTTGGCAAGTAATCTTTAACTTGTTTTTTTCCTATTTTAACTTTTGAACCTACCTCATTTTTACCAATATTCACTATGTTAGGCATCCAGTCGCCACCAACCTTCAGGACATCTGTTTCCATCATCTTCTGCATTTTTCAAGGATGTTAACATTTGGGGCTGTCTGTAGAATTTTTGTAACTCAGTATAATTTTTGGGCAGAGGTGGGAATCGGGACTGAGGGTATACTGTATAAAGTATACCCACTGAAAACATCCTTACAACTTCGTTTATGTGTAGATTGGTTTTTGTGGGCACTCAGCATGATGAGGGTGTTGGGAGGGGAACAGGGATGGGATTGGTTGCCTAGAGCAGAAACAATACATTGCTTCTGTGACACCCATGGAAATGTTGGCTTTTTCCATAGCTCAGCAGAAGAGTAAGTGAATTGCAACAATGTGGGTATCTCTTAAAATCAGGAAGACTCTGTCAGTCATACTAATATCCTTTCCCCCTTCCCCGATTCTGAATCAGATTTATGGCCTCAGTTGCTAACTTCATTAAACTACAATCACTTGTGCTTTCTGAGAGCAGTGTTGGTTCCCTCCCTCCCCCCAATGAAAAAGGAAGAAAAAAAAAAAAACAAATCAAACACCAGAATTGCTTTCAAAGAGTGGGAGTCACTTAAATCCACAAACACCAGGAAAGTCTGCATTGAAGCTGACCTGTTTGTTGTTTTTCAGAGCACCTTTGTCCTGCAAAATCCCTCCATTGTTGATGGCATAGAATAGTGCTAGTGCCTGTATTCGTTATCTGAGGTAGCTGCTGCACTGGAGCAAATGATTCCTACTGCAGAGTAAAAAGTGAAGTTTCAGCCCTGGTGTATGAATGTACATGCATGTTCTAAAGCGGGGGAGAACTTGGGACAGAAACGTGACATTGCTTGGCAAAGACATTGCCGTTTTAATCAGGTGTGCAGCAATTTCAGTTTTGTTTTGCATTGTGCGCATTAACATGCTGGATTTTAATGTTTGCTTGATGATCATAGTGCTACCTGATAATTGCCAAAGATACTTTAAAAGTCACTTAACCAGCAAAATGATACATGTAAACAGAAATTTGCTGGAGGGAAGCTTGGTAGTCACTTACCAGATGAAGCGTTCTGGAATTACCCTGGTTTCCCTCTGATTTAGGACTAAGCATGATCTGCCTGACGCAACCTGTTGAGTTATTTCTGTAAAGTTTCAGGGTCTGTAACAATATATAGCTCTTTAAGCTCTTTTAAAAATTAGGTCATTTAAGAGCACTACCCTGTGACATTGTGACCTGTTTACTTAACATTTAAGCCTGTGGAACAAAATAGTAACATGAGCTGGAGTTTTTTACTCTCTTTAGCTGTGAGTGAGGTGTACTGAATACACCTGTGGCTTGGAATAAGTGATAATGGTTCTGTCACAGTGCAGGGGGGAGGGACTGGAGAGGAGAAGGAAGTGGCATAATGACTTTTTTGCTAAGTGGTTGGTGCTGTCCTTAGCCCCTCAATCTTGACTGCATGTGAGTGGGTTCAAGTTTCGTGCAGTCAGACTGATGCTGAGGCAGGAACAAAAGCTTAGTTCCTGCGGGTGGGGGGTTGAAATAAAAGGAGAGCACTATGTGAGCCACCTTGTGGCCTTTCAAAACCAAGCACCAGGCCTGGTTGTCACTGCTCACCTGTTTCCAGAGGCATCCAAATGGGCATATTTGTCTCTGTCCATCTTAGGAGGGAAAAAATAGAGATTGGGAATGTTGTCTGTCAACCTGTTTGCTCCCACCACAGATGCTGTGTTAACTGGAGGGAAGGGCATGTCTTTAGTCATGTTAACTCCCCACTAGGTTTCATGTGTCAGCCTGGATCCAATCAGAGCTTTTCTGTTCTCTGCCAAGGGCACATTGTGGGAAACAGAAAAGGTGGGGTTTTGCCATAGAGCTTGAGATTTCTCATCTAGATGGCTGGGGAGCTTTGGCTGAGTGGCGTGCGTGCGTGCACACATAATTGAATGTATTCAGCAGCTCCCTGCTAATGATGCATCTTGAGTCGTGCAGACTCAGGTGATATGTTGCTGGTGAGCTTGTTTTGGTTTTGATTTGTGGCACACCCACTTTGCCCTGTTCTCTGGGGACCCTTGTCGCACCTCATTACAACTTGGACTGAACATTTTCAGAGCTGATTTTCAGTTAAAGGGGGAAAACATGGAAAACTTGAACCATTTGTTGAAAAAACAAATACGTGAAAACAGAAAATGGTTCTTTGAGTAGATAGAGTATATTCCACTTAAATGAGCGCGTGCCAGAGCCAGAAACTTTTATCTAGCAGTACTTAGAGAAGAGCGGCGCTCATGCCTCCTAGCCTCTCCCAGATGTATTTGAGATGGTGCCACCCCAACCTCCACCCGCTCCCAGTTCCTTCATACTGCCTGTGAACAGAGCTCCTCATTGGTTGGAACCTCACAGTCTGTCTTATTGCTGGCTGGGTGTTATTATTTAGATGCCTCATACTCCCATTTTCTATGGACCAGACATCTCTCATGATGCATTATGTCCATAGACCTGCCATGATGTAACCAGAGGGAACGCTGGTGAGCTGGGGGAAAGGTAATGTGACCATGGAGTCCAGCCCATGTGGGCGGGTGGGAGGAGGCAGGGCAACAGCAGCATTTCAGACTTGAAATACCGGTTGAACTTGTTGCATCCAGCACCTTCAGGACCTGACAAGTGCCAAACCAGAACATTTGCTGAACCACGGAAGGTCAGCATTGTCTAGCAGCATTATCAACTCTTCCACTGCTTACTGGGCTCTTAGAAGACATTTAGGTACAAATTAGAGCCCAATAGCAGCGCAGAACCCTGAGAAATAGATGTGGTGGCTGTAAACAAACTTCATGAGACCTCACAAAAGTTGGCTGCACCCAGAAGTGGAAATCCAGCTAACTAACGTCATGCCAGACTAGAGCGGTTCAACCTGTATTTATCTTCTGTTTTTTCACCCAAAACGTGCACTTTTATTCAGGGAAGTGAGGAAATGACACCTGTTTCCCAGCCAGCTGTATATTAATTGCTTCCCTATGAGGCAAGGTGCCAGTGTTCACTTAGCGATGGAGGAGGAGGAGGATGGCTTTAACTTTTTATTTGCCAGTGCACGACCTGTTGGTGATCAGCAGCTAGAAAGAGGCTTTTCCTTTAGGGTTAGGGAGGGACTAGGATTTCCTTCCAAAGGGTGGAAGTTGTGAACACAGGCTCGCCAGAGTAAAAGGGAGGTCAGGTTCTCCAGCCGTACGTGGGGAGGTCAGAATTCTCAGATGAATATTGCTACTTAACGACCGTCCAATTTCTGGAGGTTTTAGTATTCAAATATCCTCCCTTCTTCCCTTTCCCCCCACAACCACACACTTGAATTTAGTATTAAACCCTCCAACTGTTAGCACACTGAAAAGGCTTTTGCCGTTGTATGGAGAAATACATGCCGATTCTGTTGGTCAGCCATGCTTAGCCTCTGGTTTATTTTGTTCCTGGTTTCACCAAATTTGGATGGCTTTTTTCAGTTTGTCTGGAGGGGGTTTTTACTCTATTCTGAAACTGTCAGTTTCCATGGCCACAAGCAGTTCCCTGCATCATTGCAGCTTTTTTTAAAAAAAAGAGGACCAACTGATCCCTGCTGTTCTTGAAGGTAAAAGCCCCCCTGTTTGTGCAGCAAGCTATTAGCTGCTTCAGTTGTCCTGATGAAGAGAAGCCAAAATTTAAAGATGGGCTTTGTGCCTAACAGCAAAGGCTACATGAGCTAGAGTGAGTGTCTGTAGCTTCGTAGGTGTTCAGTCTCTTCTATGTATTTATACACAGTGCTGTTTGTTTTCCTTCAACTTTAGGGAAGAGCAGTGAACGAGCTTCCTACTCCGCGTTCAGCAGAGATTCCGCCATGCCAGGACTAAATCAGGTAACGGTTCTTATCATACGTCAATAAAAATGCTTTAACTTTTAGAAAAATGGAACAAAATGTCAGGGGTAAGAATTTGAGGAAGGCCCTGTTTAAAATCAGAGATTGAACGGGCTTTTCAGTGTAAATCAGGAGATCTAGACATTCAATGTCCATAAAAATGAAAGGAGACTGCTTTTCAAATCTCAGTCTTCTAGCTCCTTAAAAACTGAGGATTTTATTATTAGGTAATGTGTTTCTGGGGTATGAAGTGGGTCTTACCCACAAAAGGCCATTACCTAATAAGTAAAATCCTTACTCTTTAAGGAACTACAAGACTGCTTGTTTTTTGTGAAGCTAGAGATGACCCTGGCTACCTCTCTGAGACTATTTCAGATCTTAGCCAGTGGCTCTTCAGTTTTGTGGTTGCTGTTTAATGAGAAATGTTGGGAGAGTTTAAGGCCTTGTCTGTGCACACAAATTGCAACACACCCATTTTTAAATGTTAAGTTAAACTGATACAAACCCTGGCTGGATTCGTACTTTAGTTGAAGTAAAGCCTATTTTATGTTGCTTTAAAATGCCCACACAGCCTTTTACGCTGTTTAGCCTAAACTGACTTACAGTAACACATTAGTTAAGTTGGGGTAATGCTTGGTAGAAAAGCCACGAAGCTGCCAGAGGGTTTAGGCACCAAAGTTAATGTGGGTTTTAGTATCTGCTCTCTTAAGACACTTGAGAAAACTCAACCTAAATTCTGACTGCTGTTTTCCCATTGCGTTCCTATCAGCCTTTTAGCCAGGTTGGCTCAGTAAATCCCATTATGAATATCCTGATGTACTAAATGCTCCCCCCGCCACACACACTTTTTTTTAAAGGCAACATAATTCACTTTCAAGAAATGGCTTTGGCCAGGAAAGGGGTGACTCCCTCTTACAATGAGCAGAAAAAAAGACCCACTTTGCGGCACCATTCAACACGTCCAGTGTTTTCCCTGGGGTGGGAGCAAATGAACCATATATGACAATCATAGAATACTAGGACTGGAAGGGACCTCAAGAGGCCATCGAGTCCAGCCCCCTGCCCCAATGGCATGACCAGGTACTTTCTAAACCATCCCTGATAGACATCTGTCTAACCTATTCTTAAATATCTCCAACGATGGAGATTCCACAGCCTCCCTTGGCAATTTATTCCGGTGTTTGACCACCCTGACAGTTAGGAACTTTTTATCCAACCTAAACCTCCCTTGCTGCAGTTTAAGTGCATTGCCTCTTGCTTTATCCTCAGAGGCCAAAAAGAACAAGCTTTTTCTCCCTCCTCCTTATGACACCCTTTTAGATACCTGAAAACCACTATCATGTCTCCCCTCAATCTTCTCTTTTCCAAACTAAACAAGCCCAGCTCAAAGTTTTCTTACTAAGGCTGCCCCTTGTGAATACTTGAGTCCCCGTGCTAGTGCTCTGCCATGTAAACAATCTGGCTATTGCAGTACTTGAGTGGCTGTTGGCTGGGCAAGTTTTTAATGAAAACCATGTTTTAATTTTGCACAAATTTGTCATTATTTCCTCTTCTCTGAAGTGAGGATGTTCCCTCTGCTGAAACAGCTGTGCTGTTTGTCTGTGCCAGTGGATTTAATTTACCACTGAAGCTGCTAAAATAAAAATGGGACGAATGCCAGGCCTTGCTTTTTAATGGCATGATTTTGTTGAGGTTTTATTTGGGGGGAAGTGGGAGGGAGGCATGGTGGGCTACAGGGTAACACAAAGGCAGTGGGAGGGATGGTGGTGCAATCTGCCTCTCCAGCAAGGAAGCCTTAAAGGGGTGGGAGGGTTGAGATCAGATAGCAATTCACAGGAGACGACCATTTGCTGAAATTCTCTAGCCTGCCCTTGGAGGATCCGGTCTCTTTGGTAGTGGGTAGGCACCAAAGTTCTGCTGTAATCGAACATCAAGGAGCCGGGCAGTTGGTCTCTGTACTGCTCACGGCTGTCTGAGTCTGGAGCGGTTGTTCCTTTTGATTTGGCTTGTGCTGAGTTTCTAACCTGTTTGACGGCTGGCTAGTGCCTCTTCTAGTGCTTTGGAGAATTGTTGCACAGCAGATGCATTGTGTATGCTCAGTCCTCTGAGGGTCTGGACAGGGAGCTTCAGAGAGGAGCACCACCCAGCTCTGCCTGCTCCAGATGTGGGGAGGGGGGGTCCTCCAACCTTCTCTTTCATTTAACCATTAACTGCCCACCAACAGTACAGGAGCAGGGGTTTGGGAATTGCTGATTCCCTCAGAAACTACCTAGGAACCAGGGCAGTGAGCAATTGAACTACCAATATAAGGACAACTATCAGGCCTGTCCCTGTGTAATCTCCTCTGGGATGCTTAGGTTCTTGGCCCCATGGTGTGTAGTCTTTTCACACAAAGGTAATGCGACCAGTGCAACAGATTGCAAGATTTATTTTACCAGATGTGAATACGTGATCTTCTCCCCCCCCCCAGCCCCCTTTCTGAGGAGGCTAATTTCAGAGCAGTTGCTTTTCAATAGCCAGCTATAAACATATTTTTACCAGTTTCAGACAGCTTGAAATTCTCCTTTACTGCAGTGTAGCAGCCTCCAAAGATGCATGGGGAGTAAGCTTTCATTATTTCTGGGCCCTTTTCCCTCCCTAAATTTGCAGATAAATACAGTAAATCTTAAGCTAAATTAAACAGCCCACTAAATACACTCCCTATCGGTTCTGCACTTGGGCTTCCCCCTTTTGAACAGGGATGGTGCTTTTGACTTGTGAATCCCGTACTGAGTTGCACTGAATGCTGGTTTTACACTGCTCTGCACAGCTTCCAAGGTGCATTTGTGTAAACAGAAGAGGAGTTTTCTCTTTCTTTAACCAGGCAGAAAAGAGGGGTTTGGATTGCCTCACTCATGGTCAAAAGAGGAGGAGGCAAAGCTGAGAGAAATGCTGCCCAACAGACTGTTCTGCTGCATCCTTGGAGAGGTTGGTGTTTGGGTTAGTCATTGCTTCAGACTGCACATCCGCTACTTGTGAAAGCTTCTCAAAGTGAAGTGTGTGCAGTGAGGCTCCATGGACGAGACATTGGGAGACATAGGTTCTGTTTGTGCCTTCGCAGCAGGCCTGCCGGGTGACCTTGGGCAAGTCCCTTTCTCTCTTTGCATTTCCGTTTCACCGTACATCAAATGGGGGCATGGTTACTTCACTCTTTGGCAGATCTGGAGATGAAAGGTGATATGGAGGAGGTGGGGATGATTGTCTGACAACAGTCAGTCTGTGCCAACATAGCCTGTGTTCAAGGCAGGCATTTTATTTTACATAGCTCCCAAGGCAGATCTCTCCTGCTAGACTCTCTTCAGTCTGTGAAACCTCGAGCTGCTTGTGAAGTGGATGGGGGGGGGGGGGGATGTGGCAAGGCAGGGTGGGAGTCCATTTGCAGCTACTGGTGTTTGTCACCTAGGAGGCAAGGAACAGGTTGAAACAGTCTAGGTTGTGGTGCAGTTTAGACTCAGCAAACACTTTCTGCTTATAGCAAACCAATATGCTGTTTTTAAAAACGCACCATTCTCCTGGCTTCTCCCCCGGTGTTAGTGAGCAGCACAGCTCTCGCTCCTCTGTGATCACAGAAATTATGGCAAATGCTGCAGACCTTGCAGCCTTTATTAGAATTGTCTTTAAGGCCAGAATGGACCATCCTGATCATCTGCTCTGACCATTTCTGAAACCATAGGCCAGGGAACTTATTCCTTCCAGCCCATAGCTTGTAGTTGAGCTGGAGCTTGCTAGAGAGTCAGTCTGGCTGTAAAGACCCTACATGATGGGAAGTCCCACCAGGTCAGTTTTTCCAATTTTTAAAGTCCTCGTGGTGCAGATTGCATCCTATTTGTAGCCTGAATTTTTGTCACTTTGTTCCCGGCCCTGTCCTTGGACAGCATGCTTTGCAATGTCTTACAAGAGCCTGATTTCCAGAGGGTTGGGTGCTCAGCCATAGCTGGAATTCAGGCCCCTTTAATGCATGTGCCCCATTGGGCACCCAAAATCCCAGGTCACTTCTGAAAATGTTGGCCATGGGTTGATTTGTGAATGAGGGTGAGGTGAGGAAGAACTCCTTCGTTTGAATAGAACTTCCAAAGTAAAATATGTCATTAGATAGTCTGAAGAGCTATGAGGCCTTTAGCCCCAAAGGGTTTACTTTGAAGTCGGTAACAGCTGAAACAGAGCAGATAGGCTTCAGCAGTTTAGCGTACTGAAGGGCCGTAATTGTTCACATTATAGTAGCACTAAGAATCTCTATCCAAGAGTGGATCGCCATTGGGATGGAGGCTGTGTATTGGTATTGTGAGGCGACCATCCCATACCGTCTAAACCCACAAGATGGTTAAAAGGAAGGGTTGGTATCCTCAAGTTTATGAAGAGGGAACTGAGGCACGAGGAGTTGGTATTAAACCCAACTCCTGAGTGCTGTGACCACAAGCCTGCCCTTCACCTCATTAGCCTTGTCTGTGCTAAGCTGCTTTGGAAATTTTCCACTCTGGGCTTTTGCGATGCCTATTGCTGGAGACCAGCAGCACAGGTATTGCTGCTGTCAACCACTTTTTTGTCACCAGGATCATTTCTCTCCTTCAGTGCAGGAATGTTTTGTTTTTTGTTTATTTAAACCATGGTGTCTCCTAGACTGTGCTGAGCAGGGTTAAACTGGCCACTGGGAACAACGTGGACATCCCATCTCTGCGAGCTGTCACTATTGCTGTCCTGATTAATCTGCTTAGCGGCCCCTGTGCAATGCCTTAAACTGCAAAACTTCACTTTTGCTTGTACTACTCTGCATGAGCACCACAATTGGTCATTGGTGCGAGTGACAGAATTCAGCCAGTTGGCTAGGGTTATTACTCTTGCAAATTAGGTAGAATCTGTGCTCAGTTAATTGCACCTGTAATTTTGCACCCACAGATAGTTGTGGGTGCAGATTTAGAGTTTGGAGTTGAACATCTTTGGTAAATGTACTGGCATTCCTGTGTGTTTTTCCTTTTTTTTATGGCCCTTTGGTTTGATTTTAGTCAAGGCGACTTGTACTTTCTGAATGACTGTGATGGTTTTTCAGCATAATTACATGGAAGGGTTGTGTCTCTCCTTGTTTGCAGGCTGGTTTCCTGCCCAGCGAAATGGGAATTGCTAGTCCAACCACGCTTTCCCCCACAGGGGCAAAGGGAGGGTCTCAGTATTATTCTTACCCAAACAACCCTCGTAGGAGAGGTGCTGACAGCAACCTAGGTAAGTTACTGTGTGTCCCCCTCTGGTGCAGCTAATGCTGATTGTGCGATAATGAGACTAGGATGTGAGCTCTCTTGATTTGCACTTCAAATTGACCATGTTGGCCATAGAAGTGCTCCGCTGTCTTCATGCCATTCATGGTATAGAAATTAGATGTGTGCTCTGAAATTGGTGCACAAATATGTAGGGTGACTTACATGTGGGTCTGGCAAACTGAAAAATTCATTGCTAGACTGGGTTACATGGCATCTTAGCAATGGGGAATTTCCTCCGTTCTGCTCATGAATACCTGACAAGATTGCAAAATGTGATTAGTGATTTCGGTTGCCCACGCTGAGGGTGGCACTCAACACATGCTTAAAATTAGGACCATGGGTTGGGCTCTTAAGGTCATGAATAAGACCTGAAAATCTTGGCTATCACATAAGAGTGCCCCACTAACCTGTAATGCTGCAGCCTCCACTCAAGTGTCCTTCACATAAAAGCTGACCCAGTGCACATTGGCTGCCAAGAGTTATATAGTGACGTGGTAAGTAATAGAATGCTACAGTAAGCAGCACAGAATCCTGATCATCAGATAATCATCTACCTGAAGACTGAGTTTTTCCTTTTGCCTCTAAGGTCATCTCTAACTCCTTAAGGAATTGTTCCTGAGTAACTCGACTCTTCTTCTGGAGTAAGAATTCCTTGTTCCTGTTGAAACTTACTCGAACATGATTTAAACTAAAGTGGAACAAATTGCTCTTATTTTGGCGTAAACGTAACAGACATGGGATCACCAGTTGTGCATTTATGAAGATTCAGCTAGGGTGTGAATTTCTCTTTCAAGTGTAGACAAGCTCTTGTGTTGCAGAGCTGATGTTATTGGACCACACACATCCCCACCTAAATTGTTTTATTGCTGCTATTTTTGTCTTTCCATTGCAAGTGGAGCCAGATGCAGTGCAATGCTACATTCAGTTTTTTCAGTTATTTTTAGAAAGAGGAATGCAGGTAAGAGTATCTGCTTTGATACTCAAAGCTTAATTGGTTGCATAACAATTTGTCAAAGTTCTAGGTTTTTGGGTTCTCTGTTTTAAATGGATTAAGTAGGTCTGTTAAGATTTTTTTTCTTAAGCTAAAAAACGTATAAATGGTCAGAACCCCTCACCTTACACTCAGCACAGGATGTAAATTATATTTTAGTAAAACAGCAGAAATGTAGCACAAAGTGATTTATTAGTATTGAAAGTGCTACATTTCTGCTGTTTTATTGGAGTACAGACTAACTCTGCTACCTCTCTGTTACTATTCAGGTTGTATTTTAGTTATCTAAAACTCACTTCACACTCTGATTAGCTTTAATTCTTAATGATGATTCCTATAAACCTTCAGCCTGAGCTTTCACTTGAGCTGCCTCTAGGGTTTTCCCCCCATGCTACACTGTTCATCCCCAAGCTGCATCAAAGACCCACCTCTTCTATTTGCAAGGGTGAGTCATTACAGTAGCCCCAGCCAGCTCTGAGCAGGGTCCTAGAGCCTTGACAGCCTATCACAGGGCACTTTGTTAAGCACATTATTCTTTAAGGAGCAACACTAGTGAGCTCACTTGCCTTCAGGCTGTAGGGTGAGCCAAAGATTGTGTTGTGTTGATTCCTTTCCAATCTTCCCCCAAACCCTCTTTATTCAACCTGTTGGCACCCTTTCCAAGAATCCATAAGTTATGCATGGACTTTTATCCTGTGATAAGTGAGCCTCTGTTGTCAGGGCAGCAGTTGAAGAGGGGCTTGTGAAATGCTCTCAGGTCAGTTTATCCCAGGAGAACACGGCTATAAAGAGAACAAGCAGTAAACGGGAGCAGTCTGACCCAAGACATTGCTGAGTGCTATGTCCCAAACCAGTTCCCTTTCACACAGCAGTGCCTAGAAGTTGTAATCTAAGTGAGGCACTTGTTGCTGTCTGCTGTTATTGGGGCCAGCTTCTAACTCCAGTGGGGCTTCCTGGTCAGGAGCCTCAGCAGCCAGCCTGGAACTTGCTCTTTCAAAAGCGGTTTTGTATCCTCTGTTCTTATTTTATTCTGTTTTTATTTTTTTCCCATATCAGATGGGCAGCCTAAAAAGGTTCGGAAGGTGCCTCCAGGACTGCCATCGTCGGTAAGCGGCACTGCACAGACGTTTTGCTCTGCAAACTTTCCACCCACATGTATTTCATGTCATGTCTAGGCTCCCACATCTTCAGCTTAGATCTTCATAGTATAGTTGAGTTGACTCCCATCCCCACAAGTGTAGTAGGCACTAGTAGCCTCTGCATCTCATTTGGCTGTGTTCCCTGCTGCAGCACTGAACTGTTATTGCTACAGAGTAAGTCTCTCTTGACACAAGTATCCAAGTGCCATGGGGAGCATGGCGGGGAGAGGTGTTCTTGTGGGAACAGGTGGGAAGAGGCGTACTTGGCTATTGCTTAGTGTGTGAGAACAGTGGGAAAATATCACTAAGACCACGTTCTGTGCTGATGTGTGGAACCATAACAGCCTAGTAGCCTGAGAAAAGTGAACATAAGAACAGCCACGCTGGGTCAGACCATAGGTCCATCCAGCCCAGTGTCTTGTCTGCCAGTGGGCAGTGGCTAATGCCAGATGCTCTAGAGGGAGGGAACAGAACAGGTAACCATCAATTAACCCCTTCCCCTATCATCCGTTTCCAGCCTCTGGCAAGCAGAGGCTAGGGACATCATTCCTGCAAGGCATTGTCACACTTCTTGTGTAGGAAAGCTCTTGATAGATCCACATGGGTGCAGGGTGAGGAGGAGAGAAGGCCCCCATCTGACACCTCAGCTTGTACTGCCAGAGCTTGCCTCTTTCCCAGCACCACCTGTACAGTAAAGGACCAGCATATCCATTATAACCAGGATTTCTTGGCTCTTTGGTGTTATGCTGCGCGTCCCCCTATGAAATGCAATATTCCACATGGTCAGATTTCATTCCAAAAGGGAAACCAAGCCAGTTGTAAGGCGGGCAGGCAGCTGGGGCCAGCCCAGGTGTGCAGGAATGCCTGTGTCGTTTTATAAGAAAGCTGAGCAGCCTGTAGGAATATGTTAGCCATGCTTCTGTGGCAGTTATAGGAGAATAAACTGAACGGGTCTTTATGGCTGGGAGTAATGGAATTTCCAGGAGTGTTAATTGGCATGGACTGGAAAGGTCTTTTGCAGATGGGAGCATAATAGCTTTGCACAGGCCAGAGCACCACAGAGCAAGGCTGCACTCCACAAGCAGCTTTCCTTTGCCTGCGTGTGGCTGGATTGCAAACAGCCAGCGAAAGCAGAGGTGAAATTTTTGAGCAGAAAACTAGTGCTCTTCTCTGCCTGTGATCTGTGTTCCACTGGCTCTCACAGGAAACGTGCCCACCCTGCAATATTCCTTCCTCTAGTGCAAAGCACCACCTGCAACCTCAGGTTCAGGCTTCTGTTTCCCTGTAGAAAATGTTTTCTACAGGACACACAGTTGGTTTGGAAGAGAGGGAAGTTTGGGATTAGCCCCCAACAGGATGAGCGCTTGTGGGGTGCTGTTCACTCTCCCATATAGGAGCTTCTCATTGCTGGCTGGGCCCTAGCATAGCTGCAAAAAGCACCTCCTCTGCTGTGTGTTACATTGCCTGGCTCAAACAGAATCTGAACCCATGCTGCCCCTGAGGTCTGGATGGCACTTGGTGCACCCAAGCCTGGGCTAGTTCTTAGTGAACTCATTGGTGGTAGCACACAGGAAGAGCATTGATCCGTGGCAGATGGCCACTGCACTCTGCTGATTGGTTATTGGCTTGGATTTTCAATGGACAGACTAGTGATTGTGGAGGCCGAGGGGTCTCCTGTTTCAAGGGGCCTGATTTCCAGAGGTGAGGTGCAAACACTTCCTGAAACTCTGGCCCCTTTACCCTGTCTCCAGCATGACACTCCGAAGTCCTCATCCTTTGGGAAACTCAGGCTGTTAACTGAAGCTCAGCCACTGCGCTCCAAAACGGGATCATTCTCTGGCATGAGTGAGCCAGATTGGATGGCAGCCCTCTCTTCTGCCTTTAATAATAAATTTGAAGCTAGCTCAGTGGCAGGCTGGGGTGGATGTGTATGTGGCTGTGTAGTAGCAGAAGCTCTCCTCTCCTGCCCGCCACAGTGAAGGGACAGCAATGTGGAATGTGCAGGGAATAACAGAGCTGTTCTGTTCTGCATTCCTGCAGGAAAGGCTGATGGTTATGTAATGCTCAGCAAAGTGCAGCAGCCTCTGAATTGCAGTGGCAAGGGAGCTGTGGGACACAAATGGCTAGAAATGGGGTCTGCACTTGTGTGCGCTTCCTTCTCAGTGCAGACTGCTCAAGCAAATGTTGCTTTACTTTTTCCATGGAGAATTATTTCCCTGTTCGGGGGGGCAAGGCGTATCTGCCAGCGTTTCCCTGGCCCACCTCCCCTTCCTCCCTTTATTTCTACCAAGTGCTCTTTGTCCAGGGGACAGAAAGATGCACCTATACCTAGAAGTAAGTACATGGCCACTGAGGCTTTGCCCTCCCAATGGGCAACTGATCAAAGAAGCTGTCTAGTCTGAGTTTATCTGCAAACATGCAGCAAAGGAGCTTGCTCCAGGTTCTTGCCTGACCCCATGCAAAGTAAATTGGTTAATAAGCATCTCATTAAAATCGAGTGCTTTCATCTCCATTCTATAACTGGTTTGAGATCTTGGAATGGTGGCTGAAATAGTTGAGGGTCACCATTGCAGGGGAAGTGTTGCCATGGACAGCAAGAGATGCCAACAGTCAGGCAGAGTAAGCTGGAAAAGACACTGGAAAGCACGGAGGATGTTGCCTGCTCCTTCGAGGGCTGAGAGATGGATTGGAGGCAGGCTGGTCTCTCTGTTTCTACTAGCAGGACTGTACACAAAAGGTCCTTTGCATATGTGTGGTGGTTGTGCTGTGGTGCGTGAGCACGTGGTACTCCAGCATTTTCAGCCCTTGTGAGGAAGGGTTTTAAGTATTGGCAGTGTCCTTCAGCTCTTCTTCTGAGTGCTTGCGCTTTCTCCATCCACTTGCTCCTTCCTTTCCTTTGGGCCTGAGGAGCTGCATTCTTTCCTGCGCTTCTTTAAGTAATAAGTCAGCGTGGATGTGACAGTGTCTCGTGGATGGCTGCATAGTTTGGATGGCACGATAAGGAATGGGGCCTGAGGCAGAGAGGCTGTGTGTAATTACCCCGTGTGCAAAAATCACCTAAAACAGGTTTGGAGCCAGGGCTCTTGAAGTCTGCTGCCATTGAAGTCACCAGGAGGAGAAGCATCAGGGCCTGGCTGAGTAGTACTGAGTAAGGTGCCACCGCCAGCTGCTCAGGATTCAGTCATTTCAAAATCTGTTTGGTAAAAGAATGCCTAGAACCCTCCTGCTTGTCTGCCAGAAATCCTGCTCTGCAGCCAGTGCCTGCCTTTCATGTCTCCCAACCCACCTTCAAATTGCTTCTTCAATACACCAGACTCTATAGGACCTATATTTGCCATTGAGAAGTTACTCTATGAACAGCTGCTCAGAATGCTTGTGTCTGGTCTTTGGACCCAATGGCAGTGTTGCTGCTGCTGCATTTTCCAGAGAGACTTAAAACTTCTCATCTGGATCCAGCTGCAGATTCTGCCTCCACCTGGTGAATGATTTGACAGCTGAGACCTGTGTGTGACCAGCTTTCGCTGCCCCCTGAGAGAGGCTAGCCCAGCCTACCTTTTGTTTTTGACCCAAGGTGCATTTCTTAACCACCCCTGTGCCTCTGTCAAGTTGAAGTCTGAGACCATATGGACAACTCCAAGCAGCAGGTGATATACCAATTTCACAGAGCTGGAAGGAACTTTTGCAGGTCATTGAATTAAGTCCCCTGCACTCACAGTAGGACCAAGCACTGTTCTCCCCCCCCCCCCCGCCCCTTATTTTTTTTCTTCAAATTTGCCCCAGATCCCTAGGTAGTCCCCTCAGGGATTGAGCTCACAGTGCTGGGTTTTAGCAGGCCAATGCTCAAACCCAGGCTCTGCCTCTATGCCCCATGGAAACTGGCTCTTTTGCTCCTAGAATAAGAGGTTGGTTGAAGATTCTGTTGCCGTCGGAAGTACATTGGCTGGCAGCTATTTTGGCACATGAATTGACAGTCTGGTCACTGCGCTGTTTAATATTGGTCTGCGAGGGCTTCTGGAAGTCGCTCATGGGTCTGTGCATTCAAACAAGACTAACGGGTTAGGGGCGAAGCACCCCAGAGAGACCAAGTGCTGGTGAGCTTCATACGGTTTCTTGGCGCTCCGTGCTAGCAATGTTAAGCACAGGATATGATCTCACCTGTAGGTCCCCGAGGTCTAACTCGAGCTGAGAGAGGCAAAGACTGGGGGAGGAGAGACCCGGCTCTGATTTACTGTTTCCTGTGGGGCTGTGAGGAGAATGTGGATTCTGTTGGCTCCTCCCAAGCACAGAGGATTTTGGAGGCTTGTAGGCTGCTTTGCATATTTTGACAGCAGGCTTAGCAGGCTCTTATCTCCGCCGTGAAGCCTGGGGAGCTGGCAGGGTGGGGGTCAAGAACAGCCCTTTGACTACTCTCTGGAGGACAACCATTGTACCATCGTTGTATCCAGCTAACCTCCCTCAAATATCCCCCTCTTCTCCCAGTGCTGTTAACCCCAAGTACTGGCTTCTTCCAGGTCTTTAGAAAAAGCCATTTGGATGCCATCTCCTTCTTTCCAGGGCTTCTCTTTCTTTCTTAGAAGCATCCTCTTACAACGAGCAGCTTGAATTTTATGCATATGTTGTCTTTGGGCTTTTTAAAAAAAAACACACACCCTACAAGTGTGCATATCTGTACTCCACACGCATGCACTGTCTGCCCCCCCCCCCCCCACACACACACGGTGCTGCTGTGTAGAGATGTCTGCAGGAGTGAATTGGGGTGGGGCAGGGGGAGACCCTCGAGGTGCTAATGAGTAATCAGACTGAAATTTAACTCCCTTGCAATGGGGGAGGGAGATTCAGAGCCGGGGTAGAGGGTGCATGTGTGAGTACAGAAAGAGGCGGGGGTGGCGGGGTATGACCCAGCAGTCTGGGAAACAGCAGGGTGCAAAGGTTGGGCACCTTTAGATTCCTGCATTGGCCTCCTGCCTGTAGGAAGCAAGTTCTTAGGGTTTTTTATTCTTGCTCAGGATTTATGAAATATGTTAAACCTCCTTTCCCCACCCCCGCCCCTTCTTCCTCTCCTCCAGTGCTGCACAGCTGCCTGGAGACTGGCCAGGTGCCAGGGGCTGGCAGATGGTGTAGGGCTATTAGATGTGCTTCATTCGATTCCCTGTCCCAGCTCCCGCTATTTAATCAAATTATAGGAAAAGTCAATTTACTGGGTTCTTATTCTTTGTAGCCTGTTCATGCCCCTTCTCTCCCCACCTCCCTGCCACAGGCACACGCTTGCCAGGCAGACACACGGGTTTTTCATGCATTCCGCTTCAAGGTTTGCCTCACTGTGGAAAGGGGGAGATTCTTGGATACGCACAAAGGCAAAGGACTTTTATTCTTGTTTTAGGGTGTGCGTGCGCGGGCCAGTTGTCAGCATCTGTCAGCTCTTTCCCTTCCCTCGGTGGATTTTTTATGACTTCATGAGCTAAATTTGTGCTCTCGGGTCAATGAAGACTCCATCTGAACTTGGCGATCTGTTGAAACAGTAGGTCACAAGTTACATTCTCTGCCCTCTTCACCCCCCTGTCACCCAGAGGGTGCTGAACTTGGGTGATGGCTGCTTTTGGAGACGGGCAAAGCAGCAGCAGCAGGCATGGGGCAGGCGGAAGGGGTGTAATAGGGACTCTGCAACGCTTCCTTAATTCAGAATCCTCAGCTACAGATGAGCCCAGGAGTTGTGGAACGAGTTCTGGCTGTGGGCCAGGAGGTCGTAACTCCTGGGGCTGACAAAGTGCTAGTGGATGGCAATGGGGGCTTTTTGCTTTTAAAGACTCTGGTGTATGGTATTTGCAGACAACAGACATTGGAGTGTGGTCAGGGGGCTTGTTCCTTCAAAAGAGAAAGTGAAAGAGGGGCAAGAGAAAAAGAGAAAACAAGGGCTCTTTGGAGGGGACAGTTCTGAGATTAACAAAGAACTGAGTTTACATGTTTTCACGAGCCTTGTACAATTCATTGAATCACTGCTGCCAGGCATGCACGGTGCATGCTGGGCATCTGTTGTTGCTTGTGTCGGCTGTGGGTGCTCTCGTTCAGACCATGCATTTTGATGCATTGGTCTCTGGGATGGCTAGTCTGAGAAGCAGAATGGAAGGTGCAAAGGGGTGAATTTATTTTGACAGTGATCACAGAGGCTTTCCAGAGCAGATTTTTGTTCTCTCCCTGTTAAACCCATTATCTCAGCATTGGCGCAGTTACAAAAACACGTTTTCCGCTGCTCCTCAGTGCTTTGTATTTGCCCCAATGAAAATGTTCAAAGTTGCAGACTGGGCTGAGTGTGTGTGGGGGAGGAGGGCTGTCTTGCTGCAGGCCTGCTTGCTTCCCTGACAAACTGCAATGCTTTTCCAGTCATCTGATGAGCTGAGAATGACCGGCAAAGTTACTGCAACCCCCAGTCCCTGCTTTCATGTGTATTTAAAAAGAAAATGGTTTCAGAATGAATTGATTATGATGAAAATAGGTCCTGGGAAGGTTTTCGCATCACTTTAAATGGCATTTCGGTTTATTTGCATATCCAGGGTGCGTGTTTTTAAAAAACAAGTTTGAATTCAGCAAGCATGAGGTTTATCTCCAGCAGGCTTTCTGGCACCCATTGGGTCAAAGCCCCTTTCCATGCTCCCTTGCCTTTTCTCCTCAGCTGTCGTGAACACCTGACACGTTCTTGTAACCGTCTACAGGAACAGGCCTCTGCGAGCATCCCTTGTTTGGTGGGAGATGCTTGTTTTAGTCCCTAAATTGTGCTGACTAAATAGAATCAGTGTTTTGTGAAATTCTTCACTCTAGAACTGAACAAGAGCTGCTTGCCTTAAAGGAAGGAATCCTGCAGCACTCTGGAATCCAGACTGGCATTATCATATTTGTGTGCTGTGTCTCCTTCCTTGGGGTTTTTGTCATGCAGTGGGCCTGGCCCAGAAGTGGGCTCCTGTTCCCAAAAGCCTGGCCCATGTGGTGATGGTGTTGGCTTTTAGTAAGCACCATGCCCTGCTCGTTGGTGGTCCAGCCAGGAGAACATCTCATGGCTAAAACAAGCCAGTGCTTGCAAGCATCCCATGCTGGCTGAGCTGCAGGTTTTCATCCCAGTCGAGCCCTGTGCTGAGCCTGTGCTGCCAGCTTGCTTTAGTATGCTACTGGGTGAGGCAGGTGGGCCAGAGGGGGAGGTGTGTGGGGGTGGGAGGGAATTGTTTAAGGAGAGTTTGAACGGAATTGGAGGTGACCTCTTTCAAGGGCTGCTGTGGGGTGAAGAGCCACTAAAATGAGAATAATGAATACAGCTTGAAACTCTCTAATATGGAACTCTCCCCTCTGGCAGCATCCATAATCCAGCATGATTTTAGTTAGCTGAGCTACCACTGATCATGGGCGTGGCCAAGTTTCCTGCAGTCCCATAAAGTTTGTTTCCAGCCACCAGCCCTGGCTCTGTGTTCTGTGCTGTTGTTTAGCTGTAATTCATCCCTCAGTGTCTTCTAAGGGCCCAGTAAGCTGTGGAAACATGGGCAATGCTGCCAGATAATACTGACCTCCCGTGGTCTGGCAAATTCTCTCGTCCGGCATGGGTCAGGTCCCCAGGGTGCAGATGAAAGAGGTTCTACGTAAACTTGCCTCATGCTGCACGCTGTCTGGGCTTTGTGTACAAAAAGCGCTATGAAAGTTGCCCATTACTATAGAAATAGGGGCAGTAGGCTTTTGGGTAAAGAAAAGCAGATGCAGGAGTGAATGAATCCAGAATTTCCTCCCCTCCCTGCCCCCTATGCCCTGTTCCCCTCTGGATTAGCCTGGGGGCTGGAAGTGACCATCCACAAATAATCTCTGTTGTTAGCTGAGAAAGGAGCTAAAGAGGAAAGCTGGTGCTTTTTGCACTGCCCTGTTCTGTCGCCCCTGGGGCTGGAGAGTGCAAAACTGTCAGGCATGTTTCTGCTTTTGCTCCCTCCCGAGTGCTGGCAGCTGTGCGGCAGTCAGATTTATTCTGTGGGAGATTGATGGTCTGGGTGGGAGGGGCAGGTCAGGTGATCTCCAGCCCACATGCGGATGGTGATAAGGGCTGCAGGAGGCCAAGTTTCATGTGATGGTGGGAAGGGGACAGAGTTACGGTTGGTGTCCATCTTAGCTGGGAGGATTTCCTGAATAACTTAGTGTGTCTCTTTCAGCTTTACCTTTGGCTGAACTTCTTCCTTTTGGCTTGGGGAATTGGCTGTATGACCAGCTGCAGTAAATAGGTTAAAAGACAGCTGGCTGGGGGAGGCAGCTTGTTGGGAAGGGCCAGAGGTGGTGGGGTGGGACAGGAATTCAACAGGTACTCCAGTTATTTGACTGAGCAGGCCTTTTCTATCCTCATCCCCTTCTGACCCTTTGCAGGTGTATCCATCCAACTCAGGTGATGACTACAGCAGGGATCCAGCTGGATATGCCTCCTCCAAACCTCCCAGCACTGTGTATCCCGGAGCCTTCTACATGCCAGGTCAGTGGTTGGTGCTGGTAACCCCAGCTTTGCAGCAGCTGTCCCTGGCCTGTTTCATCTGAAGTGGGGACTGTTGAGGGGGAAGTTCCCCAGCAGGGTGTGGTGCACAGAGATGGATGTGGGTAGCATTGGGACAGGTGTGCACCACATTCACGTGTAAATACATAAGACTGTGATCAGCGCCGTTACTTTGGATCCCAGGTTTAGGGCTTGTTGCAGGCTGCTGATCTCTACAACCTTGTCCTGCAGCACACCTGAGCTGTGAGGCTGTGCCACACACTGTAAGCTTTGCAGGGCAGGTGCCCTTTTGTTCTGTGTTCATACAGCAACATGTACGGTGACCAGCTGGGCCCATGAATGCAGTCCCAAAATGTTGTTGCACTGTGAATAATAACTTGCACCACTCCCGAGTCGGAGTGCATGCTGTCAGCATCGTTCAGCTAGCCTCCCCTGCGCCTCTCTCCCTTGCATGACTCCAACACCGTGGGGATTTCCTGGGTGTTGCAGCTTTATATCCCTGGCATTTACATGGTGTCTTGCCTTGCAGATGGACTTCATAATTCACCAGATTTGTGGAGTTCGTCCGGCACCATGAGCCAGTCGAGTTATGGAGCCATGCTGGGCGGCTCATCTGCCCCTCTCCCGCAGTCCAGTGGCTTCGGTAGTTTACATCAGCACGAGCGGATGGTAATGTCTCTGGTGACTCGGTAGCGTTGGGTGAAGTGTAAATGTATGGGTGACATTGTGTAGCTGTTGGGTCAGCGGGGAGGGGAGCAGAGAGGTGCCAGACTCGGGGATCTATTCCCATTTCTACCAGTGGTCCCCTCTTACCTTGGTCGAGTCACTTCCCTGCTCTGGATCTCCATTTTCCTGGGTGTTAAATGGGAATAATGCTTCTCTCCTGTAATCTGGCCAAGGGAATTCTGGTGCACTGTTGCTCTTTCAGCCAGTGCCAGCAAGGAGCAGCCTTGCTTGGGGTCAAGTGAACTGCCTTGCCTCTGCCCCTTGTAAGCATGCCCAGGGCTCATTCTTTGGTAGCATCCTGTGAAACAGCAAGATACTGTTACATAGCCATCCTGCATCGCCCTGGTAGCTGTTTCTGAGGGGCTCATAAGCACGGCATCCAGGCCCTGCTGAAGGTTAATTTAGTGTGTCAGCACCTGGGAAGCATTATCTCTAGGCTGTCTCTGCAGGCAACTGGGCAGCGACATGGGACATGCCCAACAGTCATTGTCGCCATCCCTCTAAGAAAAAAAGCAGGAGCTCTTGGGGTTTATCCTGGTGTAGGTGTGTTCACTCAATGGTCCATCTAGCTGAGTGATCAGTGTAGCTCTGGGAATGATGCTGGGGAAGACGTAGGCCTGTGCAGGGCAGGAGGGCGGCCTGTTCTACACCGAACTCACTGTTACCATCTGGCCTTAAAATCTGTGACTATGTGAACTGCAGTGTTTTGGTGGCCTTCATTTCCACAGTGTCTGTGCCCCGCATGATAGTTATCTCCTGCAACCCCCGTGTGACAAAGGGAGACTCAGTGACTGCCTCAAGGTCCCAGACTTTTTGATTCCCTCTCCTGCTGCTTTAGTACCAGACCCTCATCCTTCCTTTGGGGTAAAGGTGTGGGTGCTGGCAGAGCTGCTGTAGGGATGAGCCTGCATTCCCAGCAGTGGCTGCTGCTGCTTTCTGCCATGGGAAATGCAGCCTTGCCCCAGGGGATGAGCAGGCTGCTCTGCTAATCTGAATTGAGCCCTGCAGCTTCTTGGTCTGAGCAAGTGCTGAACAGGGAGATGGTGCTAGAGAGAAGCAGGTGTCTCCCTGTTCCCCAGTAGCGATTCTGTTCTTCCTATTCAAGGGCAGTCTGGGCCACAGGGGATTTAACACTGCCTTGAGAAAAACATGTCCTGCATGTCCCCCTTTGCTGCTGCTCGCCACCTCCCCCCTCCAAACTATTGCAACTCTTAAGTTTAGATGCAAGAAACCTTCCCCCAGTGCTGTGGCTGGGTGTGAGCGGGGTGGCAGGAGGCAAAAAACCTCAACCTAACGTTTGCTGATGCTGTGGGGGCGGGGGGGCCCTCCTTCCACATGTACGGTTCGAAAAATGTGAACTCAGCTGCAGCTGGGAACTTTACCCTCCATTAGAGCCTCAGCAGAATCCCTGTCAACTGCAGTCAAGTGGCAGTGGCTCCTGGCTCCACTGGGCAGCAGTGCAGGCCAGTCAGATTTGGTTGGTCAGGGCCGCCCAGGTGATGCCCCCTCACGAGCCTGCTCCCTCAGTCGAGTGGGTATCTCATGGCTCCTGCCCTGTCGCTGTTTTCTAGAACTACCAGATGCATTCAGGAGACGTTAACGGTGGACTTCCATCTGTGTCTGGCTTTTCCTCCGCCTCCACCCCGTATGGCGTGCCCAGTCATACACCACCGATTAGCGGGTCGGACAGCATAATGGGTACGTACGCTGCTGGGCAGAGGCAGCTAAAATTATCTGTCCTCCTGCTGCATGTAGGTTGGTCCAGGAAAGGTGAATTGTTGTTGTAAATATTCACGTGCATGGACTGGTAGGGCTAAAGCTGCTGTCTAGGGCATTGGGGCATAATGTCTGTGATACCAGCTCTTATTCCTCTTGTATCGCATGTAGTACTGGAGTTACTCTATGAGGAAAGAAATTTTATGGAGGTTATTGCTGCAGAATCATCAGCTATGATCTGGCAGAGAAAAAGAGATAGGATCTGTGTGATTTTTTTGCACAAGTAACCACTCCACTCTCCCCAGCTTCCATGCACAGAGGTTTCAGGTGCTTGTTGCTTTCTGTCCATGCACGCTTTTTTGCACCCAGACCATGGGTCCCAGAGGGGACATGGGATCTGTGCAGTCACTTCTCAGAGGCACAGCCTCGGAGTGAGCAGTGGAAAGGATTTAACTGGAGGGCAGGTGGGAAAGGGGCAGGGAGAGACACTTAGTCCAAATCAGGAATAGAAATGTCCCTGCTGTATTCAAATGGCAGTTTAAACCCCTGAGTGCTTTAATCTCTAACCCGGCTGAACCTGTTACAAAGCCTGTTACTGAAATAACATGGTGCTCTCTGGGAAGTGAGAATTCTGACCTTGATTGGTTTTTGGCAGAGATCCTCCTCTGGGGAGAGGGAGAGAACATGCCTAGGACAGGGGGTTAGAGAGGTGCCTTATTATAATGGGGTTTGCTGGATGGAAGGAGTTGAATGGCAGTGTCTCTGACCTGCATCTTGTGTGAACATCCTGCAGCTCCAGCAAGTCAGTTGCTGCGTAGGTTGCCTGGACCAGGGCAGTGGCAATAAAGTGTATCTTTCTAGAACCCCGGAGGGAGAAATGTTACCCTTTCCTCCACTGCCGCCACATCCCTCTCCCACACACACACTCAGCTATGCGGGTTGGCTTGTCCAAAGGTGACCGTCTCTGATCTGAGCTCTGCTGGAACGTGCACCAGCAAGGACCACAGGGGTAAGGGCTGCGTTCTCTCTTCCTGCAGGCAACAGAGGAACCACAGCGGGGAGCTCAGGAGATGCGCTTGGGAAAGCATTAGCTTCAGTAAGAGTTGTTCTCTGGATTCTTCCTCCCTGCACCCCGCGGAGTGTGGAGAGGCATTGCTGACTTAACCAGCTTGCTTTCTGCCCCGGGAAGGCGATCTTAAACATCTCCCCAGCTTTCTGGGGCAGGTGCCAGGGTCCATGAAGCTCCCACATCAGACTTGTTAAGGGACAAGGAAAAGAGGAAGGATGGCCTAGAGGATAAGGCACTAGCCTGGGACTCAGAAGACCAGGGTTCAGTTCCCAGCATGGCTGTCCAGAGGGGTCCCTGTGAAATGTGGATGAGTCCTTCCCTCCCCAAAAGCATAAATAAATTATTGATTCATTTAAATCTGGGGTGACTGGGGCCATAGGTACAGGGGTTGTGGCAGCTCACAGTCATACCCGTATTTCCCCTCACAGCCCAGACTTCCGTGAGGTGACTTGCCTTTGCACAGAGCTAGGGATGGAACCTAGTTCTGAGCCCTCTGGGCTAGGAGCTGTGGTACTTTGGGCCCCAGGTGTTACGGATTTGGCTCTGTATTCCCAGGCTGCAGCTGCTCAGAGTAGGGGATGTTTTAACCCGCTAGCTCTCGACTCTTGTTCGAAGGGCTGTGTTGAACCAACTGGCTGCTTTTACGTAGAGATGAGGTCTTGTCTAGTGAGACCTACCACAGCCCCACCCTGCTCTGTCCACCAGTCCTGTGTCTCACCCCACGTGGAAGCCAACTTTATGCAGTGCCTATCCCCACTATCACTCCTTCCTGTCTTTGGTTCGAACACCAAGGAAGCTGCCTCCCAGCCCAAGAGCCGAGTGCCAGCTAAGGAAGGCTCTGGCTGTGGGGAAGGTACAGGAGGGGGAAGTGAGAGAGGAATGCAGCAATAACATACATACTAGTGTGAATGCTGGCCAGGTGCTGTGGAATGGGGAAGCCCGTGTGCAGTGTAGTTGGAGGGCTTGTTGGAGTTGACAAGAGGGATACAGAGAGACCTGGACTTCCATGGCTGGTGTGGTGCTGAAGTCACCTTGGGGCAGTGATGGGTTTGCTGTTCTCCAGGGCAAAGAGCCCTGTGTTTCCAAGGTGTACTTGGCTGACCATGCTTTGTTTCTCTCTCACTTCAGATTTATTCCCCAGATCACTCTAGCAATAACTTCTCTTCAAATCCCTCCACCCCTGTGGGCTCACCGCAGGGGCTTGCAGGTACGTGCTCGATGCCACCCATCTCCTGAGAGCTGGCGGTGTGATCGGGAATGGAATCAAACCAGCTTTATTTTAAAAGGAGGGAAAATACTTGAAATATTTTTAGTTTTTTAAATATAACCCAGCTCCTCCTGTGAATTGTTTAGTTTAGGTGTGGAGAGAAACCCTGGCTCCACAGTCTCTGTGGTTTTCAAAAATGGCTGGTGATGTGGGGTATCTGAAACAAGCCTTACCCTGAGCCTTCCTCCTCTCACCTCCCACCCTTCAGTGTTGAAATTCTGCCCTGTAAGGGGTTTCTGAAGGGACAACAAAATCTTGGGTTTTGTCTCTAAACGAGCGTTTCCAGTTTTAGTAGGCCATGGAACCCTTTTAAATGCCAAAGAATTTTGCAGAATCCCATTCCCAGGCTCTGCTCCCCTCCAGCCCCAAACCGGCCCTGGGGACTAACCCATCCATGGCACTGGCTAGGGAGCCTATGCCAGGCAGCCATGTGTGCCCAGTGGAAGGAAAGCTGAAGTAGAGGTGTTCCTCTGGCAGGGGTGAGCCAAGCCACACCCACTGGAGGGGTGTGGTGGGGTAAGTGAGGGGCTCTCTGTGGTGTGTGCCCTGCCACCATTGAAATAAGGCAACTAAAGTTGGTTTACTGGCCAGATCCCTGCCAGCAGTTAAACCAATTAAAATGTAGTTCTTCTGTTTCAGCGGGAGCTGCAGAGGAGTCAGCTCTTGTAACACAATTCTCTCTCAGAGCCCCCTTTGGGAAACAGTGCACTATAGAAGTGCTGTAGCAGGAAATACTCCACTCTGGCTCTGTCCAGTAATGCTCTGTCATGCTGAAGTGCTACCTGTGTAAAATAGTAACTGAGGGAGCCGTGTTAGTCTGTATTCCAACAAAACAAACCAGCAGTCATGTAACACCTTAAAGGGTAACAACAATTTCTTGAGTGATGAGCAGAAGTGAGTCAGTCCCACTAAAGTTTGCCACGTAAAATTATTTTGTTAGCCTTTAAGGTGCTGCGTGACTGCTGGTTTGTTTTGTGTGAAATGTGCATCTCCCTCCCAAACCTCACTGGGGGCAACTTGCAAACCTGAGCCATTCTTTCGAGGTGACCAATCTGGGGATGTGGCCCAGACTGAGGTGGTGTTATAGGTGGCTTTGGAACAAACTGATCACAAAACACGCAGTCAGCCTGTGGAACTGGTTGCAAGAGGATGTTGTGAAGACCTAGAATATGTGTCCAAAACAGAACTGAATAAGTTCATGGAAGTTAGGTCCCTCAATGGCTATTAACCAGTCTGGGCAGGGCGGGTGTCCCAAGTCTGTTTGCCAGCAGCTGGGAATGGATGACAGGAGAGGGATCACTTGATTCCTGGTCTGTTGTCCCCTCTGGAGCACCTGGCATTGGGGACTGTCAGCAGCAGCACACTGGGCTAGAGGGACCCTTGGTCTGACCCGGCCTGGCCGTTCTTATGTTCCTCTTTCCCCTGCTGACAGTCCCTCTGCAAACCTCCCTTGTGTATGTGCCTTTTGTGTTGTCTCTTTTCTGTGACCGAAGTGTGTGTTGGTGGGAGGGGCTTAGTGTTAATGAGGCAGTGGCTGTTCAAACCATTTTCAAAGGGTGTTTTATACTGTGATTTGAAAAACCCATCATGGCCACCACATCTGAGTACTGCCTTCTGGCAATGACTGACATTCTCAGTTCCTGCAACTGGGACCCCAGCCTGCATTGTTACTGGTTCTACTGCCTGAAAAGCCTCAGTGGGCCATCTCTGTGCTCCCTTCTATTGGACAGAGGGGGGAAGCAGTACATAACCAAACTTGTTTTTACCTGGCATGACAGGCACAGTTGATCTGGCATAAGACCTCTCTGGGACATCAAATCGTTAGATCCTGCCTTCTGGCAGCTCTAAGAACCTCCGAGGTTACGCCAATAGCTGGAGACTCTGAATCCGCTGTATCTAAATGCAAGAGCTGTTCCTGGTGCAGGGGTACCCACCTGACAGCATTAACGTCTAGTGTGAGAACACCAGAGATCAAAGACTCTGCTGTGGATGTTGGTGGTTTCCTTAAAAAAGTTGCCCTGATGTTGAGCTATAACACTCCGGGGGTGAAGGGGAGCTGAAGGTAGAGCCGGGTGTGTGTATGTTTCTATCTGCCCCCAGTGTGATGCTTTACTTGACATTAATATTTGGCTATGGGATGAGGCGTGTCAGCTCTTCTCCCCAGAGCCCTGAGTGTCCTATAGAAATTATGGTGGCCTCATAGCCCTGGGGTTGCCTCTTTGGTAGGACAGATACCTGCCCACTGGGAAGCTGTAAACTTTGTGGTGGTCTAGCCCCATCTAGTGTCGCATTTGAAGGCTGCATTTGAAATGTGTCCTACGTGTGGTTTGTTGCAGGCACTTCCCAGTGGCCGCGAGCGGGCGGACAGGGTGCCTTGTCTCCTAGCTATGAAGGGACTCTCCACACGTTAGTAAGTATCACGTTGATGATTTTTACTCAGTTTTGTTCCTGTTCCTGCTCCCATTCCTCAGTGATCAGTGGCAGTTAATGAAACGTGGCCGGGGAGGACAGAAGGGAGAACAATGGAATCCCACCCCATGGTACCCATTGTCTTTCTGAGCAGGGTTCCACCACTGGATTACCTATCAGATCAGGCCGGAGGGACCGCTGTGCATTGATGTGCTTGTAACTCAAAGCTTCTTTCCAGTGCTAAACCTAAGCTCTAGGGCATTGCCAAAGCACATTGCACAGCCTCGTGTCCTGTGTGACATCAGTCAGAACCAGGTGCTTAAGAGTGAGGTGCAAAAAACACACCCTGACCATTTGTCATAGCCCATGCCAGCTGGAAGGGTTTCTCCCCGACTTCCAGGAGCTAACAGGTGTGTGTGAGAGTGTACAGCAGTAGCAGGGTCAACTCACAGCCCTGGCACCTCCTGCTGGTTAGACTGGGAATTAACTTAATCTGCCGAGTCAGCATCTTGCCCATTGCTGCTCTGCTCTCCGGCTCTGTACGTACATCACTCCCTGGATGGACCACAGCATCCTTTCCCAGACACTGCCCTCTGGCAGTTCCCACCACTCCATTCTCACCCCCTTCGCGGAGCGTCAGCAGTTCTCGCTTGATACACCTGCCCCGGTGTCCAAGTTCTAGCCCCAACCTCAGGGGCAAGCTGCAGCCTGAATAGGCCACACTTCTGTATGGCCAGGTGCATATTAGGTGGAGGGCGGGGGAACTCCAGGCTGCCCACTGCTCTGGGTTCTGACCCAGAGACCTTCTGGCAGCAGCTGTGTCCTGCCCTCCTTCACTGTTCCTGAACAGCTTTCTGGGCCCCTTCCCTGTGACCCTTGTACCTTCTCAGCCATTGTCCCCAGGCTGGCACCTCCCTCTTCCTGCTCCCCTGAGCTGGCCCAGCACTGCTCCACCCAGGGAACCAGTCCTTCCCCTTCATTGGTCAGGGCCCAATTGTCCTCTGCTGAGCAGCTTCTTATCTCAGAGCTGCCCAGGAGCCTCTCTCCAATTGGAAGAGAACGCAGTCAAGTAGCACTTTAAAGACTAGCAAAATAGTTTATTAGGTGAGCTTTCATGGAACAGACCCACTTCTGACTATGGTCTGAAGAAGTGGGTCTGTCCCACGAAAGCTCACCTAATAAACGATTTTGCTAGTCTTTAGAGTGCTACTTGACTGCTTTTTGTTTTGATAGTGTATAGACTAGCACGGCTTCCTCTCTGTTACTATCCAATTGGAAGGTGTTTGTACAGGCTGCCTCCAGCCTGCTTTAACCCTTTACTTGCCGGAGTGGGGACAGCCGCCCCAACAGCATCATTGATAGGTTTTTTTATTCTTTTCAATACGTCTCTGGGTGTTCTTTTATTCATAGAGTTGTCTGAGCTTTCCTCAAATCCCTCCATATACTGTGGCAGGGAGTTCCACAGGTGCATCACACTCTTCAAAGTTAAGGCCCCCACATCCTGCTTGTTGGGAGAGTTTGCTCTCAGGGAAGGTGACAGGAGGTAGGTGCCCTTCTGTTGGTGCCTTGCAGGGGTTGCCTCTGTCACTGCAGCTAGTAGTTCTGTTGACGCACAGATGCTATGGCTGAATGCTGGGCAGGCAATGCTTTTACACGTTAACAGAGTCTATAATTTCTCCACCCCTTTACCCCCAACTCACAAAGCAAAACAAAATGGAAGACCGGTTGGATGAGGCCATTCATGTGCTGCGGAATCACGCGGTGGGCCAGACGGCCGCCATGCCGGCCAACCACGGAGACATGCACAGCTTACTGGGATCGGCCCCTGGTCACAGCGCCTCAGTGGGTGGGCTCAGCCAGGCCTTCCCCTCTTCAGTGATGCCTCTCGGGAACAGGCATTCGAGTCTGGTGAGTTGGGACGCGGGTGGGGAAGGTTTCAGTAGTGCTTGGCCGCCAGGGCCTTGTGTTGGGTGTTGTACAAACGTGTAGCCCAGCAATGGTTCCTGTCAAAGAGCTTACGTTCCCAGGCAGATTGCCCTGTCTTGATGAGCACCACTGGGGGCATGTTCTTAGTATGGCTCAGTTCAGTTTAGCTTTAATCCTGTTGCCAATCAGCTAAAGCTAAACTGAAATAAGCAACAGACCAAAACTGGACAAAGTGCATTTGTTCAGGGGTTTGGATGAGCTTCAGCATCTGCCTCGAGTTGCACCAGTGCAGCCCTCCGTGTAGACAAGCTCTGAAAGCAGGACTCAGACCATGGCTAGAGCCCGAGGAGCTCAGTTTATCCTGGAAATCATACTGGCCAGCATGAAAAGAGGAGGGCATGCTGTTCCCTACTGAAGTACCCTTAGGTAAAAGCTTGACTGCGGGGGGCCTCCCATAAAGCAGCCCTTCTCAGAATAATCCCTCCAACAGTGGACCCTGAAACCAAGGGGTTTTCTCACAGTTGAGAGCACTAAGAGGGTTTCCTTGCTGAGCAACTTTTCTTGTCTAGTGAATAATTAACCACAGAAGAAGAGCATGGCCCTGTGTCCTCTCAGCACAGAGTGCCTGCCCTGGAATAGCTGCAGGAGGTTCTCAGCCTGTACAGTGCAGGGCTGTGAGGCTTGATCCATGGGGATGCCCTCTGGGCCAAGAGCCTGTGACTTGAAAGGGCTCTGCCCGCTTGTGGGGAGACGGATCAGGAGCTTCCCACCCGTGTGTGAGCATGAGGAGGTGCTGTGACTTGAGGGCACTGGCGCCGGGGGTGGGGCAGGTCGTATCACGCTTCCTAGATGCTCTTCACACACACATGTGGCTCTACTCAATAAATATAAGGTGCTTGAAGGGTCCCGGCCTCCACTCTGACAACCTTTGGTTATAAGCTCCTGTGCGCAAGGTCTGGGTTTCTCACCGTCCCTGGGCCTGGCAGGGGGCTATCGGCACTGCTGGGATACCAGTAATAACAAGATTGACATCCAGGCTTTCGGAGAGCGCCTGGTTTGTTTCCTGTCGCACTCTCTGGCCAAGGTTCCTACTCTGAGGGGTTTGGTGGCTGGTGGGGTAGCCCCTTGGAGATGGCAGCAAGAGTCACAGACATTTGAGATGGGAGAGATCTGCTGAGGTCTTGTCCCCTGCAGCCTGTTTTCCGAGGCGCACACTCACCTCGTGGCCCCAGCCTCAGGGGACTCCTTTGGAAGGCGACACAGGCGTAGTTCTTGCTGTTGGAGATGCTTCCTGTGATCTGGTCTGGTCTGTGTTATCTGCAGCATGAGCAGGACATGCTGCTTTCCACAGAGACCAGCTGTCCTCAGAGAGGAGCTGGTATGGACAAAGCTACTTGTCTCGGGGTGAGCTGGAGGATGCCTGGCTCAGACTGGCTGTCGCTGGGGGTGGAGAAAGGGAACGTATGGGTGAGGTGTTGGTGCAGACCCTGGCACCTCCTGGCTCTGAAGCAGAGATGCTGTTTGACCAGCGCTTGGGGTAACCTGGCCATCTAGTTTGCCCTTCAAGGCTGCTCTGTTTCTCCTGTGTAGGTAGGAGGGAGTCACCCTGAAGATGGACTGTCCAGCAATGCCAGCATGCTCCACAACCACGTTACGCTTCCACCACAGACCAGCTCACTCCCTGACCTCAGCAGGCAGCAAGACACATACAGCGGTAAGGTGGTGCCTCCCCAAAGCCTTGCCCATGTCTGCAGGCTGGGTGACCCTGGCATAAAGGCTTGTCAGAGGCAAGGTGACTTCAAGACCTGTCTTAAAGGAAACACACAAGCCCAGGGGAGAAAACACTGTGCAAGAGAGATTCCCTAGCACATGTGCAGGATAGAAGGGGAGCACATGTTGGGTGTGAGCCAGCTCCATCCTGGAGGCAGGACAGGATGCTCAGTGACTTTTCAGGGTACATTTTTCAAAGGTCTTCAGCTTGCTTTCTGACCCTGCACATGCAGCCTGGTACCAGTGCTCCCTCTGACTTTTTCCATCTGGGGCAGAGTACATTTTATGTGCACCAAGGCATGTGCAGATGTTAACCACCAACAGAAACACAGGTTACTGGCTGTGGACGCTCTGCCAATCAGCTGGACGGCACCTGAATCTCTCCTGAGAAGTGGTGCGAGCCCTCAGCTCACAGGGAACACTTCCTGGTACCTGCAGTCGGTTGCCCAGCTGGGTTCTGTTGCTGGAGGGTATCGGTGCAGGTTGGAAATAAGCTAATGGAAACCTTGCGGTGTGTGTCGGGGGTACGTGGGCAGTGTGAGCTTAGGGGTGTGATTCTTCCCTGCTCACTTACATGTACTTGCACCAACTCTCGTCAAGGTAGTGCCTCCTGCAGATAGCAACGTCACTGCCCTAGTCTGGGCAGAGGCCTGGCTGATTACGCACTTAGGGGTTTCGGTGCTGCTGCTGTGTTTGCTGCTGGAGCTGGACTATTTATGCTTGTGCTAGAACATGGAGGGGGAGTCGGCCCCCCAGGCCGTAGTCAGAGACCTTGGAGAACAAGACCTGCCTGGGCAACACCCCACCCCACGCCAGCCATGCGCCCTCAGTGATGGCTGGAGAACGAGCCTGTGTATTGTGACGGCTGCGTGCCCGGACTGACGTTTGCCGCACAGTTCACCTGCTCCCAATGAGCTCTGTGGAGAAACAGAAACCTGACTTGTGAGGAGGTCCCCATCCCAGCTGGGACGCTCCAGCCCTCCCTGCATCCCAGGCTGAGCAGTTCTGGGCAGTTGCTGGAGTTTGTCTCTCTCTCTCTCTCTCTCTCTCTCTCTCTCTCTCTGTCTCTCAGCTGAGACTGTAAAGGGCAAGGCCCTGCCTGCTCAGCATGGGTTTGCATGTCCACTAGTAGGCACAAACTCCAGCCTCCTTCCCAGGGCTGGCTGCTTTGCGGGGCTGTGTGTGTTGAGACTCTGCAGAATCGAGTGGGATTCTAGAGCCTATTGACAGGTGTCAGAGGAGAGCGAGGGCTCTGGAGCGCAGTGCCACCAGTGCAGCAACGAGCTGCTGCCTGGCCTGTTTCCCCCACCTCCCCAGGCCGTATCTTTCTCCAACAGCCACGCGTTGCTTTGATTCCATTGCAGGCTTGACGGGAGGGCTGAGCAGAGCCAGTGTCTCCTCGGGAACCAGTGAAATCAAGCGGGAAGAGAAGGAGGATGAGGAGAACACGTCTTTGGCCGAGAACTCGGAGGAGGAGAAGAAGGAAATGAAGCCGTCGCGGAACAGAACCAGGTGCTCTTTGAACAGGTCTCTCCATTTATTCTGTTATGGGATGAGAGATTGGGGGAGGGGAGGGTGGGGCTGAGTGCATATCCTCTTGGCCCTCCTCCCACTGAGAACATGATGAGTGGGCCTGTCATGCATCTTCCTCAGCCCCAACAGGTGCGCTGGTCCACCTTTGCAGGAGTTGCTAGTGAGCAAGGACCAGGCCCAGCCCTAGAGAGCAAAGCAGACAGCGGCTCAGCTGCCTGGGTGTCTTGGATGATAATCCTGGCTTTGCTTACCTAGCTCTGGGCTGTCCTGGGAACAGCTGATTGCTCCTCTGACCTCAGAGACTCATCGTGAGTTTGTCCAGAGGAGGTGGTGGAACTTCTCTCTCTCTTCGCCATGGGTATCTGGACTATATGGATTCTCTCGCGCAGCCAGTTACGTGGGTGTGGCTCAACTGGATCAGAACAGGGGCCCATCTAACCTGTTGTCCTGCCTCCACCATTGGCCAGCTCCACTTGCTTCCAAGAGCTCTGCAGTGGACAGTGGTGTGATGAGCTGCCTGGAAGGGACGTTCCCTCCCCACTTGTCAGTTAATGGCTGGCTCATGCCCTGGAGCCGTCCCCAAAGTTTTATTCCCACCCCCCACCCCCAAACTGTATTGTTAAACCTTGCTCTGCATGCTGACCTCGCCCCTGTAAGCATCCAGTCCTGTTTCTGGCCAGGCTTAGCTCTTTGTGGCAGGGAATCCTGGGAGTTAATTGCACTTCTCTGTTCTGTTCCTTTGATCCCTTCCCACGTGTCCGTTCTGAAAGGCATCTCTTTCGGTGTGTCTGCATCTGAGGGGGTCTGTGCTCCAGGGCTGCACAAGCTCTGGCCCTGGGGGGAGGCAGGGGGCAAAGCTCCTCCTAGGTACAGCAAGGTGGTTGTCTCTTATTTGCATATTCCCTGGATGCTGCAACGTGTGCTTGCTTGTGAGTTGACCAGTGCTGAGCGTGCCCATGAGGAATGTCCCTGTCTCATTCTTATTTTAAACCAATAGTCAAGATGAGGATGAGGAGGACGATCTTCTTCCCCCAGAGCAAAAAGCCGAGAGGGAGAAAGAGAGAAGGGTCGCCAATAATGCCCGTGAACGCCTACGGGTCCGTGACATCAACGAGGCCTTTAAAGAGCTCGGACGCATGTGCCAACTCCACCTTAACAGCGAAAAACCGCAGACCAAACTGCTAATCCTACACCAGGCCGTATCAGTCATACTGAACCTGGAGCAACAAGTTAGAGGTCAGTGAGGCTCCCAGAGTGGTGATATTTTACGTATCTGATCGGCACGGGGCTGTCTGTCTGTCTCCCTATGCAGTGGGTCCTGGCACTGTGTCCTCCTGACCGTGCCGTCTTGGGCTCTCAAGGCCTGTGAAGTCTTTTTTTATTATTATTTTTTAGTTTATTTTAATTTTAAATTTTGTCTCTTTTGCATCCCTGCTCTGCTCTTTGGTTTTGTTTGTAAAGCTGCTGCATGTGCTGCATGTTCGTAGGAGTGCACAGGGAGAGCTGCCCTCTCTGAGCCTCTCTGAGTGCTGCCCTAACCTCTCTAGAGTGCTGCCCTGGCTTACAGCTGAGAGCTTTCCCTGCCCAGGGCCATAAAGTGAAGGAACAGGAGAGGGCAGCATCTGCCCGGGCTGCTTCCTCCCACAAGCTGCAGTGCCCTGCCTGTCCTTTACCCTTTTTTCACAGCAGCTGTAGGAAGGACACCTGCCCTACTGCTGAAGCAGGGATTTCTGCCCCTCCTCTACAACTGATGCTGTAATAGCCACTTCCCGAGGTCATCGTGCGTGCTAGGCAGTGGGAGAGCTGGGAGGGATTGCAGGCAACATTAGGGGCAGCTGGGCCTGGCGGAGCTGGTGCTCTGAGCTGTGAGCAGAGAGGCAGAGCTGGTGGATGGGCAAGCCTGCCGCATTTGGACATCCTGCGTCTCTGAGCCTGCTGCCTGGGAGCAGCGGGGCTCCTGCGGACAGCCTCTGTCTCTGCCAGTCTAGGAGCTCTCTGAAGTTCTGATCTTACCCTTAGCAGCATCTCCCACCTTGAGAGACTTTAGTGGGGTAACACACTGGTCTGGTTCTAGGCCCTTCTTCCTGCCAGAACAGGGTAGCTCTACCAGCCTGTCTAGTTCAGCACATGCCCACTGCTGGTGCTTCCCCCAGGATGATGTTCCCAGGCTGGCTGGGTCTCTGGGGCTGCATTCAGTCCAGCCAGTGGGGGAGCTGTTGATTCTGTTGGTGTGTGTGTTCTCTGCTCAGTGCAGCAAGGGATTCTGCTGCTTCTTTGTAGCCCTTGCAGTGCATGGTCCCTATTAACATTCACCCTAAGTCCCTGTCCTTGCAAAAGCCTCTGTGGGCAGTTAACCCCTTTCCTCCCTGCAGAGGCTGTGCTCCCATGAACCTCTGGTTGTGCCTGGCTCCTCTCCCCCCTGCTGGCCTCTGCTGCTGCACTGTGACATTTGGAGTCCTTTGTGCCTCTCTTCAGTTTGTAGTTTTTGCTTCCGTAACGTATATTTTTTCCTGTCTCCCTTTCGCCCTTCCTTTTATTTTTTGTTTTGTTCTTTCCAATCTCCTACAGACAGTCCCCAGCCGTGACCTCTCGGTGGTCCCACTCTCTACCTTGTACTTGCTGCTTGCTGACCAAGACAGTGGGTGGGGAGGGTGGGCAGAAGAGAGTTGGCACCATGTTCACTTTGGTCTCCTCATGCTTGTCCTTTTTTAAAGCCTTGCTCAGTGCTGGAAGCCCCCGCCTGCCCTGCCGTGAGCGAGGGCACTGGCCACCTGACGCCTTTTGTTCCCTGGGTTGTGTCTCAGGACAGCGATGCCCCTTCCCCCGAATGCTGTGCACATCCCAGAGCGTTCTGTTCCGAGGAACGCCGTGATGGCACTGGGCCTGAGCTTGTTTCCTCACGCTGACAAGGACAGCAGCAGTAGTTTAGAGACAGTGTTAGGCGATTACCATGGTGAGAGCTGGGCTATGAAACGGCCAAGCAAGGCAGATCCATGTAGTGCATTGGCCTCGTGGTGTCCACGATGGGGTCTCCCTGTGCCATTGGGGACAGACCACCGCTTGGTAGTGCGCTCTGGATGGAGCCCAACAGCACTTCTCTGGCCAGCGGAGCACTTGTGGGTAGAGGCCCCGAGATGGCAGTCAGATGCAGTTCTGTTGATGGCACAACACGGAAGGCTCTGCCTGAGCAGAAGTCCCTGGCGCGAAGGGTGAGGAGGTGGGCACTGGGGCTAGGCCTGTCTGTGAGGGTGCCACTGAGCACCAGGCAGTGCCCGGGATTTCTGCCAAGGGTGAGCCATCTCTGGGGTTGGGGAAAGATGGTAGGGGAAGCTGGCCTCTTTGTGTGGGCTGAGAAACTAGGTGACATCTGTTCTCCAAGACTCTGGCGCTCTCCTAGCAGAGGATTTCCCAACACATGCATGAAGGAGCCAGGTTAGGTGGGAACAACAGGCCACTTCTCTTCAGTCACCAGTGCACAAGACTCTAGTCAGCCAGATCATGTTCCCAGGTGCCCACTCCTCTGAGCATTGCCAGATGCTCTTCTCCTCTGAGCGGGGCAGACAGCAGCAGCAGCAGCAGGTACCTCATGCCCAATGGCAGCTGCTGACAGTCTCATCCCATCCGGTTCTTCTGGGGCCAAAGGCAGCAGCTCAGCACCCGTTGGAGGCCTTGACCCTGGACAGTCTTCAGGCAGCTTTTCTTTCCTGTGAGAATTTTGCTCTGGGGGAGAAGGTCGTCCCTGCACCAAAGTGGGGAGGCGGAGGGGAAAGGTGCTGCGGGTTGAGCCAAGCTCTTCAGGTGTTGCCAGCAAATCTCTGCATTGCAGGCCACCCCCAAGGCCAAGACCTGCCCTAGCAGGATGCATCCAGAGTAGCAGAAACACAGCTTCCTTGCTTGGCTTGCAAGGGAAGAGGACTCTGAGAGCCCATGGCCCTGATTTTAAAGTTCTCAGTCAGTCCCATCTCCAGTACTAATTTGGGCCATGCCAAGTGAGTTGCTGAGCCCACACTGGAGTATTGGGGCTGTGGGTGGAGGGTCAGCTCTCATAGCCCATTGAATTCCAGTGGGATGTGTGTGCGCGCAACTCCCTGAATCTTGCTTTTGGTTGTGGGCTTGGATTGGCAGGTTCCCCAACCTTCTCAGCCCTTTTTTTCTGGAAATTCTCAAGTCTCATTGGCTCTTTCCAAACCATGCCCACACCTGCTGGGGCTGGTGTTCACTGGATCTGAAGTGTGGAAGCTAGCTGGATTAGCGAGACTTTCTGGAAGTCCAGCTCCACTGCCCTCATGGAGTTGAAACAGCAGGGAGGTACATGCTGCCTCTGATCCATTCCTAGCCCAGCCTGGCAAGCTGTCTGCTTGGTGGCTTTTGAAATGGAGAATAAATCTCATGCAACACAGCCTTAAATTCTGAAATTTCCAAGCTGTTTGCCTCATTCAGTGGCTGGAGCACAGGGCTATAAACCAGAAGTTCTGGGTTCACTTGAACAGAACCCAAAAGCCTGCTGTGAGGCCTTGGCAAGCTGCTTCCTTTGTGCCTCTGTTTCCCCACTGTAAAATGGGCATCGGACCATTCAACTATCAGGGCTGTGATATCTGGTTGGAAATTTTTCTGTCAAAACTGAGAGATCCTGTGGCACCAAACTGTTAGTCTCTAAGGTACCACAGGACTTCTCATTGTTTTTGCAAATACAGAATAACAAGGCTACTACCCCTCTGATTCTATCAGAACTGCTGATGATAGCCGACCGAGTTTCCAGCTAGACTAAACTTTTCACATAGGTGGTGCTACCGACGGAAAACTGAAAACCAAAAGCTTTTCACAAACAGTCAGTTTCCCCTGAGCCCCATGTTCTGACAGGATCAGATGACGCGGCTGTGGCAAGGGCAGTAATATGAAGGCGATAAGGCAATGTAGTCTTGTTCCTCCCAGCTGCCTGCTCTGTCTCCACCTTTCACTGCCCCCACCCTCTCACTGGCATGCTGGGTGACCTCCTGCTGGCAGCACCTTAGCTTGGCTCTGAGATACAGAACCCAAAAGCCACCTGGGTTTCTTCCAAAATTGAGGGAGTTTTTCTCCGCTGCCAATTGGCTTCTGCAGTGTGAGGTTGGCTGCGCTTTTTGCGATGGACGCTAGTGGCACTATCAGCACAGCAACTGAGTCACCCCTTGTCGGTTACACCCTCCCTGACTAATCCCTGTGGTGCTGTGAACCCAGCAGTACAGACGAGGCCCTGTCACTGGAGGACAAAGATCTGAGGGACCGGGAGAGGAGAATGGCCAATAACGCCAGGGAAAGGGTGCGTGTACGGGACATTAACGAGGCGTTTAAAGAGCTGGGACGCATGTGTCAGATGCACTTAAAAACGGACAAAGCACAGACCAAACTGATCATCCTACAGCAAGCGGTGCAGGTCATTCTGGGCTTGGAGCAGCAAGTACGAGGTATGGTAACCGGTGACAGGTGCATGTTGGTGCCTTTCTCTTCCCACCCGTTTCTGTGTGCCTGGCTCCAGAGATGTATTTATAACTGATGCTTTTGTTGCAAGGTCGAACGTTTGCAATTCCAGTGATGAGCTGCAGTTGAAAGCACTTAGGTTGATTTCCAAGGCCTCATCTCTGGGATTTGAACACATAATAGATGGAAGTTGGGCATCCAGCATCTACATGGTGGCTTAGATTCTTCAGCTCACCAACTCTCACTGCACAGGCTTTTTTTTAAAACCATTGCGTATTAAATTGGCCCAATAGTCCTGCAGGGAAAGAAGTGTTGCTCTGGGAGATGGCCCAGTGTGGGAACTGTAGCTGTTCCTTGGAGCGGAAGGGTTATGAAAGCCTTGCACTGGGGTTACATCTTTGTGTGTTCCTGTGCTTCTGTCTTGGGGCTCTGGGCTTTTTCTTTCAGATGCTCCGTGTTGCTGTGACACACATTGAGTCCCCCCTCCCTCCCTTGCTCTTTTTGGCATAGAGCGCAATCTGAACCCTAAAGCAGCCTGCCTGAAGCGTCGGGAAGAGGAAAAAGTGTCAGGAGTGGTAGGAGATCCTCAGATGACACTTTCAGCTTCACACCCTGGTCTAGGAGATGGTCACAATCCAGTTGGACACATGTGAAGGTATTGTCCTCTGCCCGTTGGGTCCCTGCACTCAGCACTGTGTGCAACTCTTTGACATCTGGGTCAGGCTGGCGTGTGTCATTACATTTAACAGCTGGCTTTCATCATGCCATGAAAGTCTCAGCAACCAATGGAGTGAACAAAAATGGATAATTCTGACCCTAAAGAGGTAGCCCTTTAATCTTCTCTGTCGCCATGAGCTAGGGGTTGGAGCTTCTGGGTGAAAACACTACAGTGTAAGCTAGAGAGCTTCTTTAAAGTGTCTTTATAAATGCAGCCCACCTGGAGACATTTAATTCTGTCAGTTACTGGCTAGTGTATTCTCTCCCTTATGCCACTAGGAACACCCATAATAGTCTATTGTGTTCTGCTCATGTGCACAGAGCATCCATGTACAGATGGGCTCTCCTTGTGTCAGGAAACTGAAGCCTTGTTACAGCCACATGTATTTCAAGGCCCATGCTCTGCAAGGCACATCGTAGTGACTGTGATGAGCAAGACAGGATACTTTCAGGCTGTCAGATAGGCCTACAATATTGTGGCCCTGGGTGCTTTATTCTGTCCTCCCTTTGAACCCCTCCTCTCGCACCTGCTAACAGAAATCTGTGGTGCCTTTGCCACACTTGGTGTTTGAGTCCCAGTACCCTCCTGCATGTGCAGGTCATGGAGGGGATTCCACATTTAAAATCTGCTAGCTGTGGGGGTTGGTTGGGGGGGATTTAAAAATAAACCCATTTCCTACCCTCAGTGAGTGCTCCAAGCTTCATGCAACAAGCTACCACTGATGATGTAGTAAAGCCATGTAGCACCAGGTGCCCTCCGTGCTGACATTGCAGGCGTGTGCAGGCCCTGGAGAGCATGGCAGAAGCCTGGCAGTTGCTGGCCTAGTACTTTTAGGAGGGGAGTGGACAGTGCCATTCACAACCCCAAGTCTCGCTCAGGGGCTGGGCTCCCACAGCCACAGACAAATCTCAGTGCTTGTTCTTGACTGTAACATGAGAGCATTCATCAGTGTTCCCTAGCTGGCCCCCTCCTGGCTGTCACCCTACTGCTGTGCCTAGGTGTGGAAATAGGGCAAATGGAATGGGACAACTCCTGTGCCTAATTGTTCTGTAGCGTGCTGTTGGCAGCGTGGCTGTAGCTGTGTTGGTTCCAGGACATTAGAGAGACCAGCTGAGTGAGAAATTGGTCCAATAAAAGATGCTACCTCCCCTGCTTTGTCTCCCTGATAAGCTCTTTTCACATGTTAACTGCACCTGGGCCAAGCATGAACTTGACGTTTCCACGCGTAAGGAACCTGGTATTATTCTCACTTGGTTTCCCTCTTTCTTGTTTTGTTTCTCTTTATTCGTAGATCTCTTTGTTTCCTGGGATACAGAGGCAGGTAGGAAGTAGACCTTCAGCGTGACCTGCAGCCGTCTTGAACCATGAACTTTAGTACTGCTAATACTGACACACGAGAAAGGAGCCTGGCATGCTTTAAGGGGTGTTCAAAAGAAACAAACACTTGGTCAAAAACAAAACAAAAAAATTGCCTTAAGTATAAAGTATGGAACCGTCAATACATATCACTCAGTTAACGGGGGAGCATCATGTTCTCTTGGCTTGTTCTCAAGCAGCCAGCAGCAAAATTGTGCCTAAGCTTAAGATTTCTTCTTTTATTTTTTTTTTTAAAGAACATTAGTTATGAGATTTTTTAGGTAGAACAAAATAGCAATGCCTTTTGGTTTTTTTAGCTTCTTTTGCATATGTTTTGTAAGCAACAAAAAAATTTTGTATAAAAAAAGTCTTGTACCCCACGCTTTTCTGCTGCTGTTTCTATAGTTGATGTTGCATCTTTAGGATCAACCAGAATATTAAAATTGTATTAAAGACTGGATATGAAAGAGAAATTCTCCAGTTGGGCTCTGAAAGCCACTAAATGCGAATGTAGCCATGGTGGAATGCTGTTCCTAGCATGGCTTGTACCTTCCATTGTAAAAACTCGTGCTGAGTTCGTCGTCTCGGCTTTGGCCACTTCTCAGTTGGGTAAAGGGAGTCCAATGACAAAACAAGCTCCAGCAGCCAACTTCAGTGGTTCTCTGGTTTCTCCCAGCCTCAGTAAGAAGGACCCACCTTGGGGAGGGTCTCACCATTAGATGCTTTTTATTCCCAGGGGTCTGCAGAAATTTGGGAAGCGAGGGTGAGAAGACAAATGGCAGAGTACAGCCATCTCCTGTAGCCTCACTGCTAAAGTAGAGTGTGTGGCCTGGATGATGGAATGAGCTGCTTGTAGAGAGGGAATGGACCCAGGAGGAAATGAAGATGGGATGTTGTGGAAGTTTCATGGTAAGCACAGAAGCAACATGCCACATCCAGGAGAAACTAGGGCTGGGACACTCTTCCCCCATACCTGAGCGACTCGCCTGCCCTCAGAGTCACTTCCATGGGACTTGGGGAGAGAGACATGCTGAACAAAGAGTGGAGACAGAACAAAGGAGGAGAGAGGGGCTGAGAACAGGCAGAACAAAGACCCCAAGGATGCCAGGCAAAGAGAACAAAGAACTGAGTGGGGCAAAAAATAAAGTGCAGCATGGTATTGGCCATGACCAGCAAATCAAGCTCAGCTTCGGTTCTGGGCAGAGAATGGAGGGAGCTGGAGCACTGGAGTGTGTGAATCCCTCACTGCAATCACAGGCCAGCAGCACCAGGCAGCAAGAAGCTGGAATTCTCCAGCCTGGCTAGACAGACTCTCTCTGCAGAGAGGCAGCTCCTGTCACTTTGTGTTTGGAACTGACAAGTCAAGAGTCACCGCCAATGGCAGCAGGGTTATTTCTGCCCTTCCTCTTCCCCTTTTAATCTGGGTCCAAACCAGCAGCTGGCTTAGCTCCAAAGCACCCTTGAAGCCTCTTTCTCCGCAACTGGCTCTTTTGTCTGCATCTTCATGACAGGCCCCATCTGGACCAAGCCGCTTCCCTGGGGTGTGGATTTAGCCTTTGGAGGCTAAGGGAGAAGCTCCTTTTCCAGACTGATTACAGGAAAGTGCCCAGGTTTCCCCACTCCTAGCAAAACCTTCGTGGCAGCTCATGATGCTGCCCAGCATCCAGAAACAGCCACTGCCCCTTGAAAGGAGCTACAGCATCTTTACTGCCCCTTCGAGGACATGCCAGTTTTCGAGTCACATGGGAAAGCGAGCTGCTTGTTCAGTGTACCTGGACCCTTCCATGCAAATGAGGAGCCCCACTGTATTTTGGGAAGCTCAACAAAGTGTCGGCAGGTCTGGGCTCGACAGAGCAGAACTGGCCCAGAGGTGATGGGGCTGAGCTGGGCTGGAATGACGGTGGCTCCACATGCTTCAAATTTGTGACACCTCTAACCCCAAGAAGTGGTAAATTGTTCCTGTGTTTATCCCTCCAAAAGCAGGTCTCAAATTTTTCATGAGCAACCACCCACCCAGCTCTCCCAGCAGCCTGGACTGGCTCAGCTCCATCTGGACTAGTGCCTGGAGGCGGGAAGGAGGTGTTTAAACCTGCTTGTTGCTGCAGCCTGGCTCCCTGCCCAAGGTGGCCCCGTAGGGGCCTCTGGCCATGACTTTCCAGCTGCAGGGCTGGGCGGAGCAGGTGGCTGGCTGCTGAGGTAGGAGGGTGGTGTGTCAGTTAATCACTCTGCTTTCTGTGAGGCGTTGGGACAGGAGCTATCAAGGCAGGCACCAGACTGTTTCAGCAGTTCCTTTCCCTTCCTCTTGTCTGTGCTAATGCTGTGCACCTGGGCCTTTGGGGAAAGTGCTTGACTACTCTGCAGTTAGTCTACATGTCCCCTCTGCCAGGAGGAGGGGAGTTGGTGGGTGGGAATGGGTATCTTGGCCCAGCGTCATCACCATGAGCATTGGCTGGCTTTTCTATGTGCTGATACCTGCACTGGCCCTGTGCTCTAGCATGGATCACTGTATCATGTCATCCCTCACCCCCAAGGGCTAGGGGGAGCACACATCACCTTTTGAAAGCCAAGTGTGTGGTCTCCAGAACTCCGTCTCCTTCTGTGGTGCTGCCCAGAGTTAAATTCTGGAGCCATTTACAAATTTGGAAGTAGGCCAGGCTGATGTCTCCCTGCCCATCCCTTTGCATTGAGCATCCAGAGCCTTTGACCCCACCCCCTTCTAGATCCTCCACAAACGTGGTGCTCCTTAGAGAGTGGAGCTGTCCGATGGCTGCAACCCTGCTGGCACATCCCAGAGCTGCAGTGTTCTCTGCAGGCTCTAGGCTCGCTCCATGCTCAGTCGCTTGGCTCATGGCCCTTGCAGTGCTGGTTTGTGGCTGCTGCTAGCATGCATGGATGGGGTTAAAATAGGAAACACAACTAGCAAGGTAAGCCTGTTTCAGTCTAAGTACTAGTTAAACAGCTCTTCCTGCCCTGGGACCTTCTGCCCACCCCAGTGGAGAGAGAAAAATGTGAAGGTGCCATAGGAGTGAATCTTGGGTATGTCACTCTCATTGCTTTTGGGGATGGAGGGAGCAGTAGGTCAGTGTCCAGTGTCTGACTCTGCTCCTTGAATCGCTCGGAAGGGGCTGCACTGCCCATGCAGTATTTCTGTAGTGCCTGCCTCAAAATCTGTGCCACTTGCTGAATCCTTCCAGTGTTGCTGAGGGAAGTAGGCTCTGTCCAAGATGGGGCTACAGGGGTGCAGCCAACCCCTGCCTTCCTTGGGGACGTTGCCGCTCCCCTCCCCAGAAAGCAGGGGTGATGTGGGAGCAGCTTCCTCTCCCAAGCCACATCTGGAATGCTGGACACCTCTGCTCAGCCAGGGCGAAGGCTTTAATTCTATTTAGAAAACAAATTGAGCTGGGTTAGCCCAGTGCTGTCTAAGCCTAATGTTAGCAAAACCTGGTTCTGCCACGGTGTGCTGGCCAGCACTTAGCCCTCTGTGAGCTTTGTTCACTCACCTGCAAAACTGTGATTTTTGCCTTGTTATCCACCTTAGGGAATCTTGCTGCAGTAGGGAAAAGAAATGGCTGGTCTTCCATTCTCAACAGGAAACTTCCCCTCTTCACCGTAACTGAGATTTTTCATTTGGGGGGGGTGGGTCTTTTTTGAGATGTGAGGTTGGAAAATGTTTATTTTTTGCAGGAAACTTTAAAACAAAATTTCCCCCAACCAGAAACCCAAAGTTTCAAAAGTGCTTTAGCTTTTTATTTTATTTTTTTAAATGGGGTTTTCAGTTTTCAAAAATCCCTGAAAATTTCAGCCAAACTGAGAATTTTCTGTAAAAATTTCCTTTTTGGTTAAAAGTGTTGACCTCCTGCCATCCAGTTTTTTTTATGTACAACACTGTGTTCAGCCAAAGGGGAGATCTCACCAGGTCTTCCTAGCTGCCCGTGAATTGTTCAGCACAGCTTGTATTTGCCAGCTGTCAAGAAGGCATAGGCACGTCTTCATTCCTGCTCACAGATGAGAAGTGATTAAAGCCCCCAGACTCCTTTGCTGGTGTGAACCTCCATATGTAACGGGGCTGACACCCCAGCTGGGCTTCAGAGGGTGTAACACTGGGTGAAGAGCTGGCAGCTGGTCTTTGCAGTGTGTGTGCTTTAAAATAAGAAAAGTTATCCACTACATCCAGAGTTTTGTAAAGGATCCTTGTTTGGCTCCACTTTAGTCCTTGTCCTGGTGAGAGCAGTTTGTGAGCCCCCCATTATGACTAGAAACAACCCTGCCAGTGGCTGTCAGTGTCCATGGAGCGGCATTGGGTGTCTGTGGGTAGCAGGGAGTTTGCAAAGTGAGAATACATGGCTGGTGCATGCACACCCTGTCTGTTTGCCTGGTGCTTTCCCGTGCTCATTTTTAAGCCTCATCTGTGTGAAGGAGAGCAAAGTGTGACACTCAGAGAAACGTGGACTGTCATTAGATGGTCTCTGGCTTTTGAAGGCTCCTTAAGGGGGTGGGCAAAACATAGCCTCAGATTTAGGTTTTGTAGATAAATTCCTACAAGATATGGAAGGCCCGTCAATGTTCCCCATGGATTTTTTTTTCCTCTAAATGGCCCAGAAAGATGTTTGATGTTCCCCTGCAGGGTTCCCTGCTTGTCCACACTCTCTGCGCGGGTGCAGGAACACAACAGATGGGCTGTTGTCCAGACAAAGAGCAAAGCATGCCTGCTGGGAAAAGTTAGTTCAGTTTCTGGCACATTCAGCTTTACTCATCAGAGCTGGGGGTTGCAACAGAGCCAGAGGAAGCTTGTTCTTGGAGAATGAGCTTAACCCTCCCAGTGTCCCAATGAGGCCCAGCTAGCAGAGTGCCAGGAGCCTCTCCAGAGCATTGTGGTGCACAGTGGGAGGAAATACAAGCGTACTGTTGGCAAAATACGCTCTTCATTCCATTACTTGTGAGCTGGCTTTTTAGTGATCTCCCTTGATCAGGGGGAATCCCAGGAGCTCACTGTCTGGTGCTTCTGAGCACTTGCAGCCAGCAAGTGAAGCAGCCACGTCTGCATTCAGGCAGCCCTGTGCTTGCAGGGGGAAATTATCTTTGGCCCTTCCACTAGCTTCATCTCCATGATCCTGCCTGGTTCCATGTCTCTCCCTACCCCGCTGCCTCTCCCGTCTGTGCTCCTGGCCCTGCGGAAAACATTACCCATTTTGCATAGTAAAAAAGCAAATCCAGTCTCTTTTTTCCTCTCCTTCCTCAGTCCTGTGCCTCCTTTCCTCTGCATGATGTCCACAGAACTGCACAGATTGTCCGTTCCATTGTTGTCTGGTATAAAACGCCCATTGACTTCATCCATCAGCATCAGGGAGATGGGGAAGCTTTTGTCTTTAGCATTGAGATACCTCCAGCAGCTGCTGGGATGTAGAGGGAAAGGATTGAACGAAGTTGGCGTGTTCTGAGGTGAGTGCTTGCTTTGGCATTAGTGCATTGAGAGGGAGAGTGCTGAAATGAGTTAAAGCTTCTAAGAGCAAGTGGGCTGCACAAGGAGACAAGAGCTTCTGGTCCTGCAGCTGGATGTTGGCCTAGGTTGAGTACATGCTAGTTTTGTGCCTTCTGTCCTTTGAAAGTTTTTCACTCTAGGACTCGGTTTGTTAGATGGATTCACTGGGTTTTTATCTGCTAGTAGGTGAGCTCTGACCCAGATAGACTGAGGAACAAGTTACTGGGCTCCTGTGGAAAGGTCGCAATGGTGTCTCTTAGCTGGCTTGATGGGTGCATGAAGCTAGACATGTCTTGAACACCACAAAGGTATCTTTTTCTTGTGGCGCTGACTGAGGGCAGCTGCCTGCAGAGTTTTCTTAGTGTTCGTTGGTTGCAGGGCTGAGACTCAGTTGGGGCAGGAACTTTTGGCTCAGGTTGGGGGCTTAAGAAAGGGGGTTGGGGCATTTTATCTGGTGTGGTCCTGTCCGAGACGCTGAGCTTTAGGGGAGGCTGGAGCACAGACAAAACCCCCCACCCAGCTTCTCCTCCCCCTCCACCTGCTTTGCCCAGGGACCCGTAGGAGTATTACAGTAGCATCCAGCATGTCGCTCCCACATACCTGTAAATCAGCTGTACTTGGGGAGGTGGCCAGGCACTGATGAGGTGTTGGGAATGTGGATCACCAGCACTGAGATGTGAATGCTTGTTTCTTGATCTCCCTTCACATGTCCCTCACATTGCTGCAGATGGAACCAAGCTTGGAGGGTCTGATGTTGCATGCACCCTCTAAAGACTCATCTGACCCCTGCTCATAACCCCAGTGTCCCTGATGATGATATCCCGGGGCAAAATTCAGCAGAGAGCAGCCATTAGACATTAAAGGAACTGTCTCATTTTAATTCAGGTTAGACTGATTTTGCTAGTGTCTCTTGGAACCAAGTTCAAGTGCATATCCGCTCTCTACATCACTCCGCTTGTGCTGTGATGCTCCGAGGGGGTTGTTGGCAATGGGGGTTGAACCTGGGACCTCAAAGCACAAGCTCCTGCTCTGTCAGCCACAGCTGTACAAGGCTCATCCACCTCTGTGTGCTGCAGCTACCCACAGCGGGGCCAGAGCTCCCTGCAGGGGGTGAATGATACAGCCTGTTCTGCATGTGAGCCAGTGGCTGCTGGGAGAGCCTTCCCACACCATGCTCACGTCCACTGGTGGTGGTGCAGGGTGAAGGAGTCCTGCGGTCTAGCTGTGTTCTGCCTTGGCTCGGAGCCCAGTGTCCCGTAGCAGCTCAGCATTTCCTTTTAAAAAGGAGAACACTTCTGTTTTCCCCAGAATGATGTTGGCAGGTTCCGTGGCAGGACCAGCCTGGGGTCCGGGATTGCAGCTTCTGTCCTCCACCCTTCCCCTGGCATCAGGCATTACCTATGCCAGCTCTGAAGCATCCTCCCCAGAGAACCCATTGTATGTACAGGGTCAGGCTCGTGCGGTGGAGCACAGCTGGATCTCAGCTGCTGCTGATGAACATGACCCTATATACTAATGTGCTGCTCACAGCCCCTGGCAGCGGCTTCACACATGAGTCTGGCCCAGGGTCCCGTGTCTGCAGACAGTGGGAATTTTGTCATCGACTTTCAATGTGCATCCGCTGCAGCTCCCTTCTGTCCTGAACCCCCACTCCTGAGCTGGGCCCTGACCGGGAGGGGAAGGAAGGTGGTTCCAGACCCCTTCAACAGGCACTCTGGGTGCTCACCCCCACTTCTGTGGGGCTGCCCGGTGGCCCCTGGAAGGATGTGAGAAATGGCCTGGGGAGCAGAGAACTGAGGGAGGTGCATCAGTTGTGAGCTGCACCATGGCCTGGGAGTTAGTGTGTCATGGGGCAAACCCAGCCTGACCATCCCTGGGGATTGCTAGCTTACAGCCAGTCTCCCAGGCCTTGCAGGTGGTCTGCCCCACTGTAGTCATGTGCAGCCTTCTTTCCTGGGCCCAAACAGCCCTTTGGCTCCCCCTGCAGTGCAACATTTGCTGCACGTTCATCCACAATGCCTGGGTCCCAGCCCAGCTGGGATTCAGAGTCTAAGAAAACTTGGCTCTGAGGTTCTTTCCAGCCCAGCATTTGTGAGTGTGCTGCACTGCACAGTCACTTCTGCGGTGTGCAGCATGTGGGAGAGCAGTGACCCCAAGCAAGGGGTGAGCTGGCAAAGGGTCTCGGCAGGAGCATCTTTCAGCCTGAGTTGGTGGCTGTTTCTGCACAGAAGCCCAGCCATAAAAGCTGAAGTGGAGGAGGCGCCAAGGGCTGCATTTGTCTGGGAGGAGGTTACTTCAGTCTTCCAGCTGGCAGCCAGGCCCCAGTAGCAATGGCCTGCCTGCTGCTATTCTGAGTCTGCCTGGCATCCTGCAGATCGTTGCAGCTGAGACCTTCCTGGGTCTGAGCCCAGCCCTGGTTGAGAGGGGAACTGGGCTTACTGACTGGCTGAACTGTTCTTCGAGGTCTTGCATCCACATGCACATCCCTCCTCTTCTCTTCAGAGCTGCCCTCAGCATCTGCATCTTCTCTCTTCCATTCCTCATCGATTTGCAGCCTGTAGGGATCCCCACCTTTCCAGCCAAGACACAGGCGCTAGTCTCTTGACCAGTCCAGCCTCTAGTAATGGGATAGGCAAGGTCAGGGCTGATCTAGTGCCTAGCAAGGTAGAGCAAAGCCCCTGCAGACTGAACAAGAGAACGGTATAGTGACTAAACAGCTGGCAGGAGCAGGCACTTCAGTCCTTTACCCATCCTGTACGTGAGGCAGCAGTGAAGCCTGCAGAAAAGAACCACTGTTCTTCCTTTAGGGATGGCTCTCTCTGAGCTGGGAACAGAGGGGAAGGGATGCTCAGGAAGGCGTTGAGCTCTGTTCTAAAGTAATAGACACCTGCACAAGACTTAAGAGTTCAAGGCCATTCATGTCTGCTTGAGCATGGTCTGCAATAGAGTCGGGTGTAGCAGCCTCGGGGGGCCACTGTCTCCTTTTGAGGTGGGAAGGGTAGAACGGGGGGAGGCGTATCTCACTGCTGGGCAATGGTTGCTCCAATGACTTCTCTTGCTCATGTCATGCGGCATTTGGGTTCTGTTACCTGGGCTGCTGCCCTCCTCCTGGTGCCAACCAAGTTACATGGCTGACAGCCTCCCAAGTGCTCTAGCAGAGTATGCAGGCCCTCAAGTGGGGTCATGTGATCTTTGTTCCGTGCCAGTGCTTGGTCTCCAGGGATGCTTATCCTCACCAGACATCTTTCCCTTGCCTGTGTTGTGCGTGGTTGATGTGTGAGCCACATGTGGCAGTGGAAATAATTTGGAGCAAGCCAAGGGGTGGGAGGATACTTTGAGGAGCTCTAGCTGCAATTTAACCCTCCTAGATTAATACCCCTGTGGGCTGGGCATCCTCACCTCCTGGGGTCTGCCAGTCTGTTCCTGTGCTTTCAAGCACTTCTTGCCTCTCAGTTCATATTGCTGATTCTGTTCCAGCCAACCATCCATTGTCCTGGTTAGGAAAGAAATACTCCCTCCACCTGTCCTATTTGAGTCAGCCCCAGAGGAGCTGTGGGCAGAGGGACAATTAGTTTCTGTCAGCATGACGAGCGGTTGCCTGGAAGAGAAGGTGTACTTTTGAAGGGGGCATGATACGATGCTTCAGTGCAGGTTGGTCTTCATGTGGCTGGGTCATGAGCGGCATTTCTCCACATCCTGTCCACCAGCATCAACTGAGGTGCCCCATGGGCCCTGCCTGCATTTCAGGGGGTGCTGACATATGCCCCAGGGAATGCTGAGTGGCACTGAGAAGAGTAGGGGGAAAGGGACACAAGAATCAGTCTCCATTTAATGCCAGATCTTTGGATGATGGCCTTTTGAAACCCACTAGCCCATGCAAATCTTGTGTCTTTGGGGAAGGAAGGAGGGGCACGTCAATGTGGGGAATCATTCACCCGTCTGCATCTTAGTGATTCTCTTGGTTGAGGGCAGGGAGAAGAGAGAGACACACCTGGCGAAGCTGGCTAAGGGCAATACTGCCATCAGCTTGCTTTTATTTCATTGCCTGGGGGGAAATTACCCATTTTCTAGAGAAGACTCAAATTAGTTTAGCAAATAAAGTGCTACTTGATTCCCCTTTATAAATATATATATTTTTAGTACTTGGGGGCAGAGCAATTGTAGGGGAAAAGTCTGTGGAAGTTGTTTATTTTTAACCCCTTAGATGTTTGGGTTTTTGTGGGGAGGGGCCTTTTAAAAATTGGTCCTGGCTTTTGATGTTTATGCTGCCTATCTGTAAATCCAGATGTACTTAAGTGGCTGAAAATTCTTGTTCTTAAATCAGATACACATTATAGTTTTGAATTATATATATAGTATATATATATATATATATATATGCCTAACCCAGCAAAAAATAAAGTATTTGGGGGTGGGGAAATGCATTGTTCTTTGAAATGAATCACAATTGGGGGATAAAATTGTGTTTCTGAGTGCCTCAAGATATGAATTGTTTTCATTTTTTTAAAATAATTTTATACAAGTGTCAAAACAGCTGGCTGGATTATTTGGAATTTTTAAATAATCCTAACTTTTTTAAAGTAGATTTTGAGAACTGTCCTGTATATAACAGTAATGTAGCAATAAATGTGACATTTTATAACTATTACTTTTTCCCCATATCTGTCTTTCAGATGTTGTATACCTATGAATGAAAAGTTGTAATAAAGGTTTTACCTTGTACTAAAAAAAAAAAAAAAAAGGCGTTGATTGAGCCCTGTCCCTGTATGGTTTTGTGGCTTGGCCATACAGCTGTTAGGTGGTTTTCAAGCCCGAGCGTCTCATTTCAAACTTCTAGATCCACATGTGAGCAGCTCAGCCTTCACTTATACTTCTGAATTGCTGATCCCTGCAATGTTAGCTCGCCCACATGCCTCTCTTGAGGGTTTTCTCCTGGTACCCATCACGGTCGTGTGTGGGGCCCCTTCCAAATACCACAGTCCCTAGCAGACTGTATGGAGTCTTCGGCATGTCTCCTTTCCTGGGGTCTGAACTCTGCTTGCAGGAGGGTTTTCAGTGTCTCTTCGTGGGGGGGTGGAGGGCTGTCAGTGCTCTCTCCCAGCTTTTTGAAGGGGCACCATGGATTTTAAGCCCAAAGCTGACAGTGCTCCATCCTAACTGTCAGGGTGGTCAAACAGTGGAATAAATTGCCAAGGGAGGTTGTGGAATCTCCATCGCTGGAGATTTAAGAACAGGTTAGATTAGATGTCTGTCAGGGACTTGGTCCTACCATTAGGGCAGGGGGCTGGACTCGATGGCCTCTCGAGGTCCCTTCCAGTCCTAGTATTTTTTGATTCTATGAAGGTGGGATAGCGTGTACAGCCTCCACCATGGTGTGGCTACAAATAATGAACCTCAGAAATGCCCAGCCCTGACTTGCAAGTGACAGTTGTCCTGCAACCCCAGCAGGGGCCTGGCAGCACTTCCAGTTTCTTAAATGAATAATTCTTGAGGTTCCTTTGCTCCATGTCCCTGTCCTGCAGTGGAGCCTTGGCAGCCAGAGAACTAGCTCAGTACCCTTAATGTTGTATTGGGAAGTAAATTCAGGGGCCTGGCTATTTAGGAGACTAATTTCAGGCCAGCCAGTTGGGGGCCTGCCTTCATTAGGGGGAAAAGGTCTCATGCTAGGGACTGTGCACCCTCCACTCCCACTGACTCCATGGGAATCACCCGTCTGTGCAACTGATGGCACGGACAGCAAGATTGCAGATTGCCTGTTAGTGCATAGTCCATGCTGGGATTAGGGCCCCATCCCAGGTGCCCTGTATGTCTGGGCCAGACCACCCAGTAATACAAGCAACTTCCTCACTGGAGACTCTCTGCAAGGGAATGACTCTCCTGCTGCCTGTGGAGAGAAACAGGAAGTGACTTGGTGCTGATCCCTGGGAATGTGGCCTGTGCCTCAGACCCTGCAGCCATGAGCAGGCAAAGTCGATGCCAACTAATGTGCCAAGCCACACAACTTTTCTGCGAGCCTGACTGATGGCAGGTCAGCTTCTCTCACTTCCCTTCCTCCTTTCATGGACCCACTCTGCCTGTGCCTGGAAGGGCACTAGCTTTGATCTCCATCCAGCTATAAAGATCACCAACCATACCAAGCTGGGAGGTGTTGCAAGTGTTTTGGAGGCCAGGATTAAAATTCAAAACAATTTGGAAAAATGGTTTGCAGTAAATAGGCTGAAATTCAATAAACAAAATCCAAAAATTGTTCCACAGAATCTCTATGGCTAGTAATTCCATGCTCTAATAAGAGCATAAGGAATCTAGTACGGACCACCTGGCCAAGATAGTGATAGTGCCTGTGAAATACTCAGGGAGATGAAAACCGCAGTAAGGGGGGATTTCAAGTATCCCCATATTGACTGGGTACTTGTCAGTTCAAGACCAGATAGAGTTTGACACACTTAATCACTGCTTCTTGGAACTAGAAGAGGCAAGGCAATTACTGATTTAGTCCTAAGTAGAACACAGGTTCTGCTCAAATAAGTCATAGGTGGGCCACCTGGTAATAGAGACAATAATATAATCAAATTTAACATCTTTTAACAAGGGGAAAACATGGGCCCCACACTGCATTTAATTGGAGAAAAGGGGACTCTACAAAAATGAGGAAGTTAAATGGAAATTAAAAGGTCCAGTTCTAGAAGTGAAATCTCTGCAAGCTGCATGAGACCTTTTAAGATCTTGTAACAGAGGCTCAGTTAAAATGTATACCTTAAATGGGAAAACAAAAAAAATTAAAGTGCCAGCATGGCTAAACAAAGTAAAAAGCAGTGAGAGGCAAAAAGTGATAATTTAAATAGTGGAGGTTAAATGCTAGTGGGGAAAATAGAAAGGAACATAAACTCTGGCAAATGTAGTACAGTAGATCCCCAACTTATGTGGCAGTTTTGTTCATGGTGCAACCCCACATAAGTCAAATTTCACATAACTCACTCCTGTGAGTGGCAGGCAGCTGAGAGCCTGGCTCTGGGGTGCCTGCTGTCCACAGGAGAGGGGAAACTGACCAGCTGTGCTGCACTGGTCAGATCTGCAGTTCCTGCCAGTGGCAGCAGCTAAGAGCCAGGCTCCTCTACTGACAGGAGTGGTAGCTGATCCTACTGACTGAAAACTACAAGATCTTTACCAAATATTCATAAACCTGAATTACCCACCAGGACAAATAAAAAAACAAATCGATAGGGTCAGACGAATACCCAGAGAGCAGCTACTCCAAGACAGGCCCAAAAAAGCCAAGAACAGAACACCTACATTACCTACAGCCCCCAACTCAAACCACTGCAACGCATTATTAAAGACCTACAGCCTATCCTTAGTCAGGATGCCACACTCCAGAAGGCCCTAAGTGACAGGCCTGTTCTCTCCTACAGACAACTTCCTGACCTTATGAGGAGTCTCACCTACAACCACAGTCTATACTGCAGGAACACCAGTCCTGGAACTTCCCTTGCAACAAAGCCCATTGCCAGCTTTGTCCACATATCTATTCTGGAGATACCATCACTGGACCTAACCAGGTTATTCATAGAATCTCATGTTCCTCAACTAACATCATATATGCCATCATGTGCCAACAATGCCCAGATGCTTTGTATATTGGACAGACTTCAAACTCTCTGAGACAAAGAATTAATGGGCATAAAACAGACATAAAAACACTCCTGATTCACAAACTGGTCAGTCACCACTTTAATAGAGTGGGACATTCTGTTAATGACCTGAAAGTTTGCATCTTACTGCAGAGGAATTTTCACAACCCTTTGGAAAGAGAGGCTGCTGAACTCTCTTGTATTCAAATTTGACACATTAACATGTGGTTTGAACTGGGATGGGAATTTTTTTAGGTCATTATAGGGGCTCTTTTGCATACTTGGCTTAATCTAATTCTTGACCCCCCCCCCACCCACTTCTGCCCCTCTGCTCTCTGATTTGCTCACCTTGATTACTATTTTTGGTTCACTGTGCCTTAAATATTGAGTCTGTTCTAGTATGGCTATGGTCTGAAGAAATGTGTCTGTCCCATGAAAGCTCACCTAATAAATTATTTTTAGTTTTTAAAGTGCTACTGGATTGCTTTTTTGTTTTAAAATTTCATATAGACAATAACTTGTTTATACCACATGCTAAGTATTTATATGCCAGTGGATTTATTTTATAAGTATATGCTAAAAATGAGAACATCAGCAATTCCTTGGTCACAGTGTGCTGTGACACTGCTGTATTGTTGTCTGATTTTTGCAAGCAAGTCATTTTTCACTGAGGTGAAACTTGGGAGCACACAACACAAATAAGACTGCTGCAAAGTCTGAGAAGGTTGAGAGCTGCGGTCCACACTTAATCCTGTCTTCAGTGTTTGGAGTCTGGACTAGGAAACCTCTCAGTCTCTTCCAGTCCTACACTTCTGTGATTGCCCTGCAGAGCCTCCCAAGCACAGATGGGCAGGGTTCTCTCTGCCCTGGGGAAGCTCATTATGCAGCAATTTTGCTCCCACCTGCCTCTCAGGTTCTGCAGGCTGAGCTGACATATGCTCCTTGTAGGTATTGCTTAAATCTGAAGGGAGCTGGTGGCCAGACATGACAGAGTGGGGTAGCTATAGATAAGGTTTACACTCCCCATCCCAACTCAGGGCCATGGGGATTGTCAACCCCATACAAAGGGTTGACAGATTAGCATGAACATAGCAAGAAGGCTAATGGCATATTGAGGTGCATTAGGAGGAGCATTTCCAGCAGGTCTAGAGAAGTTTTTCCCTTCTGTTCGGGATTGGTGAGGCCACAGCAGGAGAATTGTGTCCAGTTCTGGGCCTTCCAGTATAGATAGGGTGTGGATGCATTGGAGGGGTTCCAGCAGACGGCAACCAAAATGATTAAGGGGCTGGAGCACATGACATATGAGGAGAGCCTGAAGGATTTGGGCTTATTTAGTTTGGCAGAAGAGTGAGGTGGGATTTGATAGCAGCCTTCAGCTTCGTGAAGGGGGGAGCTCTAAAAGGAATGGAGAGAGGCTCTTCTCAATAGTGAGGGATGGCAGAACAAGGAGAAATGGTGTCAAGTTACAGAGCAGGAGGTAGTAGGTTGAATATTAGAAAAAACTATTTCACTAGGTGAGTGGTGAAGCACTGGAATGCATTACCTAGAGAGGGGGTGGAATCTCCATCCCTGGAAGTTAAGTCCTGGCTTGACAAAGTCAGGCTGGGATGATTTGGTTGGGGTTGATCCTGCTTTTTGGGCTGGAAGCTGGATTTGATGACTCCTGAGGTCTCTCCCCTCCCTAGGATTCTACGATTCTATGATGAGGATATTTTTTATTACTTTCCCTGATGGTTTTTCTCTATCCAAGTTGGGTTCATTGTTTCTAGAAGTTGTTGGAGCTCATTGGAAGTGTCCTGGACAGGTGTTGGAGGATCAGCGTGCCTCTTCTATTGAGGACGGACAGGGTATTCCTAGCAATGGAATTTTATTTTCCATTTCCCCAATCATGTGATTTCTCAGAACTTGGATGCAGCATTGACCTTTGAGTTTTATTCTTTGCCCCTTCCTAGCCAGTGTTCAGCTCATGCAGTGTCTTCTCACTGCACTTCAGCCACTTCCTTCATAGGACACAAAGCAGAGTTGCAGTAAGCTGCCTCATCCCAGAGAAAGGGAAGCAGAACTTCTGAAAGCTGTGGAGAGGTAAAAATCTATAGGATGTGATGATGTACCCTTCCTGCTCGACAGGTTTGCTCATCTCCATTTCAGATCTGCAACAACAGCCCTCTCAGACCTGCAGCTAATTCTGCAGCTGCTCCATGTGCCATGCTCCTACTGAGGTTATGTTCTACAGATAGAACCTCCCTATGGGAGAAGGCTGGAACACGCATGGCTCTGGATGTGGTGTGACAATGGGAAAGGGTGACTTTATTCACAGTGATATCTGTGTTGCTGTTTTGTTTCCCCCTTTGTTTTGGTTAATTGAGGTCCATTGACCTTTGCTGATTGTCCTTCGTGCAGTTCCAGGGAGGCAGAGACCCTGGCTGCAGAAGGTTCTTAAAGACAGGGAAGGACTCAAGGAATGGGATTTTCCTAAGGCAGCAAAGCCTGACCCTTGGGAAGGTAATGCACACCCTTGGGTCAGTCCTGTGGGGATGTTAGGTCCCAGTTACATGAGTCCACGTTATTTTTTTCCCTTAGGTCATCAGCTGAATTTAACTGTAGGATCGTTGGGTTCATAGCACAGGCCCTTCTCTGACTTGCACTGTGGAAATAACTGACACAAGAAGCTGACTGTTTTCCTATTTGCTTATCACTCTGTGGGGCCAGTGTGGGGGTGGGAGAGACGCCAATGGGGTACACGACTGGTGGATTGTCTGACATGACTTCTGCAGTCTGCTCTTGACTGGGGAGCAAAGTGGTGGCATGGTGACAATCTAGCCGAGCACCAAACCGGCCACGCCCATTTTGAAAGGCAGCGTGGTGCAAGAGATGAACCTTGGGTCTCTCCTATTCCAGACTCGACCTCTGTTCCTAGCTCCACACACAGTGCATGGTGGGTCAATGGGTTTGGTGTATGGGAAAAGGCTTAGGGCTGGGTGTGGAGATTTGAGGGCCCTGGCTGGGGTTGTGAGCTGTGGAGTGGTGCTGCAGGGGCCAGGCTCAGCAACCCTCTAAAGTGGGCACGGAGTGGTGATCTGCAATATTGCAGAGTTGTGAATGGGAGATATGGGAAGAGCCTGGCCTTGAACTTGTAGCCCTGCAGGCTGCTGCACTTGCTGATAAAGGCAGGGCATGGGGCAGGTCTAGCAGTACAGCTGTGAAGCCAGCAGTCAAGTCAGAATCAGGACTGTGTCAGTAGCTCAAGACCCTCCAACACTGTACTTTAATGGGACTGCTCAGGTGAGCTAGTGCTAACCCTCATACTACATGGACGTACAGCTGGCCTTGGCCCTCCTTTCCTCCCTCACCAGACATCACCCCCCAGACGTCACTTATGTTCCACTGGCCTCAAGGGGATCACTCGAGTGTAAGATGCCAGGATCTGTCCCTCTCCCATTGTCGAGACTTGATGATGGCTATCTGTTGTGAAAGTCTGCCAGTCTTTCCACCTAAGTGTTGTTTTTCATAGATTTTAAGGCCAGGAGGGACTGCTGGATGGTTTAGATTGACCAACTACGCAGCACAAACCTAGTGATGCCTGCATCAGATCCTTCCAGTATCTCCAGCCTGTGGAATTCAAGAGTTCCTTTTTAGAAAGATGCTCCAGGCTTGACTGCATATTGGGTTCCATCTGTATTTGTTCACAAGTGAGGCCAGCTTACTACTCAGATCCGGCAAGGCCAGGCCATTTCCTGGACAACCTGGGATGAGACTGAGATCACAGCTCGACACCACCCCTTACTATGCAATGAGAAGTGACATTAAACTGAATATATTTCCAGAAGGGGATGTACTCTCACTCCTTTCCTCCAGGGAAGATCAACCACATATTCATAGGTCCTAGGGCCAAGAGCCACCATTAGATCATCTGGTCTGGAACCTGCATAGCACAGGCCAATATACCCACTTACCTTGTTGCAGAGCCCAGCAACTTGTCTAACGCATCTTCCAGAAAGGCAGACAGGGTGGTCTTGAAGATATCAAGGGAGAGCGAACCCATTGCTTCCCTTGGTAGCTTGTTCCCATCATTAGTCACCAGAAACAGGTTTATTTTAAATCCAGAAAACTTCTTGACTTCATCAAAATCAAGGTGTCCCTGCCCTGGGGTTTGGGACACAGGACTGACATGCTAATGGTGGTTGGTTTTGTTTTTGTTTTTTGTTCTTGTGGTTTGTTTTTTTTTTGTACTCCAGTTTAGAAGCTAAAATGTCAAGCTGCATCATTCAAGTTGCCAACAACAGTAAGGGATCAGTCACCATTGCCATTAGCACCAATACAGCATTATGATGGCTGGGTAATTCTCTGGCTATGCCCACCTCTGAGGTAGTGCAATCGTTCCTCACTAAAGGTGAGATAAGTTTCACCTGGGGAAAAGTCAGTTGTAAATGAGGTTAGTATCTGGAACAGCTTCACCTATGGGCTTGGATGCACAGGAGCAGAATGCTATTTCATTAAGGTGACAAGAGAAGATGAGTGGGTGGCCGTGTGTCCAACTCCTCTGCATTGCACCTGGATTGTGGAGGATAACAAAATCTATCGGGAAGATGATACGTCGATATGTACGCTATTCGAGTAAGTTGATTTTTCTCCTTCAGATTATATCCTTGTAACCAGAGTTCCCTCTCACTTTTTATGTTCATGTGTGGAGTGAATTTTGTTATGCACACCAATATGGAGGTGATATGTGAAGCACTGTGTGGATGCACATAATAAAATTAATTCCACAAATGGAAGGTGTATGGTGGGTCGATGGGTTTGGGGTCTAGGAGAGGGCTTAGGGCTTAGGGCTGGGGCAGAGGGGTGGATGTGGGGATGTGAGGGCTGTGGCTGGGGTTCTGAGCTGTGGAGTGGGGCTGAGGAAAAAGTACTTGAGGTGCAGGCTGCCCCATGGAGAAGCAGCCCTCCTAGTGGGACTGAGCTGGGGGATGGGCACCTCTTCCTGCCACAGCCCAGTGCTCCCATCTGGGGCTTAACAGGGCATCTGTGCAGCTTAGCAGGAATTTAGATTGTAATCCAGGAACCCCAGCCTCAAACCTTCATAAATTATTAGTAAGGCCCCATAAAATCATGCAATTGGCTTAACAATAGTTAATTTTAAAAATGTGGTGCTCGTTTTATTTGCCATTTGGTTTCTGGCACTAGCCCTGTGGAGAAAAAGGGAATCTCCTAATTAAACAGGCTCAGAGAGGGAGCTGGGTAGTCTGTTGCCTCACAACTAACAAGTCCTGTGGTGCTTTAGAGACTGACTGATTTATTAGGTCATGAGCTTTCATGGGTAAAACCTTCTTCATCAGATGAAACTGGAAAAGACAAACAGAATCCAGGGTTTATATAGCTGGGAGAGAGTGGCTTCTGATCTGTTGCTCACTGCAAGGCCAGGAAACGATGACATACACAAGGTCCCATTTTTGGACCGTTGTTGTGTTTGTATTTGGTGTTTTTCCAGGAGAGACGTGAGGAGGTTAGTGTATGCATGAACACTTTGTCAATGAAACTGAACTCTCCTCTGTACTCTTCTTGCTGGTAGGACTGAGACACTAATTGTTTCCTTTCTCATCCAGTTTTGTACCTGATAAATCCAGCTATACCACTAAGGTCACCAACAAAACTAAGGAAGTCATCAGTGTTGTGGTTCATGAAGGTCTGCTACCCTGAGTGCTGGTCCCCTGGGAATTCTAAGCCACGTGAGGGACAGCTACTTCAAGAAAGGGGCTCTAGTTGATCCAGGAAAAACAAAAACTGTTCATAAAGTGAACCCCAAGAAGTTATCCTCGTATACATCCCTCACTAAGGTAGCAGGTATGGTAAGTATGCCAGCCTACTCTATAAAGGTGAAAAGAGATAAACAGATTGCTCAGTGTAACACACCTTTGCATTGCACTTGGATCGTGGAGAGAGATGGAATGTGGCAAGACAATAAATCTGAAGAAATTTGCAAATTTCAGTAATAATCTTTTCACCTTGATATTGCATAAGCAAGCAGCAGAATGAGACCCCAATGAATATAACCTTATACACCTTATAAATCCATGGGGGTTGGCCAGCTTTTGCTTTAAGGCCGTGTCTACACGTGCCCCAAACTTCGAAATGGCCACGCAAATGGCCATTTGGAAGTTTACTAATGAAGCGCTGAAATGCATATTCAGCACTTCATTAGCATGCGGGCTGCCGCGGCACTTCAAAATTGACGCGCCTTGCCGCCGCATGGCACGTCCAGACGGGGCTCCTTTTCGAAAGGACGCCACCTACTTCAAAGTTCCCTTATTCCCTGCCACAGACTTCCCTGTGTGACCTTGGGCAAGTTGCTTGCCCTACTTTGGGCCTCAGTTTCCATCTGTCCAGTGAAAATGATACTTCTCCTTCTCTTGGAGGGGATAGCTCCTCTCTAGTTTGTGATAGTACAGTGGGGAGAGCCATGAAAGTACTTAGATGCTGGTGAACTGTATTAGGGATTTAATACATAAGGAATGTGGAATCAGGAATTTGAGGAATATGTTCTTTAGAGAACACTTACATGGAAGGGGAAAAGCTTCAAGCGCACATAGTTTTTGTTGCAATACCTGCTGTGTAGCACATGAAACAGCATTTCACCTACTCTAAACACCTTGTTGTAGTAAAGTAACAACTTATGTCATCACCCAGTGTAAGAACTGTGGAATATCACCAATCCTTGTGTGATGGGGTTCAGGGGTTCCTAAGTACTGCACCCCTGTCTGCAGGCAGGAGTGACTCTCACTCAGCAGGTAGAACAGGAAGTTTGTTAGTCAACAGAGGCACGGCTCAGCACAGAGCTGTCAGTACAGCAGGCAGAGACAGTCATTCCAACTCATCCTGGGGAGAGGAGCCCGAGGGGTGCCCCATCTGGGGTGTACCTTCCCCTCAGCCAGGCTGGCTGCCTTCTAACTTTCTCTCCCACAGCTTCTAACTGCCACCTTCAGTTCAAAACACCCTCACCTCCTCCCTGCTCTTTGTTCAGGTCAGAGATGTTACCTGCCAGTTTAGGTTACAGCCCCAGGGGGTCATCCTTGGCAGCTGTGAGCTGCTCCGCTTGGCTCTCACACACACCACTCCATCACACCTTGAAATTACTGTGGGGATGCAGGGTAGGCATCACTGTGTAAGATGTGGACCACACAGGGCTCCCATCAGCAGAATCTTCTGGAGCAAGGGGCTACTGGTTGAACTAGCGGGGAGCCTTTAAGCCCTGCAGCCATCGATCTGGTTTGGCTAGTCCTTCTCCCCGCTGTTCAAAGATAGAACTAAAGCCCAGATTAATGCTGGGCTCTGTAGTTATTTGGTGAGACTCCACCTTGGTGCACACTGAGATTCTTGTGGCTAGGCCCAGAAGCTGAAGCCACGGAAACCTGAAATCACAAGGTTTTGCCTAGAGCCAAACTCACAATACAGCAGGCAAGTAGCCAGTGGACAAGTGGCCTGCAGGGATGGGAGGGGAGTGTAGTGTGGTGTAGTGGGCCAGGGGGCACTGGGAGCAGCAAGTGGCTAGCAGGTGATCCTGCCCCAGTGCGGCAAGAATCTCCTTGCTGATGTACCTGTGAACTCTGGGTTGGTACCGACTGCACTGTACTGTGAGTGGAGAGGTGCAGTGGAGGTACATTCTATAAGTGGGAGTGTGTAGATAAAGTGTTGGCTCAGCAAACTCTGGGGACAGTGCCTTGCTTAAGGGGGTTTAGCTCTCCTTTGTTTAGGCATATTGCATGTGCCACTGTGTAAAATTTGTTTGGCCACTGTTATTAAACAAGCTGTTTCTATCTCAGGCTCTATGCTTGTGAGAGGGGAAGAACTGCCTTTATAACAACCCAGCAGGTGAGCTGAGATTGTCCCAGGTTACTGTGGGGGTGCTTGAGCCAGGTAGGTTGCATTATTGACAGAATCCCCTAGGAACTGAACCCAGCTCGTCTGGCAGTCACCAGCCATCAGTAGAAGGGTTACAAATACAATAACAGGGAAAGCAGGGGAAGAACCCTGACACAAATTATTACCTTTAATTAAATAATTGAAGTGAACAGTAAAAAGCTACTTGACTTATCCAAAAATATAAACAGGTAAGTTATACCCCAAAGTATGGTTACTTCACTACTTGGACTGGAGTGGCAGAGCTGGCGGTGTTGCCCAGGACCTTTGGGCTGATTGAGAGCCCACAGGGAGGAACGGTGGGGAGTCCCATGTTGATGGAACTGGAACCCTCGAGAGGACTGCAGGCAGGTGATGGCAATGATAGGGGGTGGGTGGAATGTCCTCTTCCGAGCTGGTGACCTGCACAAACACTGCCACTCAGATGAACAGCAGCCACTTTCAGGCAGCGTCCAGACTTACAAAGCCTCATGGGCGGGAAACTCCTGAGGTGATTCTCAGTAGTCAGCAGGAAAAGGTGAGAAATTCTGTTTCGTTCTGGTTCTTGTTTACCACTCTGAAGAGCGCCCCCTCCTCTCTCCCCTGAGGTTGTATGACACACTAACTCCATTATCTGTGTACTAACTCCATTTTGTTTTCATAAACGGACAAATTAATTAACATTTTTATATATTTAATTATTATTGCCAGGAGGTCAGCCTATACTGGCTTGAAATATTCCCCCTATCCTTGTCTGTCTGTCTGTCTGTCTGTCTGTCTCTCTCTCTCTCTCTGTGTTCCATGTAAGTTGAGAGATTCAGATGCCACCCAGCTGATTGGAAGGGGGCCCACAGCCTGTAGCAGGTGTTTCCATTGGTGGTGCACATCTGCACATGTCTCAGTGCACATAACAAAATTTATTATGCAGGGTGAAAAAATTAGAGGGAACGTTGCCCTCTTCTCATTTCTGCATATCTGTGAGTGGCTGAAGCAGGGCTCTGGAACAGTTTCTAGGCAAAGTTTCAAATTATGTTTTTCCTTTTAAAGAAAGTTACTTTAAGCATTGCCTTTTGTTTGCTTTTGCATTCTTTCCCTCCCATCTGCCACCACAAAGTAGAACCTATAGTGCCAGCCTGTGGCTCTCCAGCACCAGCTTTAGGGCCACTGATTACATGAGGCCATGTATGCTGAGCTAGAATTCTCATCACCCTGTTCACCTGTTTTTCAGCTGTGGTGAAATGCAGCTGTATCTAACATGCCTGTACTAGCAAAACTCACCTTGGCAACTTTCTGGTACAGGGGGCCAGTACTGGCCTGGTGAAGTCGGGGGGTGGGGATGGAGGGGGAAATGCTAGAGGGGATGGATCAAACACAGCCCCACTTGACATTCTCACGAGCAAAGTAGGGTAAGTGATAAGGTGAAATTCCTATATGTGGGTGCACAGCTGATTGAATGACCGTACTCAGAGTATGCTGTCAGACTGGGCTGATGTATCTAGGTCAGTCCCGCATCTGGCACTAAGACAGCTGGAATACTGGGTGAAAGGAATGGGGGAAGGGACATAGGCTGGTGGCTGCCTAGAGCAGGTATGATTCCCTACAGCTGCTAGTGTGGCTCTTCCTGGCCAGCTCTCAGCTGCAACCTGGCCTCAGTGAGAGCGAGGAGGGCAGCTGTGGGGGGGTGGGCTGTGGCAAACCCTCCACTGTCTGTTGGGCAGAGGGACTGAGAACAGCCACCACCCATCTCCCAGAGGATCCATGATTCCCCACAGCTGGCCACACGGCTTTCCCTAACAGGGCTCCAGAGGGCGTACAGTACAGCTCAGAATCTCAGTCAAGCCCTGGGCATAGAGCCCCGAAAGTCTGTAGTCATTTTGCCAATCACTGTTTGAATGCTGATACACATTTGTGTATCTGCATAGGGCTCTAGAGGTGACACCAGTTTGGGAAGGAGGGTGTAGTTAACTGGGGCGGGGAGTCAATAAATCGGTGATGTTGGACAGGATTCTGATGAGTTGTAGGGTGGGCAGGTTCAGTCATCTGATGCCATGTGGGAAGTGGTCACTATCTGGTTATTCGGAGACCAAAATGGCCAATTGCAAGAGATTAAAACTCTCAAACCCAACCCTAACTATCTCAGTCTTCAGATTTTTTAAATACTTAGTAGTTTTTAGCCTGTTCTTCTGGTTACTGAACTTCCCCCACCCATTCCCTGTGTGGGGGACAGAGTTGCCAGCACTGGCACATACCTTGGGTGGGTGAGGCTGGCCTTTACTACAGGAGCTCTCCCGTCCACACCAGCCCAGTAATTGTTTGCTCTGAACCTTCATGTCAACCATGTCCTCCTCATTGGTATCAGTTCATGCCCACACCAGCATCACCTCTGCTTCTTCTGGGGTTCCTCATCCCTGGCCTAAGAGTTGGCAGTGGCATCCCCTCTTCCTCTTCCAGGATGCGGGGGTGGGATGCAGATTTTGTCTCTCTTCATTCTCCTCTACCTCCTCCCAGTCCAGGTGCTGAATGGTGGGGTGGGAGGAGAGGTACCGTTCTGACCTCATTGCTCACAGGAAGGAGGGGTTCCTAAGTATCTTAGCTTCCCTCCTGCCTTCTAGTGTGAAGGGTGTGGGCTCCTGGAGAGACCTCTGCCTGCTTCCTGCGCCAGGAGGCAAGGAATGGGAGCAGGCAGCCAGTTCAATAGCTCAAATTTGCTAGCAGGTTGGAGCGTCTTGCATTTGTGGGAAACTAGGCTACAGCCCTGCCTGGCCAAGCCCAGGGCTAGCAAAAAGATCTGAAGCACTGGAATGCCAAATGCCTGAGGGGGTGGGGGGAAGTGAACTGGGGATGGAGGACATGACCTCGGTGTGATCCTTGGGGATGAGAGCTAATGCACAGCAACGTGATGCCAGTTCAGTTACTGTGCTGCCACCTTTTGTTTTACCTGGGGTTGGTCTCACAGCCCCAGCTGCTGGAGTCACTGGACTCTGGGGGAATCTCTGGTTTCTTTTCTTTCTTAGTAAGTCTCTGGCCCTTGTGGGGGTGGAGGAAAGTCGGGAAACGTGACCCCTGCTGGTGCCAACCCCCAAAGGAGAACTTGGTAGGCCACCCATTTAGGATATGTAAAAATATGGTGTTTTTTAAAGCCCATTTCGTGATGCTGCGGGGCGGGGGGAGGTAGTGGAAGGGTGGCTGTCAGGGAGGTGGGAGTTTCGGGGACACAGGACCAGGGCTCAGGTGTTAGCGGAAGGTGCGGGAGGAGGATGGAAGAAAATAGTGAGGGAGGCATCAGACAACAAGGGACTCTGAGCCCATGGTTGATGATGAGGAGGAGAAAGGAGGGGAAGTAGCCTCCTCATCGAAGACTGTGGGGGAGGGAGGGTGGACGCAACCGTTGGCCACTTAAGGGGGATGGGGGATAAACGGAAATTCGACGCTAACTGGAATTCGCCATCATAAAAATTAATCATGTAGGCGACTGATATTTCTAATCAGGCTACGTGAGGAGCAGCCCTCCACGGAAGTGGGCTCAGGGACGGGGTCTTTCAAGCCTCTACGACGCATCAGCGCTCGGAAGGAGGCCGCGCTCTGCGGTCAGGCAGCTGTGAGGGCAGGCGAGGTGGGTCCTCCTTGAAGCCGCGTCGCAGGCGCATGCGTAGAAGGGGTGACTTTCAGGCCGCTGGGCGAGTGATTGGGTTGAGGGCAGGATGCTGAGGCGGTTCATGGGTCCGCGTTATGCCCAGCTGTTCCGGACCTGGTGAGGCGCCCCTGGAGTCCCACTGCTTCCCCTCGCGGCGAGCCTGGCTCCCTTCCCGTGGGGTAGGGCTACCATATCTCCCTGTCACAAATATGGGACAGGGAGATTTGGGGGGCGGCTCCTCCAAGACCCGGGGAGCCGGGAAAGAGGCAGCAGCTGCCGTCGAACCCCTGTAGCCCTGGGAAAGCCGCAGCTGACAGCTTTCCTGGGCGCCATGGGGAAGCGGTAGCTGCCCACATTCCCCCTGCTTTCCCGAGCCTGGGGGGAGGGGGCAAATACGGGATAATTAGTCTCTTTGAAAAAAAAAAAAGTTGGGGTGCTTTTTTGACGTCCCAGATACGGGACTGTCCTGCCCAATATGGGATGGATGGTTACCCTACCCTGGGGCCTTTCCACGGAGCCAGGCTCTAGTCCCCTCCCTGGGAGCCAGGCTATGAATCCCTCCTGTGGAGTGAGCCTGGTCCCCTTGCATCTCTTATTCCTACTCCCATAGGTGCCTTTCCATCCACGGGGGGGTGCCTTCCTATCTCGTGGCTGCCTGGCTGTGGGGTGAGGGTGGGCTGGGGTCCATTTGGCTTTGGGTTAGCTGCTCTGCCCCCTTAGCAGGAATGGGAGGAGGAGCAGAGTATTGGTTGAGTGTTACTAGCCCATGCTCGCCTTGTGCTCTGCATTCTCCTAGCTATCGCATTTCTGAGGAGAAAGTGAACGTAAAATGCGAGCGGGGAAAGACAGCTAGAAGGGGTCAGACACCCCCTTTGGTTATTGGGACCTTGGGGTTGAGCTTGAGGTAAAAGAAAAAATGTAAGTTCTTTATGCTCAATAATGTACCTAGCATGCAGTGTTGTTCAGAGATCACAGGAGGTGCTTATAGCTTATAACTGAGACAGTGTAATTATCTAAAATGCTGCTGTCTTGGTGTCTGTTGGCAAAGATCTGTTAGCAGATTCTGTGTAATTTGCTAATTTAAAGTACAGGAGACCCCCTGAGTTATGTGAGGGTTGTGTTCCTGGGTAACCTCATGTAACTCAAAATTTCATGCAAGTTGGGGGAACCAGGAACCAGGCAGCTGCTGCCTGGTTCCGGGCTCCTCTGGGCTTGCAGGAGCTGGGCAACTGACCAGTGCTGATCAGTCTCTTGGCTCCCGCAGTGGCAGGAAGCTGCTTTGCTGTGGCTGTCTGCCTGCCTGGCTTCCCCTAGCAGTGGGGGCTGGAGCAGGAGCTGTGCCCCCACCAGCCTGTGGGATCCCCAGGATTTTGACTTGCATTAACACAAGTGAAGTGCAAGTCAAAATTGCGTATATCAGGGGTTTACTGTACAGGTTGAACCTCTCTAGTCTGGCACCTTGTGACCTGACTGGTGCCAAATGAGAGAATTTGCCAGGAGATCACTATAGTCTAGCAGCATTACTAACACTTCCACTGCTTGTTGGGGTATTAGAAGACATTTACAGTTAAATAACAGCACAGAACACTGAGAACCAGGATTGGTGGCTGTGGACAAACTTTATGGGAGCTAGGGAAGCTTGGCCACACCCATGATAACCAGTCGTCTTGCTAATTAAAATCATGCTGTAATACAGATGTTGCTGGATGAGAGAGTGTAGGACTAGAGAGGTTCAACCTGTACTTGATATATCTGATGATGTTTCTTAATTTATCTTCTAGAATATGATGAGGGATTCTAGTTTGGAGTGAGGGGAAAAATTCCAGGCAATTTTGCCATTTTCAGTTTACCACTGTGGAGCAACTATACTTCTAGATCATCTAACATAAGCCCTGGTCCCAGTTCTAAATACGTAACTTAATGTTAGCTAAGTGAACCAAACTGTATTAAATAGGCCAAAATCTACTTTCCTAACTCTAGCTTTCTTTTTGCCTGACACAATGCATTTCAAACAAATTCCTTTGAAGAAGTTCAGTATTTTATGCAAGAGGTTTGACTACATTATCACAGTAGTATCATCTGGTCTTGGAATCTGTCTAACCACAATCGAAATATTATTCGGTCTGGGACATTTTCTGGCTTAACCATCTCTAGCAAAATGCAGGGATTTAGATATTCCTGTACAATGTTTACAACCCAAACCCTGCAGCGATGTGCTAGTGCATGAGAAACTGAAACGGACTACAAATAAGCATGACAAGGTGGGTAAGGTAATATCTTTTCTTCCTCGAGTGTCCCCGTGGGTGCTCCACGATAGGTGTCGGGCTCACCCCGATGCCGCAGATCGGATCTTTCCAGCAGTTTCTGCTGGACCGTGCATGTGCCAGCGTGCGCCGCTCCCTTGCGCACTCCCGGCCACGTGCGTGATCCAGTCCCTGCCAGTTCCTTCTTAACCGCCATCGGCTGCAGACGGAATCCGCTCAGGCTGCGGCCAGAGTCAGCGTATTTAATGTTTTAAGTGTTTTAGAGTTTCTTTTCAGTCTTTAAGTTAGCTTGTTGTTTTTCTTATTGCAAAAAAAGAAAAAAAAAAAGTATATAAAAGCCTTAGTAACAAGAGGAGCAGCGGAGGCCCGGGGATGTAAGTCCATTAGGCCTCCTGCCGTGGCAGGCTGGGTCCGAGAGGGGAACAAGCACAGAGAAGGTGCTAAGTACCTTATTAACAACTCAAAGACTCACCGCAATGTCCTCTTCAGGATTCAAGAAGTGTGAGTCATGCCGCGAAGCTATGCCGGCCTCCAGTGGGCACAGTCAGTGTATTAGGTGCCTGGGGGAATCTCACGTCACCCAAAAATGCTCCTTCTGCGCAAAGCTCACGGCTAGAGCAAGGAAGGACAGAGAAATGCGGCTAAAAATGCTGCTTTTTGACAAGGCCCTCCAGCCAGATGTGCCAGAGTGGCCCCAACAAGAGGGACCCGCAGGGGCCCATAAAAGGAAGGCGGCTTCCCTCACCCCATCAGTGCAAAAACGGAGGAAGCTGTCGCCAACCCGATCCCTGCCGGCAGCCACAGCGAGCAGGACGGGTGCAGCACATAGCCCCCAGCCACAATCACAGACGAGTGGCGGCGGCGCAGAAGCGCACATGGCAGAGGTTGAGCCTCCGATAATCAAACAGCCGGCCCGCACCGCGGGCAGAGCGGCAGCCAGGCAAGCGCTGGAACCAGCGGCACCGCAGCTAGTGGCACAGACCCCCGGGGCACCGACGGTGCAGAGCTCGCAGGCATGCGGACTGCAGGCGCCAGGGGAGACCACCCGCGCGGCACCGCAGCGAAGCATGCCGAGCGCGGCACCGACAGCGGGGCCGAGATCCCCGGCACGGAAAGGGGCGGAGTCAGCCCCACAGGGGAGGGGAAAGGCAGCAGAGAAAACCCGGCACCGCAGCCCTTCTCCAGACAGGGCTGCTCTCTCTAAGCCCTCCCCTTATGCTGCGAACTCCAACAAGGAGGCAGGGGTCTCCCCCAGTCTACCCTGAGCCTCCCTACCTGTTCCTCCAGCCAGCATCACCATGGCTCGGGCCACCCTCGCCTTTTCTGGGATTTGACCCCCTGGAGTGCTATCACAAATCAGTCTCACCATTGTCTCAATCACCCAGACGATCTCGCTCCCCCAGATGCCGGGGGTATGCGCCTCGAGAGTGGTCCAGGTCTCCATCCCAGGAACCGTGCCTGTGTTGACATGGTCACCCCTATCATGCGGGGCATAGACACCATAGGCATACCCCCAGGGACAGGTCCCCTCAGACGGCTCACTATCCCCGAGGGCAATCGTGGACGGGGACGGAAATGCAAATATCTCAGGGGGAGTTGATTCTGGAACCCCGAGATTTCCCCTCGCAATCCTCCAGCGAGAAGATGTATCACCGTCAACAGGACCCAGAGGGATCCAGAGAGGCTTACCCTAGTGGTTCCTCTCTATCCTCCCCCAATGAGGCTACGGCCCCAGGGGACGTCCACCCCCCGGACGATCTCAAACAGTTCCAAGAGCTGTTTAAAAGGGTGGCCTTTACGCAAGGCATCCAAACAGCAGAGGTGCAGGAGAAGCACCATAAGCTCCTCAAAAACCTGAGACCTCCGGCCTCTTCCAAAATAGCTATTCTGCTCGACGAAGCAATTATGGAGTCCGCTACCACGATATGGCAGACCCCTGTGTCCGCTCCGCCTATAAACAAGAGAGCGGATAAGAAATACTTCGTCCCGGCGAAGGGCATGGAGTTCCTGTTCAGTCACCCACAACCAAATTCTCTGGTGGTGGAATCGTCTCAACAGAGGTTGAAAACTTCTCAGTAAAAGACAGGGGGAACGGACAAAGATGCCAAGAAGCTAGAGTTATTCGGCAGAAAGGTCTACTCCTCCTCTACCCTACTGTTGAGAGTGGCAAATTATGCAGGACACCTAGTGAACCATATCTTTGACAATTACTCCAGGCTGACTTCCCTCATGGACTCGCTTCCAGAGGATAAGAAGCCGGTGCTGAAGCCCATCGTGCAGGAAGGCTACGCAGCCTCGAGGACAGGAGTTCAGATTGCCCTGGGCGTAGCAGATACGGCGGCACGCTCAATGGCTATGGCAGTGGTCATGCGCGGGGAATCCTGGCTTCAGACATCGGGTATCCCGAGGGATCTGCAGGCGAAGATCGTTGATCTCCCCTTTGACACACAGAAGTTGTTTGCTGAATCAACTGATTCGGTCCTTCATTCCAGTAAGGACTCAAGGGCTACTCTCAGAACCTTGGGGATTTATACCCCTCCATACAGGAAGAAAAAGTGTTACCCTCAGCAAAGACGATACCCGTATCAACCCCAGCGTGCTCACTACCAAAGGGGCTACGAGCAAGGGCGGCATCAACAGCACCAACAGTACAGAACTCCCAGGTGACGTTCCCAACAGAGCTGTGCCTCCTCGGGGCAGGGCCAAAGGCAACAAGTTTGACACACAGATCCAGGGCTGCACTATCACTACCATCGCGCAATGTCATCCAAAGCTAATGTTCCATCATCGCCTCCGACCATTCTACGCCCAGCGGCAAAAGATCACCACAGACAAATGGGTACTGGAGATCATAGCCACGGGTTACGCGATCCCCTTCCAGTCGCTCCCACCGCCACGACCTCCACCCAGGCCCCATCTAAAGGACGCCTCCCACGAAGCGAGACTCAAGCAGGAGGTGGACCATCTTATGCTTATAGCGGGACTGGAAAGAGTGCCGGAGCAACTCCAAGGGAAAGAGTTCTATTCAAGATACTGCCTTACAGAGAAAAAAACAGGAGGCTGGAGGCCCATCCTAGATCTTCGAGGCCTCAATCGGTACTTGCGCAAACAACGCTTTCGGATGATCACAGTTGCCTCTATACTTACGGCACTGGACGATGGAGATTGGTTCGCAGCCCTCGACTTACAAGACGCGTATTTCCATATAACAATCCACCCGGCTCACAGACGTTTTCTCCGGTTTATGGTCGGCAAAGAACATTTCCAATACAAGGTTCTGCTGTTCGGCCTCTCCTCTGCCCCCAGAGTATTTACCAAGACCCTGGCAGTGGTGTCAGCCTACCTGCACAGACAGGGGGTGTTTATATTCCCATATCTGGACGACTGCCTACTGAAAGGGGCCTCGAAGGAAGAGGTACTACGTATGATACGCGTTACAGCAGGCACGTTCTCTTTGCTGGGCCTGGTCATCAACCTGTCGAAGTCAAAGATCGACCCCACACAGGACATAGAGTTCATAGGGGCACGCATAAACTCCATCACAGCAAGGGTTTGTCTACCAGATGCCCGCTTTTGCGCCATTGGTTCCCTCGTACAAGTCATCACCTTCAGCCCCACGGTGCCAGTTCTAACGTGCTTACAGCTGCTAGGCCATATGGCAGCAGCAACGTTTGTAGTACAGAACGCCAGATTGCATATGCGCAGCATGCAGCACTGGCTGGCGAGCGTCTACAAACCGGCAGCACGCACCGTCCGCAGGGTGGTGTCGCCCACAACAGAGGTGCACAGATCCCTGCAATGGTGGGTAAACCCCAAGAACTTGCTAACAGGGGTAACCTTTCATCAACCACAAATATCTATCTTTCTCACCACCGACGCCTCCCACATAGGATGGGGAGCACACATGGGCGAAAAGGTGACGCAGGGACTGTGGTCCCCTACGGAACAGTCGCTGCACATAAATATACTGGAGCTCAGAGCAGTGTTCAACACCTGCAAACACTTTCGAGACCATATACAAGGCAAAGTAGTCGGGATCAATACAGACAATACCTCCACCATGTTTTATATAAATCAACAAGGAGGAGCTCGGTCCCGTGCCTTATGTGCGGAAGCAGTCCGCCTGTGGAACTGGTGCATCGCCAACAATATAACTTTGAAAGCCTCGTATTTACCAGGCGCTCACAACGTGCAGGCAGACCAGTTGAGCAGGCACTTCGCACTCACACACAAGTGGCAGATCCGTTCCGATCTGCTACGACCAATTTTTCATGCACGGACCTGTTTGCCACTCATCGCAACAAGAAGTGCCCACAATACTGCTCCAGGGCAGGACTGGGACGGGGGTCCCTGGGGGACGCATTCGTGATCTCGTGGAAGGGCCCCCTGCTCTACACATTTCCTCCCACAGTGCTCATCCACAAGGTCTTGCAGAAAGCCAGGAGAGAGAGAGAGAGAGAGCCCGCATGATCCTAGTAGTCCCAACTTGGGATCGACAGCAATGGTTCCCCTTACTCCTGCTCATGTCAGACCGCCCACCGATGCCCCTTCCGGTGGCGCTGGACCTGCTCACGCAAGCCCAGGGGTCTATAGTGCACCCACACCCCCGAGGCCTGCGACTGCAAGCATGGTTAATCCATGGCTCAGCTCCCTAGAGAACACATGTATGGAGGGAGTGCTACAAGTCCTAGAAAGTAACAGAAGGACTTCCACCAGGAAGACCTACAAGCAGAAATGGACTCGATTCACTGCATGGTGTTCTACCAAGCAATTAGCTCCCCTTGCTGTGCCTATACCTGTAATATTAGAATACTTACTGGACCTCAAGAGAGGCGGACTCTCCCTATCCTCGTTGAAGGTCCACCTTGCCGCTATATCGGCTTTCCGACACTAAGAGGAAGGGCCCACGGTGTTAGCCCATCCCATGGTTACCAGGTTCCTGAAGGGGCTGGTAAATCTGTACCCCCCCTCGGAAACCGCTTCCACCTTCGTGGAACTTGGACCTGGTGCTTAACGCGCTAACGGGACCACCGTTTGAACCCTTAGCCACAGTTTCCCTCCGTCTCCTTACGATAAAGACGACCTTCCTTCTTGCAATCACATCAGCTCGCAGGGTGAGCAAGCTCGCGGCAGTTATGGCAACGCCACCCTGCACAGTATTTTCGAAGGAGGCGGTAACCTTATGGCTGCATCCAGCCTTTGTTCCGAAAGTTTCTTCAGAGTTTCATATTAACGAACCTATAGTCTTACCCTTGTTTTATCCAAAACCTCATAACTCCAACAAAGAGGCGTGCCTACACCTCCTGGACGTGAGGAGGGCGCTGGCTTTTTATATAGACAGGACTAAGTCCTTCCGAAAAACGGATAGACTCCTAGTCTCTCTCGCTCCCAGATTAAAAGGAGAAGGTCTCTCTTCGCAGAGAATCTCGAAGCACATCGTATCCTGCATAAAAATGTGCTACGAACTTAGACTCCTTTAATGGCCCCGCCTAGGGCTCACTCCACCAGGGCGGTGGCGGCATCAACAGCCTTTTTCAAGGGCCTTGCGCTAAAAGACATCTGCAGAGCAGCGACATGGTCATCCTATGACACCTTCGCCAAGCATTATGCCCTACACAGGGTATTCCAAGAGGATACCCGTCTCTCGACAGCGGTCCTTTCGGGGGCAAGCTGCACATAACCCGATTACCCACCTCCTTTCTTGGGTTACTGCTGGGTAGTCACCTATCGTGGAGCACCCACGGGGACACTCGAAGAAGAAAGAGAAGTTACTCACCGTAGTAACGATGGTTCTTCGAGATGTGTCCCCGTGGGTGCTCCACCACCCACCCATCCTCCCCGCTTCGGATCTTTGTTTAGTGTTTTTCAGGAGCATCCGAGGCGGCTGGTCAAGGAACTGGCGGGGACCAGATCGCACACGCGGTCCGGCAGAAACTGCTGGAAAGATCCGATCTGCGGCGCCGGGGCGAGCCCGAAACCTATCGTGGAGCACCCACGGGGACACATCTCGAAGAACCATCGTTACTACAGTGAGTAACTTCTCTTTATTGGATCAAGTTCTGTTGGTGAGAGAGACAACCCTGTTTTTTTTCCCCCTAACATCCTGGGACCGATATGGTTATAGCAACACTGCATAAAAAATCATGAAATTGATGGACTAGCAAAAATAGGTTGAGTGGACTGTAAATGATGAAAGAAGCAGAAATGGTGCACAGAAATAGTACCCTTGTCTAATTTCCTCACATCAGGTTAAGCTAGAAAAAGCGATACCCAGTTTTAAATTAGTTCAATTTAACATGGCTTGAGCCCAAGTGAGAATCATGGGGTTAAAAGGGGCTGGAAAGATCTAGTCTAATACACTGCCGATAAGTGGATAGACTTGGGCCTGTGTGACTTTCTTTTCAAGATCACAGGTACAACTTTGTCTATACTTAAAACATTCAAGCACTGTGATGGCAGCATTTTAATGTGACAGGGTGCCTGCAGACAGAGCTCTCCCACCACTCTATGTAAACCACCTTCATGAGGGATTATCTAACAGCGCTAAGAGTCTGTTTACACCAGTGATTTACAGTGCTGCAACTTGCTGGACTCTGGTTTTTAACACATCTGAGTGAGAAAATTACAGCATCATAACTTGCCATTGTAGACAACCTGTAAGATTCCTCCTTGAGTAAACATTAAGTGCTTATTGCAAAAGTGGCTGATAAACATTCAGATATGTAGAAGTGTGTGTCTTTTCTACAGGACCCCCACATTGACCACATGGGGTGCTGTAGGTGCCATGGGATTGGTATGGGCCACAGATTGGAGACTGATCCTTGACTATGTTCCCTACATTAATGGCAAGTTTAAGAAAGATGAGTAAGCTGCTGCTCTTCCTTCTAATGGTAAGGTTTTTTTTGTTTTTTTTTTGTTTGTATATTAGGGGTGACTTGAATACATTTTGTGGTTACATGCAATATGATGTGACTGCCAGTATAGAATCCAGCAATTTGAACCTATAATATTCTGTCCAATAGCTAGTCCTCAAAGAGAATTGTTGAGCTTTATTGTGTAATTGTCTTCCTTGTACTGCAAGTAAGAAATGGCGTTATGACAATCTTGATAAGAACTTGTTCAACTCAGATGGGCTTTGGTGTACCTCAGCAGAAACTAGTCAGTGCAATTTTAAATTACACTGTTATCTTATTCTTCAGAGCAAGCCAGTGTGAACTAGTGTGTTTTTTTTTTTTCAGTGAAAATGTTCCTGGATGTAAAAATGAAGAATTCTATATGACAGAGTATTGGCAGGATCAGTTAATGCTGTTACAGCTTCAAAGTGTGTTCAGCTTTTGTAGAAGAGCTCACAGTCATTACAACATGTTTTCCTGAAGAAAAGCGTGCACCGCGTGTTCTGAGCTGATTTGCATTTCACATCCTCACCCTATCCATATCTTTCCAATCCCAGGATACTGAGTGGAGTAGCTTGAGAGTTTTGGAACTTAATTCATTTGTTTTTACTCCTTTCTTATTTGTAGAGTTAGAAGTCCATTTCAATATTATCAAATACCTTTTTAAAAAGGGGAACTGTCATTCCATATTCTAATAAATTAGAGGACTGTACATATATATGTGGGTGTCAAAGCTCAGATTCAGGATGTGATTAGAGAAGGAGGTTTAGCAAACATGTCTAATAATAAGAATGTGTTGGTAAATACATTCTTATCATACCAATTCATGGGATTCTCTCTCAAAGTACATTTTTTTTTGTGTTATTTGCCTCTAATCTTAGCTAGAAGACCTTAAAGGTATAAACAACGTTCCCTCTAAATTTTCTTATCCATGTGCAAAATGAATTTGATGTGCACCGATGTGGAGGTGATGTGAGGTGGGGATGGGGCTGAGAGGTTTGGAGTGCAATAGGGGGCTTAGAGCTGAGGCAGAAGTTGAGTGCTGGGAAGGTGAGGGCTCCAGCTAGGGGTGCTGCTCAGGGGTAGGAGAGAGGATGAGGGACTTAGGGTACAGGTTGCAGTGCGGAGAGAGGACTCCTCTTCCCCATGCCCCTTCAGCACCTGGACTGTGGGATGGTGAATGTGCCTCTCCTTGGTCCTGGGAAAGGCTGGGCAGGTCTGGAGCTGTGCAGCCCTTGATAGGCTGCTGCATCGCTGTGCAGTATAGAGGGAGCTTAGGTAATGAGCTTCCTGCACAGAGACAACTTGCTTTTTTCTACCCACTTAAAAGCTCTTTCTTTTCTGCTTCATAGTATGTAATATGAAATAAACATGCTTTACCTAAGCTTTTACAGCATAGTGGCTATTCTTGGTGAGTGACTGACACTCCATAGTCTAAAGCAGTGTTTGTCAACTGATGGGTCTGCACACACTGTCATAGCAAGCATTTGGTAACCATTTAAAAATCATACAAATTAGGAAGGTTTGCTGTTAAAATTTTTACTTTGTTATAGTAAATGTAAAAAGGATTGTGAACGTTTCTCAACATTTCCAAAATTTATTTGGCCATGAAGCCCTTTCGAACTTGAAAGAATTTTGTGGAACCCCTAATAACCCTTTAACCCCTCTCAGCCCCAAACCCCTCCCCCATCCCCAGGTTTAACCTCTCAGCCCCAAACCTACCCAAATACCTCACCCAACTTGGTGGATGAACCTACCTCTGCTCCTCTAACAGTAGTCCCGAGAGCCCAATATAGGACCCATCTGGCTCCCTTTCTGGTGGCAGCAGGGCAGGGAGCAACAGAGGAGTCTGCAGCAGCAACATCCGGAGCCACAAATGACTCCTTAAGCCGCATGCAACTCTGGAGCCACAGGTTGCCGACCGGTGACCATGGAACCCTTACTTTCACTTCACGGTACCCCGGGGTTCTGCAGAACACCAACTGGGAAACACTGGTATAAGGAATCCCCATCCTGAAAAGGTTGGGAAACAGTATTGATTGTGAGGGGACTTTTGAGTCTGAGAACGCATCATTAGAAACCAGAAAAGAAAATGCTGGTTTTTCTTTGAGGAAAATCTTATTTGTGAAGCGTATTTTGAAGGGACATGGGTTTATTTTTTCTGCATTTCCCTGTGTCACATTATTTAACAAAAGTGCAAAATGTTAATGCAGAGTTAATTTACTTATGAAAGGTGATAAATTACTCTAGGAAACTTAGTGCATAGTCACTTGCCTTGCTATTTGTTGATCCCCTTAATGGAAAGGCTCTTATGTTGTGGAATCTTTATGTAATGAGCCTGTGCTCCACTTAAACAAAGATCAGAATAGTAAGAGTCCAGTTGGAGTCCCCCAGGAGTGCCTTAATGACCTAAAAATCAAAAAGCAATCCCACAAAAAGTGGCAGTTGCTAAAGATATGTACAAAAAATAGCACAAGCACCTGAGGAAAAAGTGAGTTAAACCTAGCAAGAAATGTAAAGGCCAATAAGAAAAGTCCATTTAAATGTATTAGGCACAAGAGAATGATGAAGAAAAGCATAAGTGCCCTGCTTAGCAGGGAATGAGAGCTACCAACTGATGACACAAGAAGGTGGAGGTGTTTAATGCCTCTTTTGTTATAGCCTTCACTAAAAAGGTTAGTAGTGACTGGATGCTCAACACAATATTAACAATACGGGTGAGCGACACAAATGAAAATAGAGGAAGAAAGGTTAAAAAAATATTTAGATAAGTTAGTTGTTGTCAAGTCAGCAGGTCCTTATGAAATTCATCCTCTGGCACTTGAAGGCAGGGGTTTGAAAACTTCATTGCACTATGAGGCCCTTCTGAAAACAAGTTACTAGGCAACCCCAAAAAGGGGCACTGCAGCTTAAGCCAGTCCAGGTCCCACTGGCAGGGGGCCAAAGCTAACGCCTCACTGCCCTTGTCAGGGGCATGATGCAAAGGCTTCATTCCCAGGCAGGGGGCCTGAGTCCTGCCAAGCAGGGCTGAAGTCCTCAGGCTCTGGCTTCAACCCCAGTGGTGGCTTTTACTTCAGCCCTGGTCCCAGCAAGGCTTACGCCAGCCCCAGAGACCCCATTGCAACAGGGTTGGGGCCATAAAATAGGATGCACCCGCAGTTTGAGAACCGCTGCTTTAAGGAAATAGTTTGAAGCAATCTCAGAACATTTGGCATTTATCTTTGAGAACTCATGGAATGGGTGAGGTTCCAGAGGACTGAAGAAATGCGAACAGTTCTTGCCTTTTTAAAAGGGGAAACAAAGAGGGCCTTGGGAACTATAGAACTGTCATGCTAACTTTGATAAGTGGATAAATATGGCAGCAAATTATATTGTAAGCACCTAGATGAGGATCAGATAGTGATATGAAATAGCCACGGTGGATTTGCCAGGAGTAAATTATGCTACACGCTCATTTCCAGTTTCAGCAGGATTGTAGGAGTGGAGGGGAAGGAAGCAGGAGACAGGTTATATTTTGATTTTGTAGTAAGACTTTTGATAGTCCCGCATGACATTCTCATCAGCAAACTGGAGAAGTGTGATCTATGTAGAGAATAGTGATCAATGGTTTCAATCACTGGGGGAGACGCACCTAGTGTGGTATCATAGTGCTCTGTTCTATGTCTGCTACTACTCAATACTTTCACTAATGACTAGATAATGGAGTGGAGAGTGTGATTACAACGCTTGCAAATTACACCAAGTTGGAAGGGGTTGCTAGTATTTTAGACAGGATTAGAATTCGGAACAGCCTTGATATTTCAGAGAATGGGTCTGAAATCAGCAAGATGAAATTCAATAAAGACAAATGCAAAAATACTGTAATGAAAAATCAAATGCACAAGTAATACATGGCTCAGTGGTAATACAGTAGTCCCTTGAGTTATGCGAGGGTTGCATTCTCTCACACCCTTGCATAACTTGAATTTTGCTTAAGTCGGGGGCTGGCTTTTTTCTCTGGTGGAATGTACGTTCTGCAGCTGGGGAAGCAGCAGGAGCACCTGGAGCTCCTTTTGAAAGGTAAGTCCTGGGGTTGCATGGCAGGGCCTGTTGGGGAGGGTTAAGCCTGGCGGTGCGTTGGGGCTGTGGGAGAGAGACTGGAGGGCTAAGCCTCAGATGGGTTAGGGCTGCAGGAGGGGCAGGGGGTTGAGCCAGAGCCAGGCGCAGGAGTGAGGGTGTGCGTGTGTGGCGAGCTGGAGCTGGGTGTGGAGGGAGTTTGAACCGGAGCTGCATCGGGCTGGGGGGGTTGAGCCAGGCCCAGGGGAAGCAGGATCTTGAGTTGCGCTTCATTTGTGTTAATGCAAGTTAAGTGCAACTCAAAATCATGCATTTCAAGGGATTGTTGTACTGCTGTTATGAATCCAGGGCTTATAGTAGATCACAAATTGAATGAGCCAATAGTCAGATGGATGCAGTTGCAAAAAAGGTGATTATGATTCTGGAGTGTATTAATTGTAGTCTTCTATGTAAGACAACCAAGGTAATTGTTCTCTGCTCTGCACTGGTGAGAACTCGGCTGAAGTACTGTGTCCAGTTTTGAGTGAGACTTTAGGAGAGATGTGGACAAGCTGAAAAGAATCCAGAGAGAGCACCAAAAATCATAACAGCTTTGAAAAGCAGAAGTATGGAAACAGTTTTAGAAAACTGGGCATGTTTAGCCGTAAAGAATTAGGAGGACCTGTTACCTATCTTCAAATGTTATGGGCTGTTAGAACAAATGATCACAGTCCTTTTTATATCTGCTAAAGGTAGGGCAAAAATAATGCATGTAGTATTCAGTAAAAGATAGAGGCTGCGTCCACACTGAGAAATTCGAATTTAAGGCAGTTAGTGCGACGTTACTATGCGACTGTCTTCACTGTAACTACCATTAGCTCGATTTAATATCGATGTTGCAGTATTGTCGTTACCTGATGGGTATAGCATCAAGTTCAAATTCAAAAGTTTGCTTAAAGACCAGTGTAGAAGCGCCATGTCTTAAGATGGAATTTGTTATCCTCCAGAGGTGGCCTGTATGTAACCCATAGTGTCCCTCAGTGCTCTGCTCTGGCCGCTGCTCTCCAGGTGTGTAGGAATTAGGTAATAGGAAGACCCTGAATTTCAAATCAGGACCATGAAGCCTGTGACTGTGGGCTCGTGTTTGTATGAGAGTCTGAGAAATGTCTGTCTGTCTTTGCTATTAGTGCTCTGAGCACATCTACGTATTACAAATAGTCCTTGCACAGAGTTCGTGGTTGTCTCTACACTTGGTATTTTTTTCCTGCGCTGCCTGGCGCCAGCCGCTGCCCTGCCACACCACGTGGCACAAGGCTGTTGTAGGGGGTCATACTTGCATAAGAGGCTGAGAAACTTCTTCTCAACGGTTTATATTTGTGTGTGGATGCCCTCCCCACCCCCCAAAGGCACCACACAGTCGAGGTCTTTCCCCGCACTCAGCCACATCATATGGGTAGCCTACTGACCCAATAAAAGGACTGCTGTTCAGTACTGACTATGCTGCCAGGCAGAACCATGTCCTGGCTTGTGCACAGTTAGGGCTCCAAGGGCAGGAAAGATTTTGGGGGGCTTCCTGCTGCAAGGGAGAAGTTTCCCCCGGTGGCTAAGATATTTGGGGGGAGTAATTCAACTGCCCCCTCATTAAAGCCCCCCCCACCTCCAGACCCCTAGCAAGGGACTTGGGGGGCTTGGTGCTGCCGGGGAGCAGTCTCCCTTGGCAGCTAAGATATCTGGGGGGACTACTTCAACATTTCAATTGGTTCTGCAACCACAGACTACAGCGCCCGCTCCACCAAAATATTTTTGGGGGCTTGCTGTCCATTGCAGACACCTGTTGTTTTGATATTTGTTATAAAATCTTTTTCCTAACATTTCCAGTCTTTCTTCATGCTTCGACATACCCACCCCCTCAAAACAAAAGAACAAAACCACACAGGGTGGAGGGCCAGTTGAGCTTCCTGTTTCCATTATAATTTCAGTGTGAGATTTCGCTACCATCCCGTGTGTTGGCAGTGTCTGTGTAGTGAAGAGGGAAGACAAAGATAATTTTTCCTAGACTTTTCTTATCCTCTTTCTTCTAACTTTGCACCGCTTTACACAGGAAAGAGTGGGTGGAGGGCCAGTTGAGAATACAGTCTATCCCTGTGTTGTTTTCAGGGATTAGATGCAATCGTAGGAGGTGGGGCAGTCAGTGGATGGCCAGCTGAGAACTCAGCCTGTGCACAGAAGCCTTATAGTGCACTGGAAAGCCCAAGACCCTCTCCTCAGCAACTTTTTTTTTTTTAAACTTTACTGTCATCTCTTCAAGCTTCTTGGGGTCCCTGTTTTATTTTCATGGAGTGGATGCTATTGCAGGAGGCGGGACAGTCAGTGGATGTCCAGTTGAGAATTCAGTTACAGAACAAAGATTTCTGTTAACTTTTTTGCAATTTCTATGGATGCCCTAGTTTTCTTTCCTTCCACAGGAAAAATGGACACTTGCTTAACGTGGGAGGGGAATGAGGAAAATGCAATGTGGGAAGATGATGTCAAAGACTAGTGAGCATAACCAGAATGCTACCGGGGATGAGAGAACTGTGGGATAGGTTCCCACAATGCAGTGCTGCAACAGTTGATGTTTGCCAGTTGAGTGTGGCAGCAGAAAGTCAACTTTGTGAGGAGCATATGGGGATGTGAGGATAGTCAAAATTGAATTTATTAATATCAGTTTTGTATCTTGCAATGTAGTTGCAGCCTTAGGTTAGATACTGAGGAAAAATCTTTCCAACTATAAGAGTAGTTTTAAGATGTGGAATAGGTGTCCAAGATAAGTTGTAGATTCCTCATCAGTGGAGATTTTCAAGAACATGTTGGACCTGTCAGGGATGCTCTAGGATGGTTTACTTGGTCCTGCCTCATTGTGGGGTAGGATTTGATGAGGTTTTTTTTGAGGTCACATCCAGGGCTTCGGATTCTACTATATCAAAGCAAACAACGCACCTATCTGGTGTCAAATAGTCATCTAAGCAAACTTATCAAATAGTTCCATCTCTGTTCTTCTCATTTCCTTTACTTGCCCTTAGTCACTAGAAACACCTTATATGTGGATCTGTGAACTTTCAGATCTTGTAGTCCTTTGCAGGAAGCAGTGCTTATTAAGTGTTTGTTTTTTTTATTGTAGGAGCATTTATGGGCTGCACTGGCTGCATTGGATCTGTTCTTCAGGAAGACCCTAGTCTGATGTGAATTGAAATGTTCATTTCAGACTTCAGGAGAGGCTGTAATGTTACTTGATCATCTACTGAACAGTCACATTTTATTTAACATGCTGACTACACAAATGTGAATGTGCTTCTGGGTTATTTTCACAGGAAGTCTCATTCTGATGGGTTGAATTCAGAAAACATATACAAAATAAATTACAAACTGAATAACTTTGTAGTAAATGTTGACCTTTTCTTATGGAAGTTATTTTAAAGAAAGATGTCTCCTTTGGGCTACATATTATCAGCCTTTGGCCACTCACTAGGTTGTATGATGTATATTAAACTTAAATTCATGAGTCACGAGTGCAGTATGAGAAATGGTTCTGTCCCTAAACCCTTATTGCCATAACCTGGAATCAGAATAATCAAATGTTTAACTTCTGAGTTACCAATACCTGTGGGCTACATCTACACTGCAGCCATCTGTCAACAGAAGATAGTGTCAGAGAGATTTTCCAGCAAAACTGTTGACAGAGCACATCCACCCAAAAGCAGATTGAAAAAGCAATCCACTCTGTCGACAGAGCGGCCAGGCTGCCCAGCCACATTCTCAACAGAATGGCCATCCAGAAGGGCAGCAAACAGGGCTGCCCGGTGAACCAGAAGCCATGTCTCTCGACAGAGGGCCCCCCTAGAGTACTTACATGGCTTTTTTGGAAAGGGGTTACTCCACATCGTGGAGAAGCAGAATGCTGTCAGCAGAAGTGCTGAGTTTTGTCAACAAAGTGAATTTTCTCTGAAGATGCTCTGCATGCTTTGTCAACAAAACTCTTTAGTGTAAATGTAGCTGCAGATCCTCTGATTAACTTCCCATAATTGGTGATGTAAAATAGCATGAGAACAATCAATTCTACTTAAAGTGTAGATGACTTAATGTGCCAATATTCTATTGGCTATTTCAGTGCAACTAAATTAATTTAGTGTACCTTACCTTGAAAAAATACATGTTATGGAACAATATAATACCACCAGACTTTTTAGCTAGAAATGGATGGACAGTTGAGAGGAGATGGAGTTGAGATTTGTGGGGCCTTGGAGTTGAGATTTGTGGGGCCTAGTCCTTTTTGCACTTAACTCAACCAGCAGAAGTTTCAAACATGGCAAGAAAGTCATCTTAATTGTTTAATTTTTAATTCTACCCTTCAGAATCATCCATATGGTGAATTACTTAAATGGAGCCTTTACTGAACATTTTTTCAAATTCACCAGTATTTGGATGATGTGGAGGTGCTTAGTTCAGGGCTAAAAGGTTTAAAGTGCAAGTACAGGCCATGTCTGAAGTTTAGGCTGCAAAGAGTGGCCAAGACCTGAGCGATTTAATTTAAGTGGATCCTTGCAAAGGGATAAAACCAAACTAAAATGTCATACATGCAGTAATACAATGTTAAGGTTGAAAATTCAAATATGCTGAACCTGAATACCTGAAGCAATGTTAACTCAACTTGGTGATAGCTGTATAGCGTAGGTTAACATTCTTATACAATTATTAAGGTCTCTAACCACAGTAATCTCCATGGAAACTTAACTAATATGCCTGAAAAATGCCCAATTCCTTGTCAGGGCAGAATTTTTCTCATTACAGATTGAACCTCTCATATCTGGCACCCTTGGGACCTGACCAGTGCCAGATGAGAGAAGTTGCTGGACCCTGCAAGGTCAACATTGTCTAGCACATTACCAACACTTACACTGCTTACTGGGCTCTTAGAAGATATTTAGGGCTAAATTACAGCTAAATAACAGCACAGAACATTGAGAGCCAAGACTGGTGGCTGGAAACAAACTTTATGGGACGTCAGGAAACTTGGCTGCACACACAAGTGGTAGTTCGGCTGGCTAACTAAACTCATGCTGGCTGATGGAGTTTGCTGGGTGAAACTAGATTAGAGAGGTTCAACCTGCAGAGTACGTCCTATAAATATATTTCAAATCTCCTGATTTCTACAAAAGAACCACTCCAGTTTTAAAGTTTCTTAATATTTGTCCTTCATGGTCAAAAGAGGTTTGATTTACAGACTCCATACATATTTAATCGACCTGATCCAGGAATGTCATGCAGAAGCATAGGGAGCAGTAAGCTAATTTTGATTCTCAAGGGATGGATGCGAAATAACATATCTGAAGACACATGTAAGGTCTAGCAGAGCTTGTGAGCTTTAGACTAAGACCACAAGGGAGCTGCTGTGGCTTACCACCTTGTTTTATTCTAGAAAGCTCACTAAAAGCCTGCTTTCCATTCCTAACTTGTTCGTCTCTTGTCGAAACTCTGTTGTTTTTTCCAGTTCCATAAGTGTAAAATCAAACTGGTGCACTCCCCTATTCCTATATTCCATTATACCAGGTCAGGGGTCAGCAACCAAAATGGTAAGAAAAGCCTTCCCCCCCACCACCCAAATTTGGTAAAAATTCAATAATTCAAGAGTAGCAATGCATGTGAATGAGACAGTCTTAATAATTAACATCAAACCTTACTTTTCATAACCCCTATTTTAAGAACAGCTCTCACGTGATTTGTAATGCGGTAAGTGTTTGCTGCAGGAGATTCACAAACTTTTTACATATTCTATTTTCTCACAGTTTACAGGCATGTGTTTGTATTGCTATCTTCCTGACTTTCACTCCTGAACCCATTTTAATTATGCCATTTTTTACTTCACATTTAATTTCAGTTTTCTTTCTTAAAATGTGTGTTGTCCTCCTCAGCAGGAATGCTGCAAGCTTCGTTTTCCTTTTCAAAGTCAAGACTTTATTAGCAATGTGATTGAAATACAGATACAGTATTATATCCCACAATGCCTTGTGCATATTAAAGGGAGAGTTTATCCAACATTTCAAGATCATATTTAGATATGAATTGTTCATTGTTGGGCGTTTAGATGTTCACTGTTTATCAAAAATAGAAGGGTTCTTTTGCAATTATAGCCTTGGGAGCCACAAAAGTCCTTAAAGAGCCACATGCGGCTCTGGAGCTGCAGGTTGCAGATCTCTATACAGGTTTCACCTGTTCACATATCTAGAGGGGGTATACTTAATATATATATTACTGCTAACATCTGACAGAACAAGAACTAGTTGATCTCTATGAAATAACTTCATTTTAGTTCAGCTCATTTTGGTAGGGATCCATCTTTCAAAACTGTCAACAAACATTAAACTGCTGAAGTTCAAAGGGGGGTTTACAGGAGCTTCATGTGTGGTGTCTGGAGTTTACAAAGGAATGAGAATTTCTGAAGACCAGTCTGCAGAAGAGTTACCTCTTAAAAGAGGCATAGAAGCTGTGAGTGTGGAAGTGGATGGGAAGAGGTTATGGAGGGTTATAGGAAAAATGTCTCCAAGTACCACAAGATGTAGTATTTAGCCACTTTAAGAAGCAGTTAGCCTTTGGATTTATATTTGGCTATCTAGAAGCACAAGTGGTAGAATATAATATGTCCAGTGCTAGTTTGCATATCTCAGATTAGCATAAATGAGTCGGCCAAAAACTAATTTACATTTTTGCTAATCTTGCTATTAAGTTTTCTCCTGCAACATCTTTAGTCACTTGATGCCAACCTTTATTACATTTTTCAGCAATTACTGGCCATGTCTCAGTCATTCTTTCCACATTGACCATCCTAGTGCCATTTTACCATATGCCAAATATATTATACCATTAAAGTAGTAAGAGATCAGGATGTGATAGACTAAAAATCCTAATGTTTGCAAGCTTGAAATACTCCACTAGGGGGAATATTCATTGTTAGTCTGATGCTAGCTTAAAACCAAAGAAGTCTGGCAAGATGTAGAGCTCTACTAAGAACTATTAAGTAATGAAGCTATGCAGCTTCATTTTTTAAAAAATGTATATATTAAAAATAGCTGTAAAAAAAACCGGAATGTAGATAAAGAAATCCTCTCTCCTTCAAGTGATGGTCTGTGTACATTCCACTTTTGGAGCATGTGCATTCAAGATTGGATTATTTGGAGCTAGCTGCATCCATGGATGTTGTGCCTGTGTCTTAGTACCCTATCCGTGTGTCATAATGGGCAAAATGAACCCAAATTCCTCTTAGTTCCTTTCTGTTGCCCATAACTAACTCCTGGGCCTAACCAATGCTATTGCACACTGTCCAATTCATCTTAGATGTAGTAGTAATTAGTGTATTTGTTTCTTTTTGCTCATTGCTGGTAGCTAGCAGGGAGTATAAGAGTCGTCATGACTTGTCTGGGCTCTGTCAGTGAGGGGGCATAGATCAGAGGTGACCCTTACCTGGATCTCGCTACCAGTAACTAAGGCAGCATCTGCTAAGACTAAGAACCAGGGCGCCTTGGGTATCAGCCTGTTGGCATCTATCACAAAACTGAATTTCTCAGTACTCAGTGCCTATCCCTCAGCCACATATTTGGCAGTGACAGTACCCGTTACTGCTTCCTCTGTATCCTAGACATTGGTCCAACCTCTGGCACCAAAATAATGCTTAAGGCCAAATGACATGTTGGTGAGGCTGGTACTGGAGTTGCCATTACTAGAGAGGCTCAAATAAATTTTTACAAACTCCTTACTGTAGTCCCTCTATGTCTGGCTAAGGAACTGACTCTACTAATCTTTCCAGTATGTACATGTGTACATGTGGAGAGATTCTGACACATCTGGCCCTCTTTGAAGGGGAGATGTTCCTTCTCAACCCACAAAGGTAGAAGGGAATTATCTCTTACGTGTCCTTCATTGCCACCCTAGGTAGCTCAATGTGAATCAGGGAGAAATTGATGAAAGCTAGGAAGAAATTAGGTGCTTATAAAGATCACCCCCATCTGGCATCCCCTGATCTTCCTCCCACTGCACTACCCATACTTGGACCATACTGGTTCACCTGGGGATGTTCAGAAAGCCAGCATCCCCCACTCTATCTAGAGCCATGTTCTACTCACCAAAGAGGTGAATTCAGCTTCCACAGATGACTCAGTTCCATCTATAGCTGCTGCAGAAGCAGAAGAGGAGAATGAAAAGGCATTCTCCTGAGCAGGAACATCAGATCATGGCTCCAATATCCTCCTCTTCCCCTGATGTGAGGGTCAACCTACTTTTATCAGCACTGGCAGATGAATTCAAACTCCTCCAAAACTTGACAAAACAGATGGCTGAACCCTGGATGTTCCCAGGGAGATCACACCAGAGAAGCAACATAGGCTACGTCTACACATGCACACTACATCGAAATAGCTTATTTCGATGTAGCGACATCAAAATAGGCTATTTCAATGAATAACGTCTACACATCCTCCAGGGCTGGCAACGTCAACGTTCAGTGTCGACGTTGGGCAGCACCACATCGAAATAGGCGCTGTGAGGGAACGTCTACACGCCAAAGTAGCACACATCGAAATAAGGGTGCCAGGAACAGCTGCAGACAGGGTCACAGGGCGGACTAGCGCTTCCGGAGCAACGGCTAGCTGCTCCCTTAAAGGGCCCCTCCCAGACACACGCAGCCTGCACAGCACGCGGTCTGCAGAGCCATAGGCACGCAGACCTCAAGCGATGCAGTCATGGACCCCAGCAGCAGCAGCCGCCAGAGGTCCACCCAGCCACCCCTGTAGGAGCAGTGCTCACCCTGCTCTATGCCATGCAGGAGGCAGCTGAGCACATCCTTGCCACAGAGGAGGAGCTGCCCGCAGGGGAGGAGGACGCAACCCCCAACCCTGCAGCACCCCCCCCCCCCCGCCTCATACGCCGCTGGCTGTGGAGCTACCCCACCAGTACCGACTGGTGGGAGCGGCTGGTGCTCGGAGAGTGGGACGACAACTGCTGGCTCCAGAACTTTCGCATGAGCCGGCAGACATTTCTAGAGCTATGCCAGTGGCTCACCCCCGCACTGAGGCACCAGGACACCGCCATGCGGCGTGCCCTCAGCTTCGAGAAATGGGTTGGCATCGCTGTCTGGAAGCTGGCCACTCCAGACAGCTACCGATCCATGGGCCAGCAGTTTGGCGTCGGCAAGGCCACTGTCGGGGCTGTCCTCATGGAGGTAAGAGGACCCACGGGGGGAGGGGGAGGCAGCCCTGGCAGGGGAGGGGAGGGGAGGGGAGGGGAGGGGAGCGGGGCCCTGGCAGGGGAGGGCCACACACTCTGCACACCCCTCATTGGTGCTGTCCCATGTGCTTCCCCTGCAGGTCGTCCGCGCTATCAACACCCTGCTCCTCCACAGGCTCGTGAGGCTTGGGGACCTGGGTGCCGCCATCACGGGCTTTGCCACTCTGGGCTTCCCCAATTGCTTCGGGGCTCTGGATGGGACCCATATCCCCATCTGCGCCCCGGAGCACAGTGGAGGACGCTACTTAAACAGGAAGGGCTACCATTCTGTGGTCCTCCAGGCCTTGGTGGACAGCCGGGGCCGTTTCTTGGACATTTATGTGGGCTGGCCTGGCAGCACCCATGACGCCCGGGTATTCCGAAACTCAGGCCTGTGCCGCCGGCTGGAGGTGGGGACCTACATCCCCCAGCAGGAGATCCCTGTGGGGGACACCACCATGCCCCTCTGCGTCATCGCAGATGCGGCATACCCCCTCCAGCCCTGGCTCATGCACCCTTACACGGGCCATCTGTCAGCCAGCCAGGAGCGCTTCAACCTGCGCCTGAACCATGCGCGCCAGGTGGTAGAGCGCACATTTGGGCGCCTCAAAGGGCGCTGGCGGTGTCTCCTCACCCACCTTGATGCGGGCCCCACCAACATCCCCCAGATTGTGGGCGCGTGCAGCGCCCTCCACAACCTGGTGGAGAGCAAGGGGGAGGCCTTCTTTCAGGGCTGGGCTGTGGAGGCCGGCAGGGCCAATGTGCAGCCACCCGCTGCCCCCAGTCACCAGGTGGACCCTGAAGGGACCCGGGTCTGGGAGGCCCTGCGGGCCCAGTTCAACGAGGCCGCGGGGTGAACGCTGGCAGGCCCCCCACTGCACCCCCCCATCCTCCACAACACTCCCTGCCCCTACGCCCACACCACAGAGCACCCAAGAGCACACCCCTCCACTTTTCTTGTAAATAAAAGTAGACATTTGTTCGTCAAATCAAATATCTGTAGAACTCTTATTATTATTATCAAGACTAGCTATTTACAGGCAAAATCAAAATTATATATATGTATTATAAATAAGATAAGATGAAAGGGGAAGACAAGGAAGGGGAGAACTATATACATCGGGGAGCAATGATCAGCATAACAACAGGGGTCTAATATAAAAACTATTTACAAAACAACATTAAACTGGGGGGAATATATACAAAGGGGGAGGGGAGGCCACGTCCTGGGCTCCACACCCCCTAATGTCCAGCGCTGGGGGTGGGCAGCCGCGACCCACGCCTCGGCCTCAGCCCTGGCTTGGGCTGGCTGGGGGCCGGGCGGACTGATAGATATGGCCGGCGGGTGTCAGCTGGCCCCAGGTCCCCGTCGGCGGAAGGGCCCTCGGTGGCGGGTGGCGGTGCGACGGTGGGTGGCGCAGCAGGTGGAGCAGGCAGGGCGGGCGCAGCGGCGGCCGGTGCGGCATGGGGGGCCAGGTAGTCGGCGATATGGTCGAATGTCCACATGAAGGCCCCCCATGTCTCCTGGCGCCAGGCCAGCACCCGCTCCTGCAGCTGGAGGTGGCGCTTCTCCACCCGCAGCCGCTGCTTGGCGACCTCCAGCTGCTGACGATGGATGGCCAGCAGCTGGGGGTCTGTCGCTGTCGGGTGGTGGTGCTGGGTCCGCCGTCGTCCCCGCCATGGGGCTGGTCGTTCCTCCGCCGAGGGGCTGGCCTGGAGTGATGGCCCCGGTGGGCTGTCCAGGACCACCTACACCTCGCCGGCGCTCTCCTGTCCTTCTGATGGTGCAGCTGTGGAACACAGCGGGGGGGAAGAAGAGTGGAGACAGCCGTTAGTGTGGGCCCCGAGCCGTGGCCCTTGTTCCCCCACCCCTCCACTGCTGGTTCCCCATCCCCGTCCCCGGGAGATGCTGCTGCTGCTGCTGATGGGTGTCCCACCCCCTCCCCCCAGGGGACCCTAGAGGTTCTGCTTCCCCCAGCCCCGGAGATGGGGCATGGCACTGTCGTGCTGGGGGGCAGGGGCTGATGCACTCTTCTGAGGGACATGCCACTGCTGTCCTTGGGGCCATGGTCATATCTATTACCCCTGCCCCTCAACCCCGGGGGTGTACACCAGGGGCGTACATACCTGATGGTCCACTCCCACGGTCGGGGGACACCCGGTGGGCGGACGCCCTACTGGAGCTCCGGGAGGGGATGGCGATCCGCAGGCTGGCGTCGCTGGAGGAGGACTCCCCCTCCTCCTCCAGTGCCCCAGGGGTGCAGGGCTTGCCTCCGGGGCAGACTTCGCCTCTGGGGCCTGCTGGGGCTCGTCGGGCGAGGTATCAAGCGTGGCCGGAGGGGAGGAGGTGTGCCGGGGGCCCAGGATGTCCCTGAGCTCCCTGCAAAAGGGGCAAGTGACAGGGGCGGCCCCAGATCGGCTGGCCGCATCCCGGGCCCGGGCGTAACCCTGCCGCAGCTTCTTCACTTTACTCCGGACATGATCCGGAGTGCGGGCAGGGTGACCCCAGGCAGCCAGGCCCTTGGCCAGCCGAGCGAACGCATCCGCATTCCGCCTCTTGCTCCCCATTACCTGGAGCACCTCCTCCTCACTCCAGAGCCCTAGCAGGTCCCAAAGCTTGGCCTCCGTCCAGGAGGGGCCCCGCTGCCACTTCCCCGCCTGGCTGCTGGGTTGAGAGCCCTGGCTCCCCTTGGGGGGGGTCCCCTGGGGGCACTAGGGGGGCTGGAGGGCGGCCATCACGGCGGGTGGGGTGTGTGGGCGCGGAGGAGCATGCAGGCTGGCCGCGTGGCTGTGCTGCCACCTGCACGCTCTCTCAGCTTCCTGCACAGGAAGGCAAGGGGCGGGGAGCTTTAAGGGGCTGCTCCACGCGGCGACCATCAAGCTCAAGGGCTGGGCAGAGCGTCTCTCAACCCCTCAGCTGATGGCCGCCATGGAGGACCCCGCTATTTCGATGTTGCGGGACACGCAATGACTACAAGTTCCGTACTTCGACGTTGAATGTCGAAGTAGGGCGTTGTTCCCATCCCCTCATGGGGTTAGCGACTTCGACATCTCGCCGCCTGACGTCGATGTCAACTTCAAAATAGCGCCCAACACGTGTAGCCGTAACGGGCGCTATTTTGAAGTTGGCGCCGCTACTTCGAAGTAGCCGGCACGTGTAGACGTGGCCATAAACTCCTGAATATACTCTACTCTGTAACTCCAGAAAAAGAGGCTTGGTCATGTTGAACATCTATGGTCTGTTATAACTAACCATTAAATCTAGCACATGTTGCCTTCTCTATCCACTGTTGAAAATATCAGGTCCTTGCAAAGAGGTCTGAATATTTTTACCAACATCCTACACCTGGCTCTTTGGATGTATGAGCCATGCAGAAGAGAACAAAACAGTAAAGTCCTCTAAATCCTCTCATAAGAGAGACTCCAAAGTAATTGAATTAGTTGATTAAAAGACATACTAAATTTCAGGCCTACAAATCAGAGTTAGTAAACTAGCAAAACCTACTCTCAAAATAGGTTTTTTGAACTGTCCAGTGTGGTGGAAAAGTTACCCAACAAACAGCAGGAACAGTAGAAAGCTTTTACAGCTGAGGCCCAGCTATCTGGCAGAACATCTTTATATGCAGTGCTGGGCACGTCTGACATAAAAGTAGCACAAACAGCCACTGAAGAGCTCATCGTGACTCCCGTTAAAGGACAATGGTCTCTTTAGTAACAGCACTTTTTCCAGAGCAACTCCACTGTTCTTAGAGCTCTTTGTCTCAACCCCTGGTTCAGGGATCAACAATTCAAGTGCTGACAGACAACATAACAGCAATGCACAGTATCAACAGACAAGGAGGAGCAAGATCATCCTTCTCAGTTAAGTGAGACGTGTGGGGTTGTACATTCTACACCAGAGAGAATTAGTAACTCTTAATCTTCTTGGTCTTGAGAACATCTTAGCAGGCCAGCACAGCAGGGACTTTTCCAAAAAAACTCTTTTGCAAATACAGATCCCAGAAAGGAGACTTGTTTGCAACAGCCAACCACCACAAGTGTCACACATTGTGCTGTAGAGATGGCACAAGTACAGGCTCCTTGACAGATACGTTTCTCCTCCCTTGGACAACAGAACTACCACATGCCTTTCCCCCAGTTGTCATCATACCTGGAAAACTTAGCATGCAGGGTAGTGATGATTGTTCTGAGCTCGATGAGTGATTTGAGATTATTACTTACAACTCCTAAGGATCCAGCCAATCCACAAGCAAGGGTCTGATCTTGTGACCTGAAGCAGGTGTATTGGTGCATAAAGAAAGCAGCTACTCCAGTTCACTCACCATCACATCTGTGTTAGATACATCTAGCTGCTTGGCAGTTTTAATAGACTGTTCCTGCTTCTGCTCTGGACACACCTGGTCACCCAGCTGTCATAATGATGGCAACAGCATAGGCCAGACAGTTATATTCAGAACTGGTGAATACATCAACATAACTGTCTATTCTACCTGAATGGTCAAATTCTGCACCCAGATCCAGCACTTAGATACAGCTGACAACCCAGTTGCTGGCTGGATGAACCTTGCTGAGGGAAGTTGAGGCTCAGAACATTCTGCAGAGCAGGAAATATTCAAGTAGGCTTACATACAGAACTAAATAGAAGAGGTTTTCTATCTGGGCATTCTAGTGCCAGCTTTCTCCCCAGGTTACTGGTCCCATCAGTTCAGGACTGTCTTGCCAGCCTTGAAACAATGGAGTTTCTATCAGCTCAGTAAGAATCCAACTGGCCAAAATATCCACAAATCATGTCCTATCCAAGGCCACAATGAACTTGCCCACCATACAGCTGTGGTGGACTACCTGCAGTAGGGTGATCATATTTCCCCTGGCCAAAAAGGGGGAATGACATTGTCCTGGCCAAAAAGGGATAGAGGGTCACCCTACCTGGGAATCAGGTGGTGGCTTCCCTGTGGGGGCTGCCACCCTGCTGGGGGGAGCTGTGGGGGCAATTGTGGCTCTTGGCTGCCCCATGGCTTGGGGCACCAGGAACGGGCCTTCCGCCCTGCCAGCGAAGCTCCCAGCTTCCACCAGCTGTGGGAAACCAGTTACAAGCTGCACCAATCCAGCTCCTGATTCCTGCCAGCGAGCAGAAGCTGGATGGGAGCCATGCTGTTGTGTGGGTCTGGCTCCCAGCTCCCCCCAGCCGAAAAGCCAAAACCAGGGGCAGTCACCTGCTCTGAAAAAAGTGAAATACAGGGCAGTTAACCCCTTTGGCAAAATAAATCAGGATGGCGGGATGGCACCCAAAATATGGGTCTGTCCCGCCCAAAATGGGATGGATGGTCACCGCAACCTGCGGCTGCCCAGGATAATTTGATTCCAATCATCCAGGACCTTTCTGGGTTGCCAAGAGCTCTGTATGAATAACTCATCTTGAAGAATCACAGTTACTCTAGGGTAAGTAACTATTCCTTATGCCTCATGGTTACTGCTAGAACTGATAACAGTATTTTGTTGAACAGAAAAGACTTTTCAGTTAAAATAATTATTTGTTTAGAAAACATTTATTTTGGTCAAAATTTTCTGTGGGCTTTTTGTCAACAGTTTTTTTTCTATAAAGGTTTCAAGTTATTTGTTTTTTAAACCAAAAAACTAAAGATACTTTTTCATTGTAAATTTCTGTAAAAAGAACTACAATTTTTTATCAGCTGTAGTTACTATACATTTCTTCCAATCTACCCATGCAAGCTTTCTGCAAGTAATTGTAGAGCACAGTATTTCATAAGTACCTGCCAGAAGAAACCAATGCTACAAACAAAACTATATTTTAAAAAGCCCCTCTAAAGGGTGAATGCATTTGTAAAAAACAGAGGGCTTTGTTTCATTAATTAGAGACAGAGTGCTAAGATTCATAAGATGATAATCTTTCCCACTAAGAAACAAGTATAGAATCACAGGGCTGGAAGGGACCTCAGGAGGTCATCTAGTCCAGCCCCCCTACTTCAAGCAGGATCAACCCCCATTAAGTATTCCTGCTTGAAGCAAGGGTGCTAGACTAGATGACCTCCTGAGGTCCCTTCCAGCCCTGTGATTCTGTGAACCCCCACTAAGTCATCCCAGCCAGGACCTTGTGAAGCCGGGACTTAAAAACCTCAAGGGATGACGAATCCACCACCTCTCCAGGCAATGCATTCCAGTGCTTCACCACCCTCCTGGTGAAGTAGTTTTTCCTAATATCTAACCTACACCTCTCCCTCTTCAACTTCAGACCATTATTCCTTGTTCTGCCATCTGACACCACTGAGAACAGTTTCTCACCCTCCTCTTCAGAGCTCCCCTTCAGGAAGTTGAAGGCTGCTATTAAATCACCCCTAAGTCTTCTCTTCTGTAAACTAAACAAGCCCAAATCCCTCAGCCTGTCCTCATAGGTCTTGTGCTCCAGCCCCTTAATCACTTTTGTTGCCCTCCACTGAACCTGCTCCAGCAAATCCACATCCTTTTTATACTGAGGGGCCCAAAACTGGACACAATATTCCAGATATGGCCTCACCAGTGCCGAATAGAGGGGAATAACTACTTCTCTAGATCTCAAAATGCTCCTCCTAATGCACCCTAGTATGCTGTTAGCCTTCTTGGCTACAAGGGCACACTGTTTACTCATATCCAGCCTTTCATCCACCATAACCCCTAGGTCCCTTTCTGTCATACTGCTGCTGAACCTGTCGGTCCCCAGTCTATAACAATGCTTGGGATTCTTCCACCCCAGTTGCAGGACTCTACACTTCTCCTTGGTGAACCGCATCGGATTTCTTTTGGCTCAGTCCTCCAATTTATCCAGGTCACTCTGGATTCTCTCTCTACCCTCCAACTTATCTGCCTCTCTCCTTAGTTTTGTGTCATCTGCAAACCTGGTGAGGGTGCAATCCAGTCCCTCATCCAGGTCATTAATAAAGATGTCGAATAACACTGACCCCAGAACCGAGCTTTGTGGCACTCCACGTGAAACTGACAGCTATCCAGATACTGAGCCATTGACAACTACCCGTTGGGCCTGACTATCAAGGCAGCTTTCTATCTATTTTATAGTCCAAGGATCCAATCCATATTTCCTTAACTTATGGACAAGAATGTTGTGGGAGACCATATCAAAAGCTTTGCTGAAGTCAAGGTATATCGCATCCACTGACTTTCCCATGTCTACAGAGCCTGTTACCTCATCATAGAAGCTAATACACGTTAGTCAAATGTTCCCCAGAACATAAAGAAGTTATCAGACGCTACAGTAGTTTTTAACTCCTGTTACATTGTCTGGACAATCTGAGCCTGGGACATTCTGGATTTTTCCTGCCCTTTGGACTTACACATAATATGTGCCGCTCACATCCTTCTCCTTGCCATGTAAGGTAATTGGAAACTTGTAACAGCTATATATATATATATTTAAAGTAGTATGAGTAAAACTACCAAGAGCCTCCAGATCAGCTGTTCCACAGAGATAGGTAGAGGAAGTAATGGATGTTTAAGTAGGCTCTGGCCAGAAGGATCTGCATGACAGTTGGGGTATACTGACTTACATATCACCATGGGGCTAGGAAGGCCTGAGGACACAAGCAGGGTGAGGACACAGCCTAATAGATGTATCTATTCAAAAAGTTCTGAGTTTGTGTGCACATGCTGACAGCAAAGATCTATACAGGTGAGTATTTATACTACTTTTGGAGCTGACCATTTATTTATCGAGCAATAGGCAGATACATTGTCTCACATACAGCCTACAAACATCACCAAAGAGCTTTAAAAAGCCCTGTTCCTAGAAAGTAGCCTCTAAAGATCAGCTCTGTACAAACCAAATCAGGCCTATTCCTTCTCTATTTCCTTTGGTTTTGCACTTCAGGGGTGGTTAAAGTAGCCACTGTGAGCCTATAATGCTCCCCATTGCTCCAAGGAGAGTAAAAAAGTTCAACTAGACAGGTTCCCCAGGTAGAATGACAGGTCCCTGGGCAAGACATGCCCCCTGCATACACAGCTTGTTTCTTGGCAGTGGTGACAAGATCCCACACAAGATAAACCCCATCATCTCTGGGCAGAAGCAAGGAGTCCCTGGGTGAGATGTTCACAAATCTCTGGGCAGAAGTGATGGGTCTTGGGCAAGATGCCCCTGTGACTAGGTAGAGGAAACAAGTCAACATGAGAGACACTCACAGGTGAACATGCCAACTTTTCGGTGAGATGCCCACTTGTCATCAGGCAGCGGTGAAGGTCCTTGAATGAGATGCCCCCCAATCTCTAGACAAAGGCATCAGGTCCCTGGGTGAGATGCCCACCTGTCTCCCAGCAGAGGTGATGGGTCCCCACACAAGATGCCCACCCATCACTGGGCAGTTGCAGTGGGTCTCTGGACGAGATGCCCACATCACCAGGCACAGCCAATGGGTCCCTGGGTAAGAGGCCCACCTGTCATTATGCACAATGGGTCCCTGGGCAAGAGGCCCACCTGTCAGTGGGCACAGACAATAGGCCCCTGGGTGAGAGGCCCAGTTGGCACTGGGCACAGACAACAGGTCCCTGGGTGAGAGGCCCATTTGGCACAGGCCACAGAAAATGGGTCTCTGATGAGAAGCCCAGTTTGCACTGGACACAGAAAATGCATCTCTGGCGAGAGGCCTACCCATCATTATGCAAAGACAATAGGCTCCTGGGTGAGAGGCCACCCATCACCGGGTACAGACAATGGCATCCTGGGCAAGAGGCCCACCTGGCAGCAGGTACAGACAATGGGTCCCTGGATGTAATGCCCACCCAGCAGGGGTTACAGACAATGGGTGCCTGAGTGTGATGCCCACCTGGCAGTGGGTATTGACAATGGGTCCCTGGCGAGAGGCCCACCTGCGCCCAGGCGGAGTGCCAGGTCCCGGGCCAGGCACCAGTTACTGTCCGGGGTCAGGACCGGGGCCCACCACAGGCTGCCAGGCCTCTGGGCGCCAGCCCTGCCTGGGGACGCTGAAGGCCTGGTGCGCGGCAGGCAGGGAGCGGCGCGGAGCCGAGCCTGCAGGGGGCGCCCGCGGGAGGAGAGGAAGGGGCCCCGGCGGGCAAGCAGCCCCTCGCCCTCACTCCGGCCAGGGGCGGGCGGAGGGAAGATGCCCAGGGCGGCGGTGCCGGGACACAGAGGCGGCCAGCGGCGCCCGGCTCTGGTGGGGTAAGGGGCTCGGGGCCCTGGCGGGAGGGGCTCAAGTGGGGAGCCAATGTGGGGCGGGGGTACCGGGGGTCGCAGGTCACCAGGGAGAAAGGGGCTGAGTCAGGCTGGGGTCAGCGGGGGAGATGGGGGGCACGGGGCGTCAGCAGAGGGTACTGGAGTGGTATGTGGGGAAGGGGGGGAGACACTGGATACTCCCCGGCGCTTCCCCGCCCCCACCCCCACCCCTCGGAGGGGACTATATCGCTTCTGAGTAGCGCGCGCTGCACGCTGTCCCTTGAGGCGGAGGGATACAGGGTGGTCTAATGCCCCCTCCCCAGCTTGGCGCGGCGGAGGAGGAGCAACGGCCGCCGCGCGCGCCGCGGGAGGGGGAGTAACGGCTGCCGCGCGAGCCGCTCAGGCAGGGGGTAGTTCCCCCAGCGACACGGGGGGAGGGAAGGAGACTAGAACAGCCGAGGCGAGACAGGAGCAGTGAGGCTTGCTGCGCCGCTGGAGGGGGAGCGAAAAGAGAGAGGAACAGCTGCGTTTTGGTGTAGGGAGAATAAGGCCCCCGGGCCGTTTGGCGGGGGGGTTAAGCAGAGAGTGGAATAGCCGCGTCGCGGTAGGTAGGGGGAGGAGGTAGGCAAAGAACAACAGCCGGTGTTGGAAGGGTTGGTGTTGCGGGGGGCGGGTGACTGGAATAGCCACCAGATCCGTCACCTCTCGCGGCCGGGGGCGGGGCTGACCAGGAGCCGGCGCCATCGCGGCGGGGGGAAGGAGTGAGTAGCCGAAGCAGGGAAGAGCCGACGGCGGGAGGAGTGCTCGGCGGCCGAGAATAGCCGGTGGAGGCAGCTTGGGAGCCAGCGGCGGCTGCTGCTCAGTGATCGCGGCGCAGGAGGACGGAGCGGGCGCAGGCCGAGCCCCGGCCGAGATGGAGCGGAAGAGGTGGGAGTGCTCAGCCCTCCCGCAGGGATGGAAAAGGGAAGAAGTGACCAGAAAGTCGGGGCTCTCAGCCGGCAAGAGTGATGTCTATTACTATAGGTGAATGTGCCATGGGGGGCCATGGGGTGCCGGGGGCCGCCCGCCCTGCCGCAGCCATGCGTTACTAGAGGGACTGTGCTTGGGGAGCCGGGCGCTACTCTCCCGCTGCCTGTGCCCATCGGGGGGAGTCCCTGGCCGGGCAAATGTCTGCTGCTGTGGGTGCTGCTGAGCCTGTCCTCCCTGGCCCGCTGGGATCTTTTACCAGAAGTGAATGTGCCAGGGAGGGTCTGGGGGGTCAGCAGTGGGAAGTGTCTGCCCTACCCTAGGGATGGCTGTTACTATAAGTCAACGTGCTGTGGGGCTGAACAGCCACCCTGCCGCCTTATAGAGAGCAGATGGCACGTTCTTCTGTAGTAATGGACAGCGGTGGGCAGTCCCCCCCCAGTAACCTTCTGCGTTGCTGTCTTTGACCTTGGATGAATGCTGTAGGGGACCACAGGGTCCAGGGTAAGAGCTTGTTATGGGTGCATCTGCTGTTTGAGCCCTTTGAGTTAGGAGAATAGGGGAATCACAGGCTGACCTACTACAGTAATGTCTGTCACTGTGGGTAACTGGTCAGGGAAGGTGGATGGTGCATAAATCAATGTGGATAATGATTTCATTTGCTGTATGTGAATGTTCTATGGAGTGGTTGCAGGCTGGGCTGTTGTGTCTATGGAGGGGCTACCTGCCTTGTCACCATGATATTTGCTTTTGTAGGTGAGTCTGTTAATGGGATCTGTGAGCAGCGCAATGGGAGACAGTGGTGGGAGGCAGGAACTATTTGCCCTACCTCTGTAATGTCTGTTACTAAAGATGAATGTGTTATAGGGTCCAGGGCAAGGGGGAGAAAGGGACTTTATCTGCTCTGTTAGCAAGAAAACTACAATGTGCCATAGGGGGAAGCATGTGGTATGGATAAGCTGACCACACTGCCGGAATCATGTATGTGTCACGTCTGTCGGTGGGACAGAGTGCCCACAGAAAATTCATAAGGGGCAGTACCACTGCACCCAGGACCTGCCAAACCTGTCTTGATGATGTCTGATATTTGAGGCAGAATGGTTGTTGTGGGGCAGGGAGAGCATGTTGTGCAGAGCTGGAGGAGTGCCACATGAGTTCACCTACTGCGCTGAGCTAGCACACAGGGATTTGGGCCCTGAAGAATAAGATGTACACCATCAACTTGCGCAAAATCATAAGTTTCAGTTTTAAAATCTAATGACTGTGGTTATGAAGAGATCTTTTAAATTTTGAGTAATTGTAAATCAATGCAGTGTTGTTTTCCTGAGTATAGAGATTGAAAATTCTGCCTCCCTTCTATTGTTGTTCATAGGCTCTGCTCATAGTGTGTGTGTGAGAGAGATACTAGTTTAGGAGCCTGAAGGCTGGGCCTAGAAGGCCATATACTGTTTGTCTATAACAAATTTTCCAGATATGTCAATTTGTGAAGGATAGAAGATATAATACGGATTTCATGCAATAGCTAAATTTGTCACTGGTTACTGTTGCATTTTGAATTACTAAGGCAAGGTCTGTACTTCAAATTTGGGTTATCCTAGTTATATTTCTTAGGACTGTGGGAAAGAAGGTCAGCACTGCTGACCTGGCTGCTGTGAGGGTTGACCTACTGCCTCAGAGGGCTGGATTAATTCCACTGTTGAGAAAACCCTTCCATCATTTTAGGAAGCATCTATGTTAAGGCAGGGCAGCTGGAGCACTGTGGTGCCTCTTGTGGCAAAGACCCGTGGGGCTCGTCTTCACTTCAAATGATACAGCACTGTCTTCACTTCAAATGTTACAGCACTGTACTAATGACAGTTCTTGCTCCAATGAAAGGTGCTCTCCCATCACACAGTTAGATCAACAGAAGAATTCTTCCTTTGACCTAGTGCTGCATACACATGGATTTAAGTCAGCTTAACTATGTTACTTAAGGGTCGATTTTTCACAACCCTGAGCAACTTAAATACGGCCATACCAGGTCAGACCTAGCCCAGTGTCCTATCTTCTGATGGTGGACGAAACCCAGTGGAGAAAGTGAATATTGAAAAGTTATTTACTTGTTCCCATAATATAAGAACTAGAGGACACCAAATGAAATTAATGGATAGTAGGTTCGAAACTAATAAAGGAAAATTTTTCTTCACACAGCGCACAGTCAACCTGTGAAACTCCTTGCCGGAGGAGGCTGTGAAGGCCAGCACTCTAACAGAGTTTAAAAAAGAGCTTGATAAATTTTTGGAAGTTAGGTCCATAAATGGCTATTAGCCAAGGGTAAAGTATGGTGCCCCTAGCCTTTAGTCAAAGGCTGGAGACAGATGTCAGGAGACAAATTGCTTGATCATTGTCTTTAGTTCACCTCCTCTGGGGCACCTGGCACTGGCTGCTGTTGGCAGACAATACTAGGCTGGATGGACCTTTGGTCTGACCCAGTATGGCCGTTCTTATGTTAGTACTTCAGAGGAAATGCATAGAACAGGCAATCAGTAAGCCATCCATCCCGTCATCCACTCCCAGCTCCTAGCAAACAGAGGCTATAGACATTAAGAGCATGGTGTTGCATCATCCAGGCTAAAAGTAATTCATGGACCTAGCCTTCAGGAGCTATTCTAGTTATTTTTTGATTCCTGTAACAGTTTGGCTTTCACATCATCTACTCAAAGAATTCCACGGGTTGACTGGGTGTTGGTTGAAGAAGTACTTCCTTTTGTTTGGTTACCTGCTGTCTGTAAATTTCTTTGGTTGAGTATTGGCTCTTGCATTATACAAAGAACATTTCCTCCATACAGGTCACGATTTTGTGGACGTCTATCATATTTCCCCTTCCTCATCTCTTGTCCAGTCTGAAAAGTCTGAAGCTTTTAAATCTCTTCTCATATGGAAGTTGTTCCATACTCTTAATAATTCTTTTGTCCTCTCTCTATCTTTTCCAGTTCTACCATATCCTATTTTTCCCGAGATGGAGTAAGATGATGTGCAGAGTTTACTTTCTGAAGGTGAATGTGTTGGTGCTGGTTAGAGGGGTCGGACAAATGCATTCTACTGTCCAGGATCATCCTGGGACTGGATCACAGGCAAAGGCTGGTTGGAAATTAGGCTCTACCCTAAGTATGGTTCCTGGATGGAATCCCAGCAGCAACTTCCTAACAGCTGTTTGTGTGGGAGTTGGGTTGCTCACCAGGGTGTGACTTGTGACAGATAGTGAATTCAGAACTAAAGTAATGGAGAGAGCACCTCTGTCCACTTTTTTACAAACTCTTTGGGGCCTAAATAAAACAATAATGTTGAAGGTTGGGAATGGTTCATCTGCAGGTGGTTTCAGGCACTGCCTGCTTTTATAAAAGTCTCATGTCAAAGTCCAGGAAGTGAGAGAATCTTCAGCAGCCTTTCCTTTGTAAGAGTTTTATCCAGAAAGCCATTTCCCAGTTAACTTTGTATGTATTAACTCCATAACATTAATTTCTTGGTGGGGGTTCTTATTCCCATCGTGTACCAACTGATATCCAATAAACAAATATAAAAAAAAATCAGGCCAATTGGGGGGCGGGGTATGTGTGCCACAGCAGACGGTGGATATACTTTTAATTACATTCTTCTGAGAAGTACTGCTCTAGACAAAACCTCTGGAGCCCTGAGCTTCCAAAATGGCGTTCTTCTAATGCCACAGGTGAACCATGCTCTTCAGTTATTCCACTGTAAATAGGACCCTACGTTGCTGCTACAGGCCTTTTTAGGGCTCTTAAAAAGTGGACTCAGCTTCTTTAGTTCACTGCTGCTAAAGATCTGCCCCATATCTTTATTTATCTGCAAGACAATGGGTCATCGTCTTGGCGGTCACTGGATAATGAGTAAGACATCTTTAATGGATGCACAGATAGGAGGATGACATAATGGTGATCAACCCAATTCTGGAGCTGCAGATCTTATCACAGGATGAGCAGGTGTCGGTAGCTGTGGGAGCAGGGCAGGGCAGTTTTTGATGCTCTTTTCTTCACCACCACTCCTCATCTGCACTGGCAAGACCTCTCAATTGCGCCATCCTGTCATGAATTACCCGTCTCCACTGGGTACGGTCTTGGGAAAGGTTCTCCTAAGTGTCAACACCAATGCTGCACGTTTTCCATGTGTGCCTTCAGCATGTGCTTTCATTATGTTTGCTGGCCCCCAAATGCTCTTCTCTCTTTCCTCCAACTTGGAAAACAGAATCTGTTTTGGGAGGCACTGCCCAGACATGTGAACCATGTGACCAGTCCAATGATGCTATTGATTGAATGATAATGGCTTTGATTCTGGTCATGTTTGACTCCCCAGTGCACTAATGTTCGTTTGCTCATTCTCCCAAGAGATATTTAGGATTCTCCAGAGGCAGCATTGATAACATTGTTTAAGTGCCTTCACATGAAGCTTGTATGTTGTCCAGGTTTCACATGTGGACAGTAATTGGAACAACCACTGCACAGTATACAAGGGGCTTTGTCTTGGGATAGCTGTCCCAGTTCTTGAAGACCCTTTGTCTCAAGTGTATGAAAACAGACCTTTTGTGACTCAGATGATGCTGTATTTCTGCATCAATGTAGACTTTAGCAGAAAGATGACTTCCAACATATGGGAAGGGCTCCACATTTTCCAGCATTTCTCCATTAACTTCAATAGATGGTACATGAGACTGTCGTGTCGGCAAAGGTTGGTGGAGCACTTTTGGTCTTTTTGATGTTCAGTGTGAGGCTGAGATTGTCATATGTTTCAGTGAAGGCACTTAATCTGAAAGGCTGCAGGAAAAAGAGCAGCAACCGTGTTGTCATCCGCATACTGGAGCTCCATGATCGAGGGAGGTCTATGCTTTTTAGCCTTCAGTCTCCTGAGATTGAAAAGCTTCCCATTTGTTCTGCTGAGAATCTTAACTCCATCTGGAAGCTTGCCATCAGTGAGGTGAAAGGTCATGGTGATGATGCAGAACAGAAATGGGCCAATGATACGGCCTTGTTTGACTTCTGTTCTGACTTGAAAGGCGTCGCTTTGGGATCTGTTGTTGTTCAATACTGTGGCAGTCATGTTGTCATGAAGTGACCTCAAGATGCTCGTGAATTTTTTGGGGTAGCCAGTCTTTGAGAGGATGGAACACAGTGTGCTGTGATTGACTGAGTCAAATGCTTTGGTCCAGTTGATGAAACTCATATATAAGGCTTGGTTTTATTCACAACATTTTTCTTGCAGTTGCTGGGCAGTGAAGATCATGTCTCCTGTTCTTCAGAATGTCTGGAAGCCCCACTGGGTTTCTGGGAGAATTTCATCTGAGTGTGGCAGGAGTCGGTGTGCAAGGATTTGAGTTAAGATTTTTCCCTGCCATTGTCAGGAGGGAGATACCACAGTAGTTTCCAAAGGTAAACCATACTCTTCAGTGATTCCAATGTAAATAGGCCTCATGAGTGCTTTTAAAAGTGGACTCAGCTTCTTTAGTTCAGTACTGCTAAAGATTTGGTCCTCTTCTATTTATCTGTAGGATAATGGGTGGATGGTAACTCAAATCCTAGGTTAGCGCACCCTATGATTTATTTGAATGCAGAGGGTTCAAACTACCTGAAATCACTGGTTAGAATGAAGTCTACTGCTAAGGAACATGAACTGCATGGAGCTCTTGGCAACAGTGTGGGGTACTTTCTTGCCATAGGATAATATGACTGTAGTAGCTTGGGTCATGTAGGGGGCACCAGTGCACTGAGCAGAAGTGCCTATAGGCAAAAGTGTCCTTAAATCCAAGAGAGGATTTGGATGTTCAAAGTAACGAACTTGAAAGGATGATGCTTGTTACTGTATCGTAGTGTGTGCTTAGGGAGAAATTAATGACTGCTGAACTAAACTATTAATGGTATGCAGCTATCTGTGGATATTTTTACCAATGCTTTTTTTTGTTTTTTGTTTTTTTTAAATTAAAAAAAAGCTGGTACTCCACGGGTTCCCAGCCCCGCACCCCTCAGCTAATACTCAATATCGGCAAGTGCTGGCAGGAGGAAAAGTACTGCTTTTTACGGATTTGAATGCAAATTTTGTTCCCATGCAGGGCTTCTAAGCTTTAGGGGTGGAAATAATTGTGGTAGAGGCAGGTATGGGGCATGTAACCATTGTACTGAGTTGTCACTGTAGCCAGAAGCCAGATGTTTTAGGGAGAGGGGAAGCTAGAGTATAGGGGGTCACCAGGCACTCACTGCAGCTTGAGTCATGTTGTGATAAATGAAATATGCCTTTGGAGGCCGGGTGTGCTGGAAGGCAGAGATGTAGGGGAGTACTGAGCAGCCACTTCAGCTAGCAAGCATAATGCCTGCTACTGTTGTACCCTGTAAGTTGAGTGCTTGAGTGGCCACCCAGGAGAGCTTCAAATGCCACTGAGCTAATTAGCAGAGCAGGCAGCATGTATTTTTTTTCTGATGGTGCACATCTGCACATGCCTCTGTGCATAGAAGAAAATTTATTCTGCGCCCATATGGGGAAGAAAATAGAGGGAACATTACCTACTACTAGGGACATATGTGCCAAGGTGGGGACATGGAAGCATACAACACCTAGGCTGTGGCCACACTTGGCCAAAACTTCGAAATGGCCATGCAGATGGCCATTTTGAAGATTACTAATGAGGCGCCGAATTGAATATTCAGCAGCTCATTAGCATTAGGATGCTTCCAGCGTGGCACTTTGAAAGCGCTGCTTTTGAAAGTGCACAGCTCGGCGCAGCTACATGGGTGTCCTTTTCTAAAGGACCCTGCTACTTTCGAAATCCCCTTATTCCCCTCCACTGAGAGAAGTAAGGGGATTTTGAAAGGAGCAAGGTCGTTTTGAAAAAGATCCCCATGTAGCCGCGCCGATCTGCGCACTTTCGAAAGCCGTGCTTTCGAAGTGCCGCACCGGAAGCGTCCTAATGCTAATGAGGTGCTGAATATTCAATTCAGCGCCTCATTAGTAATCTTCAAAATGGCCATTTGCGTGGCCATTTTGAAGTTTTGGCCAAGTGTGGCCACAGCCCTATTGTAGTGAGCTTAGTGCTCAGAATATAGTGTTCACACACGTATAACTGTTGCAACAGTTATTGACTTAGACTGTAAATACTAGAGAACTTTCATGCACAGTCAGAGTATGACAAGGTCTAATGCAGCAAGTTCAAAATGAGGAAAGAAGCATTTTATGTATTGTAACAAAGGCAGTGGAAAAATTCACTTTTGTTGCTTTTTGCTTTTTAGATGGCGAGGAGGGAGGCTGGGCATAGTTTGTACCCAGGTTCCTGTCTCCCATTTCCTTGGAAGGCAGAAAAGAGCTGTTTTTATTCTTTGTCCTTTACATTTCAATCAAGTTCTATAAATCTCTGTTTGGTGCTCATATGCCTAATGGGGAAAGGAGGAGGGGAGCAAACTTGCTCAGTAGGGGAGGTGGAAGGGAATGGGTATGAACTTGAGCTTGCTGTCAGCTCTCTTCTTAAAGAATTTAATGAGAATGAAACAAAGGGTGAGCTGCACATATAGAGCAGGCATCTGGCAGTTGCTGACCAATGAATAGGCTGTGATGCTTTCATTGTAATCTGCACTTGGAAAGTTTGTGAATAGCAAATGAGACTTTCTGTTTCTGGAAAAATACTGCCCTTTATGTTAGTGCTCAGGCAAACCGTGGAAGTAGACAATGTGGTATACCTTTTGATGGACAAGCATAACAATCACTTGTCCCTTTGCTGTTCCTTCTTGTAGTAGTTGTTAAGTGCAGAGAAGCCCATTTACAAATTAATTTTCACATTAATATGTCAAGTTATTTGCTGAAACTACAATTTTTTTTTTTGGGAAGAGGTATTTCCAAGCTCCTAAAATTGTATAGTCAAACTCTTGTCCTGTTGTTTGGAATGCTACAAATTCATTTGGTTTCAAAAATATTGATGCTTTAAGAATCTTCATCTTTTGGTAAGCTGCAAAGGGAGAGAGGAAACTACACCTCTTTTGGCTGCTTTGTGATGACACTCTGTAACAGCCCCAGATTGTTTTTTTCCCTTTATAAATTCCATAAACATGGAATGACCAGTCCTTACTCTCATATCTCCAGAACAAGTTAAGTGGCAAAATGATCACTCAGGGCTTTTTTGACCCTGTGAGGTACCTTTAGGGTGTCTCAAGGGTTATATATCTTACTGAGCATGTTCCAGTCACAAAACTCTGAGGCTGCATCTGCGCTATGAGATACATTTAATTTTTAATAAATTTGATTTTTGACCTCATGAATTCGAATTAAGTATCCACAAGCTTCTTGAAATTTGATCCACATTTTTTCCATTTTGAGTTTCTGCATCCCCCTTGCCCTCTGCAAGTTCGACAGTGTGAGCAGTGCATTGTGGGTACCTATCCCACGGTGCCTTAGCCCAGGTTCTTATGGGCGTTTCATGATTGAATCCCACAATGCAAAGCATTATCCCAGAATTCAGAGGACCAGTAACCATGCTTAAATGAACTGGAAATCGTGCCATTTCCTGCTGTGCCATTCCAGCACAAGCATGGATCCCCAAATGCTTCAACTCATAGTCCATGTTGTTTCAGCAGCCACGCTGGCTGTCACGCAGTTTTGCCTTCAATTACAAAACTCAGTGATGGTTCTCTATCATGATGATGATGATGATGACGACGATGGTTTGGAAGAGGAAATCTCCCAACTGTGGTCCAAGAACTCTCAGCTGCTGGCTGCCCTGGATGCATTGATGACAGTGGATTGTCGGATTTGGACTCATGAGACCAGCACACACTGGTGGTTCAGTATCATTTTGAGTCCTGGGACAACTTTCACATGTCAAGTCCACTTCTATGGAACTTTGTGATGTGCTGGCCCCTGCCCTGAAGCGCAAGTCATACTGTGAAAGTTTGCAACGCCTGACAGTTACTGGTCAGTGACAGATCAGTTCGAGGTGGGCAAGTCTACAGTGGGGTCCATGGTGATACAGGTGGCCCAAGCAAGCTGTTGGCATCTCCTCAGGAAGACTGTGACCTTGGGAGATGTACAGGCAATAGCGAATGGCTTTGCTGCCCAGGGGTTTCCTAACTGCAGTAGGGCAATAGATGGCACGCACGTCATGGCCTATGAGTATATAAATTGAAAGGGGTGCATCTCAATGGTGTTGCAGGGATTGGTAGATCACAAAGGTTGATTCACTAACATCAATGTTGGATGGTCAGGGAGGATTCATGATTTGAAATATTCTGAAATTCTGGGCTGTGCAGAAAGTTCCTGGATGGGACCTTTCTTCCCTGACCAGAAAATTACAATTGGCGATGCAGAGATCTCAAGGGGAGGGCTGCAAAGCAGAGGAAGCCACCAGGTGTCCTGGGGATGTCTTGGGGCAGGGGGAAATAATTTGTCCGTTCCTGGAATAGTGGGGAAGGTTGATTACAGCTGCATAGACAGCTGTGTGTGTGGGGCAGGGGGGTTCCATGTAAAATAAAAATAATTTTAAAAAATACAATAAAAAATTAAAAGAAATGCTGAGTGGAGAGGCAGATGGGAGGGGAGAAGCTCCAAAGAGCCTGCAAACCGTATTCGGGGGTGGGGAACAGCTGCTGCAGGCAAAAGTAAAGGGTCAGGAAGCAGTTTAAAAAAAAATTCGATGCAAATACCCATGTTTCTGTGGGTTGCCAGAGAAGACATCACCCTCCTAAAACTAACAGATATGGAGAAAGAACACCTGCTCGTGCTGTGTGACCAAAAGCCTGGAACATTTTGCTGAAATGCTGTGTGGTGCCATGACACCAGATTGCTATCTGGTTGCTTGGCATAGCAAGATGTGCTACCATGGAAGCCGCAACATGTCAGGACTGCCCACGAACCTCATGAAAACATACAAGAGTGCCTGGATGAGGCCTTTGAGATCTCCAAAAAGGAGAAGTGCTCCATCCCAAGAAACAGTAACACTCTGTTCTGAGGGGTGCAGAACCATAGCAAACCTGTACCTATACTCAACCACAATCTGCTTCTAGCATGCAGAATAACTACTCATCCGAACAGCTTGATCCAGGGGAGTCAGGGACCGCCGTATAGCGTCCTGGGATGGAGGGGACTGGTTCCGGGTCTATGGTGAAGAGCTCCGGGCTGTTGGAAAGAACTCCTCTGTGCCCTGCTCATTGCCCCTTTCCTCCTTTCTGTTGCCATCTTCTTCCGGGACACCCAGCTCCTCTGGGCTCACTCAGAACTCCATACCAGGGCCTCCACAAGTGTCATAATTAAGATCGGGCTCCGTTGTGGGGTTACTCCTCATAAGCACATGCAGCTGTTGATAATAGTGGCAGGTCCGTGGAGCTGCCCCTCACTGCTGGTTGGCTTCCTGGACTTTTTGATAGGCCTGTCGGAGTTCTTTCTCCTCCCCCGGCATTGCATAGAGTCCTGGGAGTAACCTCAGGTGGTCCTCTTGCACAACATTTGATCATAGGTTGCTGGATTTCTCTTGGCCAGCAACTGGTGTCTCCAAATTGCAGAATGTTCCAGAGTCTCCTCATAGGCCAGTGCTGGGGCTCTCTTGTGACCCTGAGAAGTACTAGGCAGATCACTACCCTGAGTGCTAATGATTACAGGAGATGGCTAATGATGCAATTGCTACGGATGCATCAGTAGGCATCGCGCTGCAGTGCAATGTGATGGGCAAAGAAATTTTTTCATAATGGGCACCCTTTGTATTTTCAGGGCTGGGTGCTGCTGAATTCCCATTCAAATTCAATAAAAAATTTGCGGGCCTCCTGTGACCTTCTTCCTGCACAAATGGATGGAGAACAGCGAAGAAGGAAGCAGCCATACATGGAGGGTCACTGCATGGCTTTGTAGGATAAGTACGGGACACTTCTGGAGGCTAATAAATTCGAATGAAGGACATGGCGCTTCTACGCTACCCTTTATTAGATATTTTAAATTCAAAATTGTCATTGTACCCATACCGTACTAGTGACATTTTGTTATCGGTATTATGGCTCAATAAATTTGAGCTAATAGTGTTAACATTGAGGACAGTGATGTTTTAATATCAAGCTAGCTCCTTGCAATTCCATTTTATCTCATAGTGTAGACACAGCCTGAGGCACCAAAACATGCCCTCAATTGTTTTCTCATTGTGGTTAGTGAACGTCATTGTTCTCATTGACTTTAAATGTTACAGCACTGGCTCTGCTCTTTCCGTGCTCTTGAAGCAAGACACTGGGGTAAAGTATCCTCTTTTATTTTCAAGGCATGTATTAAGAACAAAATATTTTTTTCGTCACTTAGGTGTCTTTTTTTCTTCATATTTTGGATGAAGCCCAGTGTCTTCGCTATGGGGATGTGTCAGAGATGCATATTCAGAACTGTTTTAGGATGCTTTTTTAGGCTACTTTTAGTTGTGATAGAGATTTGCTTCACTCTTCAGTTTTCTACTTAAAATGACTTAGAGCTGATTCTGGGGATTGTGTCCTTGGCACTGGATATTGTTCAGTACATCTAATTCATACTTGACTCTTTGGACTCAGTCAGTCCCATAAAACGTGCAGTTAGTCACCTCTGACTAACTTTGGTATCTTTGTTCCTCTGATGTCTTGAATCTCTCTAGCATTTGCTTCTGATGGATAACACCAAATGAGGCTTTCACCTCTCATGAAGTGGGGATTCCAGTGCAGGCTGCTGCCAGTTAGTGCTCCTGCTAAAAGTGCAGAAAGAGAGAGACTGTCAGTCACTATTATGATTGCTATGGCCACAAAGTCTAGTTTCAAACAGTACAAGGCCACTTACGCTAAGATTTGTTATGGATCACCCCTTTTTATGATAGGAAGAGTACTCTTTTTGATGTGCTTAACCTTTATTCATCAAACATGCTGGGATCAATAAAACAAGCTCCTTTCAGAGAAGTCAGTGTGCCTGCAAGCAAGACCTGAGTCTTTTGGTTCAGACTCACCATTCTGTAATTTGTGATATCTTTGGCTTGTAAACGCTTGTCCGTATTGCTGATAGCTCTGATAAAACGGTTGTGCTGAATCTTCCATCTCTATTTTGAAGGTCGTTAGATGGGAAAAAGACAGGTTTATTTTTGAGCCCATGAGTCAGACTTTAAAAGTCATAAGAGACATAGGGAGAGGAATTCAGGGTGGCTGATACTAGATTTCATATTACACTTAAATTTCTGCTGGTGTTCAACATCAGCACTGTTCCAATAAGGTCTCTAGTGTTCTCTCACTTTGCATCTCACATCTAAGAGCTTTTGGATCCCTGAGGGGAATGACTCTACTTTCTCTGCCAGAGATCTTCACAGAATTAATTAAGGCTGATTTTTTTAGCACTCTGTTTTAAAAAATTGAGAGTGTATGTCCACATTGGCAAATGGAGTTGATGGAGTGTGCCCCCATTACAGCTGGCAGCTTCGACTTTGTCAGCAATGCAAATCTCCCTGTGTCTGACAGGACAAAAAAGTGCTACGGATGGTTCTGGGTGTGTGTTGTCAGCCTCCCATGGTACGCTTAGCACCTCCCCCTCCCTTTGGAAAGCAATGGCAAAAATTGTTTTCATGCCATTTTTCACTGGGTATCCATGCAAACGCCATTGCAAAGCTAGCATGGAACCTGTCCAGCTTCAAACAGTTGTGGCAAGTATAATGAGTACCTCACACATTGTGCTGCAGTAGGTGCAAAGCCTAAGCCTCCTTCAGAGTGATGAAGAATCTGAGGAGGATATGTATGTACACGGACATACACAAGTGTAAAACAGTGGAGAGGAGGAATGGAGAGACGCTGGCTGCACTCGATGCTTTGAAAGCAGTGGAGTGCTAGATCTGGTGCCGTGAAATAAGCTCAGACTGATAGGAGCGTGTTGTTCTGCAGATATGGGATGATCAGCAGTGGCTACAAAAATTCTGCAAGCATAAGCCACTTTCATGGAACTTTGGGAATTGCTTTCCTCTGCCCTGAAGTGTTGCAATACCAAAATGAGACCTGTTCTGACTGTTCAGAGCATGTGGTAATTGCTTTGTGGAGGCTTGTAATGCTGGACAGCTACTGGTTAGTGGGCAGTCAATTCAGAGTGGAAAAATCTAGAATGGGGGATGCTGTGATCCAGGTAGCCAAGGTAATCAATACTCTTCTGTTATGAGAGACAGTGACTCTGGGAAATGTGCAGGACATAGTGGAATGTATTGCTGTGGTGGGGTGATAGGTACATGCGTTCCATCTTGGCACCAGGCCACTTTGCCACATAATACATAAACCACAAAGTTTACTTCTCCACGTTGTTGCAGGTGTTGGTAGCTCACAAGGGTCATGTCATCAGCATCAGTGTGGGATGATCAGGAAAGGTTCGTGTCACATGCATCTTTAGGAACTTAGGTCTGTTCAGAAAGCTGCAAAAAGGAACTCTCTTCCTAGACCAGAAAATCACCATTGGAGATGTGGAGCTGTCAGTAGTGATTCTGGGAGATCCAGTTTACCCTTTGCTTCCTTGGCTCATGAAGCCATGCACAAGCAGCCTAGACCACAGTAAGGAGCAGTTTAACAACAGGCTGAGCAAGTGCAGAATTGTAGTAGAATGTGCATTTTGCTATTTAAAAGCTCGGTTCAGGAGTCTCTTGACTCAGTTAGATCTCAGCAAAAGCAACATTCCCCTCATAGTGGCAGTCTATTGTGTGCTCTATAATTTATGTGAGAGTAAGGGGAAAACTTCATGCCAGGTTGGAGGGCCAAGGCAGATCACCTGGTCACTAATTATGAGCAGCCAGGCACCACAGCAATAAGGAGAGGATAGCGGGGGCACTGCTAATCAGGGAGGCTTTGAAAAACAGCTTTATGAATGACCAGACAGTGACATGACACTCATGTCTGTTGCTCTTAAGGAGATCTCCCCGCCCCCCCCACGTGATATGTGCTGGCCTGTAAACCCTGTAGCCCCCACACACATACCTCCCCATACAACACAACTAATAAACAGGTTTTTTGAGCTTATTTGGTTTTATTTAAGGGACAATAAAGGAGTTCATGGCAAGGGCTTCAGAGGTGGGTAGGCAAGGACGAGAGGCATTTTGCTGTCACAAGGTGGGGGGATGTAAGATTTCTGCTCTCACAAGCATCTCTGGGAGTGGAATGCAAGGCTGCCCTTGACACCTTCCTCCCCCGCGCATTCTGGGGTGCTGATGGGGGCATGGTATAGAACATGGTGAGGAGAGCATGTGGTTCATCCTGGGCTGCTGTGGGATTCTGTGTTTCTGTATTAGCCACCTCAGGGTCTGTGTTCTCTGCATCATCAGCGGAAACATCTCCTCGTAGGTCTGAACATCTCCTCCTAGGTCTGTCTCTCTCCGTGCTCTACTTTCTTCACTGTTCACTCACATATCCTACTGTTCTGCCCTCCTCTCCTTCATGGATTTAACTGAGCCTTGTCTGTGCAGGCAGCTTGCATGTACTCTAGGAACATATTTTCCTGTTTGTTTTCTCCTTTGTATCTGTGTCAGTACAACAGATGGCGGGAGAGGGGGGAGCAGTAGTCAAAGAAGCCGCTGTTGAGCACACTACAACAAAATGTAAGTGAAAGCTAGACATTAAGGACATACATTTACTATAGATTAGGTAAGTTTTACAACACATGAAAGAGCCTCTGTGGCAAACAATAGAGATATGTTATGTACAAATACAAATTTTGTTTTTTAAGCATCCTCTATGCAGCAGGTACAACACAGAGATCTTAAGGGACCTGTTTGACTCATTTCTCTTCCAGTCATGGTAAGGCACAGATTGGGGCTGCGTTGAAGCCTGTGATTCTAAGAGCAGTTTTTGCAGCTGTGGTCACTGCAAGCAGGTGAGGGAGCATGGTGGTTTTGGGGTCTGTAGCAGTCACCATGTATTTCCTTTCCCCACTTTGCTGAGGCACTGAGAGTTTCCCTTCCCCCAGGAGCCAGGGAAAAAGAAGGTGGAGGCAGTCATGGTAGTGCAGCTTGTGCTGTTGGGGCTCACTCTCTCTCTTGTGGTCGCTGCATGCTTTCTTCCCCCGGAACCCTGAGCTGGGACAGTGAAAGTTTCCTTTCCCCTAGCAGCCCAGGGAAATGAAGGGAGAAAGGCACAGCAAAGTGGCTTCTCCTCTGGGTTGTATGTTCCCCCACTAGCTGGCACAGCGAAAGTTTCCCTTCCTCCGGGAGCCCAGGCGGCGAGGTGGTCCAGACATGGCAGAGCAGCTTGTGCTATTATAGGTTAGCACTCCTTCTCCTGCTTTTTCTGGGATGCAATGAGAGAGATTAGCCTGCTTAGAATAACACATTAAGGAATGAATGCTGATGAATGTGAGCAGAAGGCTGGTTGATATGCTGCACTGCTCTGTGGTGCAGTGACACCAGATTACTTACTGTTGGCTTGGCATGGAAAGGTGTCCTGTCATGAAGGTCAGAATAAGGTAGGCCTCCCTAGAAACCTTTTGAGAAGATTTAAAGAGTACCTGTCTGAGAGCTTTATGGAGATGTGCAGAGAGGTTTGGCACTCTGTTGCCAGACATGTTAAGTGTTCCAGGAGGCCCAGGCTGTGTAGGTACAGTGCCTGTCACAGATTGCCCAGTTGCCTTAATCCACCTGTATCATGATTCAAAATGAGAACTCACCAGAAGTGCTGTCCCTGCTACCAAGATCTGACTGCAAAATGTTGTGGGAAGAGGGGATGAGATCAAAAATTTAAAAAAAAAAAACAAAAACCTGTCTGTTGGTGACATCAGCTGTTCTGTTTGCCTGCTGATCATTGTCATCGTCTTGCCAGCTGTTGCCTGAGGAATCTCTTGGAAGGTATCCACTGACTGTTTGGGAACAGTGTTTGGATCCCCTTCCCCAGAATCCCGTGCAGCTACTCATGGAAGCACCACGTCTGCAGCAATTACCCAGAACATCTGCTTGCATCTTTTATCTTTTGGTACACCTGCCTGAGCTCCTTTGTTTTCATATGGCACTGCTGGGTGTTCCTGGTGTATCCTTTTTCCACCATGCTCTTTGAAATCTTGGCATAGATGTCTGCATTTCTGTTGCGGCTTTGTAGGTCTGCCAGCACAGCTTCATCATCTGCCATACTCTCTTCCCCCCCTGGCCCCAGCCCCTTGCAATGAGGTCCTGGATTTCCTGCACACTCCATGGTGAAGCTCATGTGCGATCCCAGGAATTCATGGCTTGCTGAGGTATGCTGCCTGCTCTGCTTGCCACGCTGGCCAAATGGAACTTGAAATTCAAAGTTTCCTGGCCTGTTTCCTTTACTCCTGGAGACCAGCAGAGGAGAAAATGATGGCCAGACTGGTCACATTAGAGCACTGTGAGACACCCCCAGGAGGCCTAGAATGTCTTAATTTCACAATGTTGCATTTGCACTATGCAAAAGTTGACCATGCAAGGTCAGTTTTGGCATTACTTCTTGCAAAAAGCAGGAGTACCAAAATCAACCTTAGAAGCCCTTAAAGTTGGTGGAACAGATGTAGTATGCACTGATTGCTAACCAAATTGACATAAGTTAGCTAATGTGAGCCTGATCTCCTAGTGTAGACCAGGCCTAACAGTCCCGAACAGGATGGCTTTCAACCTTGACTTCTGTAGTAGTTGGTGCTAGTCATGTGCCTCAACTGTTTCATCTGCATAGACTATTAGTGCATAGCCCATGGGACATGACAGAGTTCAGTTTGCACACCAGTGTCTTGAAGTCTTTTGCACTTAAGGCCATTCATCTCCTTGTAATGGTTCAGTTCCAAATGGATAAAATTGCATCTGGTTCTGTAAAAAAGCTGGGGTGTTGTCTGATAGAGACTACTTGTTAACCTCCACTGAAAGGTGTTCTGCAAATTCAAGCTCAGATTTCAGTGTAAATCAAATCTTTCTAGGAATAAGAAGAGTATATTGCCAGGCTAGTGAGAGAAGATAAGCTTGATACCTGAATAATATGATTGAGAGATTTGTTTCTAGCACTGCTGATCTTTTTAATTACATAGAAAAGTGTGCATGAAAACGTTGCTTGGCCTTGTTAAGCTGTAAATATGCATGTTAGCATATTAGTTTTGTTGCACTGAGTGAGTGATACAGGATCTAGGTGTAACTAGGAATGTAAATGGACTGAAGATATAAATTGCCTCTCTATGAGATGTGGTATGCAGTTGGTGACTTCGAATGTGGTATTGTTCTCCACTTGGCTAGGGGGAGAACTGAAGTTTTGATTGCTACTGATTAAGAATGCTGGGGAATAAATGAGAAGATGACTACTGAATAATGAGGAATCTGTTTTTGTAAAGGAGAATGCTTATGTGGAGATTAATTTATTTTCAAACGTTCTTGTTTCTCACAATTTTGCATTAATATAGTACTGAGTTCAGTGGGTTTACTTCTGATTTATGCCATTGTAACTGAGGAGATTTCAACCCAGTATTTAATAACTCTTTACTACCCAAAGTTTGTTTTACATAAAAAATAAGAAGGTAGTTAGGCCAGTGGATGGAGATTTGCCTGGCTTTTGTCCATCACGTGAAACCAAATATTTAAAAGTGCATCTTTCATGCAGCATCTTTCAAAGTTTTGATTTGTTCTGTTAAGTAAATTGAAAGATCTTTGTTTTATTTTTCCCTATAGATTGTCAGCCACTTATTTTCTTGCTTCTTAACTGTTCCATAATACTTTATTGTGAAGACAAGTAATCAAACTAAAATCAGAAGTTTTAATAATAAACTTGTTTGTGCCAAAAAGAAAAAAGAGAATGAAGGTGTGAAGCTTATGCTGCAGTTCTAGCATAAGTCTCATGAGAACTGAGGCTTGGAAGTTGACAGACTTTTGCATGAGCCAGTGGGTAATGAGTTGGAAGCAGAATGTTCAAGATACGTTCAGTGCTGTTGTAATTTGGATGCTTCTCTAGTAAACCTGAACTGAATTTGGCTCTTGTTATGTAGAACACTGTTCTTCCCCTCTCTCTTCCATAGTAACTGCAGGATAGTCCATACATAGTGAATGAGTAGTAGGGACAGGGTTACTCTTGATTGTCCAGTGTTCCTGCCACAGAGGGAATACAATCTAGCTTTTTATTTTTATTTTATTTATTTTTGGTAGTGAACCTAACATTCATATCAGCCAGAGTCCAGGAAGTTTAATTTCTCTCTCTGTTCCCTCTGAATTTTTTTCAGCCCAAGTGGGAAGAAGTTCCGAAGCAAGCCTCAGCTGGCCCGTTACCTGGGGAGCTCCATGGACTTGAGCACTTTTGACTTTCGTACAGGCAAAATGCTGATGAGTAAGATGAATAAGAACAGACAGAGGATGCGCTATGACTGTTCTAACCAAGCCAAAGTAAGAATAAGTTACAATGGAAGGTTTGAGTTTTTGCTATATTGCTATTGGTATAGCTACTGTTTTGAGAACATTACACAAGATTTAGCCTTTGAGTGTTTGTAAGTGGAAGCTGTGTGAGACAGAATTCATAATATCTGGGTCGTAGACATAGTTGTAGGTAGATCTGGTCTAACTAAAACCGATTCACAAATATTTTCACTGATGAGTGTTAAGTTTGACTTTGCTATTGCAAAAAGATTTTTTTACTTTTTGCATCTTTAGGGTAAACCTGACTTAAACACTGCACTCCCTGTCAGACAGACAGCTTCAATCTTCAAGCAGCCTGTCACTAAGATCACAAATCATCCCAGCAACAAAGTGAAGAGTGATCCTCAGAAAGCTGTGGACCAGCCCCGCCAGGTGAGGTTTGCAGTATTGCAGCTACTTTCCCAGAGCTAAGAAGGCTGTGTATGTTAATCATTAAGGGCTATAAATCTCTCTCTTCCTCAGTAAATGAACACAGTACCTTCCTGCATCTGAAATGCTGTTGGGGACTTCAGTGTCATGGATCCTGGTACAAGCTGATTACCTCCTAACCTATGAGTGGGGAACCTTTTTTGGGTCAAGGGTCACTGTCCCATAGACAGATCAGTGGGGTGAGGGCCACACAAGTGAGAAGTGGGGGAAAAAGCCCTCACTGATGTGTTCCCCAACAAAAGACAAAATACAAACAAACAAAAAAACAGAGAGGACACATTCTCCTCACACACCTGCCCCAGAGCCTTGGTGTGCCAGGGCTAGTACATTTTGTGGGCCTTATTAGGCTCTTAGGTGGGGCCAAAAATGAGGGGTTCAATGTGGGAGGCGCTGCCAGGGAGTGGTGTCTGGTCGGTAGGGAGGGTGCAGGAATGAACTGGGAATTGGGGGGGTCTGGGTGAGAGAGGGTACAGGAGCAGATCCCATTTGGGGGTTCTAGGAGTGGCTGCTGGTAGGGATCTGGGCAGGGGGCACGAGAGGGGTGGAGTGATGGGTGGGAGTAGGGGTGCCAGAGGGTTTGGGGAGGTGGGTCTGGAAAGGATGGGGTCAGGGTGGAGCTGAGAAGTCTGTGAGGGAGACATCAGCGTGTGGCATGGGGAATCAGGGAAAGAGGGGGCTGCAGGAATGATTGGGGGGCATGCAGTTTGGGTGATGGGGGCAGCATCCTTGGATGCACATGAGTCTGCATCTCACCCCCTCCCCTCCCCTCCTCCACTCCCAGACAGTGGAATGTAGCTTCTGGGAAGTGCTGCCACCGCTGTTCTCCCTCCCCTTTTCCCAGTTGGAAGAACAGCAGTGGCAGAACCCGAAGCACTTCCTGTTCTCTCCGACCCTTGAGAGCCAGCAGTCTGGATCCAGCCCTGGCTTGCCTAATCTAGCTTGCGAGGTTTGGGTCGCCCTCCCCTGCCGCGAGCTGGATGCTGGGGAGGGGAGCCCCTGGGGTCTGGATCTAGATAAGCTGCATTCGAGATGTGGACTGCAAGCCAGGTATTCCCCACCCCTGCCCTAACCCTCTTTAAAAACATTTCATTATGTAGGGTAGACATGACTTTAACTGTGTTTTATAAATAGGCTGCAGCCTTAGGCAGAGCATTAGCTTCATCATGGTTAAAGTGGTCTGGTGATCTGCTCTATATATTGTTCCAGTGTTCAGAACCAGTTTTGTGAACAAACTGTGTTTAATTAGATCCCCTGTTATATATTTTATAGTATATATGGGGCCAAAATTCTGAAGGCTCACACTGTTCTAATACAGATCACCATACTTTCTACTAATTTTTTTTTTCTTATCAACTTTATTTCTCTTTGTATTTTTATAACAGCATTGTTCAGAAAACATATAAAGATGGTTTTCAGGCTTCCTCCATTTGTCTGATTTACATTAGACCCCGACTTGCATGATTTCAACTTAAACTTTCTCTCAATAATGTGAATTGAAATGGTGAGTGTCAGGGAGCTGGGAACCAGGCAGCAGCCTGGCTTCTGGCTCCTGTACACTACTTGCAGGAGTCTAGAAAGTGATAAGTGCTGCTTCACTGATCAGTTTCCTGGCTCCAGCGAGTTGCAGGGAGTCGGGAAGGTTCATGGCACTGCTGCATCTGGCTCCAAGCTGCTCACCAGTCCCAGAAGCTAGGAAATGCAACCTATGCATAAATTGGGTCTGCTGTACTTTCTTTTACCCAGCTAAACATTGTCTCTGTCTACATTAGCCCCCTCTTTCCCCCCGAGGTTTCAAAAGGGGGATACTAATGAGACACTTTGGGATATGCTAATGAGGCATATCCAAATAGGAATAAGGGGCTTTTGAAGACTGGGGGATCTTTTCGAAAGGCCCTCATCTACATGGGCGGTGCACAATTTGAAAGTGGCACTTTTGAATTGTCACTACCACCATTATGCTAATAGGCGCTGTATATTCATGGAAGTGCCTCATTAGGATATCCCAAAGTGTCTCATTAGCATTCCACTTTTGAAAGGAGGGGGGCTAATGTAGACATAGCCATTGACAGCGCTGGTGCAAGCTGCTTATCATGGTGGCTCTTTCTGTTCATTCTTATTAATCCCTAGACTCTGCTCTATTGCATATCCAGCAATCCTTGCTACCACTAGATCAAAGTTTCCTAATGTTTTACTCATAGCATTTTCTCCATTCTAGCTTTGTTCAGGCTTCCCTTACTGTTCATTCTAATTTTGGAAATAATACCCAGAACACTTAAGTATCTGCCTTTATAATTCTTTGACTTGAAAACTATGGGCTAGCAGTTACCTCCTGTGATTTGGAACTTAAGTCTCCTGTTTAGAAGCTGAGAACATTATTGTGAAAGACCCAGGAGAGGTAACTTAGACTGTGCCACAGTTTGGGTCTTCTGGTGATATGAAATGAGCAGGAGACTTGAGGGTTTGTGTGGTTCTTGGCTGGCTACATGCTGTGTTGTAGTTCCCTAAACCTAGATGAAATATGCTTTTTGCAGCAGAAAGCAATTGTTGTCAGGCAAATTGGTATGTCCTGTAACAATCCAGTGAAAGATGTCTCTGGATTGTGATTAGAACATGGACCTAGCTGTAACATTGCCTCCTTTTACCAAATAGATTGGGCAATGCTTTTGCTAACCAAAAAGCTTCATTCTGAAAGCTTGTGCTGGTTGGGCACCAGTTAACTTTCATTGGTTTATCTGTTGTTTAAAATACTGTGAACATTTTATCAAGTTTATACACTGGCTAGGACTTGAATTGCTCTGTCCTCTTTCTTTAAAAGTAACTCTTAAACAAAGCTGGGGAACAGTTCCCTGGAATCTACTAAAGACCAGATTGGTTAGTCACCGAAAAGGAAAAATTACCAAAAATGCTACCTCATACCATTTGCACTTAAATTAGATGATGCCAATATTAGCTTTTTGTCCTAGTGGTGCAGGAAAAAAAAAAGAAGAAGAAGAAGATTGGAAATACCAGAATTAAGGCATGGGGAAAGTTTCTATTAAAGCCAGTAAATCAGTACAGCAGTATTGTGGTGATTCTTCCAACCTTGGAGCTGATTTGTTGATTAAGGGAAGTGCAAACTATACACTCTCTGCAGATGCATCTGCGCCTCTCTTTTAGTAATGCCAGATGTATCAGCTCCAGTTTTCAATTCCATAGTGTGCCACTGCAGGCAGGTGTTTTGCTGTGTTGTCAAGTGTGTTTCTATGTGTTGTGTGAATGAATAAATGCTTTCTTTGTTAGCTGTTCTGGGAGAAGAAGCTAAGTGGACTGAATGCATTTGACATTGCAGAAGAGCTGGTGAAAACAATGGACCTTCCAAAGGGTTTACAAGGTAATTTAGATCTTGCATCTAACCATACGCCTAGCATGTTGGAATATCTACGTGTTTTGAAAGTGCTATGAACTTAACCCACTTCCTGTCAGGTGTTCAGCACTTTGTGGGCAAGTCCCAGCTTCAGAAGGATCTGGCTATGACTGGAATCAGGCTTAAATTCAGTGTACTTAGCTCTGAGGGGTATTGAGGGACAATAGGAGACTGTGACATTTTACTCAACAGCATTTGTTGTGCTTAAGTCAATTAAGGAGCTCTTTTGACAAGCTCCAAAGGAGGTTTCAGACAGCCATCCTCATGTGAGAGGATAGCTATAATAGAGGCTGAAACTGGAATATGTAGGACGCATGGGAAAAGTTGGAGAATATAAGTACCATTCTGAAATATAAAGGAATTGCTATGGCACTGTATGAGTAGGGTCTGTTTAATGTGAGATACATTAGCAGTCAGCATATTTTTCTGTGCATCAGTATACAGCTCTGCCATTTATAAACTAGAGAATGCAGTAGCCTGTATTGTTTTTAGTTATTGCTGATGGTGGAAATTACAGAATTTTTCTCTCTTTAGGGGTTGGACCTGGTTGCACAGATGAAACCCTTCTGTCTGCTATAGCTAGTGCCCTGCACACTAGCACTATGCCCATCACCGGCCAGCTCTCTGCAGCTGTGGAGAAGAATCCTGGAGTTTGGTTAAATACTTCCCAGCCACTCTGCAAAGCATTTATGGTGACAGATGAAGATATTAGGTATTAACCAGAAAAGTTACTGGTTTTTAGCTTTTAGAATGTTTATTTAGGGTAAGAAGTCCTATGGCACCTTATAGACTAACATATTTTGGAGCATAAGTTCTTCTTCGAGTGGTCCCCGTGGGTGCTCCACAATAGGTGTTGGGCTTACCCCGGCGCTGCAGCTCAGAAATTCTTCAGCAGTCTCCATCGGGTCGCGCATGCGCCGATGCGCGTCGGCACTTCGCACACTTACGGTCACATGCGTGATCCGGTCCCCGCCAGTTCCTTCTCAACCGCCAACGGCTACAGACGGAATCTTCTCCGGCTCCAACGCCCAAGACAGATAAACTCATTTTATTCGTGTTAATAGTTATAATAATAATAGTTAACAGTTATTTAGTTATTATAGTATTAGTCTACCGTGTATATAGTTGGTTTTAGAAGTAAAAGACTATTTTAAGGCCGCCTCCGGGCGGGCCTGCTATTTTTGACAAGCCTTCAAAGGCCAACAGTTGCTATTGTTTGGCAAATAGACTGTTAACTGCGCTGTTAGCACTTAAGGACTCAGAGAATTAAACTCTGACAATGTCGTCCCCCGGTTTTAAAAAGTGCGAATCTTGCCGGGAAGCCATGCCTGCTTCAGATGGCCACAGCAAATGCATCCGGTGCTTAGGGGAGACACACGTTCCCCAGAAGTGCTCCCATTGCTCTAAATTAACAAATAGAGCTAGGAAAGATAGAGAGATGAGGCTCAAAATGCTGCTCTTTGACAAAGCACTTCAGCCTGCCTCGTCAGAGAAGCCCCATAAGGAGGGCTCTTCAGGATTGCACAAGAGGGAGGCTGCCTCTTTGACCTCCTCTGTGCAGAAGAAGAGAAAAGCTTCTCCATCTCGATCCCTGCCCGTTACCTCTGGGAGTGGGACGAGCAAAACAAAGGGCCCGGGCACGCTGGCTGCTTCTACTGAGAAAGCCGCGGCGCGTGTTCCCGCGCAGGGGCCCACGATTCTTAAGGAAACGGCACCGAGGGCTGTGCAGGCACTAGACAGACCGGCACTGGCTACTGCGGCACCGAGAGGTTCGGCTCCGACGGCATCGGAGCAACACTCGGCATGGAGCCCTACGGGGCCGAGCGAAGCACCCCGAGCGGCACCGAGAACAACGGCACCGAGCACGGCGCCGGGGGCAGCGGAAACTAGCACGGCACCCGCTACGGTGCCGAGCTCTACCGGCACCGATCAGACCTCCAGTGATGCCTGAAAGAGCAAAATCTAAAGCAAAGACCCGGCACCGCAGTCCCTCCCCTGAGGTAATTGCGCTGCCATTATCGCCACGATCCCCCCTGGAGATTTGACAAGCAGCAACACCTTCAGCCTGCCACAGACTTCCATCCCCCTTTCTTCAACATCCATCTCATGGAGTTGCACGCTTCTCACCATCCTCCAGTAGAGACCCCTATGAGTATCCTCACAGAGGCTCCCCCCATACGTCAGTGTCATCTCGACGGTCACGGCATTTCCTGCATCACCCTTACGCTTTTGGGTCGTGGTTCAGGTCCCCATCACCGGGACCCTGTCCCTGTTGCTATGACCGCCATTATACGGGACATCAACATAGGAGCTCGGCATCTCATTATAGATCTCCGTCAACTCCTCCTCCAACGCCACAGTGCACAGCTTCCACCTGGGGGAACACCGCAAGTTTCCCAATCAGAGGCTGGATCAAAAGATTTTGAGCCTCACTTTGAAGCTTCAAAAGTGCAACCATATGAATACAGCCAGGATCCCGAGCAACTGGAGGAGAGATACCACAGTGATGCCTCCTCATCCTCTCCAGACGAAGCGGTTGTTCCTTGGGACATTTCTCCCCCAGATGACCTAAAACAATTCCAGGAGCTGTTCAAAATGGTAGCTCAATCTCAGGACATTCAGGTGGCGGAGGTGCAGGAAAAGCACCACAAGCTTCTTAAAAACCTCAGGCCCCCGTCCTCTTCTGAAATAGCTATACCATTGGATGATGCAATTATGGAGGCAGCCACTAACATATGGCAAAGTACTTCGTCCCTGCTAAAGGTATGGAATTTTTGTTTAGTCATCCACAGCCAAATTCGCTAGTGGTCGAATCCTCTCAACATAGAACCAAAACGTCCCAGTATAAATCTGGGGGACTGGACAAGGATATAAAGAAACTGGATCTCCTCGGTAGAAAGGCCTACTCATCATCTACCCTGTTGCTTCGCATGGCTAACTATGCTGCCCATTTGTCGAACCACAATTTCGACAACTACTCCAAACTTACCGCCCTCATGGACTTCCTCCCGGAGTATAAGAAGCCGGTCCTTAAGGCAATTGTACAGGAGGGTTACGCGGCTTCTCGAGCAGGAGTCCAGATTGCGTTAGATGTAGCGGACACAGCAGCTCTTGCCGTAGCCACTGCAGTTGTAATGCGCAGGGAGTCATGGCTCCACATCTCAGGCATTCCTAAGGAACTGCAAGTAAAAATAGCAGACCTTCCTTTTGACAAAATGAAATTATTTGCCAAATCAACCGACTCAGTCTTGCACTCTAGTAAAGACTCCAGAGCGACACTTCGGACTTTGGGGATATACACCCCACCATACAGAAGGAAAAAGTTTTATCCTCAACAACGCTGTTATAGTTACCAACTGCAACGTACCCATTTTCAATGGGGGTATGATCAGGGGCATCATCAACAGCCACAATACAAGGCCCCTAGACGTCGACCTCAATAAGGCAACGCCTCTTCAGGGCAAAATATAAGACAGCAGGTTTGACGGGTATGTCGAGGGTCGCGAAACCAAGACCGTATCTCAGTGCCAATCTCACTACATGTTCCATCACCGACTCAAGCCATTCTACCCATAATGGAAAAGCATCACTTCGGACAAGTGGGTATTGGAGATTGTAAACACGGGATACACAATCCCCTTTCAGTCATTACCTCCACCAAATCCTCCCACCGCACCCTTCCTCAGAGACCCCTCTCACCTACTGGAACTAAGGCGGGAGGTGGACCACCTCCTATTCAAAGGGGCGGTGGAGAGAGTACCGGAGCAATTTCAAGGCAAAGGTTTCTACTCCAGGTACTTCCTGACAGAGAAGAAGACAGGAGGGTGGTTACCCATTTTGGATCTACGGGCACTCAACCAATATCTGCGCAAACAGCGCTTCAAGATGACTACGATGGCTTCAATAATCACGGCACTAGACGACAGAGATTGGTTTGCAGCCCTTGACTTACAGGATGCGTATTTTCATATCGCAGTTCATCCAGTGCACAGGCGCTTCCTCCGGTTCATCGTCGGCACAGATCATTTTCAGTACAGAGTCCTTCCTTTCGGCCTCTCTTCGGCGCCCAGAGTCTTCACCAAGACCCTAGTGGTCGTGTCAGCATACCTGCACAGACAGGGCGTTTTCATCTTCCCATACCTGGACGATTGCCTGCTAAAGGGAGCTTCCCAGGCAGAGGTATTACGGATGATACACATTACCACAAACACATTTACCTCACTGGGCCTCATCATCAACTTCTCAAAGTCAAAGACCGATCCCACGCAAAATATAGGATTTATAGGGGCTCGGATAGACTCTATCATGTCAAGGGTATATTTGCCTGATGCCCGTTTTCGCGCCATCGAGTCTCTAGTACAACTAATAACATACAGCCCCACTGTCTCAGTCCTAACGTGCTTACAACTACTGGGGCATATGGCGACCGCCACGTTTGTGGTACAAAACACCAGGCTGCATATGTGAGGATTGCAGCATTGGTTGGCAACCGTATACAAACCATCAATCCATACCATTCACAAGATGGTGTCACTCACAATGGAGGCGCGAAGGTCACTAACATGGTGGGCAAACCCCAAGAATCTACTAACAGGCGTGCCTTTCCACCAACCACAAATTACTGTTTTTATTACAACAGATGCCTCCCATATGGGATGGGGGGCACACATGGACAACAAAACCACTCAAGGTTTATGGTCCCCCGCAGAGAAGACACTGCATATAAACATATTAGAACTCAGAGCGGTGTTCAATACATGCAGGCATTTTCGGAATTATCTGCGCGGAAAAGTAGTCGGCGTAAATACCGACAACACCACCACCATGTTTTATATAAACCGACGGGGGGGGCCAGGTCTCGTACACTCTGTGCGGAGGCGGTCCGACTGTGGAACTGATGCATTGCCAACAATGTAACCATAAGAGCTTCATACTTACCGGGTGTCCACAACGTAAAGGCGGACCAACTCAGCAGACACTTTGCGCCCACACACGAGTGGCAGATCCGTTCAGAAGTGCTTCTCCAAGTGTTCCGCAGATGGGGTTTTCCCCAAATCGACTTATTCGCCACTCGCGACAACAAGAAATGTCCCCGATACTGCTCCAGAGCGGGCATGGGACAGGGGTCTTTGGGGGACGCCTTCATGATCCCATGGAAGGGCCCTCTTTATGCATTCCCTCCCACAACACTCATACACAAGGTCTTGGAGAAAGCCAAAAGGGAGAGAGCACGCATGATACTCATAGTCCCAACCTGGGATCGGCAGCAATGGTTCCCATTGCTTCTATGCATGGCACAGCATCGGCCGTTTCCCCTACCAACAGTGCTGGACATTCTCACACAGGCTCGGGGATCAATACTGCATCCGCACCCGCAGATACTTCGGCTACAAGCATGGTTAATCCATGGCTCAGCGCCCTAGAGACTATATGCTCAGAGGGAGTACAGCAAGTCCTTGAATGTAGTCGGAGGACTTCCACCAGAAAGACTTATGAACACAAATGGTTGTGTTTTTCCGATTGGTGCTCTTCCAAGCAATTGACACCTCAGGACGCCACTATACCCATGATTCTAGAGTACCTGCTACAACTCAAACAAAAGGGACTCTCTCTATCCTCTGTAAAGGTTCATCTGGTGGCTATATCAGCTTTTCGTCATGAAGAGGATGGATCAACCATATTTGCCCATCCTGTTGTCTCACGCTTCCTAAAGGGATTGGTAAATCTGTACCCCACTCGGAAACCAATACCGCCATCATGGAGTTTAGACTTAGTTCTACACATGCTCTCGGGACCGCCCTTTGAACCATTGGCTACGGTCCCCCTTCGACTACTTACCATTAAAACGACTTTCCTCCTGGCAATCACATCAGCTCGCAGAGTGAGCAAGCTCGCAGCCATAATGTCCACACCACCCTGCACGATATTCTTAATGGAGGCGGTGGTCTTACGTTTGCACCCAGCCTTCGTTCCAAAGGTCTCTTCAGATTTTCATATCAACGAACCAATAGTATTGCCCTCATTCTATCCTAAGCCTCACAACTCGAGCAAAGAGGCACGGTTGCACTTACTGGATGTAAGAAGGGCACTGGCCTTCTACATCGATAGAACTAAGCCTTTCCGGAAAACGGACAGACTGCTGGTGTCCATTGCATCCAGGTCAAAAGGGGAAGCACTATCTTCGCAGAGGATTTCAAATCACATTGTGTCATGCATAAGACTGTGTTACGAGCTTCGCAAGACTCCTCTGCCAGTTCCGCCCAGGGCCCACTTCACTAGGGCAATGGCGGCGGCGACGGCCTTCTTCAAGGGAATCGCACTGAGAGACATCTGCAGAGCGGCAACGTGGTCTTCCTATGACACCTTCGCCAAGCACTACGCCATGCACAGGATGCTTGATGAGGATACACGCCTGTCGACAGCAGTCCTTTCAAGGGCAAGCTGCGCATAAATCGGGTACCCACCTCCTTTTTCGGGGGGGGGTTACTGCTGGGTAGTCACCTACTGTGGAGCACCCACGGGGACCACTCGAAGAAGAAAGAGAAGTTACTCACCTGTGTAGTAACGATGGTTCTTCGAGATGTGTCCCCGTGGGTGCTCCACTACCCACCCGTTCCTCCCCACTTCAGAGCTCTGTTTGTGTTTTTCAGAGACGTCCGGAGCGGTTGATCAGGAACTGGCGGGGACCGGATTGCGCACGTGACCGTAAGCGCGCAAAGAGCCGACGCGCATCGGCGCATGCGCGACCCGACGGAGACTGCTGAAGAATTTCCGAGCTGCGGCCCCGGGGCGAGCCTGACACCTACTGTGGAGCACCCACGGGGACACATCTCGAAGAACCATCGTTACTACACAGGTGAGTAACTTCTCTTTTTTTGTGGGCAAAGGAAGCTTATGCCCATGAAAGCTTATGCTCCAAAATATCTGTTAGTCTATAAGGTGCCACAGGACTTCATGTTGTTTTTGAAGATACAGACTAACACGGCTACCTCTCTAATATTTGGGGTAAAACAGTTAATGCCTTTTTTGTCAATATTAAGCTTATACCTGATAAATGAGTGTGACTCACTGGGTTTATTTGGTTGCTTTACACTAGTGTGTCTAATTGTTATTAACTTGATTTCATTGCAAACAAAAGAAAATAATGTTTACTCTGACTGTTTGGATTTGTATAATTTTACCTCTGCATCTTTGAGGGAAGAAATATTCTGTCACCCTTGTAAGATAACATTGCAGACTTCTCCTTTTCTCTAGGTACTTCCTACTGTTAATCTCCAGAGAACAGGTCCAAGGAAGCTCTGAATAGAGCCATCAGTTCTTTTCAAGTGATTGCTCATGTCCATTCCACGTTAGATGTGGGTACTTGCCACATATATTGGTGCCAGAAGCTTTTCCCCCTCATCAGTACCCCTGGGGGGCAATAGTGGCAACCACCAGAGTGGTGCCTCATGGTATGATATAAGGACTACTGCTCGTTCCCCCCACTCTTAGTTCCTTCTTGCAGCCAGTGATGGTGCAGTGGAACTGTTGTGCTTTGGCAGTTTTTGTCACAGTTCAGGGTGTGTTAGTTCTCTCAGTAGTTTCTCAGTGTTTTTTAGTTTGCAAGATGTTAGTGTCCTGGCGAGGTCTTAGCCTAGGCATGGGGCATGCCCTTGTCCCCAGGCTTCAAACAACCGTCTATAGTGCAGGCATCCTATGGCTGTTAGCAACCCTCGCGACAACTGCCTGAGATGAAGGATACATCAGCGAGAAGTCGAGTATTTGCAAATCGTTCAAGCCTTGAAGAAAGAAAGGGGCATTCACCTCAGGGCGCTGGTAATGGAGTCAGCACTAACCCTGGCTCTGGAGACCATGTCTAACTTGGCCTCAAGCACTGTAATTTTGGTGTGGAGTGTTCTGCTGGTACTATTTCCCCCCCCCCATCTCTGGTCCAGAATGCAAAGAAGAGGAACAGGAGCCCAGACTTGTGGTGGGCAGTTTCATGCTTCTTTCTGGGAGTCATGGACCGACTTAAACACAGCAGTTCAGCCCTCTCCCTCCCATTCCAGTGACCGTGAGTTGCGATGAAAGCCAAGGGCATGTGGCGGCACAGAGGCTTTTGGACAACTCTGGACATTTTGTCCTTGCTGGTGCCAGTGGCACGCTTCCTGGCAGTAGCATGTTCAGGAAAAGGGTAAGTCCATGCTGGACTTTTTCTGAGTGTTTCAGTCCCAGTGTCCCTGCTCCTCTCCCAAGGCGCCATCCTGTGAGTACTCCCTGGTCTGAAGCCTTCAAGCTTTGTATACTGAAAGGCAGACTTCATGCCTGATCTTCTGTTTCACTGACTTCGGGCACAGGAGGCTGGACTTGGGGCAACATTCATCAGAGCATTGGTGTGGACAGGCTGAAGCTCATGCACTTACCTTGGGTACTTGTGGTTGGTCCCCTGCTTCCCCATGACCTCAGACACTCCCAGGATCACTCAGATCATCATCATTGTCATTCTTGGTCACAGCTACACTGGTTTCCATGACTTTCTTCGTGTTAGCAGAGACCCTTGGGCCATAGAACCAACTCTAGGTTGCAGTCCTATTCCAAGTGTTGGAAGGCATCAGTTGCTGGGTTGCTGTCACCAAACGGTCATCCCACACTGCATTCTGAGGTCCTGAGACACAGAGTTCTGCTTGGGCAGATTCTTGCAGGTCCATCTCTCTCCTAACTGGGCAGAAGGCAGTTGGAGGCTCTCCCACTCTTGGTCATGGGGAGAGTGAACCAGTGGCCAGTACCAAACAGGGCTCCCTGCTGCCAAGACAGACCCCAATGCTGATGATGATGCCCCAGCCCTTGGTGGCTAGTGTCCTGGTTTCCTTGTATGTGGTGAGGGTTCACTCACCTTCAAAACTGAGAAGGCTAGCTGGAAAAGTTATCAGAATGGCCAGCAGCCCCTGGAGCTCATTTCACCCTCCCCTCTTCCCTAAAGCAGGTGCAAGTTCTTGAGAGAGACCAAAACACAGAAAGTCATCACATCACCCTGTTCCACAGGAGGAACGAGCAGAGCTCATGGCACTGGCATCTTCTTTGTCCTCCCCAAATGAGGCTATTTTTAGTCCCTAGTGCCACATGATGATGTGAAGGTGTGCCAGGAGTGTCTGAAGTGGGTTGCTTCCAATGTGGGGCTCCCTGCTGCGGAGCTAGAGGAACCAGTGGATGCACTGTTTGATGTGCGCTATTTCACAGCACCCTCCAGACTGTCCTTGTCCTTACCTAACGAAAATCAGCAGTGCCCTTTGGCAAACACCCTCATCTCTGTCATCTCTTTCCAAAAGGGTTAAGAGGAAGTACTTTGGTCCTGGTTAAAGTCTTTACTCCCACCCTGTCCTGAACTCCTGAGTGGTAGAAGTGGTCACCCATAAAGACAGGCAGGGGCAACGCCAAAAAATAAGGACTGCAAGTGACGGGATTTGTTTCTCCATAAAATTTATTCTTCTGCCAGCCTGCAGCTAAGAGTGGCCAAGCATCAAACCCTCCTTGTCCACTATAATTTTAACATGGAGCATGCCATGGCAAAAGGTGATGAATTGCTTCCTGAGGGCTCCAGGAGGGAGTTCAGGGCTCTTCTAGAGGAGGGCATGGCAGCAGCCAGAATGGCCCTTCAGGCAGCTGCAGGCGCAGTAGACTTAGGAGCATGCACAGTGGCATCAGCCATGTTGATGCATCAGACTTCCTGGCTAGTCCTCTCAGGTTTATCAGTGGAAGCTCAGCAGTCTATGGAGCATCTGCTGTTTATTGGCTGTGCCCTGTTTGCAGAACAGGTGGACATGAAATTACACAGGCGTAAAAACTCCCACGCAACCATTAGGACCCTATCTTTCATCCCTGCTTGGAAAAGATTCCAGCCCAACACCCTACCAGTCAGGGAAATCAGCCATGCCAGGAGCCTTCTGGCAAAAATGATATGGAATTGCTATAAGTTAGCAAAGGTCCTTCTGAAATAGATTATCTCCTCCCACTCAGCCAGGGCTCAGGCATCTTTGGTAGCTTTCCTGGCACACATGCCAAACCAGGACATCTGTAGAGCTATGACGTGATCCTGGGTTCACATGTTTATGTCTTTCTGTATTATCAGTTAGCAAGCCAGATATGACACTGGGCTCGGCAGAGCTGTGCTGCTGTCAACTTGGCTGTGAACTCTTACCTATCTGTGTGTGTGTACTGTTCGGAGTCACCTAAAGTGGAATGGATGTGTGCAATCACTTGAAGAAAAGACAGTTACCTGTTCTGTAACTGGTGTGTTTTGAGATATGTTGCTCTTGCCCATTCTACAACTTGCCTTCCTTCCCCACCGTTGGAGTTTCTGGAAATAAAGAATTGAGGGTAGAGAGAGCGAGCTTTGCCCCTTGTACCATGCCTGTATGTCAAATGCATGTTGATGAGCCAAAGAGTTGAAACCTATTGGATTTCTGCTTTGTTCTTGCAGTGTTGTAAATAGCAAATAGCTCAGCTGTTGATGTTTGTGGAAGTAAGGCAGTCACAGAATGTATATTGTGATAGTATACTTCACTTTATGTCTGGAATATAATCAATCCAATCCACTTCTTTCAAGTGTCACTGTCACTTACTACGGCTTCTTCCTCTGTTGCTCATTTATCCTCACAGGTCCTTAACATCCTTTTCTGGTAAACTTCTATGCTTGTCATCATTTCATACATGCAGGGAAGTAATTAAAGTGGCATATCCAGTTCATGTTTTGAGCACTTGTAGCGTCTGTCAGCACAGGATTGGGAACAGTTAAATGCTGGTGTATCACATGTATCCATTGTTTGATATCTGCAAGGATTTAAAAATTGGGTGATGTTCTCCAACAAACATCTTAAGGTTGCTCCGATTCTGCCTTGAACCTCTATATTCCAACCTCTAGCTTGAGAAATGCAGCCACCAAGTAATTATGGCACAGGGGTGTGCAAACTTTTTGCCTGAGGGCCACACTGAGTACTGAAATTGTATGAAGGGCCAGGTAGGAAAGGCTGTGGGAGGTTGTGCTTCCACAAACAGTCATGCATGGCTCAGCCCCTCCCTCCATCCATCCCCCCCCGCTCCCCACCCCCATCCAACCTCTCCTCTTCAACCTGGACTCCCCCCCGCCCCCCCAGATCCTGACAACACCATCTGGAACACCAGGGCTGATGGTACAGTAACTGTGCCACTCAGGTGCTAGGGGAGCTGAGGCTGTGGGGGCAGGGGAGAGGTACAAGGAGCGGGATTGGTTGGGGGCTGCCCAGGAGTAAAGCTGGCTCCTCCTATGCTAGGCTGTCCCAACCCTGCTTCCTGGTGGGAGTTTGGGGACTACACTGAAGGGTCTGATGGGCTGGATGTTTGTCCCCCTCTGGATTATGCTATTTAGTATGCATTTCTGCTGCATTGAAGTAATAATTGACTTTGCCTTCTTGGAAAATCTGTGCAGATTTACAAGAGAATATTTGTCTTGTGTGTGTGTGTGTGAGATACATATATAAATAAACACAGAAACCAATTGCTAGTACATTGTTCAAGTTGTAAACTCAAGCACACAAAATTAGCAAATGCTAGAATTAAGGTTGAATATCTTGTGCATATGATTTATCCTCAGGCAGACACTTGGCATACAAAATTTCAGCCCAGGTGTTTTCAGTTGAAAACAGGATCATATAATGAGAAGTATTATACAAACTTAGTGTTGCTACCGGCTCCACCTGTAATATATTTAAACATGATGATGTGATATTTTAAAATATTAATTCTATTTTTAGCACCCCACATCACCTTTCTCCAGCCTCACAGCTGAGGCATTTGCACTTCTTCCCTTGAAATTGTTGGCTGTGAAGAGTAATATAAGTATTCACTGGTTTTGGGCAGGAAGCAGGAGGAGCTTGTACAGCAGGTGCGGAAGAGGCTGGAGGAAGCACTGATGGCTGACATGCTCGCCCACGTGGAGGAAATAGCAAGGGATGGGGAAGCTCCTTCAGAGAAGGAAGGAGGTGATGAAGAAGTGGAGGAAGAAGAGGAAGAACAAGATCATGACCAGGAGATGGAGAATGTATAGTCTAGGTAGTATTATAACTATGAACTATTACCCCTTTTCTCACTTTCATTTACATTGAATAGTATTGCAGTGAGGGAGAACATATATCCCCAGGGAGTCTTAGCATTGACACTAATATCCTTCTGATAGCTTTCTTTGACAAGGTAAAAAGCTTTGTAGATGGGGGAAAGCAGTAGATGTTGTATATCTAGAATTTAGTAAGGCATGGATACTACGTTTATAAAGTTTGCAGGTGATATCAAGCTAGGAGGGATTGCAAGTGCTTTGGCGGACAGGATTATAATTCAGAATGATCTGGACAAACAAGAAATAGTCTCGGGTAAATAAGATGAAATTCAATAAGGACAAATGCAGAGTACTCCACTTAGGAAGGAACTACTACTTTCACAGACAAAGTAGGAAATGATTATCTAGGAAGGAGGCACTGTGGAATGTGACCTAGAGGTCATAGTGGACCACAAACTAAATATGAGTTAACAGTGTGATGCTGTTGTCTCCACCAAAAAAAAAAAAACCCCAAAAGAACAAAAAACCACCAAACATCATTATGGGATGTATTAGCAAGAGTGTTGTAAGCAAGAAACAAGTAGTTCTTCCACTCTAGTTTGTGCTGATTAGGCCTCAGCTGGAGTGTGGTGTCAAGTCCTGGGCACCACATTTCAGGAAAGATGTGGACCAGTTGGAAGAGGTCCTCAGACGAGCAGAACCAAAATGATTAAAAATCTAGAAAACGTGACCTATGAGGGACAATTAAAAGAATTGGGTTTGTTTGGTCTGGAAAAAAAGAAGACAAAGGGTATGTCTACACTTAGGAGCATAGTCAAATTTGTTAAAGTCAACTTTTTAACACTAGATTTTGTAAAGTTGAGTTTGATCACCTATACTGCTCACAAAGCCGATTATAATGTGTCTCCACAAGGTGGCCTAAGTCACCTGTCCCACAGTTCCTGCAGATCTATTGCATTTTGGGATTTTGTGATGGTGTTGGTGGGGGGAGTTGCTGCAAGTGGTTCTGGGTTTCTGATGTCATCATCCCAGAATGCATTTTCTGCATTTCCCTCACTTCCCACTGAAAACAAATAGCATTTTTGTACAGTTTTATATTGATTGCCATCCGCCATTACAAACAAAAACATGGATACCAAGTCTCTTCAAAGTTTGTTTGCAGTGGTTTGTGCTCGATGTTCACATTGTGGTGCAGTGCTGCAGTACTTCGGAATGTGATTTCTCAGTCTGCCTCTTCATTAGGGACAGGAATGAAGCATGCATTTGTGCTCGACAGTCCATCATGTTTTTCCTCCAGCCAGTCAGCTCTCCTCTTTCCTTTATTAGAACATCAAAATAACTCTCCAACATTTCATGCCAGGACTTCTTCCTCATCCACATCTGGGGCAAGCTCTTATGGGCAGGAATGGGGCCTCTCTGTTATCTAGCAAGGTTGACTCCTGATAAAATACATGCAGAAATGTTAATGGCATTGTCAATAGCAACATTTTTATCTTTGCTCGCAACAGTGACCATGCTGATAGAATGAATGGTTGTCTCTCTATGGAAGAACATATTGCAACTGAAAGGTCACTGTGGTGACTCTTAAGACTGCAGAAAGCGTGATTCCAATCAGAATGATTTAAGCTCTTCTGTGGCTGAGGTTTACCTTCAACACATGATAAGCTATCTTTGGTTCACAGGGGAAAAAAATTTGCCTCGTCTCCAAACCCAGCCTTCTTAAAGGAGCGCCAGGAGGGAGCAGGGCACTGCGATTCCCAGCCGACGTCAGCCCAGGGGGAGTGGGTGGCTGCACAGAGTGTTCTTAAAGCAGCACCTGGATTTTAAAGTGGCTGCTCCAGGAGTTAAAAAAAAAATCATTAAAAGTCACTGCAGGCATGCACATGAACCAAGGGGAGGGTCCAGTCACCCACTGGACCAGGTTGGGGGATTGCCTGGATTTTAAAATGGCTTCTGCAGGAGATGCATGAGTTTTGCTCTGCACTGGGTAGGTCACAGGCAAAAAATTATTAGTGACTCATGAAACTTTCCATGCATTCTAGGTTGCCAAACGAGACCTCAGCCTTATCAGAATAAGAAAAAGGGATAAGGAAAGATTGCTCATTCTGTCCTAGTACAATGTTGAAAAATTTGTAAGAATGCTCTGTGGGAACATACTTCCAGATCACTTACTGGTGTCTTGGTGCAGTTAGGTGTCTTACCGTGGAAGCAGGAACAAGTTAGGTATCCTCAAATATCTCGTGAGGAGAATCAAAGAGTGCCTGCTGAAGATGTTCAGCTGTTTGTCCAAACAGGATCAGCACTCCATCCCCATAAATATTAACAAGCCATTCTAAAGGAAATGGGCACAGACCATCAACCTCATGATTGCAGCACACTATTATCAGTAGAAAAAAAAACACGTACCAGAAGTGCCCTCTTCAGGATCTGGGTTTGCCTCCAAAGCCACCTCCTGAGTTAAGGGGACAGGCTCTAAGTGAAGAAACAGCTCCTGGCTTTCAGGCTCTACTTCTATACTTGACTGGATCCCGCTGTCATCCACGTCTTCCAAATCAGGCTTCCAGATCTTCCAAATTGATGCTTCATCATCCTTCCAAGGAACACTGTAAGGAGTCGAGTTGTCCTCTGAGGGAAGAGGTTGCTTCTGTCCCCAGAATATCGTGAAGCTCATCATAGTATCAGCATTTCTGGGGAGATGCCTCAGACCAAACATGCGCTTGTTTGCATTTCTGGTAGCTCTGTCTCAGCTCCTTTACATGGCACTGCTGAGCATCCCTGGTGTAGCGTTTGAGCTGGAGGAAGATAGCTTCCTCCCCCGACACTGAGGTGAGGTTCAAGATCTCCTGATGGCTCCATATGGGAGCCCTTTTGTAATGCTGAGAACTCATGGCTGCAAGGTGTGCTCAGTGTACTGCAGAGATGTGGTCCATGCATCTCTTCACTGCAGTGGCCAGAAAGGAAAGGAAATCTAATGAAAATTTCCAGGCTGATGACCACCATTACCTGTCACCTACTTCGTGCTCACATCAAGAGTAGCCATGGTGGAGGGATGACCAGAAAGGACTCATTAGCTGTGTCTACACGTGCACACTACTTCGAAGTAGCGGCACTAACTTCGAAATAGCGCCCGTCGCGGCTACACGCGTCGGGCGCCATTTCGAAGTTAACTTCGACGTTAGGCGGTGAGACGTCGAAGTCGCTAACCTCATGAGGGGATCGGAATAGCGCCCTACTTCGACGTTCAACGTCGAAGTAGGGACCGTGTAGACGATCCGCGTCCCGCAACGTCGAAATTGTGGGGTCCTCCATGGCAGCCATCAGCTGGGGGGTTGAGAGACGCTGTCTCTCCAGCCCGTGTGGGGCTCTATGGTCACCGTGTGCAGCAGCCCTTAGCCCAGGGCTTCTGGCTGCTGCTGCTGTAGCGGGGGATTCATGCTGCATGCACAGGGTCTGCAACTCGTTGTTGGCTCTGTGTATCTTGTGCTGTTTAGTGCAAGTGTGTCTGGGAGGGGCCCTTTAAGGGAGCGGCTGGCTGTTGAGTCCGCCCTGTGACCCTGTCTGCAGCTGTGCCTGGCACCCTTATTTCGATGTGTGCTACTGTGGCGTGTAGACGTTCCCTCGCTGCATCTATTTCGATGTGGTGCTGCGCAACGTCGATGTTGAACATCGACGTTGGCAGCCCTGGAGGACGTGTAGACGTTATTCATCGAAATAGCCTATTTCGACGTCGCCACATCGAAATAGGCTACTTCGATGTAGGCTTCACGTGTAGATGTAGCCATTGAGGAGCATTGTGGGACAGTTTCGGAGGCTAATAAAATCAATTTTAATAATGCTGTCATCTGCACTTGTATAGTTCAGCATTGCAAAATTGCCTTTTGTGAGTTACTCCTAGGGAAATCAGCATTACAAAAGTCGATGTAGGAGCCCCTTAAGGTCAACCTATTGAGTGCTGGAGTGTAGACTGATGGTTTGTAAAATCAACTTTAGACCCTTAAATTCAACTTTATCTCCTAGTATCAACCAGCCCAAAGAGGTGACCTAACAGCGTTCAAGTATCTGAAAGGCTTTTACAAAGAGGAGGGAGAAAAAATATTCTCCGTAAACAATGAGCATAAATTGCAGCAAGGGAAGTTGAAGTTGGACATTAGGAAAATCTTCCTAAATCTCAGGGTGGTTAAGTACTGGAATAAATTGCCTAGGGAAGTTGTGGAATATCCATCATAGGAGATTTTTAAAAGCATATTCATGGAACACCTGTCAGGGTTGGGAGATGACACTTAGCCCTGCCACGAGTTCAGGGGAATGGACTGGTAAGGTTCCTTCCAGTCCTATAATTCTCTAATACGCACTTTAAATGGGATAGTAGTTTTCTTTTATCATATGTGGGTTTAGTGTGGATGTTTGAGATAAGGCTTAAAAAAAATGAAATGACATCTCACAGGCTCAAATGATGGGAAGGAGGTGGGAGTTTGATCTTAATATGAAACTAATTTGTGGGACTTAATTCTAAATTTTCAGGCCACTTTGTCGTATCACAGTCATAACTGAGATTAACCCTTTTGGCCATTTTTTTGATGGAGAAGCTGGGTGGCTTCTCTAGACTGGGAGTGAGCGATTTTGGTGGAGACATTATATATGGTATGAACTTGCAATGTCACTGACATTATGTACCTATTTTTTGAATCACATAGAGGATTTTGTTCTCTGAGATTGTCTCTTGGTATTTATTGCACATGCTTAGTACACAACCAAGATAGGAGGGTGCACTTTGAAGGAATGCTATTTATTCCATGCTCTGCTGTTTTTAATTAATATTAATTTTAAAAAATCAAACACTGTTTTTTATTTCAACTCTTCATGCAGTGCCAAGCCAAGATACTTGCTGGGTTTTCATTTAGTGTGTGTGATGTGCACTGCAGTATCCAAACACAATAAGACATGTTAGGGAAGGAAAGCCAACATTATTTCTGTTGTTCTATTGCTTTATTAACAGCCCTAGCCTGGAGCCTTATGTACCATCATTTAAGTTTATGCAATGAGACAAAAACAGCATGTAACGACTATCATTTTAAGTTGTATCCCAGGAAAATCAACCAGTAATCTGTCCTTGAAATGAGACAGCCAATATGCTTGCTGCTTTGTTACTGTGACTGTAGACATTTGAGTTTCTTAGGCAAGAAATAAAAATTTAGAGGATGATGATGATAAACAACAGAAAAAAGAAAAAGTCCTTGTTGGAGGCAGTGATATCTGCATATCAATGTTATGTTGGATCGGGAGTGACCTTTGTTTTTTCATAATTATGATGGGATTTGTGTGGCCTATGGAAGATGTTGTCTTATTTGGGCTCCTTCCTCTTTCCTGTGTTGTCACTTGGAATATTGGAGCACTCTGAACTTTTCATAGCCTTATTTGAGTGCTCCTTTAACACTTAAAGGTGCCTATACCTTTACGGTACTTTAAAGCATACTTTTAAGTCCTTTCTGTTGAAGCAGTCCAGCAAAAGCAGAGAGCCAGATAAAATAATAGACTACTGTGGTGAAAAATGCAGGCCTAAAAGGAAGTCATGTTGAAGATCTAGGTGAGACCTCACCCTGATCCTTAAAGAGATCGCATGCTACAAAAATGTACAAGTCCCTGATGATTTACTGAGTATTTCTCTCTGCTTTTTTCTTCCAGGGAGTTCCATCTAAGAATTCTTTGTCTAAACCCTATCAGCAGGGTCAGCACAACAAAGCCGAGAGTGTCTGCAAACTAAATTGCACCAGCCATCCAACTGTACCTTTGAGCATGTTTGATATCCACTTCAGGAAAGAGTTGAGAAGCTGATTGCTCATTAATTGCTGGGTATTTTTGAAGAGGAACTTGACTAAACTATTCTTCCCCTTCCTTTCCTAAAGGATCAGGGGAATAGAAAAGTGTGAAGGGGAAGAAAGGAGTGCAAATGTTGGGGGAGGGCTAAAACTTGAAATCAAATTCCCTCTCCTTTTTATGGGTCAATGATACAGTGGGGTCAAATTTTTCCACACTGTCCTATCTTAGTACCTTTGAATGAGAAACATTTTTTTTCTCTCACCCTAGCACACTAAGAGAGATGCTCTTTCACTTCTTGGCCACTTGGCCTATAGGGTGCCTGTTTGAACCAGACTATATGTTGTAGATTGTCGTCTCAAAACTAGATTGGACGTGATGAATAGTCTTAAGAGATGAAAAGCAGGTGCCTCTTCCACTTCAGGCTGTGATGAGCTTGGAATGTTATATTCTAGGAATCAATTTGTGTCAGTGACAACCTGTTTCTGTAACTAGTTCCAATACTGCATTGAATGCATTAGTTGCCAGTACTTGGCATGGAAGCCTGTGTGTGTCCAGACATAGCTTATAGGTGTTTCAGAGCTAAGTTTATCAGTGTGTAGTATAGGGAATATTCAACATTTGGTGCAAGTCTGGTTGGAGACACCTTTTAAGCTAAAATCAGAAGGTATGTCCTGACTCATTCTGGCAAACAATGAGGAAAATTTCCTCCTCTCTTTTCAGGTGCCATGTACCCCAATTTCTGTATGTGTGGAGTAAAGGAAGTCCACTCCCATAGATTTGTCTATACATCTGCATGTGAATGCAGTAATGATCTGACCTCTTTTAAAACAAGAAAAGCAAAACTTTTTGACTTTTCTATAAATTAGTATCTAACAATGAATCTAATGCTTTTTATTGAGCATTGACTCTTTCTTACTTGCATGTACAGTGGAGTGACCAGCATTCTTTGTCCAACAGTGAAATGATGTGAAAGCTGCCTTAATGTGTTCATAAGTATTTGGCTTCACCCTGGGTACCGTGAATTATTCTTCAATCTCTCCTTGTGCATCTCTGAGCAAATAGCGGGGGAAACTAGTTATAGATGAAAATGAAGAGATGAGGAAGGTCTGAGTTTGTAGAGTGAAGAAAAATATCTACTTGGTTGCAAATTCTTTTTTCTTAGGTGTCCATAAGTGTCCACTGATGCTCAGAATATACTATAAAGGGGGATTCAGATATTGCACCTCTAACCAGTTGTATGAATTGCCAGTACCCCAAAATTTGGGACAGAAATAGCTCCCAGAGCCTCTGTCATAGAGGAAAGTTTAGCAATAAGAGTGAGGGCCCAGAGACATTTTCTGGAAAATAATGATCATCTTTGGGAGTAGTTCTACTCAAACCACTGAATTGGTTGAGAAATGTCCCATGTCAAAGTGTCTGGTTCTGTATTAACCCTTTCCTTCTAAAAAATAAATTCCATGGGATTGTTGCTCATTTGGAGCATTACAAGAAGGCTGGATTTGTATTTTACATTTGTTTTTCCAGGCAGCGCTTTAGCAAGGATATAGCTGCCACTTAGAAATATTTTCATTTTTGAAGTCTTGTTATGATTATTCTATAAACCTGTCCTGTGTAATTCATTGTGTTCTATTAAATGTTTCTTGAAGAAAGTAGAACTTCTTTGAGTGTCTGTGTCAAGTCCCTGAGTATCTACACTATGCTATTGCAAACTGTCCTTAAGAATGAGAGTAGGAAGATGTCGTGAAATCTGCACTCGCTGTTTATTCCACTCTTTGTAATCCTTGCCTCTGACACTCTAACCTGGTGGTTCTCAACCTGTTATTTACCATTATGTGCCACATCCACATGTTATATATACTGCCTCTGTGGTCCTCAGAATGTCACATGGGATGGAGCCTTGTGCTGATGCGAGAACTACTGGTGTAATCCATACTATGTTCTTGTTCCTTAAGACTTGCTCTTGTTCTGCATTATATGCAGTGAGGGCAGGTAGGAAGTTACCATGAAAATATTTAATTTTCTTGAAATTCTGATACCATCTAGTAATTACTATAAATTTTCTGTAGTATAAAGCTTTTTCTTCAACATACGTGGCATGAGAGTTAGGAGGAGAATCAAAAAGTTATGTAAATATCCCAAACCATTTGAAATTCAGGTGAATTGGGGGAAGGTCATTTCTTTTCTCTTCCCCATATAATTCACCTCCAATTAGTGTTCTGTTCTTTCCCTTTTGTTTTGTAAATGTCTTGATGAATAACTGTGTGTTAATGAATCTTCTGTTTAAAAGCACCAAAAGCGGCCAAGATCCTTATCAAACTTCAACAAACAAACAGTTCTTCTTCGAGTGTCCCCGTGGGTGCTCCACGTTAGGTGTCGGGCTCGCCCCGGCGCCGCAGGTCGGATCTTCCAAGCAGTTTCTGCCGGTGCGCGCCGCTCCGTTGCGCGCTCCTGGCCACGTGCGCGATCCGGTCCCCGCCAATTCCTCTTTAACCGCCATCGGCTGCAGACGGAATCCGCTCAGGCTACGGCCAGAGTTAGCGTATTTAACGTTTTTAATTGTTTTAAAGTTTCTTCAGTCTTAGATTAAGTTAGTCGGTTGTTGTTTTCAGAAAACAAAGAAGGGAAAGGAATTCACAGCTTCCAATCCTAGTAACAAGCGGAGCACCGGAGGCCAGGAGCCTAGGGCCATTAGCCCTCCTACCGTGGCAGGCTTGATCTGAGAGGGGAACAAGCACAGAGAAGGTGCTAAGTACCCTATTAACAACTCAAAGACTCACCACAATGTCCTCTTCAGGATTCAAGAAGTGTGAGTCGTGCCGCAAGGCGATGCCAGCGTCTGATGGGCACAGTCAGTGTATAAGGTGCTTGGGGGAATCCCATGTCACTCAGAAATGTTCCTTCTGCGCCAAGTTAACAGCCAGAGCATGGAAGGACAGGGAAATGCGGCTGAAAATGCTGCTGTTTGACAAGGCCCTCCAGCCAGACGTGCCAGAGCAGCCGCAGCAGGATGGACCCTCCGGGGCCCATAAAAGGAAAGCCGCGTCCCTAACCCCATCAGCGCAAAAATGGAGGAAAATCTCCCCAACCCGATCCCTGCTGGCAGCAACAGCGAGCGGGACGGGTGGAGCGCACAGCCCCCAGCCGCAGCTACAGCTGGTTGGCGGTGGTGCGGAGACGCACGTGGCGGAGGTTCAGCCTCCGATGATCAAACAGCCACCCCGCACCGTGGGCAGGGTGGCAGCCAAGCAAGTGCCAGAACCGGTGGCACCGCAAACAGCAGCACCGACCCCCGGGGAACCGGCGGCGCAGAGCGCTCAGGCACGCAACCTGCAGGCACCGGGGGAGACCGCCCGCGCGGCACCGCTGAGGAGCGTGCCGAGCGCGGTGCAGACTACGGGGCCGAGATCCCCGACGCGTCAGGGGGCGGAGCCATCCCCGCAGGGGAGGGGAAAGGCAGCACGGAAAACACGGCACCGCAGTCCCTCTCCAGACAGGGCTGCAGATCTGCTTTCTCTGAGCCCTCCGCTTGTGCTGCGGACTCCAACGAGAAGGCAGGGGTCACCCCTAGCCTATCCGGAGCCCCCATCTCCATTTCTACAGCCAGCCTCCCCATGGCTTGGACCACCTTCGCCCTTCTTGGGCTTTGAGCCACTTGAGTACTATCACAAATCGGTCTCTCCAGTGTCCCATGTCTCCAGAAGATCTCGCTCCCCCAGACATAGGGGGTATGCACCAAGGGAGTGCTCCAGGTCACCATCCCAGGAGCAGTGCCCGTGTTGCCATGGTCGCCCCTATCATGTGGGGCATAGACACCATAGGCATACTACTAGGGACAGATCCCCACAGACGGTCCCGTATCCCCAAGGGCAATCGCGAACGGGGACAGAGACTCAGATATCTCAGGGGGAGTTGGTTCTGGAATCCCGGGATTTTCCCTCACAAGTTTCTAACGAGCGGATGTACCACCGTCAACAGGACCCGGAGGGGTCCAGAGAGGCATACCCTAGCGGTTCCTCGCTGTCCTCCCCAGATGAGGCTACGGCCCCGGGGGACGTCCATCCTCTGGACGATCTCAAACAGTTCCAAGAGCTGTTTAAAAGGGTGGCCTTCACGCAAGGCATCCAGACAGCAGCGGTGCAAGAGAAGCACCATAAGCTCCTTAAAAATCTGAGACCTCCGGCCTCCTCTAAAATAGGCATACCGCTTGACGAAGCAATCTTGGAGTCCGCCACCACGATATGGCAGACCCCTGCGACTATTCCGCCTGTCCATAAGAGAGCGGACAAGAAATACTTCGTGCCGGCGAAGGGCATGGAGTTCCTATTCAGCCACCCGCAACCAAATTCTCTGGTGGTAGAATCGTCTCAACAGAGATCAAAAACGTCTCAGTTCAAAACGGGGAACGGACAAAGATGCCAAGAAGCTAGAGCTGTTTGGCAGAAAGGTCTACTCCTCCTCCACTCTACTGTTGAGAATGGCAAATTACGCAGCGCATCTAGCGAACCACAATTTCGACAACTACTCTAGGTTAACCTCCCTCATGGACTCGCTTCCAGAGGACAAGAAGCCGGTGCTCAAGGCTATCGTGCAAGAAGGCTACGCGGCCTCGAGGACAGGAGTTCAGATCGCCCTGGATGTTGCAGACACAGCAGCACGCTCAACAGCTACGGCAGTGGTAATGCGAAGGGAGTCCTGGCTCCAAACATCAGGTATACCGAGGGATCTGCAGGCGAAGATCGTCGATCTCCCCTTCGACATGCAGAAGCTGTTTACTGAATCAGCTGACTCGGTCCTTCATTCCAGTAGAGACTCAAGAGCCACTCTTAGGACCTTGGGGATCTACACCCCTCCATACAGAAAGAAAAAGTACTACCCTCAGCAAAGGCGGTACCAGTATCAGCCACAGCGTCCCCAGTACCACAGGGGTGACGAGCACGGGCGACATCAACAGCATCAACAATATAGAACTCCCAGGCGACGTTCCCAACAGAGCCGTGCGTCCTCGGGGCAGGGCCAAAGGCCACAAGTTTGACACACAGATCCAGGGCTCCGCCGTCACTACCATCGCACAATGTCATCCGAAGCTGTTATTCCACCATCGCCTCCGACCATTCTACAACCAGTGGCAAAGGATCACCACAGACAAATGGGTGCTGGAGATCATAGCCACGGGGTACGCGATCCCCTTCCAGTCGCTCCCACCGCCACGACCTCCACCCAGGTCCCACCTGCAGGATGCCTCCCACGAAGCGAGACTCAAGCAGGAGGTAGACCATCTTATGCTCATAGGGGCAGTGGAAAGAGTGCCGGAGCAACTGCAAGGGAAAGGGTTCTGCTCCAGATACTTCCTCATGGAGAAAAAGACAGGAGGCTGGAGGCCCATCTTAGATCTTCGAGGCCTCAACCGGTACCTGCGCAAGCAACGCTTTCGGCTGATCACAATCACCTCCATCCTTATGGCACTGGACGATGGAGATTGGTTCGCAGCCCTCGACTTACAAGACGCGTATTTTCACATAACTATCTATCCAGGTCACCGACAATTCTTCCGGTTCATGGTAGGCAAAGAACATTTTCAATACAAGGTCCTACCGTTCGGCCTCTCCTCGGCCCCCAGAGTCTTCACCAAGACCTTGGCAGTGGTGTCAGCCTACCTGCACAGAGAGGGGGTATTTATATTCCCGTATCTGGACGACTGCCTACTCAAAGGGGCCTCGAAGGAGGAGGTACTACGCATGATACGCGTCACAGCAGGCACGTTCTCTTCGCTCGGCCTGGTTATCAATCTGGCAAAATCAAAGATAGACCCCACACAGGACATAGAGTTCATAGGGGCACGCATAAATTCTACTACAGCGAGAGTGTATCTACTAGAGACATACTTTCGGGCCATCAGCTCCCTTGTGCAAGTCATCACCTTCAGCCCTATGGTGCCGGTTCTGACGTGCTTACAGCTGCTGGGCCACATGGCAGCAGCGACGTTCGTAGTACAGAACGCCAGGTTACACATGCGCAGCATGCAGCACTGGCTGGCGAGCGTATACAAACCGGCAGCACACACCGTTCACAGGGTGGTGTCGCCCATGACAGAGGTGCGCAAATCCCTGCAATGGTGGGTAAACCCCAAGAACATGCTAACAGGGGTACCCTTCCACCAGCCACAAGTATCGGTTTTTCTTACTACAGATGCCTCCCACATAGGGTGGGGAGCACACATGGGCGAAGAGGTGACGCAAGGACTGTGGTCCTCCACGGAACAGTCACTGCACATAAATATACTGGAGCTCAGAGCAGTGTTCAATGCCTGCAGACACTTTCGAGACCATATACAAGGCAAAGTGGTTGGGATCAGTACAGACAATACCTCCACCATGTTTTATATAAATCGGCAAGGAGGAGCTTGGTCCCATGCCTTATGTGCGGAAGCAGTCCGGTTGTGGAACTGGTGCATCGCCAGCAATATAACCTTGAAAGCCTCGTACTTACCAGGCACTTACAATGTGAAGGCAGACCAGCTGAGCAGGCGTTTCACACTCACGCATGAGTGGCAGATCCGTCCCGATCTGCTACGACCGATTTTTCACGCATGGGGCTTTCCCCAGATAGACCTGTTTGCCACTCAACACAACAAGAAGTGCCCACGATTCTGCTCCAGGGTAGGACTGGGACGGGAGTCCCTGGGGGACGCATTTGTGATCTCCTGGAGGGGCCCCCTGCTTTACGCTTTTCCTCCCACAGTGCTGATCCACAAAGTCTTGCAGAAAGCCAGGAGGGAAGGAGCCCAAATGATCCTGATAGTCCCAACGTGGGATCAACAGCAATGGTTCCCCCTACTCCTGCGCATGTCAGACTGTCCACCGATGCCCCTCCCGGTGGCGCCGGATCTGCTCACGCAAGCCCAGGTGTCCATAGTGCATCCGCACCCCCAAGGCCTGCGACTACAAGCGTAGTTAATCCATGGCTCAGCTCCCTAGAGAGCACATGTACGGAGGAAGTGCAACAAGTCCTAGAAAGTATCAGGAGGACTTCCACCAGGAAGACCGACAAGCGACAAGCAGAAATGGACTTGCTTCATGGCATGGTGTTCTACCAAACAGTTAGCCCCCCTTTCGGTGCCTATACCTGTAATATTAGAGTATTTACTGGACCTGAAGAGAGGAGGACTCTCACTATCATTGTTAAAGGTCCACCTTGCCGCCATTTCGGTGTTCAGACACGAAGAGGAAGGGCACACGGTGTTCGCCCATCCCATGGTTAGCAGGTTCCTCAAAGGGTTGATAAACCTATACCCCCCTCGGAAACCGCTTCCACCTTCGTGGAACTTGGACCTGGTGCTTAATGCACTAACGGGACCAGCGTTCGAGCCTTTAGCCACGGTTTCCCTCCGCCTCCTTACGATAAAGACGACCTACCTTCTCGCAATCACGTCAGCTCGCAGGGTGAGCGGGCTTGCGGCAGTTATGGCAACGCCACCCTGCACAGTATTTTCGAACAAGGCGGTAACCATACGGCTGCATCCAGCCTTTGTTCCTAAAGTTTCTTCTGAGTTTCATATTAACGAACCTATTGTTTTACCCTCGTTTTATCCAAAGCCTCATAACTCTAACAAAGAGGCGTGCCTACACCTCCTGGACGTGAGGAGGGCGTTAGCCTTCTATATAGACAGGACCAAGTCCTTCCGGAAAACGGATAGACTCCTAGTCTCTCTCGCTCCCAAATCGAAAGGAGAAGGTCTCTCTTCGCAGAGAATCTCGAAGCACATCATATCCTGCATAAAAATGTGCTACGAACTCAAAAAGACTCCTTTACTGGCCACGCCCAGGGCTCACTCCACTAGGGCGGTGGCGGCATCAACAGCCTTTTTCAAGGGCGTTGCGCTAAAAGACATTTGGCAGAGCGGCGACCTGGTCATCCTATGACACCTTCGCCAAGCACTATGCCCTTCACAGGGTATTCCAAGAGGATACCCAGCTCTCGACAGCGGTCCTCTTGGGGACAAGCTGCACATGATCCGATTACCCACCTCCTGTTTTGGGTTACTGCTGGGTAATCACCTAACGTGGAGCACCCACGGGGACACTCGAAGAAGAAAGAGAAGTTACTGACCGTAGTAACGGTCGTTCTTCGAGATGTGTCCCCGTGGGTGCTCCACCACCTGCCCATCCTCCCCGCTTCGGATCTCTGTTTAGTGTTTTGCAGGAGCATCTGAGGCGGTTGGTCAAGGAACTGGCGGGGACCGGATCGCGCACGTGGCCAGGAGCGCGCAAGGGAGCGGTGCACACCGGCGCATGCGCGGTCCAGCAGAAACTGCTTGGAAGATCCGACCTGCGGCGCCGGGGCGAGCCCGACACCTAACGTGGAGCACCCACGGGGACACATCTCGAAGAACCACCATTACTATGGTGACTAACTTCTCTTTTTACACTTTTACCAAGACAGGTAAGTAAATAAAATAGTATTTTAAAATGAACCTTTTTTCTACTATATCTGTGTAGCAGTAGCTGGATTAGTTTGTCCTTTCTTCCCCACTGTGAACATCATTGGTGTACATACTGGTCCCCAGTTGTAGGCAGGGGAAAATTACTGACAGTTGATTAGCATCTTGTCAATAAGCAGAATTAGTAAAGTAAACAATTGATTAATGAAGTCATGGCAAAACTTATACACTTGTACTAGTGTCTGGGAGCAAGTTCAGTCTCTTTGGGGAGGAATCGCAGATGGCTTATGTCACTTCAAACTAGGAGACTTAGTACAGCTTTCTTATGCACTACACATTCTTTAAAAAATAACAACACACACGCATTTCAAGGCCAGACTGCCTTAAACGTACACTACACTCAGACTTTGTACTGGTAGAAAAAAATTGGTTAGATGTGGTGTGGTTTTTTTTTTGTTTGTTTTTTTTCTGAAATAATTATGCTGCAACCACTCTCCTGGTCAATTACACCAGTATAGCTTATTCTACCTCCTGTATAGCAGTAAGCCATGCCAAAAGAAAGAGTTTTATACTGGTATTACTGCATCTGCTATAGAGGAGTTTTGCTATTTTAACTGTATCATTGTAATTATAGTGGAAAAGTTTTAAAGTTCTGTGTGTGTCTATGCTAAAACACCTATTTTTACTACATGACTTTAAAGTGATAGTTATATGTCACTTGATGTGTTATGAAAATAGTCAATACCTTTAGGGCTATATCTTCTGATATATCATCTTGTGCTAAGGAAACTAGTAAAGTGATATGCTTGAGCACTTCAGAATAAGAGTTCTCAAAGTGCGGGAGAATGCAGAGGAGTTGGGGATGAATTTAACTTTTGTGAAATGTGGTTTTAAAAGGCCAGGTAATTGTTTAAAACACATAGTGCAGTGTATTTTTACATAGCAGCCATCTCCTCAAAGTTACTTTTGATAAAGTTATTGCCGTAGACATATGGAGGCCACTTATCCGGATGAGGCCAGCGGGTGGCGGATGCTGAAAGAGACTGCTACATTGCAGAGAGAGAGAGAGAGTAAATAAACTGATAGCTTTCTAATCATGTAGGGTTCTAGTTAGAGGGAAATTAAATAGAATGAGAAGTGGTAGTGCTACAATGTGTTAGACATGCATGTAATCTTACAATATGTTGTATGTTAAAAACTTAAAATGCAGTTTTGCTTTCCAAAATGGTTATAAAAATGGTCTATTACCTCACAGTTCTAGCTTTATCCTGTACATTTAGTATCAGTTCTACTGACTGATTTTATTTTTCTCACTAATGCTTTCTCCTCCTTTTGGTCGTGCAAAGTTATGGGAAATGTATTCAGAATCTTTGTGCATAATGAGCAGGATTATTTATTAAGTTCCAAAAGGTGAAGTTCCTGGGGTTACACAGGTGTTACTGGAGGCTGGATTTGGCCTGCAGAGCTCTTATAGGCTGTAATGTCTGAGGGGAAGTTAGCTTGATTCAGATCCCAGTTTTAACTTGCCCCAAAAGGAATAGGGGGCAGTGGAAGAGTCTCTCCTGCCCCCCCTTGTAAACTGATCACATTTTTAGATGGCAAATGGACATTAATGGGATAGTTGCATTCCTGAGTTCTGTAAAGGCACATTCAAAACTGTATTTGGAGTCTTTTGCTATACAGTTTCTTGTCTGTACACACGCATCCTAGTCTAAATATAGGGCAGCAGAACTGAAACTGTTTTGCGTTTAAGAGCTTGAGTTAATTTTGTTTCCCAAAATAAAGTTGTCTTTTGGAAATGCAAGGATTTCCATCTGACCCAGGGCAGTCTTGTGTAAGTTATCCCTCCCCAAAATAAACCGGCACTGCTGTACATACTTTATCAGCTGCTAGTTGAGATAACTTAGCTTCTCTGGAGCCCTGAGAGAATGACCTTCTGCCTTTTCTTCTGAAGCCAGAGAAACGGTGTGCATGGGATATGAATGAAGATAAATAATTCTACTCATTGTCTAAAAGTGTCTCTGAGAGAATCAATTTTGTACAAGCTGACTTCAGCAAGTTGATGGGGAGTGCAAGGCAGGGCAGCAGACTGTGTCAAATCATTGTTAAACATTTTCCTGACTTAAATGCTAATGACATAGCATTGTTAAAGGAGCATATATACACAACCCAAAGCTACATCTGAATATTGTAGAAAAACTAAACAGCACAACTAGCTTGGTCAGTCCATCTGTCTCCTGATGTTCTGGCAGCTGCTTGTAGTAACAGATTCTTCTTCTTCGAGTGGTCCCCATGGGTGCTCCACAATAGGTGTCGGGCTCGGCCGGCGCCGCAGATCGGAAATCTTCCAGCAGTTTCTCCTGGATCGTGCATGCGCCACCCCCCTGCGCGCCCCCGGCCGTGTGCGCGATCCGGTCCCCGCCAGTTCCTTCTCAACCACCATCGGCTGCAGACGGAATCTACTCAGGCTAAGGCCAGAGTCAGATTAAATAGTGGTTTTTTTCTACGTGTCATTTGTTGTTTTTGGTTATAAAAAAAAAAAAAAAGAGAGAGGGAGAAAGCAAAGACAAAGAGAATATCAGCAAAAAAAAAAAAAAAAAAAATTGAGCGGAGAAGAGAAGAGCGGACATGAAGGCCATTTAGGCCGCCTGCTGCCCTGCAGCCCGGTGATCACTATTTAGGGTGGAAAGGCATGGATTAAGTGCTAAATACCCTATTAACAGTAAAGGACTCACCGCAATGGCCTCTTCAGGTTTTAAAAAGCGTGAGTCATGCCGTGAAGCTATGCCGGCCTCCGTGGGGCATAGCGAATGCATCCGATGCCTGGGGGAATCACAGGCTACCCAGAAGTGTTCTCACTGTGCTAAGCTCACAGCCAGGGCCAGGAAGGACAGAGCGATGAGGCATAAAATGCTCTTGTTGATAAGGCTCTCCAGCCGGACTTGCCAGAGAAGCCTCACCCAGAAGGGCCCTCTGGGTTGCATAAGAGGAGGGCAGCTTTCTCTGACCCCCTCGGTGCAGAAACAGAGGTTCTTCTTCGAGTGGTCCCCATGAGTGCTCCACAGTAGGTGTCGGGCTCGCCCCGGCACCGCAGCTCGGAAAATCTTCAGCAGTCTCCGTCGGGTCGCACATGCGCCGATGCGCGTCGGCTCTTCGTGCGCTCACGGTCACGTGCGCGATCCGGTCCCCGCCAGTTCCTTCTCGACCACTAACGGCTGCAGACGGAATCCTCTCCGGCTCCAACGCCTGAGACAGATAAATCTTATTTTTTCTCGTGTTAATAGTGTTTAACAGTTCGTAGTTAGCAGTTCTATAGTTATTATAGTTAGTTACTCTGTTAAAAGTTGTTAAAAGCTAAAGACTATCTTAAAACCGCAGCGGCCGCCTCTGGGCGGGCCCGCTGCTTTTGTTTGTCAGCCTTCAAAGGCCGACGGTTGTTAACATCACCTAATAGACTGTTAAGTGTGCTATTAGCACCTAAGGACTCAGAGTTAAGTTTTAACAATGCCATCCCCCGGCTTTAAGAAGTGTGAATCTTGCCGGGAGGCCATGCCTGCTTCGGATGGCCATAGCAGATGCATACGGTGCCTCGGGGAGACGCACGTTCCCCAGAAGTGCTCCCATTGTTCCAAGTTGACTAATAGAGCTAGAAAAGATAAGAGAAATGAGGCTGAAGATGCTGCTAGTTGACAAAGCACTTCAGCCTGCCTTATCGGAGACAACGCATGCGGAGGGCTCTTCAGGATCGCACAAGAGGGAGGCTGCCTCTTTGACCTCCTCTGCGCAGAAGAAAAGAAGAGCCTCGCCTACTCGATCCCTGCCCCTTACTGTTGGGAGCGGGACGAGTGTAACAAAGGGCCTGCGCACACTGGCTTCCTCCACTGGTAAAGCCGCAGCGCATGCAACCACTCAAGGCCCTGCAGCTATCGGGGAGACGGCACCAAGAGCCGTGCGGGCACTAGTCAGTCCAGCACCGGCTACTGCGGCACCGATCGAGACTTCCCCAGAGGCACCGGAGACGACGGCACCGGCGACAACAGCACCGGGAGCAGTGGAAATCAGCATGACACCTGCTCCGGTACCAAGCTCACCGATAAGACCACCCGAGAGGGTAAAGGCTAAAACGAAGACCAGGCACCGCAGCCCCTCTCCTGAGGTAATTGCGCTGCCTCTGTCACCACAATCACCACTGGAGATTCGACGGGCAGCAACACCTTTAGCCTGCCACAGACGTCCTTCTTTTCTTCGGAGCCCATCCCAGGGGTCTGCACGCTTTTCTCCATCATCTAGCAGAGATCCCTACGAGTCTTCTCACAGAGGCTCTCCTCGTATGTCGGTATCATCTCGGAGGTCTCGACGTTCCAGGCATCACCCTTACATCCTTGGGTTGTGGTCCAGGTCTCCATCGCCGGGTCCCTGTTGCTACGACCGCCATCATTATGCGGGGCGTCAGCATAGGACGTCGACGTCTCACTATGGATCCCTGTCGACCACCCCTCAACGCCTCAGTGTTCTGCTTCCACCTGGGGGAACACCACGAGTTCCCCAATCAGAGGCTGGGTCTAAAGACATTGAACCCCACCTCGAAATTCCACAAAGGCAATCACATCAATACAGCCAGGATCCAGAGGAATTGGAGGAGAGATACCATAGTGATGCCTCCTTATCCTCGCCAGACGAGGCCGTGGTCCCTGGAGACATTTCTCCCCCAGATGACCTGAAACAGTTCCAGGAGCTGTTCAAACGAGTAGCTCAGTCCCAAGATATTCAAGTGGCGGAGGTGCAGGAGAAACACCACAGACTCCTTAAAAACCTCAGGCCTCCATCTTCTTTTAAAATTGCTATTCCTCTGGACGATGCAATCATGGAGGCAGCCACTAATATGTGGCAGACTCCAGCATCCGCTCCTCCTACCAACAAAAGAACGGACAAAAAGTACTTCGTCCCTGCGAAAGGTATGGAATTTCTATTTAGTCATCCACAGCCAAACTCGCTAGTGGTTGAATCGTCCCAACACAGGTCCAAATCGTCCCAGTACAAATCTGAGGGACTGGACATGGACATAAAGAAGCTGGATCTTCTGGGTAGAAAAGCCTACTCCTCCTCTACTCTGTTGCTCCGCATAGCCAACTATGCCGCTCATTTGTCGAATCACAATTTTGACAACTATTCCAAGCTTACTGCCCTCATGGACTTCCTTCCGGAGGATAAAAGGCCAATTCTTAAGGCAATTGTGCAAGAGGGCTACGCGGCTTCTCGAGCGGGCGTGCAGATTGCACTGGATGTGGCGGACACAGGGGCCCGCGCTGTGGCCACTGCAGTGGTAATGCGGAGAGAGTCATGGCTTCACACATCCGGCATTCCAAAGGAGTTACAGGTCAAAATTGCAGACCTCCCCTTGGACAAAATAAAATTGTTTGCTGAATCGACCGACTCAGTCCTACACTCGAGCAAAGATTCCAGAGCGACACTTCGGACTTTGGGGATATATACCCCACCGTTCAGAAGGAAGAAATTTTATCCTCAGCAACGCCGTTATGGTTACCAACAGCAACGTACCCAATTTCAACAGGGGTATGATCAGGATGTCATCAACAAACACATTATAAGGGCCCTAGGCGCCGGCCTCAGCAGGGCAATGCCTCCTCAGGGCAAAGTGCAAGACAGCAAGTTTGACGGGTATGTCAAGGGCCACGAAGCCAAGACCGTACCTCAGTGCCAATCTCAGTACATGTTCCATCACCGACTCAAGCCATTTTACCCACAATGGAAAAGCATCACGTCGGACAAGTGGGTATTGGAGATTGTAAACACGGGATACACGATCCCCTTCCAGTCTTTACCTCCACCAAATCCTCCCACCGCACCCCTTCTCAGAGACCCCTCTCACCTACCGGAATTAAGGCGGGAGGTGGACCACCTCCTATTCATAGGGGCGGTGGAGAGAGTACCAGAAGAATTTCAAGGCAGAGGGTTCTACTCCAGGTATTTCCTGACGGAAAAGAAGACAGGAGGGTGGAGACCCATTTTGGATCTACGCGCACTGAACCAGTACCTACGCAAACAGCGCTTCAAAGTGACTACAATGGCTTCAATAATCACGGCACTAGACCATGGCGATTGGTTTGCAGCCCTCGACTTACAGGATGCATATTTTCATATCGCAATTCATCCAGTTCACAGGCGTTTCCTCTGGTTCCTTTGTGGGCACAGATGATTTCCAGTACAGAGTCCTCCCATTCGGACTCTCTGCAGCACCCAGAGTCTTCACCAAGACCTTAGCGGTAGTGTCAGCATACCTACACAGACAGGGAGTTTTCATTTTCCCGTACCTGGATGATTGCCTGCTAAAGGGGAACTTCCCGGGCGGAGGTATTACGGATGATACACATCACCACAAACACATTTACCTCACTGGGCCTCATCATCAATTTCTCAAAGTCAAAGACCGACCCCGTGCAAAATATAGAGTTTATAGGGGCTCGGATATACTCAGTCACGTCAAGGGTGTATTTACCCAAGGCTCGTTTTCGTGCCATCGAATCTCTCGTACAACTACTAACGTACAGCCCCACTGTTCCAGTTCTCACGTGCTTACAACTGTTGGGGCATATGGCAACCACCACGTTTGTGGTGCAAAACACCAGGCTGCATATGCGAGGATTGCAGCATTGGTTGGCAACCGTATACAAACCCTCAATCCACACTGTCCACAAGAGGGTGTCACTTACAACAGAGGCACGAAGCTCACTAACGTGTTGGGGAAACCCCAAGAATCTCCTAACAGGGGTGCCCTTCCGCCAACCACAAATTACTGTGTTCATTACAACAGATGCCTCCCATATGGGATGGGGGGCTCACATGGACAACAAAACCACTCAAGGATTATGGTCCCCCGCGGAGAAGACACTGCACATAAACATATTAGAGCTCAGGGCACTGTTCAATGCATGCAGGCATTTTCACAATTACCTGCGCGGAAAAATAGTCGGCGTGAATACCGACAACACCACCACCATGTTTTATATAAACCGACGGGGGAGCCAGGTCTCGTACGCTTTGTGCGGAGGCGGTCCGACTCTGGAACTGGTGCATCGCCAACAATATAATCATAAAGGCTTCATACCTACCGGGGGTCCACAACGTAAAGGCGGACCAACTCAGCAGACACTTTGCGCCCACTCACGAGTGGCAGATCTGTCCAGACCTACTTCACCAAGTGTTCCGCAGATGGGGTTTTCCCCAAATCGACTTGTTCGCCACCCGAGAAAACAAGAAATGTCCCCAGTACTGCTCCAGAGCGGGCATGGGACAGGAGTCTTTGGGGGACACCTTCATGATCCCATGGAAGGGCCCTCTACTTTATGCGTTCCCTCCCACGACACTTATACACAAGGTCTTGGAGAAGGCCAGAAGGGAGAAAGCACGCATGATACTCATAGTCCCAACCTGGGACCGGCAACAGTGGTTCCCATTGCTCTTGCGCATGGCTCAACATCGGCCATTTCCCCTACTAACAGTACCGGACATTCTCACTCATGCTCGGGGGTCAATACTGCACCCGCACCCGAAGAGACTTTGGCTACAAGCACGGCTAATCCATGGCTAAGTGCCTTAGAGACTACATGCTCAGAGGGAGTACAACAAGTCCTTGAATGTAGTCGGAGAACTTCCACCAGAAAGACTTATCAGCACAAATGGTTGCGTTTTTCCAAATGGTGTTCCTCCAGGCAACTAATACCCCAGGACGCCACCATACCTACGATTCTGGATTATTTGCTACAACTCAACAAAACGGACTTTTGCTATCCTCTATAAAGGTGCATCTGGCGGCTATATCAGCGTTTCGGCATGAAGAGGATGGATCAACCACATTTGCCCATCCTGTTGTCTCGCGTTTCCTAAAGGGGTTGGTGAATCTGTACCCCCCTTGGAAACCAATACCGCCATCATGGAGTTTAGACCTAGTTCTACACACCCTCTCGGGACCGCCCTTTGAACCATTGGCTATGGTCCCCCTTCGACTACTTACTATTAAAACGACTTTCCTCCTGGCAATCATGTCAGCTCGCAGAGTGAGTGAGCTCACGGCCATAATGTCCACACCACCCTGCACGATCTTCTCAAAAGAAGCGGTGGTCTTACGATTACACCCAGCCTTCGTTCCGAAGGTCTCTTCAGACTTTCATATCAACGAACCAATAGTGCTACCCTCGTTCTATCCTAAGCCTCACAACTCAAATGAAGAGGCACGGTTGCACTTACTTGACGTAAGAAGGGCACTGGCCTTCTACATCGATAGAACTAAACCTTTCCGGAAAACGGACAGACTGCTGGTGTCCATTGCATCCAGGTCAAAAGGAGAAGCGCTGTCTTCACAGAGGATTTGAAATCACATTGTGTCTTGCATAAGACTGTGTTACGAGATTTGCAAGACTCCTCTGCCAGTTCTGCCAAGAGCCCACTCTACTAGGGCGATGGAGGCGTCAACGGCCTTCTTCAAAGGCATCGCGCTGAGAGATATCTGCAGAGCAGTGACGTGGTCTTCCTATGACACCTTCGCCAAGCACTACGCCACGCACAGGATGCTTGATGAGGATACACGCCTATCGACAGCAGTCCTTTCACGGGCAAGCTGTGCATAAATCGGGTACCCACCTCCTTTTACAGGGGGGATTACTGCTGGGTAGTCACCTACTGTGGAGCACCCACGGGGACCACTCGAAGAAGAAAGAGAAGTTACTCACCTGTGTAGTAATGATGGTTCTTCAAGATGTGTCCCCATGGGTGCTCCACTACCCACCCGTTCCTCCCCACTTCGGAGCTCTGTTTGTGTGTTTTTCAGGGGCGTCCGGAGCGGTTGATCAGGAACTGGCGGGGACCGGATCGCGCATGTGACCGTAAGCGCGCAAAGAGCCGACGCGCATCAGCGCATGCGCAACCTGATGGAGACTGCTGAAGATTTTCTGAGCTGCAGCGCCGGGGCGAGCCCAACACCTACTGTGGAGCACCCATGGGGACACATCTCAAAGAACCATCATTACTACACAGGTGAGTAACTTCTCTAAACTCTCCCTGGCTCGATCCTTGCCGGCATTTGCAGCGAGCAGGACGAGCGGAGCACCAGCCCCCAGCCGCATACTCAGGCAAGCGGCAGCACACGTGGCAGAGGCTGAGCCTCCGGTTATACAACAGCTGGCACGCGCAGCGCCTAGAGCGTCAGCGAGGCAAGTGCCGGACCCGGCGGCACTGCCACAGGCGGCACCGGCCCCCGCGGCACCAACGGTGCAGGGGCACCAGGCACGGAGCCTGCAGGCACCGGAGGAGGATACCCGTGCGGCACTGACAGCGGGTCTGAGATCCCTGGCACGGAAGGGGGCGGTACCGGCCCCGCAGGGGAGGGGCAAGGCAAAATCAAAAGCCCGGCACCGCAGTCCATCTCTGGACAGGGCTGCACTGCTGTTAGCACGCCAAGCCCTCCCCTTGTGATACACATGCCGCACCGAAGGCCTGTGTCTCCACCGGCCCATCCGGAACCACCTCCTCCGTTCCTCCAACCAATGTCACCATGGCTTGGGCCACCTTCACCATTTCTGGGATTGGATCCCCTGGAGTACTATCACAAGCTAGTTTCACCTCTATCTGTGTCGTCGCGGAGGTCTTGCTCTCCCAGACATCGGGGCTACACACCCTGTGAGTGGTCTAGGTCTCCATCCCCGGACCCTTGCCCATGCTGCCATGGTCGTCCTTATCATGCTGGACACAGACACCACAGGCCTACACCCAGGGGCAGGTCCTCCCCCGTCCGCTCAATACCCCCATGGGCACTCCCCATCGGGGACGGAAACACAGTTGTCTCAAGGGGAGTTAATTTTAGAACCCCGAGACTTTCCTTCACAATTCTCCAGCGAGCAAGTGTATCATCGACCGCAGGAGCCCGAGGGTTCGAGGGAGGTTTACCCTAGTGGTTCCTCCTCATCCTCCCCAGATGAGGCCATGGCCCTGGGGATGTCTCTCCCCCGGATGACCTTAAACAGTTTCAGGAGCTGTTTAAAAGCGTGGCTTTCATGCAAGACATTCAAACGGCAGAGGTGCAGGAGAAACATCACAAACTCCTGAAAAATTTGAGACCCCCGGCTTCGTCCAAAATTGCTATTTCGCTGGACGAAGCCATTCTGGAGTCAGCCATTACTATATGGCAGACTCCGGCCTCTGTTCTGCCTACAAACAAGAGAGCGGATAAGAAGTACTTCTTCTTCGAGTGTCCCTGTGGGTGCTCCACAATAGGTGACGGCTTGGCCGGCGCCGCAGATCGGATCTTCCAAGCAGTTTCTGCCGGACCGCGCATGCGCCGGCGTGCGCCGCTCCCTGGCGCGCTCCTGGCCATGTGCGCGATCCGGTCCCCGCCAGTTCCTCTCAACCGCCGTCGGCTGCAGACGGAATCCGACTAGGCTAAAGCCACATAGCGTATTCAACGACTTTAATTGTTTTCTCTTTAAAGTTTTCAGTTATTTAGGCTACCATAAGTAGCCGGTTGTTATTTTGTGGAAAAAAAAAACAAAAAACAAACAACAAACAAGCTACGGAGGGACAGCTCAAGCCAGTCCCAGTAACAAGCGCCGGAGGCCGGGAGCTAGGGCCATCAGCCCTCCTGCTGAGGCAGGCCATCGGACGGGGAAACAGCACAAAGAGGGTGCTAAGTACCCATAAACAAACTCAAAGACTCACCAACAATGTCCTCCTCAGGCTTTAAAAAATGTGAGTCCTGCCGAGAGGCGATGCCAGTGTCCGATGGGCACAGTCTCTGCATAAGGTGCCTGGGGGAGTCCCATGTGGCACAAAAATGCGCCTTCTGTGCAAAATTAACAACAAGAGCACGGAGAGACAGGGAGATGAGGATTAAACTGCTGCTTCTTGACAAGGCCCTCCAGCCAGACGTGCCGGAGCGGCCGCAGCAGGAGGGACCCTCCGGGGCCCTTAGAAGAAAAGCTGCCTCCCTCACTCCATCAGCGCAAAAACGGAGGAGAGTTTCTCCAACCCGATCCCTGCCGGCAGCAACGGTGAGCGGGACGGGAGGAGCAAGCAGCCCCCAGCCGCAGCAACAGCTGATCGGCGGCGGCACGGAGAGCCACGTGGAAGCGGCTCAGCCTCCGATGATCAGCCAGCCACCCCGCACCGCAGGCAGGGCGGCGGCTAAGCAAGTGCCGGTACCGGCGGCACCGCAGGCAGCAGCACCGACCCCCGGGGAACCGGCGGTGCAGAGCGCGCAGGCACGTAGCCTGCAGGCGCAGAAGCACTCCGCACGTGCGGCACCGCCTTCGAGCGTGCCTAGCACGGTGCCGACGGGGCCGGGATCCCCCGCCCATCAGGGGGCGGAGTTACCTCCCTTAGGGAGGGGAAAGGCTGCACACAAGAGGAGGCACTGCAGCCCCTCTCCAGACAGGGCTGTGGAGCTCTTTTCTCACAGCCCTCCGCTCATGTTGCAGACTCCAACCAGAAGGCAGGGGTCCCCCCTAGCCTACCCGGAGCCCCCTTCTCCTTTCCTGCAATCAGCCTCCCCATGGCTGGCACCACCCTCACCCTTCCTGGGATTTGAAACGCTGGACTATTATGCAAAATCGCTCTCTCCAGTGTCTCGACGATCCCCCTCTCCCAGACACAGAGGGTACGTGCAAAGGGAATGGTCAAGGTCACCTTCCCAGGAACAGTGCCTATACTGCCATGGTCGTCCCTACCACGCGGGGCATGGACACCATCGGCAATCTACCAGGGAAAGATCCCCACATACTACCTCGTACCCCCGAGGGCAATCGCGATCGGGGACAGAGACTCAAACGTCCCAGGGGGGACTGGCCGTAGACCCACGAGATTTTCCCTCGCATACCTCCAGCGAGAGGGCGCACCATCACCATCAAGAACCGGAAGGGTCCAAAGAAATGTACCCCAGCGGTTCCTCGTTTTCCTCCCCGGATGAGGCCACGGCCTTAGGGGACGTCCATCCTAAGGACGATCTCAAACAGTTTCAGGAGCTGTTTAAGAGGGTAGCTTTCACGCAAGGCATCCAGACAGCACAAGTGCAAGAGAAACATCATAAGCTCCTTAAAAATTTGAGCTCCCCGGCCTCCTCCAGAGTAGCAATACCGCTTGATGAAGCGATCTTGGAGTCCGCCACTACCATATGGCAGACCCCTGCAACTATTCCGCCTGTTCAAAAGAGAGCGGATAAGAAATACTTCGTGCCGGCGAAGGGCATGGAGTTCTTGTTTAGCCACCCCCAGCCAAACTCCTTGGTGGTGGAGTCCTCGCAACAAAGACTAAAAACATCTCAATTTAAAACAGGGGGAACGGACAGAGATGCCAAGAAGCTAGAGCTGTTCGGCAGAAAGGTCTACTCCTCCTCCACCTTAACGTTGCGCATGGCAAATTACGCAGCGCACTTGGCGAACCATAATTTTGACAACTATGCCAGATTAACTTCCCTCATGGACTCGCTTCCAGAGGACAAAAAGCCGGTCCTCAAGGCCATAGTGCAAGAGGGCTACGCGGCTGCGAGGATGGAAGTTCAGATTGCTTTGGACGTTGCGGACACGGCAGCACGTTCCACAGCAACTGCAGTGGTGATGCGACGGGAGTCCTGGCTCCAGACCTCGGGTATACCGAGAGATCTGCAAGCGAAGATAGTCGACCTTCCCTTCGACTTGCAGAAGCTGTTTGCTGAATCAACTGACTCGGTCCTTCATTCCAGTAAAGATTCAAGAGCCACACTCAGGACCCTGGGGATTTACACCCCTCCATACTCAAAGAAAAGGTACTACCCACAGCAAAGGCGGTACCAGTACCAGCAACAGTGCCCCCAGTATCACAGGGGTTACGAGCAAGGGCGGCATCAGCAGCACCAGCAGTACAGAACCCCCAGGCGACGCTCACAACAGGGCCGTCCGTCCTCGGGGCGGGGCCAAAGGCCACAAGTTTGACATACAGATCCAGGGCTGCGCCATCACCACCATTGCACAAGATCATCCGAAACGGCTTTTTCACCATCGCCTCCGACCATTCTACGACCAGTGGCAAAGGATCACCACAGACAAATGGGTGCTGGAGATCATAGCCACGGGGTACGCCATCCCCTTCCAGTCGCTCCCGCCACCGCGACCCCCGCCCAAGCCCCACCCTCAGGAGGCCTCCCATGTAGCCAGGCTCAGGCAGGAGGTGGCCCACCTCGAGTTTTTAGGGGCGGTGGAGAAGGTGCCGGAGCAACTGCAAGGGAAAGGGTTCTACTCTCGGTATTTCCTGACTGAGAAAAAGACAGGAGGCTGGAGGCCCATCTTAGACCTTCGTGGCCTCAACAGGTATCTACGCAAGCAACGTTTTTGGATGATCACGATTGCCTCCATCCTTACAGCACTGGACGATGGAGACTGGTTCGCAGCCCTCGATCTACAAGACGCGTACTTCCACATAACCATCCATCCGGCTCACCGGCGTTTTCTCCGGTTCATGGTGGGCAACGAACACTTCCAATACAACGTCCTACCGTTTGGCCTTTCCTCGGCCCCCAGAGTCTTCACCAAGACCTTGGCAGTAGTGTCAGCCTACCTGCACAGACAGGGGGTGTTTATCTTCCCGTATCTGGACGACTGCCTGCTCAAAGGGACCTCGAAAAGGGAGGTCCTCCGCATGATACACGTCACAGCAAACACGTTCTCCTCACTTGGCCTGGTTATCAATCTGGCAAAATCAAAGATAGACCCCTCACAGGACATAGAGTTCATAGGGGCTCGCATAAACTCGGTCTCGGCGAGAGTATACCTACCAGAGGCTCGCTTTCGAGCCATCGGTTCCCTCGTGCAGGTCATCACCTTCAGCCCTACAGTGCCGGTCTTGACGTGCATGCAGCTGCTGGGCCACATGGCAGCGGCGACGTTTGTGGTACAGAACGCCAGGTTGCACATGCGCAGCATGCAACACTGGCTGGCAAGTGTATACAAGCCGGCAGTACACACCGTTCACAGGGTGGTGTCGCCCTCACCTGGGATGCGCGAATCCCTGCAATGGTGGGTAAACCCCGGGAACTTGCTAACAGGGGTACCCTTCCATCAGCCACAAATATCGGTTTTCCTCACTACGGATGCCTCCCTCATAGGGTGGGGAAGCGCACATGGGCGAAGAGGTGGCTCAAGGACTGTGGTCACCCACGGAACAGTCTCTACATATCAATGTTCTAGAGCTCAGAGCAGTGTTCAACGCCTGCAAACACTTTCGAGACCGTATACGAGGCAAAGTCGTCGGGATCAGTACGGACAATACCTCCACCATGTTTTACATAAACAGGCAAGGAGGAGCTCGATCCCGTACCTTATGCGCGGAAGCAATCCGCCTATGGAACTGGTGCATCGCCCACGATATAATCCTGAGAGCCTCATACTTGCCGGGCGCGCACAACGTGAAGGCAGACCAGTTGAGCAGGCGTTTTGCGCTCACCCACGAGTGGCAGATCTGTCCCGATCTACTACGGCCGATTTTCCACGCATGGGGGTTTCCCCAAATAGATCTGTTTGCCACTCAGCACAACAAACAGTGCCCACGATTCTCCTCCAGAGCAGGGCTGGGCCGGGGGTCCCTGGGGGACGCGTTCGCGATCCCGTGGGGGGGCCCCCTGCTTTACGCGTTTCCCCCCGCAGTGCTGATCCACAAGGTTCTGCAAAAAGCCAGGAGAGAAAAGGCTCGGATGATCCTGATAGTCCCAACGTGGGATCGCCAACAATGGTTCCCCCTACTCCTGCGCATGTCGGACCGCCCACCGATGCCTCTTCCGGTGGCGCCGGATCTGCTCACGCAAGCCCAGGGGTCCATAGTGCATCCGCACCCCCAAAGCCTGCGACTGCAAGCGTGGCTAATCCATGGCTCAGCTCCCTAGAGAGCACATGCACAGTGGAAGTACAGCAAGTCCTAGAAAGTAGCAGGAGGACTTCCACTAGGAAAACCTACAAACAAAAATGGACTCGCTTCATGGCTTGGTGTTCTACCAAGCAGCTGGCCCCCCTTTCGGTGCCTATACCTACAATTCTAGAGTATTTACTGGACCTCAAGAGAGCAGGACTCTCGCTATCCTCGTTAAAGGTCCACCTTGCCGCCATCTCGGCGTTCAGACATGAGGATGGGGGGCACACGGTGTTCGCCCACCCTATGGTTACCAGGTTCCTCAAAGGGTTGGTAAACCTCTACCCCCCTCGGAAACCGATTCCACCCTCGTGGAGCTTGGACCTGGTGCTTACCACACTCATGGGACCACCGTTCGAGCCCTTGGCCACGGTTCCCCTTCGCCTCCTTACAATAAAAACGACCTTTCTTCTTGCAATTACGTCGGCTCGTCGGGTGAGCGAGCTTGCGGCAGTCATGGCAACGCCACCCTGCACTGTCTTTTCCAAGGAGGCGGTAACCATACGGCTGCATCCAGCCTTTGTTCCCAAAGTTTCTTCCGAGTTTCACATCAATGAACCTATTGTTCTACCCTCGTTTTATCCAAAGCCTCATACCTCCAGCAAAGAGGCGCGCCTACACCTCCTGGACGTGAGGAGGGCGCTAGCCTTCTACGTAGACAGGACCAAGTCCTTCCGGAAAACGGATAGACTCCTAGTCTCCCTCGCTCCCAAATCAAAAGGAGAAGGTCTCTCATCGCAGAGAATTTCAAAGCACATTGTATCCTGCATAAAAATGTGCTACGAGCTCAAAAAGACTCCTTTGTCGGCCACTCCCAGGGCTCATTCCACCAGGGCGGTGGCAGTATCAACAGCCTTTTTCAAGGGCGTTGCATTGAAAGACATTTGCAGAGCGGCGACCTGGTCATCCTACGACACCTTCGCCAAACATTACGCCCTTTACAGGGTATTCCAAGAGGATACCCGTCTCTCCGCAGCGGTCCTCTCGGGGACCAGCTGCACTGAATCCGATTACCCACCACCTATCTTGGGTTACTGCTGGGTAGTCACCTATTGTGGAGCACCCATGGGGACACTCGAAGAAGAAAGAGAAGTTACTCACCGTAGTAACGGTGGTTCTTCGAGATGTGTCCCCGTGGGTGCTCCACTTCCCGCCCATCCTCCCCGCTTCGGATCTCTGTTAGTGTTTTGCAGGGGCACCCGAGGCGGTTGGTCGAGGAACTGGCGGGGACCGGATCGCGCACATGGCCAGGAGCGCGCCAGGGAGCGGCGCGCGCCGGCGCATGCGCGGTCCGGCAGAAACTGCTTGGAAGATCCGATCTGCGGCGCCGGCCAAGCCGTCACCTATTGTGGAGCACCCACGGGGACACATCTCGAAGAACCACCGTTACTACGGTGAGTAACTTCTCTTTTGTCCCGGCAAAGGGCATGGAGTTCCTCTTCAGTCACCCACAACCAAATTCTTTGGTGGTCGAGTCGTCCCAGCAGCGGTCAAAGGCTTCTCAGTACAAATTGGGGGGATCGGACAAAGATGCTAAGAAGCTAAAGCTGTTTGTTAGGAAGGTATACTCCTCTTCTACCCTGCTATTGAGAGTGGCAAATTATGGGCACACCTAGCAAACCATAATTTTCATAATTACTCCAGGCTCACTCCCCTCATGGGTTCACTTCCGGAAGACAAAAAGCCGGTGTTAAAGGCGATTATTCAAGAGGGCTACACAGCATTGCAGCCGGGAGTCCAGATTGCCCTGGACGTGGCGGACACAGCGGCATGTTCAACGGCTACAGCAGTGGTCATGCGTAGAGAATCCTGGCCCCAGACGTCGGGTATCCCGAGGGACCTACAGGCGAAGATTGTGGACCTTCCCTTTGATACACAAAAGCTGTTTGCAGACTCAACCGACTCGGTCCCTCACTCCAGTAAGGACTTGAGAGCTACACTTAGAACCTTGGGCATTTATACTCCCCCATACAGGAGGGAAAAATTTTATCCTCAGCAAAGACGCTATGCTTACAACCACAGCGTGCTCAATATCAACGGGGCTACGGCCAAGGGCGCTATCAACAGCAGCAACAGTACAGAACTCCTAGGCAACGTTCTCAACAAAGCTGTATGCCCTCGGGTCAGGCCCAAAGGCAACAAGTTTAACGGGTATGTCGGGGGCTGCACTATCAATACCCTCGCTCAATGCCATTCTCATCTTATGTTCCATCGTCGCCTCAGACCGTTCCACTCCCAATGGCAAAAGATCACCAGAGACAAATGGGTGCTGGAGATCATAGCCACGGGTTACGCGATCCCCTTCCAGTCACTTCCACCAATGAAGCCTCCCACCAGGCCTCACACCTCAGGGACGCTGCCACGAGGCGAGGCTCAAGCAGAAGGTGAATCACCTTATGTTCATAGGGGAGGTGGAAAGAGTGCCGGAATAATTCCAGGGGAAGGTTTTTATTCACGCTACTTCCTACCAGAGAAGAAAACAGGACACTGGAGGTCCATCTTAGATCTTCGGGGCCTCAACCGTTATTTGCGCAAGCAACGTTTTCGGATGATCACGGTTGCCTTGATACTCACGGCACTGGACGATGGAGACTGGGTTGCAGCACTCGACTTACAAGATGCTTACTTTCATATAACAATCCACCCGGCACACAGACGCTTCCTCCGCTTCACGGTCGGCCAGGAGTGCTTCCAGCACAGGGTTCTTCCGTTCGGCCTCTCCTCGGCCCCCAGAGTCTACCAAAACCCTGGCAGTGGTGTCAGCCTACCTGCACAGACAGGGGGTGTTTATTTTTCCCATATCTGGGCAACTGCCTGCTAAAAGGGGCCTTGAAGGCAGAGGTCTCACGCATGATACGCGTCAACAGCGGACACGTTTTCTTCGCTGGGCCTAGTCATCAACCTCACAAAGTCAAAGTCCGAACCCACACAACATATAGAGTTCATAGGGGCACGCATAAACTCTATCACAGCAAGGGTGTACCTACCCGACGCCCGCTTCTGCGCCATCAGTTCGCTGGTGCAAGTCATCACATACAGCCCCATGGTGCTGGTCTTAACGTGCTTACAGCTGCTGGGCCACATGGCGGCAGCGACGTTTGTGGTACAGAATGCCAGGTTGTACATGTGAAGCCTGCAGCATTGGCTGGCGAGCGTTTACAAACCGGCATCCCACGCTGTCCACAGGGTGGTGTCGCCCACAACAGAGGTGCGCAGATGCCTGGAGTGGTGGGAAAACCCCGAGAATCTGCTAGTGGGGGGTGCCTTTTCACCAACCACAAATTTCTATTTTTTCTTACTACTGACGCCTCCCACATAGGATGGGGAGTGCACATCGGCGCCAAGGTAACGCAAGGGCTATGGTCCCCTGCGGAACAGACACTGCACATAACCATGCTGGAGCTCAGAGCGGTGTTCAACGCCTGCAAACATTTTTGAGATTACCTACATGGCAAAGTAGTCGGGACTCAATACCGACAGTACCTCCACTATGTTTTACATCAATCGACAAGGAGGAGCACGATCCTGCGCCCTATGTGCGGAAGCAGTCCAATTGTAGAATTGGTGCATCGCCAACAACATAACGTTGAAAGCCTCATACTTGCCGGGCGCTCACACCGTGAAAGCAGATCAGCTAAGCAGGCGCTTTGCAATCACGCACGAATGGCAGATCCGCTCCGATCTGCTACGGGCACATTTTTCGTACATGGGGGTTTCCCCAGATCGATCTGTTTGCCACAAGTTCTTGCACAAAGCCAGAAGGGAGAGAGCTCGCATGATACTCATAGTCCCGCTTGGGATCGGCAGCAATGGCTTCCCTTGCTTTTGCGTGTGTCGGACCACCCACCGCTCCCTCTACCGGTGGAGCCGGACTTACTCACACAGGCTCAGGGGTCCATAGTGCACCCGCACCCTCAGGGTCTGCACCTACAAGCATGGCTAATCCATGGCTCAGCTCTTTAAAGAGCACGTGTACAGAGGGAGTACAACAAGTCCTGGAATGTAGCCGAAGGACCTCCACCAGGAGGACTTACGAGCAGAAATGGACTCGATTCACAGCCTGGTGTTCCGCCAAGCAGTTAGCTCCCCTTGACGTTCCTATACCTGTAATACTAGAATACTTACCGGACCTCAAGAGAGGCGGGCTTTCTCTATTGTCGCTAAAGGTCCACCTCGCCGCTATATCAGCCTTTCGGCGTACAGAGGAAGGGCCCATGGTATTCGCCCATCCTATCGTTACCAGGTTCTTGAAGGGGCTGGTAAACCTGTACCCCCCTTGGAAACCGCTTCCACCATCGTGGAATTTGGACTTGGTGCTCAGCACGCTATCGGGTCCACCTTTTGAACCATTAGCCACAGTTCCCATACGTCTCCTTACGATAAAAAAAAAAAAAACAAGACAAAAAAACCTTCCTCCTTGCAACTACGTCAGCCCGCAGGGTGAGTGAGCTCGCGGCAGTGATGGCAACGCCGCACTGCACTGTATTCTCAAAGGAGGCGGTAACCTTAAGGCTGCATCCAGCCTTTGTTCCAAAAGTCTCTTCAGAGTCCAATCTTAACGAGCCAATAGTTTTATCCTCGTTTTACCTGAAGCCTCACAGCTCCAGCAAGGAGGCACGACTGCATCTCCTGGATGTGAGGAGGGCGTTGGCCTTCGACATAGACAGAAATAAGTCCTTCCAGAAAACGGACAGGCTCCTAGTCTCTCTCGCTCCCAGGTCAAAAGGAGAAGGTCTCTCTTCACAGAGAATCTCTAAGCACATTGTGTCCTGTATAAAAATGTGTTACGAGCTTCAAAATGCTCCTTTGCTGGCCCTGCCCAGGGCTCACTCCACCAGGGCGGTGGCGGCATCAACAGCCTTCTTCAAGGGCATCGCGTTAAAAGACATCTGTAGAGCGGCGACCTGGTCATCCTACGACATCTTCACTGAGCATTATGCCCTGCCTCGGGTATTCGAAGAGGAAACCCGTCTGTCGACAGCAGTCCTCTCGGGGGTAAGCTGCACGTAAACCGATTACCCACCTCCTTACTTGGGTTACTGCTGGGTAGCCACCTATTGTGGAGCACCCACAGGGACCACTCGAAGAAGAAAGAGAAGTTACTCACCTGTAGTAACGATGGTTCTTCGAGATGTGTCCCCGTGGGTGCTCCACCACCCGCCCATCCTCCCCGCTTCGGATCTCTGTCTAGTGTTTTTCAGGAGCATCTGAGGCGGTTGGTCAAGGAACTGGCGGGGACCGGATCGCGCACGCAGCTGGGGGCGCACAGGGGGGCGGCACGCGCCGGCGCATGCGCGATCCAGGAGAAACTGCTGGAAGATTTCCGATCTGCGGCGCCGGGCAAGCCTGACACCTATTGTGGAGCACCCATGGGGACACGTCTCGAAGAACCATCGTTACTACAGGTGAGTAACTTCTCTTTACAGTTGAATAGAAGAACTCTTCTGGTTTAATAATTACCATAGATATAACTGCTAGTCTTTTTACTGTCTTTCCAGTCCTATACACCTTTGTCCACTTCATCCCTCGAATTTGTCCTTTTCTTAGTATTATTTTAGTGCCTTATTAAAATGACTACAACACTGTCAGAGGAAAACCATTGTGGCAACTACACCATTTATTTCTGTGGAAAAATAATAGTGGGAAATATTAACTGCGTGTTTAGCTATCTGAACATCAGTGGCCATTACCCAGGAATTGGACTCTCAAATTCTCCATGGTATTTTCCAAACTTGGGGACTTTCAGAAGTGGATCTTTTTGCTATCTTCAGAAAAAGAACTGTGATGCGTTCATCATATGCCATCAGTCAGTGGGAGATGCCTTTCTGCTGTCTTGGATAAAGGATCCATTCTATGCATGCCCTCCTACCGAGACTGACAAGTGGAATAAGACAGGACAAAGCTAGGGTAATCCTTGATATTCCTGAATTGATTGAAAAAGGCTTTGTATCTTGACCTGTCCATAGACCTGGCTATCAAATATCCAGTTATTCACTGTCTATTACAAGATGTAGGTTACATGGAACTAGGCCGTGAGGAGGAGGTTCTTGATGGTAAGTGGGGTTACAACCTACCTGTTTTGTGGAAGTATGTGTTTCTGAACAGTAAAAAGAGTGAACCTGAAACATTTATCTGCAGCTGTGGAAAATATTCAGGTTTTGGTGTCAATTGTAGTTAGTATCCAAATCCTTGCCTCAACTATCCTGCATTACCTGTTAATCTAAAGGAGTCATGGTTATCGGTTAGATTAATCAAGGTTCACTTGACCACAATGTACACTTTTATCCTTCAGTAGAAGCATTTCCTACATTTGCTTACTTTATGCCTTCAAGGTTTATTGAAATTGTTGAGGAAAATCCCAAGTCAGAGACCTTACCCCAACATGGGCTCTAAATTTTGTCCTTAGATGTCCTACAGGACCTCCATCTGAACCGACAGCAACATGTTGTTTTCTTCACTTAATTGATCAAGATGGCCTTTTTAGTGGCTATTTCGTTGACCTGTAGAGTTGGAGAAATTGGGGGCCCCTTGAGTATTTGGAGAAACTGGCCTCTGGGTGGTGTTCTCTATTCCTCCTTAATGCCACCCTTCTGTCTTCCCTCTGTACCCCGTGAAAGCCTCTGTCAGTCATGCTGAAAGAAACGTACCTGCTCCAGGCCAGGCATCAGGACGTAGACCTTGACGAGGTGTAATATCAGCCCGTCCTCCTGAGCCTGGAGGTACAGCAGCCAACCTAGCACAACATTGGTAGTCCCTAGCACTTCAGGGACAACAGGGTTTCTACCCTGGTCTGATGAGCCAAAAGGTGTCTAAAGTAGACTCCGTCCCTGCACGCCAGCCACCAGCTAGCCTCACCAGCTAGGTCTGTGTGAGTCTCCTGCAGGGAGATGACTGAGTACGCCCCTTCCTGAAGGAAGGAGAGCACCCGACACCTATGGAAACCCACCCTACAGTTCAAGGTGTGCAAAGAGGAGCATGTCATGGCATATGAAGAGTCACCATAAGAACATAAGAATGGCCATACTGGGTCAGACCAAAGGTCCATCCAGCCCAGTATCCCGTCTGCCGACAGTGGCCAATGCCAGGTGCCCCAGAGAAGGAGAACAGAAGACAATGATCAAGTGATTTATCTCCTGCCATCCATCTCCTGCCCGTGTACTGAAGGCTAGGGCACCATACTTTACCCCTGGCTAATAGTCATTTATGGACCTAACCTGCAAAAACTTATCGAGCTCTTTTTTAAACCCAAATAGAGTCCTGGCCTTCACAGCCTCCTCCGGCAAGGAGTTCCACAGGTTGACTGTGTGAAGAAAAATTTCCTTTTATTAGTTTTGAACCTACTACCCATCAATTTCATTTGGTGTCCCCTAGTTCTTGTATTATGGGAAAAGGTAAATAATTTTTCTATGTTCACTTTCTCCACACCATTCATGATTTTATATACCTCTATCATATCACCCCTCAATCGCCTCTTTTCCAGACTGAAAAGTCCCAGTCTCTCTCGCCTCTCCCCATATGGGACCCCTTCCAAACCCCTAATCATCTTAGTCGCCCTTTTCTGTACCTTTTCTAATGCTAATATATCTTTTTTGAGGTGAGGAGACCACATCTGCACGCAGTACTCAAGATGTGGGCGTACCATAGTTTTATATAGGGGAAGTATGATATCTTTTGTCTTATTATCTATCCCTTTTTTAATAATTCCTAACATCCTATTTGCTTTACTAACTGCCGCTGCACACTGCGTGGATGTCTTCAGAGAACTATCCACTATAACTCCAAGATCCCTTTCCTGATCTGTCGTAGCTAAATTTGACCCCATCATGCTGTACGTGTAATTTGGGTTATTTTTTCCAATGTGCATTACCTTACACTTACCCACATTAAATTTCGTTTGCCATTTTGCTGCCCAGTCACTCAGTTTGCTGAGATCTTTTTGTAGTTCTTCACAATCCCTTTTGGTTTTGACTGTCCTGAACAACTTGGTGTCATCTGCAAACTTTGCCACCTCACTGCTTACCTCATTTTCTAGATCATTGATGAACAAGTTGAACAGGATCAGTCCCAGGACTGACCCCTGGGGAACACCACTAGTTACCCCCCTCCATTGTGAAAATTCACATCTGACTGTCATTTGGCAGAGAGAACAGAAGGTTTTATTAGTTGACAGGGACACAGCACAGAAGTCAGAAGCAGTCAGTACAATCCATTTTGGGAAGAAGGGCACAGAGGGGGTCCTGCCCTCTCCAGCCAGATGACACTGCCCCATTCAACTGCCCAGTTCCAATTCAAGCCAGCCAAGCCGCCACTCCTTCCTTTGTCCTGTTTCCTGGGAAAGAAAGGTGTCCCCGATTGCCTAGGTTACAAAGAGCAGGAAGGGCCTGCCTCACATGTGAGAAGTCATCACACTGAAACTCCCCTCACCATTATGCACTGATGCTGTGCCTAGGGAAACTAGCACCCACCTCTGGTTACGACAAGACAGTAGGAAATCCATGCAATCTACCCAGGGGAATAAAATCCCCACACACCCCACTTTGTCACACAACATAGGGAAGGCTAGGGAAGATCTTTATGGGCAGGAATGCTGGCAGTTCCTGTAGGACCCCATGGCAGATTAGGACTAACCCCGAAAGCTAGCAGGGCATCATGGAAGCTGTGGGTCCAATGGTAGGCTGCAGCGTCCCGTGGATGGACCAGGTCTGCCAGCATGGACTGCAGCATTATGGCCTTCCCTCTTATTTTGTAGCCTGTGCTATAGCCACCTGGCCCGACCCTGTCATACTACCTAAACCAAGCAATTTCAGAAGTCAGCTTGATTATTCATTTCCATGCCAGATGTATCTCAGGAGACTATGATGTCCATTTGGAGACCATCTAGGATCTTAGGGTACTCTGTTGTTTCTTATTATGAAGCTAGTTCTCAATCCCCTTCCCCTTTCCCTGGGTGAGAACACATTCCACCAGATCCCAAGTAATGTCTTCATTACTCTAAAATGTTCCAGTATCTGAGATACTGATCACTGTATAGGTTTCAGTACAGAATCACATGTACTACATTTTCTAAGCACTGCTCCTTGATCCATGCTACTGGACCCCATGTGGTGCAAGCCAATGCAGTTTGTCTTCAGTTCTGGACTCATTTCTGAAGCTCCTTCCTTCCTGTGGAGATACTGTTCAGGAGTCCCTGAAGTGAAGTGCCTATAGGAATGCTACCTGAAGAAGAAACGCTTACTGAACCTGTATAGTAACTGCAATTGTTTGAGACATACCCCACTATGGATGCTCCGCTACCCATCCTCCTCCCCTTCTGCTTCTGACTGTTCTCTGTGGGAAGTTCAGATAGAGAAGAAACTAAGGAATTTCACCTGTGTAGCTGGATGTTGCCTTGTGCACAGGATGAACAGGCAGTGCTAGTGTCAAGTGTCTGATCATGAAACAAAGCATGCATAAGGTACCACGGTTACTGCACTGGAGAGCATGCTTAAGCAGAAGCAATTTCAGGGCTGTTAACCATTATCTTTGAGAACTCCTGGAGGAAAGGTGAGCCTGTCTTGAAAAATGTGGACAAAGATGACATTGGGAATTACAGACCATTCAGCCTAACTTTGATACCAGGAAAGATACTGGAATAAGTATTAAACAATTGGTTTGTAAGTATATAGAGCATAACAGAGTTATAAAGAATAGTCAGTTTGGATTTCCAAAAACAAATAATTCCAAATAATTTTATTTCCTTCTCCAACAGGGTATCTGACCTAGTGAACAGGGGGAGAGATGTAAACCAAATATACTTTTATTTTTCGTAAGGTTTTCATCACAGTCCCACATAATATTTTCATAAACTGGAGAAAGGTCAGATAGATTAAATTATTTATAAGATGGGTGCACAAAAGATTGAAAAACTGTACATGAAGAGTGGTGATCAGTGGTTCACTTTCAAACATGGAAGGACTTATCTAGTGCTGGTCTGTCCTGGATCTGGTCCTATTTGGTATATTCATTAATATCTTGGATAATGGAGTAAGGCACGTGCATATAACATTTATGAATAATACAGCATTAGAGTTCAAAACACTGGCAAATTAGAGAATTGGTCTGAGATCAACAAGATGAAATTCGTAAAGACAAGTATGAAGCTCTTCACTTAGGAAGAAAAAAAATTAAAATAGACAACTACAAAAGGGGGGAAAACTGGCTAGGCAGCACTAATGCTGAAAAGGACATGGGGGTTATAAAATGGATCAAAAATTGAATGAGTCTACCATGTGGTGCAGTTGCAAAAAGACAATATTTTGAGTGTGTGAACAAGAGAGTTGTTGATGTCAGAATGTTAAAAGGCTGGGCAAGGGAGACCTAATAAGTCTTCAAATATTTTAGAAAAGAGAATAGTAATCAAGTATTCTCTTTATCCAATGAAGTTAGAGCAAGAGGTGCCTTGCAGCAAGAGAGATTTAGGTTAGGTATAAGGAAAAACGTCCTAACTATAATCAAAACAAAAAAGCAGTCCAATAGCACTTTAAAGACTAACAAAATAATTTATTAGGTGATGAGCTTTCGTGGGACAGACCCACTTCAGACCACAGCCCTACCACAACAGACTCAATATTCAAGGCACAGAGAAATATGGTTCTCTGTGCCTTAAATATTGGGTCTGTTCTGGTAGGGCTATGGTCTGAAGAAGTGGGTCTGTCCCACAAAAGCTCATCACCTAATAAATTATTTTGTTAGTCTTGAAAGTGCTACTGGATTGCTTCTTTGTTTTGATAGTATATTGACTAGCACAACTCTCTCTCTGTTACTTTCTAACTATAAGAATAGTTAAACACTGGAATAGGCTCCCAAGAGAGTTGTGGAGTCCCCATCATTGGAAGCTGAACACCTCAGCTAATAGTTGCATAACATACACAGTAGTAGCTTTACACAGAAATCCTGAAGAGACTTGCGTATGTGCTTATCTGTACCCAGTACAAGTAGTGCCAAAGAAGTTAGTGACACTAGTACTCATATGCATAAAGTCACATGTATGCTCAAATGTTTGCAGGATCAGGGCCTTATTTTGTATAAGTAATCATCGTAAAAACTGTAACCCACACAAGCCTCACAGAGATAAATACCAGTGTGAGGGGATCAAACATGTTTTGTCTCTCCATCTTCTTTTTTGAAAGATGTTTATAAAATAGAGACCTCAACAGGAACAAGGAAATACATTTCCTAACAAGCAATCTGTATGAGAGAGTCTTTGCTTAGTTGACTGCTGCTAAGAAAAATATTACACTATCAGTAATGGTGGCAATGGAAAATGTATTAAAATCCTCTAAAATCTGATAAGTAGCTAATGGGATTGGGGTGGGGATTAGAAACTCTGAATGCAGCTGTGCATGTATCAACAAAGGTATTAGTTATGTAATTAAAGTTGGGTTTATTGAGGCATGATTTTCCTATTTTAGTATATAAAATTGAATTTGTTTTAAAAATGAAGACAATAAAGAGAGCTTGATTAACACAGAACACTTTGATTGGCTCTATAGGCTCATGTACTAACGCATCATCTTAATACCCTCTGTTAGGGAAGTCTATCCTGTCACTACAGGAGAAGTGGACTCTCTTTTTTTAATCTAACAACATTGGATGGGTATGTGGCACAGGTACTTTGCAAACAAATAAAAGATGCTGTCCTTCCCTAGAGGAATAGTAACAGAGAGGTAGCCATGTTAGTCGGTACTCCAACAAAACAAACCAGCAGAAATGTAGCACTTTAAAGACTAACAAAAAACTATCACTGAATAAATCATTTTGTTAGTCTTTAAAGTGCCGTTTCTGCTGCTTCCCTAGAGGAGTTTAATATCTAGGTTAAACCACATGACGAGAGGAGGTAGGAAACAGGAAAAGCTCACAAAGTCTACTGCTGTGAGGTTTCTGTTTTCACATTTTATTTCCATATTTTGCTAGGTTTATTTTAAATTTCTTTTTTATTATGTTGGTAAACTGGACTCCAGTGGATCTGTTCCATCTTTGATATAATCCTGCAGTGCACACTGAATCATGTATTTTATTTATTTCATGTAATTTTTTGGTCTTAATTGCAGATGTTCACAAGAAGTGTACACATAGACCTATCACTCAGTGTAATATTTGATTGTTGGTTTTTGAAAAAAAATGTAAAGGGGGGAAGTAATACATGTTCTTTCCTACTTAATGCTGAGGTTTCTAATGCAATGTTTCTATGATAACAGGTATACTACTTGGCAATTGTAGTTTATATAGTTTATTTATACTCTGTTGTATGAGCTCGGGACTACTCTTTAAGAAAGAAGAGAGCAGAAGGAAACAAATTATAGGGGGTTTGGAAGCAATCTTTAATATAAAGTTGCCTAACATTTTTCTTACATTATAAAAACTACTACTGGGCCTGTCATCGGGAGCAGCAGTTCCCAAACTATATTCCGGTGGAATGCTGGTGTTCCATGAGCTATTGCAAAGCGTTCCGCCAGTGAAATTGATTAATGGTGGTCTTGTCCCCATTCTCTGGGAAAAAATAAATTTTGGGATGCAATTTGCTCTGTTTTATAGCTTTGCTCACTGCTAGCTTTAAGCCTACAGTAAACTGCAGCTCAATCCCCAGCCCTGGTTTAACCCCCTCCACTCACACGCAGCTATGGCTCAACCCCACACAGCCCCCCGCCACCCTGGCTGAAACCTCCCGGCCCAGTGCAGCCACGGCTCAACCCCTCATAGTTAGTATGATGTAAAAAAAGATGAAGTGTTCCGCAGAGAGCGGCATGACGTCCAAGTATTCCACGTCCGCAAAATGTTTGGGAACCGCTGGTCTGGAGAACTACATCACATGGAATCACAGAAACATAAGGCTTGAAAAAAGTCATCTAGCCCAATCCCTGCACTGAAGTAGAAACAAGTGAAACCTAGACCACCCCGACAGGCATTTGTCTAACCTGTTCTTTAAAAATTTGCAATAAACTTTCCATAACCTCACCTGGAAGCACTGCTATCCTTTTAATTGGGAAGGTTTTTACTAGTATCTAACCTAAATCTCCCTTGCTGCAGATTAAACCTACTACTTCTTGTTCTACCTTCAGCAGACGTGAAGAACAATTGATCACTGCACTCTCTGTAACAGCCATTAAGCTAGCTGGAAACTGCTAAGTTCCCTGGCAGTCTTCTTTTCTCAAGGTTAAATGTGCCCAATTTTTAAACCTTTTTCTCCAAGTAGCCGTGTTAGTCTGTTTCTTCACAAAAACAAACAAGCAGTCATGTAGCTCTTTAAAGCTTTCATGGAGCGGACCCAGTTCTTCAGATGTGGAAATAGTGCTGAAAGTGAACAGGCTCAATGAATATGTAACAGGGAGAGAGAGGGGAAAAAAAAGTGAAATAAAAACTGATGAAGAGGGTCTGTCCCCTGAAAGATCATCACCAAATAAATCATTTTGTTAGTCTTTAAAGTGCTACATTTCTGCTGTTTTGTTTTGTTGGAGTACAGACTAACACGGCTGCCTCTCTTACTGTGAAATAAAAACTGTCAGTCTGTTTTATATATTCATCAAGCCAGTTCACTTTCAGCACTACTTCCAGTTCTGAAGAAGTGGGTCTTCCCCACGAAAGCCCATCACCTAATACGTTATTTTATTAGTCTTTAAAGTGCAACATGACTGCTTTTTTGTTTTCCTCTGAGGTAGGTTTTCTAAACCTTTTATCATTTTTGTTCCTCCTGTTTAGATTCTCACCAAGTGCTCCAGCTGAGGCCTTCTGGGTGCTAAGTACAGAAGTTATCTGCTGTGTCTTTCACACATCTGTAGACATTCTATGGTGGTAGTGTATTTTGCAACTCCATCATACTGTTAACTCTCAAATTATGATCTCCAGATTACAAAACCCAAAAGCAGTTATTCTCCATTTTGTAGCTGTGCCTTTGATTTTTTTGTTCTAAGTGTAGTACTTTGCATTTGTCTGTACTGAATTTCACCTTGTTAACAGCAGCTTAGTTCTCTACTTTGTCAAGGGTGGTTTTGAATTCTAATTCTATCCTCCAAAGTGCTAGCAACCGCTCCAAGCCAGGTGTCATCTGCAAATGTTGGAAGCATACTCTGCTGCCTTAGACAAGCTGTTAATGAAAATACTGAATGGGACAGACTCCTGTGGAATCCACCCCAGTTTAAAAGTGAACTACTTTATACTTACTCTTCAAGTAGGATCTTTCAACCTTGTGTGTACCTACCTTAAAGTATTGTCATCTAAGTCACATTGCCTTAGTTTCCTTAGCATATGTGACTATCAAAAGCTACACGAAATGATATATCAGGACTCCATCTTCCCCCTAGCCACAAGGGCAGCCATCCTGTAGAAGAAGAAATAAGGTTATTTGTTCCTGCCAAATCCTCTTTGACTATTCTTTATAACCGTATTATCAAAGGCGGTGTTTCTTAAACTATGTTCTGTGGAACTTTTTTTGATAGCATGCACTGATGGTCTATATTTTCTGTTATTAAAACCAGATACAATATTCTTCATTACTATGACACCTGATTAAATTACTCCATTTTGGTTTTGGTCTATAGGTTGCTGGTTTGTTTTTCTGGGAGGGGGATTTAACAATTTTTGTTAAGAAAATGGTCACAGGTGTTCCACATAAAAATATTGTGTGATGTTCCTTGGTCTCAAAAAGTTAAAGAAATGCTGATCTAAGGGCTTTCAAAGGGAATGATTGGAATTTGTGTCAGTCTCTTTCCTGCTGTTAATCTAGGCTGACCGTTCTATCCTTCCCCTGGTGCGCTTTGTGCCCATTGTTAAAGACAGGTATTGTATTTGTCCTTCACCTGTCTTCTGAATCCTAGACCTGGCAGGGACCTCGGGAGGTCATGGAGTCCTCCCCACACTCCCCTGAATGCTTAAATAATATTTCCCACATTGCTTCAGCAACTTCCCTAAGCACCCCCCCACCCCCCGCTGGTCTTTCACCCGTTCCTCCCCCTTGGTCACGTTCCCCGGGGGATCGACCCGTTCCAGCTGGAAGCAAAAGGCTGCAGCCCGCTCACCCCGGCTCCGGGGCGCCGCCGGGCGGCTTCCCTCGCTCTTTCTCCTGCCGCCGGGGCGGAGCCGCCTGTTGTGTCCCGGTCCCGCGGGAAGGGAGGCGCTGCGCCTGGCCCGCCGCTCTCGGGCTCGGCGGGTCCCGCTGGTTGGCTGGCGAGCCCGGCCCGGCCACATGGGCCAGAAGTGCGGGCCGCGCATGCGCCCGCCCGGCCCGGCCCGGCCCGGCCCCATTGTTGGGCTGGGGCTGACGTGCGGGGCCCGCGGGGAGGTGGGGGGCGCTGCTCGCGGCCGCCCCGTCCCGTCCCGTCCCCCTGCTGCCGCTGGATGCAGGCGGCCGGCGGGCGAGCACACAAAGGCGGCGGCGGCGGCGGCGGCGGGGGGGAGGAGGAGGCGAGGCTCGAGGCGCCGGCGCTGCCGAGGGGACCGGGCGCTGCGCTCCGGCATGCCCGGCTCCATCTACCAGCCGGGCAGCGGGGAGTGTGCGCGCTGCCCCGCTCCCTGCCTGGGGCTGCGGAGTCCCCCGCCGCCGCCCAGCCGCCCCGCCGCCGGGCAGCCGGGGCCGGAGCCGCCGCCGCAGCCAGAGCAGGAAGACGCAGCCGCAGCGCTGAGGTTCGCCCTGGACCAGCTCTCCATCTTGGGCTTGGAGGAGGCGGCGGCGGCCGAGGAGCGGGCGCTGGGCGAAGGCGGCGCGGAGGAGGCGGAGGGGGACGGAGGGCTGAGTGAGCTGGACCCCGGCTCGGGGGTGGGGCTGCTGGGGGGGCTGCCCGTGGTGGATCCAGAGGTGAGCCCCCCCGCCTGCAGCGCCGCCTCCCCGCCAGATGTGTTCGGCAACTTTCACCCCCACCTGGGCCAGCCCCACCACGACGCCCTGGCCGAGCAGATGAGCATCATTGGCAGCAGGAAGAAGAGCGTGAACATGACTGAGTGTGTCCCTGTCCCCAGCTCTGAACATGTAGCCGAGATTGTGGGGAGACAAGGTAAACTTCAGCGGCCTTCTTTCCCTTTTGTTTTACACCCTGGCTGCCTCCCCCGCGCCGGGCACCCCCTTAGTCCCTCCGATCCGGGCCAGGTTTGGGGTCTTCGGGAACATTCCCTCTAAAATGGAGGAAGGAGGAGATGCAAGTCCCCGGGGGTCTGCAGAAGATATGTGACACTTAAAACATTCCCTCTGTACCAACTGAGAAACTCCAAGACACCTGAGACAGATAATTAGCGTCGGAATAACGTGATCTAGGAACATTGGTAGCTTTGGGGAGAAATTGAGACCCCGGTAGTTTATAATCTCCTGGGCCCCTGCTCTGTACCAGGATCTAGTTAGAAAGGTGTTGGCCCGTCTTTTGGGCAGGCGTGACATGTACTGAAGTATGTGTTTTTTGGTTTGGGATTTTTCCCCCCAGTCATCTGTGTGGGGGTAGTAACCAAAAATCCAGCAATCAGAAAGTATGAGATGCACTGGCCCATCCCAGTTTCTATCTGGGTCAGTTTTTGTCTTTTGTTTCTTTGTGCTGAGGAGTGCCAGGTGGAAACTTGCTAGAAATATAACCCTCTCTAACTCTGTATAGAGGGACACTTTTAATCGTGTTTCGTGAACAAGCCCTCTCCCTGTGTGCCATTTTAAAATGACTCCACATTTCTCAACGTTTTGCTTTGTAGTTCACTTGTCTAAACTATCCAAGCCTGGTACCCGGTGTGTCTGTTACATAGATACACATGGACAAAGTTTTCATGTTTACTGGACATCTCAAATCTGTGGAAATAGATTGTAAAATACAAATGACCACAAAATAATGGCAATATTTTCATTTGTTTGGTTGATTGATGTATACACACACGTTCTTTAGGTAATTATTACTATCAGAGACTTACTTGATCTCAGTTGGAGTCTTCATTTCATCTACTAGTTTAAAATATGTTAAACGCTTGAGATATGAAGTAGCTATGGAGGGGGTAGGGATCCTTGGCTGCAAAAAATCTGTCACAAAAGGACACAAGGGCACGCCTCATTGCTTGAGAGACCGTGTGGGCCGGCTGGGGTTTTGTTTCTTTAAAATAAAAATATCCTTTAGTCTTTCAAGTTGCTTTTTAAAGAAACCCCCAAATGAAATAAGATGGGTATTTTTAGTATCAAAAATCCTTGTGTTGATGTGAATCTTGCCAGTTTGCAAGCTGACCTCCAGCCTTCCTGGCTTGGAGGGGCAGCCTTTCCTTCCTAGCTGTCTGCCTTCAACTCTGACTGTTGCCTGTTTTTGTAGGTATCGGGTGCTTGGTGATCATTTCCTTTTAATGGATAGCCTTTGGGAGGCCTGGGGGCATTTTTCATGGGTGGAAGTGGGATAGTGTGGCAGCCCCATTGTTCTCTTTGTTAGCTAGAGCCATGCTGTGATTAGCATGATGACATCATACTCTCTGCTTCCCATTGGCCAGCTCCCAGAGCTCCAACCCACGTCCAGGCACAGAGGATCCCAATTTATACCAACTGCTCATGCTCAGACTCAACTTTCCGTGGTTCCCTTTCTGTTCCTGGAGGCAGCGAAAAGTGGGCGTGATTGCTGTAAGGATGATACCTGGTTAACTGACTCCTGGGTCAGAGGATAGCAGGATATTGTGGCTTCTTGGCCAAGGCTACAGGAAGTATCAACTTAATCACTGACCTAGCCTCTCCTAACGGTTAGATTCAGTTATCTAATAGCTCTTTTCTGTTTCTTAACTATTAGGATCCCAAAGTAGAGTTGCATCCTCTTTCAGCAGCTCAGATATGCTGTCTGCTTGGGTGACTTAACTATAGAAAAGTCCCAATCCTGAGTCTCAACAACCCTTATTAAGTAAAACTTGCGTCTCCTTCAGCTGTGTGCTCCTAGTCATCCAGGCTGTGCTTGGTGTTGAGAGCAGCCTGGATCTTTGTCAAACGGGTGTTTTATGCTAATAAACTGCAAGGGCATTAATGAGCAATGTGGTTTTTTTTATAAGTGGCATGGGGTGGGTGCAGGGGTTGGAACAGCACGTGCAGAGGCTGAAATGGGATCGAAACTTGGGCTCCTAACAGAACATAGTTGCTTCCATGACTCCCTCACCTCAGGGTAAATCTCAGGGTAAATATTTAAACACTTTTTAAATGTTATATTTCCTCTTTCGGTGTTCCCTGTCTCTCTCCCCTCCCCTCCCCGGCATCTTCTGGCTCTTCCAGGGAATTTGAGCCTTGTTCAGTTCCGCTACGTGACTCCTTTGTTGGCATAAAGAGGTGGTAGGGCTGGCAGAGCCAGTCCTTGAGGGATTTCCCCTGCACAAAGATGCCAGGGCTGTCACACTGGTGCTGCCATGTCTCTGTGCCAGCCCATTGAGGGGCATGTTAGGGACACTTCCAGGGCAGAGGGGAGGTAACTGGGGCATCTTTGTGCCCTGCTTATTTTCAACCATCTGAAAAGCCCCTGAGACACCTGGTGCAAGTTAGGACTGTTTGGAAGCATCTCCCAACTAGATCTGATCCAGCCCTAGAATAGGAAATGCACAAAGGGGACTTTGCTTCCTCTGGTCTTGCATCAAGTTCACAGGTGGCCTGAAGTTCTTGGCTCTGTGCAGAGCTGTCTTGTACCTTGCCCCATGGATGTAACTTTCTACTGTTCTCCCAGCCCTTTTGGGGGAGGACAAGGCGTGCTCCTGTGGTTTTGTGGCCCCTGTGTAAGTATCTCTGAGCCTTTTTTAGCTCCACCAGAGGGATGAGCTGTGTGGTTCTTAAATGACTCTGGCTTCTGTGCTGAACTACAGTGACCTGGGGTTCTTTTATGTTTGCTGCAAAGTCATTGCGAAACACAAGCACTACATCAAATCGAGTACCTAAATCCCTTGGTCACCACGCAGTCATGAATATGCTTCTCTGTTAAGGTTAAGGCTACGTCAGTAGGCTGTCCCAGCAGATGAGCTTTCTCTTACTTGGTAATCCTGCTTAACTGGGGTGAAAGTAGCAAAGATCCATTGCCAGTGTTCTTTAGTGCATGTATCAGAGGGGTAGCCGTGTTAGTCTGTATCTGCAAGAATGACGAGAAGTCCTGTGGCACCTTATAGATTAACAGATCTATTGGAGCATAAGCTTTCGTGGGCAAAGATCCAATTCATCAGATGCATCGTCTTTGCCCACAAAAGCTTATGCTCCAATAGATCTGTTAGTCTGTAAGGTGCAGCAGGATTTCTCATTGTTCCTTTAGCGTAAGGATTCTGCACCTTTTTCTTTGGCAAATCCCTCCCCGTCTTCCCTCTTGCCCCGCTATAAAAACTGCACAGCCCAACTCTGCCACAACAATTGATTTTTTGCAGATAAAACCCAGGATCAGTGTTAGGGGTAGCAGGAAAGGCAGTTTCCAGGCCCTATGTCATAATGTCCACCCACAAAAATAAGTGGCTTTAGCTTCAGCCTCATGGGGGAGTTCTGAGCACTTGCAAGTGTAATGCTGGCCCTACATGATGGCCCACTGGAACCTGCCGATCGTCCCCCCTGTCTTATCTGACCTGTTTTTTCCTCTCTTCATACAGACTACTGATAATGGGCCTTTTCTACCCTGACTTGTCAGCTCTGGCCCTCACTTTTACTGGGACCCCACTCTTTAAATACTCCTCTGAAACCAGCCTCCCACTCATGCATCTGATGAAGCGGGTCTTTGCCCACGAAAGCTTGTGCTCCAAAATATCTGTTAGTCTATAAGGTGCCACAGGACTTGTTGTTCTCACGGTCCCTTAGGGTGCCCTGAATCCCAGATGAGAACCTTTGCTTTAGTGCCTAGTCTGGGCTAAATTATTATAGGCAACTGATGTCTTGGTGGAGCTGGGAGAAACCCCAGCTCTTTGCCTCAGTTTCCTTGTCCGTAAAATGGGGAACTCTTTGGCCCATAGTCACACAGTAAGTAATGGACAAGAACTGTTGTTTTCAGACTCCCCAGTTTGGGAAGCTAGGGTTGTTATATTTGAACATTCAAAAAAGAGGACACCCCTGAGAGGGAGCGTATCTGTATCAATATCTACCAACTCACGTTGTATCAGTGTCTTATAGTGTATATGTAGTGCATTACTACAAGGTGGGTTGGTAGATACTGAAACACTTCTCTTTGAACGTTCAAATATGGTAACCCTAGATGAGTGGACCACCACAGAATGTGGCCTTCATGCAGCTTATTGCACCATCCCCATTTTACAGATGAAGAAACTAAAACTAAGACATTACCTGACTTTTATAGGACCTGAAGAGAGTCTTTCAGAGCCTGAATTAAGAAGTGCTATGGCTACAGTATGTTCCTTCTGCGATCTAGTGGTGTGTGTCATGAGGGTACTGTCCCCTTGGTACCTGAATCAGTTCTAATGAGGAAAAAGTGTGAGGTGTCCTGTGGGGAGTGCTTTTTTCTCTGGAATACTTCCAACGAGTGCACCATTGGCCTCTGGAGGTGTCAAGAGCAGTGGAAGGGACACAGGCAAAAGCAGCCATCGGGCATTGAAGCCCCATCACACACTCACTGTGCGGTGCAGAATCAGTCAGTGTGTGCATGCGGGGAACAATCAGAATTGAAGTGCCTCAGCAGAGCGGGGGGCAGGGGAAATCCCAGGGAGAGACTAGCACTGAGTGGGGAGCTGCATGTCTGGACTGAGGTGCATTGGAAGGGCTTTTCCCACCAGCTTTTGGAGCAAGTGCTGTGCCTTCCCATATGTGTGAAGAGCACCTAGCACTTTGGGGAGTAACTGGAATGAAAAGGCCACTCCTAGGTTGCACGGTTTTTAGTTGTGGTTGCACCAATCTGAAGTATTCCAAGTCCCTTAAAGGGATTATTACTTGGTGCTGTCAGTGACCCAGAGGGGCTGGGCTGTATTGGGGACAGCATTGCATCTCCTCTGTCACCTCCGACTGGTTCTCCTCACCTGAGCTTACCAAAACCAATGAGTCATTCAGCAAATGAGACCAAGCAACCCCCACCCCAGAGCACTATTTGGCTTCTGGGAAGTGGGGGGCACTGTTCAGGCCCCTCCTCTAGCCTAGTGGGATGGACCACCCATCCCAGAGCAAAAGGCTACCATAGGTCCCTTCCCCTCTTCGTCTGTGTCATTATTGCTTTGAGTGGCCCACCTGGTACCAAAAGGCAGCTCAGCCGAGAGGGTTTATGCGGTCGACCCTTTGTATGAAGCTCTGCTCTGAGTGCATTAACTGCGGTAATACAGACTTCTTTCGAACCTGCCAGAACGTAGCAGTACTACAGAAATGCTGCGGGCGGGGATGTGGGTACTAGAGCAGAGGGGTTGGTGGAGATTACTGTGGTGGACTGGTGCCCATGCTGCTAGCACTATGTGAGGTGGCTTTGCTGGTGCCCCACCCTTCTCAGAGGCTCTGACCCACGGTCTTGATCTCCCCTATCTCCAGCTAGGTGCTGGGTTGCTATTGATTGGTGCAAGGAAAGGATTCCCAGATTCTGTTAGCTCTGGCATGATGTGATCTTGGGTGACTCACTTCCTCTCTCAGGACTCAGTTTCGCCATATGGGGACCGTTCTTATCTCCCCAGGAACTGGTGAAGAGTTGATGTTTGCACAGCTCCTTGGAGAAGAGGTATCAGAAAAGGGGGTCTGGCCTCGCACCAGGAGTCCAGTTGTTCCAACACTGAGAACATACTGTAAGGCCACGAGTCCCAACTTCTGCTTTGACAGGAGTGAGGTTATGTTGCTCTCTCCTAGACCCACAAATGATTTGCCTTTTGGTTCATCTCCTTTTTGAGTCCTAACTGAGCTCTTCCTTTTGCCTTTGCCCTCTTTGGGTCAGATAAAAGTTGTGGTTTATCAGACTCCTTTATGTTGTTCTGAAATTCCCTTCCCAAATGTGTCTTGCCCTTGAGCTGGGCTCAGGGTCAGAACTTCCTGTGCTGTTAGAGAGTGGTCTGCTCACTGCATTATGTGGGTGCAAATCTCAGCTCTCATGCTGAGGGTGTGTCTGCCCTGCAATCCTGCCCTCGTCCCATAGTAACACATCTCAGAGCCTGCGCCAACTGGCTTGGGCTCATGCTACAGGACTAAAAATAGCAGTCTAGATGCTCCTGCTAGGGCTGGATATGCTTTCAGCAAAGAGAAGCCTGTGGCTGACCCTGCCGGCAGATTTGTTCATTACTATGTAGACTTCCTGGCTTGGGCTGGAACCCAAGCACTGGGACCCTTCCGCTTTGCAGGGTCCTTGATGCCTGGCATCTGTGCAGCAGTAAAACAGCTGCTCGGCATGAGCCTGAGTCAGCCAGCAGGGGCCAGCTGCTATGTAGCATACCCTGGCCTAGTTTGCAGCGTAGACACACCCTGACTTTCTCCTCTGTGGCCTTAAGCAAGTGGCTTAGTCTCCCTGCCTCATCTTGGAAAGCACAGTGGTACTGTGCATGCCGGTCTTCCAGCATGGCGTAAGGATGATTTCCTTACTGTTTGCAGAGCACATTGGAGCTGAAGAATGCAATAGAAGTGCTAAGTGTGGTCATTCTCCTCCTCTCCAGCTAGCCCTGGTACCTGTTGTGCTAGCCTTGCTCTGTTCTACGAGCAATTGCAAGCTCTGTAATGCTGGTGGTGGTGTGAGACCTGGATTAGGGGAAGTAGGTCGGACGTATGCAGCCAGTGAACTGGAGAAATGTTAACTCAGCCTCTTTCACCCAAGAGAGCCATGGGCCCAACTCGTTGGGTTGTGCTGGCCAATTCCTAGGCCAGGGTGTGTTTAGAGGATCTGAAAGGGCTGTCCCAGCTGCTAGTGCTCCAGTGTTTGGCAGGTAAACCCTGTCCTTTTGGGATAGCAGTGCTGTAGGTGGGTTGTGTTTTGTCTCGAGTAGGGGGTCAGCAACTCCCGGCACAGGTGCCAGGAATGGCATGCGAGCCGATTTTCATCGGCACATCAGGTGGGAGCTCAGCCCCACCCCACCTCCCCATGCACCTGGGAGCTTGCTCAAAGCCAGGCTGGCTGTGGATTAGCAAAAGACCAGCTAATGCTACCAATCACCACCTACAGAGCAATGCTCTGCATCTTAATGTATTTATTAAGGAAGATGATGTAAGTAGGACTATTAGTGATTTTTAGAAGTATCACTGGCACTCAGGCTGTACATAGAGGTCAAACTGTCCAATTTCGGCCCTCTGCCTCAGAAAGGTTGCTGACCCCTGGACTAGAGGTAACTGCAGCTTTGATGCGTACCAGTCCCTGCCTGATGGGCTACTGGGGAGTCAGCTGGCTTCATGTGGAGTCTTGTGGGACAGGAGCTCAAGTGACTAGAGCGATGAGAGAGTGGAGAGGGGCTTGGCCAGACCAAAGGCAGGAACAGGGAGACCCAGCTGTAAATGAACCCAGGAGCAGTATCACAAGCCAAGGCAGAAGGGATGGGGCTGAACCGATATCCCCTCCCTCCAGTCTAGCTAGCTTCCTAGGGAGAGAGCAAAAGGTCGGATGGGGATGGCATGCTTCCTCTGCCCCGTAACCCAGCTCTGGCTTGCGTTTGGAGGGGCTTGTGTGTGCTGCCAGTGACGACAGAGCTCAGGAAGGCTGAAGCCAAATCGTTCTTGCCTGTGGCCGTGTATGACAGCCGGGGGGGCGGAGGGGAGTGGAACTGAATTATTGATAAGCTGTGCAGTGTGACTAACAGTCAGTTACTTTCCTCCAGCTTTCTCCTCGAGCCCAATCCTGAGCCAAGAGCAATAAACTCAGTGTATGAGCACAGACACTATGGTTACAGAGCAAAGGCCACAATGCTTGGGAGCAGTCCTGCAGCCATGGCCACGCAAGCTGACTAGAAATGATGGGGAGGTGATATTTCCTACCTTTGTGGTGCTTTGAAGTGAGAGACTTTTAATTCCCCCTCCAGCTGTGTTCCCTATATTTTTTCCATCCATGGGTGGAATAAATTTTGTTACATGCACCAAGACATGTGCAGATGTGCACCACCAGTAGAAACACATGCAGCCTGCTGTGGGTGCTCTGCTGATCAGCTAGGTGGCATGTGAATCTCTCCTGGGCAGAAACATCACAATAACAATTCACAGGAACTAGATGGCATTCATCCAAGAGTGCTGAAAGAAATCAAATGTGAAATTGCAGAACTATGAACTGTGGTTTGTAACCTATCCTTCAAATCTTCTTCTGTACCTAATGACTGGAAGAAAGCTAATTTGACACCAATATTTAACAAGGGCTCTAGAGGTGATCCTGGCAATTACAGGCTAGTAAGTCCAACTTCGTTACCAGGTAAATTGATTGAAACTCTAACAAAGAACGGAGCTGTCAGACACACAGGTGAACGTAATGTTAGGGAAGAGTCAACATGGGTTTTTTAAAGGTAAATCCTGCTTTAGTAATTTGCTGGAGTGCTTTGAGAGGATCAATAATCGTGGACAAGGTCCCACACCAAAGGTTCTTAAGTAAAGTAAGTTGTTGTGGATAGAAAGCTGGCTAGAAGGTCGGGCCCAGCGGGTAGTGATCAACGGCTCGATGTTGGGATGGCGGTCGGTTTCTAGTGAAGTGCCCCAAGGTTCAGTTCTGGGTCCTGTTCTGTTCAACGTATTTATCAATGACCTGGATGAGGGCTTGGATTGCACCCTCAGCAAGTTTGCTGATGACACTAAGCTGGGGGGGAGGAGGTAGATACGCTGGAGGGTAGGGATAGGGTCCAGACTGACTTAGACAAATTGGAAGACTGGGCTGCAAGAAATCTGATGAGGTTCAATAAGGACAAGTGCAGAGTCCTGCACTTGGGCTAGAAGAATCCCAAGCATTGTTAGAGGCTGGGGTCCGACTGGCTCAGAAGTAGTTCTGCAGAAAAGGACCTGGGAGTTGTAGTGGATGAGAAGCTGGACATGAGTCAACAGTGTGCCATTGTAGCCAAGAAGACTAATGGCATATTAGGTTGCATCAAGAGGAGCGTTGCCAGTAGATCCAGAGAAGTGATTAATCCTCTTTATTCGGCTTTGGTGAGGCCACATCTGGAGGACTGTGTCCAGTTCTGGGCCCCCAATTATAGGAAGGATGTGGACACACTGGAGATGGCCCACCAAAGAGCGACCAAAATAATTAGAGGGATGGAGCATATGACCTATGAAGAAAGGTTGAAGGAACTGGGACTGTTTAGTCTGCAGAAGAGAAGACTGTGGAGGGACTTGATAACAGCCTTCAACTTATTGAAGGGAGGTTTGCAAAGAGTCTGGAGAGAGGCTGTTCACAGTGGTCATGGATGGCAGAACATGGAACAATGGTCTCAAGTTGCGGTTGGGAAGGTCCAGGTTGAACATTAAGAAAAACTTTTCACTAGGAGGGTGGTGAAGCATTGGAATGGTCTACCCAGGGAAGTAGTGGAGTCTCCATCCCTGGAGGTGTTTGTCTCGCCTCGATAAAGCCCTGGCGAGGCTGATCTGATGGGTTTGGTCCTGCCTGGGGCAGGAGGCTGGACTTGATGGCTTTTTTAGGTCTCTTCCAGCTGTATTGTTCTATGTGTAACACCGACAGACCTGGGTTGCCGGCCCCAGCAATAGAACCTGCGAGCAGAGGGTCTGAAGCGCTGTACTCTACCACATGACCTAAAGGCCAGCTGGCTCTCAGCTGAGGCTGTTGAGCAGAGACTTCACTCACCCCAGATGAGGTCTCAGTGCCTCTGGGTAGTACATATGATTCTATGGTTGTGTGATAAGAGGGTAGGTTCTCTCATGGACTGATAACTGGTTAAAAGACAGGAAACAAAGTAGGAAAAAATGGTTAGGTTTCAGCATGGAGAGAGGTGTCACTTGAGGGCCCGTACATGGATGAATCCTATTCAACTGGTTTATAAATGATCTAGAGAAAGCGGTAAAGAGTGAGGTGGCAAAATTTGCTGCTGATACTAAACTGCTGAAGATAGTTAAGAACAAAGCAGATTGTGAAGAGCTTCAAAAGGATCTCACACAACTAGGTGATTGGGCAACACAAGGGCAAATGAATGTTAATGTTGATAAATACAATGTAATGCACAGTAGAAAAATAATCCCACCTATACATACAAAATGATGGACTGATTTAGCTATAACCACTGGAGAGCAATCTGTGATTCATTGGGGAGAGTTCTCTGAAAGCATCCACTCAATGTGCTGCACCAGTCAAAAGACAAACAAAATGTTAGGAATCGAAAAAGGGAGAGAGGAGAAGACAGAGAATATCGTATTGCCTCTGTATAAATTCGTGGTACACCTACATCTGGAATACTGCATACAGATGTGGTTGCCTCATCTCAAAAAAAATAACATTAATATTGGAAAAGTTCAGAAAAGGATAACAAATGACGAGGGATTTGGAGCAGGTGTCCTATGAAGAGAGCTTAAAAAGACTGGGACTTTTCAGCTAGAAAAGAGGAGACTAAAGGGAGGGCTACACAGCAAAGTTTTTTGGAAATAACGATCCTAGTGTCTCCACAACACAACGGCTATTTAGAAATAATTGCAAAATAGCCATTGGCTTATTTCAAAGTTGGTAAACCTCATTCTACAAGGAATAGAGCCTATTTCAAAATAAGCCATAATGCGTCCAATGGCTCCATTTTGAAATGGGCTCTGTGTGTAGGCGGTGAGTTTTGAAATAGCTACGTGCTGTAGAAGGTTGCTGTGTAGACATACCCCAAGGGGGGATGTGATAGAGATCTGCAAAATCATGACTGATAAGGAGAAAGTGAATAAGGAAGAGTTACTCACTTGTTGTTTTTTTCCCTACACCCTGCACTGTCAACTTGGGGAACTCCTGGCTAGAGGACGTTGCGAATACCAGGATTTGATCAGGGTTCACAGAAGAATTAGGTACATTCATGGAAGTTGGGTCCATCAGTGGCTAGTAGCCAGGATGGGTAAGAATGGGGTCCTTGGCCGCTGTTTGTCAGAGGCTGGAAATGGCTGACAGGAGAGGGATCACTTTGATTACCTGTTCTGTTCACTCCCTCTGGGGCATCAGGCACTGGCCACTGTTGGCAGACAGGACGCAGGGCTGGATGGACCTTTGGTCTGATCCAGTGTGGCCATTCTTACGTTCTTTTTTAAGAAGACACTGAAGTGAAATGTAACCACCAGAGACAAGAAACCTGTCAGTGTGGTCGTCAGACCAAGGGGGAATGAAGAGAGGCGTTACAAAGGGGAACGCCTGTGAACGTGTCCCTGGAGGCTGAGTGGGATTTGCTTTTCTCTCTCAATAGACCCGTCTATGTAACTGTGTTGTTTGATTTGTAACAAAGTTTGTGTCCTCCCCCTGCCCCATGGCTGCCCCTTCAGAGAAGCACAGCTTTGTTCCAGGTTAATACTGTGTAGCAACATGGTACCTCTTACTGAGTTCCTTGACACAGGGGATGTCTTTTGTTCTGTTTGTGCAGTGTCTCGTGCAGTAGGAGACCTACCAATATAAATAGTAAATACTGACTGTGGTGACGCTACCCCCTTGGGAATGTTACTGGCTTGTAACTGACTCCTCCCCAGTGGGCACAGCCTCCTCCCCAGTGCTTTCCCCAGGAGTACAACTCTCCTGCCAGATGGGGGTTCCTGCCCGTTCGCATCTCTGCCTGCCCTACCCTAGTGCTTTCTAGCCTTCTGCTGCCCTATTCGGTTCCTGGGGAGCAAAGATTCCATCCGGATACGGCTGCCGTTCCAGGTGCCTGGAGCAGTGGGAGCTGCAGTCCATGGCTATTTTTGTGCCAGGTCAGGAGTCCAGAACATGCTGCTATCTGGGGCTGTTCTCTGGAACCGTGCCTTGCACCATTTCCCTGTGCACATTGCCCAGTGCTAGTCTCAGTACCTGTGGGGGAGGGTGGCTGGTTTCTGGCAGTTACTGAAATCCACAGGTGCACAGGGTTGGATGCTTTTTAGGCCTTGCAAGTTGTAAATTAAAAGCCACTCATCTCTATGCCCAGGTCACCCATTCCTCTGCTCATCAGGTGTCTTAGCAGCTGCCTCTCTGCAAGGTGGGTGCTCCCTCTCAAATGCTTCTCTGGCCCTTTACTAATGGCCTGATTCAGCACAGCACCACTGCACGTTCTTAACCCCCACTGGAATCTAAGGGGCTGGCTCACAGACTGTATACAGTTCAGAGTGTGGTTTGTTTTACCAGTGTTGTTCTACTGTGTGGCTGCAGTTCTACGAGTAGAAAGGTGTCTAGTAATGATGGGGCTAATTTCTCTTCCTGTACATGAATGGATGATACTGATTCCCTTATAACTGTGTCCCCAGTAAGGGGCTATGCCATGCTAACTGCACCAATCTACTTAGAGCGGTACAGTAGAGACGTCCTAGTTGCACCATACCCGTGCTCTTCTGCTGCGGTGCTCCTAATCAGCTGCTGCTGTTACAGGGAATTTGGTCTGACCAAAGGCAGCTAGTTATTTCTGATGTATAAAATAGCTCCAGAACAGACGGACAATCTGTAATTGTAACAGTGCAACATATGTTTATTATTATCACTACAGTATATCATGAGTATACATGCTGTACATTAAGCACATGCTGTCTTCTGCATTTGTAGCTGCTAACACATTGTGTCCATAAAGTGGTAAAGTTGAGTTAACATTATAAATATGTCCAGTCTTATTTTTATGTTTTGAGAGCAAACATCAGCCATGACATCAAACAGAGCTGCTTCACTCTTGTAAACGTTTTTTTTATGCTTGCTGTTAACTATAATGCTTGTATGCATGCGGTCACCCTGGATAAGGGTATTTGTAAAGTAAATAAATAATAATGCAATACCCTGAATGAAAGAATTGTTCCACATCAGAATGCATTCTGTGTATGCAGTGTCTACTTGTACATTACTTTCAAATGGATACACTCATTTCAGATGAAAGAACTCTCTTTCTCTCTCTCAATTTGCTCAGCTTCTTAGTCACAATTCTGATATGACGATGGAATTTGATGTCCCAGACACCTGTAGACCTTGTCACAAAGCGTACCTAGCTGCTAAAAGTGCCAACATTTGTTCAAAACCTTCACCAGCTCCATTTGTTGGAGGTGGAACTTCATCAAAAGCATCCTCACTCTGTTAGTTATCCTTTTGACTGTGATATATTCCATCAACACCAGCTCATTATTCTGGCTTTGCAGCAGCTCAGTAATTCCCCATCAGGTCGCTTTCTGAATGTGAGCAAATCCTCAGCCACAGCAGCTACTAAGTCGTCTTTTTCCACCCCCATGTTGACTGACAGTGAAACATCATTCAAGGGCTCATCAGGATCTACAACATCCTCATCTTACACACCTTCCGTTGGCTCAACAAATTTGCCTTTCCTGAAACTGTTGGAAATTGTTGTCAGCTTTACATCTTGCCAGGCCTCAGCACCAGGATGAACCATTGAGTCGAAGAAGGGAACATGAAGGACCAATCCATATGGCTCCAGTACAACAGTAACCAGGATCTGGACCATCCTGATTTGCTCCGCTGTTTGCAGCATTGGTTCCAAGGTGCATGACAAGAAAATAGCAATGCTGACACCATCACCCGGTCTCTAGTGGCATCATGCTCATCTCCTGTTGCAGAGGTCCAAGGTTTACTCCTAGGTATGCCTGGGAGTCTTGACTTCTCTAACAGGGAGGGAGTCCTGTGGTCTAGGCATTGGCTTGGGACTGAGGAGTCCTGGAGTAGCTGCTCTTCCACACATGCTGTGACTTGGGCAAGTCATTTGTCCCTCTAAATCTTAGCGTGTTGTCTGTAATGGGGTGGGGAGTGATAATGGCAAGCTTGCATACAGATTATCTTAATGGTCCCTTCTGGCCTCAGATGAATGTGTGGGGCTCAGCTCTTCAGCGGATGAGGCTGTAACCCTCTGACCCCAACAGCACTAAGGGCATTGCCCTGGGGATAGGATGCCTCCCGCATGCAGCAGTGCTATCTAGCCAAAGAAGGGTGTTTCCTAGTCACTCTTAAGGGGTTAACTTGAACCGGGGATTTACCTTGGTGGCAATGGAAGCTCAGGTACGTTGTCCCAGATCAGAGAGTGGGTTTTGCTATCAGTCTCAGAATGAAACCTCCCATCGCACCTTCTGATGTAGCCCTGGGAGCAGAGCGTGGTTTTATTTTGGAGCAGTTGTGTAAAACTCTCCCCTCCATTTGCTCCCAGGGGAGCCCAGCAATAGCACCTGTTTCCTTTGCTTCCAGTGATAAGCACCCCATTGATGCAATGTGTATGCTGGAGACTAGCGTAAGAAATCAAGTCCAACCCCCTGCTCAAACAGGACCAACCCCAACTAAATGATCCCCACCAGAAACTAGCGAAAATGGTGCGGGTGTTAAAGAAAGAAAGGAAGCGGTACGGACAGATTATGAACATCGATAAAACAAAAATAATGGAGATAAGGCAATAGGAAGGAAGATCAGTGTGAATGGTATTGAACTAGAAAATGCAGAGAGGTTCACATATCTGGGGAGCAACAAGACGTATGATCTAGACTGTAAGAAGGAAATAGCAACTAGACTAGCAAAAGCAAGAACAAGTTTGAAGGCGATGGAACAAAGCTGAGCGTCTTGAAAACGTACGTATTCAGCAGCATGTTGCATGGATGTGAGACATGGGTGATCACGAAAGATTTGAAAAGAAGAATATTGACATTTGAAAGGAGTTGTTATAGAAAGATTCTGAGAATAGGATGGATGCAGAAGGTCACCAATGAGGAATTATATAGAAAGATACAGCTGAAAGAGAACTTGCTGCAGCAGGTTGTAAAATGGAAGCTACAACTATTTGAGCATATTTGCAGAATAAACGATGAATGAAAAATCAAGACCCTGGTATGTGGCATAATGGATGGTTCGAATAGGAGGCAGACCCCACAGAGAATGGAGAGATTGGTGCAGAGCTAGTCTGCAGAAACTAAGCCACTCCGCACTGGACAGGGAAAGATGGAAGGAAATAGTGAGAGAGGCATCAGACACCAATGGGCACTGAGCCCACAGTTATTGATGATGATGATGATGATGATGAAGATGATGCCAGGGCATTGCCCAGCCAGGCCTTAAAAATCCCTAAGGATGAAGATTCCACCACCTCCCTGGGTAACTCATTCCCGTGCTTGAGCACCCTCCTGAGGAAACAGTTTTCATTTATGTCCAACCTAGACCTCCCCAAATCCCTCCTCACTCTAATGTTCTTTGGCTTACCTAAGTCCAGTTCCCTCAGCCTCTCCTCATGGGTCATGTTCCCCCTCCCCCAGCCCTAATCACTTTCATTGCCCTCTGCTAGCTTCTCTCCAGTTAGCCCCCATCTTTTCTGTAACTGGGGACCCAAAACTGGGTGTGAGGAATGGCACCGTTCCTGGGTCACAACAATAGGCAGCGCATCCCCCACAGCCATGAGTGCGCTACTGGGAGCGTGGCCAGCACTGTGCAAACATAGTGGCCCTCTTGCCCCAGCCGCTGCCACTTTGGAGCTGATAATTCCTTGCTGAGCTTTTCAGAAGCTCCTGTGTAGGTTTTTAATGCTCCCACGACCCACAAGAGTTGTTTTTAAGGGAAATGTTTCAATCCCAGGTGTGAGGGTCATCTCCATAGGAGCATGAGCCAGACTCGGAGCCCCACCATGTATCCATTAGCGTCAGCTTTAAGCTCAGCTAGAGTGTGAGCATGCGTCTTTCTTCCCTGCGGTTGCTTACACCTGTACAAAGCCAATGTAAACCGCTGCCTGATCCCCACAGCAGTCTTTTACACACACTGTGCAGGTGTAAGCCCTTGCCCGAAGTGCCCCGTTGCAAAGAACCACCCTCACAGCTCCTAGGAGAGGGATGTCCAGCGAGCACATTGTATAAAGAACATTGTCCGCCTTAGGGAGAGGTTCTGATCTCAGCTGCTGGAGGAACTATTTTGGTTCAGATTTATCCTGGTGTAGACTCCCTGGTGTAACAGCTGAGATGCAGCTCCCTTTTCTCATTTCAGATCAGCTCTGTATTAATGGGGGCAGAGAGACCACTAATAGTTTTGGGGTTGAAAAATTCTTATTGAAATTCCTGGCCTGAAGCTCTGTGCGCCCTTTGAACTCTGCACACTCCTGCTTCTAGGGGGTTACATCCCAGACCTTGAAGCAGTCACTTTTCCAGTGAGTGTAGACGTTCTCTCAGTGAGATGGCTGCATTGAAGTGAAGCTGTTGTACAGATGCACCCAGCCATCTGCACATGGTAGGTTCTTTTCCATGTCAATACACAGCATCATAGCTGTCTTGCAGCAGTGCTGAGAACTCATTGCTAGGAGCAAAGCAAAGACCATGTGGGGTATAATTCTTTCATGTGGTTGCTCAGAAATGTAGAAGGCCCCCTGCTCTCATTCCGGCCTTTGTGCCAGGTCCCCCAACCTGTTGGATTGCAAGGGATTGAGGGGTTTACTGTACACTGTGAGATTAGGGTGAACTTGTTACTTGAGTGTGCTGGGGATGTGAGTCTTTCTCTAAGACCAGGAGTAACAAAAGCCCAAAGACACTCAGACTTGGGTCCATGCTCTGCCAGCCATGCCTCTTGAAGGCTGTGTGATTGAGTGGTCCCAGAGTGGGACTGGGAGTCTGGCAGCCTGGTTTCTGATCTTGACTCTGCTACTAATTGCCGGTGTGACTTTGGGCAGCATCTCTTAACCGGTCTGCTCGTTCCTTTCCCCATTGATAAACTCAGGCGAATATCTCCTAAGATGGCAACAGCTTTGAGATCTTCAGGTTAAAGGCATTTGTAGGCCTACTGGCCCACCTGCCCCTCCACACCCAGAGTGTGACTGTCATCTTCCAGAGGGGGGCCTGGAGCCAGAAGGAGCTGGCTGCAGGAGAGACAACATCTCGGAGACACAACCAGGACCCTCTTGAACATAATAAACCTTGCCACACTGACCCACCCAGCAGGTGACGTGGTCTCTAGCCAGCTAAATTGGAACCCAAAAAGCCCCAGTGACAAAGGAAACAAAGCCTACGTCATGGGTGTTCATCATCCTGGGCCCTCTGACCATGGGGCAGTGTTGTATCATTCTTACAGTGCCACCTGAAGGCCACCAGACTAGGGACTGCTCAGCATTAGAAAAGAAATTCGACCTGATATGAGACTTGCATAGCTGAAGCCGACCTACCTTAGGTTGAATTTCTGGTGGAATCCCGCTGCAGGAGGTCGACTGGAGAAAAGCTCTTGACTTTGATTTAGTGCATTCCTACTAGGTGTGCTAACTCGAACCCTGGAAGATTGACTCCAACAGTCTCGATGTGCCCCGGAGTGTAGCTGTGCCCAGAGAGCCCAGCAGCTGGGAAGTGGGGAATAGGCTGCATCTTCCAGGTTGAGCCCAGAAGCGCAGCCCTTTGGCCATTCTGGCTAATCACAGACAGCATGCGAGGTCCCCTCCAAACGGCGGTAACTGGGCCCCTGTACAATAAATCTTCACTCCTTTTAGCAGGGAGGACCCATTGGCTTGTCCTCCCGACTGAGCAGCTTCCATAAGTAAAATCCAGTAGCATCTATTAGGCAGGTTTTCTTTTGCCTCTCCTCCACATTCCCCCTCCAAAATCATTCCCATCCGGCCACATCAGTGTCAGCCCCCTGGTGCACCACGCAGCTGACGTACCAGCCCTCCGAACACTAGAGGAGGGGGATGGGAGGAGCCCAGCAAAGCAGCAATTCACAAGCTGTCAGCTGCGTTGAATCTGGAACTTGTGCTGAAACCCGCCGCGACTCTGCAATCCGGTTGGCAGCTGCTCTGGGTTCTGCTCAGTAGCCATAGCCCCAGGCCAGCCGTGGACTGGAGCTTAGGCCCCCAAGGGACTTTGGGGCTCGTGCCTCCAAATGTGCATAATGCCAACCCAAGAGCTGAACTCTTTGCAGTGAACAAGTTTTTGTCTGTTTCACTCGCTGTCATTACAGCACTGAGAAGGACAGTCTGGGCATTGCTAGCTGGCACTTAGCAAGAGCCAGAGAATCCCAAGGTCTGTCTGCATCGAGCAGCCTCCACACACAGTCTGTCCGGGCTGGTGATAGGACCTGCTGTGAGGGCAGGGGACTGGGCTTGAGGACATCTCAGGGTCCCTGCCAGGTCTATGGTGAGGGAGGAAAAATCCCCTTTTCCACCCTGTGCAGTACAATTCAGTCTTTTTCTAAACATTACAAGTCTCTGGGTGCTTTGGTACAGTCAGATCTTAGCCCACAATCCTTTGTGTGGCATCGGCATCTGCCTGTGTAGTGGCTGCCCCGTGGCATCCCATTGAGTCCTGGGGCCTCCATGCAGGAGGAATGATCTGACCCTCTCCTCCTGATCAAGGAGGTCCAGGAGCCTGGCACACATCTTTCCTTACGCATTCTGGATAGCTTAGGACGTTTCCCAGCTGTGCTTAGTATCATGTGCCTTGTCTACATGGAAAAACTAGCCCTATATAAACTCTCCTGATGATTTATTTCTCCTGATTCAAAGCTGTAATGTAGGAGTGTTAGACTGACCCCTGCTTGTGGCTGGTGCATCTGCTGAACCACAGTTGTTCCAACACCAAGATAAGCCCTGCTGTGTGCTGGCTCAGGCCTGCATTATGTCAGTGTAACAGCATCCGTGTGGGTAGGAGGAAGCTGCTTCTCTGTCCGATACCCAGCTGTGCCAGAGGCGCATTACCCCAAGCTGCTCGCCGTAGTCTCCAAGCGCTTTCCAGGTGTGCATTAAGCACCCTGACTGTACACCGCACCCATCCTTCCTCTCCCCAGGAGGAGACACGTGCAGGATGGAAACTTGTGCTGGTTGCTCAGCAGGTTGGTGGCAGACCCAGGTCTCCTGAGTCCTAGGCCGACATCCTGTCCCCTAGAGCAGCCATGCTCATTCTTTCCAGGCCGCTTTGTCCCTGTGGCTACGTCTACACTAGCACCTTCTTTTTGAAAGGGGCATGGTAATGAGGGAGGTCGGAAGATGCTGATGAGGCGTTTCCATGAATATGCAGCACCTCATTAACATAATGGTGGCTGTTGCAATTCAAAAGTGCCGTTTTTGAATTGCACGCTGCCCGTGTCAGCAGGGACCTTTCGAAAGGACCCCCCCAGTCCTTGAAACCCCCTTCTTACTGAAACCAAATACAAATAAGGGGCTTTTGAAGACTGGGGGGTCCTTTCGAAAGACCCCTGTCTATGCAGGCAGTGCATGATTTGAAAGCGGCACGTTCGAATCACCGCAGCTGCCATTATGCTAATGATGCACTGCATATTCATGGCAGCACCTCATTAGCATCTTCCACCCTTGTTCATTACCATGCCCCTTTCAAAAAGAAAAGGGGCTAGTGCAGACTTAGCCTTTGAGTTTGATTTGTCTTGTGTGCCCCTCCCCATCTTCACCTCCCTGAAGAATCAGATCGAAAACCGCAGGTGTGTCACAGGGCACTGGGGCTGGCAATGGCAGAAGGACTCTATTCTATCCCAGAATTACCAAATAAATCCAGCTCAGTGCTCTACAGAGCAGTACAGACGAGCCGCTGCGTAAGGAACGTCGGTCTGTGCTGACTTCCCTAGTGCTTTCCATGTGGCCTGTAGTAAAATGAGCCAATGTCTGGGTGAGGTGATGTACCCCTGGCAGCCCTTTGCATACCCCATGCCAGAGCTGCACCTTTAGGCCCTGAGATCTGCCCCAATTAACGTGGGCTCCCCTCCAGGACTCAGTAGAGGCATGTTGCCTGGCTTCCACGGCAGAAACGGGTGACATAGTTAGATGGAAAGCAAAGGAAGAAGGGAAGAGAGTCTCCCGGTGTGTGTGTCCAGACACTGTGGCTGGAGACTAGCAGTGATGCACGTCATCATAAGGCAGCTGAGGAAAGAAAGGTGGCAGAGTTCCCACTTGTTCGTCCCACCCTGAGCCGAATGAATTTTTTAGTGCACCTTTGTGAAGGTGACGTGTGACATGAAGGTGACATGCAACAGATCACCTGCATATTGGTGTGTGCAACAAAACTCGTGTGGCGGGGCTGGGCCAAGACAGTCCTGAGTGTGGGAGGGGGCTTAGGGCTGGGGCAGCAAGTTGGGGTGCAGGAGTGTGAGGGCTGGGGGTGTGGGCCCTAGGGTGGGGCTGGGGTTGAGGACCTCAGAGCAAGGACAGGAGGTTGTGGTGAATGGGCTTTGGTTGATGAGGGGTTTGGAGTGTAGAGTGCTCAGGGTTGGGTGGAGAGTCAGGAAGGGGCAGGGAATTGGGGCTGGGGCTTACCGGGCAGCTCCCCGCTGGGGACAACGAGGAAGGGCCCCTTTTCCTCTTCTACACAGGCAAAAGCTCCATGCTGGAGCTGATGGGGAGGGGGCCCCCCTTGCAAGCCCTGGCAGGTCCAGCGCTTGTAGAGAGGTCCCTCCCTGCTGCAGCCATGACCCGTGTGTGGGGCTGAATAGGAAGCTGTGCAGCTGCGGGGAGCTGAGGTGGCCAGGTTCCTCTCCTGCCGAGCCTGCCTGGTCTCTGTTTAGACACACACGCTTGCCCTGTCTGTTAGTCACAGAAGCATTCTCCAGCTGGTGTCGCTGCAGCGCTCCTCGTGGCAGGCTGCTTCAGCTCAGTGCTGGCTGCCCCATTAAAGGTGCATCAGGAACTGAAAACACAAGTGGTCACTTCTCTGCACCTTCGCAAACCTGCCTCTGAGACAAAAGTGACTCCAGGGTGTTTCCTGCCAATTCATCTCCAAGGGGGAATGCCACCGCCTTAGGCTGCTGTGATTCCTAATTGAGGCAGGCCTGTCTGTCTCTGTCCCTTTCATCCCCCCATCCCTTCACCATGTGCCCACCTCTGGCCCCTTGAACCCCTTGATAAGGAGCTGTGTGGGGCGGGGCGGGGTGGGGCAGGGCGCATCTATGTCATGTTTGTACAATTGAGCCCTTGCCAGGTCCTGCTTTGGCAGATGTGATGACGAGAGGGCAGGAGGCCTGTGTGGTTCATGCTAGCTCCTCCCACTCCATAGACCTCCAGTGTCACTTCCGGCCTGTCAAACATTTCCTTGCTCTAGTTGTGAATTTGGTGCAAATTGTTGCATCCTCTCAGGTCTGCTGGCTTCCCAGCCTCCTTGCAACAGGGGCAGCTGGGTGCATTTGATTCCCAGCTTATACCTGGGACTTACCATGTTGCTTTTCTGCCTCCCTGTGTTCCAGGCTGTAAAATCAAAGCCCTGCGTGCTAAAACCAACACCTACATCAAGACGCCAGTCAGAGGGGAGGAACCCATCTTCATCGTGACCGGGAGGAAAGAGGATGTGGAAATGGCCAAAAGGGAGATCCTCTCAGCGGCTGAACACTTCTCCATGATTCGAGCAACACGTAACAAGGTCAACGGCCTGCCAGGAACCATGCAGGGTCCCCCCAACCTCCCTGGGCAGACCACCATCCAAGTAAGAGTCCCCTACCGCGTGGTGGGCCTGGTGGTGGGACCCAAGGGGGCCACCATCAAAAGGATCCAGCAGCAGACACACACATACATTGTCACACCCAGCCGAGACAAAGAACCCGTCTTTGAGGTGACGGGGATGCCCGAGAATGTGGACCGGGCCCGTGAGGAGATTGAAGCCCACATCACCATGAGGACAGGCTCCTTCATCGACGTGAACACTGACAATGACTTCCACTCCAACGGCACTGACGTCTGCCTCGACCTGCTGGGCAGCACAGCCAGCTTGTGGGCCAAAGCCCCCCACCCCACACGCCGACCCTCTGCTGGCCTTCGCAACGACAGCCTGAGCTCCCTGGGCAGCACCTCCACCGAGTCCTACTACAGCAGCCGGGTGGCTGATGCCAGTCCCACCAGCCCCTATGGCTCCGGCAGCAGCTTCAGCTTCAGCGAGCCTCCGACAGCACCACTGGGCTCCGAAGACGACTTTGGCTTTGATTTTCTGGCCCTGGACCTCACCACGCCCACCACCATCTGGTCTCCCTTGGAGCGCCCCAACCCCCTGCAGGCCTTCAGCAGCTGCTCATCCATCAGCAGCTCCCAGAGACGCAACAGCAGCTTCAGCAGCACAGCCACGCCCCGGCATTCCCCAACCCTCCCGGAGAGCGGCGTCACCCAAGAGCACCCCCTCGCCCGCCGCATCCAGAGCGACCCTGTCAGCACCTTGTCCTGGCTGCCCACCCAGGGCTCCCTCTCCTCCTTCTCCCACAGCACGGGCTACTCGTCCTCCTCCTCCCTGCCGGGCAGCATCTCCGGTGCTTCCGGCTCTCCCACCGATTCCAGCAGCTCTGATGGGCACCGCAAGAGCTCCCGGGAGTGCATGGTGTGTTTCGAAAGTGAGGTCATCGCCGCCCTGGTGCCCTGCGGCCACAACCTCTTCTGCATGGAGTGCGCCATCCGCATCTGCGGCAAAGCCGAGCCGGAGTGCCCTGCCTGCCACACTCCAGCCACGCAAGCCATCCACATCTTCTCCTAGTCGTCTGGCCCACGGCAGATGAGCTTGTCTGCTACCCCTCCCCCGCCCCTCCCTACAACACAGCTTTTTAAGAACTTTTAATGGTTTAAATCAACCTTTTTATTTAAGGGTTGGGCTTGGGGCTGTGTGGGGGAGGGGGAAAGACTTTCTTGCTGGGAAGGAAGATCATGGGGGGGCGGTGGGGAGAAAAAGGGACAAGTGGGATAATGACAGGAGAGAAGGGGTGAAATTACCGAGGGGAGGAAAAAAAATCAAATGTTTACAGAATAGCTTTAACTCTGAACCCAGGTGTGGAGGCTGGGGATGAGAAAGAGCAGCTGTTCTTCACCAGTTCTTTCCAAATAACAGTATTCAGTTTGCAAAGTTAAATAAACTGAAAGAAAAGGTCCGGTTGCACTTTTTATTTTAGGACACACAAGGGTTGTCTTTATTTTTTTTAAAAGCATTTTATTATTATTAATTTTTTGTTTTTTTTGTATGTAGTTATTTTTGGACAGTTCTTGACGGTTCTATAAATATATCTATCTATCTATCTATCTATATATATTTTTTTTTGGTAACACAATGTTTGTCTTCTATTTTGCCAATGTGAAAACTGCCCAGAATGCATTGAGAAGGACAGGCAAGTTGGTGGGGCTGTGGGGAAGATGGCATGCGTGATGGTCGGGCGCAGTTCAGCACGTCATGTCACAAACAAAAGATGATTTCAATTGCCTCTTTGGTTTTCTTTTTAGTTTTATTTTTTTATTTTTTACCTCTTATGTATATGTAGGGAATTTATAGGAAAATATGTACTTTATTGAATAAATTTTAAGAACTAAAATATATTTTATTTTAAAAAGAAAATAACGGACCTTTAACCTTACGTGGCTAAAGTACTGATTATATATTTGCTGAGCTGACTTGACGGTTATGAAATTGTATCAAGAGTTTTATTTTTTGACTTCAAAGCCTTCTTAATAAAGACTTTTTACTATATATGAATGTACGCTGTCTCTCTGGTGTGCTGTTCTCTGCAAGGTCTCACTATTAACTAATACAGGTTGAACCTCTCGTCCGGCACTCTTGGGACCCGACTGGAGCTGGGTGAGAGAGTTTGCCGGACCACAGAAGATCAGTATTGTCCAGCATATTGCCAACATTTCCACTGCTTACTGGGCTTTTAAAAGACATTGAGGGGTAAATTACAGCTAAATAATGGCACAGAACACTGAGCGCCAGGCCTGGTGGCTGGAAACAAACTTTATAGGACCACAGGAAGTTGGCCACACCCATGAGAAGTGGTCATCTGACTAACTAACATCAGTCTGGATTACAGATGTTGCTGGACAAGAGAGTTCCAGACTAGAGAGTTTCACCCTGTACATTCCTTTGGCACTGCAGAGACACATGGCCCCGGTCTTGGTGCTACCTAATCATGACCATTCTCTCTGCACAAGGAGTTTGTTCAAAGACCAGCAGCTCCATTTCTGGCTTTCCAAACCCATTCCAACAGCACCTGTGTGTTGATTTTTTTTTTTTTTTAAACAGCAGAAATATAGCACTTTACAGACTAACAAAATGATTTATTCAGTGATGAGCTTTTGTGGGACAGACCCACTTCATCAGATCATTTCTGATGCTTTGTTTGTTGGAGTGCAGACTAACATGGCTGCCTCTCTGTGTGTTGATTGTTTTCTTTGCCAAATCCCAGTTTTGACAAATGATGCACCAACTACTGAACGTCGCTTCTGCAGTTAGAAGGGCTTATTCTGTGCTCCCTACCTTAAAATGCTAGGTCATGGTGAACAGCTGCTGTACATTGTCCCAGACATGGCTGCATTTCAGCAGTGGGGATGGGACTTGTATGGATGTATGCGCCCCGCTTCCCCGGGTAGTTAGCACTTGCCCTTAGCATGCGGGAACGTTGTAACTGAAACAAAATCACAGTATGTCTTCACTAACCCAATGCCATCCTGGCTCTGCTTTGGGGCACTTCCTTTTCTCCCAGTGTTTAACTGCCAGGCTAGCTGTGTCATCCTTCATTTGTACACCAAGCGTGCTGGCAGCTTGTCCCCTTGGCGGAGAAAATAGTCTCCCAATACACCAAGAATTCTTTGAGCTTGGTCGTAAAGTGGACTCCCCCACTACGTGTTCCTGTTGAGTGTGAGATTCTTGTCAGCTTTGCCATTTTGGTTGGCTGGTGGCCCCCTACTCAAATAGACTCACATTGTAAGGCAGGTGGTACTCCATCGTCAGCTAGGCAGCTAAGTGTCTTACACCCTTGACCTGAAGAGAACCTGCTTCTCACCACCTGGTAACCTGCCTTCAATTGTATGAGAACAGCCTAGATCCAACACTCCTAAAACATCAAGGTATGTCTTACATTGAGTAGGTTCATGCCTGCAGCCCTGGCGGGAGAGCCCTCTCAAGCCACCCTTGGCTGCACTGTTGAGTAGCTGTCTGACCCAGGGGATGCCTGTAAGCCTCTCTCCCCACAGTGTGCTCTTGGCCCATTGACATCCCAGGATGTTGAGGATGGAATGGCTTGAGATGGATCCTGCTGTACAAAGGAAGAAGGGCAGGTCATAGAATGCCAGGGCTTGAAGGGACTGCAGGAGGTCATCTAGTCCCGCCCCCCCGCCTAAAGCAGGATCAACCCCCCCAAATAAATCATCCCAACCAAGAGTTTGTCAAGCTGGAACTTAAAAACCTCTAGGGATGGAGATGCCACCACCTCTCTAGGTAACACATTCCAGTGCTTCAGCACATGCCTGGTGAAATAGTTTCCTAATATCCAGCCTGCACCTCCCCCTCTAACTTCAGACCATTGATCCTTGTTCTATCATCTGTCACTACTGAGAACAGCCTCTCTCCATCCTCTTTAGAGCCCCCCCTCCCCAAGCCCGCCCTTCAGGAAGTTGAAGGCTGCTATCAAATCACACCTTATGTTGCTCTTCTGCAAACTAAATAAGCCCAAATCTCTCAGCCTCTCCTCATAGGTCATGTGCTCCAACCCCCTAATCATTTTTATTGCCCTCCACTGATCCTGCTCCAATGTGTCCACATCCTTGCTATACCGGGTGGGGGAAGGGCCCAGACCTGGAGGCAATATGCCAGATGTGGCCTGACTAGTGCCAAATAGAGGGGAATAATAACTTCTCTAGATCTGGTGGAAATGCTCCTCCTAATTGCACCCCAATATGCCAGTAGCTGCCTTGGCAACAAGGGCACAGTGTTGATGCATATCCAGCTTCTCATCCACTGTAATCCCCAGGTCCTTATCTGCTGCACTGCTACGTAGGCCCCCAGCTTGGCAGTCTTCCATGCCAAGTGCAGGACTCTGCACGTCGCCTTGTTGAACCGCATTAGCTTTCTTTAGGCCTAATCCTCCAATTTATCTAGGTCACTCTGGACCCTGTGCCTACCTTTCAATGTAGCTGTCTACCCCCCCAGCCAGCTTAGTGTCATCCGCAAGCTTGCTGAGGGTGCAATCTATCCCCTCATCCAGGTCCTTAATAAAGATGTTGAACCAGAACCAAGCCTTGGGGCACTTCACTTGAACTCACCTGCCAACCAGCCATTGAGCTAGTGATCATTACTTGTTAGGCTGAACCATCTGGCCGGGTTTTGATCCATCTTACAGGCCCTGTATCCAATCTGTACTTCCTTAACTTTTGGGCAAGAATGTTGTGGGAATCTGTAGCAAAAGCTTGCTACAGTCAAGGTATGTCACATCCCCTGACTTCCTCACGTCTACAGGGCCAGTTACCTCATCACAGACGCTAATCAGATTGGTCAGGCATGACTTACCCTTGGTGACTCCCTGGTGCCTACTCTTGTTCACTTTCCCCTCTTCCAAGTGCTCCAAAATGGATTCCTTGAGGAGCCCCGCCATGATTTTTCTGGGGACTGAGGGGAGGCTGACTCGTTTATAGTTCCCTGGATTGTCCTCCTTTCCTTTTGTAATCATGGGCACTACATATGGCTTTTTCCAATCTTTCAGGACCTCTCCCATTCTCCACGCGTTTTCAAAGATAGCAGCCAAAGGCTCTGCAGTGACATCTGCATGTCTCCCTGGAGGGTGAAGGGAGCTTGTGCGCGCTGGCTTTTTGCAAAACACAAACTCTACTGCAGTAGCCCCCTGGCCTGCTGCGGGGTCTCTGAGCATGTGGGGAATGATGGCAAAGCCAGCCCTAATGCACATTCAGCCACAGCTCTGAGGGGAGGGGAATGCTGCTGAGCACAACTCAACCTTAACACTGTACAGTGCATTCCCCGCCCCCCCCAAACCTGGGCAATGCATTCAGACTGGCCATTAGCGAGAACAGCCCGTGGGCCCCATTGTTTGTCACATCATGGAGAAAACCTCTTGCTATCAGCCAGCAGGTACTGGGCCTGCATTGAGGCTTGACTGGATTTGGGTTGGAGTTAATTGGCTTAGAATGGCAGGTCCTCCAGTCTTGCACACAGGGCCCCGCTCCCCCTCCCCCCCGGCCAAAAGCTCTACAGATGCCGAGCAGGAAAGCCCCTTGCCCTCCCCAGCGCCTGAGGGCCTTGTCTATCGCGCTTCCTAATCCTGTCCCTAGCCACCTACTACACACACCATGGCTGGCATGCTGCTGTCAGCTGCCTTTGGGGGAGAGATTGCTGAGGAGTAGTAGTCACCATGCAGCTAGTGTCTACGGCGTAGTTAAGGCGCCTGTGCTGGATCCTGCCCAGCAGAAAAGTGCTATGGGCAGAAGGATACTGATCACCGTGGCCGCATCTGCACGTGCACGCTACTTTGAAGTAGCGGCACCAACTTCGAAATAGCGCCCGTCACAGCTACACGTGTTGGGCGCTATTTTGAAGTTGAAATCGACGTTAGGCAGCAAGACGTCGAAGTCGCTAACCCCATGAGGGGATGGGAATAGCACCCTACTTCGAAGTTGACCGTCGAAGTAGGGCACGTGTAGCCAATCTGCGTCCCGCAACATCGAAATAGAGGGGTCTGCCATGGCGAGCATCAGCTGAGGGGTTGAGAGATGCGCTCTCTCCAGCCTCTGCGGGGCTCTACAGTCACCATGTGCAGCAGCCCTTAGCCCAGGGCTTCTGGCTGCTGCTGCAGCTGGGGATCCATGCTGCATGCACAGGGTCTGCAACCAGTTGTCGGCTCTGTGGATCTTGTGTTGTTTAGTGCAACCGTGTCTGGGAGGGGCCCTTTAAGGGAGTGGCTTGCTGTTGAGTCCGCCCTGTGACCCTGTCTGCAGCTGTTGCTGGCACCCTTATTTCGATGTGTGCTACTTCGGTGTGTAGACGTTCCCTCACAGCGCCTATTTCGATGTGGTGCTGCCCAACGTCGAAGTTGAACGTCGACGTTGCCAGCCCTGGAGGACGTGTAGACGTTATTCATTGAAATAGCCTATTTTGATGTAGCGTGTCCATGTAGACGTAGCCCTTGAGATGCTGGAACAGGCTTCTGCCAGCCAGCCATGTGGCAGGATTGGCCAGATGCAGTTGTGTGTCACTGGCTAATAGTGCTGCCTGGAAAATGGTATGTCCAGCAGGAGGAAAAAAAAAATTGAGGGGCTATGGGGACCCAAGGGGGTTCGGGTGGGAAATTAGGCAATGTGAGGAAAAGCAAAAAAAAAAAAAAAAATCTCTTAATTTTGCCACAAGACACGAATTCCAAAGCAGTTCTATTTTAAAATGATGCACACCTGGTGTGTTTCCACTGGGGGGGGTGGGGCGGCGTGTCAATTTTACTTTTTGGGCAGCTGAGTGTAGAGCTGAGCAGCACCTTGGAGGCCTTCAGGGGTACATAAGAATGGCCGTACTGGGTCAGCCCAAAGGTCATCTAGCCCAGTAGCCTGTCTGCTGACAGTGGTCAGTGCCAGGTGCCCCAGAGGGGGTGGACTGAAGACAATGATCAAGTGATTTGTCACCTGCCCTCGACCTCCAGCCTCTGACAATCAGAGGCCAGGGACACCATTCCTACCCAGCCCCCCCACCCCACCCCCCCCCAGCTAATAGCCTTTTTTAGAGGAGATATCTGAGCCTTTATCTATCATCTCTGGAAAATCATGGGAGACAGGAGAGAGTCCAGAAGACTGGAAAAGGGCAAATATCATGCCCATCTATAAAAAGGGGAATAAGGAAACTACAGGCCAGTCAGCTTAACTTCTGTGCTAGAAACGCTAATGGAGCAGGTAATTAAAAAAAATCATCTGCAAGCACTTGGAAGGTGCTAGGGAACAGCCAGCATGGATTTGTAAAGAACAAATCATGTCAAACTAATCTGACAGCTTTCTTTGATAGGATAACGAGCCTTGTGGCTAGGGGAGAAGCAGTAGATGTGGTATACCGAGACTTTAGTAAAGCATTTGATACGGTCTCACATGATATGCTTACAAAAAAAACCACGAGGCAAATACAACTTAGATGAGGCTACTATAAGGTGGGTGCATAACTGTCTGGATAACCGTACTCAGAGCATAGTTCTAAATGGTTCTCAACCCTGCTGAAAAGTATAACAAGTGGGGTTCTGCAGGGGGTCTGTGTTAGGACCGGTTCTGTTCAATAGCTTCATCATCAATTTAGATATTGGCATAGAAAGTATGCTTATTCAGTTTGCAGATGATACCAAGCTGGGAGGGGTTGCAACTGCTTTGGAGGATAGGGTCCTAATTCAAAATGATCTGGATAAATTGGAGAAATGGTCTGAGGTAAACAGCATGAAGTTTAATAAGGACAAATGCAAAGTGCTCCACTTGGGAAGGAACAATCAGTTTCACATATACAGAATGGGGAGAGACAGTCTAGGAATCACTACAGCAGAAAGGGATCCAGGGGTTATAGTGGACTACAAGCTAAATATGAGTCATGCTGTTGCAAAAAAAAGCAAACATGATTCTGGGAATGCATTAACAGGTGTGTTGTGAACAAGACACAAGAAGTCATTCTTCCGCTCTACTCTGCGCTGGTTAGGCCTCAGCTGGAGTATTGTGTCCAGTTCTGGGCACCGCAGTTCAAAAAAGATGTGGGGCAATTAGAAAGGGTCCAGAAAAGAGCAACAATGATTAAAGGTCTAGCAAATGTGACCTACGAAGAAAGGCTGAAAGAATTGGGCTTGTTTAGTTTGGAAAGGAGAAGACTGAGGGGAGACATGATAGCAGTTTTCAGATATCTAAAAGGGTGTCATAAGGCGGGAGAAAACTTGTTCTTTTTGGCCTCTGAGGATAGAACAAGAGGCAATGGACTTAAACTGCAGCAAGGGAGGTTTAGGTTGGACATTAGGAAAAAGTTCCTAACTGTCAGGGTGGTCAAACAGTGGAATACAATGCCAAGGGAGGTTGTGGAATCTCCATCGCTGGAGATATTTAAGAACAGGTTAGATAGATGTCTGTCAGGGATGGTTTAGACAGCACTTGGTCCTGCCATTGGGGCAGGGTGCTGGACTCGAGGGCCTCTCAAGGTCCCTTCCAGTCCTAGTATTCTATGATTCTATGAATTTATCTAGCTCTTTCTTAAATTCTGTTATTGTCGTAGCTTTCACAGGCTCCTCTGGCAAGGAGTTCCACAGGTTAACTATACACTGAATTAAAAAATTTATTAGTTTTAAATCTGCTACCCATTTATTTCATTTGCTGTCCTCTAGTTCTTGTATTATGGGCACAAGTAAATATCTTATTCACCCTCTCCACACCTGTCTGGGGAGCTTGCAAACAGGAGGGAGCTTCGAGAAGGGCTCTCCTGGGGAAGGAGGGGGCAAACTACAGCACCGTCGGGTAAGTGGCTTTCTGGTGTGTGTGGGTGTTTGGGTTTGGGGGTTCTGGGCCTGGGTTTGTCTGTTTGGTTGGTGTTTGGAGTTCTGAGCAGTCTGTTTGTTTGAAAGGCCATGTGCTCAGGCTGGCAGTTGGAAGCTGTTAGCCTTAATTAGGTTTGAAATCTAAACTCTGCGTGCCGATTGGCTGAGCGGTAGGCAGAGGGAGGGACTCTTACGAAGGCCAGAGCTTTTTAAACCCTGTTGGCAAGCGACCAGGGAGCTTGCAGACCGGGCGCTTGCAGACAGGACGGTTGCTAACAGGAGGGAGTTTTGAGAGGGGAGTTTTTAGAGGGAGCTAGTTACTTCTACGGGGTAAGGGGCAGCAAGATGGTGACGGTGTTCCCAACTGCTGGCTAGAGCTGAGGGACCCGCCACCCCCAGGGTGCAGCATGGGCAGCGGGATGCAGGTGGGCTTGGGGGAGTGTGGGCAGCGGGGGGTGAGACCGAGGGGGGTTGGTGGTGGGCACGTAGTTTGTGGGCGTGTGGTACAGCTGTGCGGATGGTGGCACCCACGGAGGCTGGTGGTGGCGCACCCGGCTCAGATTGCCTGGGCTTTGAGGCCCAGTCCTGCAATCCCTGCACGCGCATCCCGCAGCAACTTCGTGGGGCTCTGTGGGCAGCCACAGCCAGAAGAAGAGTTGGTAGCTTTGGCGGAGACCCAGGGCGCGGCTGGGCCGCGAGATCGGCACCTTCCTGGAGGATGTGGGGCTGCAGCAGCGCGCGGCCAGGTGCGGAGAGGCCAGGGGAGGGGGGACCTGGGGGCAATGAGAGCTGATGGGGGGCAGTGTGGTGAGGTGGGGGGACATGGGAGCGGATGGAGGGTAAGGGGGTGGGGTGGGGGGATCTGGGGGTGATGGTAGCTGATGGGAGGCAGCAGGGTGGGGAAGAGGGTCCTGGGGAGGGGAGGAGGTTGTCAGGCCACGGGGAGCTATGGGGAGACATGGTGCTAGGGAGGTGCAAGAGGTAGTGGGATCGTTACCCACATTCTCCATGCCCCACTGCCTTGTGGGTTATCCTGGGAAGGAGCAAGGCTACCGGAGTAAACCCTGACAGAAAATCCAGAGGGGAGTCCTAAGGTAGTTCTGTGCCAACTTCTGGCATTGATCCGGCAACTCCTGCAGCTGAGCTGGTACCAGACGTAGAGGCTGTCCTCTCCTGTGGACTATATCGGTAAAGCCAAGAGGGGGACACTGGTGTCTGGGCAGCCCAGGGTCCCAAAAAATTGCCCAGGCTCGTGCCTAGAGAGGTACTCCAGCATTGCTTAACAGCATTGAACCAACACAGGAGGTAACAGATACCGGTTATAATCTCTTGCTCGACTGGCGTAGAGAATGAGCGCCAGGGGTTGCCTTCGACAGTGGGCGAGATCATCACATCTCACTGGACAGTCACCACCTGCCTCAAGCTGGGCAGCCCCCAGCCAGAAGGGTACTGTCCCACCACAGTTCACCTGCCTCACTGGGTGCGTGAGGCTTAAGGATCCCAAAGCTGACAAGTGACTGAAATTTGAGCACCATGCAAACCAATGAGAAAATCAACAAGAAAAGGAAACCATCAAAGTTTTAAGCTTGCTTGCTGGAATGTGCGGACCATGCTGACCGGTTTGACTGAAGATCTTCAGGACATCACCAACACCTGAAAGACCACTGTCATCAATGAGGAATGGAAGAGGCTCCAAGTTGACATTGCTGCTCTGCAAGAGACACGACTCACAGATTTGGGATCTCTCAAGGAAAAGGACCACACCTTTTTCTGGCAGGGTAAAGCCCAAGATGAACACCGGGAGCATGGCATTGGCTTTGCCATCAGAAACACCCTTCTACAAATGGTGGAATTAGTCATGGGCGGATCAGAAAGACTCCTTCAGGTCATACTTCAAAGTTGCGCCTGTCCCGTCCACCTGATCAGCGCTTATGCTCCAACCCTGTACACCACACCAGAAGTAAAAGACAAGTTCTATGACGTGCTTAGTGCTGCCATAGCACAAATACCTGCTCGCGAACAACTGTACATTTTGGGTGACTTCAGTGCAAGAGTTGGAGCCGATCGTAACTCATGGCCCTCCTGCTTAGGCCACTTCGGTGTGAGAAAAATGAATGAAAATGGACAGCGTCTTCTCAAACTTTGCACGTACCACAATCTGTGCATCACAAACACATTTTTCCAAACCAAGCCACAGCGCAGGGTGTCATGGAGACACCCACACTTGAAACACTGGCATCAACTATACGTGGTCATCACTAGACATGATAACCTCAAAAACGTCCTTCTGACATGCAGCTATCATAGTGCCGACTGCGATACAGATCACTCGCTAATTTGCTCCAAACTCAAGGTGAGACCCAAGAAGCTGTACCACTCTAAACCAACTGGAAGGCCCCACATTGATGCCAGAAAGACGGTAAACTCAGAGAGAGCCGAAAATTTCAGAGTGACACTCGAGGAGAATCTGTGCAGCAGCCCTGGGGGTGCCGATGTGACATCCAGATGGCAGCATTTGAGGGATACAATTTACAACATGGCCTCGTCAGTGTTTGGAAGATGAGCTAGAAACACAAATGACTGGTTCAAAGCTAACTCCGATGAGATGATTCCAGCCATCGAAAAGAAGTGCGCTGCACTCCTTGAGTACAAATGCTCACTGAGCCAGAGTACCCTGCAAGTGCTCAGAACAGCCAGAAAAACAGTACAGCAGAGCAGCCAGGCACTGTGCCAACAATTACTGGCTTGAGCTATGCAGCAGCATCCAGACCAGTGCTGACTCTGGTAATCTCAGGGGAATGTACGAGGGCATCAAGAAGGCATTAGGCCCCACCCAGAACAAGATGGCACCTCTGAAATCCAAATCTGGTGAAGTCATCACTGACAAAGCCAAACAGATGGAGCGCTGGGTCGAGCACTACTCCGAGCTGTACTCACGCGAGAACATTGTGGTTGATACAGCCCTCAATGCAGTCGAGCTCCTACCAGTAATGGACGAACTGGACCAGGAACCAACTGTGGATGAACTGAAGAAAGCCATCGACAGCATTGCGGTAGGAAAGGTCCCAGGCCAGGATGGTATACCACCAGAGGTAATCAACCGTGCCACAGACACCCTCCTGGAACCCCTACATGAGCTACTGTGCCTGTGCTGGAGAGAGGGAGAGGTTCCACAGGATATGCACGATGCTAACATTGTAACCTTGTATAAGAACAAAGGAGACAGAAGAGACTGCAACAATTACTGTGGAATCTCCCTCCTAAGCATCACTGGTAAACTGTTCGCTCGTGTCATCCTCGGCAGACTCCAGAAGATTGCTGAGAGGTTGTACCCGAATCACAGTGCAGATTCTGCACAGAAAGATCTACATTTGACATGGTCTTCTCTCTGAGGCAGCTGCAGGAGAAATGAAGGGAGCAGAGGAAGCCACTCTATATTGCTTTCATCAACCTGACCAAGGCCTTCGACTTGGTCAGCAGGGATGGACTGTTCAAACTGCTCCACAAGATAGTCTGTCCACCACGGTTACTCAAGATGATCCAGTCTTTTCACGAAGACATGAGAGGAACCATCCAATATGACGGCACGTTATTGGATGTTTTCAGCATCAGGAGCGGCGTCAAACAAGGATACATCCTTGCTCTGACGTTGTTCAGGATCTTCTTCGCACTCCTCCTGAAGCACACCTTTGGATCTTCACCAGAGGGCATCTTTTTGCACACAAGATCTGATGGGAAACTGTTTAATCTTCCAAGGCTGAGAGCTAAATCTAAGGTGTGGGAAGTCCCCATCAGAGATATGCTGTTCGCAGATGACGCTGCTGTAGTGTCACACACAGAAGACCAGCTTCAGAAACTGCTGGATCAGTTCTCCAAAGCATGCAAGAACATCAGGCTTTCCATCAGCCTAACGAAGACAAACATACTTGGTGAGGACATTGCTGAACCTCCATCAATCAGCACTGACAACTATATGTTAGAGGTCGTCCATGAGTTCGTTTACCTCAGGTCCACCATCACTGACACTCTGTCACTGGAGACTGAGCTAAATAGGAGGATCAGAAAAGCAGCCACAACTCTGTCCAGACTCAGCAAGAGAGTGTGGAATAACATCAAGTTGTACACCCACACCAAAATGCAAGTCTACAGAGCCTGCATCCTCAGCACCCTCCTTTACAGCAGTGAGTCTTGGACCCTGTACGTCCGCCAGGAAAAGAGGCTGAACGTCTTCCACTTGCTCTGCCTCAGGCACATCCTTGGAATATCGTGGAAGGACAGAGTGTCCAACACTGCCGTCCTCGAGCAAGCTGGAATCTCAACCATGCACACCCTCCTCAGGCAGCGACGGCTCCGCTGGCTTGGCCACGTCCACAGGATGAATGATGGAAGGATCCCAAAAGACATCCTGTATGGCAAGCTAGCCTCTGGCAAAAGACTTCCCGGATGCCCCCAGTTGCACTACAAAGATGTTTGCAAGAGGGACCTCAGGGAGGTAGACGTTGAGCCAGACAGCTGGGAGGAGCTGGCAGACGATCGCAGCAGATGGAGTTAGGAACTACACAAGGGCCTTCAGAAGGGTGAGATGAGGATCAGACAGCTAGCAGGGGAGAAGCGAGTCCACAGAAAGCACAGTAAGGACCTGCCAGACACATGCAACAGATGCAGCAAGGACTGTCATTCTCATGTAGGCCTTCACAGTCACAGTCGACGCTGCAAATGATGATCTCACATGGAACTACGAAGGGCGCTATCCATAGTCTACGCAGACTGAAGGATGCCTACTACTACTACTACACCTGTCATTATTTTATATACCTCTATCATGTCCCCCCTCAGTCTCCTCTTTTCTAAACTGAAAAGTCCCAATCTTTTTAGCATCTCCTCATATGGGACCTGTTCCAAGCCCCTAATCATTTTAGTTACCCTTTTCTGAATCTTTTCCTGTGCCAGGATATATTGTTTTAGGTGAGGAGACCACATCTGTACACAGTATTCAAGATGTGGGCATACCATAGATTTATATAGGGGCAGTAAGATACTCCTTGTCTGATTTTCTATCTCTTTTTTAATAATACCTAACATTCTATTTGCCTTTTTTCTGCCTCTGCACACTGCGTAGATGTTTTCAAGGAACTATCTATGATAATTCCAAGATCTCTTTCCTGGTTAGTTATAGCTAAATTAGCCCCCATCATATTGTAAGTATAGATGTGATGGAGTGGGGGGAGTGCATGTGTGAGTCAGGCTGGATGTCTAAGGCAAGCAGCAGCTCCCAGTGGCTAAGGATGACCCTGGGGCTACAACTGGCAGGTGACACCTCTGCCTGAACAAAGAGCAGGGAGGAGCTGAGCTGGGTTTTTGAATCAGGGGCGGCAGTTAGAGGATAGGGAAAGGGAGAGCTGGAAGGCAGCCAGCCTGAGGAGGGGGAAGCTACACCCCAGAGGGGCACCCCTCGGGGTCTTCTCCCCAGGACAGGTTGGAAGGACTGTCTCGGGCTGCTATGCTGTTGCTTCTGTGAGAAACTGGACATCTGTTGCCTAATAAACCTGCTGTTGTACCTGCTGAGTGAGAGTCTCTCCTGCCAGCAGACGGGGTGCAGTGCAGGGGGACCCCTGAACCCCATCACACTGGTGTCAGAAGTGGGATGCACTGCACCCACGGATGAGCTCCCAGCAGTGGCTGACTGAGCACCAGAGAAGGAAGGAGTCTCACAAGAGCCAGAGGGGGAACAGAGCCATTCCTGCAGCTGCTGCTGGTGAGTGGATACCCCGGGAGATAGCGGGGAGATGGATTATACCCGACTCCTGAAGGCAGAGCTAGCCGGGCTGTGCAGAGAGAGGGGCCTGACCATGGGGAAGGCGACCAAGGCCCAGCTGATTGCACAGCTGGAAGAGAATGACCGATCCGGGGGGGCAGAGCCTGTCCCGGCAGAAAGTGGCCGGTCAGCCTCGGGAAGCATTTCGGATTCTCCGACAGGAGCAGGGGCTCGACGCCGTCAGACAGACGCGGTGCCCGCCAGGTCGCGCTCAGCTAGCGGTGGTCCATCACGGGCAGAGTCCCCCGCCGCAGAGCTGCGACGGCTGGAACTCGAGGTGAAATTAAAGGAACTGGAGCACCAGGAACGGGAAAGAGAGCATGAGCGTGAGCTCCAGGAACGGGAAAGAGAGCGTGAGCGTGAGCGTGAGCTCCAGGAACGGGAAAGAGAGCGTGAGCACGAGCGCCAGGAACGAGAAAGAGAGCGTGAGCACGAGCACCAGGAACGAGAAAGAGAGCGTGAGGAGAGAGAGTGAGAGCGGGAGCATGAGCGAACCATGGCAGAGGCGAGACGCCAAGAGGCCCCAGCTGCGGTAAGCGGGGAGAGGGCCAGACGGCTCGGGGTGGCCAGTCACTTGGAGACGCGTGTGCTGGCCCAGTGTCAGGACCCAGGGGACATGGACGAGTTCCTTACCGCCTTTGAGCGAGCCTGTGAGTTGCATGAGGTTCCCCCAGATGAGTGGCTCCGGCACCTCACCCCCTTGCTGGGCCAGAAGGCCACAGCGGTGCTCAGCCAGCTGGTGGGGCTGCAGCCTGGGGACTATGAACGGTTCAAACAGGCCCTACTGCATAAGTTCGGGCTGACTCCGGAGATGTACAAGAAGAAGTTCCAGGAGGCGCAGAAGAGGCCAGAGGAAACCCATGTAGATACAACCGCCCGCCTGAAGCAATACTACCAGAAGTGGGCGTTCGGAATGGGAGTCCAGTCCGTAGAGGACCTGATCGAGCTGGCGGTCGTGGAGCGATTTTACGAGATGTGCGCACCTGACCTGAGGGTGTGGCTCATGGACCGGAAGCCAGGGGACTCACACGATGCAGGGAAACTGGCAGATGACTTCACAAACAGCCGGGCCAGGTTTGAAAGTGAGCCCCACAAAGAGAGGGAGTCTCGGAGAGAGAGGGAGTCCCAGAGGGAGAGGGAGTCCTGGAGAAACCGAGAATCTCAGAGAGACCGGTCCCTAACTGTACGACAGAGGGGACCACCTCTTGGGCAAGCCCAGGAAAGAGGGGCCAGCCACCCACCCCCCAGAGAGCCAAATAGAGCCCGGACAGAGCAGCCGGCCCGAGGGACACAACAAGACCCAGGCTGTTATCGCTGTGGGCGAAAGGGGCATAGAGCAGCCCAGTGCCCCAGGCTCCCAGACAGGTTGAGCAGGCCGGTGGGTCATGGAGTCAACTGGGTGGGGTCCCAGAAGCCAGAGGAGCTGGCGGCCAAGGCGGGTGGTGCTGACAATGGGCACTCGGATTGGGCTGAGTCCGCCCCATAGACCAGCTCCTCAGGGGGACCAAATGCTCAGAGGCCAGTTTACAGAGTGGGGGCAGCAATGCCTCTGTGGAGCAAGTGTCTCAAACACCTCGAGGTAGATAGGAAAAAGGTCACGGGGTTCTGGGACACAGGCGCTGACGTGACGCTGGCCCGACCCGGGGTGGTGGCACTGGGCTGCATGATACCCGATTCCCACCTCACGATAACAGGAATTGATGGGACCCCTTTCAAGGTGCCCATGGCGAGGGTGCACCTGAAATGGGGGAAGAAGGAAGGCCCCAAAGAAGTGGGCGTGCACAGCCATGTGCCGGCGGATGTACTGATGGGGGCTGACCTGGAGAACTGGCAAGGTGAACGCCCTCGTGCCCTGGTTCTGACCCGTAGCCAAAGAAAACGAGGGGTGCGCTCCCCAGATTCAGGGGTACAGGCCCAGCCAAAGTCACAGGAGCCACAGGGGCCAACCCTGAGAGAAAGGGGGCCCCCCAAAACCAGATCTCACAGGCCATGGGTGCTGGAGCCAGGCAGGGATGGAGAAGTAGCATCCGCTCCTGCCCGAGCGGAAGAATTCCAGGCAGAGCAGCAGAGAGACCCCTCCTTGCAGAAGCTGAGGGAACTGGCCAGTCTCAGCCCAGCTCCACAGCTGGGGGAGGGCTGCAGGGAGAGATTCCTGTGGGAAAAGGGATTCCTGTACCGGGAATGGGCTCCCAGACGCAAAGCGGAGCCATGGAAGGTCCAGAGGCAACTGGTGGTTCCCCAAAAGTACCGGCGCAGGCTGCTGTACCTAGCCCATGATGTCCCGCTCGCAGGACACCAGGGGATCCACCGCACCAGGAGAAGGTTGTTACAGAACTTTTTCTGGCCAGGGATCTTTGCAGCTGTCCGTCTGTATTGCCTGTCCTGCGATCCCTGCCAGAGGGTGGGGAAGAGCCGGGACAAGGGGAAAGCTGCCCTGAGGCCACTGCCCATCATAAAGGAGCCTTTCCAGAAAGTGGCTATAGACATAGTGGGCCCCTTCAGCAAGGCAACGCGTTCGGGGAAGAAATATATTTTGGTAGTGGTAGATTTTGCCACGTGATACCCAGAAGCAGTGGCCTTGACCTCTATCGACGCTGACACCGTGGCAGATGCACTGCTGTCCATTTTCAGCAGAGTGGGGTTCCCCAAGGAGGTCCTCACAGATCAGGGGTCCAACTTCATGTCGGCCCTACTGCAAAGCTTGTGGGACAAGTGTGGGGTCCGGCACACCTGGGCCACAGCCTACCACCCGCAGACCAATGGGCTGGTGGAGAGGTTCAATGGGACTCTGAAGCAGATGCTGAGAACCTTCATGAATCAATACCCCCATGACTGGGACAAGTACTTACCCCACCTGCTGTTTGCATACAGGGAGGTGCCCCAGGAATCCACGGGGTTCTCCCCGTTTGAGCTGCTGTACGGAAGGAGGGTACGGGGACCCTTGGACTTGCTCAGAGAAGAGTGGGAGGGGACGGCCTCTCCTGAAGGGGAGTCAGTGGTACAGTATGTACTGACCTTCCGGGAAAAACTCACCGAGCTCATGGGCCTGGCCAGGGAGAACCTCTCCATGGCCCAAAGGAAGCAAAAGGTCTGGTATGACCGTAACGCCAGGGCCCGAGCCTATGCCACCGGGGACCAAGTGATGGTCCTTATACCTGTGCGGCGGAACAAGCTGCAAGCGGCCTGAGATGGGCCCTTCAAGGTTGTCAAACAGCTAAATGACGTGAATTATGTGGTGGAACTGTCGAACCGGGCCCACAGCCACCAGGTCTATCATGTGAACATGATGAAACCTTACTGGGACAGAGAGAACTTGGTGCTGGCCGTGTGCAGACACGGGGAGGGGCAGGGGGATGATCCCTTGGTGGATTTACTCACAAGGACTGGAGCCGGCTCCTTGCTGGAGTCTATTCCCCTCTCAGACCAGCTGACCCCTGCCCAGCAGACGGAGATCAAGGAGGTGCTGCATTCGCATCAACAGCTGTTCTTGGACAGACCCGGACGCACTGACCTGGCTGTCCACCGAATAGACACAGGCACCCACGCCCCTATCAAGTGTGTGCCATTCAGAGCCACAGGGAGGACGGCTCAGGACATAGAGCGGGAGGTTGAAGACATGCTAGCTCTGGGGGTGAGCCAACCCTCCTCCAGCCCCTGGGCCTCTCCCGTGGTGTTAGTCCCTAAAAAAGATGGGTCTGTTCGGTTTTGTGTGGACTATCGCAAGCTTAACGCCATCACTGTCTCGGACGCCTACCCCATGCCCAGGCCTGATGACCTTTTAGACAAGCTGGGGGGAGCCCGTTACCTCACCACCATAGACCTCACCAAGGGGTACTGGCAAGTGCCATTAGACCAAGATGCCCGGCTGAAGTCGGCTTTCATCACTCCTGTGGGGCTCTACGAGTTCCTGGTCCTGCCCTTTGGCCTCAAGGGGGCACCCGCTACCTTCCAGCGTCTGGTGGAGCAGCTACTGAAAGGGATGGAGAGCTTTGCCCTGGCTTACATGGACGACATTTGCATCTTCAGCCAGACGTGGGAGGACCATGTGTCCCAACTCAAGCGGGCGCTGGACCGACTCCAGAAGGCCGGGCTGACTATCAAGGCAGGGAAGTGCAAGGTGGGAATGGCTGAGGTGACCTACCTGGGCCACAAGGTGGGCAGCGGCTGCTTAGAGCCAGAGCCAGCTAAAGTGGAGGCTGTCAGAGATTGGCCAACACCCCAGACTAAGAAACAGGTCCAGGCCTTCATTGGGATGGCGGGGTACTACCGGAGGTTTGTGCCCCACTTTAGCTCCATCGCAGCCCCCCTCACGGAGCTGTGTAAAAAGGGAAAGCCTGACAAGGTGGTCTGGACCGAGCAGTGCCAAGAGGCCCTCTGCGCGCTGAAGGAGGCTCTGGTCAGGGCCCCAGTGCTGGCAAATCCAGACTTCAACAAGCCCTTCCTGGTGTTCACCGATGCCTCAGACGTGGGGCTGGGGGCGGTGCTAATGCAGGTGAATGACAAAGGGGAGAAACACCCCATCGTGTACCTGAGTAAGAAGCTGCTGCCCCAGGAGCAGAACTACGCGGCCATAGAGAAGGAATGTCTGGGCATGGTGTGGGCGCTGGGGAAGCTGCAGCCGTACCTGTTTGGACGGCGTTTCACCGTGTACACCGATCACTCACCCCTGACCTGGCTGCATCACATGAAAGGGGCCAACGCCAAGCTCCTGCGGTGGAGTCTGCTCCTGCAGGACTACGACATGGAGGTGGTCCACGTCAAGGGGAACAACAACACCATAGCCGATGCCCTGTCACGCAGGGAGGGCCCCGAACTTCCCCAGGTCACTGGCTGAGTGACCCCGCTCAGTGCGGTCTGGAAGGGGGGAGAGATGTGATGGAGTGGGGGGGGTGCATGTGTGAGTCAGGCTGGATGTCTAAGGCAAGCAGCAGCTCCCAGTGGCTAAGGATGACCCTGGGGCTACAACTGGCAGGTGACACCTCTGCCTGAACAAAGAGCAGGGAGGAGCTGAGCTGGGTTTTTGAATCAGGGGCGGCAGTTAGAGGATAGGGAAAGGGAGAGCTGGAAGGCAGCCAGCCTGAGGAGGGGGAAGCTACACCCCAGAGGGGCACCCCTCGGGGTCTTCTCCCCAGGACAGGTTGGAAGGACTGTCTCGGGCTGCTATGCTGTTGCTTCTGTGAGAAACTGGACATCTGTTGCCTAATAAACCTGCTGTTGTACCTGCTGAGTGAGAGTCTCTCCTGCCAGCAGACGGGGTGCAGTGCAGGGGGACCCCTGAACCCCATCACACTGGTGTCAGAAGTGGGATGCACTGCACCCACGGATGAGCTCCCAGCAGTGGCTGACTGAGCACCAGAGAAGGAAGGAGTCTCACAAGAGCCAGAGGGGGAACAGAGCCATTCCTGCAGCTGCTGCTGGTGAGTGGATACCCCGGGAGATAGCGGGGAGATGGATTATACCCGACTCCTGAAGGCAGAGCTAGCCGGGCTGTGCAGAGAGAGGGGCCTGACCATGGGGAAGGCGACCAAGGCCCAGCTGATTGCACAGCTGGAAGAGAATGACCGATCCGGGGGGGCAGAGCCTGTCCCGGCAGAAAGTGGCCGGTCAGCCTCGGGAAGCATTTCGGATTCTCCGACAGGAGCAGGGGCTCGACGCCGTCAGACAGACGCGGTGCCCGCCAGGTCGCGCTCAGCTAGCGGTGGTCCATCACGGGCAGAGTCCCCCGCCGCAGAGCTGCGACGGCTGGAACTCGAGGTGAAATTAAAGGAACTGGAGCACCAGGAACGGGAAAGAGAGCATGAGCGTGAGCTCCAGGAACGGGAAAGAGAGCGTGAGCGTGAGCGTGAGCTCCAGGAACGGGAAAGAGAGCATGAGCACGAGCGCCAGGAACGAGAAAGAGAGCGTGAGCACGAGCACCAGGAACGAGAAAGAGAGCGTGAGGAGAGAGAGTGAGAGCGGGAGCATGAGCGAACCATGGCAGAGGCGAGACGCCAAGAGGCCCCAGCTGCGGTAAGCGGGGAGAGGGCCAGACGGCTCGGGGTGGCCAGTCACTTGGAGACGCGTGTGCTGGCCCAGTGTCAGGACCCAGGGGACATGGACGAGTTCCTTACCGCCTTTGAGCGAGCCTGTGAGTTGCATGAGGTTCCCCCAGATGAGTGGCTCCGGCACCTCACCCCCTTGCTGGGCCAGAAGGCCACAGCGGTGCTCAGCCAGCTGGTGGGGCTGCAGCCTGGGGACTATGAACGGTTCAAACAGGCCCTACTGCATAAGTTCGGGCTGACTCCGGAGATGTACAAGAAGAAGTTCCAGGAGGCGCAGAAGAGGCCAGAGGAAACCCATGTAGATACAACCGCCCGCCTGAAGCAATACTACCAGAAGTGGGCGTTCGGAATGGGAGTCCAGTCCGTAGAGGACCTGATCGAGCTGGCGGTCGTGGAGCGATTTTACGAGATGTGCGCACCTGACCTGAGGGTGTGGCTCATGGACCGGAAGCCAGGGGACTCACACGATGCAGGGAAACTGGCAGATGACTTCACAAACAGCCGGGCCAGGTTTGAAAGTGAGCCCCACAAAGAGAGGGAGTCTCGGAGAGAGAGGGAGTCCCAGAGGGAGAGGGAGTCCTGGAGAAACCGAGAATCTCAGAGAGACCGGTCCCTAACTGTACGACAGAGGGGACCACCTCTTGGGCAAGCCCAGGAAAGAGGGGCCAGCCACCCACCCCCCAGAGAGCCAAATAGAGCCCGGACAGAGCAGCCGGCCCGAGGGACACAACAAGACCCAGGCTGTTATCGCTGTGGGCGAAAGGGGCATAGAGCAGCCCAGTGCCCCAGGCTCCCAGACAGGTTGAGCAGGCCGGTGGGTCATGGAGTCAACTGGGTGGGGTCCCAGAAGCCAGAGGAGCTGGCGGCCAAGGCGGGTGGTGCTGACAATGGGCACTCGGATTGGGCTGAGTCCGCCCCATAGACCAGCTCCTCAGGGGGACCAAATGCTCAGAGGCCAGTTTACAGAGTGGGGGCAGCAATGCCTCTGTGGAGCAAGTGTCTCAAACACCTCGAGGTAGATAGGAAAAAGGTCACGGGGTTCTGGGACACAGGCGCTGACGTGACGCTGGCCCGACCCGGGGTGGTGGCACTGGGCTGCATGATACCCGATTCCCACCTCACGATAACAGGAATTGATGGGACCCCTTTCAAGGTGCCCATGGCGAGGGTGCACCTGAAATGGGGGAAGAAGGAAGGCCCCAAAGAAGTGGGCGTGCACAGCCATGTGCCGGCGGATGTACTGATGGGGGCTGACCTGGAGAACTGGCAAGGTGAACGCCCTCGTGCCCTGGTTCTGACCCGTAGCCAAAGAAAACGAGGGGTGCGCTCCCCAGATTCAGGGGTACAGGCCCAGCCAAAGTCACAGGAGCCACAGGGGCCAACCCTGAGAGAAAGGGGGCCCCCCAAAACCAGATCTCACAGGCCATGGGTGCTGGAGCCAGGCAGGGATGGAGAAGTAGCATCCGCTCCTGCCCGAGCGGAAGAATTCCAGGCAGAGCAGCAGAGAGACCCCTCCTTGCAGAAGCTGAGGGAACTGGCCAGTCTCAGCCCAGCTCCACAGCTGGGGGAGGGCTGCAGGGAGAGATTCCTGTGGGAAAAGGGATTCCTGTACCGGGAATGGGCTCCCAGACGCAAAGCGGAGCCATGGAAGGTCCAGAGGCAACTGGTGGTTCCCCAAAAGTACCGGCGCAGGCTGCTGTACCTAGCCCATGATGTCCCGCTCGCAGGACACCAGGGGATCCACCGCACCAGGAGAAGGTTGTTACAGAACTTTTTCTGGCCAGGGATCTTTGCAGCTGTCCGTCTGTATTGCCTGTCCTGCGATCCCTGCCAGAGGGTGGGGAAGAGCCGGGACAAGGGGAAAGCTGCCCTGAGGCCACTGCCCATCATAAAGGAGCCTTTCCAGAAAGTGGCTATAGACATAGTGGGCCCCTTCAGCAAGGCAACGCGTTCGGGGAAGAAATATATTTTGGTAGTGGTAGATTTTGCCACGTGATACCCAGAAGCAGTGGCCTTGACCTCTATCGACGCTGACACCGTGGCAGATGCACTGCTGTCCATTTTCAGCAGAGTGGGGTTCCCCAAGGAGGTCCTCACAGATCAGGGGTCCAACTTCATGTCGGCCCTACTGCAAAGCTTGTGGGACAAGTGTGGGGTCCGGCACACCTGGGCCACAGCCTACCACCCGCAGACCAATGGGCTGGTGGAGAGGTTCAATGGGACTCTGAAGCAGATGCTGAGAACCTTCATGAATCAATACCCCCATGACTGGGACAAGTACTTACCCCACCTGCTGTTTGCATACAGGGAGGTGCCCCAGGAATCCACGGGGTTCTCCCCGTTTGAGCTGCTGTACGGAAGGAGGGTACGGGGACCCTTGGACTTGCTCAGAGAAGAGTGGGAGGGGACGGCCTCTCCTGAAGGGGAGTCAGTGGTACAGTATGTACTGACCTTCCGGGAAAAACTCACCGAGCTCATGGGCCTGGCCAGGGAGAACCTCTCCATGGCCCAAAGGAAGCAAAAGGTCTGGTATGACCGTAACGCCAGGGCCCGAGCCTATGCCACCGGGGACCAAGTGATGGTCCTTATACCTGTGCGGCGGAACAAGCTGCAAGCGGCCTGAGATGGGCCCTTCAAGGTTGTCAAACAGCTAAATGACGTGAATTATGTGGTGGAACTGTCGAACCGGGCCCACAGCCACCAGGTCTATCATGTGAACATGATGAAACCTTACTGGGACAGAGAGAACTTGGTGCTGGCCGTGTGCAGACACGGGGAGGGGCAGGGGGATGATCCCTTGGTGGATTTACTCACAAGGACTGGAGCCGGCTCCTTGCTGGAGTCTATTCCCCTCTCAGACCAGCTGACCCCTGCCCAGCAGACGGAGATCAAGGAGGTGCTGCATTCGCATCAACAGCTGTTCTTGGACAGACCCGGACGCACTGACCTGGCTGTCCACCGAATAGACACAGGCACCCACGCCCCTATCAAGTGTGTGCCATTCAGAGCCACAGGGAGGACGGCTCAGGACATAGAGCGGGAGGTTGAAGACATGCTAGCTCTGGGGGTGAGCCAACCCTCCTCCAGCCCCTGGGCCTCTCCCGTGGTGTTAGTCCCTAAAAAAGATGGGTCTGTTCGGTTTTGTGTGGACTATCGCAAGCTTAACGCCATCACTGTCTCGGACGCCTACCCCATGCCCAGGCCTGATGACCTTTTAGACAAGCTGGGGGGAGCCCGTTACCTCACCACCATAGACCTCACCAAGGGGTACTGGCAAGTGCCATTAGACCAAGATGCCCGGCTGAAGTCGGCTTTCATCACTCCTGTGGGGCTCTACGAGTTCCTGGTCCTGCCCTTTGGCCTCAAGGGGGCACCCGCTACCTTCCAGCGTCTGGTGGAGCAGCTACTGAAAGGGATGGAGAGCTTTGCCCTGGCTTACATGGACGACATTTGCATCTTCAGCCAGACGTGGGAGGACCATGTGTCCCAACTCAAGCGGGCGCTGGACCGACTCCAGAAGGCCGGGCTGACTATCAAGGCAGGGAAGTGCAAGGTGGGAATGGCTGAGGTGACCTACCTGGGCCACAAGGTGGGCAGCGGCTGCTTAGAGCCAGAGCCAGCTAAAGTGGAGGCTGTCAGAGATTGGCCAACACCCCAGACTAAGAAACAGGTCCAGGCCTTCATTGGGATGGCGGGGTACTACCGGAGGTTTGTGCCCCACTTTAGCTCCATCGCAGCCCCCCTCACGGAGCTGTGTAAAAAGGGAAAGCCTGACAAGGTGGTCTGGACCGAGCAGTGCCAAGAGGCCCTCTGCGCGCTGAAGGAGGCTCTGGTCAGGGCCCCAGTGCTGGCAAATCCAGACTTCAACAAGCCCTTCCTGGTGTTCACCGATGCCTCAGACGTGGGGCTGGGGGCGGTGCTAATGCAGGTGAATGACAAAGGGGAGAAACACCCCATCGTGTACCTGAGTAAGAAGCTGCTGCCCCAGGAGCAGAACTACGCGGCCATAGAGAAGGAATGTCTGGGCATGGTGTGGGCGCTGGGGAAGCTGCAGCCGTACCTGTTTGGACGGCGTTTCACCGTGTACACCGATCACTCACCCCTGACCTGGCTGCATCACATGAAAGGGGCCAACGCCAAGCTCCTGCGGTGGAGTCTGCTCCTGCAGGACTACGACATGGAGGTGGTCCACGTCAAGGGGAACAACAACACCATAGCCGATGCCCTGTCACGCAGGGAGGGCCCCGAACTTCCCCAGGTCACTGGCTGAGTGACCCCGCTCAGTGCGGTCTGGAAGGGGGGAGAGATGTGATGGAGTGGGGGGGGTGCATGTGTGAGTCAGGCTGGATGTCTAAGGCAAGCAGCAGCTCCCAGTGGCTAAGGATGACCCTGGGGCTACAACTGGCAGGTGACACCTCTGCCTGAACAAAGAGCAGGGAGGAGCTGAGCTGGGTTTTTGAATCAGGGGCGGCAGTTAGAGGATAGGGAAAGGGAGAGCTGGAAGGCAGCCAGCCTGAGGAGGGGGAAGCTACACCCCAGAGGGGCACCCCTCGGGGTCTTCTCCCCAGGACAGGTTGGAAGGACTGTCTCGGGCTGCTATGCTGTTGCTTCTGTGAGAAACTGGACATCTGTTGCCTAATAAACCTGCTGTTGTACCTGCTGAGTGAGAGTCTCTCCTGCCAGCAGACGGGGTGCAGTGCAGGGGGACCCCTGAACCCCATCACAAGTTGGGGTTATTTTTTCCAATGTGCATTACCTTCCGCTTATCCACCTTAAATTTCACTCGCTGTTTTGTTGCCCAATCACTCAGTTTGATGAGATCCTTTTAAAGTCTTCAAAGTCTGCTTTTGTCTTCACTATCTTGAACAGTTCAGTGTCATCTGCAAACTTTGCCACCTCATTGCTCACCCCCTTCTTCAGATCATTTATGAATAAATTGAACAGGATTGGTCCTGGAACTGACCCTTGGGGGACACCACTAGTTACCCCTCTTCATTCGGAAAATTTACCATTCATGCCTACCCTTTGTTTCCTGTCTTTTAACCAGTTCTCAGTCCATGAAAGGACCTTCCTTCTTATCCCATGACAACCTAATTTACATAAGAGCCTTTGATTAGGTACCTTGTCAAAGGCTTTCTGGAAATCTAAGTATACTATATGCACTGGATCCCCCGTCTGCATGTTTGTTAACCCCTTCAAAGAACTCTAACAGATTAGTAAGACATGATTTCCCTCTGCAGAAACCATGTTGACTTTTGCCCATCAAATTATGTTCATCTGCCCACCTGACAATTTTATTCTTTACTGTTGTTTCAACTAATTTTCCCAAAATTGACGTTAGACTTACCAGTCTGTAATTGCCAGGGTCACCTCTAGAGCCCTTTGTAAATATTGGTGTCCCATTAGCTATCTTCCAGTCATTAGGTACAGAAGCTAATCCAAAGGACAGGTTACAAACTAGTGTTCATAGTTGTGCAATTTCCCATTTGAGTTCGTTGGGAGCCCTGGGATGAATGCCATCCGGTCCCGGTGATATGTTAACATTAACAATTTTCTTGCAGGAACATCCAAACTTTTTGACAACATTGAAATACACCCCCCCACACACTTGTTTCATGTGTTTTCCATCAGAAAAACATTGCTTCAATGGAAATGTCTCAGCCAGCTCTGGGGGTTGAGATATTTCTGCAGCTGTCCATGAGGGATCTATAGGGGCACCAGCGCTGGAGCTGGTTGCACACATGGGAGCTACAGGCCTGCAATAAAACAGCCTGCCCCAGGACTGCTCCTGATTCTTCTAAGGGAACAGTCCAGAATTTCTGCCTAGGTTATCCTGGGGCAATTGATATAATTGCTCAACTTCACCCTGAAAGTGTTGGCACAGCATCCACTCTCCTGCCCCCAAGCCCATCTGGAGTAGCTGCCTTGTACTCGCTCAGCTGGGAGGAACTTTCTCTTCCCCTGCTGCCCTATCCAACATGTGGGGCTGGTTCAGCAATACTACAAAGAGCTGTGAACCTTATATTTCTAAGCCAGAAGGGCCGGTCTGATCAGCTAGCCTGACCTCCTACCACGCACAGAGCTTGCCAGCCTGTCCCTTCTGTGTCCAGCCCCATAATGAGCAGCTGAGTGAGTGCTGCATCTTGAATCTATTTCTTAGACACCCCTGGCCAGGCCCTGCTTCTCTCATGCAGCCAAGAACTGCTTCTAGTGCCTTTCTCTGGAGGGAATCAATGATTTACTTGTGCAGCATCCATGCCCAAGTGCCGGGATTCTGGGATGCATTAAAAGTAGTGTGGTGAGCAAGACATAAGAAGACATTCTTCCACTCAACTCCGTTCTGATTGGGCCTCAGCTGGAGTATTGAGTCCAGTTCTGGGCACCACATTTCAAGAAGGATTTGGAGCAGGTCCCGAGAAGTGCAACAAGAATCATGAAAGGCCTAGGCACCAGGAGCTCCGAGGGAAGACTGAAAGAACCGGACTTATGCAGTTTAGAAAAGGGGACATGATAGATGTTTACAAGTACTTAAAGTGGGTTACAAGGAGGAGGGAGAAAATTTATTCTCCTGGGCCTCTTGGCTTAAAATGCATCAAGGGAGATTGAGGTTGGACATTAGTAAAAAGTTCCTAACTGTCAGGGTGGTTAAACACTGGAATAAATTGCCTGGAGAGGTTGTGAAATCTCCATTGCTGGAGATATTTAAGAGCAGGTTAGACAGATACCTATCGGGAATGATCTAGAGTATGGCTTCCCAAACTGGGGGGTGTGCCCCACAAGGGAGCTTAAAGAAATTCCAGGGGGGCATGAGGCAACATAGCTCCCCCCCGCCCCATAGAAAGAGCCAGCCTTTGCTTCTGGCTCTCAGGCCCTGACATTTTACGTGGGTGACTCGGAGCAGCTGCTATAAAAAGCAGGCAGCCAGCGAAGACCCACATGGAGCTAGCTGCCTCCTGAAAAGGTGAGTGAGTGTGGGTTGAGGATGGGGTTAGATGGGGGTTTGGGGGTGCCTGGCTCAGGAGAGGTGGAGGGGGTGAGAGTGGGTGGCTGGCGGTGCCTGGCTTTGAGGAAGGGGAGGGGCTTGGGCAGCAGGGCTTGCAGGGCTCGGGTGGCTGGCCCCAGCATTGCAGGGCTTGGACTGATGGGTGGGCAGCTGGCCCCAGCAGCCCAGGGCTTGGGCTCTGGCAGCACATGGTGTAGGATCAATTCATAAAAAAAATAATTATTCATATTTGTATTGCTTTATATTTGTATAATTCATATTTAGTTATGTTGGGGTGTATGGGGTGTACAGGGAGGGGTAGTACCTCTGTTGGAGGGATCGGGGGTAGTCCATCCACTTTGGTCCCCGCCTGTCACTCAGCTCTCACTTGTGGCTCCAAGTAGCTGCAGTGTGCGCAGCGGCCACACCCTGGGCAATGGCTTCGATGGCCCAGCCAAACCAGGTGAGTGTAACCAATGGGACTCAAACCTTTGGTGAATTTTTGGATGTGCCTACCCAGCATGTGAAGTCAGTTCCGGTGGACTGGGCGGAAGAGATCATTTAGATCCAACGGCCAAGAAGGCAGTTCTGCAACGCTTTGTGGAAAGTGAAGGGCTTGACAAGGCACGAAAGACGTCAAGGCCGTCCACTGCAACCAAAGAAGTTACCAGTTGTGACGATTCTATGTACCACTGGTGCCTGGCTTCCAAGGTCGAGAGAGTGGGATTGCTCCCGTGCAACGGCTCTACCACTTAAAAAGCTTTCACGCACAGGTCCTGTGCAAATCATCATACCATCACATCACCCAAGTCCTGCGGCGATGGGGGAGGGGCGAAGCGACAGGTGGAGGTTACCACTGGGAGTCGTAGTCCCAATCCCGCACATAGGTGGCCTGTGGACAAGTGGTCGTCCAGCTCTATACCTGGGGCAGCAGAATTGCCCGGCAGCATCCCAGGCATCTGAGCAGTCCTCTTTAGGACAGCACTGCTCACCCTAGTAAGGGAGGGGCCTAGAAAAGGTGGCCTAAAAATTGCCCGCCCTACAACAATAACTGGCCAGCAAGCCACAGCTGGCAGTTCAACCCTACTTGCGGTCGAAACCAAAAGAAAAATTTGAGAAAACTTACCATTGGTGTATGGAATGTTTGTACTCTCATGGATCGAGAAGCTGCTGCAAGACCTGAGAGGACAGCTCTCATTGCTCATGAACTAGCCCACTATAACATCAATATAGCAGCATTAAATGAAACAAGATTGGCTGGGGAAGGTTTCTTGAGTAAACCAGGAAGTGGTTATACCTTCTTCTGGAAGGGTAAGACGGAGACAGAGGATAGAATACATGGAGTCGGTCTGGCAATAAAAACCTCATTGATGCGTCAACTCCCAGACCTTCCAGTGGGCATCAATGAAAGATTGCTGAAACTACGCTTCCCACTAAATGCCAAAAGTCATGCCACCATCATCAGTACATATGCACCCACTCTAACATGCCCTGACAACTCAAAGGAACCATTCTATGAAGATCTCGACAGACTGATCAAGGCCACACCTGCAACAGACAAACTACTCCTACTTGGAGGTTTCAATGCCTGAGTTGGGGCTGACAACGAGAACTGGAAAGGAGTAACCGGACCACATGGTGTAGGCAAAATGAACAACAATGAACTACTCCTTTTGAGTCTTTGTTCTGAAAATGACCTGACTATTACCAACACTCTGTTCCGACAAGCGCATAAATACAAAAGGACGTGGATGCACCCTAGGTCTAAACAGTGGCATCTGATAGATTATGCCATTGTCAGAAGGCAAGACATCCGAGACGTATTGATCACCAGAGTAATGCGAGGTGCAGAGTGCTGGACAGATCACAGATTAGACAGGATGTCTCTTCAACTTTACATCACTCCCTCTCGGCACAAATGCCTTAAGCATGTGCGACCTGCTTTTAACATAGCCAAACGGAAGGATGCCCAATGTTTCAACAATTTTCAGAAGAGTCTCGATGACAAATTAACATCCCATGGTCAACTGATCGGTACTGTAACCGAAAAGTGGGATCAGTTCAAGCAGATAGTGACTGACACAGCAATAACATCGCTTGGACCAAAGAAAAGAATACATCAGGATTGGTTCCATGAGAACCAAGAAGAAATATGTTCAGCACTGGAAGTAAAGAGAAAAGCCTTTTCTGAATGGCAGAATGACCCCTCCTCAGCCTCCAAACGGGACCATTTCAAGCACCTTCAAAGCAAAACACAGAAAGACCTCCGTCAGATACAAGACAACTGGTGGGAGAGCAAAGCCAAAGAAACTGAGCACTATGCTGAGACCCACAACTCAAACATGTTCTTTAGTGCTATTAAGACTGTCTATGGACCTTCTAAACCAAGGACTACCCCCATTGCTCTCATCAGACAACACAACGCTTGTCAAAGACAAAGAGCGCATCAACGAAAGATGGCGAGAACACTTTAGCAACCTCCTTAACAGACCATCGACCGTGAATAACAATGTCCTCAGTGAAATTCCACAACAACCTGTCCTGACAGATCTTGACTTTCCGCCCACTATAGATGAGACTAAGAAAGCTGTTAGCCAGATGAGTTCAGGAAAAGCTCCTGGAAAAGATGGGATTCCAGCAGAGATATATAAAGCGGCAAGTCCAGCAGCACTAGCAGTGTTCCATAGCGTGATCACCAGCATCTGGGAGGATGAAAACATACCACAGGACCTCCGCGATGCTATTATTGTCTCCCTTTTCAAGAATAAAGGCAGCAAAGCAGAATGTGGAAACTACAGAGGCATATCCCTCCTTTCCGTTGGAGGGAAGATCATTGCCCGCATCATCTTGAACTGCCTAATAACCAGTATTTCCGAGGCAAATCTACCCAAAAGTCAATGCGGTTTTCGACCTGGCCAGAGCACAGCCAATATGGTGTTTGCTGTCAGACAAATACAAGAGAAGTGCATTGAACAGAACGTGCACCTGTATGTTGTCTTCACAGATCTGACAAAGGCATTTGATACCGTCAACAGGGAAGCCCTTTGGACCATTCTAATATGACTTGGCTGCCCAAAAAAATCTGTCCAGATTATACGCCTTTTCCATGATAACATGACAGGCAAAGTACTGTCTGATGGAGCCACATCAACCCCCTTCAACATCACCAATGGCGTGAAACAAGGATGTGTTGTCGCTCCTGTCTTATTTAACCTGTTCTTTGCATGCATCCTTAACCATGCAATGAAAGATCTGGACCGAGGTGTATACTTGAAATGCCGGCATGATGGTTCACTTTTTGACCTCCGCCGCCTGAATGCAAAGACTAAGACAGTGCAAAAACTCCTTTCTGAGACACTCTTTGCTGACAACTGTGCCCTTATGGCTCACACTGAAAATGATCTTCAGCACATTGTCAACAAGTTTGCTGAGGCCTCGCAACTTTTCGGACTAACTATAAGCCTCAGAAAGACAGAAGTTCTCCATCAACCTGCATCTGGATCAAATGCTCCTGTCCCAAGTATCTCCATTGATGGCACTCAGCTTAAAGTAGTGGAGAACTTTAAATACCTGGGTAGTATCATATCCAGTGATGGATCACTGGATAATGAGATCAACGCATGAATATCCAAAGCGAGCCAGGCACTTGGCTGTCTGCATGTCAAAGTTCTAAACCACCATAACATCCGGATGTCAACAAAACTGCTTGTGTACAGAGCTGTTGTTCTCTCATCTCTTTTGTACGGGTGCGAAACATGGATACTATATAGGCGTCACATCAAGCAGCTTGAAGCGTTGCACATGCGCTGCCTCCGTAACATCATGAAGATCCGCTGGCAAGACAAAGTGCCCAATCTCGAGGTCCTCGAGAGAGCCCAGATGACAAGCACTGAAATGATGATTATGAAGTCACAACTACATTGGACCAGTCATGTCAGCCACATGGATGCCAAGAGAATCCCTCGCCAGCTTCTGTATGGTGAACTCTCCCAGGGCATCCGGCATATAGGTCATCCACTGAAACGCAACAAGGATACCATCAAAGCCAATCTGCAGTACAGCAGTATCAAACCTAGGGACCTTGAGGACGCTGCCAGTGACAGAACACAGTGGCGTACAACAGTCAGAAATACCTGCATTGCCTTTGAGGAAGACCGCTGCCGGCATCTACAAGAGGCAAGCGAACAACGTCACAGAGCATCAGCAATGCACAACCCACAGATCGCAAACTTCCCATGCACCATCTGCGGCAAAATGTGCACCTCTAGAATTGACTTCTACAGTCACCAGACGGCACACCATAAGACCAATAACAGATGATCTGCACAGATTTGTCATCATTGGATTGATGGACTACCATTATTTAGTTATGTTGTAAGCTGTAATTTGTACCTGAACAAAACCAGACTCCATATTGTAACCAAGGATCCATTTTAACACCATACTCCATTTTGTAAAGCTCTCTTGGGGTTGACCCCTTGCCTGGTTAAGTGAATAGGATATGAATTGCATAATTGTATTAGATGTGTGAATGGGGTATGTGTGATTGATCCTCAACACCAGCCCGTCCTGCAGATCAGACACCAGTGGTTGAAGAGCGCAGACAATTCCCTGAAGGTGAGAAAAAGATCCACTCCGGAGACAAAACAACAAAGTCCCATTAAGGACAAGCTGAAAAGTCATGTCTGAACACTGAGGCAGCGTGACACAGCAAGACCCATAGGCTTACATCTGGTTTGTGGCCTATAAAAGGGGTGAGAAGGGAAGACCTCTGGGTAACGTTCTGCTGGCAACATCAAAGAGTATCAGTGCGCGCCCGGCAGAGACCCGGCTCTCCCTTGTGCTCAGCTCTCCTGGCCAGTTAGCCACCACGGGCTGCGAACTCAAGCTACGAACTTCAGCTATGATCAGGACTGGTAACTATATAGCAGCTGCAGAACATTTGGGATGTGTGTGTATATATGTGTGTGTGTGTATATAGAGCAACGAAGGGTCCTGTGGCACCTTATAGACTAACAGAAAAGTTTAGAGCATGAGCTTTCGTGAGTTAACTCACTTCTTCAGATGCTGGACATGCTCTAAACTTTTCTGTTAGTCTATAAGGTGCCACAGGACCCTTCGTTGCTCTACAGATCCAGACTAACACGGCTACCCCTCTGATACTTGTGTGTATATAGGTATTGACTATTCCTATAATAAATGTGGCATACTGCCTTGTCCCCTGAAAAAGATCCGGTGTGTACTTTCTGCATAGCAATGGATCAGGCAGCTGGGCAGCTGGGGCTGCACCAGGCACCCACAAGGGGCCAAGAAAAACTATTTGTACATATTTTTAATTTTAAATAACATTTTTATATCAGGTTTTTGTGTTTATTTTAAATTATGAATTGAATTTTTTGTTAAAAGGGAGGTTGAATGATGGTAAAGAAGAGGTCGGGGGTGTGAGGGTTTCTCAGAAATCAAAAGCGGGATGTGATGCCAAAAGGTTTGAGACCCACAGGTCTAGAGCCTCTGGACCGTGCTTGGTCCTGCTGAGAGGGCAGGGGACTGGGCTTGATGACCTCTTGAGGTCCCTTCCAGTTCTAGTCCTCTAGGATTCTATGATGTTCACCCCATTTTGCAGCTGCACAAACAGCTCAGAGCTGCGCTGTGCCTTATTTGCCCTGACAGTGGGAGTTAATGGCGGTGCTGGACATAGACCCTGAGGTGGCTGGCATGGAGCAGCTACTGTAAAGCACACAGTGGCCTGCTGTGGCTGATACCCCAACATGCATGAGTGTAGGTTGGGCTGCCCGCTACAGAGCTGTTCCCTTCCCCTACCCATCCAAACTGCTGCGTGCTCTGGACACAGCTAAAAACTCACAAATCCGGGAAGCAGCCCCAGCAGCATTCATTGGGCACATCCACTACCCCTTTTACAAGCCTCCCCTTGTAAATGGGGTGTTCCCACCCTCCGCCAGAGCCCCCCAAGATATGCGGGCCCTGCATCCGGCACAAGAGACAGGAGCATAGTTATAGGTGCACCCCAGCTATGTATCCTAGCACCAGACCAAGGGGGCTGTAGCAATCGTCTGTGTTGGTAATGCAGGGAAACAATGAGTGGGGAAGGTTGCAGTTCTACACACTCCCCCTTCCTCCCCCGGGCCTTACATGCTGCACACTGCCAGAGAGTGGTTGTAAATAGGGCTCCTCCTACTCGGTGGCTTCTCTTGCTGGCCTTGGCATCAGCGCTGCAGATTTCATGCCTGAGAAGTAACTTCTTGCTACCACTGACACCCATCAGCCCCACAGAGCCCCACAGTTGCACCCCAGGCCTCTGAATGGGACCAAAGAGAATTAGGCATCTAAGTCCCATGGGAACTGGGCGCCTGAACCCCTTTGCAAATCATAGGCACTGTCTAGTCTGGATCCTGAAGTGGGAACGGAATCATGACCTCAGTTCCAAACACAAAAGTCTAACCTGGTCCTGTGCAGCTGTGGCTGTTCTGCCAGAACAGCACCTGCAGCCAGTGGCATCTTTCATGGTGCTGATGTAACCCACATGTGTAGGTGTGGTTTGCTGTCCTACACAGGGGCACCTAGACCATGACACAGACACAGAATCAGCCTTCTCTGCAGCCTAAGCCAGAGTTTTGAACTGGCTTTTAGTTCAAACTCTAGAGGCACCTGCACAATGCTCCAGAGGTACCAGGTTGGCTTTCGTACTCCAGACCCCTTTGGTAGTTGGAAAAAATACTACCTCTCTGCCTTTGGAAATGGGCTAAACTGGTTTTATGTCACAGGGGCACCATCAAGTCAGAGCCAACCATTAGCCAAAATGCATGGGGGAGCTTTCCTGTCTACCTCCTGGCATGTCTGCTGTCAGATACCTGATAATTTTTCAACACCGCATCCCACTGATTCCAAAATTTCAGGGCCTGCTCTAGGCCTCAGGGGGTGTAACCCTAATGATTTAAATTTAAACTGGAGAAGCTGAAAGGGAGAAAAGGCCACAGAAAGCCCCTGGCAGCTGCTTAGTAACACCTGCAGCTTCAGCTAGGTCTGTAATTCTCTACAGACCAGAAAAGCAGCTGATGGCAAAAATTAACATTTCCCAGATGGACACTGCCCCTCATTTCCGCTCTGCCCAGACCCAAACAAGCTTAAAATTGTAACTCCCCGAATGAGAAAGGAAGAATTAGAATGGTTCATGGAGACTGGGGGGGGCTCATGCTCCTTGGTGAGGATGGGAATGGATGGATGGGGAACACACAAACCCAATGGCAGCATGCAGGCCCCTGCTATGAGGAAGGGACATGGAATCTGTGGCAAAAGGACAGCAGGCCAGGGAGCTGGCCTGGCCAGAGACACAGCCAAGCGTCTCCCTCCAATCCCACCAACTCCAGCTAAAGCCAGGCGAGGCCCCTGCTCACAAATGCCTTGTGGAGAGGGGCGTTAATGTGGCAAAGCCCCTCGTTGGCCCTGTTCCTTGTATGTTGGAGCAAAGTCCTGCCCAGCTCAGGGACCCGGCCTCTTGGCACCCATGCAAATGCAGAGCAAGGTGTTCCTGTCCTTGTGGATCCTGTGTGAACAGAGTCAGTCTGAAAGCCTGGGGCCAGGATCCCCATGATAACAGCACCCCAGCAGGCACCAAGGCCCAGCACCTCACGGGTATTTACCCACCAATGGCTTGTTGATTTCACTAGGCATTACGTCCAGCAGTGCAGCAGGGCAAGGAGCTGGAGAAGTGAGCGGCAGCAGTGGCAAGAGCTGCAAAATGGCTCCTTAAAGAGCCACCCGTGGCTCAGATCCACCCAGCTGGTGTTCAAAATGGCGCCATTGCCAGCTACCTGCAGGCTGGATGAAAAGGCTCCATGGGCCAGGTTCTGGCCCATGGGCCATGTGTTGGACACCCCTTGGTTAGCTTAATTAACTTTGGAAGTGAACTAAGATCAATTGAATTAAAGCCACTTTATCTCCATCTACACAGGGGTACCACAGAGTTTAACACATTCATTTTCATCTGGATTAACTTTTTAGACAATCGCTTCTTCCCAACACTAACTTTTCCCAGGCTGCTTCAGTTCTTGGAAAATGAGACAAAACCCTTTGGAGTCATATTTCACCCCTCTGCTTTTCTCCCGAGCTGAACATGCTACTATTACTGGCGTTTCAGACAGTGTCTCCAGGGTATGCGCCGTGTGAACCTGCTCATACTATTTGTTAATGAGACACATGCAGTTGACAGCCCCTGGGCAGTTAGAGCTTCAATATTTTTGCATCAAACATGTCTTTCTGGGCTTCATGTTGCAGAATTTGTTCATGTGATAAAGGCAACATTTAAATCTCCCCCATTACTATGATGCCCTAGTCCTTCGGAGCATGCTGGATTAATGGGTTGTTTGTTTTAGATAACTGTCAGGATGAAATTAGCCTCCGTCTGTGAAACCAGAAGACAAGAGAGAGGGCAACCAGAGAAACAGCCACCCACTGGGAGACAACCAGGGGTAGAGGGGGCTTGAGCTGGAGGCGGTGGGTGAAATTCACTCAGGGCAAGGCCACCAAATTAATCCTCAAAACTCAGGTGGAACTGGGGCCATGTTGTTATGAAGGTAGCATCTAGAGGTCCCAGCTGGGCAGTTCTGCATTGTGCTGGGGGCTGCACACAGAAAGGCAGGAGCAGCAGGCCAGCCTAGTGGCTAGGGCAGGTCCCAAGTCTTAAGATGACTGGGGTCCAAGCCCGCTCTCAGCCCCAGACTCTATGCCTTTGGGGAACCTCATGTAGCTGCTCTGTGCCTCAGTGTCCCCCCCGGTGCCATGGCAGTAATATCTCTGCTCTGCCCTGCCCTCCCAGAGTATGACAAGGCTAACTACAGTGCAGGTGGCGAAGGACTCAGATCAGCCTGTGAGAGCTGCCCTCTGCCACGGCCCCCACTAACCCACAGACCTTGTATCTTGGCTGTCTTCCCCTTGCTGCCTCTTAGGCCTCTCCTCGTTGCAGCTCCCAGGGTGGGGGGCAAGCTGCCTCGGGGGCCGGGGAGCCCCACAGCCTGTGTTTGTGGTATCTACCTCTCGCACCAGCTGGGCCTACGCAGTCTCGGGCTTTCCCAGGGCCACCTCTATGGAGGAACTTGTGCTCCGATCCCCAGGCCAGGGGCCGCCCCTCCTGCAGGAGTCTCTCCCCTGGGGAAGCCGGATCTGGGTAGGAGCCTAGGGATGAGCTCCTGGCACTACAGAGCCCAGGCCTGCGGCACCTATCCCCGCGGCTGCCGGGCGCAGGAAGCAGGCCCCCGGGGCGGGTTAATTGGTGATTGATCCCACGTGCGGGCGCTCTCCACCCGCCCCATAAGCACCCTGGGCAGGGCAGCGGGGCACTCCCCTCCCGGGATCCCGAGTAGCTACTATGGCTGCGGGGGAGCTGTACACGCAGGTAGGTGCTGGGACCCCCCAGGAGTACGTGCCTGCTCCGCGCCATCCTCCAGGAGCCGCCCTGGGCTGGAGCTGGCGAGAAGCGCCTCCCTGCCCCATGATCGCAGCTGGGCTCAGGCTCCTCCCGAGCTGCGGCGCCTGCGTCGGGTGCGGCCCCGTGGGGCGCAGTGCAGGGCGTGGTTGGGCGCTAATTTCAATGCATCAGCCGTGAGCGCAGCAGCTCTGCGTAGCTGGTGCACCTGCAGGGGGGGCTTCGGGGCGCCCCCAGCTGAGAGGCCCGTCCAGCCTCTGGGCTGGGGCACTTGATGTTTAACTGTTAATTGGCAGGTGGCGGCGTCTTGCTGAATTGTGGGTGGGAGCCGCGCAGCTCGGCTGGGCTCTTGGTGCACCTAGGAAAGCTGGGTTGAGGTGGCTAGTACGGGGCTGGACGTAGACCATCCTAAAGTGCAGCCCTTCTCCTTCCTCATCCCTGCAGCCCTGCCATCAAGTCTGGTACCTTTAGCATCTCTGTAGGGCTGCCGGCAGCAGGAGGAAGGAGCAGTTGGTCCAACAGCTGCTGCTACCACCCATTAAGTGCCCACCAGAGCAATGCTGAAGGTCTGGCTGCGGAGGCTGCCCTTAGAGCCAGGCACAATCCCAGTAACATTTTTAAGTGATATTCCACCCTGGCTGGTGGAGACCTGGAGTTGTTCTCTAGCCCAGCCCTGTGTGCTGTAGCAAGACTAAGTAAGCGCAGGTCACGTATGATGGATTTGTCCTGCCTGGCCTTAACTTCCAGTGCCAGGGATTCCCCAGTCTCTTTTGGTAACCTAGTCTGGAGTTTAGGCAGCTGTTCCTGGAGGGGCATCCTCTGTGGCACCTCACATCAGTTCCTGCTTGTCCTAATGTCAGTGGCTATTGCAAAAAAAATTTGGAACACTTGAGGTTTTTTGAGGATTCTCTTTGGGTTCCCCACCCAGTCGTCCTTTGGATGATTAAAGGTGCCCAGCTTTCTAATCTTTGCTCTGAGGTCTGGTTTTCTAAACTTGTTTCTGTTGCTCTGCTCTGGGTTCCTTCCAGCTTGCCCACAACTCTTAGGGTACAGCTACATTGTAGCTGTAACTCAAAATAACTTAAGCAATCTACATTGTGCAAATTGCAAAAGTTACTGAGTTAACATTTCAAACTTGGTGCCATCTACACAGCACCAAACCTGAAAATAAGTGGCTGTTTCAAAGCTTTGTCTATCCTACCTACAAGAAGGGGTACTGGAACCAGAATCCACAATTGAATAGCAGTGCTATCTCTAGCATGGTGTTTAGCTAGTCAGGATGCATTTGTATTCCAAAATAGCAACTATAGTGTAGTCCTAGCCTTAGTGTGGTACCCAAATTAGGTATGGGTGTCTCCCTTGCTTCCCTTATCTTTCCTATGACAGGGCTATTAGAATATTACTCTTTATTTGCAGCTGCATTACGTTGCTGGCTCATTTGCTTCGTGATCCACTAACTCCAGATCTGCTTCAGCAGTACTTGCGCCTTCCAGTTACTCCCACTTTGTAGTTGTGTGTCTGGTACTTTGAACTTATCTTTGGGTTTGGTCTTTTTGATAAGAGACCAATTGTTCAATTTATTGATGTCTAATCCTGTCCTTCAAAGTGCTAGAGACCCACCTCTCAGCTTGGTGTCATCTGTGGATTTTTTTAAACATGGTCTCCACTCCTTTATCCAAGTCCATTAAAATGAATATTCGTTCATTCTGGACCCACAATTGACCCCTGCCAACTGGTCATATCAGACCGAAGTACCATCTTTTAATGAGTTGTCCCCTCACCTTCTAGTACTGGCATCCAGGTCACATTTTACCAGTTTGCTGATGAGATGATCTTGTGAAATTGTCAAAAGCATGACTGAAATCAAGATCTAGCCTGTCTACTGCTCCTCCCTCAACCACTAAGCCAGTAACCCCTTGTCAGAGAGAAATTGGTTGGCTTGCTATATCTGACAGATACTCTGGCAATTGCTTATACTCTTATCTTTCATGAGTTTATAGATTGGTTAATACAGGTTGAATCTCTCCAATCCAGAACTCTCTCACCCAGCAACATCTGTAATCTGGCATGATTTTAGTTAGCAAGACCATTTATGGGTGTAGTCAAGCTTCCTGTGAGCCCATGAAGCTGTTTCCAGCCAGAAGTCTCGGCTCTGTGTTCTGTGCATTTATTTAGCTGTAATTTACCCTAAATGTCTTGGAAAAGCCCAGTGATCAGTGGAAGCATTAGTAATATTGCCTAGTGGCATTGGCCTCCTGGTCCAGCAAATTCTCTTATTCTGCACTAGTCAGGTGCCCGAAGTCCTGGACCAGAGATTCAACCTGTAATTTTGTCTCATTAGCTTTTGAGACACTGAAGCTAGTGGTCTGTTCCCCGGGCTCCTCTTTTCCTTACTAAAGATACATGCTATGCTTGCCCTTCTCCTAGCCATCTGGTACCTCCCCTCCTCTCCAGAAGTTCCTGGAGATAATTGCTTCAGCTAGTTCCTTAACTAGGCTGGGCTGAACTTCATCTGGCCTTGCTGACTTGAATGCCTCTAACTTACCTCCTATAGCCATTAACCTGCTCCTTCTACTTTAATAGTCATGGAGCATCAGATCACTAACCTTTTTACCAAAGACTGAAGGAAAATAGCCACTAACACCTCAGCCTCTCTGTTACCAGACATGGGTGTCAGAAGGGCTGGAACAAGTCAGACTGTGGCTCTGAAAGCTGTTGACTCCAGCTCTAAGCCCTGTAAAGCAGTGGTCATAGACTGTTCGATCCTGGGGAGTCTTGCAGGTGACTGCCAGGGTGCTCCCTGCCTGTCTGGCCCTGTGCTGATGGCCTGTTCCAAGAAGTGGGCAGCATGGCCTTAGCTGGGGGGAAGGAGGCAGGAGTCTTGGCATGCTGCTGCTTCCTGCAAGCACTGTCCCTTGAGTGGCCATTGGTGGGGAACTGGAAACTGACCACTGGGAGCTGAGGAGGAGGAGCTAGCAGAGAGGGGCAGCACATGGCTGCACACACCTCACCCTCACAACATTGGGCCCTTCTACAGCCCCATGCTGCTCCCAGCAGGCAAGGAGCCTGTCATAGCTTCTGATGGGAGTGGGGGTGGTGGTGGAAGGGACAGTGCCTCAGGGAAGGGGCAGGGCAGATCATGGGCTGTCCTTAACTTCAGAAGGTGACCTTGGGCATAAAGAGGTGGAGACCACTTGGAGCCAGGAGCTGCAGAAGCAGCCCCCAAATGCTGCACCTGTGGAGGAGGTCCCCTTTGCCTTTCTCTGGCAGTCAACGTACTGCATGTAAAGAACCTCATGGCCCTTGCTGTCCCTCCTGCAGTGCCTTAGCCCTTCTGCCTTTAGCCATACATGCTTGTGCTGGGTTTTTGTACCCCCCACCCCTGAGCAATTTGGCTGCATCTCTGCTGCTTATAGGACTGTACATCGAGTTCTTCTTTCTTAGGTTACTAAATGGCATCTGGGGCCATATTGGCGTCTTACTGTTCTTCCCTTTACATGGGGACAGCTGGGCCTCTTGCTTCCTGGAGAAGCTGCTGCTGGCTCTCAAAGACTTTAATGGCCTACTCCTTCTGCTGCAAAGTGGCTGAAAGCTGCTGTGGTCTGAGCAGTACCAGGAAGGCCAAAGTGGAGGCCTTATGCCTTCCTTCAGTGACCCCTTGGCTTCCTGGGTGGAATGGATGATGTCAGACTCAGGGGCTCATACCTTGGACTGTATATCCCACTTTTAAACACAGGGCTGTCTCTTCAGGACCTTCTGTAAGTGTCCTGGCACTTTCTGAAAAAATGAACAAATCGTCCTATATTTTGTTTTCCCCCATCAGTACAGGTGGGTCCTGCTGCTGGCTGGTCCCTGCTTGCTGGCTGCTGTAAGTGGCGGGGGAATGGTCCTGGGGCTGACAAGAGGGAGCAGGTGTGCAAGGCTGGTGGTGGGGCTGTTTCTGTCCTCTTCACCCCCCACCCCACAACCCTGTTCTCCTCCTTAGCCCTGTCAGGGGATGTCCCACTTCCAGTACAGAGAACCAACACCCAGGCAGAGCATGCTGCTCACCAGCGCTCTCCTTCCTTTCTCTGACTCAGCTGGTGCCCAGGAAAGCCCAAGACCCTCTGGCACAGGCCGAGAGGCGCTGAAGTCCCATGCAGCACAGGGCAGCCTCTGCCCCTCTGCTAAACTGTGGAGTGGGTGGGGGGAGCTGTTTCAGCTGGTGTTCAGGGGCAGCTAACACCTCCATGCTGCTGCTGAACATTTGATGCTGTGTGGGCAGGAAGGGACAAACTGCTTCCGGCTTCATGGTGGGAAGAGAGGAGCTCTGCAAAGGGCCAGGCCAGGCCATCCCTTCACCTGTGGCTGGAAGCATCTCCTGGTCTCCCCCCGCTGCCCCGATACTGCACCAAAAGGCTTCTGCTGGCTGCATTGTGGCATGAACCTGTCAGAAATTGGCGGGGGGAGGGGCATGTGACCCTGAGTGTCCCCTGCTATGTGTTGTCTCAGGAGGAAATGGGACCAGGTACAAGTAGAGGTGCATCTGTCCTTGGGGTGGGGGGGGGGAGAGGGGCAACCAGGCAGGGGGGTGGTGAGCTCCATACAGGGTGGGTTTTCTCTCTTCTTCCTTCCCCCCCCCCCGCCCCACACTGTGAGACCTGTGCAGGTGTGAGTCACTCCTGGGAAGGGGAATATAACTTTCTTTCCCTTATCTCTAAGGCTTTTGGGTTTGCACAGGAAAAACCTACTCTGCAGTGGCTTGGTTAAACAGGGGCTCAGTCACGTTCTGTCTGAATGTGATTGTCATTGAGTTGCAATAATGAGTAACTTCACCAGGTGTGTATTCTGCATATGGAAATGTGGTCACCCTGCTTGTACCTGCATTGTTGTGTGGGTGCAATACAACCCAGCTCTTGTGCATGAATGTTGGTCTGTTACCGGAGGCAGTGAGGCCTGGCTCTGCTCAGCACTCTGTACTGTTAAACCCAGGTGCTTTTAAGCTTCTCTTGGCTTAGTTTTGTTTGGGGTGCGCCCTGCTGTGCTGACCCAATACCAGTGGAAACCCCTCCATGCAGCCAGAGGTCTCCTTGCGTTTGGTGTGCTGCTGATCTGCCCTGGTGGAAGAGGGCCCATCAGCATGGGCCATATCACACTGGTTATATCAGCATGAGGTCTTTTGTGCAGCCAGGGGCCCTGGGCGCAGCCAGGGGGCCATTGTAGTGACCTGTCCCATTGAGGTGCTGAGTTACAGCCCTGTCTCTCCCCTGCTAAATGTCAGCACTGGGAGGCCAATAGCTGTGTCCTGTGCCCACTGGTTGGCTGCTGAAAAGGTTGGGATCAGACAGGTAGGAATGCTGGCACCTACCCCAATAGCCTAGAACTGAAGAGCCAGGTGGTGCCTGGTCTTGTGCCAGACATCCAGGCCCTGAGCCTGCTGGTGTCAGACACCTCCACTAGTCTGTCAGCTCACCTGTCCCAAAGGGGCAAACCTAGATCTGCTGCCCCCATGGCCATGCAAAGACAGGCTAGCAGCAGCTGGCTGCTTCAGGAGTGGCACATGGCCATGACATGACAAGCACCTCCTGGGCAGAGCCTGTGCCCTGTATGCTGCCCTGCTGTCCCAGGTCTGGCCCTGTTGCCCAAAGCATTCTACTCTTAGGCAGTGAGCCTGCCCCAGCCCCGGGCTTCCCTGTGCTCTCCCAGCCAGGGAGCAAGCAGGACGGCTCCATTTTGTGCTGGCTTTATTGTAAATCCTGCAAGCTTGTATTAGTCTCATAAATGCAGTGTTCTCTCTGGCAGCACCTGTGCCGCTGGAGGCAATTGTGTTCAGAGCACAAACTTGAAAGCACCTCTTCCAGAACTGTTCAGGACTCAATTACTTTCCACTAACATGTGGTGGGGCATCCTTAGCCCATGTGCTTGGGCGGGTACCCTGGCTTGCTGCAGGTTTGTGTTGGGTACTGAAGCTTTGTGTGATGTTTTGTAGAACACTGGGCACTAGACTGGCTCTTTGGGTCTAGGGGAGTTAGCAAAAAGCAAACTACCATTTGGCTAGGTCCACTTCTCCCCCTCCCCCATTTTTAGAGCCTGCTTGAGGCACTTGGGAATCCAGAGACAGTTCTTGCTCCTCACCAACAAGCAGATGCTGTAAGTTCTCTCCCCCTGCCCCCTACACACCTTTCTACTGGAAAAATCTCAAAGCACTTTAGATGCTCAGGAATTCTCTGCCTGTGTCAGGGTCCCAGTGTGGGCTCTGGGAGGGAGCTGCCTGGGAAGATGTTGCAATTCCTCAGGCATGGCCCACCTCATACTCCCCATCCCTGCCCCCAGGCTACAGAGGGGTGCCAAAGGAGGTGAGTCCTTGGGTTAGGAGTGGGAGCTTATAACTAGCTCTCACAGAAAGGGAACTAGACTGTGGAACCCACCAGGGCAAGAGGTGACTTGTGACCAGATGCCAAACAGTCCTTTGCCATCCTGTAGAGCCCATGACTACCTTTTGCCCAGACCTGCAGGGGGAGTCGATGACCAAGCTGAGATGGTCTGTTGGTGGCAGAGCTGGCTGGAAAACCAGGCCAGCCCAGTGGCCTGGGCATGGCCTTAAGACTTGGAGGAACCAAGTTCCACTCCCTGCTCAGCCACCAACTCTGTGTGACTGGTCAAGTCACTTTGTGTCTCAGCACTCGCTATGCAGGGAGGCTAAAAGGGCTGCTCTGTCTCCAGGAGTGATGAGAATACACTAGATCAAGGGGCTTTGATGCCAAGTAATATGGAGGAAGCAGCTGGTATGGAACAGAGTCTGGGCAAGAATGACTGGGGTAGCTGTAGTAATAGAGAAGTGGCTGTGTTAGTCTGTACTCCAACAAAACAAAGCAGCAGAAATGTAGCACTTCAAAGACTAACAATTATTTGGCGATTGAGCTTTTGTGGGACAGACCCACTTCATGAGATGTGATGAAGTGAGTATGTCCCATGAAAGCTCATAACCAAATAGATCATTTTGTTGGTCCTTAGGTGCCACAGAATTTTTTTGTGTGGCTAGACTGATTTATCAGCGCATAAGCTTTCATGGGCAAAGACCCACTTGGTCAGATGCATCTATCAAAGTGGCTTTTTGCCCACAAAAGCTTACACTCTGATAAATCAGTCTAGAGTCTGGACACTAGCCCATGGATTTCCTCCCCCTAACTCTATTACCCCACAAACACATGGCCAATTCCAGGCATTGGTAGCACATGTGAGTGTCTGAGGACAGTGGGTCTCTCACCAGCTGAGACACAGCTGTTCCTGGGAGTCTGCTGGCCCCTGCCACAAATAAGCTGCCGTCAATAACTGAGAGCATTGTAAGTCATGCAGGCTCAGGATTCTTCTGGTCTCCAGAAAGGCCTGAAAGCTCATCCTTGCCATGGCACAATCTGGTTGTTACACCCTGGGCTTTTCCACAAGCCTTTGCATTCCAACTGGGGCTTCCACTTGTGGGTAGGAGGCCACCTATGGTTAAAGAGCTGGAGGCATTGTGTGAGTCAACCCCGCTCTGAAAGGAATCTCAAGTTTTGAATTAGCTCAGGGTCTACAATCTTGCCAAGATGGAGGGCTGAAACTTGACTCTTTGACCTCTGTGTGGTCCAAGTGCTGGTGATACTACTTAAAGTCACTGTCAGTCATACTTATAACAGCTTCATTAATACATTAAGAGGCAGAGCTTTACTGTGTAGGTGGTAGCTGGTCTTCTGTTAATCCACAGGCAGCATGGCTCTGAGCAAGCTCCTGGCTGCATGGAGAGGAGGGGCAGGGCTGAGCACTTGTCTCATGTACTGATGAAAATCAGCTGGTGTGCCACTCTTGGCACATGTGCAGTGTCTGCAGCTGGGGTCAGCAACCCCCTGCACATCTTATGTCCTTCCATTGCTGGAGTCTGTTTGCATATCGTAAATTGGGCCACAAGCAGAACCTCCAGTCTTGCCTCCTTGTTCTCCTGTATTAGTGCCTCACTGCGATGAGCCCTGCTGCAGTTCTCTGGAAGCCTGGCTGCTCTGAAGTGACTCCAGCCGAGAGCTTGGTGTTTCTGGGCTTAGCCTGCAGGGAGGTGACAAACTCCATGGTAATGATCTGTGGAGCCCAGCCTAGCACTCCTCCAGGTCATCTGACTCCAGAGCTTGTGCTGGGCTGTAGAGGACTCCTACAAGAACGTACGGTGGACAGGGAGGGTCAGCCTACAGGTACCAACTGTCCCATCTTTTAAATGCACTCAGCCTGAAGCGCTGGTGCACTTCCTCTGTTCTTCCAATCAGTAGCAAGCCATCCCTCTTTCAACCCCGTGGGAAGTGTCACATGGTGGATTTAACATTATTTGTGGGACCATGCTCTTTGAGGCAGTGTGAAAGCACAATTAACACCTATGCCAGTGCAGGGCAAAAGCAGCCCTGGGAGGGGGCTGTCCTGTGAGCCCACTGGGAGAGGGCTTGTGGCAGCTAATGAGAGCCCAGGAGGGCTGTATAAAAGAGATGACTGGCCACACTGAAGACACTTGTTTCCCTCTACCCTGGGCTGAGAGGGACTAGGTGCCTACTACCACGGAGAGGAGTGCTGGCCAGAGTAATCCAAGGCTGAGGCTTAGTGACAGTATTAATGCTTCAGGGAGGCAGCAGGTCCATGCCCCTTTATCTATGATGAGTGTCTGCCCTGAGGCAAGGGGCTAGATGACCAGCCCACCTCACCTCAGTTGTCCTACTGCCTCAGAGCTTTCTGAGGTGCAGACTCAGGGGGGCACTACTGCAGTACCCTGAGGAGGTTTGGGAGGGACATGGGTCTAGACAAGTGGTGGAGAACAAACAGACAAGAGCAGGGGAGACGCTACCTGGAAGAGGGCACTCTGCAGGCTGTGTTGGGCTAATTCCTTGTGGCCAGCCCCGAATCGCACACCATAGCAGGGGGCCTGGTCTTACTCAGCCAGAGCTTTCCTCACACAGAGCCTATCCCAGGGTGGCAGTTGGTACCTGTTGGCCCATTCCTAGAACGTGAGCCTCTTACAGTTGGAGGAAGTTGGGGGTGGGAGCTAAAGTTGTCAACCTATAGAATGTGATTATACCTGGCAAAATCAGGGTTGGGGCCAGGGGGGGCAGTGGAACATATAAACCTGTGAAAAGTCTGCTGCAGTGTACAGCTGTGCCCCCTATTGAAAGCTTATGATAGGAAGCAAGGCTCATAATACATGCTCAGGTCTCAGAATGGAGAGAGGCAAGTTGCAGTATCCCCAGTGGCCTGTAGCAGGACCAGTGCTGACCAACATTCAGAAGTGATCTGGAGAAAGGGGTGAATTACAAGGTGGCAAAACTTGCAGATGTTACAGAGCTGCTCAGGATACTTAAGTCCAAAACAGATTACAAAGGGGTTTTCACAGCTGGCAGGCTGCACAGCAAAATTGCAGATGAAATTGTGTTTGTTCATGCGAAATAAGGCATGTTGGAAAAATCCCAACTATGCATACAAAATGATGGTCTCTAAATTAGCTGTTACCAGCTGAGAGAGCTGGGAATCATTATGGAGACCTCTAAAGACAGTCACTCAATGTTCAGTGGCAGTCAAAGCTAAAGGAATGATCAGAATTCTTAACAGGATAGATACCAAGACAGAAAATACCCTATTGCTGCCAGATAGATCTGTGATATGCTCATTTTGAATACTGCCTGTGGATGTTGTTGCTTCATCTTGGATGTGTTAGAATTTTGAAAAGCTTCAGAAAATAGCAACAAATGTTCAGGCATATCCAAGAGTTTCCATAGGAGTAAAGCTCAATAAGGCTGGGACTTCTCAGCATAGAAAAGACATGAATAATGGGGAAATAGGATATGGCTCTATAAAATCATGACTGGTGAGGATAAAGTAAATAGGGAAGCGGCTTTCCCCCTTCTCAACACAAGAACCAAATGAAATAAATAGCATGCTCAAGACAAAGGAAGTATTTATACAATGACCAGCCTACCTGTGGAACTCCTTGCCAGAGGATGTTGTGAAGGCCCAGTTTAGAACGGGGTTCAAAAAAGGACTAGATAAGGTCATGGCTGATGGCTAATAGGTCTCTCATTGGGTAGGATGACTGTGGCTGGGGTCCCTAGTCTGTTTGCCAGAAGCTGGGAGTTCCCAACAGGATCACTTGTCTGTTCTGTTCATTCCTTCTGGGGCAGCTGGCATTGGGAACTGTTGGAAGACTGGGCATACTGGACTAGATGAATTCTTGGTCTAATCATAGAATGATAGAGCTGGAAGAGACCTAAAAAAGCCATCAAGTCCAGCCCCCTGCTCTAAGCAGCACCAAACCCATCAGATCTGCCCTGCCAGGGCTCTGTTAAGGCAAGACTTAAACATCTCTAGGGATGGAGACTCCACTACTTCCCTGGGTAGACCATTCCAATGCTTCACCACCCTCCTAATGTTCAACCTGGACCTTCCCAACTGCAACTTGAGACCATTGTTCTGTGTTCTGCCATCTGTGACTGCTGTGAACAGCTTCTCTCCAGCCTCTTTGCAATCCTCTATGGTCCATGCAGCAATTGCAATAATACTGATTCCTATTTAAGGCTTCTCTCCACTAAATGTACTTGCTCTGCAGCAGTTTCACCTTTCTGGAGGCTTCATAACCCTGCTGCATGCATGACTAGACCACATGACCAGACCAGTGTGGGTTGATTTTGTATCGGCAGGCTGGAAACCTTGATTTGAAATGATATGTTTTAATCTGTCTGGTGTCTTGTACTTCCCTGAAGACAAATATTCATGGGGTGGTAACCATTGGAACATGTTGATTTGCAAGTAAATACTAAGTGGAGTATATGCTGTCATTCTATGCATTCATTCAGATTCTTCACACTTAGGCTACGTCTACACGTGAAGCCAACATCGAAATAGCTTATTTCGATGTAGCAACATCGAAATAGGCTATTTCGATGAATAACGTCTACACGTCCTCCAGGGCTGGCAACATCGATGTTCAACTTCGACATTGCGCGGCACCACATCGAAATAGGCGCTGCGAGGGAACGTCTACACGCCAAAGTAGCACACATCGAAATAAGGGTGCCAGGCACAGCTGCAGACAGGGTCACAGGGCGGACTCAACAGCAAGCCGCTCCCTTAAAGGGCCCCTCCCAGACACAGTTGCACTAAACAACACAAGATACACAGAGCTGACAACTGGTTGCAGACCCTGTGCCTGCAGCATGGATCCCCAGCTGCCGCAGAAGCAGCCAGAAGCCCTGGGCTAAGGGCTGCTGCCCACGGTGACCATAGAGCCCCGCAGGGGCTGGAGAGAGAGCATCTCTCAACCCCCCAGCTGATGGCCGCCATGGAGGACCCAGCAATTTCGATGTTGCGGGACGCGGATCGTCTACACGGTCCCTACTTCGACGTTGAACGTCGAAGTAGGGCGCTATTCCGATCCCCTCATGAGGTTAGCGACTTCGACGTCTCGCCGCCTAACGTCGAAGTTAACTTCGAAATAGCGCCCGACGCGTGTAGCCGCGACGGGCGCTATTTCGAAGTTAGTGCCGCTACTTTGAAGGAGCATGCACGTGTAGACACAGCTTTAGTGTTGGAAAATAGTGAATGACACACTTCTTCCTTGCTACAGAGCTGTTAACTTGTTCCTTGTGACTTGTCTAGTTGTATTTGGATGGAAATGGAAAACTTGTGCATTTAAATTGCTAGTGGAATAAAAGTAGGGCTTGGTTTTTATTTTCAAATTGCTCACAGCAGAAGTACTACTGTATCTGTAGTAACAAACTTTTTTTTCTACTCACCACTGTTCTCCAAGAAATAGTAGATCTCCTCTAGCTTTTATCTCTTTAGAGGGGGTGTCAGGCTTTCTTGCTGCTTTTTTCCTCCCCTAAACTCCCAGCTGGTTTCTTACCTTGGAATGACCAGTCACTGAACTGAACTATAAAATGAACTGAAGAAAATGCTTCCTCCACACCCCTAGAAGAGGCTATTGCTGTCAAAAGCTGGTTGAGCTAACTCTCTGGCTAAAAACCTGGAACCAGTGACTTCCACCAGGTCACTTTCTTAAACTTCATACCTTTTTTAAATTTACAGCTTAGATTATGCTAAAGCCCATACGTACTGTAGGTTGTCATAACATCACATTAAACTTTAAATGAGTTTTGCTTTTATAAAAAAAAAACAAACAACCTTATGAATTCACTTTAGTTTGGGCAGTGGTAGTTAACTACTACACAAATTGAGCAAGCCCCGATTGAATACTGACTTTGTACAGTAAACCCTCAATTAATGGACCCCAATTTAATTGACTCTGGAAATAAGATGCTCTTTGCCAGGCTCCACTGTCCCCAAATAAATGTCAGGGATGTGCTGGGGCTGCATGGGGTGGGGCTGCAGCAGGGCATGGGAGCTCTCCTTCCCCAGCCCAGTGTGTGCAGAGCATGTCAGCACCCAGCTGCAACTGCCTGCAACAGTGCTGAGCAGCAGCATTGGATGCTGCAGCCCACTGGCAGGCTGGGGGCAGCAGCTGCTCCCTGCCTTCATGGGGTGGCTCAAAGCTGGGGACTGGAGGAGGCACAGTCCTGAGTGTGCTGAGAGCTGCAGGAGGTGGAAGGAGCCAGGCTGGTGTGTAGCTCCTCTCCTGGTAACTGGGAGGGGAAGAGTGAGGGCAGAGGACAGGAGTGTGATGGGCTAGGGAGGTCAGCGCATTGCTATACAGTATAACCATTGGGACTAATGTCCTTTTGGCATTAATGGACACCCCTCCCCCCACCTGTTAAATTGTGGTTTACTCTATAGCATGTATATCCCTTCCCTTTCTCTGGGTTGCTATTGTCTACTGCTGAGTTGGTGTCTGAAGCTATGATGGCTTAAAATTGTCATGTTCACTCATGCATTTTGGGGCATGTTTTCATCTTGGTACAGCCCACTTTGGCTGCTTTTTAGCATTGGAGGAGTAGGGGATGCTACAAACTATCAAGGGACTCCTTAAGTGTTTAGTTTTGTGGAAGATGTAATGTTGACAGACCAGTTGTCACTAGCCAGGGCTGAACTTGGCACCCACTGTACAAGTCTCTATTTTTACCATGTGAGCTAAAAGCCATGTACCTCTTACCATGGCTGCTGCAGATGCCACAAACTTTGAGGGCCCTCAATGTACTATGAACTCCACAGTCCCCCTGTGCCTCAACTGGGTCCCTGCCTGTCAAAGCCAGGAGTAGCAAACAAGATGGTTCTGCCCCAGGGGCCTAGACTCTATTCTAGATGGTTGGGGGGCTGCTAGAGGGGGCAGTACCCATGCCTCTTGGTGCAGTCACACATGCCCAACTCTGCTTGAGGCCCATAGGTGCAGCAAGTCTCAAAGCTGCCCTGTGACCCCAACGCTTACAGGCTCTTTTTAGACTCAAGTTTGGGTATGAGCCTGCCACTTGCCATGGGCTGGGTGCTCAGGCTGCTGTGCAGTAAAAATCCCCTGCTGCGCTTTGACCAGCTCTTGTTTTGGAATGGGATTAAAAAGCTTTGGCCAAAATGGTTCTGTTTCCAGGTCCAAGGTTAGGCAAAACCACTCCTTGCTCTCTTCTAATGCGCACTCTCAGTGTGAACTTCTGCTGAAGAGCTATTGTAGCAGACGTTTGCACTGGGCTTGAAATTTGGCAGGACTTGGGCCATGTGACCCCATGGTAAGCCTCCTTTTGCTGCCCCGTGAAGTGCCAATATTGGTGGAACTCAGAACCCCAGAGCTTATTTCACTTTTTCAGAGTGGTGCTTGTTGGCGTTTAGCAGCTCAGATTGCTGCAGTTTCAAGCTGAGCCTGATTCTTCTCAAAGCTGCCCCTCCTGGCATCAGAGACCATCAAAGGCCTGTCTGGACCAGGGCAGCTGTGGGTTCACTGCTGTGTAGATGACTTGGACTTCCAGGCGGAGGTGGGAACCTGAGTTCTAGGACCATATGTGATGGGAGGGTCCCAGGACATGGGCTGGAGCCCCAGCTCAGAAGTGTTTACTTTTTTTTAAAAAAACAAACAAACATACCCCTGAGGCCTAAAAACCTGTCCACTGACAGGGGCCAGTCATGGTTTTAATTGCAGTGTAGATGTAGCCTGCAGTTGCAGGCATGAGAACTTGGTTTCCCTAGGAACAGCCTGGCCAAAATGCAGAGCAGGGATGTTGGCTGTGTGACCTGGTGGAAGAGCAGGGTGGGGCTGGGAACATGTGATGGAGCAGTCTGCAGCCACATGCAGAAGGGTCCAGTTGCTAAAGCACATTCCCCAATGCAACTGGGAATTAATTCAAAAGGCTTTTGACAACAGCTGTAGTAGCCAATGGCAAACCCATTTCCCTTTCAGTAGCTGCTGGTGTAAACAGAAAACATACTACTGGTACCAGTGACTCCACTAGCTCCTTTTTGGACCTGAGTTCAGCTGCACAGAGTTTAAACTCTGGCATGTCCTAACTTCCAAATGCTTACCTTTGCAACCATAATGTTCCAGCATAGGGTTTTCAGATAGAAGGCCATGTACGTCCTGGATAGTTGGAACAGGCCTTTTCTTTTCTTTAAAAAACAAAACATCTTAAATTGCTAACTGCTCTCACTGCTTGTCTTATTAGCACATGTGTCTGATATGCTGCAGAAACACTTGCTGTGAGCCAAGTTACATTTTTGCTGATTTACAAATTCATGAAACTTGCAGCCCCTATTTCTAGCAGCAGGCAGGCAGGAGCCAGCTGGGAGCATGATCAATTACCAGCTTTCTTGCACATCTGAAATAGACTAACTTTATGGAACTGTGGGGCTCCTGCATGGGGCTAGAACTCCTCCCAGAGCCTGTCCCTGAAAGCTGGGCTGTATGTATCTGGATGAAGCCTTTTGTAGGCTTGCAGTAGGCCTCTGGATCTGTACAGGTAGCTCTAACTTCTGTAGATAGGGTAGAAATTTCCAAGAGCAAGTAATACACTAGCTTATAGTAACCAAGGAGAACTAGTAGGACTCTTTTTTTTGTGCAGAATAAAGAAAAGGAAGTGACTGGAACTTGTGGCTACATTTAGTGGCAGAAGAGAACTTCACAGCCTGACTTGCTGTCAGCCTGCACTTTGTGTAGTCTTGGTCACAAGCTGGCAACACTTTGTTGGGCCCTGGGAAGAATGGGGGGGTGGGAGGAGAACATGGCTCTGGTCCCCAGAAGGGGCAAGGCCTCAAGTGTTAAGAGCAGGGCTAGAGGTACCTAGCCCACCACAGCGTTCCAGCAACAAAAGACCTGGAGACCCAGGCTCTCTAAAAGCCCTGAGACTGGGGCAACTGCCCCCTTCACTCCTCTTTTCCCATCAGCAGCCCCACACATTCATCACTGCCTTGTGCCCCAGATGGGCCAGGCCCTCAGCCTGTCATCTCCCCTCCTATACACTGGGTTGTTGGGACTCCATCTCTAGAAAGCTCTCCCCATGGGATGGTAGATGTATTGCACTGCCTTAGGGCTTGGGTTGTGGCAGGGATTACTCAGCCAGTTCAGTTCCTGTGCTTCCCCTGTCCTGTCAGCTGAGCTTGGAATTGGGGAGAGCTCCTTTGAGCCTGCAGTGCTGCAAAGCACATCCCACCTTGGTCACGAGTTGCTAAGAGTTGTATAAATCCTCTTGGCAGTTTGGAGCTGTGCGGTTTGATCTTCTGCACATCCTGCATTGGAACAGCTCTCCCCAGACTGAATGGGATTACATGTCTACCTGCTGCCATGGGGATTGACCCACCCCCGCCCCCCCTTCTGTGGGGCCTTGATGTTGACAAGGGGCTTGGGATGTTAAACAAGGGCAGGGTCTAGCTTTGGAGGCATTGTCCTCCTCGATGCTAAATGGCCATATGGAGGAGCCAAGAGGGACCAGTCTGACCCCCTGCATAACACATGCTATAGAATTTCCTGAACCAATCCCATGGACCCAGGACAGTTTTTTGAAGCAGTTTGGATTTCTATAACCCCCTGGTGATATGGGGTGAGAGTGGGAGGGGAAGTGTCCCTCCTAACTCTTGATAAATAACTCAGAGCTTGATTATCCTCACTGGTCAAAACTTAGCCTTAGTCAATAGCTCTTTATTCACTTTCTCTCTACCCCAGTCATGATTTTTCTAGACCTCTGTGGTGTCCCACCTTAATCATTTCTAATCAGACAGATTTTTCATCTTGGAAATGTCTCCTCCTGGCAGCCATTCATACCCATAATCACTTTTTCCAGTGCCAAGGTAGCCTGTCCTGAGGTGACACATATTGGGTCAACAGGGAGATAATTGAAATCCCTCATTTAAAAATTAATGTATCACCTCTTTAATCTCCCTGAGCAATTCACAATCCCTATTGCCATCTGGGTCAGGTGGCTGGTAATATATCCCTACTGCTTTATTTGCACATGAAATTACTAGTCCTAGTGATTCCATAGTACAGTCTGGTTCATTTAAGTCTTAGGCTTTTGGTTCATTTGATTCTAAGCTTTCTTTCACATAATGCCACCACCTCTTATGTCCTACTGATGGGTGTATCCTGCTATTACTATCGGGGTCTGGACTCAGTGATCACCTAAGCTCCCTTCCAGTCTTAGGATTCTATATCCTATTGATTATCTGCATTCCACCAAGTTTCTGTGATGCCTTTTATATCCATATCTTCCCTGTTAGTATGAAGCACCCTAGCTCTCCCATCTTATTTGACTTCTTGTATTTGTATACAAGTACTTCAAAAAAAACTTATTACTTCTTAGTAACCTGTGATTGGATGGGACTCTTGCTCATCAGGTCTTACCTGTAATTTATCTTCCATCCTGTCCTCTTTAGTAGGACAGTGAATCTCTATTAATAGACCCTGCCCTAAGGGATGTCTGTCTGATCCATGTACTCTCTGCGTCTGTCAGCCTTCCACCCATTAGTTTAAAAACTGCTTTACAACCCTCAGTTGCCAGCACCTGGGCTCCCTTTTGTGTTGCCCCTGAAACTTTTATTAAGCTGAACAGATAGCAACTTAACTGAGTCCTGTGGGCAGCTCTGATAATCCTTGCATCATTCTCATGAAATCTTTCCCATGTATGGACCCCTTTGACTCATGAACTCCAGAACTCGAAACAGAACCACAGCAGCTGTTGTGTGGGGTATGCCAAATACCCCTCACCTTGAGGTCCCCCTGCTTAAGCAGCCAAGGATTGTGCTAGCGGAGCCCTGCAAATCAGCAGCTATCAGCTTTGTATCTGCACTGTGGATTTCTGGTTTACTTTTTGCTGGTGTGGCTGCAGAGGGGAACGTTGTTGTATTCCTGCAGGTCTGTATGTGCTAGCCCCTCTGGCCATGGCATTGCACTGGAACCTGGTATTCAGCTATTTTGCCAGGATCCCCACGCTTCCTTCAGAGTCCCTGTTACCCAAGATAGCTCCCCATCCTGTTAGAGTGGCTGACAGTTTCTGTTCCTAGATGTAGCAGTTTCTCACTGAACTGTACTACAATGAAAGTTGGGCACAAGCCAACTACGCATAGCAGTCCAGCTCACTGTATATCCAGCCCTGGTCTTTTCTTTCTTCAGTGATTGTTTTGTGGTTGACTTTAAAAACCTTAACTAGCAAAGGACAAAGAACCTATCCCTGTAGGACCCCATGACAAATGCCTGCTTGCTTGATCAGGGTTTTGGCACCTGTGCCTTATGAAAGGCTGAAAAGGCTCAGACTCTTCAACTTAGGGAAAAAAAGGAGACTAAGGTCAATACAACCATGACTAGCGTCAGGGAAAAGTTTTTTTTTTTTTTACTTGTTCCCATAACACAAGAACTAGGGGTCACCAAACGAAATTAATGGCAGCAGGTTTAAAAAATAACAAGGGAGGCTTTTCTTCACATGGTCAGCCTATGGAACTCCTGATCAGAGGAGGTTGTGAAGACCAAGACTTTAACAGGGTTCCACCTGCCCCCCCCAAAAAAAACCCCCTAAATTCATGGTGGTTGGGCCCATTAGTGGGGCTATTAGCCAGGACAGGTAAGAATGGTGTCCCTAGTCTGTCAGAGGTTGGAGAGGGATCACTTTCATTACCTGTTCTGGTCACTCCCTCTTGGACATCAGGCATTGGCCATGTGAGACAGGACACTGAGCAAGATGGGTCTTTATTCTGACCCAGCCCTTCTTAGGTTCTTAACAAATGGACAAGCTGGTTCCCCTGCAGCAGTTGCCCAGTCTTTGCATTGACTTGGTAATTCTTGCCCTCAGCAAAGGCTGCAAAATGGCCAGTTGCCTGAGGTCCATCCTTTCCCAGAATGGGGTGGGGAATCCTCGCTGCTTGCTTTCTTCCTTCTCCCAGCCATTCATGCCCACAACCTCTTTGTGAAAGTGTCCCCTAGAGGTGTTAGGGGGAACTCAAAGAAGGTGGAAGATGCTGGAGTGTCAGCTCTGCAGACAGTTGCACCTGCTCTGGGTCAGAGGAACTTGACTTTGGTGGTGAGGGGAGTTGTCACAGATCATCCACTCCATGCCTGCTGCAGATCACTCAGGAGGGGACAAATGAGGGACAGGGTCTTGTATGGAATTGACTTCAGACTTGCCAAATTCCTTTTCCCATGAACCCCCGAGGACCCATCCCTGACTTCCAGCCTAGGCTGGATTTGAACCAGATGTTTAGGCTGAAGCACCTGTCACAGCTGCTTCCTTTGCTTTCCATGAAGGAGTTAAAAAAGGAGATGGCTGAAGTCCTTCCATGTGCCACCTCTCCTGCCAGCTGCAGTAGGACTCAAGGAGGTCAAATCCCTTAAACCCTCAATTGGTGGCTGAAGTGAAGAACCCTCTTGGCTGCCCAGCTGCCATGTGGTTAATGCCACACTGCTCTGGAGTGGCAACAAAGCCATAGCCTTGCCTAGAGCATCCTGCGGCAGAATGAAGCCAAGCAACATTGCAGTACAGCTGGCTGCTGTGGACTGGCTGCTTCATCCTCACAGGCCGCCTGCTTTGAAGAGTTCACCTTAGGAGATGCCTACACCAAGTCCTGCAGTTACACTCCTGTGCAGCAGATGCTTTCTACAGTAACGGGAGAGGTTCCTCCATCACAGTAGCTAATCTGCTGCCATGAGAGAGTAGCTAAAATTTTTCCATGGACCTAGCAGTACTTACACCAGAACTAATTTGGCTTAGTGTCATCTTGCACTCCTGCACAAAGTAGCGAGGTTGACCTAATTTTGAGGAATACACCAGGCCTTGCTTGCTCTGTACCCCCCTGCAGAGGGGAGCCTGGCTTGCAGTGTGAGTCTCACCACTATGGGTGAGACAGGTGAAGCTTGTAGCCCGGCTGGATGGTCTGAGGATTCTGAGGACATGCCTGTGGGAGTTGTATTATGTGAGGGCTGTGGCACACTGCCCTGCTAGCATGGAGAAGCTTGCATCACAGCTATCTGTGTTCAATGTTGTGTTGGTCTCCAGTGGCTGCCTCCTGTCAGCAGGCCTAGAAGCATGGGAAATGCTTTGGGCACATGAACTGGTGCTTTGCAGTTTGTGGAGGATATAGCTGTAAAAACCCTTTGCTGAATGTGGTATGGTGTCCTGCATGAGCCACAGCAGGAGTCTTACAGCCCCAGTACCTCATCCCAGTTCTATAACTGAAGCTGGAGAAATAACTTTCTGCTCTGTAGGGCCCTGGCGTCTGCAAGGACAGAGACCATTACTAATGAGTCTAGGGTTGCCAGACACTGGGGGACCAATCTCTTCTGTGTCTGCAGCCTTCCAAACAATCTAGAAGCCACAGGCAGGCTCAGCAAACAGGATTTATTTCTCAGCAGGCTTCCAATAATGTGAAATGGAGACATGTGCATCTTCATTCACTGGTGACAGTATTGGTGATGGGTGGTGAGGTATTTCAGCCTTCAACTCAAAAGGCCTCCAGAAGAATAAATGAATTTTGGGACAAGGCTGAACAAGGCAAAAAGATCTAATCTTGAGACTGTTTGCCTGGTAATATAAATCCAGGAATTGACTGGAGTAACACAGCCAAAAAGCCAATTTAAGTCAAATGGGGACTTAATCAAGGCAAATTCACTGTTAATTGCTGACAGGACAGGAGTCTTTCCTCCATCTATTGGTAGCTGCTTAAATAGATCCATCTCAGTTGGTGGGTTGCAGACTCCAGATCCATTCTGGGCTTGCTGCCCGCTCTTTGAGGGAGATGTGTTTTGAGCCAAGTCCCCCTTCAAGGTGAGGCACTAAAACTCCAGAATATTCCATTAACTAAACCAGTGCTGCATAGACAGCCATCCCATCTTGGAAGGGACACCACAGGATCAGAGAGGCTTCGCAGAATAAATAGCACAGGATAACCTTTCTTAAAAGATTAAGAGGGGACAGGATGAAAAGCATATCTGTGTTCTAGAAAAGGTAGCTCAAGACAGTCTCTTCTTAGTGTCTTGTGGTACAAGACCAAGCGATGTTCAATCGCATTAAAGTGATTTATGATTAGGGGCATGGAGCACATGACCTATGAGGAGAAGGTGAAGGATTTGGGGTTATTTAGTTTGCAGAAGACTGAGGGGTGATTTGATAGCAGCCTGCAACTTCCTGAAGTGGGCACTTGAGAGAGGCTGTTTTGTCACCAATCATAGCTGAGAACAAGGAGCAATAGTCTGAAGTTAGAGGGAGAGGTGTAGGGTTGTGAAGCACTGGAATACTTAACCTTCTCAGGACAGAGATTCTACCATTTATCTAGGTGAAGTCCTGGCTTAAAGTCAGGGCTGGGATGATTTAGTTAGGGTTGATCCTGCTTTGGGCAGGGGGGCTGGACTAGGTGACCTCCGAAGGTCCCTTCCAGCCCTAGAATTCTATGAAAGAGTGGCAACTTCAAAACACTTTAAAGGAAATGCTTTCACAGTGTGTAGCTAGACACTGGAACTCACTGCTATAGGAAGTCACTTGGGCAAAGACTTCTGTCCAATTCCTTCCTGGAACACTGGCGATGGCACCAATTCTAGATAGTTTTGATGAGCAACAATTGTTGGAAAGGATTTGAAGACACTAAGATAAGGAGATCTCATCTGGAGGACACAGACTCTTACCTGCTTAACGTTGGAGTTTATCTGAGAGGAAGGTGCAACTCCTGGTGTTTTGGCTACTGTCAGAGATGGGATACTAGGCAAATTATCTATCTGCGCCAGTCTGACTGTTCTCAGGTTCCTGGCCTAGAAATTTTCATGACCTTTCTTTGTGAAACTTCCAACTTTCCTCTGAGCTTGTGGGCTTCATGTAGTGGGAATTGCTCCCAGTCTCTTCTAGAAGTCTCCCCCCCGCCACAACCCCAAGTCTAAGCTGCTGATCTTTCTCCCTTAGTAAAGGGTGGGGACCACAGCATCTTTCCTGGCCTTCTGAAAGTCTACATATGCAGCTCTTTACAAGGAGTAAGAATGCATTCAGCTGAAGGGTGACATAAAGATACCATGGAAAAACTAGAGTAATACACTATTGATGAGTATTATGACCTACATGATACTAATTAGTCTCTGTATCCAGCTCATCCTGGAGCAATACCAGCTGCTCTTAAGTGTATTGGCTATTTTAATGATGCTCTTGAGTTTCATGGTGCAATTTGTGTGGCTTTTTTTAAATTCCATCCATGCTTGAGAGGTGCCCCCAACAGCAAATGCTGGGACAGAGGCGCTCAGAGCCTCACCAGAGCTAGTGGTATAATAAGTAGCTCCTTTTCCTTATGGGCCTCCTAACCTTGGCATCTCTTGCTAACTGAACTTGCAACAGGCTTTTAGTTTGGGGGGGGAGGGGGGGAAAATAGTTTAAAGCTCTAGATTTGGCAAAGCTGCTGCTTCATGTGTCTTAGCAAATATGCTGTCTAGATGATGAGTGGGGTTTGCAGAAGAAAAATCTGGCCAATGGGCTGCAAAGAAATCTGCTGGGCAGACTCTGCAGAGAATCAGATAAAAACAAAGGAGGGGAACCCAGTGGTGAACCTGGTTGTGCAGCTGCCTAACCCAGAAACAGGAGTGGCTGGCCATAGTAGTTTTTACTGCAAGTGTTTCAGTCTTATGTTAGTCCAGCTCCTGGAGTGGTGGGAACAGAGGAGCAGCGTGACTCTCTCCTAAACTAAAAGCAAGTCTTCAGCACTCTGTGTGGTGACAAATATCAGAGGTAGCCAAATTAGTCTGCATCTTCAAAAACAACAAGAAGTCCTGTGACACCTTGTAGATGAACATCTCTTTTGGAGCATAAGCTTTTGTGGGCAGATGTATGTGACAAAGCAGGTCTTTGCCCACGAAAGCTTATGCTCCAAAAGATCTGTTAGCCTGTAAGGTGCCACAGGATGACTTGTTTTGTCAGCACTTTCAGTTGCAGACACTGAAAATGTGATCAAATAAGTCTGTATCTATTGCTTTTGGGAGCTAGACGCAGGGCTCCGAATGCTGCATTGGCCCCAATAATACCTCTCCCATTTTGCCTCTGGTGGGTTATTTTGGACCAATTTCTGGCCATAAGAGACAAGCTCGTGAGCAGCAGCACAAGTCTGGGGCAGCAGAGGTCAGTAAAAGTGCAATAAACACTAGAATTTGTCTTCTCTTAAACAGTCCAGCTGGGTGCCGGCCAGGTGCTGTTGAATGCTGACTTGAAGGTGGTGCTGCCTAGTGGGGAGAGGAAGTTGCTGCTACTTCTGCTGAGATGTTGCTTGAGAATTTAGAGCCAAATCAGACCCCAGAGCTGAGTGTGTGGGGGTCTCTTGAGACCAATGGCCTGTGTTTTTCAAGGCAGCACAGATGGGGAACATATCGGCTCACTCCCTCTCCACGTGGCCCCAGGTGACTTCCTATCTGAGCTGCCTGGGCCAGACGTTCCAGCCAGGAGTCTGCATTGCAGTTATGTGCTGGTCATTGGACCAGGGGAAGGCCCAGTAGAGGACAGCTGTGGTTGGTGTAGGGCTCTGCAGCAGCATGGTCGTGTAGAGTCCTTTTCCCCATTGTGTTCTGCTCCAAAATGGCTTTGTCTTTTCTGGGTCTCAATAGGATTTTGTTCTGCTGGTCTGGGCTCAGCCCCCCATGCCTGCACAGGCTCTGTCCCAGTGCCTCCTTCCAAGGCGAGGTGTAACAGGCTGCAATGCTGGGCCCCTGAGCCAAAGGGACATGGCTTTCCCCCTCCCAATAGGGCTGCTGTTCAGGGGCCTGTCTGCAGAGATGCAGTTGGGTCCCTGCAGGTGCTGGGAGGGTCTTGTGTGTGCAAACTGGCAGCTGGGGGGGCTGCTTCCTGGGGGCAGCCTTGGAGCCTGTCCTTGCTGCTCCCCAGAGGGGATTACCCTGTAAAGACAGTCTTGGAGTAGTGGATGCAGGAAGTGCAGCCCCTCTGCTCATGCTAAAGGGATTGTGTGGTCCCAGCCATCTGGTTCCTGTGGCAATGTCCAGCCTGGGCTTGGGAGGGTGCACAGCTGACCTGCTCATCAGGAACTGTTGGTAGCCGAACTGAGCCATGAGGGAACATCAGACAGTAACAGAGCAAAGGCCATGGTGGCTGTGAACCACCAAGTTCAGCTGCTAGACCCTGGGGACAAAGCCACTGGAGGAGGTGAATGTCCCAGCCTCAGGCTACAAGCTGAGCTCTTCTCCCACTGCCCAGCTCTCATCCCCTTTTTGCTGTAGGACTCCAGTATCTTTTGCTACCCCAAATTGTCCCACCTTCTCAGGCTCTGAAGATGGGTAAAGGGCACAGCTGAGATCTCAAGCAACCTGTACCTGAGCAAAGAGGTCACCTCTACCCAGCGCTCTGCACTGCCGCATCCCCTGGTTCACTGTGGTTTCCATCCCATGTGGGGTCCAAGGGCTCTGAGTGTCCCACTGTACAAATTGTGTCTCAGGAGATCTGCCCTGGCCCAGCTGCTGGTGGATGGGTTCATCAGAAGCAGCCCTAGTCTCCCCTTCTGTCTGACGGTGGCCCCTTGTCTTGCCATTCCCTGCAGGGTGCCCGGGTGTGGATCCCTGACTGCCGGGAAGTCTGGAAGGCTGCAGAACTAACCCGGGGCTATGAGGAAGGAGACAGCATTCTACATCTCCAACTGGAAGATGGCTCGGTAAGGCAGGGATGTGTCAGCTGCCAACTCCAGTGCACTGTGTCCTGAATTGCTGTAGCTCCCTGGGGCAGGAGTGGCTCTTGTGCTGTAGCAAGCATATGTGGATAAGATGACCCTGACGGTGTCTTCATTTAAATAGATGCAGCAGGACTAGTGTGGCCAGGCTGAAGCCTTATCCCAGGTTCACTCTGTCTAGTTGCTCTGGGCTCTGGTGAGGTGCTGGCAAATGCCTATACCTGGGCTTGAAATGACTTCCACAGAGCTTGCACTGGAGGCTGCTCTCCTGGAGCTCAGTGTCCAGTTGTTGTTCTCCAGAAACCTGGGGTGGGGGGGTCAGTTATCTGGCTGAAGAACCCTCATCTGGTTCATCCCTCCCCTCTGCCAAGCTCAGGTGCCACCAGGAAGGGGCTAGAACAGGACAGTCACTCTGCGCGCACGTGTGTGTGCGTGCATGCATGCACCTAGCTTCTTATGCTACACCACACACCATGGGGGGTGGCAGGCACACATCTGAGGAAGCTCATGCTGCTGCTGGCGGCCCTGGGCACTGACCTGACACCTGGGCTTGCACTAGGTTGCCACTCAAATTTTGGTCTGTCCATCTGTCTGCCTACATCTACAGAAGAGGCACTGTGACCTCAGTGCAGCAGGTCCCAAAGCCCCTCTGCTGGGGGCCCAAAGTTCCCTCCAATCTTCTCATCCACATGCAGAATAAATGTTCTGTGCACATGTGCCCCACCAATAGAAACACAGGCTTCTGGCTGTGGGCCCTCTGCTAATCAGTAAGGTGGCACCTGAAGCTCTCATGGGCAGCTGGCCAAATGCTCTGTTTTCAGGGAACCCTGCTGGGGGATCTTGTCAAATGTGTTCACTGCCTTGCTTGACAATCACTGTTCCTGTGACCTCAGTGACAGGATGACAGGGCTTTGCTGTGCCCAGGACCAGCTGTGACTCAGCCTGGCTTCACCATCGCAGGGTCACCCCCATGTGGAAGCTTCTGGCATCTGAGCCATAGCCACTATCTCTGCATAACTGGCAGAAGCAGCTGTTTTGAAGGCTTGCGGCTACAGCTCTGCCATCCTCGCAGCTCTCACACCTTGGTATGCTAGGCAGCTGCCCAGCCTGTTCATCCCTCTAGCTTCCCAAGGCCAGGTAGATGGGCCAATGCCTGCCTTCCTGGACCAGCCCATCACCTGGTGAAGTGTTGCTTGGCAGGTGAGCTGGCATCTCTCTGCCAGGAGGCTCCTCTGTCGTTTCTGTGGGACACAGGGTTTTCTTCCCTCTGGCCCTGCATGGTGCTGTCTGACCTGATCCCTGTGGATTAGGACAAGTGCCAGGGCCTTGGAAGTGACTGCAGATCTGTGATGGGGAGAACAGCTGGCTTGCTGGAGCCAGCACAGAGTAAGTCACTGCCCTAGCAGCCCAGCCTGGAAAGCATTTTGGGGCCTTCTACAAAGCCAGGTTGGGTCATCCTAGCCAGCAGAGGCAGCAGCTGATCTCCTGTGGCTTCCCCTGCCATGACAGGAGTCGACCTACGCTATTGATGCCCAGCTGCCCTTCCTGCGCAACCCTGACTACCTGTCAGGAGAGAATGACCTGGTGGCGCTGAGCTACCTGCATGAGCCAGCTGTGCTGCACACACTCCGGGTTCGATTCCTAGAGACCAACACCATCTACACCTACTGTGGTGAGTGGCTGCCCTGCTGGGCTACAGCTGTACCCTCGTCCCTCAGCTACACCAGGCTCACCTGGGACTCTTCTGTGGGTGAGCCCTTGAGTTTGGTGACCTGCAGCATGCCTGGGGGCAGGACCCAGGGCATAGTGGTTCTATGCCTGGCTTTCTGGCAATTGGAGACTAGAAAGAGTCATGACTTTCTGGCCCCACGCTGGAGCCTTGGCACTTTCTGGTCTCTCTGCACTACACCTGCTATAGCAGTGGGTGAAGGCACCACAGTATTGATGTTCATACTCTGGCAACAGCCAAGTTAGTGAGGTAGTTATGCTCAGGCTCACGTCAGTGCTGGCTCAGATACCCCTTCCCCACCCTGCAAAGCTTCATCTCTGGGCTAAGGGATCTCCCTTGCAGTCAGTGTCTCCCAGCCCCAAGCAGAGATGTGGCAGATTTCTGTCTTCCTCCAAGGTATCATCCTTGTTGCCATCAACCCTTACAAGCAGCTGCCCATCTATGAGGAGCCAGTCATCTATGCTTACAGTGGCCAGAGCATGGGCAACATGGACCCCCACATCTTTGCTGTGGCGGAGGAGGCATACAAGCAGATGTCCAGGTGAGCAGACTGCTGGCAGGCTGCTCTTGGGGCTCTGTGCATGCCCCTCACTTGCTCCTTGTCCTGCTGGAGTGACTGGTGAAGAACCCTTTGTCCTTTCATGCTATATCCCCTGGGCTGGGCTGGGCTATGAAAGGGACTTAAGCTAAGTTGGGCTCTTGTGAGGGAGTGGTTAGGCCTCCTGCTGGAGGTCTCAGCTGTCCTGGCCCACTCCAGTAAAGGGTAATGGAGAGGGTCCTCCAAGACATCTAGAGGCTGCATGGGCTGCAACCAGTCCCTGCCCAGCAGGCTCATTCAAGAAGAGCTGCAGGGCTGGAATGAGCCCAGTCTGCTAGTGGGGAGAAGTGTTCCCAGCTCGCTGAGGGGGGCTGGGCAGAGTGGTTCCAGGCTTGTGGTGAGACACACCTAGGACTGGCTCTGGGGAAGTGGCCTAGAAATGCAGAGCACCAGGTCAGTAAAAGGACCCAGTGTGAGGCTGCTGCACTAGGACAGGACCTGGAGCAGTGATGATGCCCTAAGGATGGTAGTGAGAACTGTGGCCAGACCCAAGAGCTGGGGTGGGCCCTGCTGCAGCGCAGGAAGCACTGCAGTACATCTGGAACTGGATACTCTGCCAGTTCAGCGGTTTGGCAGAGCCCTGTCCATGGGCAAAACCTAGAGGGCTGAGGCACTGGAGAGCCTCTGGCAAGTGCAGCAGCCAACAGGGGCTGCTGAGTGAGAACCTGCAGGCATGCACCAGCTCATCCAGTGGGTGCTGTGGGGTGTGCACCAGCCCATACAGCTCTCCAGTAATGGCTGGCAGGATGTCCCAGCCCGAGTGGCTTAGCTGGGGCAAGACTGATATGCAGCAGAGCAATGCCCTGGGGACATGGGTGGACATAAGAGGCAGGAGAAAGCAACGCTGCCTCAGGCTTCCTTCCGTTCCACATGGTTTCCCCAGTCTCCTGGGGCTGCCAACACTGGGGCCATGCACCACTTTGCCTGGGGGAGGAGTGGGAAGTGGTGGAAGGAGGCTCAACTCCTGGGGAGGCGCTCAGGCAGAAGAGGTGGGGCTGGTGGCTTGCTTCCCCCAGGTTCACCCACCACCCATGCTTGGGAGGGAAGCCCCATGGAAGCAATGGGGGCAGGGTCCCTTAAACCTTCTCTCCTGCCAGAATTTCCAAGGGAAGACTCATTCTCTGGGGCCAGTCTGCAGCAAGGGCTGTGGCTCTGAATTGCAGAAGACTTCCTAGTTGGGTGGATGCAAAAGTCTCTGAAATTGCTCCAGAAGAAACTTGTACCTTCCCTTGAAGCACATGGAATAGATCCATCTGGGGATGGGTACAGGCCATGTTGTGGCTTGAGGATCGTTAAGAGGGACTCTGACTGCAGCTCTGTCCCTGGTGGATTGGTGTGTGCTGACACATGTCCCTGGGCTGTGCTCAGGGTGTAGGGATGGAAGCTAGCTCATGCTGCCCTGTTCTGGTGAGCTGGGTGTGTTTGCCTCTGAGGGCATGCCTCCAGTGCAAGTGTGAGAACTTCCTGGTGGTGGGGGTGAGAGATGTGACCAAGCTAGCTCTGACCAAGCCAGCCTGCTAACTGTTGCAAGGTACCAGTGGCAGCAGGCTGGAGTGGCTGCCCCATCTAATGCCAAGGGCTTCAGCTGAGACTGTCAGGAGTGGGATAGCTATCAGAGCTAGGGTGGGCCTGTCTGGCTGAGGTAGAATTCTCCCCGACATGTTGCTCCTGTGTAGACAGATGAGCATCTGCAGCTGCAAATGGCATGTGCACTTTCCAGGGTGTTAACTCCTGAGAACTGGAGCTGGGGACCTGATGGGGGGCAAACCCCAAAATACAACCTTCAGCACAAGTGTTGCTTCAGTACATGCCACTGTCTTGAGGCTAGGCCCCATGATGGTCCAAGGAACTAGAGATGACACAAACAAAGAGGTAGCAAGCTACTGAAGCTTTGGTAGGCCCCGATGCACTCCCTAGAACCATTCCTGCCAGCTCCAGCCTGTTGATTGTATCCAAGGACCCCAGCTGACTTGCTCCTAGATCGGTGTAAATGTTTAAATGGCACCCCCTGTGCTGGCTTCACTCCTGACAGTGCCAAGCTCTGCACATAGCCTGGCTGTGGGGAACAGCCAGGTGAGGCTGGTGCTTCCTAAGGGCTGTGTCTGGGGCAGATGCTGGCCCACCTTGATATAGGGCCAGAATTGGAACAAAGCCCCTCGGGGGGCACCACAGCTGGGGAATCAAGGGGCTGCTTGAGCTACAGGCAGCATCTTTAAGATGTACCAAGTGGTGCTTGGGTGGCAGGGTGTCTGCTGGCCCTGGGGGAGGGGTGAGCTCAGCAATGCCACAGGCAGCAATGGCAGGCTGGGTGGGGCCGGGTCCACCTGATCACACCCCACACCAGGAACAGCCTTGAGAGCTTCCCAGAGGGGAGTAGGGAAAGGCTGGGGGTTGGCCTTTTACCTAGACCCACACATGAGACTGGTGCCTGCTCTGCCCAGCAGGGGGCCAGAACCCAGATCCCCCTCCCAGAATGAGTGGTGGGTGAACTTTAGAGGGGCCTCAGGGTATAGAGGCAGATGCAGACATGGCCTTCATTGCCCCCCAGCTCCACCTCACTCTGCTTTTCAGCCTGTGCTGAGGCTGGCCAGATGAGTCCTTGAGTCTGGCGCTCATGATAATGGCCAGATGTGATTGCTACAAAAGGCATCTTCCTGCTGAGCCCTGGTTCCCCTTCCCTCCCGCAGGAACAACAAAAACCAGTCACTGATCATCAGCGGTGAGTCGGGGGCTGGCAAGACAGCATCAGCGAAATACGCCATGCGGTACTTTGCCACAGTTGGGGGTTCCCTGAGTGACACCAGCATGGAGGAGAAGGTGCTGGCCTCCAGCCCCATCATGGAGGTAGGTGTTGCTCTCCTGGGGACATGCAAAGGGAGGGAGAGCCATGGGCAGTAGTTCCAGGTCTTCTGTCTCTCTGCTCTTGGCAGGGCTCCCTAGGGGCAGGCATATTCTCCTGGGGGCTCCATTTGTTAACAACTGAGCATCTGGCTTCTCACTTCTCTAGTAGAGCCTGGGTTATGGAGGGCCCCCTTCCTCCAGCTTCTGTTGGCTTCCCTGGCTGTGTCCCCCTCTGGGCTGTAGGGGTGAATGCTGGCAGGCTGGGCACTGCCCTCTGAGCAGAAGTGCTACAGGGCAGCCAGATTTGGTCAGGAGCAAGTGTCTCCTCCCCGCCCCAGGAAGTACAGCTGTCCTTGGCACAGCACTGGCTCTCCGGGGGGCAGAGGGAGGGATGTTTCTTCTGGAGCAGCCTGGCGTGCTGCTGCCTCCCTTTCCCTTCCTATACCATGGCTCAGCACTGCTGAGGGGCACATCTCTGACCTTGTGCCGTCCAGCTGCTGGCTGCCCTGCACACCCTGGAGGGAGGAGATGCAGCTCTTGGCTTCCCTCCTGTGGTACAACTGTCCAGACTTGCTCTCTTCTGTGAAGAGGCTGGAAACTGCAGGTCCATGTGACTTATTCCCCTCCCCTGAGCACTGTGTGGAGAGAAGTGGATCCCACCCCTTAGCTTGGGTGCTGGCAGCTGTTTGGCTGTGTCACTGGGAAACAGTCCCCAAGGTGAGCTGGGGGCTAGAAGGGTTTGGAGAGTGCTGCAGAGTGCCCCCTGACTCAGCGGGCCTCAAGGGGGAGAAGTTAATCTGTCCCCAACCTATCCTCACTGTCCCCTAGACTGGGGGAAGGCAGAGCACCAAGCTGTGGTCTGACCCTTCCCCAGGTCCATCAATGTGGCATGAGCACTGTAGGGCTCTCTTGAGGGTGGAACAGGCCTGGGAACAAGCACCCAGTGAAGTGCCCAAATAAGAGGGAAACTTGTCCAGCCCTACACAGCATTGCCAAGGGTGTCTGGGGTCATTCAGTGTCCCACAGCTCCATGGGCAGTTCCCCTGCACGCTCTAAGGTGGGGCTGGCAGTCTCCTCTGTCTGAGCTTGGGAAGCCGGTGGTTCTATGCTCAGCTTAGCACCCCTCAGCTCTGGCAAGACCATGTCAGCCCCACACCAGGTGGGATTTCATGCTGCCTGGGCTCCAGCCTGCTCCAGTGAAATGCCCTGTGAGTGCTGCCTTTAGAGCCCTGGTTCCTGAGCTCATCATAATGTGACCCAACAGTTGGTCATCTCTTTGCAACTGGAGATGTTGGCACAGGAGCCTGTGCTGTGGGCCTGGCTCAGAACATCTGATACTAAGACCCGGTGAATGGGGATGTGGCAGCACAGCAGGATCAGTCCAGCTACCCCTTGGGTGGCCAGGCTATAGAGTGGTTCTATGACCCTGTCAGCCAGGGCCTGGGTTTGGATTGAGAAGATGGGAGTGGCCACTTTGACAACCCCGCCCACTACACTGTGTCCACAACCCACCTGGAACCTTCCCACAGCCACTGAGGTGTCAGGAGTGACTGGGGGATGCTGCCTAAGGCAGGCCACATGCCCACCTCAAACACAGCTGGGCATGGAGCTTGGGGCCTGCAGACTGGTGAGCATGGGTGGAGATGGGGTGTGTGCAGAGGGACAGGGAGTGGTGAGTGTACCTAGGGCACTGGCTCCTTCTGGTGAAGCTTAGTCCTGTATGTTCAGTTCTGCCACTGACCTGCTGATGAGCACTAGGGATGTTGCCCCTCTGCTGTCTGTTACCCCCATTGTACAGGTGGGGAAAAAGCTGCTGACCTCCTTGGCTAGGCACTTGGAGATCTAGGGTGATAAGCCTCATTTCTGTCCCAATCAGGCTTTCGGAAATGCCAGGACCACCAGGAATGACAACAGCAGCCGCTTTGGGAAATATGTGGAAATCTGCTTCAACCACGAACATCGCATCGTTGGGGCTGCCATGAAAACCTACCTGCTGGAGAAATCCCGTGTCACCTTCCAGGTGGGGCTTGTTCCAGGAGGGGGCTGGGGAGCTGGCCTGGCGCTCAGTGAGGCTGGCAGAGCCCCTTCAGGGTGGCTGGTGCTTCCCTTGCTCAATAGTGCAGCCTGTGCAAAGGGCTAGGGTAGGACTCTGAGAGGCTTGGGGGGTGGGTGTGTATTTCAGCCTTACTCAGTGCCCTGATGGCAGCCTCCTGCTTGGTATGTACCCTTCAGCATGAGCAGAAGTTGCTAGTTGCTGAGTTGGGGGGTGGGGCATGCTCTCCCACCTTGCAGCTGGGGTCCAGGGCCTGCCCAGGGCTGGGTGCTAGAGCACATTGTCTGTTCCATCAGACACACACCAGGGCCTGGCCTTGATTCCTCTTGCAGACTGAGACATGCAGCTCCTTGGGAGTTGTATTTGGTCTCCGCACCTGCTTCTCCCCAGTGAGTGCCTGATTTGGTGCAGCACCAGCTTGGCTAGAGCGTCAGGAAATGTCATGAACCAAACTGCCCCACGTTAGTTAAAAGGGCCTTTTGGACAAGAGGAAGCACAAGACCTGGCAATTTCTTCCCTCCCTGTACCCCTGAATGCAACAGAGCAAAGTGGTTGCTTGCTCCTTTTAATGTCCACTTTGGACACTTCAACTGTTGTGGAAAGAAAACTGGGGAAGAACCAAAGACACTCAATTAAAATGTGTGGCAAAACTGGAAGATGGCCAGGCCTGACAGATACTCCAGTGAATTTCTCATGGGGAAAAATCAAGGACACCTCACCCCTGCTGGCTGGCTCAGGGAAGGTTCAAACCCAGGCTCCCCAGTGAGTCCTGGAGGCAGGAGTTCCACAGACCCCTCGCAGCATTTGGGGGCTCTGTTGGCTGACAGGGCTGGAGTCAATCTGTGCAGCGCCGATCTGGGCGTGGGGTGGGGTGGGGGGAATAAGGTAGCACTTGTAACCCCTCCAGGGAGCGAATCAATAACCAGACCAGACCTGGCCATCTCCCCACCCCACAGCAGGAAATGTTTTGGCTGGGGAAGGTGCCTTCTTCCTACCTCTTGTCACTCTGGAAATGGGCCTCTTTAACTCCCCCCTGCCCCATTTAAAATCATCCTGTTGCTAAGAAACCAATTAATGCCTATTCCAGAAACTCCAAGTGGGGGATGGGAGAAGTGCTTCTTGCTGCTGCTGCCCCCCCCCCCCCCCCCCCACCACCCCACAAGCCAGGAGCAGGTGTCATGAGTCCAAGGCAGACCTGTAAGATGTGGCTGTGTGGCCAGGCTGTAGTGTTCCATCCTCAGCCTGGCAGAGATGGGGTGGGGGGGCACTAATCCCTGTTCCTTTTGGGGCAAAGACACAATCCATCTGGGTGTGCCCCAGTGAACCTCTGACCTAGACCACTGCTCAGTGACCTCCTAGTTTGGGTGGGAGTGAGTCAACACAGAGCTTTAAACACTGACAACAGGAGGCTCTCCCTGCCCCTCCTCCCCAGCTGACAGACTCCCTTAGCTGGCAGCTGTAGTAGGCCCTTATTCACTTGTGACTGGCCTGGCACCCATCCTAGCAGGGGTTGGTTACTGCCATCCCGCATACTCAGTGGCTGGAGGGATAAGGCAGTAAGTATCTGGGCGCACCCGACAGTTCTGCTTGTCTTGGCACAGGCGAAAGCAGAGCGGAATTACCACATCTTCTATCAACTGTGCGCATCGGCTGGGTTGCCAGAGTTCCAAGTCTTGGGCCTCAGTAAGTGCCACTGGCTCAGGAGGTGGTGCTGGTGGGGCTCTGGCCCAAATGCATGATCCAACCAGCAGCTCTCTGGAGAATGCAACTGGATACAAGACTACCCTTCAGCAGCTGCTTCTGGAGCAGGGGGACATTGACACTTGTCAACAGGGCACTGAACCTGCCAGCTCTGCTGGGGTGGCTGCTCCAGAACACAGTGGAGCTTTAACTATCTTCTGGTAGTTGGGAATCTGAGAGCCTGGGAGGGGCCTATACAGGACACAAAATAGGGCTGTGGAGGTGGCTGGGAGAAGCCAGCAGTTGGGTGAAGATAGCTGGCTGGTTGTGGTGCAGAAGGATCAGTCCCCTTGCTGTGGATCTGTGAGTCCTGCTGCATGAGGGGGAGGGGCTGGTTGGACAACACTAATGGTAAGCAAACACTTCTGGGGAATGATGGCTAAGCAGCTAGAGTGCACAGGTCAGCAAAGCTCCACTGACAACTCCAGGGACTTTGCCTGGTTTCCAGTCTGGATCCGTGGACATCTGGTCAACCTGGCTCCTTGGTAGGCTGCCAGGGCCCCTAGGATGTTAAGGGTCTGGGGCAGACCATCAGATCTGGGAACTTCTGGGCAGCTGCAGAAGTTATGGGAACCTTGGAGCCTGGCTCCCCTTCATCCACCAGACAACTTGAGTTTGAAATCCTCAGGGGGGCAGGTGGGTATTGGAGATGGGGTGGGATGACACTTTCCCATTCTTTATTTTTTTTGTAAAGAATTCAAGTTCTGTTTTCCAAATCTTCCCAGCCAGGCTCGAGGGCTCTACTTCTGCTCCACTTGCAGGAGAGGCTGTGCCCTAGAGGGCTCTGTTCTTAGTGTGCCACTTTCGCTGCCAACAATTGGCTTCTCTGCCTGGGAAGGGCTGGGACTGCAGGGCAGGGAGCAGAACTGTGCTCACTGCAGGAGGTGGGATGGAGGAATGGGAGGCAGTGGGGTTTGCATCAGTTTGTTCCACTGCTCTCACTTGGTGACGGGGAACGGGGCCAGCTAGGAGCTGGTGTCAGTATCGTTCATCTCTAACCTGACAGGTAGAGCCGAATCCTTCCATTACACCAGCCAGGGGCAGTGCGCACATCTGGATGCTGTGGATGATGCTGCTGACCTGGAGAGCACACGAAACGCCTTGTTACTCTTGGGTAGCTGTCCTGCCTGTTTGGGTACCACCTCCTGCTGAGGGGGGGAAGGACTGGGCTTTGCTGCTCTGAGCAGCCTGGGATTGCAGCCAGCTTGAATGCTGTGCCCACCAGTGATGCCAGCACTCCTAGAGGCAAAGCTGAGCTGCAGCAGACCAGGGTTTGTCAGCCTGATGTAGGAGGCAGGTGCAAGGCATCCCCTAATCGATCATTAAGGGATGATCCTTCCATAGTTCTGCACCCCGTGGGCTCCTGGTAGGCTGTCCCACCCTCTTCTCCCCTCCCCTCCCGCCTTGTTCCCTGCTGGAGCCTGCTCTGAAGGGGCACACCCACTCCCTGCTGGGTGCTCTGCAGCCTTGTCAACTTCAGTCCTGCCAGCAGCCCATATGGCTGCTGGGGCTGCTTGCCCTGGCTGCCAGCTGGGAGTAGGGTCCAGCCCTCCCTCCACCACATAACTGACAAAGCAGCCGAAAGCCCTTTTCTTTAGATTTAAAACAGCACTAGGAAGGACTTCTTCACACAGCCCACAGCCAAACTATGGAACTCCTCGCCAGAGGGTGTTGCAACAGCCAAATTATAACAGGCTTCAAAGAGCTGGTGAAAGTCCATGGAGGACACATCTATGGATGGCTGTTAGCCAGGATGGTCAGGGAGTGTGTCCCTGGCCCAGGGCCCTGAGCTGCAACCACGGAAGCCCCTATGTGCTGTGTTGTGGGCCAGGACAAGGAAGAAGGCAGTTCCATATAGGGGTTTCTTGCCCCCTTCTCCTCCCAGAGGTGTGTGGCCAGAACCAGCACTATGCTGGGAAGCTCTGTCCTGGGGCTGCCCTGGTATGCAAGCTCCACCTCCCCTCAGCTCCCATTGACTGTGATTACTGACCAATGGGAGCTGCAGGGGGTGGTGGCTGCAAGCAAGCAGGGACTGCATAGAGCCCCAGGAGAACATGCTGCACCCAGCCCCTGCACTGAACCTGGAGTCCCCTTGGCCACAGCCTGGAGCTTCCTGCCCCCACACACACCTCATCCTGCATTACACCCACTCTCTGCCTCAACCCACACCTCTCTTCCACACAGACCCATAGCTGGGGGCCCTACAACCTAGTAGCCCTGGGCTCCCTGAAGTTAATCTGACCCTGCCCCAGCATGTTTGCCAGAATCTGGGAATGACTGAGGGGATGGACCATTGATTTGTCTGCTCTGCTCGTGCCCTCTGGGGCACCTGGGTCTGGCCACTGTCAGGAGACTGGATGCTGGATTTGATGGACCTACTGGATCAGACCATCAGCCCATGCTTATGTTCTAAGCTGCCTTAAGGGACAGTGTCTGCATCACCCTTACTGCTCTGACACATCACCGCCTCCAGCAGGTGTCAGTGCAGTAGCACGCTTACCTTGGCTGGGGAGAGGTGATAGCATAGACATCACTGTTGTAAGCATGACATGAGGCAGGTCACCTAGTGCAGACAAGTCCTAGTCTTCCCCTGAACTTCCCTGCTCATTTCCCAGCCTCAGGCTGTGTTGTAGGCAAGGAGCAGTGACTGTCGCAACTGCTGAGTGGTTGGAAACTTGCCCTGGTCTGAGCAGAAGCTGTCCTGGGAGAGCTGCTGGCAGACTGCTACCTTGAGTGGTCCAATGTGCTGTGTGCTCTGCAGGGATCCATGAGTCCAGCCAGCTGGAACTGTTCAGCATCCTGGCCTCCATCCTGCACCTGGGCAACATCCAGCTTAAAGTGAAGAACCGGTATGAGGAGAGCTGCTCCATTGAGGTAAGGGCAGCTGGCTCCCTGCCACACCCAATGGGGTGTCCCTTCCAGTAGCCTGATGCTCTAGGTGCACCAGTGCAGGCCTGAGCTGGTGATGGCTGGAGAAGGGTGGTATTTGCCTGTGCCAGGCTTGAGGTGAGGGGGCCAAGGCAGGTGTCGGGGCTGTGCTGGTCTTGCACTGTTGGGTTGAGATGGGGTGCTCTGCCAAGCTCCCCAGAGGCTCTCCCAGCCTTAGCTGGGGGTCTTGTGGGCCTTCCCTGCTGCTCAGCTGATACCTGGGTTCTCTGCAGCCAGATGATGAGGCCCTGGGCCTGTTCTGCACACTGCTGGGCGTGGAGAAGTCCCAGGCCTCCCGCTGGCTCTGCTACCGCAAGCTGGTCACGGCCAGCGAGACCTATGTGAAGCCTATGTCCAGGCAGCAGGCCCTGAACTCCCGTGATGCTTTGGCCAAGCACCTCTATGGGCAGCTCTTCAAGTGGGTGGTGAACAGGATCAACAGAGCCCTGCGGGCATCCTGCAGGCTGCACACCTCTATAGGTATCCTGGACATCTATGGGTAAGGACCAGGTCTGCATGGGTCCAGCCTTCCTCACTGCAGGCCCCCATGGAGGCCAGCCCAGTGACTCCTCCCACGTGAGAGGGGAGCAGCCCTGCAAGGGGTCCTTCTTGATGAACCTCTTGTCCTAGTGAGACAGCCTGGGGAGAGCTCCCACTGAGGGACTGTGTCCTGCACTAGCCAGGGGCTGTGGTGCAGCACAGGCTGCCTGGTGACTTGTCTCCATGCCCTGCCCTGGCTGGTTTCCTTAGGCAGTCCCCTCACGGGGAAAGGGGGCCTTATGGCTCTTCAGGGAAGCTCAGGCTCTGGGCTTGGTCCTCTGTTCCTTCTGTCCCCAGACCTGTGGCTGGGTGGGGTGGAGTTGAGTACCTGCTGGTTAGCCTGTCTGGGGAAATACAGCTCCTTGTGGCTGGTTCTCACCAGGCTTCCCAGGAATGTGCTCATGGGGGCTCAACCACCATGGGACCATAATCTGGTCCATTCCCACCACTCAGGCTGGCGCATTTGGAGCGCTCCCCGCAGTTGCTGCTGCCTGCGGGCTGTCATACACCATCCCCTGGAAGACCCGAGGCTTTGGGACAGCCAGCCCTTGACTTGTCACCTGGCTGGTGCTTACAGGATGGAGAGGGGTTTAGTAGGCATGGGGATCCTCTGTTCCCCCTGACCATGGCTGGATTCAGTCCCCTGCTAGCTTTCCTTAGTTTAAAAGTAAGGGGGAGACTCTGTCTGGCTACATTGCTTCAGAGGAGCCCTACTGGCTCTCCCACCCTCCTCCCAATCACCCCTTTGTCTTCCCTCCAGGTTTGAGACCTTCCCAGTCAACAGCTTCGAGCAGTTCTGCATCAACTATGCCAATGAGACGCTGCAGCAGCACTTCAACCTGGTCAGTGCTGCTGTCTGGGTGTTGGTGCCTTGCTGGGGGTCTGGAGCTGGCAGGCTCCATGCAGTATCTGGCACAGCCAGGCCCTGGCCCATGGCTGGGGCTGTGGGTGCTCCAGTATATGAACAGCTGAATTCATGGAGAGATTGACACTGGGTACCAGGAACGTCTGTCTCCTCCCAAGGCTTAGTCCCAACCCTAGTGCCCTCCCAGGATGCTGTGACCGCTTGCAGGCTGCCCATGGCTCTGCTATGAGCGCATTATGAGAGTGCTGGCAGCCTCCTGCCTTGGGGAGCCAGCCAGGGAAACATAGAAAGGCTACCTGATGCTGCTCTTAGGTGCTAGTTCACCCAAGTTTGACACCTGCATTGTTACAGGCTGGGACCCAAATGCCAAAGTATCAGTGCAGCAGAGAAGGACCTGGGGATTAGTGGATGAGAGGCTGGATATGAGTCAACAGTGTGCCCTTGTAGTGACGAATTCTGAAGCCATATTGGGATGCAAGTGGACGAACACTTCCATCAGATCTAGAAAAATTATTGTTCCCCTCTATTCAGCACTAGTGAGACCACATCCAGAGTATTGCATCCAGTTCTGGGATCCCCAGTATAGAAAGGATGTGAATGCATTTTAGAGGGTCCAGCAGAGAGCAACAAAAATTGATTAGGGGACTGGAGCACATGACCTATGAGGAGAGGCTAAGGGACTTGCTCTTAGCTTACAGAAGAGAAGACTGAGGTGTGATTTAATAGCAGCCTTCCCCTTTCTGAAGGGGCATCTAAAGAGGATGGAGAGAGGCTGTTCTCTCTGGCGACAGGTGGCAGAACAAGGAGCAATGGCCTAAAGTGAGAGGGAAAACTGTGGGTTGGCTATTGGGGTTGGGGGGAGACTACTTCACCAGAAGGGTGGTGAAACACTGGAATGTTTTCCACCACCTCTCCAGGTAATCTCCATCCCTAGAGGGTTTTAAGTCCTGGCTGGGATGATTTAGGTGGGGTTGGTCCTGCTTTAGGCAGGGGGCTGGAGTCTGAGCTCCCTCTATAGCCCTAGTATTCTAGGATTCTATATTTGAACTTTTGGGTCTGGCCCTTTGTTGGTGAGGCCAGCTAGGCTGTGTCTGTAACTGTGCTGAGGTCACAGGGAAGGCTGGAAATGTCAGGAGCCCAGGGGAGTTGAGTTGAGCATCCAAATTTCTTTGTGGATCTAAACCCTGTTCCTCCATTTCTTGCTCTGCAAGGGGCTCTCTCCAGAGCAACTGGAGTGGCTCCTACTGCAAAGGCAGGGCTCCCCATCAATGCAGAGCCCTGCAAACCTGAATACCCCTTACAAGTACTCCCAAGACCCCATCCTGTCACTGTACAAAGCTGCTGGGGTCAGACTAACATACCAGGCAGCCTAGGGCCCAGTTCTCCACTCCTTGCAGTTGCTGAACCTCTAGAGTGGCTAGAAGTGCCCTTGTAGCCTGCCCCCAGGGGAAGCCCAAACACCTTCCCAAGGAAAAGGGTAGGTGTGGTGCCATGGACAACCCTCAGGTTCCACTGAGCTCTGAACCTCTTCTCCCAGTAATGCGTGGTGGGGGGATGGAGGGGGAAAAGTTCTTATCCAGTTCCCCCTACATAGCATGTCTTCAAGCTGGAGCAAGAGGAATATGTGAAGGAGGAGATCCCCTGGAGCTTCATAGACTTCTATGACAACCAGCCTTGCATCAATCTCATCGAGGGCAGGCTGGGCATCCTGGACCTGCTGAATGAGGAATGCAAGGTGAGCATTGGCCCTACCTCCCTGGGGTGGGGGGAGGTCTGTCCATCTGTGGATGGAGCTGGCTTGGAGGGGTGAGGGTCTAGTGCTCCCCTGTGTAACCCAACCTCTCTGCTCCTGGACCTGGGCCAACTTGCCTTCAAGGAGCATTGTGCATTGAGTAGGTCACAGCTGCCAAACCTCAGCACCTCATTTCCCCAGTGCTGAGGGCTAGGGGTGTGGAGGAGGGGGATGATGGGGGAAGGGCAATAAGGGGCCATGACTCCTTGTTACCAGCTGACATCCAGGCCAGGCTGAGGGAAGGGTGGGGGTGTTGCTGTCTGGCAGAGGCATATACAGCAGAACACAGCTTAGAGTCAGGCCCTCATTTCTCCCCACACCCACAGCAGAGGGAAGCTGGGGAAGGCAGCCTAGGTCATAACTGCTTCACAGCCAAAGGGGTTGGTGCTACTCTGACCAATTCAGAAGGCCCCTCTCCTGGCAGACAGTGATCTGGGAAGGGTGCCTTCACTGAAGGGCAGCTGGAGAAGGCCCAGGAGACCAGTCAAAGGGGAAAACAGCCTGACTGTGACAGCTAGGAGGGGCTCTGTCTATTAGCTTAATGAAGGAAGTTAAGGAGTGACTTGACAGTCTGTCTTTGGGGGAACAATATTTAATAGTGGGCCCTGCAGCCTAATGGGCTGGCCTAACACAAGGCAATGGCTGGTGTGGCTTTGACTGCCAGTCTGACTGGAGACAGCCAGAGTAGCCACTGGAGCAGTTTAGCAAAGCTCACAGTGGAGTCCCTTGCATGTTGAATAGTAACAAAGAGGAAGCCGTGCTAGTTTATACACTATCAAAACAAAAAGCAGTCAAGTAGCACTTTAAAGACTAGCAAAATCGTTTATTAGGTGAGCTTTCATGGGACAGACCCACTTCTTGGTCTGAAGTGGGTCTGTCCCACGAAAGCTCACCTAATAAACCATTTTGCTAGTCTTTAAAGTGCTACTTGACTGCTTTTTGTTTTGATAGTGGAGTCCCTGTGGCAGCTGCCATTTAAATGCAGATGGGAGGCCTGAAGTCAGCTCTAGGAATGGTTTTGAGGGTAGCCTAGCTGGCCTTTGAATGCACACCTAAATCCTAGCTGCAGGTTGCTGTCTGTGTGGAGCCAGCAGAGGAGTCCTCTCCCCAGGCCTCCTGCTGTCTGCTGACTCCCCCTCTCCCTCACAGATGCCCAAGGGCAGCGACAGGAGCTGGGCTCAGAAGCTCTATGAGAAGCATCTTCACCACAGCCCCCACTTCCAGAAGCCCAAGATGTCCACAGATGCTTTCATTGTCCACCACTTCGCTGGCAAGGTCAGAGAGACTGATGGGTCTGCAGGTGGCAGCCCTGCCAAGGGCAAAGGGAGGGCCCATAGGGCAGGGGAGGGCCCCTGCAGCCTAGGAGAGGTTAAGTCTTGCCCAAGTCAGGGTCGGTCTCGGGTGGGTGGCCATAGAGCTGGCCAGGAAGTCTGTCTGAGCACAGAAGTTTTCTCTGACACACGTGCTGGTGTGGAGCCTGTTTGGGGAAGCCAGGCTCTTCCCAAGGAGGTCTGTGGGAAGCCAGCAGCCCCAGGACTCTGGCTGCATAGCTCATGCTGCCACGTGCTCCTGAAGATCATGGAGTGGGATGCCCAGGAGGCTGGCTGCAGGGGGAAGCCACCTGCTTTCCTAGGCACCAGTGCCCAGTGGGGGTGTGCAGCTTCTCCCACTGCCACTTGCTCCAGGGAGCCCAGGAGCAGTGATGGGCCTGACAACATGGACTGTCAGGGGAAGTGCCCTGAGGTTTGGTAAGTGACCAGCCCTGGTGCAGTTCAAGCTAAACCCCTCTGGAGACTCTCCACCTGTTTGGCATGGTTGGGAGTAGCACTGCTGAATGCTAGGAGACTGAGCTGGCACAGCAATAGCTGGTTGCAGAGCTCCGAGTCTGGAACTCGACTCCAGGTCCAGAGGCAGCCCTTGGGTCTTTGCTGGGGTGTCTGTCTAGCCCTTTGGTGGGCTGGATTGGACTTGACCGCTCCAGAGGCTCTTTAAGCCTGACATGTCCATGGCTCTACATCTGAGCTGGGTGGAGTAGGGCAGAAACTGCATGAGCGTCTCCTGCAGCTGCATTTGGGAAGGACACTGGAGCTCACCTTGCTTGGGTGGGGGGTGGGTAACAGCTGGCTCTGCTTTCTGGCACCTGTTCAGGCACAGTTTCTGCTCACCCCACACACCCTTGTAGCCAGCTGTGGAACTCAATGCACCTGGAACCGTGGCCCGTTGGACAGCTGTGGTGCAAACATGGGCTGGGGTTTTTCAGCCCTCAGGAGCTTTAGGCACCCAGCTCAGATCTCCTCCACCCCAGCACCTCTGCTCTGGGGTCTGGAGACCTCTGAGTGATCCAGGAGAAGCTGAGGCATCTGCATGGCCTCTGTTCCCCCAGGTAGAGTATCAGTGCAGTGGCTTCCTGGAGAAGAATCAAGATGTGGTCCCTGCAGAACTGATTGGGCTCCTCCGAGCCAGCAAGGTGAGCCCATGGACCTCCCCAAGGGGTTGCTTGGCATCAGACTGCACAGGGGAGGGCTGGGTCAGGAGTGACAGTGCCCCTTGGAGGAGGGGTGGGTGGTGTGTGTTGGGCGGGGGGAGCTGTTTTGTCAGCACACATGGGCCGTGTCTACACATGCCCCAAACTTCGAAATGGCCATGAGCTCATGGGAATAAGGGGACTTTGAAGTAGGCAGCATCCTTTCGAAAAGGAGTCCCGTCTGGACGCGCCGCATGGCGGCAAGGAGCGTCAATTTCGAAGCGCAGCTGCCGCCCGCATGCTAATGAAGCGCTGAATATGCATTTCAGCGCTTCATTAGTAAACTTCGAAATGGCCATTTGCATGGCCATTTCGAAGTTTGGGGCATGTGTAGACACAGCCATGGTGTGGCTAGTGCTCTTTCCCCACCCCCAGAAAAGAAGGTGCTGGAATTCAACCTCCCCACTCCCAGGCAGCTTAACTCCTCACAGCCCCAAACTGATCCCCACCTACTTCTCACAGGAGCAGCTGTTGGCTCCTCTGCTCTCCTGCCCAGAGGCTCCCAGTGTGGTGCCCAGCCCAACTCAGGGAAACAAGGTGTGCCTGAATGCTGCTCTGCAGCATTCTGGCAGAAAAGCCCTGGCTGTGGCAGAGATCTGAGTATTGGAGAGTCTCTAGCAAAGGGATATTGTGCAATGCTCTGCCCCTCCCTGCACCCCACTCATGTACCAGCCAGGTTCTGGGCTCTCCACACCTGCCCGCTGTGCAAACATACCTGTAAACAGCTGCCACACCAGGAACCCTGGGGTGGGAATGATGGGTGTGAGCCCAGCAGGCCAGGCTGAAGCCAGAAGCACCCCAGTGCAGTGAGGAGGCCTTGCTGGCAGAGCCCAGCAGAGGGATGCTTAGGCTGGTGTTCTGCAGCTCCAGACTGTGGTCCCTGTGTGGGATGCAGTGTGGGGCAGCCGGGCAGGAATTGCCAGTAAGCACAACAGTGCTTTGCTGTTAAGCTAATAGCTCTGTTTTGTGTGTGTTTTTTAATTCTGCTCTGCCCCCGCACTGGCTGCCTGCCTGCGGAACCCACAGAAGGTAAGTGTGATGCTGCTTGCTCTCCCTCACCATGGGCACTTGGGGGCCAGGGCTGGTTGTAGGCATCCGCACAGGTTTCCTCACCTGATGTAACCTCTAAGTCCTGGAGACTCCTGGACAGCCCTAGGGGAGAGGTGTGTTGCACTGGAAGGGGTGGAACCCTGGGCCTCTTCCTGCTAGGCTTCCCCATAATTTCATGGGGCATGGGGATGAGCTGCTGCCTGGGCACAGTGGTTGTGTGGGTGTCTACTGTGTTGTGTTTCATGCTGCCTGTGATGCAGCAGAGCCTTAAATGGCTCTGATCTATGGCCCTGGCCCATGGCAGGAGGCTTTCCTGTGAGTGGCTGTGACCACTGCAGAGAGGGCTGCCCTCTTATGCCCTGAAAAAAGGCAAAAGTAGTGCCCATCTATAAAAAGGGGCGGGGGCGGAACAAGCCAGGAAACTACAGGCCAGTCGGTTTAACTTTTGTGCCAGGAAAGATAATGGAGCAAGTAATTAAGGAATTCATCTGCAAATATCGAAGAAAATAAGGTGATTTGTTCCCCACAAATCCATGCTGGCTGTTATCTGATAGGATAACCAGCTTTGTGGGTAAGGGAGAATCAACAGATGTAGTATACCTAGACTTTAGTAAGGCATTTGATATGATCTCATGATCATATCAATAAACTAGGCAAATACAAGTTAGATGGAGCTACTCTAAGGTGGGTGCATAACTGGCTGGATAATCATTCTGAGTGGTTAGCAGTTGTGCTGGAAGGGCATAACAGCTGGGGTTTCTCAGGGGGTCTCTTTTTGAGGGGGCTGGTTCTAGTCAATGACTTCAACAATTTAGATATTGGCATAGAGTACGCTTATTAAGCTTTGCAAACGATACCAAGCTGGGAGGGGTTGCAACTACTTTGGAGGGTAGGGTCAGAATTCAGAATGATCTGGAAAAATGGTCTGAGGCAGGCAGGATGAAGCTTAACGGCAAATGCAAAGTATTCCACTTAAGGAACAATCCACTTCACGCACTATAGAATGGGAAAATGACTCTAGGAAGGAATACTCCAGGAAAAGGATTTAGGGAACTTAGTGGACCACAAGCTAAATGAGTCAACAGTGTGGTGCTGTAGTAAAACAAACAAACAAGATTCTGGGATGCATGAAGAGGAGTGTGTGAGCAAGGAAGGTCATTCTTCTGTTCTACTCAGTGTTCATGAGGCCTCAGTTGGAGTATTTTGTCCAGTTCTGGGCACCACATTTTGAGAAATGTGAAGAAACTGGAGACGGTCCAGAAAAGATCAAAGGTCTAGAGAACACAAGATGTGAAGGAAGACTGAAAAACCTGGGACTGTGTAGATTTAGAAAAGAGAAGACTTAAAGGGGATGTGATAGTGGTTTTCAAGTTCCTGAGAGGATTACAAGGAGAAGGGAGAAAAATTTATTCTCCCAGGCCTCTGAGGATAAGAAGCAATGGGCTCAAATTGCAGGAAGAGAGGTTTAGGTTGGATATCAGGAGAAATTTCCTAGCTGTCAGGGTGGCTAAACACTTGGATAAGTTACCTAGGGAGGTTGTGGAATCTCCATCACTGGAGATATTCAAGAATAGGTTAGATAAACATCTATCAGGAATGGCCTAAAAGGTGCTCGGCCCTGCCGTGAGGGCAGGGGAATGGACTCATCTCTCAAGGTCCCTTCCACTTCTAGTGTTCTAGGGTACTATGGGCATGCAAGTGGTGACAGGCTGTGGCTGCTGAGCCCCTTAGGCTGATCTCTGGCGGGAGCCCCTGGGCCAGGGCTTGGAATTGCAGGTGGCCTTTCCCTGCCCTGGCTCTGGGCCTGCCCCTGCTGGCCAGTAGGTGTCACTCCTGCCCTGCTGCTGGCTCTGATCCTTCTGCTGCTCTCCTCACCAGTCTGTGCTGCTGGCAGAGCTGTTCCCGGAGGAGGGGGATGGCAGCATCACCCTGCTGTCCCGCCGGTCACAGGGATCCAGGGTGACCATCCGCCCTGGTAGGAGGTCTCTGCCAGCCACTGACAAGGAGCACAGGAAACCCATCTCCACCCAGGTATGGAGCAGGGCTGGTGCATCCTGTGTCTGATTTTTATTTTTCTCCTCCCCGCAACTCAAGCTGCAGACATGGCCCTGGCCAGGCATCACCTTCTAACGCTGCTGCTGGCATCCAGGCCTGGGCAGACCCCTCCAGCCGATAGGGTCGGTTACAGTCTCTCAATGAGCTAAACTCTCCTCTCAAAGTGAGGTGCCCCACCTATCCTGCTGGCCTGTGGGAACAGCAGGTGCTCAGCACAGCTGGAAACTGGGGCCTTGGGGGCAGAGATCCCTGCAAGAGATGCTCCAAACCCAGGGTGTTCCCAGACTGTGCCAGGGCTGGTCTAAGCTGCTAAGTGAGCACCCAGCCTCAGGCTTGGTGGAGTGGGGACTCTGGTTTGAAGGCACTTGAAGGCTTATTAGCATTCAAAGCACCAGGCAGAGCTGCCAGATGAGAAGGGGCAGCACTAGGGGGTGAGTACAGGGGCTCCCTTCATCCTTTGGACCAGGTCCTGCCCTCTGCTGCCTACCCAATGGCCAGGCCCCTCATGGCTGTGCTGGGCCACCGCCTGGTCCTATGGAATACAAAATGGTGCTGAGCCCACTCCCTTGCCTGGGCTCCCTGCAGACCTGAGCCAGCTCACTCTGTCCTTGCAGTTCAAAGCCTCGCTGCACAAGCTTATGGAGACCCTGAGCTGCACCACACCCCACTACATCCGCTGCATCAAACCCAATGACCACAAGCATCCCTTCGAGTGAGTGCCTGGTGCCACAGCACTGGAATGGGACAGGAGGGGGGAGACTCAACAGTCAGGGCAGCGCCAGATCTGGGGAACCAGCAGCACTGTATTCAGTCTTCCACAATAGCAAATTGGGGTCCCTGATGGGTCACTTGTCCTGCTGTCCCCTGTGGCTGGACTGCAAGCTGCAAAACCAGCCACTTTATTCCCAGGGATGCCTCTGCAGGCAGCTGATAAAGCAGTAAGCAAGGAGGTGGCTTAACTGGGCAGGGACTGAGTCCAGCCCCAGCCAGGGGTGCTGTGGGTGGGATGGCAGAACCTTAGGGAATAGTCATTCAGAGGTGGCTGCTTGTCTCTGATCTAGGTTTGATGCCAGGCGAGCTGTTGAGCAGCTGAGAGCCTGTGGGGTCCTGGAAACCATTCAGATCAGCGCATCTGGCTATCCATCCAGGTAGGGCCAAGGCTGGGCTTCCCGCTCTCCACTGGAGCATGGGCACCTCTGGTGCTCACTGACTCACCCCTGTGGACTGGCTCTGTCTTCTCTGCAGGTGGACGTACGAAGAATTCTTCAGCAGATACAGGGCCCTGCTGCGCCCCGAGGAGCTGTCGGGCAGCAAGGAGAAGCAGACCTGCCAGCTTGTTCTCCAGCGGCTGCTCAAAGTAAGAGCTCCGAGGACTGAGTGGGGAAGGGGATGAAACCCAAGGTTCCCCAGCACTCACTGCTGCACCAGCCTCTCCTGCCACCCCACCTGCTCCTCTGCCCTGAGGGGAGCTGCCTGCTGGTGCATGCTGCAGTGTGAGCTTGGTGGGCCCTTCCCTCCTTGTGTAGAGTTGCTGCTGTGGGAAACAAGCGTGTAGTCAATCAGAGCAGGGGTCTCGCTCCTGCCCAGGCTAGAGGGAGATAACCCAAATTGCTGCAACCAGGCACCAGCCCATGCTCTGTGAGTGGCTCAGCTCCAGAGTCGGGGCTCGGCCTGGCCACAGGCAGAGTGGGAAATAGCTTAGCCCTAGTTCAGCTGAGCAGCAAACAGCTCCAGTCTGGCTGTGGGGAGGCTGCTACCCACAAGGGGCAGCTGGCAGGCAGGGGGACAGGCACAGTCTCACCCATTCCACTGTGCCCCAGCCCAAGGCCCTGGCCTTGGCAGGATGGTCTGCCACCAAGTCAGTGTGGATCTGGGCCACAACACATGGCCTCACTCCAGATATCCCTGGGCCACACTACTCCCGCCACCCAGGCACACCAGTAGGCTCGGCATTTGGCTGCCACAAACGGTTTTTCAGGCCTGTGTCCGTCAGGGGTCTGGGTAACCCTGGCCAGTCAGTGGCTTCCTCATGGCTGGTGTCTTACTTCAACCACTTGCATCACCACCATCTGCCTCTGGGCTCCCCTCCATATCCCAGCCCAAGGAACCACCCTCTCATCTGGCGGATGACATCCACCGAGCTCCCAGCTCCAACCTTTATACAGCTGGCCCCACTGCTGGCTTCTGGGGGGCGGGCAGGACCAGACTGATCAGGGCGCACTGAGAGGTGCCCTGCAGTGCTAGCTGGGTGAAAGGCATCTGGATTGTGCTGTGGCTTTGGGCTGGTGGTGCCTGGCCCAGATGCTGCTGCCTTTCAGTGCTACGGAGTCCTGGCCTCCCTTGGAGGGCTAGCCTGCCTGGCATCCCACTGAGGACACAGGTACACGGCCACTGAGGTATGAGACCTGGCACCTCCAGCTGCTGGGCAGTGAGTGCTACTGCCCAGCAACAGTCCAGGGAGCTGAGCACTTGGGGGCCAAGGTGGGGGGTGTTAACGATCTGTATGTAACAGTGATGGGTGGATGGGGGCTAGTGTGAGGCAGGGGTGGGAGCAGCTGGCAGCTTGGGGGCGGGTAAGACAATGAGCAACACTTGTGCCCTCTCCCTAAAGCAGGGGTTTCCCAAGAGGTCCATGAGCCACAAGTCCCATAGTGCATTGCAGCTGCCTTTCCAAAGAGACAGTGCGGGTTTCAGACCAATATTTTTTTTCCATACTGGCCCCAGGACCCTCAACTGCCTTCCTGCATTGTCCCCTGCTGGGCAAAGCCAAACCCTGACCTTGCTGTGCTTGGCCAGCCTTGGCCTCAGCTCTGCTGTGGGATCCCAGTCACAGGACAGACCTTGGCCTGCCCATGTCTCTGCATGCGATTGGGCTTCTTGCCCAGCACGAAAGCAGGGGAACACTAGGGCCCAGTGGATACCCCGAGGGAGCCTGTACCCAGTGATGCCTCCTGCCTGTGCTTTGGTGCCTGGGACACAACAGCTGGAGTGGGGTGAAGGGCAGTGCCCCTCCAGGATGAGTGTGTAGCCCTCCCACTCCTGTCAGCGGGCAGGGGGGACAGATCTGTCCAGGAAGCACAGCCCCCATGTCTGAGTCCATCCCACCCCATTCTCCTGCCTGGTCATGGCTCACTCGCTCTCTCTTCTGCCCCCCCTCCCCCCACAGGACCGCAGCAAATACCAGTGCGGGAGGGGCAAGGTCTTCTTCCAGGCCGGGCAGGTGGCCTTCCTGGAGGAGCTGCGCAGCAGGAGGCTGAAAGCAGCCTGTGTCCTGGTTCAGACGAACATCCGTGGCTGGCTGGGGAGGAGACGCTTCTTGCATGTGCGAGCCACAGCCATCTGCCTCCAGCGCTACACCCGGGGCTTCCTGGCCCGGAGGTGAGCAGCAATGTGTTGCCTTGGTGTCTTCTGGGCCTCTGAGACCCATCTCTGGGCACCCTTGGCTGCATCCAGGTGCTGAACTATGGCAGCTATGAGTCTGACTGGCAAATAGCATCCCCACAGCTACAACAGGTGTAGGCCTAGGAGGGACATAGAGGTAGCCACACTGCACCCCAGAGGGGGCTGCATTTCAGTCTGTTCAGAAGCTACAGTAAAAATTCCATGTCTTTGTACTCAAGCAGCCATGATCTGCCAGGGAGTGAAGAGAAGCTGATTGTGCTTAGGGTGTGTGACTAGAGCACTGTCCAGGTCTGAGCCTAGGGAGGCAGAGGGTTGGGTTCAGGGCCTGGCGCTGGGTGTCTGTGGTAGGCTTCTGCAAAGGGCTATGGCAGACCTGGTACTTGCTGCTGGGGGTCGCTCTTACTCCAGTATCGGGCAAATTACCAGAAACAATAGTGAAGAATAAAATTGTCAGACACAAAGAACATGATTTGTTGGGCAAAAGTCAGCATGGTTTCTGTAGAGGGAAGTCGTGTCTTACTAATCTATTAGAGTTCTTTTGAAGGGGTTAACAAACATGCAGACGGGGATCTAGTGGACATAATATACTTGGATTTCCAGAAAGCCTTTGACAAGGTCCCTCACCAAAGGCTCTTCTACAAATTAAGTGGTCATGGAGGAAATATCCTTTCATGGTTTGGAAACTGGTTAAAAGACAGGAAACAAAGGATTGTGAAAATTTACCATTTATTCCAATGGAGGGGGGTAACTAGTGGTGTTCCCCAAGGGTCAGTCCTGGGGCCAATCCTGTTCAACTTGTTCATCAATGATCTAGAGAAAGGGGTAAGCAGTGAGGTGGCAAAGTTTGCAGATGATACCAAGCTGTTCAGTATAGTCAAAACCAAAGTAGATTGAAGAACTTCAAACTGAGTGATTGGGCAGCAAAATGGCAAATGAAATTTAATGTGGTTAAGTGAAGGTAATGCACATTGGGGGGGAAAAAAACCTCAATTATACATACAATGTGACTTGGGGGGGTGGCAAATTTAGATACAACAGATCAGGAAAGGGATCTTGGAATTATAGTGGATAGTTCTCTGAAAACATCCACACAGTGTGCAGCGGCAGTCCCTAAAGCAAATAGGATGTTAGGAATTATTAAAAAAAAGGGATAGAGTATAAGACAAAGAATATCATACTTCCCCTATATAAAACTATGGTACGCCCACATCTGGAGTACTGCATGCAGATGTGGTCTCCTCACCTCAAAAAAGATATACTGGCATTAGAAAAAGTTCAGAAAAGGGCAACTAAAATGATAAAGGGTTTGGAAAGGGTCCCATATGAGGAGAGGCTAGAGAGACTGGGACTTCTCAGTCCAGAAAAGAGGAGATTGAGGGGCAATATGATAGAGGTATATAAAATCATGAATGGTGTGGAGAAAGTGAATATTGGAAAGTTTATTTACTTGTTCCCATAATATAAGAACTAGAGGACACCAAATGAAATTAATGGGTAGTAGGTTCAAAACGAATAAAAGAAAATCTTTCTTCACACAGCGCACAGTCAACCTGTGGAACTCCTTGCCAGAGGAGGCTGTGAAGGCCAGCACTCTAACAGAGTTTAAAATAGAGCTTGATAAATTTTTGCAGGCTAGGTCCATAAATGGCTATTAGTCAAGGATAAAGTATGGTGCCCCTAGCAAAGGCTGGAGACAGATGGCAGGAGACAAATTGCTTGATCATTCTTTGGTTCACCTCCTCTGGGGCACCTGGCACTGGCCGCTGTCAGCAGACAGGATACTGGGCTGGATGGACCTTTGGTCTGACCCAGTAAGGCCGTTTTTATGTTGGCTTGGGCCAGCCATTCCCAGCGCTGTGTTGCCCTTCGCAGGCTGGCCAGGCGCCTGCGGAGGACGAGCGCTGCTCTCACCATACAGAAGAACTACAGGATGGTGCTGGCCAGGCGTTCGTACTGCCGCATCCATGGGGCAGCCATCACCATCCAGGCTTTTGCCCGTGGCATGTTCACCAGGCGTCTGTACCACCAGGTACCAGCCCTGGGGTTGGGTGGTGTCGGGTGTGTCCTTCTGAGGGAGGGGGCTGGGAGGTGCGCCCTTGGATATGGAAGGAGCCCCTTTTTAGTGCCCCATCCCCTCTCCCCTGTAGGCTTGTGCCACGGAGTAGAACAACACATTGGCTCAGCTCCCTGTCCTGTAAGCCTGGGGCCTTGCCTGGCAGCGCGGGGAGGGGATACTGGGAGGCAGTCCCTCTGCCCTGACTGTCAGTAGTGAGTCATGCTGCCACTCCTGAGCAGACACCCAGAGTGCCACCCTGCTACTTGGGTACAGGCTGGCTCAGGGCACCTGCTGGCCTGTTTTGGGCGTTCGGGCTGGAGCAACCCCATCTGCCTCTGATGGGAGGAGGCGGTCATGTGCTCCAGCCTTAAGAGCCCCTCTCGTGAGCACCAAGGTCTCTTTCTGGGCGGGTACTCCACCCTGAGGCCTCCCCACACTGCCCCCACCAAGTGTGCCTTGCCTGTGCTTCTTCCCACCTCTGCCCATAGCCAGAGAGCTGACTGCTGGGTGCTGAGCACCCCTGGAGTTGGTGCGTGTGCCAGGTCTCTGGGCATCCTGCCTGCCGCTCTCTAGGCTGGAGTGGAAGGGCAGAGCCCAGCTAGAGTGGGGGATGGGCAGAGGGGCTCAGGTGTCCGTCCTGGAGCGCAGGCGCAGCTCACTCCAGCCAGTGGCACTCTAGGGAGCAGTGCTGCAGGAACAGATTGAGCAGTGGACCCCTGAGCTTCTGTGGCTGGGAAGGCTTGTGGGCAAACCTTGGGGCCACGAGGCAGAGCTCCCGCTCTCACAGGCCTGCATGGCACCCAAGGGCTGGGGCGCTGTGGGCAAGGCTGTAGCTGTGGTCCTAGAGCGAGGAGTGTTGCCCTAACCCTTTGCTGCTCTTGTTTCCTGTTGTGTCCCCCAGCTGGTGGTGAGCTGGAAAGCTGTTGTGATCCAGAGCACAGTGAGGGGCTGGCTGGCTCGCACCAGGTATGCTCGGGTGTGCCGAGCTGTGATCTATCTGCAGTGCTGCTACCGGCGCATGCAGGCTCGCAGGGAGCTGAGACGGCTCCGGATTGAGGCCAAGTCGGTGGAGCACTACAAACAGCTCAACAAAGGCATGGAGATCAAAGTGATGCAGCTGCAGTGCAAAGTGGATGAGCAGGTGGGTGTGCCAGCTCCTTCACCTGCCTTAGAGCTGCATGGGGATTCCTGGGTCTCCAGTCATGGGGTGAGCCTTGAAGCCACTGTGCTGACTGCTGTGGGCATGTTGGAGTCCTGGGTAGCTGCATTCTGCTTGAATTCCCCAGTGGCCTCCTACTCGGTGTTCCTGTGAGTTGTTAAAGGATAGCCATGCTCCACTCCAGAGGTGGCTGCACTTCACCCCTTTAATGGTATTGTACAATCTCAGATCCATCTCTGAATCTTTTTGGGGTGTATGCTCTGTGCTGGGAAAAGCCACTCTGCCTGTCCCTGGGAAAGTACTGTCCACCAGTGGCGCCAGACTTCTGGTTTGCTTCTTCCCAGCAGTACCTGACTAGGTTAGGGCTCTGCTGGAGGAGCAGGATCCTGGACCTCATGGCAGAGGATAGATTTCTAGTTCTGAATCCCATGAAGGAGAGAAGGCTCTGTCCTGCCACAGATGGCTCAAAGGGAGGGTGGTGGGTGTGATGCTGTGCAGAGGGAGCAGCTGGCTTCCCAGGCCTGGAGGAGGGCAGCGAGGGGCAGCCCCTCTTTCTGTTCTGGTCTCCTCTTGGGTATTTAATGGGGTGTCTTGGGCTGAGGGGCCCTCAAGGCACCATGTGCTCATGCCTTGTGGTCCCACTACAGAGCAGATGGTCAGGGTAACTGGTGCCTGTAGGGGGAGGGGGCATCTGGGAGCCCCCATTTAACAGTAAAAGGTGAGCAGGGCACAAGGGTCACCTGCAGATGCTGCTTGTGCCTCTGTCTGCTCCCTCCCACCACCTGACAGGCTCTGGCTCAGCTGATGCCCCATGCGCTGCGTTCTGTTGCTGAATAGATGTACTAGGGGGTGCTGCCATGTGTCCACCCCATGCAGCTCCTCTGCTCTCTGCTGGGGAAGGGCTTTTCAGAACCAAGGGACTTCAAGTCCAGCCTATACCCCTGTCAGGCTCCAGCTGATGGGGGTGTGGGGGAAGGTCAGGCTGTCCAACAGGCTGGTGCTAAGGCCCTGTGCCCTTACAAGGGAGTGCTCTTGGGGCAGTGTTCCAGGGTGTGGCAAAGGCAGACCCCAGAGGTGCTTGCCATTGGTATGGGGTGCAGGGCACCTGCAAGTGGGTTCTGCGCTCTGGAGGAGGAGCAGCTGTGGTCAAGACACTGGCTGCTTGAGGCTTGCTCAGCAAGCTTGGGGGCTGGGCTTGGCTTGGCTCACATCTGCCCTGGTGTAGACAGGCACTGCAGCACCTGCTCTCTGGTGGTGGGGAGGGGTTGACAACATCTGTGCAAGCTGCCCCCTGTCTCCCCCATCCCAGCTGCCTGGGTGTGTTTGGGCATCTCCAGCTGCACAGGCTGGCTCCAAGTGTGCTTGCAGGGCAGAGGCACAGGGAGGCTGCCCAGGTGGGGCATGTGCCTGCTTCTGGGTGTGCCACTAGGGGCTTTCAAGTGAGCCCAGAGCTTGTACACCTTGATGCAGCCTGATCCTCCCTGCAGAGAGCACTGCCCAATGCTCTGCCAGACTGGGAGCTCTGACAGTACAGCAGGCTCTCCGGGACCCAAGCCTGTGCCCAGCCCCTGCACAGGGAGTCTAGGCAGGTGGGAGCAGGCTGTGCAGAGCCTGGGGATGAAGCCAGTCCTATGCCAAGGGCAGGTAGGCTGGACCAAAGTTGAGGGAGGCCCTGGTAAAGGCAGAACTGGCCTGACCTGTGTAACCAGGGATTGTAAAGCGTGACTCCTGGGCCCTGATGCTGGGTGTTTGGGCCTTAGGCAGTCATTCTGCCTCCTGTGCCTCAGTTTCCCCAGCCTTGGCCTGGGGCTGCCCCTGCTCAGTTTGTGGGAGGTACTGCAGCTAGCACCTCACCTCCAGGGAGCAATTCAGCTTTGTGTGGTGGAGGGAAACTGGGGTGGGGGTGAGATTGAAGCAGCTATTCTGGATTTCCCTCCCCCTCCTCCCCACCAGTTCCCTGCTGTTAAATGCTTGGGGGGGAATTGCCCTGGGACCCACTAGGCCTCATGTGGCTCTCACTGCTGCCCTCACAGGCCAGGGAGAACCAGAGCCTCTCAGAGCAGCTGTCAGCCCTGCGAGCCTCCCACACCAAGGAGGTGGCACAGTTGCACAACAAGGTGCAGCGGCTGCAGGAGGACAAGGAACAGGAGAAACGCATCTGGGAGCTGCAGGAGCAGCTGCAGCACCTGGAGTGGGAGAAGAGCAGCTCGGAGAGCAGGCTGGGCCAGGAGATGGAGGCACTGAGACAGGTGTGGGGCAGAGAGCCCTGTGAGTTGCTGGCTAGCAAGTGGCCAGTGATGGCGTTGCGGAAAAGGAGAGGGTAAAACCACTTCATGTTAACCCTGAAACTTCCCTTCTGTAGACCTGGTTCCAAAAAGCAACGATCCCCACCCAGGCAGTCACAGGTGTGACTCAAACCCAGCCCTGAACATGGGGCAGCTCCAACAGCTGGCAGCAGTAGTAGGCTGGTTCCACTTTCTCATAGGGCAGCCATGAGATGAGGGTTGGTGCAAGCAGGCTCGTTGCAAATCCTCTGGTGACTGAAGAGCCTAGCCTATCTGTAGGCTTAGGAGTAGTTGGTTTTAGCGGTAAATATTGCTGTTGGCACAAACTGTCATTCTTCCAGTCAAAATGGAGACGACAGTCTGAAATCCAGCCCAGCAATTCTGGGTCTCTGAAATAAGATGCTGCTGCTAACAGCTTTGGAGTTTAAAAGCTTTAACGCTGAGTCTTCACACTGGGGGTTGTTTTTTTTTTTTTCTTCAAAGAAATCCAGTTCTCCTCCCACATGCACCAGTTTCTCACAGCTGTGAAAACCCTTGAGTCAATCCCTCACAAGTAGAACTCTGATGAGCCTGCTAATAAATCAGCTGTGCTGGGTCCTGTCACCTGGCTGGCCGGGTAGGGGAAGGATGGAGAGGCCCTGCAGCTTCTGACTGGCCCCAAGGACCCTAGAGCAGGTCCTCCATGCTGCATAGCTCTGGACTGCTGTCAGGGTCTGTGCCTACTGCCCTCTGTCTCCCACCAGCGCCTGACTGAACTGGAAGCTGTGAAATCCAATCTGAAAGAAGAGAAGGATGCTCTAAACCAGCAGATCATGGAGCAGTCGCAGGACCTGGAAGGTAAACCCCCTGCCCAGCCCCTGTTCCACCACTAGCGGGAATCAGTGTGGCCTGAATTCTGGGGAAGCCTAATGAGATTCTGCCTATGCTAATCCAGGCTCCCCAGCCCTAGGCACAGGTGGTGAGCACTGGAGTGATCCACTGTGGGCAGTCAGGGAGTCTACATCACTCTGCAGGCTATGAGCAGCTGTCTCTGGGATTGGGACTCCATGCAGGGGTAGGGGAGCCAGGTGCACACCTTGGGCTCAGCAGGACAGGGTGGGTGTTCAAATGGGCCCTTCTGGCTTTAGCTGGCACATCTGTGACTCAGGCTTCCTGCTTTGGGGGCTGTGCAGCTCAGGGGGGGCCAGGCCCAGTATGGGTTGTTCACCCCCACCCCCCCGCACTGTGCTGCCCCACCAGCTCTTGAGTTCCATAAACCCCCTGGGCTGGAGCATGGAGGTGTTGGTGTTTCACAACTTGAGGCAATGTGCCGTATGTCCTGCAGACTCCCTGCACTTGAGGTCAGTATTTGGGGGCAGGAGGGGCTCCTGGCCCTGCCCAGCCCCTGTTCTGTACACAGCACCTTGGTGCTCCCTGAACATGGACACTCTGGGCTGCAGCTCCTGGTGGGGGGGGGCAGCTGCTACCTGAACAGCTCCTTCCAGTCACCAAATGGCATGAACCCAGCTCTGCGCCCAGCCCCCTCCCAGGGGTCCAACTGCACTGGCCTCAAGCACCAAGCTGGAAAGGAGAGTTGCACATGGCTTGAGCTGGCCTGAAGGATGAGGCCAGGAGCTTCCTGGCTGGGGTGTGCTACAGGCACAGGCCTCCTGCAGCTGGAGTAAGAGATGAGTTCTCCAGGGAACCAGCCCTGTTTGGGGTTCGTCCCCTGGACTGGGGCAGGCTCCTTTGCAGGGCACTCAGTCAGCAGGAGCAGAGCCCTGTGTACGGCTGTGCTGGACTCTGCTCCCCTCCCTCCCCTGCAGAGCAGCTGTGCCGGCGCATGGTGGCTGAGAGCCAGGAGCTGCTGGGCCAGCTGGAGGGGGAGAGGGCTCGCTACCAGAACCTGGTGAAAGAGTATGCCCGGCTGGAGCAGCACTGTGAAAACCTGCAGGATGAGATTGTCTTCCACAAGGTGAGCTGGGCTTCTCCCAGTGAGGGGTGCCAGGCTGCAGCTGAATGGAGAGGTGGGGCTGAAGGTGTCTCACAGGGAGGACAGCCAGGCAGGCCCATGTTAAGGTGGGCCAGAAACAGGCTGGCCCAAGTGCCCTGTCCTGGCTCTGCCTGGTCACTCCAGACTCAGGTCTGGGATGCTGCCCTGGAAAGCTCCCTGGCAGTGGCTCTGGCAGTGTGCTGTGGTCAGCCTCGCCCTGGGGCTCAGATCAGGTCTGTGGGAGGCCAAGGGGGGCTTCTTCATCTGTCTGGGAAAGACCCTGCCCTTGGCTCACATCCCCATGCTCTCCCAGCAATCAGAGAAGCACCACTCCCATTCCTGGGGGAGGAGGGGTCCCAGATGTGCTGCCTGCCCTGCCCTCTGTCACTAGTGGGCCAAGAACCTAGCATGTGCCCTCTGCAGAGCTAGGGCTGGGAGTGCTCAGACATCTCCCATGCTGAACCCACTGGCACTTCAGCCACTGTATAATGCCTCTTTGTGCCCACACCAGCGAACCCCCAGCCTTCGACGGTCCCCTTCCTCTGACAGCATCCTGGGCTCCGAATGCAGCTACCCATCCTCCTTGTCCACGGCACAGTCCCAGGAGGATGCAGAGCAGCAGAGCGAAGTGAGATGCTGTTCCCTATCTGGGCTGGCTTTGGCTCTGGCCCTGGTTCCAGGGTGTGCGGGAGCATGGAGGAGCTGCATACAGTGTTCACTCCTGCAGGACTGGCCAGCTTCCTGGGGTTGGCTGTCATGTCATCCCCTGCCCCCAGTGCCCTGTGGCAGCAGTGTGCACAGCACCAAAGGGGCTGGCAATGGTAGCAAGGTCCTTCTGACTGCATGGGCTGTGCTGCTGAGTGGTCTGCTTCAGCCTAAGCACTCCTCTGCTAGCACCTGGTGCACAGATCTGTGTGCCTCCTGTGTTGGGAACCTCCCATCCCATACAATGTCTCATCTGCTGGGGGAGCTGTCCAAGTCACAGCCTAGGAGCAGAATGGGGAATAAACCTTAGCACTTGCTCCCCTGCCCTGAGCTGTGCTATGACCCCCAGGCATGTTCCTGTGGGGGACAGAGCAACATCGCTGCCATCCCACACCTGCAGCCATGAGTGCAATGCCCTCCCATCTTCAGGAGGGAAGCAGATGGGTTGGTGCACTCATGATGGGGTACGGCGGCACTTGCGGCCCGGTGTCTGTGGTTCCTGGTAGGTCAGAACATTACTCCAATGTATCCCCTAGCCTTGTCCTCTGCCCCACAGTCCCCATTGCAGCCCCTGGACCAGGAGAGGGGCTGCTGGATGCAGATGAGCAAGTGGAGCAGGGCCACCTCAGACAGCCCCAGCTCCTCGCTGACGGAGGAGGGTGGCCAGGACCCGTATGAGAAGGCATATCTCCTCCTCCTGGGGCAGCTCAACACGGTCACCGAGGACCTGGCCAGGACCCGTGAGGAGCTGCGCAGGGCCAAGGCTCAGCTGGCTCATGAGAGGAAACCGTTTGAGATCTTCAAGCGCCGGGTGAGGCTCTCCATGCTACTGCATCCCTTGCTCCTGCAGTTGTGGGGTGGGAGGCAGTCCTTGACACATGCCTGCTGCCTGAATAGCAGGTTCTCAGTCTCCTCCTTCTCCCAGCAGAACATCGCTGAGCTTCTGGGCCTGAACAAGAGTCCAGAGAAGATGGCTGAGGGAGACGCCATGATGGAGGAAGACTTGAAATATGCCTATGATGCTGTCCAGGTTTCCAATAAGTGAGTCTTTTCTGACCTGCTCCCATCCACCCCCTCTGGCTCAATGGTTGGGAGCATCAGGATTTTCTAGAGGAAGGCTTGAAACCTGCTGTGCAGATTTGTCCCAGGGAGCAGCAGGCTGATGGAGGTTGCAGGGACGCATTTGTGGTGCGGAGGTAGGGTTGGGTTTGAATGGCCAGAGCTAGTTCAGAGCACTGACAATGGGAGGTGCATGATTCTAAGTGGGGAGATTTTTCCCCCTTCCCCACCCATAAACATTCAGCACAAGCTACTCCAATGTAAACCAGGCTCAGCTGGGACAGCTGAGAGACCTTGTATTTAACTCCACTGGCTTCAGATAGAGCTGGCTGGAAACCTTTTTATGGATGTTGAGACTTGGGAGAGGGGAACCTAACATAGTTGAGCTTGAAACAAACCCCTTCACTTTAAAACACTGTTCTGAGGCTGCCTGGATGCTACTCGCTCCCCTTCTCTGGAGGATGAGCTCCCTGACCGGTCGCACATCCCATGATAGACTATAGCTTTGCTGCTGGGGAGGTGGGGGAGAGGGAGAAAGTGGTTCATCATGGGACGTGTAGTCTAGGTGGGTGAGCCTGGCCCATAGAAGAGGCTGGGATCTTGAAGCCGGTGAACTACAAGTCCCATGAGACACCAGAGTGGTAGTTCCAAAACCAAATACTGTGTTTATTTGGCAGAAGCATTTCAGTCATGGGCAGTTGCTATTACAGGATGGGGGTGGGGGGCAAGCTGCACCTCCCAAAACATAGGCCTGGTACCACCCCCGGGCTCCACCCCCTTATTTCTTGCTCTGAGGCTCTTTGCTGGGGCCAGGGGCATGCCACCTGTGACTTCAGTTTATTGAAGGTTGAAGGCGTCAAGTCAGATGAATTCAGGCCTTGTTATGAGTTTAACAGTCAAGTTTTCTGTGCCCAAAGCTTAGGTGAGGTCAGTTGAATGAGGCCACCAAAAGTCCTTGGTGAAGCCAAGAGTAAACACTACTTGGTAGTGCAGCCCCGAGACCTGCCTGGGTGCCCAGGGGCCTTCAGGAAAAGCTCATCCAGCTGGAAGTGAAGACTTTTTAATTTCCACCTCCTGGGTTTGGGCTTAAACTCCAGTGACTTGTATCTAATCACCCACTTGTGGGAGGCTATTGTCATTTAACAAGGGGGATGGCATTGCCCTGGGATAGGGACAGTACGAGCCTAGCATCTCTTGCACATCTTCTGATACAAGATGGCTCCCGTTCCTTGGATTTAACAGACATTTACAGAGCAAGCTTAGCTTGTATTTTGTAGCCCTTTTTTCTAAGTCCTCTCCTTTAGTGCCCGAAAGAACTGAGCAAAGTTCCATTCTGCTCCTGAAGCAGAAAGTTTGCATCTGGTTGTGGGCCCTCATGATCTGTGCTTGGCTCAGAGCAGTGTATGTAGAGTCAAGTCTTCTGGGTTGCATTTCAATCTCTGCCTCTGAGCTGCTGTAAGTTGAGCTGCCTCAACTGCTGCCTCAGTTTCACTAGCTGTAAAATGGGGATAACTTGCAGGTGTAGAGATTTGAGTCCTCAGCAGGGTCCTGCCCAGGGAGCCAATCACTGGAACCTCCAAGCTACTGCCCTTCTTGGCAGGCTGCTTGAGAGCCAGCTGCAAGAGCAGCAGCAGCAGCATGAGCAGGAGCTGGAGGGCCTCCGTCTGGACATCCAGTCCCTGAAGCAGCTGAGTAAGCAGCAGCAGAGCCTGATCCAGGACTTCCAGCACAACTGGGCAGAAGATGGGCTCCAGCACCAGCTAGTCCAGCTGAAGAGTGAGAACCTGGTAAAGGCTGAGGCGGAAGGTGGGCGGGAGTCATGCAGGGCTTGGGCATACACTTAGATGCTTGCTTGCCAAAAAGACTCTGTGCTGCTAGGCATGCTGGGTAAATGCCCTGGGGGCATGCACACAACCCTGCCTCTTCCAGCTGCCCCGTTGATGGGGTGTTGCATGCTGGGAGTTGGTCTCCATGGTGTTCCCTTATTTTACACTAGAGCCCACCCCAGGGCTACACATCAATGGATCTTATTAAATACCGCTGTTGGACTAAAGGAAACTAGCTTTCAAGCACACACCCACTCAGGCAGGCAAAGAGTTGCATAGATACAGCAGATGATGCCAAGGCATAGCGGGTCCAGTGTGTCTGGCTGCAGCAATGAATCCAACATGGGGAACTGATTGTACACTCCTCCCCCCACCCCCCCGCCACCACCTTGGCAGTGTAGCACTCGAGCAGTACCAGCCAGCCTGGGGAGAGCAGGGAGGAGCTCAGGGCCCTGGGTCACCTCCTGTCTCCCCAGCCAGAAGAGACTAACTCCTGTGGAGAGGGGATGGCAAGAAATTTCCCTATGGCTTTACACCCATCTTTGTTTGTCCATAGCTCTTGTCCTGTCCCACCACCCCAGGACACTGTGTGGCTGAAAGTCAGCTAACAGCAGATGGGACTTTGGGGGCCCTTTCTCTCTCTTAGGCAATGAGCCTTGCAAAAGAACCCACCCATCATTCTCTAGCAGCTGGTTGTCCAGGCAGGCTGGCTTCAGGGACTGTTCATTGCACACAGCCATATTCACACTTCTTCCATTGCATGCGTTAGGAATGTTTTCTCTGAAATGAGCTGTTTTCTCTTACCGTAAATCTGTCCTGGCTGTTTGTTTGTATCCATAAACAGTTTTATTAACATACAATACTTAATATAGACCCAGCAGCTGCTACAAAACTTTATGAAACAAAGTAGAACTACATAGAACAAAGCTAAAGCTAGAAAATGAAGCTATTGTTAAAGTATACAGAAAGTTACAGGACTTAACCCAGCAATGACTGAAAGGTGCAGCGCTTACAGCTGTGGTGTATTGGACTGGGTGGAGGATTCATACAACACATGGAGACATAATGTGTCCCCTGGAGGGGGCAGCACAGGGGCTGGCTGCTCTTCCTTTGCTGCCAGGCCTGTCCTAAGAGGTCTTGTTGCTAGCTGGGAAGACTTTCTCGAAAGTGAGGTGCTCCCTCCCTCCCACCCCCACAAGCTGCCTGGGGTACAGCCTCTGGACTATCTGTAATGACAGGGGTTCTGGGCACAGCTAAAGAAATCAAACCAGGATATCTTTGCTTAAAACTGGGCCACTACAGCCCCAGGCTGGGCTTTCCTTCTCACTAAGGCAAATCCAACCAGCCACGGAAATACCTCTGCCAGCCCCGCTGGCCAGCCAGAAGCCACACAATCAAACTGACTGACAGATTTCCCAGATACTTCAGAATGCCCTGACCAGCAATGCATCCTGCCCCACCCAAGTACCTTTCACCAACACTGCACAGATTTTCTAGGCCCAAAAGGTTCAGCCATAGTCCCAGGTCAGTATATACTTGGCTCTTACTCAAAAGCTGTGCCAATACTTTAGAATCTAAAGGTTTATTAACCGAGGACAGCGTGAGAGAGAAGCTGTTTAGTGATATTACATACATAATTACAGATACTGATGCAATGTTACATGCTGATTCTTGAAAGCTTTTTTGTAAACCCCCTTTTTGAGGGATGCCCACCCCCCAGGTCAGACAGGCTTAGCTCACGGTGGCTGAAAACTCAGATGAACCCTCCCTGAGCCCCTCTTGTAGCTCTTCCAGTGGAGGGGAAAGTCCTTCCCATCAGGCACTGGAGAGTGAGGATCGCCTGACTCGGGTAAGCTGAGTCTGTCACCTGGAATGCTTCCAATGGCAGTCTGTTAATGAGATGTGCATTTGAGGTCTGAGCCTTTTTGGTTTGGGTCAATCATCCTGGCTGGAGTGGGGATCTCCCCTCCTATTGGGAAACTCCATCACTAAAACATTTCTAATACAACCATAGAGCCGATATGTAGAACTTCATATATGAACATGACACAAAGCCCAGAATCTGTTTACCAGCTTCCAGTAGACACCTCGCTCGAGCCACCTGGCATAAGATTTGGTGACACTATATACAATGGTTACAAAAATGGCTTTCATAATAGACTTGAATCCACTCACGTCACACTATATCCTTTCCTCTGTGCCCCAGGACCTGGCAGATCAGCTGGCGAGGCAGGAGAGGAGCATGCTCCAGCTACGGAGGCAGCTGAAAACCTCCATGAAGCAAATCCAAGATCTCACAGGCAGGTGGTGCCTCAGAAGGGCTAGGCTGGGGGCCTAGCACAGTTGCACTCCCAATTCCATACCTCACCTAGGTCCCCTTCCCAGCTGGCACGTGGTGCTAGAGCAGTGAGCCAGTGGGATGTGCCTGTGCTCCAAATTGGGTGGTGGGGTGGGTGGTGGCACTGCCAGGCCCTGCACCAAACAGGCTGGGCCTGAGTCATGGCGCTCCCTTGCCTGTCTCATTCAACTGCCTAAATGAGGTGCCCTGTGCCCACAGAGGGTCCCAGCTGTTCACCATGGGCTAAGCTTATGGCAGTGTTTCTGCCATGGGGCATCGCTACCCCTCTGCAGGGGAGCTGCTGTGCAGGCAAGAAGCAGAAAGGAACCTGACAAAGTGACTTTTCTGAGCTGCTATTCTGGGCTCACTTTGTCATCTTGCTAGTAGGAAAGCGCCCACGCAGCCTTTCCATGAATCTCCAGGCTTGGAGAGGCTGCGAATCATAGAATCCTAGGGCTGGAAGGGACCTCAGGAAGTCATCTAGTCCACCCCCCTGCCCAAAGCAGGATCAACCCCAACTAAGTCATCCCAGCCAGGACCTTGCCAAGCTGGGACTTAAAAACCTCAAGTGATGGAGAATCTACCACCTCTCTTGGTAACACATTCCAGTGTTTCACCACCCTCCTGGTGAAGTAGTTTATCCAATGTTCAACCTACACTTCCTACCCTAACTTCAGACCCTTGTTCTTTCACCTGTCACCTTGGCGTGCTCCCTTGTGCCCCCTCTCCAGAGCTGCAGACCCCAGATGGTACATTCCAGAGTCAGGCTGCTCTGATTTGGTGGCCACTTGTCTAGTGTGGGCTCTAGAGCAGCAAGCACTACCTGCTGATCTCCTCCTTAGGGCATGAGCCCACCCCCAGCACTGGGGGCAGAGGATGCTGATGGGGAGAGGTGTTGGCTGGGTTTTAGGCAGCTGAGATTGACTGGACAGTTGCAGATTTAACTCTTCACTTGCTCACTCCTTAATTTGCCAGTGGCAGCTCTGCAGGGCTGCTGGGCAGCATCCTGTACAGGGTGCATGGCTTCTTCTCAACCCTGAGGGACCATTTTCCACCCTTCCCACTGGCCTGAGCAACCTCTAGCTTGGTCCTGGGGCCTTGTAACCAGACTCCCAAGTGACATTCTTGCTCTGTCTCCTGTGCAGCTAACAGAAAGGCATTGTGGCTGGAGCAGAAGGTGAAGGTAGAAACAGTGGAAAGGTCCCTTGTTGTCCTGCAGCCAGCCAGGGCATTTGAGGGCATGCTGGGGTGCAAAGCAGAGGATGAGGGACGCCTTATCAGGACCGTCATCACAGGTGAGGATGAAGCCCCTGGGGTGTTTGGGGTTCAGGGTCTGTCTACATGGCAGCATAAGTCCTGGCTCAAGCTGGTCCCCATGCCCCTGCCCTTGAGCCCTGCACATAGAGCCCAGCATTAGCACCAACCTCTCCTAGAGCTGGAGGGGCCAGGACTGTGCTGTCCAGTGGCTTGTCTCTAGCAAACATGACCCTTACTGATCTAGAACCACAGCACGAGGCCAGCGCAAAGCTGCCAGCTCGTGGCACCTGACCAATGCTGCAGCAATGTGGTGCTGGTCCCTGACCACGCTGAGGCTGCACCTGGAACACTGTCCAGGAAAAACTCATTGGAAGGTGCTGGCAGGCCTAGACTAGGGCTGATGTGAGGACAGGTGAAATGGGGATCACTTAGCAGCATGACAGCTGGTCAGGAGGGAGGAAGAGGGAGCTTAGTCTGCTTGGAGGTGTCTTCCCCCTCTGAGCCTTCCTGGGCTGCTGCTTTTGGGCATTGTGCTTCCCAAGCTGCTGTGTTGCACGTGGCTTTCTAACCACACTAGCTTCTCAGGAGGCCCATCTGGGAACAGGCCATTGGGGAGCCCCCCTCACTCTTCTTGCATCTCTAACCAACACCCACCACTCCTGGGCCCCTTCAGCCCCAGCTACTTCTTGCTCCTGGAAAAGCATCCACTTCTGGGCTGGAACACCTCAAGGCTATGCAGTGAGGCAAAAAAAGCAAACCTGTGGGGTAATGCTGGGTGGAATGTGGCTAGGATTGCTGGCTGGCATCCAGGCAGGACCATGGAGCAAATGAGCTGGCTTGAATGGAGCTGTGCACAGTGTGAGTGAAGCTGGGTTTGAAGTCCTGCCTAACTGCCTCCTCCAGGCAGGGCAGGGTGACCACCATCACTGGCTCAGGCTTTGTTCGGAGAGGGATTTTCTGTCTGCTAATGGTGAGGTGAGGGCATCTGCAGGGGATGCAAGGTCTCCAGCCCAGCTCTGGTTAGTGTCGGTGTCCAAGGCCAAGGTGGTGGCAGGTCTGTGCAAGGACAGAGCTCTCAAGGTTAGCAAAGGGACTTAACTCGGTCTGCCCTTGTGTGCACCTCATGGAAAGAGCAAGAGCTGCAGGGGGTACATGTTAATATCCCCCTGGCTGCCACGAGACAAGCACCCAGGGCTTACCTGGGGGCTTCCCCGTGAAAGACCCAGCAGAGCACGTGTCCGCCTGCACCAGAAGGCGCTGATATGCTGCTGGCTGTCCTGACAAAACAGCTGGGGGTGACTTGGGCACTCTGTCCAGCAGCACCCCTAAGCCAGCGCACCTGGCTGTGCCAAGCCAATCGCATGGGTCTCTGCACCCTGCAGTGAGGTCTGCTCCTTGGCTGGAGCGGGGCTGTCAGCAGCAGGCAGTCCCTCCCCAGACTGCAGCTGACCAGGAGTGAGCCCGCGCAGGCAGGTGGGAGGGAAGTGGCAGACCAGAGGTCGGAGCTCTGGGGAGTGGGCAGCGATGAAGCCCCAGGGGCTATGCACAGAGGTGTTAATGACGGGGAGGGAGCCGCTGTGCTGCAGTGCTGGGGCTTAGATCTAATGGGGGATGATGATGATGGGGAAATCGGTCAGTCCTGCTGCAGATCCAGGTTGGGGTCAGAGGCCTGTTGCTGAGGTCAGGAGGAGCTTGTCTACCCCAGTTCAGCCCCGAGCATGAAGGCTGGCCTTGCGTCCCCTGCTGCGGCCGCTCTCCTGCCTGTGACATGGCACTTGGCCTCCTGTCTGGGGCACAGGCTGACTCATCCCCCTCTTGCCCTGCAGACTTCAAACTGCTGCCCAGCCCTGAGGCCCTCCCGGGGCTGCCAGCTTACATCCTGTTCATGTGCCTCCGGTACGCGGACGCCATGCATGACGAGCACCTGGTCAACTCGCTTTTCACTGCTGCCGTCAATGGCATCAAGAGGGCTGTGAAGGTAGTGGTGAGCTGGCGAGTCGGGGTGGGTAGGGAAGGGCTGCAGCCCTCTGTGGTAATGGCTGCCTTGTGCCATGCTTCCCCCCCGGCCCCACCCCCACTCTGATACTTTGCCTTGTCTCCTGCCCACAGAAGCAGAGTGAGGACTTCGAGGTGGCTGTGCTCTGGCTTGCCAATACCTGCTGTCTTATCAACTGCTTGAGACAGTACAGCAGGGACCAGGTGAGGGTGCAGGGCTGGGCCGGCCTAGCCTCCCTCAGGGCTGCTGCTGCCAAGCCCACAGTCAGGGAGGGAGCTGAACAGAACCAGCAGCCAGCATGTGGCTGGTACCCAGGGGGGCAGGGGCTGGTGGGCAGTGCAGTGGGGGGATGGCATCCCTGGGGCAGGCTCCGTGGCTCTGAGGCGGCAGTGGCCTGTCCTGACCCACTCCTTGCACAGTGGTGCTTTGTGTCTGTTTTATCCATCCCTTGGGGTTGGTGGCTGCAGTCCACAGCAGAGCAGCCAGAATAAGCCTGGGTGTAGGTGGCGTGAGGAAGTGACTTGGGGGCTGTAGCAGGTCCCCACCCCCTGCACTTCTGCCTGCAGTGGACAGGAAAGACTGGGAGAGCTCCCTTAGGATGTTCCTGACTGGCAGAGCATTGATGTTCTGAGACCAGCTCCCTGTCAGGCTGTGGCAGCCCGTCACTGGAAGGCTTCAAGACCAGGCTGGCCAGCCCAGGGCCTGGAGTCTGACCCCTCGGTCCTGTCAAGCTCCACATTTCTATGGCAATGTACAACCCAGCTGCACTACCCCCTTTATCCCCCATGGGATCTCTTAGAGCATCCCCTGAGGCTGTGGTTCCTGAGCTCTAGGAGGACTGGGGGACACCAGGCCTTGCCAGGTACTCTACTCTGCCCCCTGCAGGAAGCAGGCAGGGAAGTGAACTCTCATCAGTGTCCCATGGGTGAGGCAGGGCCCTCGCTGGACAGGGTGTATAGCTGTGCAGCTGTGTCCTGTACCAGTGCCTCTGAGCCCAGCTGTCTGCTCTCGACAGAGCTACCAGCTGGCCAACACCCCCAAGCAGAACCAGCACTGCCTGAGGAACTTCAACCTCACCAGCCACTGTGAGAGCCTAGGTGACCTGGCCATCCACATCTACCAGCAGCTCATCCGCATAGCCCAGAAGAAGCTGAAGCCCATGGTCGGTAGGTCCTGGCTGAGCCACCCATGTGCTGTCCAGGCATGAGGAGCTGCCCTGGGGCACTCCAGCCAGCACTGAAGGCTGATGCTTGGCTGGGGGCCAGTACAGGCTGGGAACACCTGGCATCTCGAGAGCAAGGGGCCCTGGCCACTCAGTGCAGAGTCAGAAGGACCTTGTTACCTGCTGGGTGAGCTGCTGGGTGTTTGTGTGTGGCCTGGATCCAGCTGGGTGGGGAAGTGACCCGCTCTGTACCCTGGTGGCGATTTGAGGCAATTGCTGGGCAGGGTGGTGGGGAGCGGGGCCTGCTCTGCCACCCCTGTGAACTGCCTGGCTGGGCCTCTGCACACCGTGAGCATGGTGCTCTGGCATGAGGGCCAGACTGGAGTCAGCTGAGTCTGCTCTGAACAGCAGTGAGCAAGGGAGGGGGATCCCCAGATGGCAGGTCCCTGTGGGGATACACAACTCCAGGGGCTTTCTGAGTCAGGGGTGGGGGTGGCAGAGCTGTCTGGTGCAGGCTGGGCCCCTTGTTGTCAGGGACAGACTTCTGCTGCACCTGACCCAGAGCCCACCCTGCCCCAGCCAGCTGAGCTCACGCTCTTCCCCTCTGCCCTGCCAGTCAGCGCCATGCTGGAGAGTGAGACTATCCCAGGCCTGTCGTCGGCCAGACCCTGTAGCACCCGCAGGCCACTGGTGGCTCCCACCTACACGCTGGACTCACTCCTCCAGCAGCTCAGTTCCTTCCATGCGGTGCTGGAGCAGCACCAGCTGGCGCCTGCAGTCGTGGGCCAGGCCCTCCGGCAGCTGCTCTTCACCATCAGTGGCGTGACCCTCAACTACCTGCTGCTGAGGCGGGATGCCTGTTCCTGGAGCCAAGGCGTGCAGCTCAGGTCAGTCCTGGTGCTCCCAGGGAGAGCCTGGGCAGTGCCAAGTGCCCAGGTGGCCTCCTGTAACCCTGGGCTACAGCTGCTGTCCCAGGTCTGTGGGTGCTGCACCTGGCCTGGCACATCCTCCGTGGAGAGGGACTAGGAGCCAAGCCCACCTGAGTCCTGGTGGAAGAGCAACCTCTGCTTCCCTCCCCTTAGGCCTGGTGTTACCTGGGTGGCTGTTAGCATCTGGAGAGGGAAGAAAAGCTAGAATGCCCAGCCCCCACTGGTGCCACTGCTCCCAGCTACTCTCCAGCTCTGCTCCTGTTGTGGGGGCACCTCAGTCTGACTGGGTATCCTATGGATACTGGGAGCAGCCATTCCTCCCCACCCCCCCATGCAGCGTGGGAACAGAGGTCCAGAGTGGCTCTGACAGCTGGGGTTAAGTCCCTTCTGTGGCCCATGCTAGTACCTAACCACTGGGAATTACTTCCTCTCGCTGACCTGATTTGGGTTTGGACTTATTTGGCTCTTGGTGGCCCTAGTCCCTCCACTGGGCTGAAAGGGTTGGGCCTAACTAGCCAGGGGCTGGCCCATGTAGTGGGGAGACCTGGGCCCCAGCGAGGGGAAGGGAAAATTGGTTCTCAAACAGGAGTCCCCCCACAACTCTGGGCAATGGGATGCCTGGCCCTGTGGGGGACTGAACTCGGGATAGCCTGGGGCTGATGCTTCGGAGCCCCCTGCCGACAGATCTGAGCTACAGCCACTTCCACCCCCTCTGCTCCTGGCCCAAATGCCACCCCCTCCCCCATGCTGAGTACTACCAATCAGCCCTTGCAGCATTTCTGCAACTGGGGGCCTCTCCAGGGGCCAAGTATCCAGCTGCAGCCTCTGTATGGCTCTTCCAGGTACAACGTGAGCCAGCTGGAGGAGTGGCTGCGGGCCAGGGGCCTCCAGCAAAGCAGCGCCACAGAGGTGCTGCAGCCCCTCATCCAGGCCGCGCAGCTGCTGCAGGTGAAGAAGGCAACTGCGGAGGACGCGGATGCAATCTGCTGCCTGTGCACGGCGCTGTCCAGGCTGCAGGTAGCTGGCTGCTCTGGGAGCTGTCAGGAGGCTGACTGTCCCTGCCACACCAGGCTACAGGGGATCAGCACTCTTCAAAGTGGGAAATGAAACTGGGGGGCAGTATCTGGGTAACTCAGCCTTCAGGGGACCATGCAGCCCAGGAGGACCAAGGGGACTGGCTCTGGGGGGCTGGGACTAGGATGTTGCTCCAACTCAGCCCCAAGGAGTCCCAAGTAGTCCTGGTCATTCTGGGGCCCACCTCTGATGCCCTCCTTCTCTGACCACCCCAGCTCTACCAGTTGGGAGGCTACTTGAGGTCCCTTCTCTGTCCCCTGAGGACTCAGCTTCCTGCAGGCCCTGGCACAGGAGCTGGATGGGCCCCATCTGTGCTCAGGGATTGCTGTGCTGGTGGGCTTGGAAGGGACTTGGAGAGGGGGAATAGTAGACTGCCTAAGCCCCAGCATGGGTCTGGTGCCCCTCCACACAGTGTGCTGCTGCCCACCTGACATCCAGTCCCATCACCTTGGCGATTCCCTCCTTGCAGGTCATGAAGCTCCTGCGGGCCTACACCCCTGCTGCCGGGCTGGAGGAGCGCATCAGCCCCAGCTTCATCAGCAGTGTAGAGGTGAGTGAGTCCCTGGCCTGTCCCCTCTGCTGCTGTGTTTGCTGCAGGGCCCGGAGCAGCCTTGGGATGTCCCCAGGCCTCTGAGCTGTGTCTTTCACCTGCCTCTGGGAGACCTGATGGCAGAAGGGTGGGGGCCTGAACCCCTCCAGCTGGGGGCAGGGGTGCTCGTGTTGGTGGCTGGACTGATGGATTGTGTCCCCACGCAGAACCGCCTGGCTGCCCGATCCCCAGCTGGGCCCTGCCAGCTGCTAGTAGACACAGCTCACCTGTTCCCTGTGCACCTGCCCTTCTCCTGCTCCCCTGTGCACCTGGATGAGATCTGCATCCCTGATAGCTTGGACCTGACGTTCCTGACCTGGGTGTGAGTGGCATACGAGGCTGCTCCAGGGTGGAAGAGGTCACATACATGACCAGCAGCTAGATCCTGAGGTGGGGAGAAATGCCTTTGGGCTGAGACTTCAGGGCATGGGAGTGAGGCTGCGCCACAAGGCTGGCTCCACAGTGTGCTGGAACTGGCATTGTAAAACTTCGAAGTATGGGAATTTCCTCTGGCGCATGCTTGTGGCCCTGCTCTACAGCATGCACACCTTTCCCCTCCCTGCTGGAGGGCTTTTCAGCAAGAGGCCTTCAGAGAATGCTGTGCATGAGGGTGAAGGTGCCTCCCTTGCACAGCCCAGTCTGTACACAAGGTGTGTTCCTGGACTTGTGCTACCCACTGGAGCTGCTGACCTCACTGGCCCAGGGGGATGGGCTTGGGGAAGAAGGCGAGCTGGATTTGCAACACTTAAACCTGCTCCAGTGCTCAGATGAAGTCCTTGCCCACTCAGCAGCAGTGGGGACTCCCTGCCTGGCCACAGTTGGGCAACTACCAGGGAAGGGGGCTTAGCTTGGGCTGGCACCCATAGGGATGTCTCCGGGGTGTTTCCCCCTCTTACTGCAAGGGCATGGGAGAAAAGCCAGGACCAGTGTTCAGTAAAATGACTTTTAAAAATGAGAAGTGAATAAAAGTCTAGTTTCGAAGCCACAGGCTGGGCTCTGCTTTCCAGGAGTTGCTGGTCCCGGGGCTGGGCTTCCCAAGCTCTCAGGCACCTGGGGAGAGGGGCTGGGGCAGGGAGCAGTTGCACTGGGAGCTCTGCTCTAGTGACAGGTTTGAGGCCATGCATCATTTGACTTGCTGCTAACTGAAGGGGCAAGGAGGGTGTGTCAGGCACTGCATGTACCCTCACTAGAGCTTGTGCCAGGTCTCTCTCCAGCAGGCCCCAGGCTGCTCAGATTCTGGGGCTTTTAGACCAAGGGCACTTAACACAGGTGGCTATCCCTAAGGGCTAAGGACCAGTTTCCTGGCAACAGATGAGTCAGCAGTTGAGCTGGCCTGGAGCGCATGTGGCCTGAGCTCCACATCCTGGCCCCAGCTAGCCTGGGCACCTGGAGCCAGCTCTTGTTCCAGGCTTCCTGCCTGGCTGGGCTGGATAGGCTGGTTCCCCAGCCCTGGGACTTGGCTGTTACTTCAGGTTTTGATAGAGGGCAGTGTGGCAGACAGCCCCACCAGGCCCCAGGGTGAGGTGGGAAGGAGGCCCAGCACTGTGGGGGAGGGGGGGGGGGGGTTAAAAATACCTTCTAGTAACTGGGAGTGGCTCCATAGTGGTACACAGCTGAACAAAGGTGCAGATCTGTATTTGTGCACAAGACAAAACTCCATGCCTGCAGGGAAGGTTATGGAGGTGATGCTCATACTCAAGTCTGAAAGACTCTGCTACCTCCAAATATTAGAAAGTAATAGGCACTAAGATTTAGCAGCTGGAAGAAGAGGCTAGTGGAGGAGACACACAGCAACAAAATAGTGAGCTGCTCAAAGCCTGGGTGTGTTTCTGCACACTAATCAGTAGCAAAGGTGTTCTAGGAAAAGGCCTTACAGTTCAAAAGTGCATTTGCTGTCCTGCTGAGGGGTGTGTGTTTTACACACACAATCTCAGCCTTCCCTGGTCATCTGGCCCAACCCACTGTCAAGAGTTAGTACTCTTAGTCAGTCAAAAGTCAAAGTAGCCTTCTGGAAAACCACTTGAGTAGAAGAACAATAGTATTGCATTTTAATTGTGCTCAAGCATCTAGAACTAAAAAGTAGCCATCCTACCATGGTTAAGAACCCAAGTTGTCATAGGCAACCATTATTTTTCTCACACACACAGGTGTGTGAGTGTTTATATAAAAATGTGCATATATAATGTACCCATCACTGAATACTAGGACAGGAAGCGACCTTAAGAGGTCATCAAGTCCTGTCCCCTACTCTCACTGTAGGACCTGTCGGGGATTTTTCATCCCTCAGGCATAATCGTCCCCGTGAGCCAGGGGAAACAAGCCTGTGGCCATTAAACATCATTGCAGGGGCAGGTAGACCCTAAAGGATACATAGGCTGCCATTTAGCAGCCCCCTGTAACCGTCACTCTGTGTCAGTTGGTTTCCCTGGTAACCTGAATTCACAAACACCTCAGAATCATGGATTTGAAATCCAGGCTCCTCATTGGGCACAGGTGAACAGCTTCTAGAAGCTTCCCTGGCCCGGAGGACCTGTTTGAAAGCAAATGTTTAGAACCTTCATATGGAAATTAGCTTATGAATCATGTATGAGTTTGATCTATATAAGTAGGTACCTTTGGGCATTCTGCAGCCCTGGGGGACACAGACTTGCTTCTGTTACCCTGCATAGGGAGGCGCTGGCTGCTTCTGAGCGGTGTCTGCCAAAACCTTAGGCCAGCCCTAAGGGGCATAGAGCTAAAAATCACCTCAGCACTCGCCTTTGAGCAGTACTGAACAGAGCGAAATCACTGCCTGGCTGATTACACCTAGCCACATCAGCCAGCGCTGACAGGGCCCTGAGCTGCCTTGTGGCCTGAAGCAGTGTCTTCACACCATCATGCCTTGCCACTCTCTAGCCTCAAGAAGCAACAATCAGCCCTCAGGTGAATCAGGTGAGCGGCGACCTGGCCTCACCACTAGGGTGAGGTACTGCATGCTTGCCTGTTTGAAGCCCAGGGCCTGCCATCACAGCGGCACCTTCGATCCCGCCGCCTGCCATCTTGTCAACACTTCACCACTACTGGCCTGGACTCTTACTGGACTGGACATGTAAAAATTACCTTAATATAGCTATATACCTATTTTACATTCACTCCCACCTGGGTAACTGGGACCCTCTACAAGGGAACAGGGGGTTGCTTCCCTGTTGTTCCTTCCTCTGACAAGGGGGTGGAAGTGCCCGGGGGCCTGATCCCCTGAGGTCAGGCCTGGACATTCCAGGCAGGGTTCACCCTATTAGCCAAGCTTCGGCACGTTTCATAACTGATGTTCATAGTAAGTGTAGGTTGTTATAATGTGTTGCTCTTAAGTTTTAACTAACCCTTTACCTTCTACCCTTTCCCCTTACTTACCTCCTTCAAATAAACTGCAGGACAAGGCATTGCCTCCCTTAGCTGTCAATCCTACCCCAGTGACCTGAGGAAGAGTATACGCCTCCCAGGTTCACTTAGTTGGGCCCATTAGATGGTACTGGGGACCCCCACAAAATAAAGGGACAGTCCTGACTGGCTCTCGGGTACCAACCCCTTGGGTCAGGCTAGCAACCCAACCCTTCACGGAAGTGGGGTTTAGCACTCCCACTCCAGCTTTGGAAGGAGACAGTGGGGATTTCTAAACTCCCAACAACCCTCATTCCTAAATCCCTCTATCCTTGCTCCAGTAACCAAAGCTTTTGCCTTGCAGAATAATAAAATCAATTTCAAGAATTAAGGAGCAAGACTCAAAATGGATACAGTGTCAAACATAAGTGTAGGTATTAAGAGTGTAAATAAGGTTGTACTTTAAACTGTTACTTGTTGCATCCTGACCTCGTTGTGTTCCTTAATAAAGATCTTAGTTACCTTTTTTTTTTGTCCTTTCACCCTTGTCCTTATCTCATTGTTCCTGCTAGCTACTCCTTTCCCAGAGGCTCAGGGCGGAGTCCAGAAACTTACCTGGGCGGGCATTATCCTGGCTGGGTTTTGTAGCAGGGATTTGGTCTGGGTCCTGGCCTTGAACACACAGGGAGTTTGCTCCCTTATTCAGGGACTCATTTAAATATTATTTACCTAACCATCCAGAGAGTCCCATCATGGCGATGAGGATGGGATGCCGGGACCCACAATCCCTCTCGAACCCTTTGCCTGGAGATGTTCCGCCTCGGGGGATTGGGCTCCGTTTCCCTGGAGGGTTGGTGCTTGCACGGACAGTGAGACTCAACACCTCCTCCTTCACAAGGAGGAGGCTAATGGACAAGGATCTGACTATCAAAATTATCATTAAGAAAGATGGTCAGGAAAAAATTTACTTGATTAATATAACATTACCTGGTCTAGCTTGCCTGCTGGAGTGTCATAATAGCATATCTTTTGATTCTCCTGATAATTCCCTCTCCATTATGGCAATATCTACTAAAGACCCTCAGCCCGATTCGGCAGAGGAGTCTTTGGCTAAGGTAAAAGAGATCATGAAAAAGATTAATCTATCATGTAAACCAGATGAGTTACTGCGGCTAATTACTCCTTCCCCAAAGGCGACTGATTTGATCAGACAATGGGCTGATGCCCTCGCTTCTACCGAGAAGAGAGGTGCCTTTGGGAGAACAAAATATTCCAAAAAAGAATTAATACAAGTCCCGATTCAACAATTAAAAGCAGCTGACACCATTTCCAAACTGAAAGCCCAGTTTGGGGTAGCACTGGCCCAGATTAATGAATATAATAATCAGGAACAAACCAATCAGGAATCTCAGGAGGATCAAAACTCCCAATCAGGTACCTCTTCCGCGTCTGCCTATCCTGTAATGATCACAAAGACGGTTACAGACCATGAGACTCAGGAGACATCACAAACTACTGTCTCGCGGGAAAGGACCAAGGCTGAACTAAAGACTCTGTCAGATGACACCAAGCGACAGCCGGGAGAGTCACCTGTGGTGTGGTTCAGCAGACTCATTCTTGAACATGCACAAGAGTGGCTCTCTCGGGCTGAAGCCAATTACCTAGCCACGAACGCTTCGTGGCGTGGTAAAGGGTGCTCACTCCGAGACCTGCAGGTGAATAGAACATGGCCTATAATGGTGCCGGCCTTGGCCATGCTCCTTAATAAGAGTTCCCTGCAGGCCACAAGTATCCCAACAAACAGCCTTAAGACTTCCAAAGACTTGATTCGGGCCATAGCTGGGTTGGCAGCTATGGATTGGGCCCCTGTTCCAGGCGCCCCCATCGGTCTGACCCGGGAGCAGGCTCAGTCTCCATTGTATTGTATTTACATTCAAGGTTACACCAGACTACCTATATCTGGTGCGACTATTAGAGCCGGTGGTTTGGGGTTACCTTTCAAGGATCCTGGGGTTGCTCTCTGGCTCAGGTCGGTGGAGGGCCAAGATGTGAGTCATCTTTTTGATGTTGAGGAGGATCTCCCGGACATAAACTCCTCCCATCGCCTAAATTCTGATATAAAGGAGCAGGTGGGACCACACCTCTCAGAGGAGCACGGAACTCCTCGGAGACAGCATGGCCCTGTTAAGGTTCATTTTAACGATTCTAATTTGACCCGTGGCACATCTACAGACTCCTTATCTCAGCCTTTGCCCGAACCCAATTCTACTCCTGAGTGCTCTGTATTGCATCGGTACCGCAGTGCCCTTATAGAATATCTCACGCGGAAGGGTAAATCTATTGATCAGCTAAGGAATCAGACTAATGCAAACCTGGAAAGGGAGGCCATAACCCTAGGGTGGCAGCCTAACCGCTGGCTCCTCGGGTCTGGCACCCTAACCAACCCAGGAAAAGTACTCAATCAAAAAACGACTAGGAGGACCTGAAAATTGGGTCTGCAACTGTAAATCATTCACTACGAATCATGTTAACGTTTTAACCAATAGTATAGATACAAATCAGGATTCACGACCCTATATTGCAATTAAAGACAAAAGCCATAAACACTGGAGGTTCTTAATAGATACAGGTGCCTAAATAAATGTTATTACCCCCAATGTAGCCCACCGAAAAACTGGGGTAGAATTACATGTCCAGGGGCTGAATCAGGTCAGGAAGGCCCCTATGGTGAAAGCCAATTTAGGACATATCAATGGACCGCTATTAAGGTTTGGGGCGGTCATTGGGGATAAGAACATCCTGGGCATCGATGCCATTAGGGCACTGAAATTACAACCGATTTTGGCGGTGCTGCCCACTGAGATACAAGAACCTTTAGTTGAGCGTCACTCCCCTGAGCTTGTTTGCCCCAATCCTTGGAAGTTCAGCCTATCCCAATGGGGGGGGGCAGCAGCTTTGGCAGGGATCAACAAGCTCATTAGCAATCTAATTAAGGAAAATAAGAGCTATAGAATTAACAAAAGTAAATACCTCTCACCAGCTTGGGGCATCCCAAAGCCTGGATCGGCGGCCCCAGCCTTCAAATTTTGCATGGTAATTGATTACCGAAGGGCCAACAAAAGAATTAGGCTGGTCCAGTATTCTGTGAAGTGGACCCGTCCAGCAATTGAGAAAGTGTTGGCCAACAAATTATATCAATTTGGCTCAACTATTGATTTAAAAGACATGTTCTTCCAAATTCCGCTGGACGATCCCCACAGAGTACTGGACTTCTTCTTCAAGGGACACCTATACAGGTGGTGAGTGTTACCCCAAGGCTACCATAATTCCCCCTCGGTTGCCACTCAGGGGCTAGCCCGAACCCTGGAAAAATTGGCAGTTCCCACTGATTGTGAACTGCTCTACTACATCAATGATATCGCTGTGGTGGGCAGGGATTGGTCAGTGGTGGAAAAATTTGTTAATCAGGTCAGCTAGTCACAGATGGGTGGAAAATCAATGATCAGAAAAGCCAAATCAAACCCATCTGTGAGTTTTCATTCCTTGGTATAGAGGTGACGGCTGACCATTAGGCAACCGAGCTTGACCCAAATGATGTAAATAAATGGTTAGAAAATCCCCCAAAATCAGTCAAACAGGTCCAAGAGGTATTAGGCTTTCTAAATTATCACCGCTCCTTGATCCCAACCAAATATGCTCCCGCTCTAGGTGTTCTTCAATCTAAAGTTAAAAAGAAGAACAGCTTAGCGTGGAGTGGTGCCCAACTAACGGCATACAAATTAATGTTGCATTCATTAATTAACCCATCAAAATTAAGCCGAATTGATCATAGCTCCCCGGTAGTGATCAACTTTGAGCTCAATTTTGATCAAGTTATAGTCAGGGTAGAGCAAAATGATCATGTTGTGGGAAGAACAATTACAAAACTACTGTCTAGTCAGGTCCAATACAGCATCTATGGAAAGATGCTACTCGCCTTAGAGGCGGCAATGTCCTGGAACCACCTCCATGGGACAGTGAGAGGCCCCGTTGTCACATCCCTCCACTGGCTCATGGAAGGGCACCCACTGGAGTTTGGTGGAGAAGATCAGACATGGAATAAATTATTATATTTGGCAAAGACTAACTGGTCATCTTGGACCCTAGTAGATGCCCCTCTCCCTGCAGAGTCAAAACCTTCTGCTATAATAATAATAACTGATAGTCACGACCCTTGGTTATGTTCCGATGGGAGCACTAACCAATTAGTGAAGTCTGGGATGTTCTGTGCCAAGTGCAATTACCTCAAAATCGTGACTGAGGCACAGGACACCTCTGCCCAGGCGGCAGAGGTGAGAGGTGTCTATCTAGCGATCCAACACGCAATTGAAAAGCACTCCACTGAGGCTCCAGTGTTACGAGTAGGCTCAGAATACGCGATTAAGATCCTAGTTGGTGAAGGATCTCTGCAAAAATATGAAGAAATATGGCACCAAATTACTGACATGTTAAACAAATCAAAATCGTGTATCTGGTTCGTGAGACACTGCCCTTCCCATAGATCCGACTCAGACCCACTACACAGTTTTTTGGCCTCCCAGCTACAAAGCTACAGAGGGCAAACGCCCCCAGACAATTCCAATCAGGTCGAGGTGAATATTACCACCACTTCTAAAAAAACTGATTTGACCGAACTGGCCCGCTGGCTTCATCAGACCTGGGGCCACTGGGGGCCTAAAGTTTGCCGGAAGCTTTGGAGGTCAGAGTCTGACTGCCTGACATAACCTTTAAAAATTGGAAAGCAATTACACAGAGTTGTCTTGAGTGTAACACCAATAAAAGATTAAATCAAATCAAGTATCAGACTCCCTAGGCCCACAACACTTCAAGCCTGGCACCACCTGGCAGGTGGATTTAATGGGACCCCTGCCGGGGGCACGCCAGTTTCCTAAGGCTTTGGTAGTTGTGGACCTAGGGACTGGACAAGTGTGGGCAGCGCCGACCAAAAAGACCACTGCAGAGCAAATAGAAAAGTTATTAATTAAATGTGCCGCAGGTTGGGGAATCCCCACAGAATCCAGTCTGACAATGGTCCTCTGTTTAATTCTAATCTGCTGGACAAATTAGCTCGATCATGGAATACAAAATGGCATTTTCACCTTCCGTATCATCCTGAAGCAAATGGAGTCATGGAACGTAAGATTGGTATAATCAAAGAACATTTAAGAATCATGAATCCCAACGTAGACTATAAGGGTTCGCATCTTTATTTGGATAAGACACTGTTAGCCATTAATAGAGCCACCTCTAGGTGGCCGGAGATCCAACCCAAAACTAAGGAACCTTGGGTGCCAGTGTATAATCATGCAAATAAGGTTCGGGTGCAAATACCAGAAGGACAATCAAAGCTAATCATGGCTGAAGTTGACGTCCCTGGAACCTACCTGAATACTTACCATCTAATTAACCAGCGGATTATTGTACATCATAATTGGATCAGTTGTCGAGGAACTTAATCAGGTTTTAATCGCAATCCATTAATCATTGTTTCCAGATTCTTTTGCTCCTCCTCAACCTGCCCGGCTCCATCTCCGATCATTGGAATATTAATAATCTGTATGTTAAAACCTCTACCGTCATAGCCCAGGGATTGAATCTAACCCACTGCTGGGTCTGCACTGTCCTGCCTGACAGTTCTGAGGCAGGGGTCTCGCTGGTTCCGGTACCATTGACAGAGCAACTTATTACATATTCACCGCGCCCACCATCATTGAATCTGGACAGCCCTCTCGCCCTAAATCCGGATCCAGATTGACATATAACTTGGGCAGAGGAACATCTTAATAACACGGACTATCTACTTGTTAAGAGAGTGGTTGGACAGTGGTGCTGGGTGTGTAATGGGACCAATGTAACTCAACCCACACACCCCATGGAGGGCGAATGGAGGGAGGAAAAGGTAAAAATTAAACCAGTACCAGTGGGAAGAAGTGTATGTCTAAATTATGTTTTAAAAGAAGGTATTATAGTAGAAAATCAATGGAAAAAGAACACCAATTATTTCTGAGCAAAAACAGATACAGAAAAAGATTCTGTGGCAAGAATGAAAGGAGTGGGACTTGATGGAACGCATGTTTGTAAATACAATAATGAATCAGAGTTGTACCACTGTAATATAACTGGTGGTTTAACGGGGAAACAAACCCCCTTTACTGGATATTACAGCCACTACTCTCAGGATTATATGAAGTATGAATGTGCAAAGCCCATGGTCGCCCTAACAGGCCATTACTTTATCTGTGGCCGCAGAGCGTACAAAGCCCTGCCTGCTGGGTGGCATGGTGCTTGCTATCCAGCGTACGTCCTCCCTGACATGCGAATACGTGACAGGTTGCCAAAAGGGAAAATCAGAAATGCAAGCGAATTGAACTTAAGATCGATAGACTTAACCCCCCGCCTCAACAAATTGATATGTTAAAAACACCACCCCTATCGTATAATGAGGTAGTAGGGTGGACATGGCTCCCCCCCACCGCCCCGCGTGTAGTCAGACTAGGAAAATTGATGATAAAATTACAGATCTTATTAGAAGTCATTGCAAATGAGACTGGTCACGCCTTAATTGAGCTGGCCACGGAGCAGCAAGTCATCCGCAAAGCTGTACTCCAAAATCGAATGGCGCTGGATATGATCCTGGCTGCCAAGGCGGGGAGTCTGCGCCTTGACTGGGGAGGACTGCTGTGTATATATTCCTGATAACTATGAGGCCATTGTAAACAGGGCTAAACATATTATGGAAGTCGCCTACGTTCCTCCAGAACCCAAATCATGGATTGATTCATTAAATCCAGGACAGTGGGACCTGTGGTCCTGGATCACCAAGCCTTTGGGATATCTTGGCAGGCAGATCTTGAGAGGGTTTATTTCATTACTGATAATCATTGTTGCTATTGCATTGATTGTCTTGTTGTTCAAATGTATAATCAAGTGTTCTATGTACTGTTGCAAATCATGTTGTAAATCCTGTTGCAAAATCAAAAGACAATTGCGAGTACATGTGCAAATCATTGAAGAAACAAATCAAATTATATCTGTAGGATTGTAACTGTAAATATTGTAAATGTAAATAATGTACTTGTGTTGTTTGACTTCAACTCACCGGAGAAATCAAAAGGCTCAACTAGACCGCAATTGGCATTTAATTGGCTACCTAGGAACCTTTTGCGTTCCCAAAAAACTCTCCTGTTGCCTGTAAGAGCCAAAGAGCTTGCCCTTCCCTCTGTGGCTGTGGGGGCATGTCAGGGATTTTTCATCCCTCGGGCATAATCGTCCCCGTGGGCCAGGGGAAACAAGCCTTTGGCCATTAAACGTCATTGCAGGGACAGGTAGACCCTAAAGGATACATAGGCTGCCATTTAGCAGCCCCCTGTAACTGTCACTCTGTGTCAGTTGGTTTCCCCGGTAACCTGAATTCACAAACACCTCAGAATCATGGATTTGAAATCCAGGCTCCTCATTGGGTGCAGGTGAACAGCTTCTAGAAGTGTCCCTAGCCTGGAGGACCTGTTTGAAAGCATGTGTTTAGAACCCTCATATGGAAATTAGTTTATGAATCATGTATGAGTTTGATCTATATAAGTAGGTACCTTCGGGCATTCTGCGGCCCTGGGGGACACAGACTTGCTTCTGTTACCCTGCATAGGGAGGCGCTGGCTGCTTCTGAGTGGTGTCCGCCGAAACCTTAGGCCAGCCCTAAGGGGCATAGAGCTGAAATCACCTCAGCACTCGCCTTTGAGCGGTGCTGAACTAGAGCTGAAATCACCTCAGCACTTGCCCTTGAGCGGTGCTGAACAGAGTGAAATCACTGCCTGGCTGATTACACCTAGCCACCTCAGCCAGCGCTGACAGGGCCCTGAGCCGCCTTGCGGCCTGAAGCGGCATCTTCGCACCATCATGCCTCGCCGCTCTCTAGCCTCAAGAAGCAACAAGCAGCCCTGAGGTGAATCAGGCGAGCGGCGACCTGGCCTCACCACTAGGGTGAGGTACTGCGTGCTCGCCTGTTGAAACCCAGAGCCTGCCATCACAGCGGCACCTTCGTTCTCGCCGCCTGCCATCTTGTCAACACTTCACCGCTACCGGACTGGACCTTACCTAACCGGACTGGACACGTAAAAATTACCTTAATATAGCTATATACCTATTTTACATTCACTCCCACCTGCGTAATCGGGACCCTCTACGAGGGAACGGGGGGTTGCTTCTCCATTGTTCCTTCCTCTGACGAGGGGGTGGAAGTGCCCGGGGGCCTGACCCCCTGAGGTCAGGCCTGGACATCCCAGGCAGGGTTCACCATATTAGCCAAACTTCGGCACGTTTCATAACTGATGTTCATAGTAAGTGTAGGTTGTTATAATGTGTTGCTCTTAAGTTTTAACTAACCCTTTACCTTCTACCCTTTCCCCTTACTTACCTCCTTCAAATAAACTGCAGGACAAGTCATTGCCTCCCTGCCTCCCTTAGCTGTCAATCCTACCCCAGTGACCTGAGGAAGAGCATATGCCTCCCTGGTTCACTTAGTTGGGCCCATTAGATGGTACTGGGGACCCCCACAAAATAAAGGGACAGTCCCGACTGGCTCTCGGGTACCAACCCGACCCCACATGGAGGTGGGGTTTAACACCCCCACTCCGGCTTTGGAAGGAGACAGCGGGGATTTCTAAACTCCCAACAACCCTCATTCCTAAATCCCTCTATCCTTCCTCCCTTGCTCCAGTAACCAAAGCTTTTGCCTTTAGGAATAATAAAATCAATTTCAAGAATTAAGGAGCAAGACTCAAAATGGATACAGTGTCAAACATAAGTGTAGGTATTAATAGAGTGTAAATAAGGCTGTACTTTAAACTGTTACTTGTTGCATCCTGACCTCGTTGTGTTCCTTAATAAAGATCTTAGTTACTTTGGGTTTTTTTTTGTCCTTTCACCCTTGTCCTTGTCTCATTGTTCCTGCTAGCTACTCCTTTCCCAGAGGCTCAGGGTGGAGTCCAGAAACTTACCTGGGCGGGCATTATCCTGGCTGGGTTTTGTAGCGGGGATTTGGTCTGGGTCCCGGCATTGAACACACAGGGAGTTTGCTCCCTTATTCAGGGACTCATTTAAATATTATTTACCTAACCATCCAGAGAGTCCCGTCAGGACCAATCACCATCTCTAGCATCCCTGTCAAGAACAGGTTGGATAAATGTCTCCAATGTTACAGATTCCACAACCACACTAAAAGTTCTTCAAGCAGTCCCCGTGGATGCTCCACAGTAGGTGTCGGGCTCGCCCCGGCACCGCAGATTGGAAGTCTTTAGCAGTCTCCATCGGGTCACGTGTGCGCGGATGCGCACCGGCCCTTCGCGCGCCTTCGGTCACATGCGCGATCTGGTCCCCGCCAGTTCCTTCTCAACCGCCAACGGCTGCAGATGGATTCCACTCCAGCTCCAACGCCTGAGAAAGATAAACCTCTCTCTTAATTTTGTTTATCTTGTTAATAGTTATTACTTTGATAGTTTTAGTTAGCATTGTTAAAGTTGTTTTCATTAAATGTAGATATCGTTAAAAAAAAAAAAGGGAGAAAGAGAGAAGAACGGAGGCGGCCACCTTAAGCGGTCTGCTATCCTAAAAGCTGCGAATGTTGTTTTTTTCCAGGACTGATTAGCTGTTAAGTGCCCCATTAACATTCAAAGACTAAATGCCCGCCCGGGCCGAGATGTCCTTGCCGGGGTTTAAGAAATGTGCGTCATGCCGCGAGGCAATGCCTGCCTCAGATGGGCATAGCGAGTGCATTCGCTGCCTCGGGGAGACCCACGTTCCACAAAAGTGTCCTCACTGCTCCAAGCTCACGGCCAGAGCCAGAAAGGACAGGGAGATGAGGCTGAAAATAAAGCCCTCCAACCTGAACCATCGGAGAAGCCCCATAAGGAGGGGCCCTGAGGGTCACACAAGAGGAAGGTGGCTTCCCTATCCTCTTCTGTACAAAAGAAAAGGAAGCTTCTCCAGCTCAATCCTTGCCAGTAACACCTGCAAGCAGGACGAGCGGAGCACAGGCCTCTGACCTGCGGGCTGCTCAAAGTGAGATGACTGTAGTGCACCCAGCTGCGCCGGAGCTTCCGACCATTAAGCAGTCGGCACTGGGTGCACCAAGGCCTGGGGCACTGACGGTGCTAGAGCAGGGGTGCCCGGCACGGGACCCAACGGTGCTGGAGGAAGTATGCACGCAGCACCGTGCAGAGGGGCACCGAGGTCCCCGGCACGGGAGGGGGCGGCGCCTGCTTTGCAGGGACGGGGAAAAGCAAAGGCTAAAACACAGCACTGCAGCCCATCCCCGGAGGCCACCGCGTTGCCGCTATCGCCTAGCTCCCCCACAGAAATACATTGGGCAGCAACTCCAGTGGCCTGCTTCAGACCTCCATCCCCGTTCCTTCAACCACCATCCCCCTGGCTCAGACAACCTCTGCCAGTCTCCAGTAGGGACCCCTATGAATACTATCACAGAGCATCCCCACCGCTATCAGCGTCATCACGGAGGTCACGCTCGTCTAGACCCCACGTGTACGTTTTCCGATCATGGTCTAGATCCCCATCACCGGGCCCTTGCCCCTGCTGTTATGGCCGTCCCTACCATACTGAACACCGGCATAGGGGGTCCAGGTCCAGGGGTAGATCCCCACCCACACCTCGCCAACATCCCTTCACACAGTCTCACCCCGTGAGGACACAGCCTCCCCAGGCAGATGTTGGTCCATAGGCCCTGGACCTACCCTCTGAATCCTCAAAAGGGCAAGTATATGAACAAATACAGGAATCAGAGGAATTAGGGGAGGTATATCATAGCGATGCCTCTTCGTCCTCCCCAGATGAGGGGACTGTCCCTGGGGATATTTCCCCCCGGACAACCTTAGGCAATTCCAAGAACTATTCAAGAGGGTAGCACAAACACAGGACATTCACATAGCGGAGGTGCAGGAGAAACATCATAAACTCCTGAAAAATTTAAGACCCCCAGCTTCTTCTAGATTGCTATCCCACTAGATGAAGCTATTATGGAATCAGTCACCAACATATGGCGGACTCCAGCCTCCACCCCTCCCACAAATAAGAGGGCGGATAAGAAATACTTTGTTCCAGCCAAGGGCATGGAATTCCTGTTCAGCCACCCCCAACCAAATTCCCTGGTAGTCGAATCATCACAGCAGAGATGCAAGACACCCCAATGTAAATCAGGAGGATCAGAAAAAGATGAGAGGAAATTAGACATGTTCGGTAGGAAAGTCTATTCCTCCTCTACCTTACTACTCAGAATGGCAAACTATGCAGCACACCTGTCAAACCACAACTTTGACAATTATTCCAGACTTGCTTCCCTCATGGATTTCCTTCCAGAGGATAAGAAACCGGTGCTAAAAGCGATCGTCCAAGAGGGCTACGTGGCCTCACGAACAGGAGTCCAGATTGCCCTGGACGTGGCAGACACAGCAGCACGTTCCACAGCCACAGCAGTGCTAATGCGTAGGGAATCGTGGCTCCAGAGGTCCGGCATTCCCAGAGATCTGCAAACAAAAATCGTAGACCTTGCATTTGATAAACAGAAAGTTATTTGCAGATTCAACTGACTCGGTCCTACACTCCAGCAAGGACTCGAGAACCACGCTTAGGACTCTGGGCATATATACCCCTCCATACAGGAGGAAGAAGTTTTACCCCCAGCAAAGGCGCTACGCTTATCAACCTCAGCGTACAAAGTACCAACGGAGTTATGACCAAGGGCGCCACCAGCAGCAGCAACAGTATAGGGCCCCCAGATGACACCTCCAGCAGGGTCGCGCACCCTCGGGGCAAGCCCTGAGACAGCAAGTTTGACAGGTATGTCGAGAACTGCAATATCAACACCATCCCTCAATGCCAATCCCAACATATGTTCCACCATCGGCTCAAACCGTTCTACTCTCAATGGCAAAACATCACCACAGACAAACGGGTACTGGAGATTATAGCCACGGGATACACAATCCCCTTCCAATCACTACCTCCACCGAAACCGCCCATCCAGTCCTTCTTCAAGGACCCCTCCCACAGGACAAGATTAAAACAGGAGGTGGACCATCTCATGTTCATAGGGGCAGTGGAGAGAGTTCCGGAACAATTCCAAGGGAAAGGGTTCTACTCCCGGTACTTCCTAACAGAGAAGAAGACGGCGGCGGGCGGGACTGGAGACCAATCCTGGACCTACGGGCCCTCAACCGGCATCTGCGCAAACAGCGTTTCAGGATGATTACAATTGCCTCCATACTTACGGCATTGGACGATGGAGACTGGTTTGCAGCCCTCGACTTGCAGGACGCATATTTTCATATAACTATTCACCCGGCACACAGACATTTCCTCCGCTTCACAGTAGGCAGGGAGCACTTCCAATACAGAGTTCTTCCATTCGGTCTCTCTTCAGCACCCAGAGTGTTCACCAAAACACTGGCGGTAGTATCAGCTTACCTACACAGACAGGGTGCATTCATTTTTCCATACCTGGACGACTGCCTACTGAAAGGGGCCTCAAAGGCAGAGGTCCTACGCATGATACACGTCACTACAAACACATTCGCCTCATTGGGCCTAGTTATCAACCTCTCGAAATCAAAGACCAAGCCTATGCAGAATATAGAGTTCATAGGGGCACGCATAGACGCTACTACATCAAGAGTATACCTGCCCGAAGCCCATTTCCGCACCATCAAATCCCTGGTACAAGTGATGACGTACAGCCCCACAGTGCCAATCCTAACATGTCTACAACTGTTGGGGCATATGGCGACCACCGCGTTTGTGGTACAGAATGCCAGGCTGCATATGCGGGGCCTGCAGCATTGGCTGGCGAGCATTTACAAACCAATAGTCCATACCATCCACAGGGCAGTATCGCCCACAGCGGAGGTGCGCAGGTCTCTGGCATGGTGGGCAGATCCCAAGAACTTACTAGTAGGGGTGCCCTTCCACCAGCCACAAATCGCGATTTTTCTTACGACAGACGCATCCCACATGGGATGGGGAGCACGCATCGGCAACAAAGTAACTCAGGGGCTATGGTCCCCTGTGGAAAAGACATTGCACATAAACATACTAGAACTCAGAGCAGTGTTCAACGCGTGCAGACGTTTTCGGAAATACCTGCACGGCAAAGTAGTCGGGATAAATACCAACACCACCACCACCATGTTTTAGATCAACCAGCAAGGCGGGGCCAGATCCTGTATGCTATGCGTGGAGGCAGTCCGGTTGTGGAACTGGTGCATTGCCAACAATATAACGCTGAAAGCCTCATACCTACCCAGTGTCCACAACGTGAAGGCGGACCAGCTAAGCAGGCGATTTGTGCTCACACACTAGTGGCAGATCCGCGCCGATCTGCTCCAACAAGTTTTTTTTACAAATGGGGGGTTCCCCAAATTGATCTGTTTGCCACTTACAACAACAAACAATGCCCTCAGTACTGCTCCAGAGCGGGCATAGGACAGGGATCCTTGGGGGACGCCTTCACGGTGCCATGGAAGGGCCCTCTACTTTATGCGTTCCCTCCCATGTCAGTCATTCACAAGGTTCTAGAGAAAGCCAAAAGAGAGAGTGCACGCATAATACTGATAGTCCCAACCTGGGACCGACAGCAATGGTTTCCTCTACTTCTGCGCATGTCATGCTGCCCGCCACTCCCCCTACCGGTAGTGCCAGACCTTCTCACACAGGCTCAGGGGTCCATAGTGCACCCACACCCTCAAAGACTCCGCCTACAGGCGTGACTAATCCATGGCTCAGCGCCTTAGAGAGCACATGTTCGGAGGGGGTGAAACACGTCTTGGAGTCCAGTTGAAGGACTTCCACTAGAAGGACTTACGCGCAAAAGTGGAAACGATTCATCTCCTGGTGCTCTTCCAAGCAGTTGGCCCCTCAGGGCGTCCCTATAACTGCAATTCTAGACTACCTGCTGGAGCTAAAACAAGACAGATTCTCCCTATCTTCTCTAAAGGTCCATCTTGCAGCTATATCAGTGTTTCAACACAAAGAGTAAGGGCCAACCATATTTGCCCATCCTATGGTCACACGGTTCTTAAAGGGGCTGGTAAACCTGTAACCCCCTTGGAAACTGCTATCGCCGTCATGAAATTTGGACTTGGTCCTCTACACACTTTCGGGACCACCCTTTGAACCATTGGCCACGGTACCCCTCCAGCTACTTACCCTGAAAACAACCTTCCTTCTCGCCATCATGTCAGCCCGCAGGGTGAGCAAACTCACAGCAATAATGGCAACGCCCCCCTGCACAGTATTCTCAAAAGAAGCGGTAATCTTACAATTACACCCAGCTCTCCTTCCAAAGGTTTCCTCAGAGTTCCACATTAACGAACCAATAGTATTACCCTCATTTTATCCTAAGCCTCACAACTCCAGCAAAGGGCGCAGCTGCATCTACTAGACGCAAGGAGGGCATTGGCCTTTTACATAGACAGAACTAAGCCCTTCCGGAAAACGGACAGACTCCTGGTGTCTCTCACACCCAGGTCGAAAGGGTAAGGCCTATCCTCACAAAGAATTTCATATCACATTGTATCCTGCATAATACTGTGCTATGAGCTCAGTAAGACCCCTCTGCTAGTTCCGCCCAGGGCTCACTCCACCAGAGCGATGGCAACGTCGACGGCCTTCTTCAAAGGCATCGGATTAAAAGACATCTGCAGGGCAGCAACTTGGTCATCTTACACCTTTGCCAAGCATTATGCCATGCACCGGGTGTTCGATGAGAATACACGCCTATCTACAGCAGTCCTATCAAGGGCAAGCTGCACATAAGCGGACACCCACCTCCTTAATTGGGGTCACTGCTGGGTAGTCACCTACTGTGGAGCACCCACGGGGACCACTCGAAGAAGAAAGAGAAGTTACTCACCTGTGTAGTAACGATGGTTCTTCAAGATGTGTCCCCGTGGGTGCTCCACTACCCGCCCATCCTCCCCGCTTCAGAGCTCTGTTTTCGTGTTTTTCAGAAGCATCCGGGGCGGTTGGTCAAGGAACTGGTGGGGACTGGATCGTGCATGTGACCGAAGGTGCGCGAAGGGCCGGCGCGCATCAGTGCACGCACGACCCGATGGAGACTGCTAAAGATTTCCAATCTGTGGCGCCGGGGCGAGCCCGACACCTACTGTGGAGCACCCACGGGGACACATCTCGAAGAACCATGGTTACTACACAGGTGAGTAACTTCTCTTTATTCCAGTACTTAAATTACCCTGACAGGAAGCTTTTCCTAATGTCCAGCCTCAATCTCCCTTGCTGCAATGTAAGCCCATTGTTCCTTAGCCTATCAGAGGCCAGGGAGAATAACTTTGCTCCCTCTTCCTTATAACACCCTTTTTGGTACTTGAAAACTGCTACTAAGTTTTATTTTAGAGGAGGAAAAAAAAAACTAAATTCTCTTCCAGGTCATATCTTCTAGACCTTTAATCATTTTAGTTCTTCTCTGGACCTTTTCCAATTTCTGCACATCTTTCCTAAAACATGGTGCCCAGCACTGGACACAATATGCCAATGAAGCCTAATTAGTGCAGGGTAGAGCAGAAGAATGACTGCTTGTGTCTTGCACACTACATTCCTGTTCATGTATCCTGGAGTTGGGGGTGTTTTTGTGCAATAGTGTCACACTGATTCCTATACTACTGAGTCCACTATGATCCCAGATCCCTTTTTTCAGCACTCCATCCTAGGGAGTCCCTTCCCATTGTGTGTGTACAAAACTGATTGTTCTTCCCTAAGTGGAGTACTTTGCTTTTGTCCTTATTGAACTTCATTCTCTTTTCCTCAGACCATTTCTGCAGTTTGTCTGGATAATTTTGAATTCTGACCCTATCCTCCAAAGCACTTGCACCCTCTTCCCAGCATGGGATCATCTGCGATAAGTGCACTCCGTGCTATTATTTAAATCATTGAAGATGTTGAACAGAACTGGCCCCAAAACTGACCCCTGGGGAGCCACACTTGTTCCCTTCCAGCATGACTGTAAACTGTTAACTACTGTGCTCTGTTATCCAACCAGTTATGCACCTGCACATATTTGTGTACTGTATAGGATGTACACACTACCCATTTATATTTCACACACCATTTATAAAGCTAAAGCAGGATCAAATTAAATATAGGAGTCAAATTACAAGTTACAGGGAGTTAGGCTGGGAGTGGGGCTGCTTCAGCCCAGCTGGAGCATCCCTACCCACAGTGCGCCCTGGAGTGCTGAGGATGAGGACTGCTCTGGGCCCGTGGGAGTGCCCCTGCCCAGGGCATGCTGTGGACAGAGCAGTCCCCAGACCAGGGGCACTTGCAGGCTGGGCTGCTGCGGATGGGGGTTGCTCTGGCTGTGCTGCAGTGCCCTCCACCTGTAGCAGTGCCACAAACAGGGAGGCTCCAGCTGGAGCAGAGCAACCCTGGCCCTCAGCATGCCGCCAGCAGGGCCACCCCAGCCCTCCCCTCCCCCTTGGGTTTAATCAGCTAACCCATTTAAACTTAGCATTTAACCAGTTGTGATGTTATGGGATTTTTATGTTAGACATGGAAGCCATTCCTGTCACCTTTGTATACACTGGCACCCATTCTTGTCCTAGGAGGGCCGAGTGAGGTGTCTAAATGAAAGCTGGCAATGCCCTGAACCTGTCTGTAGCTGGTATGTCAGTGTCATGTTAGTATGAGACATTACAGATATTGGCTCTATGGCTGTATTAGAAACGTTTTAGTGCAATGTTAGAAATTTACAAAATTTAGATATGTTTTAGAGTTTCACAAGAGGGGAGATCACTACCCTGGCTAGGACAATGGACTAAGAACAAAGGCTCAGAGGTCAAATACATCTCAGGAATTTGGGGCTTGTCAATGGAACGCAGCCTGCTGCTCAGGTGACCTGGGCTGAGCCAAGGAATGGAAATCAAATGCCTGGACATTCATTCCACCTGCTATGTAAACAAACTGGGACGTACTAGCAAAAGCAGCCACCAATGGCAGTTTGCCACAATGGCTCACCTGGGTCAGGTGAGGCTGACCCTTCAGTGCCTGATGGGAAGAAGAGAGGACTTTTTCTCTCCACTTGGATAACTATAAGATGGCCCTGACAGTGACCATCTTGGTTCCAGAATGCAAGGATCCCATTCTCCAGCGCTCCAGTAACTAAGACTGCTTAAGCTGGATTTGTACCCCTTATGGGGTTTATGTTTGGAGGCTTTCAGGACTCAGCATGTAACATCACTGACCTGCATCAGTAACGGTAATTGATTTCTTTCTTACTAAGGCAAATCAAAATCAGCCACAGAAGTACCTCTGCCAGCCCTACTGGCCAGCCAGAAGCCACACGAACAGACCCACAGATTTCCCAGCTGCTCGACCACCCAGACCGACACTACCTACTCAGGTGAGAGGTTCTTAAAATCTCTTTCACCAGCTCCACACATTCGTCCAGGCCCCAAAGGGTCCAGCCACACTCCCAGGTCAACATATACCCGGATCTTACCCAAAACAGCATGCTGTGCCCATCCCTAGAATCTAAAAGTTCATGAACAGAAAGGAAAAAAAAAAACATGGTAGGAGAAAGATGATTTAAAAATGATATTTTTTAACAATCTTTCTCCTACCATGTGTTGGTGAAAGAGATTTTTAAGAAGCTCTCACCTGAGTAGGTAGTGTTGGTCTGGGCTGGTAGAGCAGCTGGGACATCTGTGGGTCTGTTTGTGTGGCTTCTGGCTGGCCAGTAGGGCTGGCAGAGGTACTTCTGTGGCTGATTTTGATTTGCCTTAGTAAGAAAGAAATCAGCCTGGGCTGTAAGTGGCCTGGATTTAAGCAATTTTACCCTGGATTGATTGCCTTAGCTGTGCCCAGAAACCTGATCATATTATACTAGTTACAGAGGATTTTCAATCCCTAGTCTGGGTGGGGAGCAGGGTGGGAGTGGAAGTCTGGAAGGGAGGTGAGGGAGCAGGCTGAGTGTGGGGTGTCTGGTATTGGGGGAGGATGCAGGAGCAAGGGAGTGTGTGGAAGTGAACTTGGAGTGGGAAAGCTGGGTAGGAGGTGAGTGCAGGCACTGATTGGGAGAGCTGGGTTGGGGGTTCAGGAGCCAATGAGAGCTGTGTGGCAGGAGGGGGGTACATGGGAACGTGGTGTCTATCCATGTGGTGATTGGAGGAATGCTTACCTGGCTCCCCGCCACTTCCAGGTACCACCCTCTGCTGTTCCTAGTGGCCAGAAGCTGTCCAAGCAGTGGGGAAACCCCCCTACGAGCAGCTTCCAACCCTGCGTACCCCCAGCTGGCGAGAGGGTGAGCAGCAGTGCACACCACTGCACTGCTTCTGCCCTGCACAGTGGAGCCGGCCCACGCTGCTTGGGACTCCCCAGCCCCCTGCAGATCCTGGTTCGGAATGTAAAGGGGTTGCTGCAGCTTTTAAAAAGCTTCTTCACGGGAGCAGGGGATGTCCCTGTGCTCGTTGACGTGGCGGCGGGGGGTTGGGTTTTTAAATTACTGCGTGACACATGGCTGCTTTGCGCACGTGGTTCTGTGGTAGCCAATCAGAATGCTGGCTTGTGCAAGTCTCAGTGGGGTGATGAAGGCAGCGAGTAGCGAAGTGCTTCTGGACGGCGTAGTGAGTAAAAAGTACAATGTTTTCCAAGCACCGAGGTGAGGAAACTCGAAGCGTCATAAGTGCAAAGACCGGGAAGCTGCACTTCAGTAGTTCTACTTCCTCCCCACCACCTGCCTTCGGGAAAGGAAAGTCTCTCTGACGTGTGCTAAGTGGAACTAGATGGAAGATGAAATGGCCAGCCCTGGGGTCCTACCAAAATTGGAGAGTTGAAAAATCCCAGGGCAGATGAAGTGTAAGCAAAGTTGGTTGTTCGGGGGGTGACGGCATGTTCGGTTTTTGACAGCAGAGAAAGGTGCCAGCAGTGGGTCAGTCTCTAGGTGACAAAGCAAAGACGAGCTGGCCTGCAGGGGGTGGGGAGAGGCAAGAGCAGAGCAAAGTTTTTCAATCAGAGGGCTTGGGGGCAGGGGACACTTGGAGACCCGTCAGAGCTGAGCTGCATAAATAGTGTCCTGCATTCCTTGTGCTCCTAGGCAGGGGAAGGCAGGAACCAATGGCCTGCGGGGGGGGCTTGGGGAAGGGGCCTGCTGCCCCCCAGTGATCCCAGTCTCCCCCCGCCAGAGGGACTGCTGCTGTTCAGGGAGGGCGTGGGGGGGCGGGGTGTGCATGCACATACCCAGAGGCAACTCCTGCCAGAGGCTGAACCAGGGCCCCACTGCTCCCAGCATGCAATGCTCCAGCAAGAGGAGAGGGACTAGGCAACCCTGGGCCCTGGCTTCCATTTCTCAACTGCCTGGTGTGAACCCTGGTGGGGGAGACAGGCTGCTGAATTGTCAGAGCTGAGCTGGTCCCTCTGCTCCTTCAGGAAACTACCCCAAAGCTCTCGCCTCCCCTCCCCACACCTGGTCATCTTAACAGTGTTGTGTGTATTTAGACATGGTGGGGATGGGGGATGCTGTTACCTCTGTACTTCAGCTCCGTAGGGGTGCAGGCTAGTGCTTAGCATCTGGGGAGGTGTGCTGGGTGCTTTGTCAGCTGCTGTCAGAGCTCCAGCTGAAGAGCCAGAGCAGAGCTGCAAAAGTCCCTGGGGCGTGTGCTGAGGGGGCCCTCTCCCAGCCAGAGATGATTTACTTTTTTAGCAATAAATGAAGCTTTGCATTGTAAATATATCAAATTCTTATAGTTGATGTGGGTTGGAGATGCAGGACACGCCTTTTACAATAGGGCCAGAAACTCCAGTTTCCTAACACCACTGAGAAAGGTTTGGGTTTCAGACAACCAAGCTTACTGGAGTAATGGGGGAGGGGCTACTAAATATTTTGCTCGAAGAGCTAGCCCACCCCCCATACCTGCTAAAGACACTGTGGCTAGCACTGAAGTCACCAGCATGTGTCCTGGCAGTGGTATTAAAAAAAAATATGAAAAGAGAGTGCTTCCAGTGGTAACCAATAAGCTTAACAGAAATGTTGGTGCAGGAATTTGGAGGGTTGGATATTAGGAAAACCTGTTTCAGCAGGAGGGTGGTGAAGCACTGGAATGTGTTACCAGGTGGGGTGGCGGAATCTCAATCCCTAAAGGTTCTTTAAGTTCGGGCTTGACAAAGTCCTGGCTGGGATGATTTAGTTTGGGTTAGTCTTACTCTGGGTAAGGGGGGTCAAACTTGTTGACCGCCTGAGGATTCATAAGAACAGTCATATGAGGTCAGCCCAAAGGTCCCTCTAGCCCTGTGTCTTGTCTTCTAACAGCCGCCTATGCCAGGTGCCCCCAGAACAGTCACCCATCAAGTGATGGCCCCGGTACCTGGTTCCAGCTTCTGTCCAGCTCCTGCCCACCCTGTTTCCCTGGGAACTTATTGTGTTCTTAGTGGAACCCTGTTAGTGTTTGGTGGTTTCCACCAAAGGCATGCAACTGAATGTGGGGGAGGGACGGGAGAAGCTACAGCTGTAGGCCCAGAATCCAGCAAGCCCCAAGGGATGTTAATGGGGTGTGGTTGAGGTCTAGGCCCCAGTCTGGCAAAATTCTGCCAGCTGATTGTGTTGTGTGAAGAAGGACTTTGTTTTGGTTTTAAACCTGCTGTGCCTATTAATGTCAATGGGTGAGTGCCTGGCTCTTACTTGCCAAACAGTAACTAACACTTTTTCTGTACCAGTCACGATCTTAGAGCTATCCTGTGACAAAATGGGGTGGATGGAGATTTATTCCCCTTCCTGTGTTGCCTGTTTCCCATGGTCCTGTAGTGAGCCCATGGAGTGCCTCAGTTTATCCAGGCATGGCATCAGTGCATGGACTCCTGCAGGTGATGACATCTCACACATACCCAATGGCCCCTCGTCCCTTCATAACCTAGGCAACCAGGTTGCCTAGGAAGGGGGACAAAGGCTGGAGGAGGGGGCCTGGTGGCTGGGATTTGACATGGACAGCTGGGAGGTGGGGAGTCTTGGCAGATGGGAGAGGAAGGGTGGCCAACCAGGGCCCTGGCTCATAGGCCTCACCTTGGGCCTCCTCTCCCCAGGATGGATTGTACTGAAGGCTTCTGATTTCTGTACTGACAAGTCTGTTCTACGTTGGGTCCCTGTCGCCTAATAAACCATTTGTTCTCCCTGGCGAATGAGCATCACATCTGACTCTGTGTGTGTGGGGGGGGGGCTTCACACTCCATGACATCATAATATTTGCCCCCCCACACACCCCCTCAGCTGAAACATCCCAATCTTAATCTTTCCTACAACAGACACTGTTCTGTCCCTCTCAGTTTTGGTGCTCTGCATGTTTTCCAATACCACTACTTACTGTCTGAGATGGGGTGACCACATGCGCATGGTATTGAAAATGGGGATGTGCCCTGGATTAAGAGAGGCAAACTATTTCTCCCTTTTCCTAATGATTCCTAATACCCACTTTTTTTACTGTCTTTGTGCATAGATGGACAGTGTTTAGAGAACTATCCATGAGGACTTGGGGATCCTGGGTCTGTGGGACACCTCCCTCTTGCACAATGGGGGCAGATGTGGTACCAGCTACTGTGACCCCCCCCACACCACTGTTATAGCTATCAAAGGGTCAGGCTTCGTTTTTATTTCTCACCTTGGTCTGAAGGGGTAAAGGGCCAAGCCTGAGTTTGCAGCGTGAGAGCTGTGACGAGTTCTGTTACTGGGCTGGGCCCGCCGCGCCCCCCCGCCCCCCAGTTGTGCACGTATGCCATGCTGCCCAGTGGGTTAGCTCCTCCTCCCCCCCAGCCCAACCACCACCATGATAGCTCCCTGAGGCCATATACTCAGCTGGCAGGGGCGGTGCAGTGTGTAGGAGACAGACATGGGGCCAGGTGTGCTTTCCTTTTTACTGTTAGTTATAATAAAATTATTTTACAGAGCCCAAAAGAGTCAAAATAGTGCAAAACATCTCACTGTCATGCATCCATGTTTGCCGTTGGTTGCTCCAGGTCAGGTAAGGACAGACACAGGGGCTGTCGCTGACAGATGTGCTACACGAGCAGAAGTTACGTGGGTTTTCATTTCAATCACATGCTGACTGGAAGTTCTTGGGTGGAGGTGTCAGAGAGGGAGCCCTGGGCCCAGAGCAGCCCCATTAGAAACAGAGGGTGACAGAGGCAGGCCGATGGGCTCTCTGTGGATGTTGTCGCCTGGGTGGGGAGCTCAGCCTGCTGCACTGTGGGAGGTCACTGCAGTTGTGTGGGGAAGGGACCCTATCACTCTGGCTGCTGATGCTGTAGGTGGCCAGGGAGCTCCCTCCTGAACTGGGGGCGGTGGGGGCGGGTTGGTGGAGGAGAGCCCCACCCCCGCTGTTTCCCTGCCCTGCTGCTAGGTACTGATGGTGTGGCTACTACTGGGCTGGCCCTCCCCTGTGCACAGCAGTGGGCCTCATGGGTGACCAGTGCGGGGGGCGGGGGAGCTGTGCAGGGGTTGAGCCCCTGGGGGTGCAGGCCTGCCTCTGTGAAGGCCATGTTTCCAAGCTCTCCTGGACCCAGGAACTGCAGCTGGTTTTTGGCCCGAGCTCAGCTGGGCAGAGCCTTAAGCATGTTACGCCTCAGGTGCTGCTACAGAGCCACGCCCCCCCCCCCCGCCCCGTGTGTGTGTGTGTGTGTGCCTGCGCGTGCACGCACACAGCTAGCCAAAGGCTCTGAGGCATTGTGCCTAAGTGGAGCCCTGCTGGCATCACTGTTGCTTGGGCAGGGCTCAGCGTGAGGGGGCAGGGGTTAGATGCTGCACCCCTCAACTAGCCTGAGAGCTGGCGAAGTAACTAATGGCACCAGCTCATCATCACCATTGTCGTCCGTCCTGCCCCCGCCCCCGGCCCCGGGGCCAGGCTCTACAATCGAGTGCCTCCCACACCCACAGCATAATGCACCTTGGCATTTACTGTGCCCTAGCACATACCTGCTCCTGCCCAGGTAGTCCCTGATGTCCCAGTTCAGCCCTAGGCTCACCAGGGTGGGAGCTGCAGAGGAGTGACTGGTAGGACCCTGCCCTCATCAGCTTTTGTGCTGCAGATGGCTTGTTAGTGAACTTTGCTGGGGAGCAATAAGCCTAGGTGGAGCTGCAGATGGTGGGGGGGGAGGGGGGCTGTGCAGGCTGCAGCCCTGCCTGTTCCTATTCTTGGGGTGCTGGGCTCATTCACCCCCTTTAGAAACAAGCGGGGGGGGGGCAGGTACTTGCCCAGCCTGTATTCCACCCCCCCATGTGAAAAAGGGGCAAGCAAGGTTGGGGGGGGAGGGGGGGCTGCGGGAATAGTGCATGTGGGGCAGGTCCGACAGTCCAAGGAGCCCCATGTACTGTGTGACCTGGGACAAAACAAAAAAAAAAAAAAAACCTATCCCAGGTTCTCCTGAATAGGGCACGCGTGCGCTTTCTCATGCATGCTGGCCAAGCAACTATTGCGGCCAGGGGAGGGGGGGCATTAGGCTGGACTGTACGTGTGGGCTGAAAGTAGCCCTGAGCCAGCGTTGGAGGTCTCTCTCTCTCTTGTGCGCATGTGCGCGAGTGCGTGCGTGTGTGTGTGTGTAAGGTCCTGCTGCACCAAGTCACCCAACCAGGCAAAGCCAAAGGCTAGCTGGTTCCCTGTGTGGCCAGCCATCTCCCCATAGTCCTGCACCCCCCGCACCCCGCCGCCATAATCAGCACTGCATGGGGCAGCAGGAGTCCAGCCCATGCCAGGGCGCATGAGAAGAGCAAGTTCGTCCCACTACCTGCCTGCCAGGGTGTTGCTGGGCCTTAACTATGAGGACCTGGTTGGGGTTGGGCAGATAATCCCACCCCTGCTAAAATGGGTCTCACTCCTTCCCCTGCGATAGCTGTTCATGGCCCTGGTCAGAGCCAGGACCCTTTGCTGGACCAATTCTCAGCAGCTCCAGCTGTGTGAATGGGGGGCGGTGTCTGCTAGCAGCTGGGGTTCCTTGGGGGGGGTGCTGGTTATGCTGGGAAGGGCAGCTGCCTGGGTTTTTTTTTTGGGGGGGTGGGGGGGCGGGTGCTGGGCCCAGGCCTTTCCTTCCCTGAGGGAGGGTGTTGGGTGGAAGGACCTATGGCCATGGCTGGAGGAGTGGGGCTGTGAGGCTGCCCCTCAGCTGGCCAGGGCATGGCTTGAGCCAGTCTGGCCTGTCCCACGTGAGCAGGGCCTGGGGCAGTGCCCTGGGTTAAGGGCTGGGTTGGTGGCCCATGGCTGTGCAGCGCTAGCCCTTTGGCACCTGGGGAGGGGGAGGTGGTCAGGTAACGAACATAGGCAAGGTCGGTATTTACAGGTATTTACATATTTACAGCATAGTTGGCAGGCACCAGGCCTTCCTCTCCTCCTCCCCCCCACCCCGGCCTGGGCACAGCTCCCTGGGGCAGCTCAGCCCACAGCACCACCACCTGGCAGGGGGCGCTCAGGCCTGTGCATGGAGGAGTCTGTGGCTACGGGAGGTAGGTGGTTGTGTGTCGGCATGAGACACACCAAGCTGGGCAGGCTCTGACTTGAGTCCTTGCAGGGAGGGCATGGGAGCTGCCTGGCACAGCTGCAGCCCTCGTCAGTGGCAGCTGGGCACGGCTCCAGCACAGCACAGCACCATCATTGTGCAGAAGCAGGGCTCTGGCCGTGCTGAGTCACTGGGCTGCTGGAGTGTTAGCTGGGCCCTGCAAGGGCCCTGAGCCTGGGAGCAGGCTGGCTCTGCCTCTGGGCTCAAGGGAGAGGTGAGGCTGGTCTGATACAGGCTCCTCCCCGGCTGCCCATGGAGCAGAGCAGGGCCAGGCAAGGGGGTGTGGTGGCTGCAGGTGCTGGCTGGGGGTGGGGGCTGAGAGAGCCCCTTTCCTGCAGGCTGAGCTTCACCCAAGGCCGAGCTGGGGTCAGCAGCAGCCCCCCCCCCCCCCCCCCCCCCAGCAAAAGGCTGGGGCCATATGAGGCAGCTGAGCCCTCATCCTGACTTAAGGGCCCCAAACTCTGGGCTCTGGTAAAGCTGGAACTGCTGGCCCTGAGCCTGGTGTACTGCGGGGCATGACAGGCCGGGGGGCTACATTTGGCTGACCATGAAGGGCTGGGAGCTGCTGTGCAAGTGGGGTGGGGCTCGCTGTGTGGCCATGGCACAGCTAGCCCCTGCCTGGCCACCAGGTGGGGCTGGGCTCAGAGTCCATCTGGCACCCAGGAGGCGAGCTGCAGGGAGCCACATGCTGGGCACGCCCCTGGCTGGGAGCACACAGTTGAACTGAAGAGGGCTGGGAGAGGTGGGCCTTGGCACAGCTGGGCTCAGGCCCTTCTGGGGAGTGGCTAAAGCCCGTCACCTCCCTTTGCTCTTGGGCTTTGCAAGGAACCAGGCAAGAGCCCCTAGACCTGCTGAGCCCCTGGCTGGCCTCTGAGTCCAACACGGACAGGCTGGGGCCGGCAGGAGCTCCCCCACCAGGAGCCACCTCACAGCCCACATGCACAGCAAGCTGGCCCTGCTGCTGTTTAAGTGCCCAGGGCTGGCAGGTGAGTGCTGCTACCTGTCTGCCAGCCGGGACTCCCCCACCCTGCCTGCCCTGCTCTTCCCAGCAGTGCTCTGTGCCGCTCTCCCCCTCAGAGGGCTGGGGCAGGCAGATGGATTTAGGTGTTTTATTCTCCGCTGCAGCCCCTTGTCCCACCTGCTGCCTCCAACGCACTTGTGCCCCTGCCTCCCCCAGCCACAATGCTGACGTTCTCTGTGTCACCTGCGCCCCATCCCCTCCCGTCCTTCTGGCCCAGATGGCAAGGACAGGCCCCAGTGCGCACTGCACCCAGCGACGCCAGCTCCCCCCACGCACTCTGTGGCACCTGGCTCCTGGCAGTGCTCTGCCCGTAGAGTGGGGCTGGGGGCCTTTGCAAAGGTGCTGCCCATAGCACATCCCTGCCTGGGGTGGGGAGCACAAGCTCTGAGCCTGTTTATAAGGGGCAGCCTCTTCACAGCTGTGCTGGCATCCCCGCCTTTCCGCACACCCCTTGCCTGGGCTGGGGTGGAGCTGAGTGGCTGGGGCCTTAGCACGTCTGGGCCTGCTTCTCACCCTACCCCCACTTCCCTTGCTTTCTACTAGCACCCTCCTGCTGCTGGGCTGAGTGAAATGGGGAAGGGACAAGCTCAGCCCCTACCCTGCTGCCTGATCTCAGACTGAGCCACTTGGAGCCACCAGGCTGGGCTGGCATAGGACCTGGACTCAGCCTTCCTTGCTTGCTGATTGCACTGCAGCTTCCTGCTGGAGGGAGTCAACCTCAACCCTATCCCCTACACTGCCACCATGTAAGGCGAGTCTCCTGGAGTGCAGGGCTGAGTGGGAGAAGGCTGGGAGCAAGCTTTGATTCCCCTTGGACACTGAGGGCAGCACCATGCCAACCTTGTGGCCATACTGGGCGACTTGTTTGTTCAGGAGCTCTTGCCTCACGGTCAGCTCCAGGCCTCAGCTTCCCCCTTCTAACTTCTGTTGTGACAGACCCAGGCTCAGGAAAAGGTGCACAGTGAGGGCAGCTGGCACACCCTGGGGCTGCGTCTTCCCTGTTCCTTGGCAGTCGGGGCTTCAGGGAGGGGCACAGCAGGTCTGCTGCAGGCCCTGGCTGTGGAAAACAGGCACCAGCTGGCAGACATGGCTGCCCAGAGGGGTACTCCCTTCCCACGGTGGTGGGGGGGCTGTGGATGACTGGTATGGCTTTTATGTGGCTGGAGGGCACTGTAGAAAAGGGCAGGTGGGGTTGGGGCTAGGGAGGTGCTACACTGGCTCAGCACCTTAGCTGCTGCCTTCCTCAGCTGAGCGCGTGTCTGACTTGAGCTTGACGAACTCCTTGGCCACCTCATCGTTGTTGCGCTGTGAGAGGATGCGGAGGACAGTCAGGCCCGTGTCATCCATGTGGATGCGCCGGCCAAGGGGCAGCCAGCAGGCGCAGCTGCCCCGGTGCACAATGTCCTTGAGCTGCAGCACGGCGATGCCTACTGTGCGGTCCTCCCGGGCGAAGCAGTAGTCCTTGACGCACACCTGCACCTCATAGCACTCAGGGCCCGTCTCACTGCTCAGGGTGCTGTGCGGGGGGACAGGTATAGTCGCGGTTACTGCCCCAGCTCACAGGCTCCCACCCACCCAGCGCTACAGCGGTAGCTTGGAGTGCACTGGCAGCAGGGGCAGACCCTGGTACACAGCTGCCTAGGAATCGGCTTTGGGCTGGCCCAGCTGCTTGCCAGCCAGGCCCATGTAAGGGACGGTGCCAGGGGACAGGTGTTGCCTTTCCCCAGCAAAGGTGTTCAGCTGTGGGCTCCCTGGGCTGCTACCGCTGGGAGGTGGGCAGCAGGGGGCGGGGGAGGTGCCCCAGCCCAGCGAGGCTCTGAGAGAAGGGAAATGCTACTGGCCACATGGAAGAGCTGAAGCTGTGTGTGTGTGCGCATGGGCTGCACCCCAGCTCAGGAACCATCATTTGGGCCACAGCTCCTGACACACCTAGAGGGACCCTGAGCCAGGGCTTGCTGCTGAACGTCCCTGGCACAGCAGGGCTGAGAGCAGCCCACGGGCCTCCTGCAGTAGCTATTGGGGTGCTGGAACTAAGGGTGCAGAGGGGTTGGGGGGGCAACATGCAGTGGTTTCTATGACATACCAGCTTTCCGATTGCATTCAAGAGTGCTCAGCACCCCACTCCCTTGTAAAAACTGTTCCAGAACTCGCGTGTGGGTCCATGCTGCAGGGCTGTCCTCTCCTAGCACTCTCCTCCCCCAGGGAAGGTGGCTGCTGGGCTGCACCTCCCCCACCCCATTGAGCCAGGAAACGAAGCCTTCTACCAGCCACCGCGGGAAGGACATGAGGACAGCAGTTTGGCAACAGCACCAGGGGTAAACAGAACCCAGCCCTGGGGTGGTGAGAGCGACAGGTGGCTGAATAATGTCACGTGAATAATAATCATGAGGGGAAATGTCCCCTGTTCGCTTGGGTGGGCCTGTTTCACAGGCAGATTGCCCCCACCCACAGCACAGCAATGCGTGGAGAAAAGAGAAGTTTTGGTGGAAATCTATTGTGGGAAATGATGCTGCAATGCCTCATGGGAACTGTGGTTCTGATGCCTCATGCACACACTCCACTCTGCAGGTAGGGCTATTGCAGCCCTTCTTAGAGCACAGAAGCACGCACCATAGGCACCCCAACCACAGCAGAAGGAGATCTGGAGTGTCACATGCCCTTTCTCTTCACTAGGTGAGCTCCCAGCCTGGACTACATCTCCCATTATGCAACACAGGCTCCTGAAGAAGGTGGTGCATCATGGGACTCCTCAGCCATGTTTTATCATGGGAGCTGTAAGCCCAGGGCTCTGGGCAGGCTGCACACTGTTTTTCTGGGCTAGTTCAGTGGCTTGTGCATTGGCCTGCTAAACGCAGGGCTGTGAGCTCAATCCCTGAGGGGGCCATTTAGGGATCTGGGGTATATACATTTAAAAAAAAATCTGGCAGGGCTGGGGATAGGTCCTGCTGTGAGTGCAAGGAACTGGACTTGGTGACCTCTGAAGGTCCCTTCCAGCTCTATGAAACTGGTATAGCTCCAATTCTGCATCAAAAATCGTCTTAGGTGGAGAATTTTTGATCAGCTTTTGAGCTGCACAGTGCAACGTCAGTGAGAAGACCCGGCACCACTGACTCATCCCTTGTCCTGGCCAGCCTGTTTTCCATGACAACTCCCAACCTGGCCCAGCCCTGGAGGGAACTGAAACAGGTGAAAGCCACTCACAACTGGAAGCTTTCGTTGTACTTGGGGGCCCAGCTGTTGTTCTTGGACTTGGTGGCAAATTTCCTCTTCTTGTCGCTGAGATGGGGCCCGATGATATTGACCTCAATGAAGGGCCGGAAGATGCCAGACGTCTGCCACTTAAGGTCATTAGCAGACACGACTATGAGAAAGGAAAGGCGCATCAGCTGGTGGCTTGGGGCTGCATGGGGAACGGTGTGGGTGGGTACTGCTCTGGAAGCGCTGCTGTGAAGGGAGCAGAGCTGGCTGCACCAGGGCTTTTGGTGGCCAAAGTTCAACTGCTGAACAGTCAGTGTGGTGCCAGGTGCCGCACCATTGCCCCCAACAACTCTGGTGGCCAGTCAGGTAAGGCTATTGAAGAGGTGTGGACAGGTGTCTCAAAAACTGGGGAGGGCTGACCCTGGAGTCCTGCCTCCCACCCTGTGCTCAGAGCGCTGGGCACACCCCACGCTGTGTACTAACCTTTGACGGTGACTTTGTGTTCCCCAGTGCCAGGGTGAGTGAAGAGCTCCACGTGAACCGACACCTCCCCAACCGGGTCATCCACGCCAGCGCCTGCTCCATGACAGCAAGGTAAGGTATGAGCCCCCCCGTAGTCAAGCAACCATGGCGGGCCAAGCTGTGCCCCTCCCCACACCCCTGCTGGTGGAATCAGGTCACCAGCTTGGCTGAGGTGACAATTGCTCATGACTCAGTCCCCAATGCCTCCCCTGCCTGCTTTCTCCTGCTCCCCTTCTGCTCCCTTCCCAGCGGCAGCGTAAACTGAATGGGGGGAGCTGGGGAGAGAGTTGCAGCCACGTAAAGTATTTCCTTACCCATCCCTAGGGCTGGGCCCTGGAGACTCCTCACACATGCGCTGGGCCAGGTGTTTCACACACCCACCCCAGGGCAAGCTGGAGCAATTCCACAGCTGTCAAGTCAGCAGCTCTGGAGCGACACTGGTTTAAGTGAGCTTGACTCTGCCCAGAATGCCTCAGACACATCAACTCCCCAACTCTGCCACACAGGAACAGGGTGGTCTGGTGGTCTCCTGCACCCTAGGCCAGAAGGCAGGAGCTCTGTGTCCTTCATTACGGTCCTGAGTGAGTCACTTTGGCCCACAGGCACAAAGGGGTTAAGGTGCTGAATTCTGAGGCACGGGGTTCTCCATGTACATGACTGGAGTCTTTCCTCCGCAGCTGTCTCTAACCCAGTGCTTATGATAGCATCCAGGTGCCACTGTAATTGCCCACAGGCAGACTCAAGCCTGGAACCTCTTGGAGCTTGGTGCAGGAGCTGCTGCAGGCGGAGCTAAAGCCCAATTGGCTCTCAGCCAAGGCCACAGAGGAGCTGCCTACTTTCTCTGTGTAAGTGGACTTGGTACCACACCATGGCTGTGTCTACACTAGCCCCAAACTTCGAAATGGCCATGCAAATGGCCATTTTGAAGTTTACTAATGAAGCGCTGAAATGCATATTCAGTGCTTCAATAGCAAGCGGGCGGCCGCAGCACTTCGAAATTGACGCGCCTCGCCGCTGCACAGCTCATCCTGACAGGGCTCCTTTTCGAAAGGACCCCGCCTACTTCGAAGTCCCCTTATTCCCATCTGCTCATGTGAATAAGGGGACTTCGAAGTAGGCAGGGTCCTTTCGAAAAGGAGCCCCGTCAGGATGAGCCGTGCGGCGGTGAGGCGCGTCAATTTCGAAGTGCTGCGGCCGCCCGCATGCTAATGAAGCACTGAATATGCATTTCAGCGCTTCATTAGTAAACTTCAAAATGGCCATTTGCATGGCAATTTCGAAGTTTAGGGCTAGTGTAGACATGGCCCATGTGACAGTGAACCACACCCAGGTGTGTAGGTTTCACCACACACCATGGCCAAGGTCCACCCAGCAAGGCAGTGGCCCACACTGTATCCTGGAGTCCTGACCTCCCCCCCAACTTTGCTGTGCAGCTCTATAGGCCTGGGCAGCTCCATGGCTGTGATGGCCCAGCTGCTGTAGGAACCTTGGCTCACTGAAGAGGCTGAGGCCTGGCCAATGCACTTGGAATGAAAAGCAGGAGTCAGCAGCTGCAATGGCCCTTTCTCAGCAGCCAGGGGAGGTGGTTTAGTGGATCTTTTCCACAGGAACCACAGAACAGGACAAAGTCCAAGCTCATGGCAATAATAAAATTGCTCCGTTCTTGCACAGTAATTTGGCAGTGGAAGCTCCCAGCTGTGGGACTGGGCCAGGCAGGGTGCCCTACCGTAGCTCACCCAGGGGGACTTATGACAGGGCTCGGTCTTTTCTAATGCTTCCCTTGTAAAGTGATGCACATGGCCACAGGACGGTTGGGCACAGTGAGGCTGCCATGTTCCCAACTGCCCGTGCTGAGCCCAGCCAGTCAACCCCACAGTGGAAGCGTCTGCTTGTGGGCAGGACTCCTTTCCCAGAACACTGGCATGGGAGCGCCTGCTAAGGGCACATGGGCAGCCCTGGAGTTGGCACATCCTGCCTGACGGCTGTGAGGAGCAGGAGGGGAGCATTACTGCCTAAGCTGTGCCCACCTGCCATGTTTGAGTCCCTCAGCTTACAGCCGGCCAGAGTTTTGGCAGCAGCGTCAGCTGAAAGAGCTCACCTCCAGTATCCCGGAATGCCACGGTCCCAGACTAGCACTGCACAAGCTCATATGACCTGAGCCCACCAGCACCTCCCCAGCTCAACTCCAGCTGAGCTGCCCCATCCTGCCCCCAACTGGCTGCCCCTGCCCCGCCTCACCCCACAGACCACCCATGACCAGCAAGACCATTCCCTGGCCAGGCAGGTTCCCTGGGGTGCTGCATGCAGGTGGGGGAACAAGGAGGGGATGGGGAAGGCACGTGGTATAGCACATTGGACAGGATTATGAACAATTCAGTCCAACCGGGAAAGGGGTAGGCTATTTAAATGAGGGCGGGGTTCTTCCACACACCATGGGGAACAACCCCAGGCACAGAAGGAAAGGTTACATGTGGAAGGAGGGAACGGCCCTGTTCTGCAGGGTCTGCTTACTGCTCACTGACCCAATGGGACACCAACCAGGGGGCTATGGTTGGGGCTCTCACACTCATGGATTAAGGAGAGCTACAGGCAGATGGCAGCACTGCTGTCCTCCGCAGGCTGGTGACTTGTCGGGGGGCACCAGAAAGAGGGGACCAGTAAGACAGTGTTTGTGTGTTTGGGGGGGTCAAAGTCTCAGTCTCTATCCCCCACAGCCGTGTTGCTCATACACACAGTGTGTGTCCTGGGACAGTGGCCAAGAGGATGCATGATAGAGGGTAATGGCCTACTATGTCTAGCAGCTCCTGGAGCACCTCCTTAGCGCACATGGTAGAGGGTTGTGCCACAGCACTGAAGCTGCAGGTGTCCCAGGTCCTGTGGTGGAGCAGAGGTGGCCCGTGCATACAGCTGAGGGACTGCAGCCAGGCCCCCCTGGCCCTCTGCTCCAAAAAGGCGAAGGGGGGTGGAGTGGGGTGGGGATCCATCATCTTTGGCCCCTGCATGCTGAATGGACACTCTGTATTTTCCTGCTAGCATTGAGCTACACTAAACCAAGAACCCCCCTGCACCCTGAGTCGCATGCTGAGACTCCCTCAGTCTGTCAGCCCAGGGAAGAAGGAGTCACATTTCAGTGCTCAGTGCAAGCATGGAAAGCCCCACCCACAGTGAGCCCTGCCCCAGGCAGAATGGCACCCCCAGGAATGCAAGTGGCAGGGACAAGCTGGGCAGGGGATTGGGCAGACCCACCCCTCCCAGTCTGCTGCAGTCATTCCACTGGCTTAAAGCAGGCAGGACTGCTTGGCACCCGGCACAAGGCTAGTAAGGGTCTCCCTGAGGCCGGGGAGCTGCTGGCTGCAGCTGGGCCCCCCATCTCCCTTTGGAGCTTGGCAGTTAAAGACTGAGGCTGGACCCAGCAGGACTCGATGCCCACAGCATATCTCCTGCCCTGCACTTCTTCACTCCCCAAGGGGCTGGGTCCTGGCAGGCAGGTGGCTGCGTTGCAAAGGCTGAGGCTCAGCATTTCCAGGAGGGTGCTCTGGGCTGGACACATTGCCTGGGGGTGGGGGGGACACCTCAGCTGGCTGCTATTCACTTCCCAACCCATGTGGTCACTGTGAATGCCTGCACCAACTAGGGGAGGGGACGGGGTCTGGCAGAGGCAGAATAAGCCTTTGGTTCTCACCCACCGGCATGAAGGCCCCCGTGACCTGGATTCACAGCTCAGAAGGAACCACTGCAACTAGAGCACAGCCCATATAATGTTTGCCAGTGAGTCCTGAATCCAGCCCATACCTGGTAGTTGAGAGAGAGCATCTCTTATCTAAAGACTCCCAACCTAGGTGTACAGATGTCAAGTGGCAGCCTAGGGCAGTGGGTTTTTTTAACCCAGTGTGCCGTGGCACACGGGGGTGCCAGGAGACCCGTCCAAGTGTGCTGTGAAATATAGTCAATTTCTCCTTCTTGTGGCTCTTTGCAGAGCCACTGTGAGGGGAAATGCTGACCCTGCAGGACCTTGTTCACACCAGGAGGCACCTGAAATGCTGCTTCCTGGCCTGAATGAGTTGGTTGGGAGCCCATCCCTACTTCCTGCTGGGTCAAAGGAGAGGGCAGGAGCCTTTTGGAACTGGGAAACGGTTAAATGCCATCTCCTGGCTCCCACCGGCTGGCGGGATGTGAATATGGAAGCCATTCATGTGACCATTGTATATAGCGGCAACAAACCTGATGCAAGGTGGTCCAAGTGACGTGTCTAATGAAAGCTGGTGATGCCCCGAGTCTGTCTGTCTGTTGCTTTTATGTATGTGCTGTGTCTGGTATGTGAAGTTATAGACATTGGCTCTGTAGCTGGGTCAGAAATGTTTCAGAGCTGAGGTTCACAATCAAAGGTGTGCTCACCTCCCCCGCCAGGATGATGGACTAAACAAAAAGCTCAGATGTCGCATACACATCTCAGGAATTTGGTACTTGTTATCCACAGCAGCCCAACTGGTCAGGTGACCTGGGCTGAGCAATGAGATTGAAATCAGATGTACAGACGTTTGTCCCACATACTATGGAAATGAACTGGGTCGTGCTGGTGAAACCAGTCACCAATGGCAATTTGCCACAACAGCCCACCTGGGTCAGATGACCCTGACCGTCCAGGGCCTATGGGAAGAAGAAAGGACTTTTTCTCTCCACTTGAATACTGTAAGATGGCCCTGTCAGTGACCATCTTGTGTCCAGTCCCAGTTCCAGAATCCAGTATTCCAATGTTCCAAGGCTCAGTGTTCCAGTTGTCAGTTCTCCAGTCTCTATGAACTAAGCCACATACCTCATGGGGTGTGTTTTCAGAGACATTCAAGAAATCAGCAGCTAACATCGCTGGCCTGCATCAAATCGCTGTAATTGTTGTATGTAATGTATCACTTTAACAAATTCTCTTAACCTGTTCTTTCTTTCTTTGTTAATAAACCTTTAGATTTTAGATTCTAAAGGATTGGCACAGTGTGTTGTTTTGGGTAAGAGACAAGTATATATTGACCTGGGATTGCATCTGGACCCTTTGGAGCCTGGAAGAATCTGTGTGGATTTGGTGAAATAGGTTTCAATAACCTCTGACCTAAGAAGAGGGGGTGTTGGTCTAGGTTTTCGTAGCAGCTAGAGAACCTGTGGGTTTGCTTATGAGGCTTCTGGCTGGCCAGTAGGACTGACAGAGGTACTTTTTGTGGCTGGTTTGGTTTGCCTTAGTGAGAAGGAAATCACAGCCAGGGCTGTAGGTGGCTCGGTTTTAAGCAAACATACCCTGGGTTGATTCCCTTAGCTGTACACAGAACCCCCGTCATATTACATGGGGAGGGGAGCCTCCCATCACTGGTTACTCATTTACTCAACCGCCCTAGCACGGCATTGAGTGGATTTTGAAAATATGTCTGTGCTCACTGTCTATGATGTATTCTGTGGTGGATTTGAAACATTAAGGTATTTGGTCCTTGTTTAGCTTGTTGTATGCACTGCTATGCTGCAAACCTCTCTAGTAAAATTGTACCCATAGTAAATGTAAGTAAGTGTGACATTTATGAGCAATCAATGCAGCTGAAAAAAGTGGGTGTGCCATGGAATTGTTTGTCTCAGTGAAATGTGCCGTGTTACTGAAAAGGTTGGGAACCACTGCCCTAGCTAGGCCATTTCCTCCCTGGGGCCACCTCAGCAGCAAGCCAAGGAGAAACAGCAGGGCTGGGTCTAGCTCTCTGTGGGCAAGTCCATTCACTTCACTAGGACAAGAGCCAACCCCCTTGGACCATCTGGACCTAGGAATCTGACAAGAGGCTAAGCAGCGCTGCTTTCGTGGGGAAGAGAAATTGGAAAGAAGTGCCCATATGTGGGCCCAGGGAGGTTAGGGGTCTGGCTGGAAAGAAAGACACAGTCACCTCCTCCCTCCCCACCCCCAGCAGCTTTTAGAGCAGGAATTCCCCATCCTTGTTAGCCACACAAAACCCCCTCCCCACTGCTCCGTGCCAGCTCCCCGCAGGGGCAGGAGGGACTGTTACTAGCTCCGGCCGGTTCAGAGGGGGAGGTGCTCAGGGTGGGTGCATCAGAGTTTGGATGTAATAGACATACCCTTCTCAGGATAAATTTCTTCACTAAGGGTAAACCTAATCCCCTTTCCACCATGGACTAGTGAAAAGGTAAAAAGGAGAAAGACAGGGGAAGAGACAGCGAGAGAGACAGAGAGAGAAAGTTCACGTGTAAGGGAGCAAAAAGGGAAAACATTGAAAAAAAGGGAAGAAAAATAACAGATAAAGAGATCAGATCTCGCAGACAGGCGCCGGCTGCAGCTAGAGAATCCAAAACAATACGTTACAGTGACATTATGCTAGACAGCAGGGTAGGGTGCTTGGAACCCATTGCCTCCAGGGAGGGGCCTCTGAGCACACTGTGATCACCCTCAGCTGGGGTTTGCCAACAGCGAGTTCAAGTCTGTGGAAGTGGTGTGGCTCAAGCACTGGCTGGGAGGGGGGCTTTTTCTCTGCTTTGCTAATCCTGGATCCTTCCCTGGTGCTTTCGTACAGCTTCCCACTCCCCTTGGCACCAGCTGGGAGGGTGGTTCTGGCCACCTGTCCCACTAGGAGGTAACTCATGCACTCCACCAGTAACAAGCCAGTAGAGCCGCTAGCTGTACATGGCCCATGCCAAGGGAAGTGGGCAGCGTTACCATCTCCCAGCAAAGCCCCTTCTGCCCGCCGTGCTCAGCAGCCACTGGAGAGCCAGGACAAGCTTCCCACGCAGAGCCAGTGAGGCATGGATGCATGGCAAGCCTGCCAGGGCACCCCCACCCCCAGGGCTGGCTGATGGAGCAATGCACTGAAAGGGCTATTCCTTCTGCTGGCTAGACAGTACCTGACTCAGTTTCCCCTCTTCCACTGGCCCAGGCCATGGGGCTCAGGAGAATAGAAACAGGCCTGGATGCCAGAATAGGACTAGTGCTGGCTACTGTGGCCAGTGATGGGGCAGAGGTGCAGTGTGCAGCCCCCAGTGACCCAGCAGGGTTAACCCCTTCAGTGCTGGGCCCTGCATTCTAGATCCATGCCCTGTGTGCCTGGAGCACATGGAGAAATGTCAGCAGGGTCTCATCATTCATGAGGGTTCTATGTTTAACACCCTCGTGAATGCTGATTTTTCATGAATATGGGGAGTCCCTGGGGCCCCAGGGAAGTGGCCACTCGGGTGCTTGTGAATAACTGAATTTGAGAACATTAAGTTTGAGAATCCTCAGGCTCTACTGTATTTTTATTTGGAAGTGGCCACTGCATGGAGTGCCGGGCTGGAAACATGAGGGTCCTGCTTTTCAGAGGTTGTGAGGCCCAGTAATACCAAAGGGAGCTGGAGGCCTCAATACTGCTGACAGTCAGGCATCAGGCTGCAGCACCAAACCAAACCAGTGGCCGTCTTGGGATGGGCCCCTCCTGCCCTGGCTGCAGCTATGCCCCAGCTTTTGGCTGCCCTGGGCCCAGAGGCCAGGCATGCCAGATGCAGCCAGCACAGCTGTTATCTCTGGGAGTCCCCCAGGATCCCTTTGCACTGTGCCCCAGACTCCCCTGCTGCGTAGGCTCCCCTAGTGCATGTAGCACTGGTACCAAGGGGCAGGCTGCCAGACTGGGGGCGCTCAAACCCTCTCCCCAGCGGGTGGCATAGCAGTGCCAGTGCAAAGCCACCCCCCATATCAATGCATCCCACCCACCAGCTCTCCATGAAGGGCCTCCTTGCCCATTGCACGCAATGCTCCACTGCGCCTCAAGTCCTAGTCACTGCTACGCGAGGAAGAGCAGGGCATACCTGCAGCAGGTGCCCTCCCCACACACATTCCTGGCACACCAGGTGGCACCTGGGCCATCCCGGTGCCTCCCTCACAGATGCCCCCAGCCACTGGGTGGACATATGCAGGACACCAGTCAAAGAGGTGGGCATGCCGGTGTGGCAGCTGGGGGGCAGGCGCTGCCATGATATCACTTACCCTGAGCCGACTGAGTTTGCACAAAGGTTTTGATGAGCAGGTCGGTAGCCTGTGTGTACAGAGACAGGGCGTAGCGCAGCGACTGCAGGTCAGGGCTCTTCTCGAGGAAAGTTTTCTTCAGCCCCACTCCTCCCGCATGGAAATATTGCTGGGGGCAGGCAGATAGATGGCACAGATAGGGTAAGCGGGACCCAGGCGGGAGCGTCAGGACATGGCTGGGTGTCTATGTGAGGTGCCAGCACAGTGGCCAACCTGCTGTGGGCACAGTCCCAGGCAGGCCCTCCTCAGGCCACCCTGACAGAGAGACCCAGCGTCTTGCTTGGGCTGTGGGGCTGCTGGGGACAGATGGGGACCCTCCATGGCCGTACCCTGGCTGGATGCAGCAACCACCACTTATGTCTCCATTCTGGGGGGCTAAGAGGAGCATGGGAATGGCCCCTCCCTCTCCACAGCCTGCATTTACCCACCTCTAGCGAAGCCTAGGCCCTGGCCCTGAAGGAGGGCAGGGACCAGCACGCTTACCTTGATGGTGTCCAGGGCCAGCTCCACCACTGCGCACTGCTTAGGGGTCAGGCTCTTGGCCTCCTCACGCACCATATGGTCCTGCAAAGAGCAAACAGCTGCGTAAGAGATGGGGCTGCACCATGCCACATCCCAGCCCCGGGGGGTCATGGTGGGGGGGGGGGCAGAGCTGCCTCCACCCGCTTTACTAATGCACAGCAGGGGGAACAGGGGACTCCTGGCTCCTAATTACTCTACCAAGTCCTTTTAATGGTGCCTAATTAGCCCGGCTTCTTCCTTTCTATTAACAATGTCTCTGATAAGCTAAAGCGACTGCCAGGTGCTACGGCTTGGAACTCTGGTTTTCCATCACTGGCTAAGTGACCTCTAGGTTGGCCAGTGTCACCCAGAGATGGAACAAACCCACATTGCCACAAGCTGTCTTAGTCCATTTACCTTCAGTTTGGAGAGCTGTCCCAGCTCCTTGGCTGCATTGAAGATCATCTGGGTGCCCTGTACCACACAGGAGAGAACAAAAGGGAAAACATCTTGAAAGCGCTCCTGCCTTGTGCTGGCAGAGTGCAGCCTCTGCCAGGGGGCTCAGGCCCACTCACTAGTGCTGGGAGGAAAGAAGGGCTGGTGGGAGCTCGCAGGAGTGCAGGGTGTGACATACACTACATGTATGGGGAAAGCACCCTGCCGGGTTTCCGGCATTCATTTTAGCAGATGTCCCTGCCATGAAACATGTGAGCCACCCATGGCCTGGGGCTCTGCCCCACAGCTGGGGTATATCACCACTGGCTGCAGTTTGAAGAAAGATTCACTGGTATTTGCGTTCAGGAAGCAGCGTGATGCAGCTCCCTGCCTAGCAGGTCTCCAGGCCCCAACCCCTGCTGGCTAGCCATGGGGATGGGTGTGACTCACACACCCTGAGGGTACTGAACACCCCCCTGCATCAGGCCCAGTGATTTGGGGGGGACCTGTGCAATGTCCCAGCACCTGCTGGGCTCGGGGAGTGCCAGTGCTTCCCTCCTCTCCACTGCCCAAGGCTCTGGCTTCCCCAGGGGTGCTCTCCAGCCTCCTCCCTCTGCAAGGAGCACCTGCCCTGTTCTGTTCTGCCTTGGCAGGCATGTGCCTCTGCCTCCAACCAGCACAAAGCCTCATGCCTGGCTCTTGGCACCCTCAGGTCACAAAGTAGCACCTGCCCTCCTGGGCACCCCTGCACCCCTTGTGAACTGCCTCGCTGGCCAGGAGCTCTCCCAATATGGGGCCTTTCCTCCCTGCCCTGCAGTTTGCTGCTGGCTTTCTCAAAGGGGGCCAAAGAGAACCCTTGCCCCCTACCCCGCCTGCGTGACTGGATCCCCAGGGCCTAGTGGGAGCGCTCCTTCTGCACTGGCTGGCGGACAAGGTGCTGTTCTGCCTCCCAGCATGTCAGGATAAGACGCTGACCCCTGCTCCTGCCTGTGGCAGCATCCTCTCCCTGGGCCTTGAGCGTGACACACAAGTCCCATGGCCCCCCAGGATGGGGCCAGGGGAGCCAGAGAGACAGGCTGAGCCCTACCTGCTTCTCCCCTCCCTGCCCTCCCAACAGACACCCCAGCCAGAGGGGGCAGAGGGAGACATACGAGCATGGAGGACACAGACCAGAGTGGGGCTGAGACACACAGGGGCCGGGAAACAACACACAGGCGACAGACTGACTGGAGGAGGGAAGTCCAACTCGCTGAGCCACAGGGCCTAGCCCAGCCCCTCAGGGGCCCATGTGGTGATCACACTGCCCTGAAGGTCTGCTCCCCACACAGTTCCGGCCTGTGGGCTCCTGCCCTCTGACCACCACACTGCCCTTAGTGGCTGTGGAGGTGCCAGGCAACAGGTTCTCCAGCCCTGTGAAAGCTGATGTCTCTCGGGGTGGGGGTGGGGAATCACATAAGGGAACAGGCTCCCCCCCGAGCACCCCTTGCCAAAGGCTGCTCCCATCAGCCCTTGGCAAGAAAGGGACCCCAGCCCAACAGGCCTTGGGTGACCCAGGCTGCTGCATCCTGCATATGGCAGGGCAGGAAGGAAAAGAGCACGGCTGCCTCCCTTGCTCCCACTCAGCATGTCACTGCTCTGGGACCAAGTGGCCCGTCTGCAGAGCAGCAGCACTGAACCTCCCTAGAGCCTCCCAGAGCCCTTCACTTCCCACCCCCCAGCAACTGATCTGCCCAGCTGCCCTGCCAGTGCACAGTGGGACCCGCCTCTCAGTGGGGTGGACTAGGGCACAGCTGGCAAATGAGTCTGCCAGGAAGGGTGCTTGAGCCTTGCTCTAACCACTAGGCCTAGTCCCTCCTGGAGCCAGCTAGCCTGACTCCCCATCTGCTCTAACCAGTAGATCCCACTCCCAGCTGCAGGGTTTGGGCTGGTGGGTGAGCAGAGCCTGGCCCTACAGCCACACAGGGCCCCAGTCATTCAGCAATGGGGCTACAGGCCTTGCCAGCAGATGGGTGTCAAAGCCTATCCCGTGCCCCAGCATGCAGGCAGGTCAGCGAGCTGAGCCCCCGTCTGGCAGGGAGGTTTGGAGTTGGACACAGTATAGGTTGCTGTCCTGGGGAGCGTAGGGTTGGACAGGGGTGAGAGAGGTACAGAGGAGAGAGCAAAACCAAGCAGGCTTAGAGTAAAACTGAGTTTCCTTACATCTGTGTGGCTGGGCAGCTTCACCCTGCTCTGGAGAGAGAACAGCATGGGATATAGTCATCATCTTCAGCAAACAGACCTGGCCTCTCCCGCCCTGCTGAGGACGGACCCCCCACCTCCCAGCCCCTCTGTTGGAGCACCTCACCAGGGCCTCCCAGCCCCGGGCTGGCTCAGACCCGGTGTTCTCTCCCCTGGCTTGTGAGCTGCAGGACGAGATGGGCCCAGTTCTTTGCTGGGGTAAACTAGTGCCATTTTGGTTGGCTCTGGTTTACACCAGCACAGGATCTGGCCCTTGTGCTCACAGAGCTGTTGCCACTCCACCTGCTGCTTGCAGACTTTAGGAAATTCCTGTGATGAGTTCACCTGTTCTCAGGCAGGCCCACCTGTGAGAGTGCAACAGGTGCTTCCCCTACTGGCAACAGCCTGCCATGTCCCACAGCTGTCACAGGCTCAGCTCACTTTCCTGGGGTGAGTGGGGGCAGCTCCAGAAGTAAGATACCTCCTAGGCACTCCAAGCCCCTTACAATGCATGAATCTCATTATCTGTCCCATTTACTCCTGGAGAAACTGAGGCATACCACAAGGCAGTGGATTACTCAGACTCCCTTAGCAAATAGGTGGCAGAGCTGAAAAGAGGATTCTTGACTCCCAGGCTCCTTCTTAAACCACCCTGCCCTCCTGCTCCCCCTGCCCCCCCAGCACTGGTGACTCTTTCCAGGCACTACACAGAGCCAGCAAAGAGCTGTACCTACAGGCTGTGCTCCTGTCACTCACTCTAGTGAACTGGCCAGCACTGCTTTCAAAACCAGCAACAGAACCCACTGTAGGAGGTGGTGGGGAATGGGGGCTGAGAATTGAGGGCAGGCCTGTGCTGCCCCTGCCCAAGTGAGGTGCACAGCTGTGTTATGGTGTGATAGGCCGAGCAAGTGCTCGGGGGACCTGGCGTACTGTGCCCACCTGTAACAGCCACTTCTCAGCATCTGCTCCTCGCAGGACTCGCATCTACCTCGCTCTCACGCTACAGGCCCCTTCACTGGACAGCCCCCCAGCTCGCTGGCCTCAGGCACTGAAAGGCCTCGATATGGCATGAACCAGCCTCCCCCATGCACACTCGTGCCTGCACTTGCTCGCACACACACACACACACACACACACACACACACACACTCGTCCATTATCTTCCAAAAGAGCACACACTGCTCTACAACCAGCCAGGTGACTACAGCAGATGGCTGCACAGTTCCTCACCACCTGGACTGCCACTGCTGGCAGAGCAGTCCCTGCTGGAGCACCTGCCACCTGGGCTCTCCGCCTTTAGTGCCTGTCTCCCACACTGCCAGGGCTCCTCATTCTCCAACACTAGGGGCCACAGGTGGGTGGGTCTATCCCCTCTAGCCACAGGGACCAGGCCATGTGTAGGGCTTGGTTGACCTACAGCCCCATCAGTGCCTCGCTGCTCATTCCTGGCAAACCGTCTCTGTGGGCCTGCCCTGACCTGCAGCCACAGCCAGAAATCTCCCGGGAGACCCGGCCCCCACCTGCTCTGCTCCAACGCCCATCTCCCCAGCCCCCAGACATGACACCACGTGCCTGGCCTGGACGCCACATGCATGGGTGTCTCCAGCGCACACAATGCCACTAAATAAACATAGCTGCACCCCAACCCCCGTTACGCTATCCCCCAAACACCTACGCACGTAACTGCTGGTGCACACAGACATCCCCAGGTAACACAGACAGCACAACACACCACTACATTTCAGTACAACACCACACACACACACACACCACGACACAACATGTGAAGCACGACCCCCCAGGTCCCAAGCAATAGGCAGCTGGGTCTGGCTCTGCTCAGCTGCATGGAGCGGGGCTGGCAGATTGCCTTGACCCGGGGGCGCTTGACACACGGCTAGTGCAGACAGTCACAGAAGCCAGAGGACTAGTTACCTTCTCTGTCCCCTTGCCGTGTTTTCTCAAAAGCGTCCCCTGCAGAGACAATGCCAGAAGTCGATCAGTGGTCCAGAGTGGTGCGAGTGTGCGGGGACATGCGGGTGTGATCGTGGGCTGGGGGAAGGGCCCCAATTTTCACCTTCCCTTGCAGCCCTGGGGAGTGTGGTCACCCTCTCTCAGCTGGCCTGCCTTGGAACAACACCAGGAGCTGGAGGGAGGGACATGGCTCTGTGTGTGCACAGGGGTGGGGGGGCAATTCAAGGGGGAAGCCTTGCACCCATGTGAGCCCCAGGCAGCAGGACTGGCAGCTCTGCAAGGCCCCAAAGCCTTGTTGGGATGGGCGTGGATTGGCACTCCCTGACCTCGGAGTCCAGTGGGCACCTGCCCAAGGGGCCCTTTCCTGCAGTCACAGTTCCTGGCCCGTCAGTGGGGCTCAGCTCCTCAAGGTGCCTGGGCCCTGAACTTGAAGGGATTTGATGGGAGCTTCCCAGATGTCTGGCCCCAGGTGCTAGACCCTGCCCTGCCCCTTGCTGCTTGGGGAGGGGCTGGAGCCAATGGCTGCCACCATCATAGGGGGCAGGGGGCATGCCTCCCCCACCCCCTCTGCCAAGCAGTTCTAGCACCCAGGAACAGCCCTGCACTCAGCCTGGCTCCAAAGCCCTCTCCCAAGGTAAGGGGTGGAGACAGCAGGGTAGCAATGCCAGGAGATGCTGCTTTACAGCCAGCTAGAGAGTGGGTGGTGGGAGGGCCACAGCCTGTAAAGGAGGTGGGGGCTGGCAGTTCCCAGCAGAGGGGGAGCGGCCAGGTGCTTCCACAGAGGTTGAACAGCGTGACTGGGATCGTGCAGGACACGTGAGCTGAGCTGCGGGAGCAGACAGAGGGCAGTGGCAGCAGGCGGGGGGAGGTGGGCATCCAGAGCGGACAGAAATCCCTGGGCCAGATCAAATGGAGCCCCAGGGACCAGCTGATGTAGAGCCAAAGTGGGGAGTCTGGGGAAGCAAAGCAGCAGTGGTCCCCGTGCCCCTCCCATGCCTTGCCCGAGTTGCTCGCCCAGGAGGAGGGATCCCCAAAGGCTGCTGGCACTGGGAAGTGAGCTAGTGGGGGGCCCTTGGACATGCTGTAGGAGTGACCAGGTGACTGGTCTCCTCGCAGGGTCTGCAGGGAGCCAACTGCCCCAGGAGGCTGCCTGTTTTCTTGTTAAGAGCCCCAGTTGGAAACCAGCCAGCAGGGCAGTCCCAAGGGATCTCTGCCTGCTGGCTGGGCATGGAACTGGCTGGGCATGGTACTCCCATGCTGGCTGGGCATGGCACTGGCTGCCTCTCCAGGGGAGGACTAGATTCCATTTCAGAATGGGGCTGCATCCCACACATCTCGAATTACTGTCTCACCTCCAGCAGAACTGAAGTGTGGGGGGAGGCAAGTGGGAAAGGCTGCAGCTAGCAGGTGGAAAAAAGGCCGCTGAAAAAGTTTTACAGGCACAGAACAACATGAAGCAAGTTAAAATGCTGGGCACTGAACAGCCCTTTGCTAGCTGTGTTGCTGAGACTATGAACAGTCAAGATGACAGCATTCACCTCCCCTTGCAACAAGATTGTGCACTAAGCCAGTGGCAGAGCTGAGGGTAGAACTCAGGGATCTTGGCTCTCAGTCCCCAACTGACTGTGCTCTTTGTACATTGGTGATGACTGAAGTCAGGGACTGGCCCTCACAAACATGGGCTCAAAGTATAAACATCTGTAGGGTGCCTCCTTCAGGGCATTTTATTCACTGCCAGCAATAACCCCAGGAGAGGGCCTTACATTTCCAACATGCTCCACTAGCATGGTCTAAGCCTCACCTCCCTTTCAGATGTTGCTCAGCTTCATCACCCTCCTAGGGGAACCGAGGCACAGCAAGAGGCAGTGCATTGCCCAGGGTCAAATGGACCGTCAGTGGCAGAATTGGGGGACAGAAGCTAGAAAAGCCTGGTTCTCGCTCCCAGGCACTGAGCACCAACCTCGGCATGTGCCAGCACAGAGGAGTGAAGAGGTGCAGCCTCGTGCAGTGGCTAGTGAAATGTGTTGCTGTCTGTTTTCCTTCCCCACACACCCAGTGCTGGGAAAAGCAGAGAGGTGCAGCATGTGATTTCAGGCAGCCTCGTCCCCCTCCTTGCCCCACTCCATGCTGACCAGCTGACCTGCAACCCTGCAGTGCCTGGGCCCTTGGGTTCAAGATTGGCCCCCAGCACGCTCTGCATCACCCCAGCCCCCAGCCTTCCACTGTCCTATTAAGGGCCAGAGAGCAAAGAGGAAGGTTGCTAGTGGAGAGCTCGGGGCCCAAGGAGCATCACCAAAGGGGTGCCACACCAAGATCCAGAAGAGGCTGCAAAGAGCTCTTTGCAGGACAGTCCTTTAAACAGAGATGGAGGAGCCATAGCTGGCAGCTAGGGCTGGGGAAGGAGGCAGTTGTTAGGCAGCACAAGGCAAGGATACCCACCACCAGCCCCCACCTGGGGGGGGTGGGCACTGGCCTGCAGGTCCCACCACGGCCTCCATCACTAGATACCCACCTGCCTCTGTGGCCAGTCTGAGCTCTCCATAAGACCCCACAGCTCCACCTGCCACCCCTCTGTTCCGCCACCCCTAGTGTCCCCCCAGGGGGTCCAGCCATGGGGAGGCACTGCAGGCTCGCCCGACAGAGCTGGGCAAGTAGGTGGCCGAGGAGCAGCTGAGCAACAGGGAGCAATGGGGGGGTCACTTGGGAGAGGGAGACGGATGGGGGCACTGGCAGCCACACAAGACAATAACTGGCTGAGATTGGACCCAACACACAGCAGACAGACAGACAGACAGACAGACAGACAGACAGCTGCCGTACTTACAATCATCTGCCAGTGTGAGGGGAGCGGAACAATTGAAGAGAACAACTGTCACATGACTGGCACTCCAGCCTGGCCCCCCACGCTGCTGCCCACTCACCACCGCTAAACACGGGGTCCCCACCCCTCACCACCGCCAAACTTGGACCCCGTCCCCCCACGTCCTCTCACCATCGACAAACACAGGCACCCCTCCCCCCACACCCTCACCACCGCCAAACATGGGGCACCCTGTCCCCATGCCCTCTCACCACTGCCAAACAGATGCCCCTACCCCCACCACCAAACACAGGGTGCCCAGTCCCTCTCAACACCACTGAACATGGAACCCTCCCCCCACATCCCCTCACCACCACCAAACATGGGCACCCCTCCTCCCATGCCTCCTCACCATCACCAAACATGGGCTCGCCCCCCATGCTCCCTCACCACTGTCAAACACGGGGCCCCCACACCCTCTCATCACTGCCAAATATGGATGCCCCTCCCCCCACACCTCCACCATGGATGAAAAAGGGCCCCCTCCCCCATGCCCACTCACCACCACCAAACATAGGTCTCCCTCCCCCCACCTACCATCACCACTGCCAAACATGGGGCTCATCCTCCCACACCTACTCACCACTGCCAAACAGGGGACCCCCTCCTCCCATGCCCTCCCACCACCACCAAACATGGGGCCCACTCCCCACTATGGCTCCCCAGGAAGAACTTCTGGCAGATCCATAGCTCCAGGTTGCAAGGGGCTGAGCTGGAGAGAACCCCTCGCAACAGGGACTCCAGAGGGGGGATCCCTGGTGACTGGACTCCTGAAGGGCAATCTCTGGCTAGGGCCACTCAGGAGTGGTGGCTACATCAGACCAGGAAGTTTAAAACCAGCAGCAACCAATACACATCCCCTCCATCCCTGTCCCCTGCCATGGCTCCCTTCCCATTCCAGCTGCCCATCCAACCAGCGGTCAGAGGAGCAACAAGGAAGGCACCGCACATGCTGAGCTCTCTCCTCTCCATTTCCTTTTGCTTGTCTGGTGGAGCCCAGCCACCATCTCCATGCCCACAGTGCAGCACCAGGGCTGGGCTGGCTGGCCTGGGAGGGAGCAGCTCTCTGCCCCAGGTGTGCAACATTTGGAGAGCCCTACTGAGCAGGTTGCTGCATAGCCGGCAAGGCTAAGGGATGATTAATGACCCTGAGTGAGGATGGACGGACTGACCTAGTGCATCTCCTTCCTGTGCTGGGGAACGAGCTGGGCTTTGGGCTGGGGTGTGGCAGACAGAGGGTTACCAGCTGCCAGTCCCTGGCCCATCACAGAAGCCTGAAGGTTAACTGCTCAGTCTCTGTCTGCACCCCAGCTGAGCCAGGACTCCCTCCCCAGGAACCAGGCGTGTGTGTGTTCAGTCTGGCCCACTGGGGTTTTCGCAGCCTCCAAATAAAGGCCTATAAGGAAAAGGCAAACACCGAGCAATCTGACCCCCTATGATTTCTTTAGAATAAATCCACCTTTGCATCTCTTTAGCCGTGCAAGAGGCAGAACCACCTGCTTTCCCTGGAGACCAGCCCGTGGCCATGCATAAAATCCTTCTCTGCTGCTCAGATGCTGTAGCTAACAAGCCTCAATGACTGAATCAATGGCTCTCGTTCTAAAGATGCCCAACACTTGTCTTAAAATTACTAAAGCCATGCCACTCATTTGTGCATAAGGTGCAGCTGCCTCTGGTGTGTAACAAAGCAGCTGCTTAACAGCGCACATTAACACTACGCAAGGGTGCAGAATTTCAGACATTGAAAATCGCCAGCATACTGGCTTCCAAAACGCACTCTGGGGCCCTAAACAAGTGCAGAAAGCCAGTGACTTTCAGCTGGACAGGACTTCCTGGGGGCACACCAATCTCTACCTACCACCCCTCCCTGCACGGTTTTGCGGTTGGCGTAGAGATTCCTTGGCCACAGAGAGAGCAAGCTGGCCTCTGTTCAGTGGTGACAAGAGCACTGTCTGCAGCCTGCTTTGTTCCAGGATGGCTCTGATAGCCAAATCACATGATGGTGACTTGCAGTTGTGCCACAGCGTGATGGTGGAAAGCATCCTGACCTGCTGTGTGAAGGGAGATCCTGTATCAGTCTGGTGTCTGGGTTCTTGTGACTTATGGCCCGGAGATGTCAGATCTCTGAGCATGTCTAAATGGCCCCTCAGAATATCACAGCCCTCAGCAGTGGCAGGGAGTTGCTTGGGCATGGCAGAGAGTGGGCTGGAATGCTAAAGGGATTTGAGAGCTGTTCGCCTGTGCAGCACCCCCCGGCGAGCAGCTGTTCGAGGCTCCTAAGGAGTGAAACATTTCGCATTATCTCAGACACTAAAGCTAGAGAAGGAAAAAGAGCAGGATGTTCCCATGCAAAGAGCTTCATTAAAGTTTAGGAGTGGGGCCAGTGGTTCTCCGCAAACCCCAGCAGTGTGTTTGCACTGCAGGGGAGCCTGCCTCATCCTGCAGCGCTCCGGGGAACTCAAAGGTAAGTGCTGGTTAAATGGAGCAACAGACCTAGTCCCTCGAGGCCCTGGCCTCAGTTCTCAGTGGCTGCACTTGGCAGGCGGGGAGGACAATTAAGGTGACTTTGTCATCTTTGCACTTTGGGGGGCAATTCGGGGGCTCGTACAGCCCCTGGGGATCATTTGAGTAGCTCCACAGCTTCGCCTGACCCACTGCTTCCCATGGCCCTGGAAAGCAGATGTGGCCAGAGGGCAGTGATCCTCTGCTGTGCCCCCAACCAGCCCCTGCCCCAGGGCTTCCAGCAAGGGCTGCTCCAGGGGCACCCCGGGGACTCGGATACCTGCCTTCAGGGCCTTTTATATATGGCAAGCCCTAGAGGACCCTTGGGATCCCTCTGCAAATTCCTACCCAGGCAACCCATCCCACTTCCTTCTCCACCCGCCCTGGGATGCCCCAAATTGTTCCCTTCCCCACCTGCCCAGGGACATCCTTCTTGGTGTGCTCTCCCTCATGCCCCCAGCCTACCCCTCAGAGTGCCCAAAGCCCAGAAGCACCAGTGGGTGCTAAATGAGCCTCCTTTGTCCTAAGCTCCTGGGAGGAGACAAAGTTGTGTCCCTGCCAGGGAACCTGCCAAGCGCCTCGTGCTGAGGGGGAGATTGGGGTGCTCCTGCCTGGCAGGCAGACGAGGCAGTGCTGTGCTTCTGCTGCTAAGGGTGGAGGCCCGAATTCCTGACTCCATGGGCCACTTGCTCCAGGCTGTGCCCCTGGGTGGGGCAGAGGGGTGAGCTGGGGAGAGGCTCCTCCAGCCAGTCCCCTCCTCCCAGGGGGCCGTTCAGGGCATGTAAACGCTGTGGGAGTTTCCTTCCCCCACCAGACTGAGTTGAAGTTAGCGAGCTCCACCCTGCTCAGTATGGAGCTGTGCCCCTGCATGCATGCAAACCCCAGCTCATGCTGTGCTGGGGGCTCCAAGGCAGACCATCTTCAGCTGAGTTTTCACCAGCGAGTGCCCAGGTGCTAGGTCTACCCAGCGCCCAGAGGAGTACGTCCTTCCCTGGTCACCACAGCCTGGCCCCCACGGCTCACCGTCTGGTCCGTGAGTGGTGGGAGGACAATAGTCTTCTCCATGGTGTTCATCACAAGCTTCCAGAGCTCCTTCAGCACCCGCTTGAGCACTGTCTTCTCACAGATCTTGGCAAAGAGCGTCAGGCTGGGAGCAGACGTGGGGAGGAATAGAGCGGACATGAGGCTCTGGGCATGCCAAGACCCTTTGGATATAGCATCACCACCCTCCCAAAGCCCTGTCACACCCCCACCAATGCACTTCCACACCCCAATGCTCCTCCACTCCCCACCCCCAATGCATCCACCCTCCCATGCTCCCACAAACCCCTCCATGCTCCAACACCCACAGCTGGGGTGGGCTGTCCCTGGCACTTTGGGCCTTACTCCCCTGACAGCTACAGCTGACTCCTGACTCCACCAGGGACCCGGCAGGCCTGGTGCACGGGGTTCTGGGAGGGACCCCGGCTGTAACCACACCAGGGGCCCATTTACAAGTCCCAGTTGCTCATCAGAGCTGTTCCTGGGCTCAGCAGAGCACCGCCAGGCTGGGAGAAGCCACGCAGTAAGGGTGTCACTGCCTGCTGAGCACCATGCCTGGTCCTGCCCAGATCTCTGGGCAGAGTGGCTGGTCACCCTGCTGAGCACAGGCTGTGTGCCTCATGCCCTGGCCCTACATCGTGCTCTGCCCCACCCCTCAGCACCCCCCAGCTCTGCTGCATCCCCCACACTTCATACCATCCCAGCCCTGCTGCATCCCCCCATTCCCCAAACTACCCCCAGCCCCACACTCACTTGCTATCCAGAAGGTCCATGATGGGCTGCAGGACAGTGTCAGCATCTTGGGCGACGCTGCTGCAGGCACTAGCCGGGACGTTTCCGGTGCCCTTCACTTGGCTCAGGATGTCGCCCATCTGCTTCACACACTCCTCGATGTGGGGTTGGAAACTGGGAGTCATAGGGCAGGCAGCTGTGTGAGCCCTGCCACCTTCGCTCTACCCTCTGACCTGCCCCCACCCACTGCCCCATGCCCTGCCCCACAAAGTCATGTCCTGTCCCCTTCTCTGCCCCACATCCTGCTCTAACACTGCTCCATGCACCGCCCCACCCATCACCCCATGCAACACCCCACACTATGTCCCACACCCTGCCTCCTGCCCTGCCCCAGGCTCTACCCAACCTCCATCCCACGCGCTGTCCCACCTGCCGCTCCACACCTTGCCCTATCTCTTCCCTCACCCCACACCATCCCACGTGCCATCCCAAGCCCTACCCTCTGACCAGCCCCACACTTTGCCCCATGCCCTGCCCCCTGCCCCACCCTACCTCCCACTCGATGTGCCGCCCCACGCCCTGCTCTGCCTTGCAACCCAGGCCCTGCCCCTCCCTATGTGCTATCTCATGCGCCAAAACCACACTGTTCTGTCACTTCCCTCCACCTTTTTCCCACCCGCCCCATGACCACAGGCTCTGGGGGACCCCCCTTCCCGGCAGGCTGCAGGACCCCACATCCCTGTACAACCTGGTCCCAGTCACCTGGTCCCTGCACACAATGGTCCCTTTGCCCCAAAACTGAATATCACCCTTGGCTTTCACCCCCATATCACCACACACACAGCTTCCTTCTGCAGCGCAGTGGGGCCCAACCTTGTGCCTTGCACCCTGAGGATTCAACTCCCCCAACTCCCCCAGGTCTCTCTCTGCCATCTCCTGCTCTTCTCCCTCAACATACCTGGTGGCAAAAACTCGGCTGAGCTCGTCCAGAACGTTGTTGAGTTTCACCTGCAGCTCCTTCAGGATGTCGCTGGCCTCTGCATCCAGCTGCAGGGAGGACATGTCTGGTTAACAGTCAGACAGCCCCTCCACAGGCTGCACTCTCACTGGAGGTCACGCAGGCCGTTGGAGGCCCGGGGGCCCCAGAATGTGCCAGATGCCCTGGGAAGCAAGGCCTGAGTGTGCACCACTTGAGTCCCTCCTGGATGGAGGCTGGCTTGAAAGCCAGGCAGGGCAAGAGCAAAAGCTGTCTATGGCTCACTGGGTCTTGCACAGCCCCACGAGACTGCATCTCTGCTCAGCTGCCGGGGGCAATGCACTGCCCTTCCCTGGGGCCCAGTGGCTCCCCACTGGGGGCTGGGGAGTCCATCAGCCTGTCACACACCACTGCAGAGCCCTGCAAGGGGCCAACGTATGAAAATGTCACCTTAAGCATCAGGGCCTGTCACCCACCCATGACGGGCCCACCCATGGTACAAACCTCCTTCCCCCCCATGGCTTCAAACATCTTCTCCAGCTGCACACGGAGCTGCTGGATGTTGTTCATCAGGATGCAGGGCTAGAGGGCAAGCAGGGAGAGAGGCAGTTAGTGTGGGGCGCTCGCAGCTCCCCCGGCTGCAGTCGGTGTGGGGCGCTCACAGCTCCCCCAGCTGCAGTCCCCTGGGGAGTCAGCCTCAGATCTCCTCATTCCCAGAGCAGGGCTTGTGTTCCCAGCCTGGGGGTGGCTGGGCAGCCCTGGCCTTGGCATCAGCAGGGCAAGTGCCCGTGTGGCAGGACCCTGGAGGGCTGGGGAGGTGGAGTGGTCAGCATGGGAGCATTTCCCAGGAGGGGGTCCTTGGCCCACAGGACTCAATGGGAGGGAGGAGGGGCTCTGGTCTGAGCCAGCAGCTCCATTCCCATTCACAGGAGCCCCCAGATTCCACATCCTATGTTCACTCATCTCCCTGACTGAACTGGCCATGCATGGAGTGGGTGTGGCGCACTCCCAAGACCCAGTGCTCCCCGCTCACGGGAGCAGGTCACACAGGGCAGGGCTGGAACTCCCAGCTCTCTGGCCCTGCACGGAAGGCCCAGGGCTTGCTGGCCGTGGGGCAGGGCCGTGTCACTGTTCCACCCCTTCGTCTGGCTGACAGCCTGACAGTGTAGACACTGGGCCCAATCCACCCTTTGCTGCACCCCAGCAGAGGAAATGGAGGTGAGCTTAGTCTCCCAGCCTGAGGATGCAAACTCCCTCAGGTATGTCGGGCTGAGAGCGGTGCCCTCACACCCCCAGAGCCCACGGCGGCAGTGGGCAGCTCTGTTAGTTACATCAGAGCGCATGGACTGACGAGCAGGGCAAAGGAGTCTGTCCCCCAGGGCCTGACTTCGCGCTTCCTTACATCACGTGGGGGCACTGACTCCTGCTTTACACCGGCATCAGCAGGAGAAACAGGCACTGCCTTACCCACTTTCCACAGGTTCGTCTCCTGGGTGAGGAATGGAGCTTTGTACACCCATGCATGGAAATGAGTGTGATGGCTGCTTGGGGGGGGGGGGGGGGGGTGTGTAAGCATGAGTCAGTGTGAAAGGCTCCTGCGCACCATGTGTCTCTTGGCTCCCACCCTGCAGGGTGAGCTGTAGAGCTGGGTGTGGATCCAGAGCCCCCCCAGCCACTACTAGGGATTGGATGGGATGCACTTTGGGTCTGCCCACTGCTGAGACAGGGGCCCACTGCCAAGTTCAGCAGCCCATGTGGACCCAATACATCCTGGGGGTTGGGATGCTGCTGGGGGCTCAGTCTGCCCTGGGGGTGGGGGGGGTCAGTGCAGTGGGGAGCAGCAGGGGCTCCAACATCTCATAAGCCCCCAGAGCAGCTGGCAAACAGCAGGGCCTGGGCCCTTCCTGGCAATCCTGAGAAGAGAGAGGAGAAGAGGAAGGGGGCAGACTAGGCACAGAGCAGACGAGCACTGACTGTTTCCAGGGGGTCTGGCAGCACAGGGACCCCGTGACAGAGAGCGGGTGACAGGCAAGAGAGCAAGACCGGAGGAGGGGATACATCACCACTTTCTCCTTCTCCTTGGAGCAGTACGAAGCAAAGTCCTTGGAGATGATCTCAGCGTACTGCAGCAACACATTGCTGATAGTCTGTAGGCAGGAGTGGTCCAGATGGGAGGGCGAGAGAACCAGCGAGAGAGCCGGACGGGCCAAGGAAGGCACAGTAAGAGAAAGTGAAAGGAACAAAGCTGTGAAATCCAGATTTGGTCTGAAACGAGCCCCCAGCAGGTCACTCTGGAGCTACAGAGCTGTAAACACAGCAAAATAGCCCCTGCTATGGGTCAGGACTGTGCAGCAGTGGAACTATTCAGGCTGGGGAGGGGAAGTCACTGGAAAACCTGCCACCCCCATTCCTACTCTTTGCTTCCCACAACTTTGGAATTATAGACCAAAATCATAGAATCCCAGGGCTGGAAGGGACCTCAGGAGGTCAGAGTACAGCCCCCTGCCCTAAGCAGGATCAACCCCAACTAAGTCATCCCAGCCAGGATTTAAAAACCTCTAGGGATGGAGATTCCATTATCTCTTTAGGTAACACATTCCAGTGCTTCATCACCCTCCTGGTGAAGTAGTTTTTCCTAATATCCAACCTACACCTCTCCCTCTGTCACTTCACACCATTACTCCTTGTTCTACCGTCTGCCACCATTGAGAACAGCCTTTCTCCAGCCTCTTAAGAGGCCCCTCCAGGAAGTTGAAGTCCACTATTAAATCACCCCTCAGACTTCTTTTCTGCAAACTAAATAAGCCCAAATCCCTCAGACTCTCCTCATAGGTCCTGTGCTCCAGTCCCTTAATCATTTTCATTGCCCTCCACTGGACCCACTCCAATGCATCCACCTCCTCGAGATACGCGCATCCTCAGGTTAATGCAATTCCGACTCTGACAGGAGCGGGAAACCTGACTCTTGGCTGCACCTGGGTCCCACAAGCAGCAGGGAGATGGGAACAAGGCTGGTCAGTTTCCTGGCTCCTGCAAGCCTGGGGGAGCCGGGAAACAGACAGCAGCCTGGTTCCTGTCTTCCCTTGACTTTTTTGAAAATTTGAGTTACATGGGGGTTGCAGGAGGGATTTACTATACTGGTGTGGCCCAGACCTAGACAATACTCTAGAGGAGACCTCACCAGTGCTGAATAGAGGGGAATAATAACTTCTCTAGATCTGCTGTAAATGCTCCTCCTACTGCACCCCATATGCCATTAGCCTTCTTGGCTACAAGGGCACACTGTTGACTCATATCCAGCCTCTCATCCACGGTAATCCCCTGGTCCTTTCTACTTAGCCAGCTGGTCCCCAGGCTGCAGCAGTGCTTGGGATTCTTCCATCCCAAGTGTGGGATTCTTCCATCTCAAGAGCAGGACTCTGCACTTGTCCTTGTTGAACTTCATCAGATTACTTTTGGCCCAATCCTCCAATTAATCTAGGTCACTCTGGACCCTATTCCTGAATGTGCAATCCTTCCCCTCATCCAGGTCATTAATAAAGTTGCTGAACAATGCTGGCCCTAGAACTGACCCTTGGGGCACTCCCCTTGAAACCAACCGCCAACCACACACTGAGCCATCGATCGCTACCTGTTGGACCTGATCATCTAGCCAGTTTTCTATCCATCGTACAGTTCATTTATCCAATCCATGCTTCCTTAACTTCTGGGCAAGAATGGGAAACTGTACCAAAATCTTTGCTAAAGTCAAGGTATATCACATCCATTGACTTCCCCATGTCCACAGAGCCTGTTACCTCATCATAGAAGCTAATCAGATTGGTCAGGCATGACTTGTCTTTGATGAATCCATGTTGTCTACTAGGGCTTGTCTACACTGGCAGCTTCTGTGGACAAACTTGGGCTTTTGTTGACACAACTCACCCAGCATCTACATGGTTAAAGAGCTCTGTCGAGAGTTTGTTGACAAAACGCAGCTGTTCAGTCAGCAGCATTATACCTGTTCCCAATCAGGTATAACACCTCTATTAATGGTGTTTTCTCAAAACAGTGCCTGTGTAGACACGTCTGTCAACAGAGAGGGCTTCTGGTTCCCTGGGCAGCCCTGCTTGCAGAGCTTCCAGTCAGCCATCTCTGTTGACAGAGTGGCTTGCTCTTTTGATCTGCTTTTGTGTGCTTTTTTTGTCAACAGAGGCACTGCTGAGGTTTCTCTGTCGAGAGTGACCTCTGTTGACCGAGGCTGTCTGTGTAGACATGGCCCTCTTAATCAATTTCCCCTCTTCCACGTGCTCCAAAATGGATTCCTTGAGGATCCCCTCCAGGATTTTTCCAGGGACTGAGTTGAGGCTGACCAGTCTATTGTTCCTTGGATTGTCCTTCTTTCCTTTTTTAAAGATGGGGATTGCACTTGCCCTTTTCCAATCATCCAGTGTCTCTTTGCTTTATTCGAGGCATGACCTGAGACTGGAGAATCTCGTCCCTGCCCTTGCCTCAACTAGGAGGCTGCACTGGAGACACAGACGGACAGGAGGCAATTTCTAGAACCACTGCTCCTCCAGAGCTCTGTGGCTGGCCCCAGGACACAAGCAAAGTGCACAGCTGCTTGTTCCAGCCCATGTGCAGCTCAGGCCCCTCCCACACCGGTGTCACCCCATGGAAGTCCAGAGGGCGCCCTGACTTACCCAATGCGAACCAGAGCAGACACACACTGGCAGTGTTTAATTAGTCAGGAGCGAGGGGTTGGGGTGATCACAGGCTTTTCCTGGCTCCAGCCGCCTCAGCAAAGACTCTCCTTTATTTAGAACACAGCCCAGCCCTGCCCCTTCCCTTCTTCACCAGTGGGCACTGCAGTCCAGGTGCACCGCTCTGGCACTGGCCAGGCGAGCAGCAGCCGTACCTCGGTAGCACTTTGGAGCACTGACAATCAACTGAGAGGCAGCAGATACTGCTCCAGCTGAGGCCTTGCCCTGCTTCAGCTAGAACTGAGAGGATCACAACAGCGTGGGACACAGGCAGGGCCATGTTGGACCCAGCCTGGTACTCTGGCCCCAGGGATCCCTACCTTGGCAAACCTCCGCATGTAGTGCCCCACAATCTGGGGGTCAGGGCATTCCAGCTTCTTGATGATCTCGAAGCTCTGGTTCAGCTGGGAGAAGACATCCACCACAGAGCAGGAGAAAAGCGCATGCTCAGACGTTTGCTGGAACTGGAGCCAGGAACAAAGGGGGAGCAGAGCAGAGCAGAGGAAAGAGTGGGTTATTTTCTGGGCTCATGCTAAAGCCAAGGGCCTGACTGATATGTCATAGAGTCAGCTGCTGTGCTGGCTTTAGGGGCTGCCTTCATCTGTGCAACCCAAATTATTTTGGGAAAGCGAGTACCCCACTGTATTGATGGGGGAAACTGAGGTACACAGCAGCACTGTGATTGGCTCAAGGTCACGTGAGTATCAGGAGTGAAGCTCCAAATAGAACGCAGGAGTCCCTTTTCCCAGGTCTCTTCTCTCATCAGAAATCCAGATGCCAAGTTTGGCCTCCTCCCTGAAGCCAAGCCATGTGCTTGCTGCTGCCTGATGCAAGTGGGAGGGTCAGAGGTCACGCACCTAGCGCTGCCCAGGCCCAGCACCAACCCACGATGGCATTGGTAGCACACAATGAAAACCAGCAGGGGGGCAGGGGGATTAATTGGTCCCAAGCAACACGTGGCCTGGGCCCAACTCCTCCTCTGGTGGATAGCCTGGCTCAGCTCCTCCCCCTTTCCAGCTGTTGCTGGGTTTGCCCATTGCATGGCATCAGGGCAGGGGGAAGAGGGGTGCAGTTTGGGCAAGTTGGCTGGTTTCCTATCCCATGGAGCAGTGGTTTGCTGGGGAGGTTTGAGCCTTGGCCTTGTGAACCCAGGGTTGTGAGCTCAGTCCTGGAGGAGGCCATTTAGGGGCCTGAGGCAAATAGATTTGAAAGAAAAAAAAAAAAAAATCAGGGATGGTTCTTGGTTCTGCCAAGAGGGCAGAGACAGGAGCTGATGACCTCCCAAGGTCCCTTCCAGCTCTGTGAGATGTGTCTGTGTCCACATGCATATCTGTAATCCAGCTGTTTGATACTCATGTGCTCCACCTGGCCCACTGAGCCCACAGGGCAGTGAGCACTATGTACAGGCACCGGGGTTGCCCTGCCAGCTGGCCTGACTCGAGGGCTGGATGCTGCATGCTGTCCCTGATGGAAAACCCTGTGCACTGCAGCCATGGGTAGGGACAGCCTGGAGACTCAGAGGCTAGGCAGGACAGAAGCCCACCTGCTGGCTGGAGGATTCCCCTCTGGGCCAGGATCAGAGTCATTTAAAAATCTCCCTGTTCCAGGTCTGGGCCCTGGATGGGGCAGGGCCTGGGGTGGAAGGGGCAGAGCTGGAGGCCAGCTGCTCTCTGGCACTGTTGCCGAGCCCAAGTGGCCAGGGGCCATGGTGGCAATGTAAAGGGACCAGCACACCGGCCGCTTGGTACCGTACCCCGTCCTTCTTGTCCCGCTCCAGTGCTCCATGCAGGAAATCCCGGGACACCTCCTCATTTTCATCCAGCCACTGGATCACAAAGGGCTCGAACCAGCTGGGAGAGCAAGAGACAGGACACTGGGGCAGCAGGGGCAGGGCTCAGCCTCCCACTCTTTGGGCTAAGGACTCAGCAAGCCCCCGAGGGGAGGTAAACAGGCTGGTTTACTGCAACAGGCAATTGCCGTGCGGTCTGCACCCCACAGCATCCTATACATCCAGTCCCGCCCTGGCCCACGGATGGGAGGAGGGATTCCCAGCCAGCATCTGCCCTCCTTTACCCATGGTGGAACTGGCGGTTACTTCACTGGCTTCCAATCCACCCAGATGGCTTCTCTTCCTCCACACTTGTCAGCGGCACTCCTCTCACCTCTCCTCAGGTAGGGTGTGTGTGCGCTCAGCATCTCCCTCTGCCCCAGACCTCCCCCCACCACCCTGCCAAACAGCCTCAGCCTCCTGCACAGAGCATCGTCCCACAGCTATGCCAGAGCTGTTTCCCAGCAGGCAGAGCACTGGGGGATGGGGAGAAGTGGGCACAGGCGGACGAGAGGTGCTGAGGGGCAAGGGACCGGGGGAGTTAGGCTGCCAGTGCCTGCTGAGCACCTGTTAACATTTCCCCTGTGGATGCACCAACCCCGGAGCACCAGGAGTCTGTGCCCTTGACCCTCATTTCCAGTGAGCCCAGGCCTGCACACCCAGGAGAACAGGCCAGCTCCACTAATAGCCAGTGGGACCACCCCCACATGGGCAGAAAGACAAATGGGCCCAGTGGCGTCTCCAGAGCTGCTCCTGGAAGGCGAGAGGGGAATTGGCCTGCACCCCATCGCCCTGAGCTCAGAGCTGGAGGGACCATCCTCTCACGCTCCAGGGTGCTGAGCCCCTCCCAAGGCCAGCGCCTCCAGCAGTCAGGCCTCACATGTTCAAACCTGGACCTGCGCAGCTCACTCTGTCCACAGACCCCCACCTGGGCCCAGTGCTGGAGGAAGGAGGTGACTGTGACAACTGGCAGTGGGCAAAGCCAGGACCCAGCTCCTCCCTGTGCCTGGCACTCAGCTCCTTGGCTCAGTTCTGGAGGCCCACTCCTCTCAGCTGTGGGGGCCAGGTGCTCCCTGCCCTTTGGAGCAGGCACCTGGGCGTGGAAGACAATTTTAACCCCTGATGTCCAGCCCCAGCAGTGGGAAGCAGCAGTGGGCCCAGTCGCTCAGTCCTACAGCACCTGGGAGGGTCGGTCTGTCTTCCCCAGGCCCCCAGAGGGCTGCAGACCCACTGGCTGAGAAAACTGACAGCTCAGCGTATCTCGTAATGACCCGCTGGGAAAAGGACAGCTCCCCCTGGGCCCGTGGAGCACCTCCCAGGAGCTCAGAGAGCCTTGGGCAGAGCGAACACTGGATTGGGTGCCAGAGGAGCCAGTCCCCAGGATCCCCAGGGAGGCAGCTGCTGGTTTCTGTCTCAGCTTGCAGGTCTGTTGTGTAGATCTGACACCTGCCCTTGGGCGCCTGCAGCTATCTATCACTCAGGCCCCTTCACTTCCTGTTGGGGTGAGGGAACCTGCTGGGCAGCCCCTGCAGCAGAGTCTGAACAGTGGCATGCTTGGCCAACAAGAGCTGGCCTGGCTCAAGGCAATAGACACTGACAGTGCCAGCCCCACGGTGAGCCCTGCCCCCGGCACAGCCAGACGTGCACTCAGGGTGGCCAGTCCTTCCTGTCGCTTGGGCAGCTGGGTACTCAGCACCAGTGAGCGCAGGTCTGGCACATCCAGGCGGCAGGTCCAGTTCTAGCTCCACACACAGCCCCCCACTTTGCGGGGCGTTGGGGCAGGGGGTGAAGAACAGAAGGGGGATAGGTCTGATGGGCACAGGGTGGTGAGACCCTGCTCCTCTTCGCCCTTCTGTTTCACTCTCCTCCCCTCCCCCCCGCCAAGCCCCATCCCTTCTCTGCACCCCTGTCCGAGGTTGACCTGAGTTCCTGAGCCTGTGTCCAAGCCCAGTCTGCTCCATGCATTGGACTAAGGTCACACCTTGCCTGAGTTCTGCTGTCTCTCCAATGGGGGGCAGGTGTTACCTCTTACCCAAACCCCACCTGCCCCCAGTGCTGCTCACCCCCCACCTCCAATGCTCCTTTGTGAGCCTCACCTGCTGGCAAAAGTGGGCATCTGTCCCATTCACAGCTGGCAAGAGCTAATGGGGCAAGTGCCCACTTATGCCACAACCATCCGGGTCCCTGCCAAAGCATGACGTGTGCTCACCCTAGCCGTGTGTCTCGTCCAGTGTTGCAATCCCGTAGTGGAGAGGTTACATGCACCTGCCTCTTCTGCATGAGTGCTGAGTGGCACCTGGGTCTCCTCACCCAGCATCCATGGGCATGGTAGTGCAGCAGGGAGCCAGCCCGATTGCACTGTGTGCCGATGCCTGGACATACACAGCTCTCTCACACCCGTGACTTGCCCCTGCAGTCTCTGAGACTGGGCCCCACGGAAGAGCACCTGTCTGGCTCCTGGGGACCCTCCTCCTGCTTTGAGCCAAAAGGGGCAGCCCTGGCCCTGCTTCGTCCCTCTTGGGCCCTCATGGCTCTGACCCAGCCTGAGAGGCGAGGCTGCCCCCACCAACCAGTTCCCCACAGCAGTGAGACTTACGCGGGGTATTCGGGGACACGGCTCTTGAAGGCAGGGAGCTCGGTCACATACTCGTTGTACAGCCACTTCACTTTGAAGTGCAGGTTCATGTAGTCTGCGCTTTTACACAAGCGGTGCTTGTCATGCTCTGAAGGGGAGGGGAGAGTGGTCGGTCATGGGGGGATCGCTCTCTTCAGTGCCCCTCCCTCCTATGCTCCCAAAGACTGGCTCAGTGTCATATGACAGCACTTTTTTATTGGGTGTGGAAGCCATTTTGTGTATCCAGTGCATATATCGGCCCCACAGCGTGTGGGGTTCTAATGGAAGCCGAGGATGCCCTGAAGCTGTGTATGCTGCTTCTATGTCTGTAGCATGTTGGTAGGTAGAGTTGTGGGTTTTAGCTCTGTAGTTGTATTAACAATGTATAGTACGAAGATTCACAACTAGAGGTGTGAACCCAGCCCTAGCCAGGACATCGGGCTAAACAAAGGGCTGGAAACCAGATGTCGAATCCACATCTCAGAAATGTGGGACTTGTCAATGGAACACAGCCCACTGGTCAGGTGACCTGGGCTGAGCAAAGAATTGAAATCAGATGCCCAGACATCCATTGCATCTGCCACGTAAATGACTGAGGCATGCTACCAAAACCAGCCACCAATGGCATTTGGCCACAGTGGCTCACCTAGGTCAGGTGATGCTGACCCTCAAGGGCTTGATGGGAAGAAGAGAGGGTTTTTTCCCTCCACAGGGGAAAATTATAAAAGGGGCTTAGCAGCATCCATGTTGAGGAAGAAGTCTTTTGTCTTGAGAAAATCTTTTGTCCTTTGTTCCTGTCCAAGGATTCACGTTCCAGCATGCTGATCCCAGCTGGACCAATCTACAGTTCTCCAGTAATTAAAACCATGTAACCTGGAATCCTACCCTTTATGGAGTGGACTTTCAAGAATCAGCGTAGAACATGACTGGCCTGCATCAACAGCTGCCACTGATGTATGTAAAGTGTTGCTTTAACCATTTTTCTCTCTATCTCTGTTCTTTCTTGCTTTGTAAAAATACCTTTAGATGTTTACATCTGAAGGATTTGGGCAAGCGTGTTGGTTTTGGGTAAGATCCGAGTATATATTGAATGGGGACTGTGGCTGGACCCTTTGGGGCCCAGAAGAATCTGTGTGGTGTTGGTGACAGAAGTTCTAAAAACCACTCACCTGAGTTTGAGGGTTACTGCAGGGCTCACTCAAGGACATTAGTAGACAGCAGATGTAATACACAGAGGCAATATTATTGCATGCGCGCGTGCACACACACACACACACACACACACACACACACACACACACACACACACACACACACACACACACACACACACACACACACACACACACACACAGAGTTAACCTGTGGAACTCCTTGCCAGGGGATGTTGCGATGGTCAAAAGTATACCAGAGTTCACAACAGAATTGGGCAAGCTCCTTGAGGACAGGTCCCTCAATGGCTATCGGCCCAGCTGGTCAGGGACCCCCATGCTCAGGGCAACTCAACCCTTCTAATTGCCAGAGAGTAGGTGGGGAAGATGGGGGGCGCACTCCAGCTGCCCTGCTCTGCACACTCCCTGAGACTGCGATGGGCCACTGTCGGAGACAGGCTACTGGACAAGATGGTCCATGATCTGAGCCAGTCTGGCAGCTCTGTGGGCATTCAGAGCCTAAATACCTCCAAGGATGTGCACTAAGCACCTAACTGACCACAGGGGCCCTTTTGGCTGGTAGATAAAGGCTTGAGCCAAATGGAGGCCCATGGCTGGAGGATGAGGCGTGGAAAAAACAGCCCGGAAACCAAGAAGCCTGAGAGGTGCCTTAATGCTTCTATTTCCTAAACTGAAATTGCTGTGCCCCCTGCAGAGAGGGGACTCCAGCTGTGACTCCCTCAAGAAACGACCAAGGCTGGGCTCCTCCCCAGCCCCTGCAGCCAGTGCCTCCTTCCCTGGTGGTTTCATACTGCGTCAGCTGAGCACCTACTTGTGGTGCTGCTCTTTACTGGGCGTATCCGGAGTGGCTCAGCTGTGCATCATGTGACAGCGCTGCCAGCAGAGACTCCTTTAGAGAGCAGGGGACATGCCATGTCCCCAAGGCAGCCGCTGCAGTGATCTGCAGCAGGGGCACCACCAGGGAGTTGGGGGATGCTGTGGCTTTGGTTTGGTGGAACAGGAGGATCCTTCAGCACCTCCCAGCAAGAAGCAGAAGGGCATGAGAATGCAACCCAGGAGGGACTCACCTTCCATTGCATATTTCATGTCCTGAGCAAAGAGGTTCCACATCACTTCAGCACTGATCTTACCCACGTTCAGCTCCTGGGGGAACCTGGCCAGGGAGAATGGATGAATCCAACTGTTAGAGAATAAACCCCCAGCCAAGGACTTCCAGCAGAGAGAGAGGGATTGGGACTCCCTTGGGCCACCATGGCCCAGTGATGACATGGGACTAACAGAACACCCAGGGGCCACCCAGGGCTTTACCCAGGAGATGCCATTCAGTGCCAGACAGGCAGGTGATGGGAATCCCAATGGAGGGACATGCTCAGAACTGGGCACGGAGGTGCACGGAGGGAAGTCCCCAGTGGTGGTCTGTCCCCAGGCTGTGGCAGAATCCCCATGGATCCTACCTACATTGGTGTTCCCAGTGCAGTGTGTATGCACCAGCTCAGACCTCAGCTTTACTGCTACTGCCTGGTGGTGGCAGGATTGTGGAGACTGGTCCCGAGGTGGTACTCACTGGTTCAGACAGGGCGTATAGGAGTTCTTATCCTCTTCAATAATGGAAACAATCAGCGTGATGAGTTTGGACCAGAAATCCAGGTTCTTGATGCTGGGCCCCTGCTCCTCGGGGGGGACCTCACCTTTCTTGGTCTGGAAAAAGCCCAAAGATGGGGAGTGGGGAGTCTCGAGTTAATGGCGTGTGGGAACTCAGCTGAGATTCCAGGCACAAATCTTTTCCTTTGCCCTGGAAATCAGCGAGGGACATGACCAGATAGCTCCTCTCCAGCCCATCCTCTGGGGATCAGGGCATGGCTGCTCCCAGCATTGCCACAGAGCAAGGCATCGGGTCAGTCTAATGTCAGGCTCCCAGTCCCTCCTGTGATGGGGCTCAGGAATCCCTAAGCACTGCAGCCCGCAGCCAGAAGTGACTCTCATTCAGCAGGTAGAACAGGACATTTATTAGTCGACAGAGACACAGCATGGTGCAGAGGTATCAGTACAGCAGGCAGTCAGTCATTCCAATCCATCTTGGGGAGAGGAGCCCAAGGGGTGCCCCATCTGGGGTCTAGCCTCCCCTTCACAGGCTAGCTACCTTCCCACTCTCCCCGCAGCTTCCAACCACTGCATCTGATTCATCCCTGCTCTTTGTTCAGTGACAGAGGTGTTACCTGCCAGCTTAGGTTACAGACAGGAGGGGGTCATCCTTCGCTGGCATGAGCGCTTCAGTCTGTCACCTACACATCCAGCCTGACTCTCACACACACATGCACACTACATCACATCTCCCTCTGGCCCTGCATGGGAAACCGGGAGATTTGGATCCCATTCTGCAAAGTTCAGCTTTTCACAGCACTGAGCCCTTCCCGGGAGAGGAGATCCCAGCCAGCTAGCACGCGCTCTCAGAGACGCCTGTCTCCTGCCCTGTGGTTCACCTGAGCCTTACACAGGGTGATGCTCTACAGAGCAAATGGGCTGCAGAGCTTCCCATCGTGAGGACCCAGAGTCAGACACTAGCTTTGGACCCAACAGATGGGCCTCCAGGCTCTTTGTAACCCAGTTACCAGGTGACACTTTTCTTCCCCAGGGAAACAGGACAAGGACAGGAGGAGGGGCCTGGCTGGTTTGAATTGGAACTGGACAATTGAGTGGGGCAGTCTGCTCTGGCTGGAGAGGAAGGAGGAGGGCCAGGGCCCTGGCTCGGGGACCCCTCTGGGCCCCTCTCCCCAAAGTGGATTTAACTGACTGCTTCTGTCTCTGTGCTGACAAGTACAAGGTAACAGCCAGCATGGATATGAGAAGAATAAATTATTCCAGACCAATCTGCTAGCTTTCTTTGACATAACAAGTCCTGTGGGTAAGGGAGAGGCGGTGGGTGTTGTATACCTAGACTTTAGCAAGACATTTGATATGGTTTTGCACGATTTTTTTTTAATCAATAAACTAGGCAAATAGAACCTGATGGGGCTAGAATATGGAGATATCCCTAACTCACAGAGCTGGAAGGGGCCTTCAGTGGTCATGGAGTCCAGTCCCCTGACGTCACAGCAGGACCCACCACTATCCCCTAACAGATTTATTTATTTAAAAAAAAAGAAAAAAAACTATGTGCCCCAGATCCCTACACAGCCCACTAAAGGATTGAATTCACAGCCCTGTGTTTAGCAGGCCAATGAGCAAACCACTGAGCTATACCTCCAAGCAGACCAAGCTGAGCTACTCTAAGGTGTGTGTATAACTGGCTGGATAACTGTTCTCAGAGAGTAGTTATGAATGGTTTGCAGTCATGCTGACAGGGCAGAACAAGTGGGGTTCCACATGGTTTGTTTTGGGATTCGTTCTATTCAATATCTTCATCAACGATGTAGATATTGGCATAGACAGTATGCTTATTAAGTTTGCAGATGATACCAAGCTGCAAGGGGTTCTAACTGCTTTGGAAGACAGGGTCAGAATTCATAATGATCTGGACAAAGTGGAGAAATGGTCTGAGGTAAACAGGATGAAGGTTAATAAAGGATAAATGCAAAGTGCTCCACGTAGGAAGAAACAATCAGCTTCATACATATAGGACGTGTCTACGCTAGCACAAAACTTCGAAATGGCCATGCAAATAGCCATTTCAAAGATTACTAACGAGGTGCGGAAATGCATATTCAGCACCTCATCAGCATGCTGGCAGCTGCAGCTCTTCAAAATTGCTGCTTTTCACTGCTGTGCGGCTTGTCCATATGGGGGTCCTTTTTGAAAGGACCCCACCAACTTCAAAATCCCCTTATTCCAATATGCTGATTTTCTAACTAAACAAGCCCAGTTCTTTCAGTCATCCCTCATAGCTCATGTTCTCTAGACCTTTGATCATTCTTGTTGCTCTTCTCTGGACTGTCTCCAATTCCAATCTGCTGATAGGAATAAGGGGATTTCGAAGTTGGCGGGGTCCTTTCAAAAAGGACCCGTCTGGACAAGCTACGCAGCAGCGAAAACCGACAATTTCAAAGAGCCACGGCTGCCAGCATGCTAATGAGGTGCTGAATATGCATTTCAAAGAAAAGTTACTCACCGTAGTAACGGTGGTTCTTCGAGATGTGTCCCCGTGGGTGCTCCACAATAGGTGTCGGGCTTGCCCGGCGCCGCAGATCGGATCTTCCAAGCAGTTTCTGCCGGACCGCGCATGCGCCGGCGCACGCTGCTCCCTTGCGCGCTCCTGGCCATGTGCGCGATCCGGTCCCCGCCAGTTCCTCGACCAACCGCCTCGGGTGCCCCTGCAAAACACTAACAGAGATCCGAGGCGGGGAGGATGGGCGGGTAGTGGAGCACCCACGGGGACACATCTCGAAGAACCACCGTTACTACGGTCAGTAACTTTTCTTTCTTCTTCGAGTGTCCCCGTGGGTGCTCCACAATAGGTGACTACCCAGCAGTAACCCAAGATAGGAGGTGGGTAATCGGATTATGTGCAGCTTGTCCCCGAGAGGACCACTGCAGAGAGACAGGTATCCTCTTGGAATACCCTGTGAAGGGCGTAATGTTTGGCGAAGGTGTCGTAGGATGACCAGGTCGCCGCTCTGCAAATGTCTTTTAACGCAACGCCCTTGAAAAAGGCTGTTGATGCCGCCACCGCCCTAGTGGAATGAGCCCTGGAAGTGGCCGATAAAGGAGTCTTTTTGAGCTCGTAGCACATTTTTATGCAGGATACAATGTGCTTTGAGATTCTCTGCGAGGAGAGACCTTCTCCTTTCGATTTGGGAGCGAGGGAGACTAGGAGTCTATCTGTTTTCCGGAAGGACTTGGTCCTGTCTACGTAGAAGGCTAGCGCCCTCCTCACGTCCAGGAGGTGTAGGCGTGCCTCTTCGTTGGAGTTATGAGGCTTTGGATAAAACGAGGGTAGAACAATAGGTTCGTTAATGTGAAACTCGGAAGAAACTTTGGGAACAAAGGCTGGATGCAGCCGTATGGTTACCGCCTCCTTGGAAAAAACAGTGCAGGGTGGTGTTGCCATGACTGCCGCGAGCTCGCTCACCCTGCGAGCTGACGTAATTGCAAGAAGAAAGGTCGTCTTTATTGTAAGGAGGCGGAGGGGAACCGTGGCCAAGGGCTCGAACGGTGGTCCCATTAGCGTGGTAAGCACCAGGTCCAAGTTCCACGAAGGTGGAATCGGTTTCCGAGGGGGGTATAGGTTTACCAACCCTTTGAGGAACCTGGTAACCATAGGGTGGGCGAACACCGTGTGCCCTTCCTCCTCATGTCTGAACGCTGAGATGGTGGCAAGGTGGACCTTCAACGAGGATAGCGAGAGTCCTCCTCTCTTGAGGTCCAGTAAATACTCTAGTATTGTAGGTATAGGCACCAAAAGGGGGGCCAGCTGTTTGGTAGAACACCAAGCCGTGAAGCGAGTCCATTTTTGCTTGTAGGTCTTCCTGGTGGAAGTCCTCCTGCTACTTTCTAGGACCTGCTGTACTTCCACTGTGCATGTGCTCTCTAGGGAGCTGAGCCATGGATTAACCATGCTTGCAGTCGCAGGCTTTGGGGGTACGGGTGCACTATGGACCCCTGGGCTTGCGTGAGCAGATCCGGCGCCACTGGAAGAGGCATCAGTGGACGGTCCGACATGCGCAGGAGTAGGGGGAACCATTGTTGTCGATCCCATGTTGGGACTATCAGGATCATCCGGGCCCTTTCCCTTCTGGCTTTCTGCAAGACTTTGTGGATCAGCACTGTGGGAGGAAACGCATAAAGCAGGGGGCCCCTCCACGGGATCGCGAACGCGTCCCCCAGGGACCCCCATCCCAGTCCTGCCCTGGAGCAGAATCGTGGGCACTTCTTGTTGTGCTGAGTGGCAAACAGGTCTATCTGGGGAAAACCCCATGCGTGGAAAATCGGCCGTAGCAGATCGGGACGGATCTGCCACTCGTGTGTGAGTGCAAAACGCCTGCTCAGCTGGTCTGCCTTCACATTGTGCGCACCCAGCAAGTATGAGGCTTTCAAGATTATATTGTTGGCGATGCACCAGTTCCATAAGCGGATTGCTTCCGCGCATAAGGCATGGGATCGAGCTCCTCCTTGCCTGTTTATATAAAACATGGTGGAGGTATTGTCTGTACTGATCCCGACGACTTTGCCTTGTATGTGGTCTCGAAAGTGTCTGCAGGCGTTGAACACTGCTCTGAGCTCCAGTATATTTATGTGCAGTGACTGTTCCGTGGGTGACCACAGTCCTTGAGTCACCTCTTCGCCCATGTGCGCTCCCCACCCTATGAGGGAGGCATCTGTAGTGAGAAAAACCGATATCTGCGGCTGGTGGAAGGGTACCCCTGTTAGCAGGTTCCTGGGGTTTACCCACCATTGTAGGGATTTGCGCACTCCGGCTGTGGGCGACACCACCCTGTGAACGGTGTGTACTGCCGGTTTGTATACACTCGCCAGCCAGTGCTGCATGCTGCGCATGTGTAACCTGGCGTTCTGTACTACGAACGTCACCGCTGCCATGTGGCCCAGCAGCTGCAAGCACATCAAGACCGGCACCGTAGGGCTGAAGGTGATGACCTGCACGAGGGAACCGATGGCCTGAAAGTGAGCCTCTGGTAGATACACTCTCGCTGTAACCGAGTTTATGCGAGCCCCTATGAACTCTATGTCCTGTGTGGGGTCTATTTTTGATTTTGCCAGATTGATAACCAGGCCGAGTGAAGAGAACGTGTTTGCTGTGACGCGTATCATGCGCAGAACCTCCCACTTCGAGGCCCCTTTGAGTAGGCAGTCGTCCAGATACGGGAATATAAATACCCCCTCTCTGTGCAGGTAGGCTGACACCACTGCCAAGGTCTTGGTGAAGACTCTGGGGGCCGAGGAGAGGCCAAACGGTAGGACCTTGTATTGGAAGTGTTCGTTGCCTACCATGAACCGGAGGAATCGCCGGTGAGCCGGATGGATAGTTATGTGGAAGTACGCGTCTTGTAAATCGAGGGCTGCGAACCAGTCTCCATCGTCCAGTGCTGTAAGGATGGAGGCGATTGTGGTCATCCGAAAACGTTGCTTGCGCAGGTACCTGTTGAGGCCGCGAAGGTCTAAGATGGGCCTCCAGCCTCCTGTCTTTTTCTCCGTGAGGAAGTACCTGGAGTAGAACCCTTTCCCTTGCAGTTGCTCCGGCACTCTTTCCACTGCCCCTATGAGCATGAGATGGGCCACCTCCTGCCTGAGCCTCGCTACATGGGAGGCCTCCTGGAGGTGGGGCTTGGGTGGAGGTCATGACGGTGGGAGCGACTGGAAGGGGATGGCATACCCCGTGGCTATGATCTCCAGCACCCCTTTGTCTGTGGTGATCCTTTGCCACTGGTCATAGAATGGTCGGAGGCGATGGTGGAATAATCGCTTCGGATGACCTTGTGCGATGGTAGTAATGGCGCAGCCCTGGATCTGTATGTCAAACTTGTGGCCTTTGGCCCCGCCCCAAGGACGCACGGCTCTGTTGGGAACGTCGCCTGGGAGTTCTGTACTGCTGGTGCTGTTGATGTCGCCCTTGCTCGTAACCCCTGTGGTACTGGGGGCGCTGTTGCTGGTACTGGTACCGTCTTTGTTGAGGTTAGTACCTTTTCTTTGTGTATGGAGGGGTGTAAATCCCCAGGGTCCTGAGTGTGGCTCTTGAATCTTTACTGCAATGAAGGACCGAGTCAGTTGATTCAGCAAACAGCTTCTGCGAGTCGAAGGGAAGGTCAACTATCTTCGCCTGCAGATCCCTCGGTATACCCGAAGTCTGGAGCCAGGACTCCCTTCACATCACCACTGCCGTTGCTGTGGAATGTGCTGCTGTGTCTGCAACGTCCAGGGCGATCTGAACTCCCATCCTCGAGGCCGCGTAGCCTTCTTGCACTATGGCCTTGAGCACCGGCTTTTTGTCCTCTGGAAGCGAGTCCATGAGGGAGGTTAACCTGGAATAGTTGTCGAAATTATGGTTCGCTAAGTGCGCTGCGTAATTTGCCATTCGCAACATTAAAGTGGAGGAGGAGTAGACCTTTCTGCCGAACAGCTCTAGCTTCTTAGCATCTTTGTCTGTTCCCCCTGTCCTGAATTGAGATGTCTTTGATCTTTGTTGCGACGACTCCACCACCAAGGAATTTGGCTGTGGGTGGCTGAACAGGAACTCCATGCCCTTCGCCGGCACGAAGTATTTCTTATCCGCTCTCTTTTGGACAGGCGGAATAGTCGCAGGGGTCTGCCATATCGTAGTGGCGGACTCTAAGATCGCTTCATCAAGCAGTATTGCTACTCTGGAGGAGGCCGGAGGTCTCAAATTTTTGAGGAGCTTATGGTGTTTCTCTTGCACCTCTGCTGTCTGGATGCCTTGCGTGAAGGCCACCCTCTTAAACAGCTCTTGAAACTGTTTGAGATCGTCCGGAGGATGGATGTCCCCCGGGGCCGTAGCCTCGTCCGGGGAGGAGAGCGAGGAACCGCTGGGATACGTCTCTCTGGACCCTTCCGGTTCCTGCTGGTGATGGTACACCCTCTCGCTAGAGGTTTGTGAGGGAAAATCTCGGGGTTCCATAACCAGTCCCCCCTGAGATGCTTGAGTCTCTGTCCCCGGTCGCAATTGCCCTCGGGGGTACGAGATCGTCTGTGGGGATCTTTCCCTAGTAGATTGCTGATGGTGTCTATGCCCCGCGTGGTAGGGGCGACCATGGCAGTGTAGGCACTGTTCTTGGGAAGGTGACCTAGACCACTCCCTTGGTGCATACCCTCTGCGTCTGGGGGAGGGAGATCGTCGAGACACTGGAGAGAGCGATTTTGCATAATAGTCCAGTGGTTCAAACCCCAGGAAGGGTGAAGGTGGTCCCAGCCAGGGTGAGGCTGGTTGCAAAAATGGAGAAGGGGGCTCTGGGTAGGCTAGGGGGGACCCCTGCCTTCTGGTTGGAGTCTGCAACATAAGCGGAGGGCTGTGAGAAAGCAACTCCACAGCCCTGTCCGGAGAGGGGCTGCAATGCCTCCTCTTGTGTGCAGCCTTCCCCCTCCCTGGAGGAGGTAACTCCGCCCCCTGACGCACAGGGGATCCCGGCCCTGTCCGCACCGTGCTAGGCACGCTCGAAGGCGGTGCCACACGTGCGGTGTCCTTCGGTGCCTGCAGGCTGCGTGCCTGAGCGCTCTGCACCACTGGTTCCCCGGGGGTCGGTGCCGCTGCCTGCGGTGCCGCCGGTACCGGCGCTTGTTTAGCCGCCGCCCTGCCTACGGTGCGGGGCGGCTGGCTGATTATCGGAGGCTGAGCCGCTTCCACGTGGCTCTCCGTGCTGCCGCCGATCAGCTGTTGCTGCGGCTGGGGGCTGCTCGCTCCTCCCGTCCCGCTCGCTGTTGCTGCCGGCAGGGATCGGGCTGGGGAGGCTTTCCTCCGTTTTTGCGCTGATGGGGTGAGGGAGGCAGCTTTCCTTTTATGGGCCCCGGAGGGTCCCTCCTGCTGCGGCCGCTCCGGCACGTCTGGCTGGAGGGCCTTATCAAAAAGCAGCATTTTAAGCCGCATCTCCCTGTCTCTCCTTGCTCTGGCTGTTAATTTAGCACAGAAGGAGCATTTCTGTGCAACATGGGACTCCCCAAGGCACCTTATGCATAGACTGTGCCCATCGGACGCTGGCATCGCCTCTCGGCAGGACTCACATTTTTTAAATCCTGAAGAGGACATTGTTGGTGAGTCTTTCAGTTGTTAAACGGGTACTTAGCACCTTCTCTGTGCTGTTTTCCCCTTCCGATGGCCTGCCGCAGCAGGAGGGCTGATGGCCCTATGATCCTGGCCTCCGGCGCTTGTTACTGGGACTGGATTGAAGCTGTCCCGCTTGTAGTTCGTTTGTTGCTTTTGTTTTTTTTTTTTTGCAAAAATAACAACCGGCTAACTTGCAGTAGCCTAAGTACTTGAAAAACTTTAAAGAAAAACAGTTAAAGTCATTGAATACGCTACTTGGCCTTAGCCTAGTTCGGATTCCGTCTGCAGCCGACGGCGGTTAAGAGGAACTGGCGGGGACCGGATCGCGCACATGGCCAGGAGCGCGCAAGGGAGCGGTGCGCGCTGGCGCATGCGCGGTCCGGCAGAAACTGCTTGGAAGATCCGATCTGCGGCGCCGGGCAAGCCCGACACCTATTGTGGAGCACCCATGGGGACACTCGAAGAAGAACAGCTCATTACTAATCTTCGAAACGGCTATTTGCGTGGCCATTTCGAAGTTTTGTGCTAGTGTAGATATAGCCATAGAATGGAAAACAAGTGTCTAGGAAGGACCACTGAGGAAAGGGATCTAAGAGTCATAGTGGATCACAAGCAAAATATGAATCAACAGTGTGATGCTGTTGCAAAGAGAGCAAACAAGATTCTGGGATGCACAAACAGGAGTGTTGAGAGCAAGACATGGGAAGTCATTCTTCCGCTCCACTAAGTGCTCATTAGGCCTCAGTTGGAGTGTTGTATCCAGTTCTGGGCACCACATTTCAAGAGAGATTTGGAGAAGGTCCAGAGGAGAGCAACAAGAATGACCAAAGGTCTAAAGTACATGAGCTATGAGGGACGACTGAAAGAACTGGGCTTGTTTAGTTTAGAAAAGAGAAGACTGAGAGGGGACATCATAGCGGTCTTCACATACCTTAAAGAGGGTTACAAGGAAGAGGGAGAAAAATTTTTCTCCTTGGATTCTGCGGATAGGATGAGGAGCAATGGGCTTAAACTGCAGCAAGGGAGGTTTAAGTTGAACATTAGGAGAAACTTCCTAACTGTCAGGGTAGTTAAACACTGGAATAAATTGCCTAGGGAGGTTATAGAATCTCCACCACTGGAGATATTTAACAGCAGGTTAGACAGACATCTTTTGAGAACAGTCTAGATGGTGCTTGGTCCTGCTGCAAGGGCCAGGGGCTGGACTTAATGATCTCTTAAGGTCCCTTCCAGCTCTAGTGTTCTATGATTCTAAGTCTGTTCTACACTGTGTCCTTGTCAGCTAATAAACCTTCTGTTCTCCCTGCTGAATGGGAGTCACATCTGACAGTGACTGGGGGGTGCAGGGCATGGGAACCCCCCAATCTGTGACAGCCACACACCCCTGCCAATCGGGAGATGGCTGCCAGCTCCTCTGGGCCCAATCCGCAACCAGCAGAGCCAGTCCAGGGTGGAGAATCAGGCTGTGAAGGAGAGCTGGTCACAGGATGGGGTAAAGGGGGCCGCTCGGAGGAAAGCTGCTGCACTTGGGAGCTTGGAGCTGAGATTCTTGTTAACCAGGAGCTGAGAGGAAAGCAGCTCTGTCCCCAGCAAAAGCTTTCCAAAGCCTCACTTGGGTGAAGCGCTCAGGGAGCATGTGAGCGCCACCCCATCCCCCAGAGCCCCCTGCCTGTCACACAGCCTTTGCACATGGCAGAGTGGAGGGCAGCCAGGCTGGGCTCCCTGGCCCCACTCACAGGGTCGGTCTGGTACTCGCGGCTGTACAGCTCGTGGCAGTTGTTGAAGATGTACTCGTAGGTGGAGTTGAGGCAGGCTTTCACGCAGTCCTTCACCACCTGGCTGGCCCGGGGTGGGCTCTGCAGTTCCTGCACCTGCGGGATGGGGAAGGGAGACGGGTTGCGTGTTGCAATGCCTGTCTCCCCAGACTGATTCCTCCAGGAGCTCAGGCTGTTCAGGCTCAGCTGCCAGTGGGGAGACTCCACACCACAGGGAGCTGCCATGGGATGCATCACAGGTCCCCCTAGTTATGCTAGGAGCCTCACTCAGTGCCCACATCCCTTTTCCTCAGCACAACACCCCTGGGGCTGAGACCCCTCCTGGCCCACCAGCTGGCCAGGCAGACCCATGGCACGGGAGTGCTACAACTCCTGTCGGGCTCTGGCTCAGCTTCTCAGTTGCATTCTGCAAGCAGCGGCTACTCTCGCCCCTGTGGGGTTCTTCCCTTTGACTGGGAGCCAGCCAGCAGGCCTGGGTGTTACCTTCATTCGGAAGAAGGTGATGCTAGTTAACAGATCCACTGTGGACTTGAGATCCTGAAGCCTCTCTGGGCTGCTAGCTGGGAAGTTGTTCTGGAAAGAGAGAGACAATTAGTGGGCTGCATGACGGGGAGGAGAGCAAGGGGGTGGGGAAGGGGAGAAGACGGGTGGATGGACAGACACCCAGCTGGCATTTCAGAGCCCCCTAAGGGCTTAACACCAATCCTGCTCCCACTGAGGCAAATGGAAAAACTCCCAGTCACATCCCCAGTGCTCCAAGCTGAGCAGAACTCTTCCCATAGCTGTGGAAACTGAGGCACATAACGGGGATGTGGCAGTAACAGAAACAGCCCTTGAGAGGCTCTAGGCTGGTGGCAGGAGACTGCTCACACAAGGCACGAGGCTGCAGGTGATCACAGAGCTGCTCTGAAGCCTGGTTAAAAGACTGCCAGCACTCCCCCGCACGTGTGGGGCTCATCCCCTTACCCGATACATGGACAGGTCGATCCGGAGCGAGTTGTGTAGCTGGTCCAGCAGCTTCACGAAGCGCTCCTTCTGCAAAGACACATCCCGGTGCCAGGTAAATGAGAGCACGGTGACCAGTGCCTATTCCCCCTCCTCACTCCAGCCCATTCCCAGGGCAAGGCTGACCGGTCTGCCCCCCGGCCCTTTGCAGCTGCCCCCTGCGGAGGGGCTGCCATAGGCAGGGTGGGTTTCAGCAGAGCTGTGCTAGGTGAGGGGAGCATGTTTATCAAAGCTGGCTCTGATCTCTCTGGTATGCTTAGTGCTAGCCAGGTCATCAGCCCATCCTGTCTGGTGACACTGGGATGGGAGTTAGAGAGAACTGCCTGGGCTGAGCCCAGTAGCCTCAATAGAGTATCTCCTTTAGATCCACTGCAGTGGAGTCTGGGGGTCTCCTCTGCCACTGGCTCTGCTAGCAGGTACATAGCCCTAAACTGGGCTGTAACATAGGTGGAACATTTCAAGAATGATGTGGACAAACTGGGAAGTCCAGAGAAGAGCAACAAGGATGAAAGGCCCAGGAAACATGACCTATGAGTAGGGGTCCTGCTATTTTTATTTTCCATCCAGGGTGGAATGAATTTTGTCACATGCACTGAGGCATGTGCAAATGTGCACCACCAGGAGACACACAGGCTGCCAGCTGTGGACGCTCAGCTAATCAGCTGACTGGCAGCCGAATCACTCCTGGGTGGCCACCCAAGTACTCAGTGTACAGGGAACACTGCCCATGAGGGAAGATGGAAAAACCCCTGCATTTATTTAATTGGAGAAATGAAGACAGAGTGGCCTGGATAACAGTTTTCAAATACAAAAAAGGGTGTTACAAGGAGGTAGGAGGAAAATTGCTCTCCTTAGCCTCTGAGGACAGGACAGGAAGCAATAGGCTTGAATTGCAGCCAAGCAGGTTTAGGTTAAACATTAGGGAAAAACTTCCTTTCAGAACAGAAAAGCACTGGAATAAATTACCCAGGAGGTTGTAGAATCTCCATCTTTGTGGGGTTTTAAGAGCAAGTCAGACAAACACCCATCAGGGATGGCCTAGATAATGCTCAGTCCTGCTGGGAGCACAGAGGACAGGACAAGAAAACCTCTTGAGGTCTCTTCCAGTTGTACAGTTCTATCATGCCACCTTAAATGGGCCTGAAGTCTCTACTCAGTGAGACCGGTGGGAACTTTTCCACAATAAACACCAACAGCTGGAATCTGGCTGTAAATCTGGAGTGATTCCACTGAATTCTCTGGAGTCACTTTACACCACAGGACAGCAGAGACCTAAGCCAGGACATTCAGGCTACAGCTTGTGCCCCATAAGCACTCAATAAATAATGAACACTAGTAACTAAGCTCTGTCGGTAGGTAGATGCCCCATTGCCCAGCAGCCAGTATGGAAAGGGACTGAGCCTGTGCCTAAAAGATTGCCAAGATGGCCAGGATGCTGGCCCCCCGCTGGGACGTGCTATCCTGCCTGTACTGCTGTTTGCAAGGCCTGGCTGTGAAAGAAGGGAATTGCTAGCAGGGACTTTGATGGGTTGTTGCAGAATTACACTGGGTGAACAGAGATCAGGAACTGAACCAGCATTTTAACTTAACTAACCTTGAACATGTTAATCATCCCTTCCTGGGGTTAATTTCTAGCCCCATGTCCTAGCACTTACACACATACTTTCCCTTACACACATGAAAACTCCCCTGAGATCAGTCAGTCAAATATATGCCCTGGTCACTGCAGGATCAAAGCCCTAATGCAAAATGGAGGTTTGTCCAAACTGGATGGGTTGGGGAGTTTGGGGTTCTGCTGAGACCCACAGAACCAGGGTGGTTTCACCAAGAACTAGCTGGGCCATGCAAAATACACAGGGGGCATTGGTGAAAACACTGAGGGTTTTGCTAGGGCTGTGCACCTATGAAGATCTGCTTTCTGCTGGTGGGTAGCAGGAGGGGTTTTTGGCATCAACAGGGTAATTTTTTTTTATGATTTCACTGCAATTTTTTCAAGTGGTCAAAAATGAGCCATAGAATCCTACAACACTAGAACTGGAAGGGACCTCAAGAGGTCATCATGTCCAGCCCCTGCACTCACAGCAGTGCCAAGCACTGTCCAGAGTCTGTAGACCATCCCTGATAAGTGCCTGTCTAACCTGCTTTTAAATATCTCCAGCAATGGAGTTTCCACAGCCTCCCGAGGTACCTTATTCCAGTGTTTAACCACCCTGACAGTTAGGAAGTTTCTCCTAATGTTCAACCTAAACCTCCCTTGCTGCAGGTTAAGCCCATTGCTCCTTGTTCTATCCTCAGAGGCCAAGGAGAACAATTTTTCTCCCTCCTCCTTGTAATCCCCTTTTAAGTACTTGAAAACCACTGTCATGTCCACATTTCACTCAAAGCTTCCAGTGCTTTTAAAAGCAATTTTTTTTACCCCTTTTGGTGAAATATTTGCACCAATAGTTGATTCCAAGATAAATTGTCCCGCTTTCCCCGTGGCAGCCAAAGGGGAGCACTGGCCTGTCCATGAAGATGTTTCTGCTATTCCCTCCCCACCAACTCCAGAAAAGAGAAATAGGAAGAAGAGTTCTACGCACCATCGGACTTACCCCGAAATTGGAAGCAGCAAAGCGGTCTGAGGCAGACACATTGGTGGAGGCAGTGGTGTGGGCATAGTAGGCATTGATGTTGGCTAGAAGGGTGCTCATCACCGCTGGCACACCAGGACACATGTACTTGGAGGACAGGCAGGCAAAGTGTCTGCAAGAGAAGACAGGACAGGCTGAAAGCCTGTGGGGGCTGGGGCCAGTGGGGGAGGATTAGAGTTAAGGGTTAGCTTTGGGAAGGGTCTGGGTACGCAGGGTGCAGTGGGGGAAGGCTGTCGGATGGGTTTGCCATGCGAAGGGAGTGCTTTGCAGAGCAAGGTATGTTGGCAGGGGATAGTGCATAGGGTGTGTTCATCTGTTTATGTACATATGTATGTATGCATGCATGCATGTACATACGTACGTATGGGGCGCACCTTGTGCAATGGGTGTGTGTAGGGAGTGGTTTGTACAGTGTGTGGGTGCAATGGGTGTGCAAGGCATGTGTATAGAATGGATGTGTGCATGTGTGGGCAGTGTACAAGGTGTGCGTGCCTGCATGCAGGCTGTATGTGTGTAGGGTGTGTGCATAGTAATGTGTGCAGTGTGTGTATGGTGTGTAGGAGGTGTATGGCAGTGTATGCAGGATGTGCAGAGAATACACTTAGAAGTGTCTGTGGAGTGCGCGGTGTGTGCGCATGTGCAGTGTGTGAGCTGTGTGCAGAATGTGTGTGTGCAGAGTGAGCAGGAGGCAGTGTGTGTGAGGTGTGTGTGCGTGCACAGTTTATGCAGTGTGTGCAGATTGTGCATGTGGCAGTGTGCTCAGAATGTTTGCATGTGCAGTGTATACAGGGTTTGTGTGTGTGCACATGCATGGGGTGTGCATGTGCAGTGTGTGTGGTGTGCTCAGGATGTCCGTGTGTCCAGCCTTTGCATGTGGCAGTGTGTACGCAGGATGTGAAGTGTGATCAGGCTGTATGCATGTGCTCAGGATGTGTGTGTGTGCAGGGTGTGTGCACTCAGGATGTGTGTGTGCACAGTGTGTGCGTGTGCTCCCTTTGCATGGCAAACCCACCCCACAGCCTTCCCCCACTGCACCCTACGTGCTCAGGGTATGTGCGAGCAGGGTGTGAGTGTGCGCTCAGGATGCATGCGCGCAGGGTATGTGGTGTGCTCAGAATATGTGCACACACAGGGTATGCTGGATGTGTATGTCTAGGAGCAGACTGTACTCTGCACCTCTCTTTTAAAGCCAGAGCCAGTCTGACGCTCCCAAGGCACCATGCCCCCTCCCGGCCCATCAGAGTGACCCCAGACGCAGCCAGCCCGGAAGAGGGACATTGCTGGATCACGGTGTTGCTCTGAATGGCGGAACTGTGCTCCTTGCTGGTGCTGTGGAATCGGGGAGTGCAGGAACAGTGGCGGATTAGTGGCTTGTCCTGTTGCGCTCCTGCCCCAACCCCTTATCCTAGCAGGAAGGTAGGGGAGGAGCATGGGGGAAGGACAGGCAGAAGGCGTGAAAAGAGACCCCACTTAGGGGGTTGTGGGGGCCCTCAGGTCAGCCTAACATGCCTCTGTGCAGGGGCACCCGCAGATACTAGTGCACCCCCAGGGTCAGACTGACCAAGTGCTCTGCACCCACCTCGGGGGGAAAGCAAGTGGCCATCCAGGCTCGGGGCTCTTGCTGAGGGGGAATCCCACACCCCACACAGAGACCCAGGGACACTGATGCCTTTCTCCCCTCCTGCGGCACAGGGCAGGGCTCAGCTGCACCACTCGCTGACTTCCAGGGAGCTGCTCTGGTGACCCCACCAAGGAGCTGGCCCCGTCTCTTTAACCTGGGTTAATTTAAACCCTTCCGAGAACCCAGGAGCAGCTGGAGAGACGCACGTCATGGCCTGGTAGATGGACTCCACCCCGTATCTCATGGCGAACTCGTCCACGATCTCCTGGGCCGTCTCGTCAAAGTACACCTTCCAGGCGTCATCCCCCTTGGCCTCAGGGATCTTCACCACCCCGTTGTTCTGGATATCCGTCACAAAGTGGAAGAGGTTCTAGTGCAGGGGACAGAGGAGAGCCCTCAGGACCACCACAAGCAAGGGCTGAATTGGAGAATCAGAGTGCGAGCAGGTCTGAGGTGGGATTATTACACTGCTGTGTATATCGGAGGCCTGGCACTGCCAAGCTGATGTGGCAAAAGGAAAGCTCAGTTCTGCAGCAACCCTGTACCATGGGTGAGCATCTGCACCAGGCAAAGGGGCTGTGCGAACACTGCCTTTTCAACTGGCATGGGTGCATTTGGTGCTGCAGAAGACTTGGTCCGTGGCTGGCATTGGGCAGGGACACTCAGACCTTGGGTGGCGGGGGAGGGGGGTGATTTATAAGGGACCCTAGGAAAACAGGTTGACAAGTCCTAGAGACCAAGCTTCCTACACAGGTCCTTTGAGTGCCAGCTGAGCCACGCTGGCAGGAGGCAGAGAGCAGCAGACTCAGTGCCCATGCTGTGCCCGCTCTGCTGAAGACAGGAGCCCTGTGCTCTCCAGGGCTCTCAGACCAGGCTGCTCAAAGTCACTTGAAACGTGAAGCCATTTGAAACCCAGCATCCTGACTCTTAAAGGCAGCAGGGCAGGGTGGGACAGCTGGGAGCCTGGCTCACCTCGTGCAGGCAGGTATACTGCACATGGTATGGTGCCACCTTCTCCTCTCCCTTTATCTCCACACTGATGTGCAGCCGGATGGCTCCCGACACGGCTGACTTGTCCGTCCGCTTGTCTGAGGGCAGGAGAGCAGGAACCAGCCGAAGCGTTAGCTCACGAATGGCCCTTTGCAACAGCAAAAGGCAGCAGGAGAAGCTGGCTTGGCCATACCCAAGCACAGGTTCACTTCCCAGCCTTGCCCTGAGACCCTGGGGGCTTCAAGCAAATCACTAGACTCAGCTCCTCATTATGGAAGGGGATAAGGTGATTCCCTGCCTTGGTCTATCCAGCTCTCAGATTGAGGACTGTTTCCTGCTGCGTAGGTATGTGCAGCCCGTAGCACAACAGTTCCCACCACCCCTGCTGAGGAAAGATGGACCCAGCTGGGAGCAGGTGCCAAGAAGGGCTGGTACAATGGACAGGGAACCCAAGGGCCTACCTCCTGGGAGGCGAGGAAGGAAGCCCGGCAGGACAAAGGCTGGGACGCCAGGCAGGGAATGGAGCTAAAGGACAGTGCTGGCACAGAAACAATGGGGACCAACAGATCAGGAACAAAGGCAGGCAGGGCTGGAGAAGGAGGTGTCAAACCATTATAGGCAGGAAGCTCTGGAGCAGCCTCCCCTGAGGAGCTCTGGGGACGTAAGTCCTAGCTGGGCTGAAGCTGGAGCTTGCTGTGTTGGACCAGGATTAGCCAGAACCACCTGCTAGCAGGGCTGGGACTCTGGGGCCCAAGGAGTCCCACCAGCCCTTTGGCCTCTAGCTAGTGACACAGTAAGAAATAAATACTGGGCCATGAAGCTCATCTGCAGCAAAACTAATAAATAGAACAGCCCACGCTCAGGCCCGAAGGGAAAGAAGCACATGGGGCGGGGTGGGGCAGGGCGGGGAACAAGCCTTTGAGTTGTATATCGACTACATCACATAGGAGCCAACTCCATGGATGCTCTGGGGCTGGAGCACCCTGGAAGAAAAAGTGGTGAATGCAGAACACCCTCTGGCAGTCCCCCCATCAGCTCCCACATGCCCCCACCGATAGGCCTCAGGCTCAGCAGCAGTCTTCCCTGTAAGTGGAGTGCTGGAGTGGCCACCCAGGAGAGAATCAAACGGTGCTCAGCTGATTGGCAGAGCAGTGTGTGTTTCTCCTGGTGGTGCACCTCCACATATGCAACAAAATGTATTCCTCATGCAGACAGAAAAAATTGTAGGGAACATTGCTCAACACTTCCCCATCCCTCCCTGCACAGCCTGCCAGCTGCAGTCAGCTGCTTTGGGGCCTTTGGGGGGATGGGGAAAGAACTCAGAAGAGGGGGTGGACCTGGGCAGGAAGGGGCAGGAGGGAGCAGGGCCTTGAGGGACAGCTGGAGTTGGAGCAGCATCTGGGACAGAGCTGAGGGCTGCGCACCCTTGACACTTCAGAAAGTTGGCACCTTTGCTGCACCAGGACTGAGGCAGGTGACAGGGGAGATGCATTACCTAGATTGTACCAGACATCCATCTCCCCGCTCAGCGTCCGGACCTCTATGATTGTCTGGCCCAGAAAGTCATCGGACTCCCTCTTAAAGCGCTGCTTGACTCGGGACTTTATATCGTCATCCTCGTCCCAAACCCGCACCTTGATGCGATCAGAGGAGTTATGGCATTCGCTGGGTGGGGGAGAGAGGACAGAAAAATTCCCAGAGCATGGCACGAACCAGGCCAGCCTCCAGAATGGTGGATTCCTAGCAAAGCCGCAACCCCCAACCTCCACTCACCAGCTCATCCCCAGCAAAACCCACACGTTCAACTGAGAGACTCCTTGGACCTCCGCAGTCTGATTTCCAAAGGCTCCTGAGAGCGCTTGAAGTGGGTAACTGCTCGCGGAGCAGCACCCTCTGAGCCTTCACTTCCCTACCATTAACCTCTGCTGACAAGGATCTGTGTCTGCTTTCACTCAACCCAGAGCCCCTCAGCTGGCTGCAGAGGAGTCACTCTGCATTGACACGCAGGGTCTGTTGCCAGACTTCCAGTCCCAAATTTCCATGACAAGTTCTGTATTTATGCACAAATGTCCTGCAGGGGATTTCTGTGTAAATGCAGGCTGCAGGACTTGTCATGGAAATTCCTGGGCCCCAGCCAGGGCTCCTGCAACTGGGGCTCCCCGCCCCAGCCGGCTCCCAGTTGTGGGAACACCAGCTGGAGGGGCAGGTGGAACCTTGTAGTCCCATGGCTGGGAGGCAGCTAGGACACAGGGTCTCTCCCCATCTGGTTGGGCAGCAGTCTGCCAGCTGCAGTAGCCTCCCAGCTGTGAGGCTGTTGGGGTCCCCCCCGGGGGAGCCCACAGCTGGGGCTCCTTCTCCTGCAAACTCTCCCCAAAAATCTGGCAACCCTGGTTTGTCCACAAAGCAAAGAAAATCCCAGGGTAGCCTGGGCCAGCTGACTCAGGCCAGCAGACATCAGCTGCTTCGTTGTGCAGCTCAGGAGCGCGCAAAGTGGGGGATGAGTTCCCTTGGGGGGTGAAATTTTGTAAGGTGGGTGCAGCATGATCAGCTGTTGGGTCTCAGGCTCCTCCCTCTCATTGAAAATGTTGAAATCTGTGACCAGTTTATGTCTGCAGATTCACAGTTCTATACAGATGAACAAAGTTTTTACATTCTACAGACTTGTTTTCTCACACCTGCCAAAAGGGATTTTTTTTTCCATATGAACATAACAAATATCGGTCAGGTTGGATGACATTAGACAGGTTGTGGGGGGAGGAGGGGCTGCTAATTGCAGGGACAAAAAGTGGGACCCAACATAAAAAGTTTGCTCACCCCAGTGTATATTTCCATGCACAGGTCAAGCCCAAACATTGGTCCTAGAGACTGGCTCCTGCCAGAGCCTGATATTTACACAGCAATGGCACAGCTCTAGTGCCTGCACCCCAGAGCCTAAGCACCCAAGCAGCTATCTAGTGGCTGTACAGAGACACCCAAAATCCAGGACCAAGTCTCCAGTTCATTTCCTATCCTAGCACCCAAGCAGATTAGCCAGGCGGACAGCTCAAAAGGAAACTAGCCTTGGGGGCTGACAAAACCTAATCACAAGCAGCTGTGAAGAAGCAACACGAGGCCACATGTGCAGCAGGACAGTCGGGGGCATTAGGGGCAGGGCTAGGAGTAGGATGTAACTTACAAGTGGAAATTCTCCTCCCAGACTGGATTTAGATTTCCATAGATCGTTTTAGTCCTTTTTTTCGTCTTTCCAACCTGGACAGTAACATACGGGTCACTGGAGCCTGTCTTATCCTTTGCCTGCAGGCCCTGGGCACAGACAACTATAACACAACACACACCCCATGCGTACAGAGGCACACATTTATGTGCACATGCACACAGTACCACAGAAACGCAATACACACACAACAGAGAGAACAGACAAAAACAGGGATCAATGGCAGAAACAGAACAAATGGGCAACATGTGATTTTCAAATTGCCCAGCGCTTGAAAGAGGAGCCTGGCATGGCAGGGCATCCATTGCACCCTCCTTGACTGGTGCCAGCCCAATGGGAATTCACTTCCTCTCACCAAAAGCTGCACTCAAGACCCAGTTCCCAAAAGAAGGAGAGCCTGTGGTTCATTTTCTGTCTGCTGCACGGGGCCGGCATAGTCTCTGTGATGGACTAACAGCTAGCAGCAGCAGAATATCTACCCTTGGATGCAGGAGGGACCTGACCCATCCTGCACTCAGATCCACAGCAGGGGACAAATCAGGACTCCAGGGAATGCTCCGTCCTTAGCCAAGGCAGCGGGCTGCAGAGATGGACGTGGGAACCCTGACGCAGTAAAGCTGAGATGCGCTGTGGCTGGCACTTAGGCGTCGATGTGGCATCCCCATGCACTGGCACTGAATGGTGCTAGCCCCAACATCATCCCTGTGTCATGGGGACACCCAGAGCTCTGCAGAGGGATGCGGATTCTGCTCCTGTCCTTGCTCTGGGGCGTGTCCAGAGCTAGCAGGACCCATTGGGCTGGCCCCGCACCTACCTGTGATGCTGATCTTGGCTGACCATTTGGAAGTGCCGTCTAGCACGCTCTGCTTCACGGCCTTCATCTGCTGGGTGTGGGTGGCTTTCGATACAGCAAAGATCTCTTGGATCAGCTCAAAGATCTCGGGCTTGTTCCGCTCCCGGATCTTCATGCGGTCTTTCAGCACCATGATGATATTCTGGGTCCGGTCCTCCGCCCCATGCTTGGAGCTCTTCTCAGCTGCTCCTGGGGGCAATTGGCAGGGGGGCAATGAAGAGGGGAGATTCTAGGGCAGACTGGGAACTGTTCATTCAGGGCCTCCCAAGCTTTCAGGCGGTACTAGTAGTACAGAGTTAATGGGGATATGTAAGTCCCCCTGACTATACTACGGCCAGTATTCCCTGTGGCAGAGTGCTTGGGCAGCTGCTCAGGAGAGATTCAGATGCCACTGACTTGATTAGTGGACTGCCCACAGCTGGCAGCTTGGGCGTCTATGGGTGGTGCACATCAACCTATGCCTTGGTGTGTATAACAAAATTCATTCCACCCAGGATGGACAAAGTTAGCGGCAGCCCTGCTCTGGCCCCCTGCACAGGGTTCTGGAAGACCTCCAAGGCATGCAGACGGTCTGGGATTGGAACACTTGGGGTCTCCTGATGCCCAGCCAGAAACACCCACCGAGGCCCAAAGACACGAGGCTGTGCCCCTTACTCTGTAGGCAGTCTGCGTTGAGCAGGTCTTGGCACTTTTCATGGCACTTTACTCCACATTCGGTACAGCGCATGCCCTGCCGGGCGATGCCCCACAGGAGGCCCTCGCACTCGTAGCAGTAGGTGGGGGTGGTGGCAGTCCACACCTCGAAGTTGTGGGGGGTCGTGGAGGAGATGGGATAGATTAAGGCTTGAAGGGTCTTCTTGTAAACATGGTTTTTCTAAGCAGAGAAGTAGGAAGGGGAGGAGGAAACACTCAGGCCACAGAGATTCTCATCTGACGGTGGGGGTGGGTGGGGCGGGGCAAGGCTGCTCCCAGCCAGCGACAGACCCCAGAGGTGGTGCTTATCAACAGTTGGCTCCATCCCTGCCATACTGGCATGCAGACCTTCCCCTGCCACTGAGGTGCAGCCAGCTCTGGGGTGGAACGCAGCCGCTGTTTAACAGCGCACAGCAACCAGCTGGTCAATAAAGGACACCAGAGCTAGAGGACAGAATACAACAGCCTTCCTGGGATTAGCCCAATTCTCACCCCAGCTGGGAGCTCCTCAATAATCACAAGTGGGCTGGTTCTTTTTCCCCTTTTGAGAGAGAACACACCTCTCACGCACAACGGCCTGGTAGCCACCCTGGCCTTAAGAACAAGCAAGCTCCCCTGCAGCACCCAGCTCTTCCTTGGCAGGGTCCCGCCCCAGGGCTGATGCCACCTGACCCTACTTTGCCTGTGCAGTCTGACAGGCTGGAGCCCACAGCAGCAAAGTAAGAGCTGCCTAGGGGGAGCACTTACTAGCTCTTCATTGTTTAAGGTGCTTGATGCTAGTGCTGACGTGATACCGGCTTTCCTGGACTGGACCAGCGACTGTTGGAGAGAAACAGACTCAAAGAGTGTATCAGCTGGGAGGGGTCACTGCCAGTCCTGCTGCCCGTCTGCTGGTGGTGAGCTTTGCAAAGCAACGTTTTCAGGGTCAACAAACTCAGCCCCTCTGTGTGGTGGAAACAGCCGCACCTTTGGAGCATCTCTCGGGCCGTGCCCCAGCAGCGCCGGACCCTTCCCAGGCCAGGTTGTCAAACTGCTCAGGAAATTGGATGGCCCTGCAAGGTGCTGCCACTGCAGCTCAAGGCAGAGGAAATGACTAAGCACACCCCGGCCATGTGCCCTTGAGGTGCAAGTGCCATAACCTGGGTGGGGAGAGTTAAGCTTTGCAACATGGAGACCTCATCTCTGACAACGGCCAACTGGTGAGTTCCTCAGAGCCAGGTGTGCGACACCTATCTGTCACCCATCCTGCAGGGATCTCTTAGGACCCAGCTCACCCTGGCCTCAGTGCCCATCCTCATTCAAACAGTTTGGGGTGGTCTCAGTGGGGAAAGAACTACTGACCTCCAGATCCTTCCCCCAGCCCCGAATCTACAACTCATGGGTCACCCAGGCCACACCATGAAGGAGCTGCTCATGAACCTGGTGACATATTAAAACCCCAAATATTTTCGTTAAGAAACAGGACAAGGGAGGAAAATCCAATGAGAGACAAGGTCAGACTTACCATAGCCTGCGAGGGAGCCCAGAGCCAGAGGTAAGGAAAGCAAAAGACAGTAACATCAGCCATTGCAAACAGGGAAGTCAAGCCCTACTTCCTTTCTGTCTCTTGTAGGGAGTCAATGGGTAAACAGCACCAAATTCTACTCTCCTTCTGGGTATCTCTATGCTGTTTTTCCCCATTCAGCCAGGACCTGGACCTAGAATTAGCTGCAGTGCCTTGGGCCTGCCTTTTGCACCTAAGGACTTGCATGACCCTCTCAACTCCATCCAGATGCTCCAAGGGGCTCAGTATGAGTGGCACAACATGGCCTAGGCCAGAGGAAGCAGGTTTAAGATTCAGGTGTGGAACTGAGCCAGTGACAGAGGCTGGAGCAGGGTCTCTCTACCACTCTTGGGGCAACAGCACATTCCTCTCTGAGAAGAGAGGCTGTGAGCTCCACCTGTATTCATCAGGGCACAGCGGCTAGCAGGGTCAACAAGAACCCCATGACGTTGGCGTTTCAGAGATCAGCCAGCAGAGGATGCCTGGCTGCTAGAGATAAAACTGTCCCCGGTGGATTGGGCTAAAATGCATCCCAGTGCAGTTGCCAGGAGCCTGCCCATCACAGCCAATAGTGATCTTCCTGGCTGGCCATACCCCTACAGCCCAGTACACCCTCCATCCCCACCTCCTGCCCAACCCAGGATCGCTCCATCACTGAGACAAACACAACACTCAGCGTGGGGCATCAGCGGCAGCATACCCTCCCAGGGCCAGGGCAAGAGCAGCACGCGGGCACCCCGCAGACAAGGCAGCAAAAGGAACAAGGTGAGGCAGCTTGGGTGGAGAGAAACACAAGGACAACAGAATCCCAGGGGTGGTGGGCAAAGCACGACCCCCCCAATGGGTTAAAGAGGGGGAGGAAAAGGCAAAGGGGAAGCCTAGATGAGAAGGCAACAAGGGGTCTGGTTTCAAATTTTGTCCTTTTTGTCACCAGTGAAAATAACCACAAGCAGGGGGTGTGTAACAGGTGCACTCTGCGCTGCCGGGAGTCTGCCAGGGCTTGGATGAGACTTGGCACTGCAGCATACTGTGAATTACAGTAGGGCACATAGCGGTGTATAGCCTGTCACCCCTGGGAGTGTGGCACATGCAGTGACATATGCCCTCTGGCTTACACAGGAGCACTGGCTGCAGCAGTGACCCATAGGGGTGCACAATCTGCGAATGACGGGAGCATGCTGGCCAGAGAAGTTAATCAGAGGAGTGTTCTGGCTATGATGATATATACCAATACGTACGGCAGTGTGCACGTGTGTGTGTTGTATATTGCAGCGTATGGCTTTGATGACAAAAGCACACTCGCTCCAGTGGTACAGTGTGAATTGTGGGGTCATGCTCTATAAAGTGGCATATACACAATGAGTTATGAGCGTGTCTTGAGTACAGCAGAAGACGCAGTGACCTGTGGCAAAGCACGGTACAGTGCCATCACACGTGCCGTGCATTATGGGAATGCACTGGAGGGTGTAGCACATGTGCTCTGAGTTAGGGTAATGACTATGATGGTGCCATTTAGGTGCTGGGAGTTATGGTGATGTGCTTGTATGGCGCAGTCTGTGGCCTGTGAGTTAGAGGCATACAGTGTTCAGTGCCATCTATGTGCTGTGAACTAGGGATGCGCTGGAGGGTGCAGCTTATGTGCACTGAATGGTGACACTGAGGTGCTGTGAGTTATGAGAACGGGCTGGGAGGTGCCATCTCCCTGCTGAGAAGATCACATTGCCCTTGTGAAGGGATCCAGGAACAAAACTGGAAACCAAGTGTTACCACAGAAGGACTCAGACTGATGCCCCATACTGGGCAAGGCCCCTAGAACTCTGTTAAAGAGAGAGCACCCTCTTGAACACTGACCTTCTCTGCACTCTCCGAGCAGGCTGGCTCATTGCCCAGGCACCAAAGGGACAGATCCCCCAGGGGCCACAGCCATGCTAATGTAACCCCCACAGGTGGGCTTGAACCTGGGACCTCTGAGCTTAGCACAGGAGCATCTACAGTTGGAGCTAAAAGCCAGTGGGTGCTCACTGCAGGCTGGATGGGATTCAGCGTATCTCTGTGTAAGTGGTCTAGGTGCCAGTTCATGGGACAGCAAACCATACCCACAGGTGTGTGCTTTATACTAACCACCAACTCCTATCTAGGGCAGAAGATGAGACCATCGGAAGGAAGTCCCAGAAATGTCAGGCTGGTAGAGGCCTGAAGAGGTCACTTAGTTCAGCCCTGCACACAGCCACCACCAAGTCTACCTAGACCTTCCCTGACAGACATGCATCCAGCCTGTTCATAAAGGCTCCAGGGACAGGGATCACTCACCCCTCCCGGACGCCTCTCCCAGACACACACTAGCCTCCAAGTCAGAAAGGTTTGCCTGGCAGCTACCAAACCCTCCCTGGCAACAAGCGAAGCCAATCCCTTCTGTCCTTCCCCCTTCTGGCAGCCCTGGAGTACAAGCTCACCATCCTTTCTAGCAGGTTGTACAGTTAAGGATGGCTCTTCTGTGCCCCCTCAGCCTCCTCAGCTGTAGCCTCAGAAGAGCCCACAGGAGCTTGGCCACCTGCCAAAGAGCCACAGTGCAGTGTGAGATGCTACTCAGGCATGACAGCCGGGCCCAGGCTGAGGACTCCGGATCCAAACCTGTTCCAGCTCTCAACTCAGGCCCATCCAGCAGCCAAGTCACCTCACTTTCTGGCTTTCCCTCAGCTAATGTTTGAGACTGTCAGGATCTCTCCTGCCTCTGCATGTCTTGGGTCTCCCCTGTAATTCATCCACTTGCATGCAGCCAGCGGCTGGGGAGATGTGTAAGCAGAGGCTGTTGCTCTGCTGGCTGCCCATGTCTGCAGGCTGGCTGTCATGGAAAAGCTAATATCTGAAGGGACTTGGAGTGAAATCCTGGCCCCACAGTGTCTGGGTGTCTCTCACCTTGGCCTGCCTCAGTAGGGCTCCACGGCCAGCACTGTGGCAGATGGGCTGGGCTGGCAACACAGGAGTGGGGCTCCTGGGGGTGGGCAGCTGACTCCTCATTTTTTGCATGCTTGCTCTGTGTTCAGAGGGGGCTTGCAGGAGCCTGTACTGCCCATGGTGCCAGGGAGTGACTCCCACATGAAGATGTGCCAATACCGGCACACCCAGGCTGCCAGGAATCAAGGCCTGCAGCAGAGCCAGGCTGCGGCAAGCCTAACAGGTACAGCAGCTCTGGAGCAGCCACCTGACAGGGCAAAGAGGCAGCAGACTAGCTCTTAAACCCAGCAGTTTGGTGGCTACTCAGCACATTCACCTGCAGCTGCAATAACTCCAGTGACCAGCCCTGCTCGAGCCTTGACCTCACCCTAGGTAACTCAGTCCTGACCCTTGGCTCCAGCATCCCACCCTGACTCTGATTCTGGGCTCTGAATTCTGGCTACCGACTGCTGCTCTAGCCACTGATCCTGACTCTTCTTCCAACTACCAGGCATGACTGCCACCCCCTGTCACAGGTCCCTTGTCCCTCCCTGCCCTGTGCTCCAGTTGTCTCTGCTGGAGACAGCCTGCTGGGGCTGGCAGAGGTTTTGAGAGGGTGGGGGAGGGAAGGGTGCTCTCTCCTTAACCCAGAAGCCCACAAGCTCACCAGATCGCTGACTAGTGGGAGGGATTTGCGTCCAGGTTTAATGTCAGGCATGCTGTCAATGCAACGCAGAAACGTTACCGCTGCTCCCCTGCGGGCAACCCAGCCAGCCAGCCAGCACCACAGAAAAAGAACAGAAACACAGCCAGGTTAAACAGTACACAAGGCAACCAGGCAAAGAGCGCCACAGGCAGATCCAAGGGCCTGCAAGAGGGAAGGCTGCTACTGGTGCTGAGTGAGGTGCCCTTCCTGGAGGGGCAGACCCAGCAGCCGTCTAGCTAACCCAGCTAGGGGCAGATGTGCAGCAGATTCCAGCAAGGCACAGCAGACAAGCCAGGGAAGCCGGGGGTATTAGGAGGGCCTCACCAAATCGCTAACTAGGGGGATGGGCTTTCGCTTTCGTATGTCGGGCATGCTGTCAATAATGATCAGACCGCCGCCAGGCCTGGAAGAGAGACAAGAGTCAGTGGGGACAGGAAATGAAGGGCGACCACTCAAGACATCCAGGCATGAGCGCGCGCGCACACACACACACACACACACACACACACAGAGCGACCTCTGCTCTGCCCACTGCTGGCCTGTTCCCCGGCTGCACACCAGGGCGAGGTGCCCTCTCCCAGCGGGAAGTGGAAATGTTCACTGGCTACACTACCCCATGCCCTGCAGAGGTGGGTCTTACAGTTCCACTCCCCGGCTGGCATCCACAGAAAATGCTGCACACTGGGGCTGCCTTTGGGGTGTCTGATTGAGCAGCAGCATTTCACTCCCACTTTGCACAGAAGTAAATAAGGAAGTGAGGTGCTGGGAGCAGGTGATCCAGCCCTCCTGCTCTAGATGGTTTGGTGCAGGACAATCTCCTTTACTACTACACATGCGGTAGACTGGGGTGGCCAACCTACAGCTCTGGAGCCCCACATGGCTCTTTGCTCAATTACATGTGGCTCCTCCTCAGAGCCACCGCCTGGACTGCTCAATGCTGCTCTGCGCATGGGCCCCAGGGCCTGGAGGGAGAAGCACATGGTGGTGGCAGCAGTGGCTCCAGGAAGAGCCAGTCATTGGGTTAGAGTGGGGGAGGGAATGGGGGTGCCTGGCTCTGGGGGAAGGGAGGAGGACTGGGTTAGAGCAGGGGAGCTGGGACTGCCTGGTTCCGGGGAAGAAGAGGGGGATTGTGTTATACTGGGGGGCCTGGATCAGTGGGAGGGCACTGAGCCATGTATTATATATTTACTTGTATCTATCTAGCTATGTCATATATTATATATCTAGACAGACAGCTAGAGAGAGAGATACAAATAAATGTATACTACATGGCTCTTTGCACTCTATCCACAGCTATTTTGGCTCTTTATCTCCAACTGTTTGGCCACCCCTGTGGTAGTGAATTTATGCAGAAAGTTTTCTTGCTAAAAACCTCCTGGGTTTGTTTGAAGTAAGATGTTCAAGTGTAAATTTGGAAAAAAAATCCGTGGATTTTTCCTGCCCGGTGTGACACAACAAGCATTTCTGCCCCTGTTGGCACTCTGGAACAACAGGCAAAGCAGTCCTTTGGAGGGAAAAAGCTGGTTTTTTTTTTTGGGCTTTTGAGTTTCAAGCCACATAAAGCATTTCCCTTTGCGACATCAATTCAAAATACAAATATTTGTTTTCCCCCAAGCAGGCGTTCGGCTCTGGGAGGCGGAAGGGTTGCTGTGGTGAGGGCCTGACAGGAAAGGGAAACGAAAAGACTTGTCTTGTTTGAAATGGAAAATTTCCACGGGAAAAACCTGCTGGGTTTCTGGCTCATTCTGTTAGCTGCTGAAGCCAGGCCAGGAATGCCAGAGACCCTGGCAGCACAGACTGGCATCCAGAGAGAACCCCAGGTGTACCCCTGTTCAGCAGCCTCACTACAGAACACCCTCACCAGTCTCTGCTGCTTAGCTGCATGTCTTCTGAGGGACATGGTGGGAAGGGAGTGTCTCTGACTCCTTCAGACTCCGTCTCTGCATGCAGACCCAGCTGACCAGAGCCTCACTGTACCCATCACAGGGAAAGTGGGCTGATTGACTTGCCTAATTCTCGAGGGACAGCTGGCCTTATGCTGAATCTGTTTGTAGCACTCGTATGGTTGTATTCTGTATATATGTGGCATTATAAGCCTTGGCTCTGGGCTTGTATTTGAAATGTTAGTTTCTGGGAGACCATGGTAGGTGGCGTAGCAGCCTACTGTGAAAGGTTCCTGGTCAGGTGAAGCCGGACTTGACAGAGAAAAGACCTTATCAGTCTCCGACCCATGGCTGAGGAATCTGGCTGTGAACATGTAACCCAGCAGACAGGCAATGGCAGAGTGCCCGGCAAGGACATGGACAGGTGACCTGCTTGTGTGCCAGGCTCCCTCTGGGATGGGCCTCCACACAGAGCAGAACAATGGAATTCCCTCCACGTGGGCCAGAGGATAAAGGGGACCCTGAGGTTCCTCCCTCTGGTCTTCAGTCCCTCTCATCACTTCCAGAGCAACTTTGCTACGAACCGAGCACAGATGGATCGCTGACCCCTCCTAGCAAAGGATGTCTCCAAAGACTTTTATGATAGCAGCTTCTTCCTCCATGGCTGCAAGCCTGCACCAAGCACTTTGTGATCAGTGTGTGTAATCGGATTGTTTTAAAGATTTTACTCTCACCCTATTCTTGGTGTACCCCCTTCCCTTTGCAGTCACTGACCTGTGCCCATTGGACCATGTGATGAAATGAGGTGTGTGAGGATTGTATTCTTCTGGTTAGGTTGCATGTGTGTTTCCTATTGTCCTGTAGTAACAAAGGGTGCCTCAGTTTCCCTAGGCACAGCATCAGTGCACAGTGGTAATCGGAGTTTCGGTGTGATGAGTTCTCATGTGTAGACGACAATGGGACTCCAGACTCTTTGTAACCTGGGCAGCCATGTGACACCTTACTTCCCCAAGAAACAGGGCAAAGGATAGAGGAGGGACCTGGCTGGTTTGAATTGGAACTGGGCTGTTGAGGGAGGCAGTGTCTCTGTCTGGAGAGGGAGAAAGCGGGGTCAGGGGCCCAGGTTAGAGACCTCATCTGGGCCCCTCTCCCCATTATGGATTGTACTGGCAGTGTCTGGTTTCTGTGCTGACAAGTCCCTGACACGTTATAACCCTTCTGCTCTCCCTGTTGAAGGGGAGTCGCATCTGACAGCAATTGGGGGGCTGGGAGGCCTGCTGACCCCACACTGTAACACAACAGCCTACAGAATGGCCAGCTCCGAAAAATCAGACGGGGAGATGTATCTCAGTCCATAGCCAGCCAGCCCGCACCACCCCACCCCATGGGGCCACTCCATAGGGTTCACATATCCCAGCCCGCCCTCCAGTACCAGGGAACATCAGCATTTCCACCACCTCCTTGCCCCCAGGCCTCTACCCCTCACAACAGGCTCAAGTGTCCCACTTGCCACAGGGCTGGAAGAGAGAGAGGTTTCAGGATCGCCTGGTTACTCACCCGCCTTTAAACCACAGCGACTTCGTTTCGCCAGATCCTTCCCCCCGGGCCTGCAGGACAAACAGACAGTCAGCACTGCCTCCTGGCCTGTAGAAGAACCAGGGCAGGCAGTCCGCTGCACTAAGGCACTGGCAGCTGCAGATCTACTAGGCCTGCACTGCGCTGAGGGGCAAGCACTGAACATCATGTTGAGTGGCACTGGGGGCGAGGGATGCTTCCCATGTGGAGGATGCATTGGGAATAACTTGTACCCTAGAGTTCTGTGCAAAACAACAGCGGCATTTTGGCAAGAGCTAAATTCACTGGGTGAAACCAAAGGCCCAGCACTGGCCCAGGAGCGCTGTTGCCCAGAAGTGTGACAAAGCAGGTACCCCTAGACCATGGAGGACGTGTGCTCATGGATTCCAGAAGCAAACTGATCAGAGAGGTTTTACTGCTCTGTCCTGTCCAGAGCTCTTTTGGAGGAGGTTAGACTGGCAGAGCAGCTCCGGCAGGCTGAGTCTGTCTGGGAGGTGCTGCTGCAGAGGGGAGTATGAGGAGGCCAGACATCCATGGCAGACTTTGCTCTCCCCATTGATTTCACACAGCTGGTGGGTGGGCAGCAGAGCCTGAGAGAGAATGGGGTGCAAAGGCCAGTAAAGGCACCCTGTCCTGCGTGTGTGCACGCACACGCACACGCACACACACACGCACATGCACACGCAGGAGGGGCACACAGGCAGTTTCAATCAAACATGCTTACCTGCGTGCCTGCCACCACCCTCCCCTGTGTGGAGGGGAGACGGGACCACAAGGGCCATGGTGATGAGCAACTGAAAAGAGAAGCAGCAGGGGGGGATCGGTGCCCCAGGAGGGGGCGAATCCAGAACCAAAAGAAAAAGAAAAGATGGAGGATGGAGTCTAAAAACAGAACAAAAAACGGTCAACTCAATAAACACAAAGGCAGGTGGTGGGGGGAGCCACATGGACTGGTCAACATCACACGAACCAGACACATCCGGGGGGACGCCCTGCTGCCTCCCTGCAGGCTGGGTTGCCTGCTGCAGCGCTCTGCACTCTTCCCTTCTCTGGCTCAGGGGCCAGGGACAAGTCTACAGCAGCAGCTGGCCACTGGCAGCTGACACAAGCTAGCCTGAATCCAGGGAGTGCAGCTGACAGCAGCAGAACAGTGCAGCGTGGGGGACCCGAGCCCAGGGCAGTCTCTGGGCCTGCACTCAGCCCACTGGCCCACACCGAAACCCATGGGGCCCCGTTACATAGCTGTGCCTGCTGGACTGTAGCCAGTTTGGGGAGGCTGGCCCACACCCGCCCTGCACTCTGTAGATGGATCCTGAAGTCCCAGTTCAGCAAACGGGCCCTGGACTTCACTGGGAGCATGAAGCTCTTCAGAGCACTGCTGGGTGGGGGCATGTGTGATATGAGAAGTCTCCCCCAGCTCCATCCAAAGCACCCTCTCCTGACCTCCCCTCACACCGCCATTGTCTTGGCCAACAATCTACAGTGCTCCAGGGCTGTGCACTGGCCACCATGAGGTTGGCTCTGCAAATGGGACTGGGAACAAATGCAGGAAGAACTTTGGGTGGGTGAAGCTTTTCCCCCCATGGCTGGGACCTACCAGGCCCAATGGCTGCCAACCGCTCCAGCTCTGGAAATCACCTCCTGGCCAATTCCAATCTAGGGTCCTGAGCAGGAGGGGTGCACTCACCTCTTGTAGCTGCATGCAGACCTTGTTGAATGCTCTTAGCCAGTTGGCCTTGGCTCGGGACTTGGCATCCTGGACTTCCACACCCTCCCTCTCCCTGTAACTGGACAGGCAGACAAGGCATTGAGTGGGGTGTAGCATAGGAGGATGCCCCTATAACATCACATGGGGCCTCATGCACAATGTTTAGACCCAGCCTGCGGGACAACACACAGATGAACGCACACAGACAGCCACGCCTGCAACTTTCCTTTTCAGAGCCAGCAAGCGCTGGCGTCTGGCTCCAGGTGCTGTTTGAGTGTGTGGGGGTGTGTGAATGTAAGGGGGTTGCAAGTGAGTGAGGATGTGTGTGGGTGTGAGTGAGTGTGTGGGGGTAGTTATGTGTGAGTGTGGGTGTGTGTGGAGTTGTGTGTATGGGGTGGTGTATGAGTGTGGGGGGAGGTGCGTGTGGGGTGGCTGTGTGTGAGTGTGGGTGTGTGTTGGGTTGTGTGTATAGGGGCAGTGTGTGATTGTGAGGGTAGTTATATGTGAGTCAGTGTGTGCGGAGTTGTGTATATGGGGTGGTGTATGAGTGTGTGGGGGTGGTTATGTGAGAGTGGGTGTGTGTCGGGTGTGTGGGGGTGGTTATGTGAGAGTGTGGGTGTGTGTCAGGGGTGTGTGTGGGTGTTTTGTGAGGGTTTAAGTGTGGGATATGAGGGGCTGTGTGTGAATGAGGGTGCGTGTGGGTCCCCATTTTGCTTTTTGTTTGGGGAGTGAATCCTCAGTCCACCTAGAATTAGCTAAACCCCTCTGCAAAGGTACCACACTTTTGTGTACCCCACATGGCCTCTGATTGTTCTGCCCTCCATGGCACGGCACCACTGACACATGCTGGCTAGGGGCAGTCTGAGAGGAAGCCATTGTTCCCCTCACTCTGAGCTGCTGAGGGAGAAAGGAGGGGACTTAAATGGGAGGTGCTAAGGCATTAATACAGCAAAGTGAGATGCACAGGGAAGGGAAGTGACTTGGCTGCAGTCCTGACTCCCAGCCTCATGCTCATTTTGTGGTAAGTGAACCATGTGCCTCAGTAGCATGGGAGCCTGCAACAGTCGCTACACACATACAGCCTGCTGCCACTGGAACTGGAGGAGTGACTGTGAGTAGTAGGTAACAGTAGTAGGCTGTTATCGTCTATGAAGGCCCTCCCACTGGTGGGAGATGTTGAGCACAGAACACGTATCACACACCGGTTGCATGCACTATGCAAGGCAACCTTTCTGAGCACATTCTTAATGGTCATTACAAAGCTCGCCATGTACTCTGTTCAATCAGAGCTTCGGACTCTGATTTAAGCAGAGGAAGAAACCCAAGAAAAAAGGAGGTGGCTGCATCCCGTCCATTTTGGAAAGATTCTGCTCACCCCGCTGGAGAAAAGCGGATCTGTTCAGTATTAAACACAGAGACTGGCAGCCGTGAATTATTCATGTCATACCAGGGATGCAGCCATCACATTTCTTCCCACTGCAACTCGGGAGGGACTGGCCAGACTTTTATCTGAGCCTGGAAAGGTGAAGGCTCTCCAGGAAGTTTTCTTCCTGATTTCTCACATGTGACAACACTCTGGGAACAGACTGAGGCCCTCCAGAGGCTCTGGTCCATGAACAGGGCATACAGGAGTCACTTGGCTCCACAGACATGACACTGGCTCCATGTGCCAGGTGCTGTGGTCAACATGGCCTATCCCCACCAGGCCCCAGGGCAGGGGGACATCTTAGGCTGCTCAGAGACCCTGCACAAGAAAATGGCAAACACACAGGATCCCCCCAACCCTTGCCCAGCATCTCCCCTCCTCACCCCTCTGCTGACTTAGGGGGCTCCAGCTCTGGTGCTCTCTCTGGGACTGGGGGCTCCTCCGCGGCTGGCTTTTCCTGGGGGACCTCTGGCACTTCCTCCTGGAGATAAGCTGCCTTCTCCTCCTTCCTCTCCTGCTGTTTCTGGGCCTGTTGCGCTTGGGGCAGGGCCACCTGGTGCTTTGTGGGCTGCGGCAGGTAGGGCTCACGCTCTGGGGGTTTGGCCTCGCCCACCTCCTGGTCCCGCCGTGAGTCAGTCTTGCCCTTGGCATAGTCCTCCTCCTTTTCGCTGTAGTCCTCCTCTGGGGAGAAGTCCTCCTCTTCCTCCTCCTCCTCCCAGCGGGAAGAGTCGTTGTGGTAGCTGACGGAGCTGTGGCAGGAGTGGTAGGAGTCGCCGTCCCGCTCATCAAGCTCTGAGCCCCGCAGGCTCTCATTCTCGGGGTCGAAGTCATCACTCAGCTGGGAGCTGCCTTGGCTCAGCTCCCCGGATGAGGCATAGCGGCTGCTCCCAGTGGGGCTGTGTGGGTTGGGGGGCGGGGGACAGAAGAGGCTTAAATTGCACCTTTCGGGCTGAGCCAGCTCCCTGTCCGGCCAGCTGTGTCCTGAGGCAGCTCAGGGGGCACAGCTGAAGTGTGCCAAGGTGGGTATGCGGGTGCCTACCCATGGTTTGTGCACGTTGTGAGCTGGCAGCAGGGGCAGGGAAGGGGACATGTCTGTGCTTTCCACACCTGCCTTTCCCCAGCCCACAGGGAAAGCACGCTCCAGCACTATGCTGCTCCAGCCCCAATCCTGGGCCTCACGGCTGGACTGGGAGAACAGGGCATTTGGGTGGAAGGGTTGATCAGAGTTGGCCAGTTAGGCCGGGGAACCTCAGAGACTCCCCACCCATACTCTCGGGGACAGCAGACATGCCTCTGTCAGGCTGGATACATGGTGCCCATGGTCACCTGGGAGTGGCACTGCACAGACGACCAGGCACACCCCACACCCTTGGCTAAGGGTTTACAGAGCCACTGAATGCACACATGGAGACCCTGCCCCACCCCCAGCCACACCCCCACCTCTCTCAGACACTCCCTCACACCCCCCACGCCTGTGTGTACTCCTCTCGGACCCACCTCCACCCACCACTCACACCTGCTTTACCTCCCATAGACCCCCTTGGCCATTTCCCCATTTCCCCCAATCCAACCCCCACGGCTCTTCCACAACCCCCTCCCTCTCCTCCACATCCAGCTCCCTGCCCCTTCAGACACTCCCTCATACCCCCAAACTCCCACACCCCTATGCATGTCCCTCAGCCCACCCCCAGGTGCTCCTCCCAGCCCCTCCCTTCTATCAGCCACACCTGCATCGCCCGTTTGCCCCCTTGCCAATCCTGCCACCTTCCACCTCCCCCTCATCCAAGTCCTTGCACCTCTACATTCCTCCCACACACAACCCCCATTCCCCTTTCCCTCCCCCACACCCCTCCTCACAGCCTGCTGCTCCATCCCTTCACATTTCCTCACACTCAACCTCTGGTCCCCCTCCCCCCGCCACAGTCAACCCCCTATGCCCCCAACATCCTGGCCCACAGACCCCCTCTAAGCAGTCCCTCTTCTCCCCAGCCTCCTCCATCGCACCCCTCCCGGCTGTCTGCCCTTCCACTCCTCCATCCCCCTCTCACCCGCCTGCTCCCCTGCCAGCCATGATCTGCCCCCTCTGGCACGCCCACCCCAGACGCAGTCCTTACGCCTCTCCCGAGCCCACTGCTCAGGGACCAGGAAGCAGGTGGGGCTCCAGGGGCACAGGCCTGGGTCAGAGAGAGGGGCTATGCAGAGGAGGGGCCTTCCAAAGCCAAACCCCTGGGAACAAGGAGGGTAACCCAGGGTTGATGGAGCACCGCAGCGAGCGGGTGTCTCTGAGTGGAGAGGTTCACAGTAAGCGCACATGCAGACAAAGTACAGGGACATGCCAGGGGATAAGCCGACACCATGTCTCCAGCACCGGCAGCAGCGGGTGAGGGTGGAGGACACGCACACACTTGCACTGGAACCTCCTGGCTGAGCCCCGCGCCTGGATGCGGCCAGGCCGTTCTGCAGGAAGTTGGCTGGTGGGCCCAGCTCCCCAGCCTGGGAGACTCTGCGTGGCTCAGGGGACAGAAACACCTGGGGAGGTCATCCAAGCTCAGCAGAGGTGGGACCCCTCACACACGGCCCCCGCCCGGCTGCAGCAGAGAAGAGAGGCTCTGGGCTCCCTCACCAGTCCCCATGCCCGAGGGCGCTCAGCAGCACAGGTGTGATCCCTGGTTCTGGGGCCCAAACCCGTAAAACCCTGAGTGCACTAAGCACCAGTTCTCCCAGCTGCCTACCCAGCCCCCTCACTGCGTAAGTTCTGAACAGACTGCCTGTCACTCACACTTTGCCAGTGGATCCTGTCGGGGAGGCAGGGGCCAGGTGGACTCTGAACCATCCTCTTTCTCTAGGGCTCAGATTCTGGGAGCTGCCAGGCTGCACCTGCTCTTGCAGCACTGCCCAAGGGACCTGCCCTCCCACGTTACTCTCCTGCCTGTGCCGCACATTGGTGGAGGCCGACAGATCCAGAGCCTGACTTCCCACACCAATGAGTGCACCAGGAACGCCCCCAGGACAGGAGTCTGAACACCAGGGAACAGAACTGACTCGTGGGCCTGGGAGATGGGACAAGGGCACCCCACGCGGCGGTGGGGGGTGACCCCGCCTTTGAGGTGGTGGAAATGGGACTGGACAAAGGCCCAGGGAATGGAGCCAGACTGCATGGGCAGACCAAGCCAGCTGCACTCCCAGGTCCCAACTGGGGAAATGGATTGTCCATCCTAGCTAGGGGAAAGTAGCTACCTGACTCTGTCCTACCCCTAGGTCTCACTACTTCCATCTGCACTGGGGGCTTGAGGAACACCTGTCCCAGTAGCAGGGAACCCCACAGAGAACTGGTCTGGAGCTCAGAGTCAGGACCCTTGTCTCAGGGCACCTCTTGCTGCAGCTGGGATGCCCGTGCAATGCACCGGACACCTCAAGAAGCCCTGTGTTCCCCCTGGAGCCAAGGAGTCTGAGGCACAGGAGGAGGGAGTGGTTAATTCCAGCAGTGCCACTGCCGGGACTGGTATCGGCCTAACCCAGGCGGCAAGAACCAACCACAGCACTCTGCGTCAGGCACAAGGAGAGAGACAAGGGAGAGACCCACCTATCAGATAGGTCTAGGGAGCGCCTGCTCTCAAGGGAGTACTGGTGGCTGGTCCGCCTGCTCGACTCGGAGGCGGACTCAGCGTCGCTGTGCCCGTTTGTGGCAGATTCAACGCTATCGTAGCGTCTGCCGGCGAGGAGAGGAGCACGGTCAGCAAAGGCACCCAGAAGCCAACAAGAGACACAACAGACAGTGAGCTCCCAGCTGGGCCACATCCTCTCCTCCACACCATGCGCGGCAACCGCCCTCACACTGATGGACCCACAGCTCATGGCTGACAGAATCACAGCCCATGGCCAGATCCCAGCGACTGATGGTGTCTGCAGCTGGCTTGGGGTCTGGGCTGGGAGGGAATTTGCTGGTCAGGGAGCTCTCTTGGGTGGGAATGGGGGTCCTGAAAGTGAATGCTCAGGAGCAGCAAGGCTGTGCTGCTAGCTTCTCCCTACAGCTCCACCAATGGCTGCTCTTCCAGGTCTGCCCTCTGCTAGGCTATGTTTATACTGTGCCCTTAACACAAATAAGATACGCAATTTGCACAATGCAAACTGCAAACCCTATTTTGAGTTAATTTTGAAATAGGCCATTGCAGCATTTGGCGCTGTCTACATAGCACCAAACATGAAACTACTGCACTATTTCGAGGCATCCCTTACGCCTCCTGCAACAAGGGGTAGACTGATGCCAAAGTAGCATGCCCGGCATTGCAAAAACATTTCCAAATACTGGGAGCACTTCACAGACATGGAGTAGCTATTTCAGGATACCTCAGTGTCTCGAAATAGCTCTGCAGTGTAAACATAGCCTTAGTCTGCTCTGGGTCCAGCCCTCACCCACCAGTGCACCTAAGCCCTGGTCAGCGATAGTTCTGCCCAAGGTCCCTCCAAACAGCAGCAGACTGTCCCGGGGGCTTATATATCCCCCCAAAACTGCCATCTCCCTGGTGTTTGTCAGGGTTTTGCTGACGTTCAAACACCAACCAGGGATGAGACTGGGAGGAAATGCCTGTTAGTCAGACTCCGCTCACAGTCAGAACAGCTGGTTTGACCACCACAGGCAGCAAGAGAACAGTGAACAGCTGCACCGCTGGACCCCATCATTAGTCTTCAGAATTAAACACCCAGCGAGAGTGATGCCAGCAGCTGGGGGCCCCTCTCCTGGGACAGCAAATGCTGCCTGCCTGAAGCCTGTGGGGCTCACCAGAAAGCTTACCCCACAGAGGCTAGATCGGAATTTGAATGGAAGTTGAGAGAGCCTGGAGGAAACAGCTGGGGTTAGTGAAGTGCGTGGGTGGGGCATGGCTGTGCACCAGCTCTGTTCAACCCATACCAAGAGCTATCGCTAGTTTGCCCAAGGTGCATGGCTTTCCTTCCCCTCAATCTCTCTGTCCCTCATTAATGACTCCCCGCCTGGTCTAACCTCTCCCACCTGATGCCTGGGGCAGTGACCACCATGCACCTGTCTCTGGTGTGTGCCAGTATCACGTGCTTTCCTAGGGCCAGTGCCAGACTGCCACAACTCTACCTGATGGGCCGCTGGTCCAAGTAGTCCATCTCGTAGCTCTGCACAGAGTCTGCGTATGAGTCACGGGAACTCTCTTGCTGGTGCCTCATGGGATACTGGTGGACTGAGGCATTGGGCTGGGAGGTGGTGTAGTATGGAGGTGGGATGCTATTGCTGGTCTCGCTTCGGTAATCACTGTCCCGGTCATCCATGGTGCTGTCGGGGTCGTCATCTGCAAAGGGCCAGTTGCCACCAGTAAGTGTTTGGCCTGGGAAGAGTCCAGAGTCCACAACGTGGCAGACAAGCCTGATACAGCCACCGTCAAGGACAAAACCAGCCTCCCAACTCTAATGCCCAGCTGTTATTAATGAGAACAGTGCCACTGCTCCAAGGCCCCTGGCCTCTGTGGCAATTTCTCCTAGGAAATGTAGCTGGGAAACAGACAGACCACGACCTTGGGAGGTGCCTGGGCTTGGTGGCACAGCTGGGCAGGGAGCTGCCAGTGCCCAGCAGCTCTGGATATCTGGCTTTGTGTGTGGGGAGTGGTGCACTGGCATGTGCTTTGCATGCAGACAAGTTAAGTGATCCAAAAGCTGACTGCTCTGGCCAAAGCCAAGCAGCCTGGGTACACCCCAGCAGCAGCCTGCACCAGAGCACCTGTTCACCCACTTCCTGCACACAGAGCACTGGCAGAGGCTAGCCCCTGTGGCTGAGCACCAGCTCCCCAACCCCACAGAACTCTGTCCCCTCCCAGGCTGCCTTCCACCACCACTTAGAGGGCCCATCCCATGGAGGTTCCACGGGTACACCTGAGCCGTGTGTTCAGCCTTTGGAGCAGGGCAGGCGGATTCAGATGGCTGATCCCAACGTGTGTTACACTGGAAAGGGGGCATCATCCCCAGCTTGGGTACGTGGTCCAGCCTGCCGACAAGAACAGCCTGGCCATGGCAGCATGAGCCGGGGGCCTAGTCATGCCACAAAGCAGAGGGACAGTGCCTGCATATTCTCCAGGGGCTGGGAGCCCCTCGAAATCTAACACAGGGTCTTCAGGCATGGACCCACCAACCTGCCCTCCCCCCAGCCCCAAGGCCCTGCCACCAGCCAGGGGGCGGGGCACTGGGTTTGTTTGCCCCCAAGAATCAGCTATAGGCACATTCAGCTGGGTGCGGGGTGGGGAGAGGGAGTGGGAGCGTACATAAGGGGTGAGGGGGACTGGGAGGAAGCGATGGAGGAGGGATGCTGACTTACCCCACCTGCTCTCCTGTACAAGCTGGCCCCAGGCAATACCCTCTGGCTGGTGCCCATGGACCCAGAGAAGACCAGTGCCTTGCGCAAAGGCCCAGCATGCTGGAAGTGTGCTCAGTGCTTTAACCAATGCAATGCCATGGCACCTGCCCATCTCCCCATTCCCCTGAGCCCTGCCCTGGGACACACCATCCGGCCACCCAGTTAAAGGCTGTCGAGACGGCCCTGTGCTCTGCCCTCCGCAAGCACTTGGGGATGTGCCAGCTAAAATGAAAAGAAGAAAGCCAGGCAAAGCTATGTCCCCCGAGCTCCTAGCCCTGCATGCTAGTCATGCCACCCCCTACATCACCCAAACCCCTCTGCTCCCCAGCAGGGCTCCCCAGCTGTGCTAAGGCTGATACTTGGAGGGGCCACAGGCAGAATGGGCCTCCTACTGGTCGGGAGGGGTGGCCAGCTCTGGGGGGAGGATGGGTGCCCCAGGTTCTGGGTCAGAAGGTGGTCGGATACTTACTCTGCTGCTCTCCCCAGCCAAAATAATTCCAGTTGCCTATAAAGAAAAGGGGCAGAGACAATAAGACGGACAGGACTGGGGGAGCAGATGTTAGAAGCCTGTGTGGGAGAACAAAGCCAGGGCCAAAGCAAACCCTCCCCACAGCCTGGGTTTGATGCCCAGACTCTGACCCTGTGCTGGCTGGATCAGGGTTCTGGCTCCAGCCCTATGCCCCTGAGCACTGAGGAAATTCAGACCCTGATCTGAGCTCTGCTGACGGGGCCCCTTGGCCATATGCTTGAAGAGATCGGATCAGGCACACTGCAAGCGTGTGTGCCAGGCTGGCCCTTGGCAGCGCATCAGCAAGAGCCCGCAGGACCCGGGGAGACCAGAAGCCTGTGGAAGGAGGGGACGGCGGAAAGCAGGGTCCATGAGAGGGCAGGCTGGAGATCAGGCACAGGCAGAAGGAAGGGTCATAAACCCTGGTGGATCTGAGTCACCTCCTCATCGCCCCAGGTGAGTGGAGGAGGGAGGTGTTGCGATGTGGGGTGCTCTGGATGCTAACACAGAGCCCCAAAGCCGCCAGCTCCTCATTCAGGGCCCGCAGGACCTCTTTCCCGGACCAGATCTCAGCTGGTTGCTCTCTGCCCATGAGGGACAATTTGTTAACACCAGCATGCTGAAAAGATCCACAACCCATCAGTCTGAAGCCTGCAGCTACACATGCAGCTCCCTGGCCTCTGCGCCCCAGTGAATGGGGGAAGGAAGCCAGGGCAGCAGGCGGCCACCCTGCAGGACACCAACAGAAGGTGGTTGAGAACACCTCACATGTTACAATGAAGGGTGTTCCCCCCGGGGACATCAGGGGCCAAGCGTGGGCAAGACCCATGAGTCCGTGACACCTTCACATCTCGTTCAGAATCAAGGGGCAGAATCATCCCTGGGGTAACCCCACAATGACCTCACTGCCTGTAGGGCAGGTAAGTGGGCCAAATTCTCTCCTATCACAGAATCAGAGGGTTGGACGAGATCTCAGGTGGTCGGACAAGATCTCAGGTGGTCATTGAGGCCAGCACAACTAAATCATCCCAGCCAGGGCTTTGACAAGCCAGGACTTAAAAACCTCCAGGGATGGAGAGTCTACCCTCTCTCTCAGTAACACATTGCAGGGCTTCACCACCCTCCTGGTGAAATAATTCTTCCTAAAATTTCCTAATAATTTGTCCCTGGGACACACAGCCCTTTGAGGTGGCGGTGATGAGTCTCCAGTTTGTGGAGGGGAAACTGAGGCACAGCATGTGCACCAGCTGACGGGGGAGTGACTAGCTCAGGGTCACCAGCTGGGCTGGGTGCAGCCACCTCTCACACTCCCATGCAGGATCAGTTGCAAGGCCAAGAAATGTGGGGAGGACCTAGCCCCCAACTCTGCCTTAGCTTCCCCCAGGCTTCAAGCTACTCGGCCAGCTCTGACCCCCTGCGCTGGGAGCACGGATTTTTCCCTAAGCCAGTGCTGAGCCCCCATCCCTGTCACCCCATGGCTCAGTTCCTCCTCAGCCCCATTCCAACCACACCCCACCTCTTGCTCCCCTCCCTCCCTCCCAAGCATTCAGGCAACCTGCCTCCCAACATGGGCCAAGCGGAACCAGCCCTGCTCCAAAGCTTCCCAGGCCCCGGCAGAGGACTGGAGCAGAGGGGAGCGAACACAGGGGCAGTGGAAGGGAGGGAGACAGAGCAGGGGCAGAGGAAAGGAAATGGACCAAGGATTTCCAAGGATAGGGATTATGTCTCCAGTGAGCCAGACTAAGTCCCCGCCTGCCAGCTGGGATGTGTGGCCAGCCCAGCCCCTCCCTAGCTATTGTGGCCTGGCAGGAGTGCTGCCCAGCTGCTGCGGCTGGCCCAGAGGGGGACATGTCTTGGGGTGCTGAGGGCTGTGCACGGGAACAGGGAATTGGGGGAGGGCAAGGGAAACACAGGCCCTATGACTGTCCCCCACCGCTTCATTTGGGGGTCAAAACAAATTCCAGGGTATTGTCCAGAACTGGGAGATGCTACCAATGCCTCCCACCCTGGCTGCCTCCAGGCAGCATCCAGCCCCCAGGGGTCCGAGCCAAAAGGCACCTGGGACCCAGCTCAGTCGAGTCTGGAGGGCCTTAGGAGAGGGGGCTGGGTTGAGTGGTACTTACAGCACTGGGAGCCATGCACAGGGAGCGGTTTGTCTGGCTCCTCCTGGAGCGCATACTGGGGAGAGAACAGAGGGACGGCCATGGGTGCTTTGGCCAGGTCATCTGGCCCCAGTCCTGGCCCTGCAGAACAGGCCCCACAGCTGTTCAGGGCCAGGGGGCAAAGAAGAGATCCCCAGGGCTCCTCGGCACACAGTGCGGACCTCTGGGGGACAGAAACTGTCCGATACCCCACCATTCGCTCACCAGGTGCCACCCGCAAGCACACAGACCAGCAGTCCTGGGTACTCCAGGCAACAGGAGCAGCCAAGCCCCAGGGCTGACTTACATCATCCTGATCCTTCATGGCATTCAGCTGCTCCAGCTTCTTCGCCCAGTACCTGGCCTCCTCCTCGGGGATGTCTGAAAGCAGAGAGGCCCCTTGCCAGCTGCCTGCTGCAGCCTGGCCCCTCCTTCCCCACTCAGGCCTGCTCTGGGGCCCAGGCCTGTGGCATGGTGCCTGGCCTCTGCTTGGGTCTGAGGAGTCACCAGGGGTGGTGGTGATACACAGGCAGCACTGCGAGGCAAGGAGGGTGGCAGGGCTGGGCCACAGGAAAGCAGGCAAGAACTGATGCTGGATAGGGGTGAAACCAGCCATGGCACTGCATGGATTATCAGCATTAATTTGCAAGCAGAGACTGAAGCAGAGATGGGGAGGAGCCAGGGAGAAGGGGAGTAGTAGCTGGTTGGACAGATAGCATGAGAGAGGGGTCCAGGAACAGACTGTGATACTGCCCCTCAGTCCTGAGCCACAGACGGCTAGGCTCCCCCCCAGCTCTGCAAGTGCCCTTCAGTCCCAACCCACAAATCCCATCTGAGTGCATGGAGAGAGATATCCCCCATGAGAGAGACGCTCAGGCACACAGGTGGGGTGAGGGCGTAGAGGTCAGGAGCCCCTCTCTTCCCCGGCTCAAGGACGGCATCATACCAAGAGGTAACTCGAAGCGGGTGTCCAGCAGGATGCGGTGAAAGGTGGGGTCCTTGGTGCCTGAGATCTCGTTGTCAGTCATGATGACTTGGGAGTCGAGTGTGAGCCATTCCCCGGGGCCCTCCTGGGGAGAGAACTGTGGGGTCAGGACAGAGGCCGCCACACCCCTTCACCTGCCCCTGCCCCGAGCGCTCCACAGGACATGGCAACTCATGGCCAGGCTGGGCCATGGAGCTCCAAGAGTCTCTTCTCATGGCAGCCCCAGGCCAGCCTGCAAACATCCACCACTCCCCAGTCTTCTCACTGCCCCACTCAGCTCTGCCCCTCCCTGGGCACTGGATCCCTGCCCACTTGAGCAGGAGCAGGGCAGGGGGCTAACTGCTGGCCTGTCCCACGGTACCCTAGGGGGCATGAGGACTTGGTGCACAGGCTTATCATTAACCCTTCACACCTTCCAGACAAGACCCCTGCCTCCGCCACCCCAGGCCTTGCTGTCCCCCCACTGCAGGGGGACAGCCCGGAACTGTCCAGCTGGCCCTTGCCATCCCCAGGCAGGTGAATGCCTGCCCTCCCCCACCTATCTCCATGCACCACTGGCCTGACTCTGTGCCAGATGTGCACTGCGGGGCAGAAGGAGGCTGAACCTTGGCACAGGGGGCACTCATGGGTCCAGGGATGGGTGGCCCTGCCAGGAGGCCTGATCCCTCCTTCTTTCAGGCACAGACCCTCTCCCTATCCCGGTCGGCCAGGCTCCAAAGGGTAGAGACCAGGGCAGGAAGTGAGAAAGGACCAGGAGAAGCTGCTGTCTAGGCCCCGCTAGGGAGAGCACCCTGCGCCTACCTCATTGGACTGCCGGATGGTCCGCAGGGGGATCCACACCATCCCCACCATGGTGTCCCAGATCAGTCCCTTGTTCCACACCTCCACCGTCAGCCCCAGGTCCAGCCGGTTAATCTCACTGGAAGGGAAGCAAAGAGGCTGTGGCCCCATCAGCATCAGCCCCATCTGGCTCGCTGTCTCTCCCAAGGCCCCGGGCAGCCTCTGCCCATGTCAGGCCCCACACAGGAGTGAGCTCATGCCACGGGTCATTTAGTGTCAGCACCCCAGCGCCACTCCTAAGAGCACCCCTTGCTGGGAGAGGCTGGGAGTGGTGCAGCTGGGGGCTTTGCCCAGTGGTCGTTACTGCCCCATTCCTAAGACCACCTCCTGGGACTGGCTGGGAGTGGTGCAGCTGGAGAATCCGTCCAGCGGTCATTGCTGCCCCGTTCCTAAGAGCATCCCCAGCTGGGAGTTGCTGCCTACCCTTGGCCCGCACTGGAACACTGCACAGGGATGTCCAATGGGAAATCTCAAGATTGCACTAGCTGTGACTTGTCCTCTAGACACAGCTCAGCTCTGGACATTATGTTCATCAGTTAATTGTGGCTACAACCCCCTGGTGGGGGAGTATTTCTTTGGTAGGTCCTACAGAAATGTGGTGCTGTGGTACAACTTTCCCAGAGGCTGAGCCAGGAGTGTAATGCCCACCAGCAAGCTTCTGAAGCCCCTCCAGCTTCACTGCTCAGAATCCATGGTCTCCCTCTGGTGTATGACACCGCCTCTGAGCTGAGCTGCAGCCCCCTCCACTCTGACACATCACTTCCCCATCCCACCTGAGCGCTGGATTGTGATGAGAGCCTCGTGTGAGTGGCGGTAATTGGGGCACTTTGGTGAGTCATGGCTGTGTCTGTGGCATCCCCTCCTGCAGCCCTGGGACCCCAGGCCTGGGACACCTTGTCTGACGAGTTGAGCAGACAGATGTGGAAGGGGAGAGGCGTTTTCCTACCATGTGAAGTAGCCCTTGCAGCTGGAATGCTCCAGCCCTGCCCCATTTGGGGGTAAAGCTGCCTTGTCCTCGCACCCCAGGCTCTGCCCAGCCATGGTCTCCCTGGCATTTCCTGTGCCCCTCTCTGTGGTGCTCTGAGTGTTTACACTGCTCATGCATAGAGAATTCCTGGTCTTACCTAGCTCTGGGTCCCCAGGCCCCCTCTCAGGCTCAGCTGGCAGCCTGCTCTCTCTAGCTCTCCCCCTGCGTGTCAAGTGCCTCAGGCATTCTTCCTAGGTTGAGAGCAGGGATCTGGCCCCCACCCAGGAGCCTGGCAGAGCCAGGAGCCATGGATGCACCAAAAGAAACACCCAGTTGCCAGCTCCGTGGATAGAAGGCTGCTGGGAGTCTCTCCGGGCCACCCATCGAGAGCGAAGTGTAGATGATACTGGTGGCCCAGGTGCCTCCCATAGCTGCATCTTGGGGAGGGAGATGGGAGTGGCAAGCGAGGCACTGATGGGGCCAGAACCAGATCAATGACTGCAAGCAGAAAGGCAAGGTGGAGCTCTAGGGGCAACAGAGAAGCCCAACCCCCATTTCAGCCGGTGCACCCAATTCTGAGGTTTTGGGGAGCTCATGCAGCATGTGGGGTTTATCTGCCCCCGCAAGAGCAGGAGACCCCTGGTCTCTCCTCCCATCCCCCCAAGGGTATTACTCACAACATGAAGTCCTGCTCCCAGCAGGGCAGGTTCCCCCGCACAGCAATGGTTGTGCTCTTGACATTCTGCACCTTCAGCGTCACATAGGTGTTGAACTTCTCTGCACAGAAAGGGAGCAGAGGGCAGAGCTGTTGGCCCAGATCAGCGAGGCCCCAGGGGCAGGTCAGAGAACTAAGGGGGGGTGGGGGGCGGGGAGTGCTCCTCATTCCCAGCCTCAAAGCCCATCTGCTGGCTCTTCCCATCAGCCCAGAGTGATCCCCTCAGCCCAGAGTGTTCCCATCAGCCCATCCCCAGCCAATGCAACGGAGACACTCACTGCATTGACCCAACACCACTTGCTCCTCCAGCACCAATCCTGCACTGCCCTATCCCACAGTCTCAGTCCCAAGGCCAGTCCAAGTGAGAACTTTCAGCCCAGTTTGTCACCATCTAGAATCATAGAACACTAGAACTGGAAGGCACCTCAAGAGGTCATTGAGTGCAGTCCCCTGCCCTCATGGCAGGACCAAGCACCATATAGATCATCCTAGTTATATAGTTATCTAACCTGTACTTAAATATCTCCAGTGATGGAGATTCCACAACCTCCCCAGGCAATTCATTCCAGCACCTAACCACCCTGACAGGTAGGAATTTTTTCCTAATGTCTAATCTAAACCCCCCTTGCTGCAATTTGAGCCCTTTGCATCTTGTCCCATTCTCGAGGCCAAGGAGAATAATTTTTCTCCCTCCTTGTAACACCCTTTTAGGTACCTGAAAGCTTGGATCACGTCCCTTCTCAGCCTTCTCTTTTCCAAACTAAACAAAGCCAGTTCTTTTCATCTTCTCCCATGGGTCATGTTTTCTAGACCTTTAATCATTTTAGTTGCTCTTCTCTGGACCCTCTCCAATTTCTCCACATCCATCTTGGAATGTGGGGTCCACAACTGGACACAACACTCCAACTGAGGCCTAGGGGCATGGTCAGATTCCCATGCTGCATCAGCCCACATACATCATGGTTAATAAGGCTTAACCTGACACCATGGCCCTACACAGCTCTGCCAATGCCCCTCAGTCTCCAACCTGAAGCCCCCTGCTAGCCCTGCCCTGGAATATGTCGTGTCCTGACACCAACTCCCCTGCTCTAACCACTAGAGCTACGTCTACACGTGAAGCCTACATCGAAGTAGCTTATTTCGATGTAGCGACATCGAAATAGGCTATTTCGATGAATAACGTCTACACGTCCGCCAGGGCTGGCAACGTCGATGTTGCACAGCACCACATCGAAATAGGCGCTGCGAGGGAACGTCTACACAACAAAGTAGCACACATCAAAATAAGGGTGCCAGGCACAGCTGCAGACAGGGTCACAGGGCGGACTCAACAGCAAGCCGCTCCCTTAAAGGGCCCCTCCCAGACACAGTTGCACTAAACAACACAAGATCCACAGAGCCGACAACCGGTTGCAGACCCTGTGCATGCAGCATGGATCCCCAGCTGCAGCAGCAGCAGCCAGAAGCCCTGGGCTGAGGGCTGCTGCACACGATGACCATAGAGCCCCGCAGGGGCTGGAGAGAGAGCGTCTCTCAACCCCTCAGCTGATGGCCACCATGGCAGACCCCGCTATTTCGATGTTGCGGGACGCGGATCGTCTACACGTGCCCTACTTCTACGTTCAACTTCGAAGTAGGGCGCTATTCCCATCCCCTCATGGGGTTAGCGGCTTCGATGTCTCGCCGCCTAACGTCGATGTTAACATCGAAATAGCGCCCAACACGTGTAGCCGTGATGGGCGCTATTTCGAAGTTAGTGCTGCTACTTCGAAGTAGCGTGCACGTGTAGACACGGCTTAGATCACACTGCCTCTTTATTTTTGTCCTTTGTATCTTCTGATCCTTTTTTGTAAGCCCTGGGGAAGCTGGGACAGGCCCCATCACACCTCCTAAGAGTGAGGCTTGGCTCCTGGTGTGGTTTCCTCTCATTCAGGCCTGGAGGCTCCCCGGTCCCATTCATTGGTGCCTTTCTCCCCACTGATCTCAAGCTGCTCACCCTGGGACCCTAAATGCCCCATCACAGCAGTCCACCCTGCCTTGTAATGTCACACCCATGCTGGAAGCCCAGGTGCTCCCCATGGGAGACCCAGCCCCGCCTGTAGTGCCAATACTGGTGCTAGGGAGCAGTTCCTCGCCAGACATTCGTGCTGTTCATATGACCAAGGGAGACAGCAGCAGCTTACCTTGGGCCCCATCAAACTTGGCTTTTTTAACTGCAAAGAGAGAGAAAATAAACACAGTTTAGCTTCCAGGCCCAGAGAGCCCTGGAAAGTGCTAACAGCCCTGCCCTAGCCAGCCAGGCCACGACCCAGTGTAGCATCCCCTCTCTGCAGGAAACCGGGGCCTCTCCTGCTCCTGGCAGAGTAGCACCCATCACAACACAGGCAGGCAGCTCGGTCCCAGGTTAGGGCCCCCTGTGGGCATGAATGATTGGGTCTGAATCCCACCTGTGGGAACTCAGGCCTGGGTCCATACTTGGGCCCAAACCTGTCTGGAAATAGGACTGAGATGAATAACGCCCCTTCTGCTCACAGACACCTCTGGGAAAGGTGCTGGCCTCATGTGCCTTGGCTCCCTATTAGCCTCAGATCACTCACACCCTCCCCAGTCCCGCTGGCCTGTACATGCAGCCACGTAATTACCAGTCTTGACATGAGTGACTTGACCTTCAGAGCACCACTGCCAGCCCCAGAGAAACAGCACAGTGGCAAACTGGGGTCATCCAGTTCATGCCATGCTGTGCTCTGGACACAGTGAGAGGCTGGGGCAGGGGGCTTGCTGCTGGGCTTTGGGTGATTCTCTTTGCAGGAGAGCAGCAGCAGAGTCTGGGAGAAGCATCAGGTGTCACCTAGTGCTAGGAAGCAGATGTGTCTTTCTCGCTAGGTGTGTGTTTAGTGGGGCTGCGATCTTGTCATGAGCCGTATTCTCGCCAGCTGGGGTGCCAGAGGATCATGGCTCTCTAATGGACTGATGGGGCCAGTAATGTCTCCTCTCTCTGGAATAGCACCTGCCAACCCCAGACAACAAAGCAGCTGAGCTGTTAATTAAATTTTGCAAAAACTCTCTGAGACAGGTGAGCAGGTCACCATTATTATGGGGCAGAGGGTCCACTCTGGTTGGTGCTTTACAAAAGCTGACTAAGAGACACTCCCTGCTCCAAAGAGCTTACAGTCTAGACCGATGAGGCTGGCAAAGGCCAGGAGGGAAACCAGAGGCAAGTGACTCACCCAAGAATAGCCAACCAGACTTCTTAGTGCCTAGCTCAATACTCTGGCCACTAGCCTGTACTACCCTTGTAAAGTACAGCTAGCCTTATCTGTAGCCTTCGGTGCCTGGGTACTTTTCACAGCACACATATTACACCCATTAACACACATACAGGTGTGCACCCCCCCAATAACGACCAGACAAACTGACAGAACTGGTGCACATGCAGCCTTTGCCCTTGTTAAACAAAAGGCCTCTCTTTTTTTTTTTTTTTTTTTTTGCAGTGTTACTCTCAAGAGACCAGGTGTGAGAGTTTCGCCTCTGGGACCAGATGGCCTAGTGGCCAGGCCCCCTGGTCAGGGCCTGTGGGATGGGTCCTCAGACCCCACCCGAGAGTCTATGGGTTGAGTCTGACGCATGGCCCCAAGAATCTAGTTCCCCCTTTGGTGAGAGTGGGGTTCCGGGGGGGGGGGTCCCCACTCCCCTCAGTACCTGGGGGAGAGTCCTGGGCAGCAGTCAACCAGGTGGCAGCTCTGGCCTGGGGCCTCCTGCCTCTTCTCTGGTCAGCCCCAAACTGAGCTGGCTTCTCTCCCTTTATACCCTTCCAGGCCTGACACTGGCCACAGCTGAACCAGGGTGGGGCTGATTGGGCTAAAAGGCCTTGTTTAACCCCTGCCTTGCCTGGCCTCCCTCTCACACTTCTACACATCCCCGCCCCCAGACCCCCACAGCAGTCTGCCCCTCCCCTGGAAAAGAAGTCCGTATTTGCATAATCCTTTCCTGACCGATGCTGAATCTGGAAGGAGAAGGGTTGGAGGGAGAGGTACCACCTCATGATTCTTGGGTTTGTCTCTTTCATCGCTTGTAGACAGCGCAGGGGGGCGTCATCAGTGATGACGGTGAAGCGTCTGTCCAGGAGCTGGTATCAAAGGGAGTCTATGGCCCATTTGACTGCTCGGGCCTCTTTCTCTATTACCGAGTAGGCCTTCTCCCTTGGGAAGAGCTCCCGGCTGATATAAAGAATCAGGTGCTCCTTGCCTCCCACGACTTGGGAGAGCACTGCTCCACCCCAACATTCGAGGCACCCATCTGTAGCAGGAACTCCTTCGAGAAGTCAGGGCTGTACAGGACCAGTTCTCAGCAGAGTTGGGCCTTTAGGCCATGGAAAGCCTCCTCGCAAGCTGGGGTCCATGGGATGCGGTTGGGAACCTCTTTCCTGACGAGGTCGGTAAGAAGGGAAGTGATGGAGGAGAAGCCCGGGATGAAGCGGTGGTAATGACCGGCTAACCCCAGGAACTGGCACACCTGTCTCTTCGAGGATGGAGGGGTGTACTGCTAGAGGGCTTGGACCTTCCCCACTAAGGGGCGTACCATGCCCTTCCCCAACGTGTACCCTAAGTGGGTGGTTTCATCCCTTCCGAGGCAGGATTTTGCTGGGTTCGCCGTCGGTCCCACTTCCTGGATGGACTGCAATATGTTGTAGGTGGGTCTGCCAGTCACGGCTATAGATTACTATATCGTCCAAATATGCTGCGGTGTATTGGCTATGGGGATGTAAAAGCTGGTCCAACTGGCGCTGGAATGTCGCCGGGGTACCATACAGCCCAAAGGGCATGGTCTGGAACTCGAAGAGTCCAAAGGGAGTGGAGAAAGCCATCTTCTCTTTGGACTCAGGCATGAGGGGGATTTGCCAATAGCCCTTCGTTAAATTGAGGGTAGTGACGTATTCAGCTTCCCCAAGCTGATCCAACAACTCATCTATCCGGGGCATTGGGTAGGCATTGAATTTGGATATGGCATTCAACTTCCGGAAGTCGATGCAAAACCAGGTGCTCCTATCCAGTTTGGGGACAAGGACTATTGGGCTTTTCCATTTGCTGAAAAATTCCTCGATTACCCCCCTGCACTAGCATCAACTGAGGTTCTTGCTTTACCAGCTCCCTCAACTTCTGGGGAAGCAGTCGAGGCGTTTCTCGGACCATAACCCCAGGTTCAGTCTGGATGTGGTGGACCGCCAGGTGAGTTTGACTGGGTTTCATTGAGAAGACCGAGGAAGAGTCAGCCACTAACTTCTGGGCCTGAAGTCTCTACTCCGGGGTACGTTTGGGCCCAATCTGTACCTCCCCTGGGTTTGCCACCTCCACCACCTGGGGCCCCAGTTCTGGGTCTGGTGGATAGGGGGTGATTAGTAGGCCTTCCTGGGCCTTCCAGGGTTTTAAGAGATTTACATGGTAGACCTGCCACCCCTTACGCTTATCTGGCTGGTCTACCTCATAGTTCACTGGGTCCACTCACCAGACAATCTCAAGGGCCCGGCCAGAGGGCGAGGAGCTTAGAGTCTGTACTTGGTAGTAGCCATGGCACTCGATCCCCCGGCTGAAACTCACGGAGTCTTGCTTGTTTGTTGTAAGTTTCCTCCTGGGCCTGCTGTGCTTGGAGGTGGTTCTCTTGGGCAAATGTACCTAGAGCTTCAAGCCTCTCACATAGATTTAGTGCATATTGCACCACGCTATTGCTTTGGGAGGGCTGTTCCTCTCACATCTCTCTTACTAGGTCCAGAATCCCCCACTGTTGCCTCCCATACAGGAGTTCAAAGTGTGAAAACCCTGTGGAGTCCTGGGGCACTTCCCAAACTGCAAGCATGAGGGCGGGGAGGAGCTGGTCCCAGTGGTGTGCATCCTTCAGCACAAACTTGTGGAGCATGGCCTTCAAAGTCCGACTGAAGCATTCTACTAGTCCATCGGTCTGCGGGTGGTAGATGGATGTTCGGAGGGTCTTGATCTTTAGCAGCCAGCAAAGGTGTTGCACCATTCGTGACAAAGTTTGTACCTTGATCTGTTAGGGTCTCCTGTGGGACCCGACCCGAGCAAAGATGTTCATGAGCTCAGTTGCCCCCCTCTTGATACTCATGGAGGGTAACGGCATGGCTTCCGGGTACCGAGTTGCATAATCAACAACGAGGATGAACCGGTATCTAGCGGCACTTCTCCAGGGGGCCGAATGTATCAACACCAATCCGCTTCAAGGGTACACTCACAAGTGGGAGGGGAACTAATGGGGCCTTCTCCACGGGCCAAGGGGCTGTGAGCTGGCACTCTGGGCAGGAGGCACAGAAGTCTGCAACCTCCCTCTGGATGCCAGGCCAAAAGAAGCAGGCCAGGATCCAGGACAGTGACTTGTCTCTCCCCAGGTGTCCTGCCATGGGGATGGCGCAGGCAAGCCGCATGACCTCTCTCTGATATGGTCAGGGAACCAGGAGCTGATGGTGGACTTCTCCTGTCCACGCAATAGAGACAGTCTCCCTAGATTTCAAAATTGGGGAACTGTCCCACAGGATGGGGTCCAGTGGCCTCCCCATTCACTACGGCGACCTGATCGTATGCTTGGCTCAGCGTCTCATCCGCCCACTGCTCCCCCCCAAAGTCCGAAGGCCGTGCGAGGACTCTACATTCAGGCAGTGGGGGTGGCTCCCTCTCCAGCTGATGGGGGCTCAGGTCCACCTGAGCTGGGGCTGGTCCCTGGGAAGTCCCTTCCCCTGGGTCCACCACTTCCACTACTTCAGCCAGATTTGTGGTCCCTACCTTCCCCATGCTCAATGGGTGGTGTTGCCATTCCCTAGTTGAAGGCTTCCCCAGTCCTGCTAGTAGTTCATGAAAATGTCCCCAGTCTCTACCCAGTATTACTGGATAGGCAAGAGCTGGGGCCAGGCTGACCATCGCTGGTTCTTTGTGCCTTCCCACCCCTAGGGTCGCCCAGGTGCAGGGGTAGGCCTTGACATCCCTGTGGACACACTGCAGCCTGATGGTGCCTTGGGGAGGCCCTACATCAAGCATGAGCGCTTGCCAAACCAGGGTCTGGGCACACCCTGAGTCGATCAGCCCAATTGCCTCTGTCCCACTGACAAACACAGGAACGGTCAGTTTGGCAGGGCCTTGAGGGTGCGCCCGTGTTTGTGGAGTCCAGAGCTTCCCAAAGTTGCACTCCATGTATGGGCAGTCTCAGGACTAGTGCCCACTGGCCCCCCATGTGAAGCAGAAGTTCTGTTCCGGGGTGGCGTCTCTTCAAGGGGCCCATGGCGGGGATGGCTGTGGAGTCGGATCTCCAGGCTGGGGCATGAGTGGGGTCACTGTTACCTTGTCCAAGAGGCAGCTGGGTTGCCTAGGGAGGAGCTGGCGGGTTGGTTCAGGGCCCAGAGGTTGAAGCCCAGGGTTAGCCCAGTAACTCCAAGTCTTTTGGAGCCCAGGAAGGAGCGGCAGATGCCGGGGCCCACCCCGGCCTTGTGACTCCTGGCCCCCCTCAGTCCCTCGTGCCGGGGTGCCTCTGGCTGACCTGGGGTCGACAGAGGGAGTCATCCCCGGGGACGTGGCCGCTAGATAATTCTCCATCAACTGGATGGCTGCAGTCATATCTTCTGGACCATTCTTCAACACCCACTCCCTTCCCCCAGAGGGCAGAATCTGTGTGAGCTGTTCAAGCAGGATCTGCTCAGCTACCTGCACCCTGGACTTTGTTTCGCGCTTCAACCACCTCCAGCAGCATCCCACAGCTTCTGGGCAATGCGGCGGGGCCAGGTTCCAGGTGCCCATACTTCCCCATGGAAGTGCTGGCAGAAAGTCTCTTCCGAGATATCCAGAGCATCCAGGATTGCTGCCTTGACCTGAGCATAGTCCTGAGCAGCTACAGTGTCCAGTGCCCAATAGGCCATCTGAGCAACCCGTCAAGTAAGGTGCCATGGTGGCCGCCCATTGCCCTCAGGCCCACTGGGCTACGGTGGCCACCTGCTCAAATGTCTCCAAGAATGCCTCTGGGTCGTGTTCTGGGCCCATCTTTGCGAGTTTGATTGATGCCTGTGCCTGCACCAGCAGCCCATCCAGGGTTCAGTGTTGTATCAGGGAAGTTACCTGCTGAATCAGCTATTGCTGGTGTGCTGCTAATTCCCCAGTTAGTTGCTGCTGCTGCTGAGCCATCTGTTGGAGCAGCTGCTGCTGGCTGGCCTGTTGTTCCACCACCCACTTAAGCAGGGGCTCCATTGCTTCAGTGGTTCGCACTTGCTGGGTCTGTGGCTGGCACAGTGGGATAGCCCTTCTGCAGGGCCAGGCTATACCCACATTCTCCACCACGTGTGAGCAGTTCGCCTCTGGGACCAGATGGCCTAGTGGCCAGGCCTGTTGAGTGGGTCCTCAGCCCCCTCCCGAGAGTCTATGGCATGGCCCCAAGAATCTAGTTCCCCCTTTGGCAGGAGTGTGGTTCCCTGGGGAGGGGGCTTCCCAAACACCTCAGTACCTGGGGGAGGGTCCTGGGCTGCGCCCTCTGGCGGCCAACCAGGTGGCAGCTCTGGCCTGGGGCCTCCTGCCTCAGAGCCAGTTCCTGCCTTTTGGCTGGTCAGCCCCAAACTGGCCTGGCTTCCCTCCCTTTATATCCCTCCAGGCCTGACACTGGCCACAGGTGAACCAGGGTGGGGCTGATTGGGCCAACAGGCCTTGTTTAACCCCTGCCTTGCCTGGCCTCCCTCTCACACTCCTACTCCAGGGAACGCCCCAGCTGTTTAGCTAGGGATTGCCCTTCATGGGCCCTGCAACACTGATGGTCGGGGGTGTCTGGAGGAACTGAAAGAAACCTTCCCTGGGAAAGGGCTGGGTTTGGCCAGCCTTTGCACAGGGCCAGTACTGAAATGAATGAGCTGGTAGCAAGGGACTTCTGTGGAGAAGACCCTGGTTGAGGAAACATGGGGGAGGAACCTAGGCCTCTCCCATTTGTGAGAAGGGCTGCAACCATTGGGTCACAATGACTAGTTGTTCATACACTCTAAGTCCACTCTACTAGGCAAAAGGTCCCCTACAAGAATAGCTTTGAGCTGTGTTTCCCAAAGTCAGGGAAGGGATCCGGCCGTTAAACCAACTTTAGTTCCATTATTTCAATGGCAACAGGGCAAGGAGCCACAGAGAGCCCCTCACTCGCCCCGCCACTGGAGCAGCCACACCCCTCCAGTGGGCGTGGCTTGACTCACCCCCACCAGCAGAACACCTCCACATCAAGCCTTCCTTCCGCTGGGCACATGTGGCTGCCTGGCATAGGCTCTCCAACCAGTGCCACAGATGGGTTAGTCCTGGGTGCCTCTTTAGGGCTGAGGCAGGTTACTCTTGGGGATAGGGGTGGGTTTGGGGCTAAGAGGGATTAAACCTGGGGATATGGGGTAAATCTTGGGACTGGGGGATGCACTTGGGGGCTGAGGCAGGTAAAGCCTGCAGCTGGGGGGCAGGTTCGGGGGGCAGGTTCAGGGGCCAAAGGGGGCAGCGCCTGGGAATGGGGTTCTGCAAAATTCTTTTGCTTTCGAAAGCGTTCCTTGGCCAAATGAAATTGTGAAACACTGGTCAAGAGAGCAAAATCAAACCCCACTTCCAAATGCTGGGCTCAGGCACTTTCTCGTCTCCTCTCCTTGACCCTGATTTTTCATGAAAAATGTGAAGGCTCTTGGTTTTATCCCACTGTGGGATGACACAAAGCACTTCCTGTCCCCCTTTACCATTCTAAGAGTCTGTGAGAGTTAGCCATCCTTGTGCATTCAGTGTAGTGCAGATTGTACCCAGTGAGACACACCCACCATGCTCTCTCTCAGAGTCCTTCTTTGTCCCAGCATTTGCCTATGTGACAAAGTGGGGATTGTGAGGATTTTATTCCCCTTGGTACACTGCATGTGTTTCCTACTGTCAGTAATAACTGCATGTGTGTGCCTCAGTTTTCTAGCCATGGCACCAATACCTAGTGATGGAAGTTTCAGGGTTGTTAGTTTCTGCATATACGCAATGGCTGGTGGCCTTTATCGCCTGAGCCCAGGATGTGGGGAGGGAGGGGTGACTAGGTAACACCTTTTGCCAGGGAAGCAGGACAAAGACAGAGGGAGGGCCTTGCTGGTTTGAACTGGAACTGGGCAGCTGGGAGTGGGGGGATCTTGGCTGGCTGGGGAGAAAGGAGGGACAGGGCTCTGGCTTTGGCTCTGACTTCCCTCTTCTCAAGAGGGACTGTACCGATAGCTTCTGGTTCCTGTGCTAACAAGTCTGTTCTACTGTGTGTCCCTGTCTCCTAATAAACCTTCTGTTCTCCCTGCTGGCTGAGAGTCACATCTGACTGCAGATAGAGGTGTAGGGCCTGGGGATCCCTCACACTTCATGGCACCCCACAATCACTCCTAGCAACTCAATAACTGCCTTAGGTTTGGCCTGCTAAAAGGCTGGAAATAATCTGAAATTTTGAATAATTCAGAGGAGCATCTCAGCAATCTACCCAGGCTGAGTCCAGCTGTAACAGACTGACTCACCCGTTCCCAAGCAGAACTGTGGAGCGGTCACCCAGGACTGGTTGCACCTGCTACCTCCTTATTTCCTTCAATAACCCTAAAAGAGCATGACCAAGTCTTTGATACCCAGCAAGGCTTCCAACATGATCCTGAGCCCCTGTTGTTCCCACAGAATCACAGGGCTGGAAGGGACCTCAGGAGGTCATCTAGTCCAGCCCCCTTTAAATTAATATTTTGTCCATATTAAAAATATAGGACCTTTAATATCAGTATGCATTTTACATTAGCAAAATGCTTTTTCTCCTCCCTCCCCATTAGATTTAGGAGCATTACTAGCCTGAGTATGACACTATATTTCATCTGTCAAAGGTAAACACTAGCCCTGAGTTTATTCCCAAATTTGTCAACTAAGTGAAAATCATCAGCAACAGATTTTAAGACAGCAGAGTTATCTACAACATTTTAACATCTTCTGAAGGACAAAATGATCAGATTGATAAAAGAGGATGGATAACATCTCTACCAAGCTCTCACATTTAGCTAATTATGTCGAATTCTATTCAAATAAAAAGTGTTTCCAATCATATTTACTTGTGCAATTTATGAAAACAGATATAATATAAAACACTGATTTAATATGTCAAATTTAGTTGTCCAATATAACCAGTACACTAATGACTAAAAAGTCTCCAGATCATGAGCATTATCAATTTCAATGCCATCCTCTGGATCCACCTTCATTTCACCATGTCCTTCCTGTAAATCATCCAAAGAAGCCAAGGCCTCATTTGTGTCACTAGCAAAAGTTTCTCGAGATGCATCATCATACTCTTGAAGGTTGAGCCCTTTAATAGCTTGTTTCATCTTCTTTCCTAGAACCTGCAGTCTCCTCTTCTTAGCAGCTTTTTTGTCTTCATACTCCTTCTGGTTTTCAACATAGAAGATTTCTTTGGTTTGCTCTCCAGTGATGCCGGGTGTATTCTTCAACAGGTTTATATAAACCAATAGATCCTGGGAGCATCATTGGGCTGCAAATCACAGGAGCTCTTAGAGCACGAGGCTGGTGAATTAATGGATTTGTGCCAGCCAAAGCCGAGAGCCATTTGAATGGAGAACAATTCCGCTCATGAAATCAGGTCCTTGGCCAAAACTCCCCTGGTCACCTGTGGAGCTACTTCCTGTGGTGAGAAGACATGGCCAAGGGAAAGGGGTGGGGAGAGGACAGTTGGCCCCAAGACTGAAGTGAGGGTAAAGCGCACACGCGGTGGGACAGTCTGGGGAGCAACCTCCTAAGGAACTGAGGGGAAGTCCCTGGCGCTGAGGCATTGAGGACGGTGCTGGCCAAGGCACACTCCAGCCTGGTCATGTGTTTGCAGAGCAGCAGGGATGGGCAAGTGGGGACCGGCTGCCACTTTTCAGTCTGGGACTTGTGCTAGAGGATGATCTGCCTCTCAGGTTGCTGACCAGGCCACGAGGCCTGGCTGGAGACTTGGCACAGAGCAGCCCCAGCACAGCTCAGGTCACAGGAGGGGGCTTGCATTTAAGCCAGTGAGTGAAAGCCAGCATTGGGACATGTAGGGAAGGCTTGTATTGGCCTCTGGACAAGAGAGCAGCCGCTTGGGGTTGGGGCAGCTGAGTGCCGTGAGCAGGGTGACAGGGCTGAACCACAGGCACAGCCTCATCTTCCATTCCATCGAGACAGGCCTGAGTTAGCCGGCAGCTGCCAGGAGATCCCTGGGTAGCAGGGTTGGCTTGGAGGACCAGGAGCTCAGCTGGAGGAAGCCCAGGAGGAGTTTGGTCTCAGCAGCTTGTGCAGTCAGAGAGAAGCTCAAAGCTGGGCTCAGCTGTCTAAACAAATGGCTCTGCAGCCTCTCCCTGGCAGGGGAACAAGCCAAGCAACGCTTGCCAAGCTGAGCCATGCTGCTGCTGTCTGGACCACCCGATGGCCAGACCATGGCATCGGCTCCCCAAGCCCATCTGCAAAGCTGGGAGGTTGGCTCTAGGGGAGCAGCCCCTGCCCCCACGTGACACACATGGCTCAAGGCAGCATGTGATTCTATTACAGCGGTCCACAACCCTTCCCAGGCAGAGGGCCATAATTTGGCCTTTCAACCTCTTTGTAGTCTGAGTGCAGGGGATACTTTTAAAAGTCACTAATAATCCCACTTAAGACAGCTTCATTAATAAACAAAGATGCAGAGCTTTGCCGTTTAGGTGGTGGTTGGTAGCATTAGCTGGTGTTTTAACAACCCAGCAAGCTGCTGGGTGCACGGGGAGGTGCAGGGCCGAGCTCCCACCTCACATGCCAATGAAAATCAGCTTGCTGCCACTCTTGGCACCTGTCCTGGGAGCTGCTGACCCCTGTTCTAGTACAATGGCAGCTGCTCAGTACAGAGGAAAGGCAGGTTGGGGAAGTGGCATTACAGGAGTGATGGGTTGAACTGGCTGGGGTACAAAAGCCACCCTTCCACAGGGTACACAGAAGAAGCAGTTAAGCTCCTTCGTGGAATGAGGGAGCTGAAGCCGCAGTCACCTGCTGCCTACACTGCAGCTCCATGTGAAAGTTTTGCTGGCAGAGCAAAGACGGAAGCAGTGACATGTCCAGCACAGAAGCACTGGGAGTGCAGCCCTGAGAAAAGCTAATGTGGAGAGCTTTTGGGCAAAGTGCTGGCTGAAGGGGGCATGAAGTTCTGAGCAAAGAACCTGTCTCTCACTGTTCCATTCCTGCCATGCACAGGAAACAGACTTTGCACGTTCCTCGTGCAGAACGAGGGAATACCTGACTTTACAGTTGTCAACTCACAGGGCCAAGCACAGAGAGGATTATGGGCTTCGCTTTAACATGGAGCCGATTAGGGAGAATGTATTTTATTAAGCTTACTACTCAGCTGCTACTACACATCACCAGGTACATTTCAGCAAGCAAAAGCATGACAGAGCAATGCTTAAAAGAATAAGAGGCTCTTTGGAATGCTTATGTCCCTTCTGCCACAGGGCGTCCCAATCCTGGAATGCCTCAAACCAGGGCCGCGGTCGATGTGGCTCCAGCTGGGAGGAATCCAGGGCACCTCTGAGGCTGAAGTCCCCGGCAAGACTCAGCTAAGAGTGGGACTCCCCAAGTTCTTATACCTTAGGTGTTTACCTCCATGTGCACGTGCACTGGCTCAACACCACTTCTACATTCCCACAGAGATGAAGCAGGGCTCAGGGCTGTTTGCTTCAGTACTTGGCTGTCAATTACAGTTATAGGGACTGTGGCCCATAAGACCTCCACCTGCTGTTTACACCTGCAGAGTTCCAGGCAGTGCACAGCAAGCATGGAACTTTCCACTTTGGCTCTCTGAGGCCTGCAGGCTGCTTTTTTTAAGGCCTGCAGACAGGCCTGCCAGCGTGTCACAAACAAGCCCGAATATTGGCAGAGCGCTGAGGTCAGATCAACTCAGCAGTGGCTACAGTGCAGGGGCTGTGCTCCTTGGTGCATGGGACACGTATGGCTCAGATATGGCTGCCGCCACCGCTGCCGCCGCCTCCACACACACACACACACACGCCAGCAGTTCTCTCCTCTCTCTCCCACAACTGATCTGAGAGCAGGCTTAGAAAGTCTGTCCCCATGGCTGTGCGCTGCAGCATGGATGCCCTGGCATTTACCACAGTCACCTGACCCTCTCCAGAGCAGGGCTGGGCAATGCTTCACCACCAGAAGTGTGTGGGGGCAACAGTGAAAGACTCAAGGAGGACAGTGTGGTCTAGCAGCCAGAGCCCGGCTACTGCACTCTGTTGCCCCATGGTGTCCCAGCTCTACCATGGAGGTGACTTTGGGCCAGTCGTGTCCCCACTCTGTGCCTCAGTTTCTCCAGCTCTAAAACTGCACCTGTTTAAAAGCAGGGAAACTGAGGCACAGAGCAGAGAAGTGACTGGTCTGACAGTATGCAACTAGCAGAGCTGGGTCTAAAAACCGAGGTGTCCTGCTTGGTCTCCTTCCACAATGCTCCTCAGATCTGCAAGGTGTCTCCTGGGAGCTGTGCAGAGCAGTCATGGGACGAGCAGGTGACAGGTCCCCTCTTCGCACTCACCCAATGTGCAAACAGAACTGCTGTCTGAACCCAGCCCAGGGGAACACCTCGGCAGATGACAACCCTGTGAGCAGACAAGCCCCAGCCTGCAACCTCTGTGCACCGCTAGCCTAGGTCCCCCAGGGCCTGTCACAGCAGGGGGTCACACAGCACACCTCCTTAGCTATTAGGAACAACAGAGCCACGCTGCATTTCACTGGGTGACTCACTGGAGCTGTTCCTGCTGGCCACCATCTCCCCTGGCCCCAGCACAGCTGACTGTTAGCCCCACCCCCAGCTCTCTGAGAAGAGATGTTGGAGCTGGCTTCACTGGGCTGAGTTCACCAGGGATGGGTCCAACTCTCAAAGGCCATTTCTCCACTCTCTTACCATTGTGTAAATTGGAGGATGGCAACCAAGAGACTTCACAAGGCCCCTGGAGCTGCTCAGTCCATGGCCCCATGTCCTGAGGTGGCCCGTTGCTCCCACTGGCTCCTGTCCCCAGCCAGCTGACCCCTTCACCAGTGACTTGTGTTGGCAGCCACTTCAGGCTCGCCTCTCCCAGGCAATCCCCAGCAGGCAGGTGCTGTGAAAGTAGTGGCCCAGTTCTGGCCTGTCTGGGAGAGAGAATTAACCTCCCCCTCCTCCAGCCAGTACATTCCACCCCCAGAAATACCACTGACCCAGTTCTGAGCCGTCCCCGCTCAGGAACTAACACCAGGAGACGTGGCTGCTTCCGCTGCCTTCGCAGGGAAATCAATTCATTGAAGGCTTGTGTGTAAATGAGCTCCCCCCAGCTCCTCCCCTCCCGGCCCCCTCCAGGCCAGCTCCTCAGCTGGAGGAAACCAGCATGGATCCACTGAAGGCATCAGAGCAATGCCACTTTATGCTAGCTGTAGACACATTAACACGTGGTTTGAACAGGGACAGCAATTACTTGACCCACTATAAGGACTCTCGTACATACTTTGATGTTTTATCTAACTCTTAACTCTCCCCCCGACCCTCTGCTCTTCTGATTTGTCGACCTTGGTAACAATTTTTAGACCCCTGTGCTTTATACATTGACTCTGTTCTGGTAGAGTTTGGATCTGAAGAAGTGGGTCTGTCCCACAAAAGCTCATCACCTAATAAATTATTTTGTTAGTCTCTAAAGTGCCACATGACTGCTTGTTTGTTTTGATAGAATATAGACTAACACGGTGACCTCTCTGTCAGTCACATGGGTGTAACGCTGGGGTAGCTCCCTTCCATTCAGTGGATTTATTCTGTCTTCACACCCACCCAGGATGTGAACTGAGAACTCAGGGCCTGCTTCTGCCTTTAACTGTCAGAGCCCAGAACTCCTAGGACAGGCACGTGAGATGCTTTGCACAGACCCCAAATTTGTCTGCTTCTGCTAGCTTCCAGCTGGCCTGTTGTTTCAGACCCTCCCACCAAATACACCCCATCCCTAAGGACTCTTCCATACCATATTACAGGCTATATGCACATGGAATCATTTCACTCAGAACTGAAATGCAATTTTTGCTGGGATGGACATCTAGTTCGCAGAATAGAGCATGAGTTCCAGGGCACTGGGGCAAACTCCAGCCTTTCTGAAGATCTATGGGATCTTCAGTGTCCACACAGAGCATAAAGACCTCCAGAAATTAGGGGTCATCAGAATTGGCCTCTGCATATTAAGCTGTGACACCTTTCCTGGCATTGGCACAGCCCTGCGCAAGACTCTTTGGACTGGCAGCACTCAGACACGGCTGAAGCTGATCTGCGATAGGCAGGTATGAATCAGGGGTAGCTCCAGGGACAACAGGGGATTTAGGCTAGATGAAAGTGGAGTGACAGGACAGTCAGACTCTGAGCAGTTCACCTGGCCACATCTAAGTTGAAGGGTGTGTGACCAAGTGAGGGTTTTGTTCCCCTTGTTATGTTGCCTGTGTTTCCTAGTGTCCTGCAGTAACACCACAGGGGTGCCTTAGTTTCCCTAAGCATGGCATCAGTGCATAGTGATGAGGGGAGATTCAGAGTGATGACATCTCACATGCAGGCAATGGCCCTTCAGGCTCTTTGTAAGCTAGGCCACTAGGTGACACCTTTCTTCCCCAGGTAACAGGACAAAGAAGGGAGGAGGGGCCTGGCTGGTTTGAATTAAAACAGGGCAATTGGGGATTGTGGCCATCTCCTTTGGCTGGATAGGGAAGGAGGAGGGCCAGGGCCCTAGCTCAGGGACCCCCTCTGGGCCCCCTTTACCTAGGATGGATTGTATTGATGGCTTCTGGTTTCTGTGCTGACAAATCTGTTCTATGCTGGGTCCTTGTCACCTAATGAACCATCTGTTCTCCCTGCTGAATGAGAGTCACAGCTGAATGTGGATGGGGTGCAGAGCCAGGTGCCCCCACACACTCTGACAGGATGCATTACAGGTATGTCTACACTATACAGGCTAGGCCCCACTCGGGGCAGACGCAGTCCACCACTATGGAAGAATAGGCACTCCTCCTTCTGGAACCATTTCAGCCACCCTGACAGGCCTCTGCTTCCATCAACGCAGCTGGTCCCACACTAGGCTTGTGTCAGGAGAACACAGGGAATAAGGGTCTGAGGGTGTCACACCCCCAAGCAGCAGGACTGTGTCAACATAGACTTGACATCCAGCCCTAGGCTGAACAATGAATAAAACACCCTTGATACATGGGACCAGAGTCTGCCACCACACCAGCTTTGTACCAGTGAAATACCACTGATTGGAGTGAAGTTACCCCTAATTTACACCCATGTGTCACCTACTTGGTGAGCATTATGGGCAGAGATGAAGGGAGAGACAAGGATATCACTGCCAGGCTAGGAAAGGCAACAGCTGCATTCAAGAGTCTTCATCCCATATGAGGTTCACACATAATATCTGCAAAGATGAAACTGTGGATCTTCGACACAAATGCGATGGGTGTGTTCTTGTACAGATGTGAGAGCATAAGAATGGCCATACTGGGTTAGACCAAAGTTGCATCCAGCCCAGTGTCACATCTGCTGAGAGAGAGTGAACCGAATAGGTAACAAACTCTTTCCTGCCATCCATCTCCAGCTTCTGACAAACAGAGGCTAGGGTCACCATTCCTTACCCATCCTGGCTAATAGCCATTAATGGACCTAACCTTCACGAATTTATCTACCTCTTTTTAAATGTGTTATAGTCCTAGCCCTCACAGCCTCCTCTGGCAAAGAGTTCCACAGATTGACTGTGTGAAGAACTTTTTATTTATTTATTTTAAACCTGCTGCCCATTAACTTCATTTGGTGTCCTCTAGTTCTGATATTCTCCACAATCACTCATAATTTTATACACCTCTATCATATCCCCCCTTAGTCTCCTCTTTTCTAAGCTGAAAAGTCCTAGTCTCTTTAATGTCTCTCCATATGGGACCCTTTCCAAACCCCTAATCATTTTAGCTGCCCTTTTCTGAACCTTTGCTAATGCCAATATATCATTTTTGAGATGAGGAGACCACAGCTGCTTCCAGTATTCCAGATGAGGGCATATCATGGTTTTATATAAGGGCCATAAGATATTCGCTATCCCTTTTTTAATGATTCCTAACATCCTGTTTGCTTTTTTGACTGCTGCTGCACCCTGCATGGATGTTTTCAGAGAACTATCCACAAGGACTCCAAGATCTGTTTCCTGCTTAGCTGCAGCTAAATTATCCCCCCTCATACTGTATGTATAATTGGGGTTATTTTTAACAAGGTGCATCACTTTACATTTATCCACATTAAATTTCATTTGCTATTTTGTTGCCCAATCACTCAGTTTTGTGAGATCCTCTTGAAGTTCTTCACAGTCTGCTCTGGTCATAATTATCTTGAGCACTGTGGGAAATCCCAGGCTTAGTCCTTTGCCCAAGGTCAGGGGCAGAGTCTGAAGCAGAGCGAAGACTTTGCTGCCATTCTTCTGAGTCCCTGAGCCAGGCAGACACTGTGGCCCTGTGAGCACAGCACCAGACTGAGGCCTACATTCAGTCACCAGCTCTGCCACTGACTGGCCGGGTGACACTAGGTATGTCACTTACATCCCCATGTGCCCATCTATAAAATGAGACGAATACATTGCTCCTTTGTTCTGCTTTCAGTTCTGTGGACAGCACTAGCAGGTTAACATTTTTAACAATACAACCATCCTTCACCTCTTACAAACATGCCAGGGCTTTTTCCTTTGCCTTAGAGATTGAGTTCTGTGGGGGAGCATGATGGGAAAAGTTGATAGGAAAATCCCAGAAAACTTATATCCCCAGGCCAAGCAACTAAATTTTAAGGCTTAGGATCCAGAGGGCTTTGCCGTTCTTTAGCAACACTTCTATTGCGGTTAGACCCTATTACAGATTGGGCCACTGCCAAGTTGCCTAATCTCTCTCTCTCTTTGTCCCAAACTGGCTAAGCTTCTGTTCCATTCTAATGCACAGGTTTAAGCAATCAAACCGCATTGTTCTAAACTTCACCCAACCCCTCTGGGGCAAAGGCCCAAGGAGGTAAACTTCAGTCCAAGATTAGTTACTGTCATTTGCCAGTTGACAAACCTTGTTTTGTCATGTCCAGAGCTGGTCAACTATTGGAATGTCCATTTCAGGAAAACTTCATCAAAATCAATAGGATTTTGAGGCGAAAAGAGGCATAGTTTGAACAGCCATTTCTGCAGGAAAAAAAAAGTGAAATGTCCTGACCAGCATTAGCATGGGAACACCCAAGGAGAGGAGGTGCTTTCAAACAGATCTAAGGAATATGGCCTCGGCCCTTTTTGGTTCTCATCGGCTGACTTCGTATGCTGTTCTTGACACAGCCACAGGCCAAAATGCAAGGCCACATAGACAAGTGCTGACCAGCTGCAAAAGACTGACCCATGCATTGGGCTCAGCAAGGTGGCCCTGGGCAGGGACTAGAAGCCAACACACTTGGCCACGTCATGCTAACTCAGTCAGATTCAGAGTGAGCGAAGAACAGCAGGCAGTGCATGGTGGCTATGTCCTGTGGGAGAGGAGATGTTCACTCTCCCCTATTCTCCAGTACTCATCACAACTAGTATCGATCTGACCCTCTGGTGGCAGCACGCGACTGCATAGGTTGGACCACAGACACTCCAGGGGGCAGGATTAACTGTGGGGAGGTTTTTAAAAACTCCACTCTGTTTCCACTGGTATTTACGAGAATTCCAGAGCCCTTCCTCGTGAGCCCAGCTCTTGCCAAAGCTGATTTTTATGAAAGCGAAGGCTAAGGGCAAAACGCACTGTGGCAGGATCTCGCTAAGCAGAGAAGCCAGACCTTCCCAGAAGGCTCACAGGGTCTGTGGAAGGCGACACATTTCATCTCCTGGAAATTGAGGCACTTTCATCAGCTCCCTGCTTGGGGAGAAATTGTTCAATGCATAATCCAAAGCACTCTGAGAAAGACACCTAATGGCATATTGGGGTGCATTAGGAGGAGCATTTCCAGCAGACCTAGAGAAGGTACTCTTCCCCTCTATTCGGCACTGGTGAGGCCACATCAGGAGTATTGTGTCCAGTTCTCCCCGCTCCAAACATAGAAAGGATGTGGACACACTGAAGCGGGTCCAGTGGAGGGCAACGATAATGATTAAGGGACTGGAGCACATGACCTATGAGGAGAGGCTGAGGATTTGGGTTTATTTAGCTTGCAGAAGAGAAGAGCGAGAAGCAAGTTGATAGCAGCCTTCAGCTTCCTGAAACGGGGCTCTAAAGAGGACAGAGAGAGGTTGTTCTCAGCTGTGAGGTATGGAAGAACAAGGAGCAATGGTCTCAGGCTATTGAGGGGGAAGTGTAGGTTGGATATTAGGGCACTGGACGCTGGGTGCCCATGTGCAAGCATGTGTGTGCTAGAGGAGTGAGTGAATAGTTAGAGGAGAGCCCCAGGAGCTGGACACAGAACCACAGGTTAGAACGGACCAAGGGACTTCATCTGAGCCCGCCAAGGTACAGGATTTGCAGAAGGGTCTGATGAGTGGCTAGAAGTGGGGATCAGGAGCCAGGAAACCAGAGTTGTAACAGCAACGAAGGGCCCTGTGGCACCTTATAGACTAACAGAAAAGTTTTGAGCATGAGCTTTCATGAGCACAGACTCACTTCATCAGCTGCACCAGAGTCTGTGCTCACGAAAGCTCATGCTCAAAACTTTTCTGTTAGTCTATAAGGTGCCACAGGACCCTTCGTTGCTGTTACAGATCCAGACTAACAGTGCTACCACTCCGATACCTGAAACCAGAGTTGTCATCCTGGGTTAAAGAGAAGGGAGTTATTTTGCTCTTGTCCTCCTATAGAAAGTGGATGTGAATTCCTTCCTCCCTCACTGGGTGTGTCAGTGCCTAGAGGAGGATGAAGGCCAGGAGTCCTGGGCCTGGAAAGTGTGCTGTGTCCTCTCGTGGCCTGGGCATTGTTTTCCAGGTTGAATCCATCCACTTGTCAAGAGGAAATTGGTAAGTTTAAAAAGAAATTTCACCCCTTCCCTTCTGCAGCCCCATTATGGAACTGGGTGTCCAAGGACAGCTGGATTCCAGAAGCTAACAGCAAAGGGGAACAAATGCCGCTGAATCTCTTTGGACCCCACCCAGGGCACACACAGAAGTTATTAGCAGAGTAACATGGCGCCAATGACAGTGAGTCTGGGAGAGATATGCCCAGCCCAGCAGTCACTCTGATCTTCTCCCTTAGTGTTAGCATGAATCATTCACCCCCTCACAGGCTGGGCAACAAGCCGCCTACAGTAGGATTTTCTGGGGCTACAAACCAAGAGAGCTGTCATCTGTCTGGCTATCACCATACCCCCAAGTCACCATCTGCAGGAGAACCTCATCGGCGGACATCTACTGAGCTGCTTTGTGAAGCTCAGAACAAACAGAACAAACCAGGGCCCGATTCTCCTCACGTTCTGGTGTAAATCAGGATTAACTCCAGGGATGTCAGCAGAGCAGTCCTGTGTAAACCCTCTGTAAATGCAGACAGGCTCCAGGGAGGGCCCAGGGCTTGCCCCTGTTTCAAACAAAGCAGGGCCTTACAGATGAGGCTGGTGCATGTATGAACAGGAGCTTCCACCACCGATGCCAGGAGTTATGCAGCTGCTGAGGAATTAGCTCCCTGGACTTGTGCTACTGATACTGGGAACCATCAGCCAGCTCTCTAATGAGGGGGCACAGAGCTCAGGGCAAAACGCTGCCAATGCCCAATGGGAGCATCCAGGGCAGGTGCAGCTAGTAACAAGGTAGAGACGGCTCCTGGCCCTATGCGGGAGCACAGAAGCAGAGGTGCTGGGAGGCAGCTGGACTCAATCTCTTTTCCCCCTGTCCCTGTGGCCAGGATGTACCACCGATCCCTGTCAGCTTGCTTGGCTGGGGGTTTGATTTGATTTGGCAAAGGGCTGGGCAAATGAGCCCCCCGAACCCTGCCTCAATGCTGCATTGGGATGTTTAAGTGACCCACTTGATGTTGTTTTAATCATCTCACAACCAGGGTTTTGAGCAAACATCTTTCAGCTGCCTAACATTACAGGCACTTCAAGAAGCGCTTAACAACATCCAGAAACCACCAACGCCCCAGTTCCTATTTATAGGCCGGCTGGAAGTCAGAACCCACAAAGAAATGATTCCGACATCGTGCTGCTGCTAAATATATCAGCGGGGCTGTCGCTGTGTCAGGCTAGGCACTCAACAGCCTGCTCTGGGGCCTGGGGTGCAGCCCTGCAGAGTGGCCCACACGAGGGGACCCATGAATGAGTGGGCAGGGCAGGCTGCAGGATCAGTGCCTTAATGTGCAGCTAGGCATTGTATGGTCTAGCTGGGCGGGGAAAACGCTAAGTGACTCACAGAGGACAAGGTGTTGCGGGGGTGGCCACATCAGCCGCATGCCCTTCAGCTCAGCCCCTCTGGAGGAGACAAGTGGTATGTGGGCCTGGCTCACGGGGGTGGAATTGACCCGGGGGAGGAAAGGGAACGTGTTGGCAGGAAGGGTTTAGTTGCATACTTAGGGCCAGATGCTCAGCTGGTGCAAACCGACAGAGCTTCACTGAAGGTAATGTGTCTGAGCCCATTTACATCAGCTGCAGCTCTCTGGCCCTTGATTTGAGTGCAGTGGAGAGGAAGGGCACATCTCCCAACCCTGGGTGACTGGAGAAGATGAAGGCAAACTCCATTCAATGGCTAAATGCAAAGTAACGTTCCTTGGAAAACCCAACCCCCACGGCACACACAAACTGGTGGGACCTAAGTTAGCTGTTCATAGAATCCTAGACTGCAAAGGACTGAGTCCTGAACCTCAGGAGGTCATCGAGTCCAGCTTCCTGCCCAAAGCAGGGCCAACCCCAACTAAACCATCCTAGCCAAGACTATCACCTCTTAACACTCAACTGGGAGACCTTGGAGGCAGTGGGGCCGGTTCCCTGAAAACATCGGCCAAACAGCTGCAGTGGCCAAAGATGCAAACGGAATGTTAGGAGCCATTAGCAAATGGGTTGATAGTAAGACCGAATATACGCTAACGCCTCTCTGTAACTCAATGGCAGGCCCACGCCTGGAGTACTGCCTGGCCGTCTGGTCACTCCATCTCAAATCAAAACAGTAGGACAGGAAATGGTACAGGGAAGGCTGACAGTGATCGGGGTATGGAACAGCTTCCACACGGGGGAGACTAAAAAGACCGGAACAGTTCTTTGCAAAGAGACAGAGAGGGTATGACAGATGCCCAAGCCCGCAAATGGGGCAACTGCCCTGGGGCTCATGGATGCTACCTCTGCTACTGCAGAAGTGGCCAGAGCCCCAGACCCCTTTCCATTGCTGCTAGAGTGCTGTGCTGGCTACCCCATGTGGCTGAGGGCTGGGAGGGGGATGTGCCATGGTCCAAACAGTGTTAAGGGATGCTGCCTTCAGCTCTGCCCCTTCCTCCCGAGGCCCCCTCCCTTCCCAAGCATGGAGACACTTCCTCCCCACCTTTAACCTCGCCCTAGGGCCCCTGGCAGCTGTCGGCCCCACTGCAGGGTTCTCTAAAATCATGGCTGGTGTGGACACAGTGAATTGAGATGCATTATTGACCCCTTCACCTAAACAAAGGAATCAGGGGAAATCACCAATGACATTCATAGGCAGCAGGTTTTAAATTTGCATAGGACAGTACTTCTTCACACGCAGCCCACCCAGCTGGACGCCTGGCCAGGGGATGCCAGGAAGGTAAAAAGTGGAATGGGGTTCCAAAAGGAACAAGACCAGCTCGTGGAAGGTCAGTCCCTCACTGACCAGCATCCATGTGTGCCAGGGCTTCACGTCCATGCTCTGGATGTCCCTGAGCCTCTGATAGCTGCAAGCTGTGCCTGGATGACATGATCCTGTTTTCTTCAATCCCTCTCAAGCAGCTGGCACTGGCCACCTCTGGCAACTGGAAGCCTGGGCTAGCTGGCTCCAGGGTAGTCATTAACAGTTCACAATCACGCTGGAAGGACATAAGTGGGATTCTGCAGAGGTGTTCTGGGACCAGTTCTGTTCAATATCTTCATCAGTGATTTAGATATTGACAGACAGTATGCTTAGTAAGTCTGCAGCTGACACCCAGCTGGAAGGGGTTGCAACTGCTTTGGTGGATAGGGCCATAATTCAAAAATAATTTAGACAAACTGGAAATGGGCTGAGGTAAACAGGATGAAGTTTAATAAGGACAAATGCAAAGTGCTCCATTTAGGAAGGATTAATCAGTTTCACAAATACAGAATGGGAAGTGACTGTCTAGGAAGAAGCACTACAGAAAAGGATCTAGGGGTCATAGCAGACCACAAGCTAAATATGAGTCAGCAGTCTGATGCTATTGCTAAAAAAGCAAAGTGATTCTGGGCTGTATTAACAGGAGTGCTGTGAGCAAGACACAAGAAGTCATTCTTCCCCTCTACTCAGCACTCACTAGGCCTCAGCTGGACTACTGTATCCAGTTTTGGGCACCACATTTCAAGAGCGATGTGGAGAAATTGGAGAAGGTCTAGAGAAGAGCAACAAGAATGATCAAAGGTCTAGAGAACATGAGCTATGAGGGATGACTGAAAGAACTGGGCTTGTTTAATTAAAAAAAAAAAAAAAAGAAGACTGAGGGGGTCAGGATAGTGGCTTTCAAGTACCTAAGAGAGGGTTACAGGGAGGAGGAAGAAAAATTGTTCTCTTTACTCTCCTATGATAGGACCAGGAGCAAGAGGCTTAAACTGCAGCAAGGGAGACTTAGGCTGGATATTAGGAAAAACTTCCTACCTGTCAGGGTGGTTAAACACTGAAATAAGTTACCTGGGGAGGTGGCTGAATCGCCATCACTGGAAATATATAAGAGCAGGTTAGACAGACACCTATCAGGGATGGTCTATGATACCTGGCCCTGCCATGAGGGCAGCAGACTGGACTCAATGACCCTTGAGGTTCCTTCCAGTCCTAGTGATCTAGGATTCTCATATTCTCCTAACTAGACCACTGATCAGCACTGGCCTAGGTTCTTTGTGTTTCCTGCAGCCATACTGGTCACACTACACCCAGCCTGTGTAACAGCCCACAAGTGGACTAGAACCTCAGACCTCCGGAGCTTAGTGCAGGAGCCTCTATATTCTGAACTAAAAGCCAGCTGGCTCTCAGCTGAGGCTGTGGAGCAAGCTCATTCTTTATCTCTGTAGTGTTCTCAGTGCCACTCCACAGGGCAGTGACTCACATCCCTAGGGGTGTGGGTTACACCTGCCATTTGCAGCCCTGTCTCTTACAGTCTCTAAAACTTCTTTGCAATGTTCCAGGTTGTTTTGTTGGGGGACCCACAACGGTGAGCAGAACATAGTCCTCTGTTGGGGCATCTGGGGACACTGCAGGGCTCCTAATGAGCCTGCAAGGAAGAGGCTGAACTGTGGGCAACAAGCAGTGGGTGAGTGAACTGAATCTATCAGCCACAGAAACAAAACTAGCCTCCCCAGCCGAGGGGACAGCAGTAGTGTTACCAGCCCCAGCGAGCGCCTCTGGAGCCATTCCACGATTTGGGGCCGGAGTCTCAGCAGGTGCCAGCAAGCAGTGCTGTTGAAACACCAGGAATGTAACCCTGCCGAGGACCTGGTCTGGCTCATTTTCAACCGGCAGCCTGCCCAAACAAAGCGGTGAGGTGAACCTTGCTGAGCCTGCTGCTCATTAAGCTCCCTCATTCAGACCAATTACATTGTTCTGCCCTGCAGCCCTGGTGCTTGGGAAGGGCTCTGTAATAAGGGATATTTTAAGCTGATCTGAATGTTCCTTGGCAGCTATATTTGTTAAAGAATGAGGCTCGGCCCAGTCAGTCTGAGGCAGAAAAGCAGCCAGGAGTGCAACTCACACACTTATTTAAGTATCAGAAAGATAGCCGAGTTAGTCTGTATCTGTTGTTTAAATCCCCCACCCTGGTACATAAAAATAAATATGTGCCATCCAGTCACTTGTCCTACTGTTCCCTCACCAGCATCTGGTGAAATGAAAATGCCAGTTTGGAGACGAGCTTGTTAGCAAAGCTTGGGCTTGGCTCCCGAACCGCCCAGACTTCAGCTCCTTTTCCACACATTCCAGGGGAAGTCGCATACTGCATGGGAAAGGAAGGGTGAGGCAGGGAGAAATCTGGGCCAGCATGAACACCAAGGCAATGGGCAGCCCTTTGTGCTTGTCACCCATCATAGGGATGCAGACAAGCTGGTCCTCCTCTCTGCTCAGCAGGAGGAATGGAGAACTGACAGCTCTCTGGATGAGGTGGAGGGCAGCCTGGCTAGGCACTCCCAGAAGGTGCAGGGCACTGGACAGCCAGCCCTCAGCACTGCCAGGCCATGGCATTGCCCCCCACCAGTGCTGCCCAGCATGCACCACACAGGGCCCAGGCAGTCACTCCCACAGTGGCACCCACAGTGGCTGGGAGCTCCAGGTGCCTTTGACTCACCCAGTTCCAGGCCACAGTGGGCCTTGGGAAGGATCGCTGAGCTCCATCACAACTGAATTCTTGGGGCAGCAAGTGTGGAAGTAGGAAGGGGAATGAGGGTCACAGGCTGAAAACCAGAGAACCAGAAGGGGCCCCAGACAGCACTGGCGGGGACAGAGGAGTCAGCAGACACCAGCCAGAACCCTGCTGGTAGGCACGCTCAGAGGAGGGCCTGGAGATAGGTCCCCCAGTGGCAGGGCAGCCCCTGCCCAGCACCTTCTTTTGGAGCAAGGGTTGGCCCTTGTGGCCAGGCCGGGAGGAGGCGGCTTTGTGGAGCCACAGAGGGGGTTTGCTCTAATTAGTGTGACAGGTTCTTCCTAAAATTGGGGGGGGGGGTATGAGTCCCTGCCTGGCGCTTCCCCCAAGGCTTTGTGCCCCCCCCCCCAGTGAAGCCAGGCTAGGGAGCCTGGGCACCTCCACCTGCCCAAGGAGGGGGTTGCCAGAGCAGTCTCTGACCTGGGTCCCCACCTGATGGACCCCTCCCCATCCAGGGTATGCAAAGGGTCTGTGTCTCCCCACAGCTGCCTGTGCACCTTCTATGCTTCCAAGGTGGCTGGGTGTGGGCCTGGGGCCATGGGAAGAACTGTCCAGGCAGCTGTGGAGAGACGCAGACCCTCCTTCTGCCCCAATCAGGGAGCCCAGGGTGCCGGGACTTGGGCCAGGAGCTTCTCTTGTGCCTCTTACACTGGGCCCACTGCTTTCTGGGCTCCTTGGGGGTCCCCTCCCAGGTACACTCCAGCTTCTGTCCTGGCTGGGGAAAGAGGAGGAGAAGGGAGCCAGGCCCACGGCTCATTCCCAACCCCCGATGCTAGTCCAGGAGGTGTGGGGCAGAGTGCAGCTAAAACCAGCAGGAGGGTGTTCTGGGAGACACAGGAGAGGGTCCTCAGCCTGGTGGGGCAGGTGTGAGGCAAGTCTGTGAACCACACCAGATACACACCTCTGCCCCAGTGGAGCTACCAACTGGTAGCCATAGTAGCCCATGGAGTGACATCCAGGTCATGGGGAGGAGGCAGCGGCACTGGGAGCCTGCCAAAAATTGACAGCTGCACCACCAGCAAACCACAGGCCGCCTGCCCGCCTTCCCTCCCTCCGCAGCGAATTCATTCACAAGCTGTCAGCAGCCGGAACCGGTCGCTGGAGCGATCTGCCAGCGGGTGGCTGTGATTTATGGGTGAAGCCTTCAGTAAGAACAATGAAACCTGCTCCTCCATCCCCAGCGCACCGCAGGGCAGCAAAAGGCAGTGCCCCCAGAATTTATGCCAGACTGGGTGTTAATTTGCACACCTGTAAGTTCTGCTGGTCAATGGAACCCATCAATGGAGCAGTGTCATGGGATTGGCGGGGGCTAGCCCTGCTGCTTCCCAGCTGGCACAGTGTGCAAAGGCCCTTTGCTACCACAGGCAGAGCCCAGGGATAACAGCTCGCACCACCCGGCTCCTTCCCCTCCCACTTATGTGCCAGGTCTCCCTGTGCCCCTGCCTGGCTAACACTGCCAGCTGGGTTCTGGCATGGGCTGGCGTTTGTGAATGGAAAGGACGAGGTGGAGGGCTGGTTCCCACTGGGCACTTGCCATCTCAGGGGTTCCCAGCCCAAAGTCAGCCCTGGGGAGGTTACTGCACCTCCAAGCCAGCCAAATAAACCCCCCCCCCGCCCACAACCCAGGGTGCAGCAAGGCCCCAGCTCCCAGCCGAGCACCTCCATCCCCCACCTGGGCCCCCAGCAGTTTCTGCAAAACCGACCGACCCCTCCAGTCCGGGCTCCTGCCACACCCTGCGCAGCTCAGCCCCAGCCGGCGCCTGGTGCCCGCCGCCCTTATGACGGCATTGCTCGTTCTTGTGGGAGGGATGGGAGCAGGGCTGCCGGCGCGTTTCCCAGCCCCTGGACGCAGACCGCACAAACCCGCCGGCAGACAGACACCCGGACAGAGAGACGGACACGCCCCGCTTGTCTGTAAGAGGCCGAGTACAGCCCAAGCGATCTCCCCGCACACCGCTTCCCAGCTCCCGGGCTGGGGCCAGAGCGAGGGCACTGGACCCACCAGTGGGCAGCGACAACCGAGGTTCGGGGACAGGCGCCCAGCGCAGCGCGGCCGGGGAGCAGCTCTCAGCCCCGGCCCGTCCTCCACCTCCCCCCAGCCCAGCCCAGCGGGCGCTACGGGGGCTCGCAGCTCCCCCCGCCCCGACCCCTAGAGGCGGGCCCGGCCCGGCCCGGCGCCGCCCGCCCCGCACGGAGGATGGCAAAGGAGGGGGTGAGGTCGCCCCGGCTCCGTCCCTCCGCTGGCGGCTGCGCCCAGCGCCGCGTCCCTGTAGCCATCGGCGGAGTCCCCGGGCCCCGCTCCCAGGGCCGGCTCGGGGCACCCGGCGGAGACCCCCTCACCTCCCACACAGAGCAAAGACATGGTCCGAGCGCTGCTCCGCGGCGGCGGCTGTTAGCTGGGGCCCGGCTGGGGACGGGGCGTGCTCCCGCTAGCAGCCCGCATCCCGCCCCATGCGCCCGGCCCGCTCGCGGCCAGCCATCTTGTTCAGCACCCCGGCCCGGCCGCCTCCTGACGTCGAGCTGCCGGAAAAGGCGCCTGATCCGCGGGGCGGGGCTGGGCTCTTAAAGGCTTCGGGCGGCTGCCGGGGAGTGTGGGGTGGATCACGCACGGCCGCGGCCTCTTCCTGGCCTCTCCAGTGCACGCTGCTCTCCGGGCGCGTTGGGATCCGGGGCGCCGTGTGCGGAGAGCACCAGAGGCCTGGGGCCGGGCGCTCCCTGCCCATCGCAAAGGTTCGGCTGCGGGGCAGAGAGGTCCCACTGGCCCGGAGGGGTGAGGGCCAGGCTGGATCCGCGCGGGCTGGGGCTCGGAGCCTCCGTGGTGCCCGGCCCCCGCCCACAGCCCCTACGCATCCTGGCGACGTCCCCACTGGACAGAAAAGAAACTGAGGCACAAGGGCTAGTCCAAAGCCAGACGCATCTGCAGCAGGTCTGATTGCCGCCTAGGGCTCCGCTGGCTTAGCCCCCCCCCGAGCCACTCGGCCTGCCCCCCACCTTGGGGGTTATCTTGTGCACAAACCCGCCCCAGGTGCTGGGAGACAGGAGCAGCCAGCACTTCCCTGCAGGGCTCAGTGTTTGTCCAGCCCCGGTACAGGGCTCCTGGTTTGCACCTGGGGTGCCAAGGATTGCTGTAGAGCACGCAACCAACTAGAATAATCAGACGCCAGGCACAGTGGCTGTTTCTCTCCTGGTGCATTTCCTCAGTGGCCCTGTGCAAAGCCATTGTTAGTGCGTACTTTGGGGGGGGGGGCGGGGCCAGACGTGCATGGCCAGCTCTGAACATCACACTGGGCTCCTGAGCAGCATGCCTGAAGCACTTCCTGATCCGAGCTGCTCAGGACAGAGCCACCCTTTCCTTCCCACCACATTGAGCACGGCCTGCCACAGGTCAGAGCATCCTGAAACACAGGCCAGACGAGGGCTGGTATGTCTCAAGGGAATGGGCTTAGTGGGTGTTTGGCCCATGTGATGGGGAAATCCCTCCCACCCAGAGGCATCGCTGTTGAGACGGGGCTGTGTAATGTTGGGACCATCACCCTGGCTCCTCACTGCGGTGGTTTCCTGCTCCCTTTCAACTCCTAGTCCCTGCTGTTGGCTCTAGCCCACTGGCTAGTCCATTGCAGGGCCTGGGTGGCAGGTTTGCCCTCCCAGGCTGTATAAGTCTTCCTTAACACTGCATTCGGCTCCCGAAGAGCCCATCAGATGTCTGGCTTACTCAGGGGCTGACATGGCCCTGTGGCTGCAGTGGCTGCATCTCCCCAAGATGAATGAATTCCCGCCCCAAGCTTGTGGGTCAGTGTGATTATGCCCATTTAACAGATGGAAGAGTTACGTGATCGGAGTCGCACCTATGCCTTACCCCCAGGGCACCCCTCCCATTTCCTGCCAGCCCATGGGACCCAGGCTCCATGGGGAGGTTCCCAGACTCAAAGGCCAGGCCAGGGTCTCAGTGCTGGCTTGGAAGACAGAACATGGAGTGGCTGTAACACCTCATATGGGTGTCGCTGCTGACTTGGGGGCACACATCCCCAGCTGTGACCTGGGCACTTCTCACTGCTCCAGCGACACAAAGAAGCCACACAAAGAAGCCATGAAGCTGATGTACCTTGGCAGCCTGCCATGTAATCGGGATGGGATGGGGGGGGGTTGCAGGAGTGTGACCATGGATGTGGCTGGGGCACTGCTGTGCCCTGGCTGTTCGGATGGCAGAGTGGTCCCTTGGGGTCCCTCAGCAGGAGAAATAGAGCTGTGCTGAGGACAAGCCCCACAACATGGGCCATTCAATGGTGGCAGAAAGCCCTGAAGATTGAAGTCTCAAGTTCAGAGATTCCCAAGGCCAAGGGGCACCATTGTGACCTCCTGGTCTCACCTTCCTGAGTGTGTTGCCCACAGCCCTGCTGGATCAGGTCTGTGAGAGGATCTAGATGGGATTTAAACCTGGCCGGTGCTGGAGACTCTCCTACAACCCTGTGCAGAACAGACCCGGTCTGGGGCAGGGGGCAGTAGTGCCAGCTTCTCTGACCTGTTAAGATGTCCAGACTAGCAAGGAGGAAGAAGACCTCTAGGTTTGGTCTGGTCCCATCCCTGAACTCTGGGCAAACATGAAGCTGTAGTTCTTGTTGGGTAGGAGAGGGAATAACATTCCTGGAAGTGATTCAGGATTTTGAGGAATCAATTAGTGCCTTAAAAAGCAATTGATTTGCAGTTGTGTCAAACACCTGCCCGATGGAACTCCACAGCCTTTAGTGCATCTCAAATGGTGGAGCAGGGAATCCAGGCTGCCAGAATAACCAGTGACTTCTAAAAACATGGGCCTGGACCACCAGCCAATCAGCTTGGACTGACCACCTCATTACGCAGCCAGCCCCAATGGCTGGCAACAGTTGATCGTTAATCCGGAGCTCTAGCTTATTCTACTGACTCCGACAGCTCATTAGCCTGTGCATCCTCCTGGTCTGATGCGGATGGAGCCTGGGATTTCATCTGGCTCATCATAGCAGTGACACTTCAGAAACAGGCTGTGATGTGGGAATCTCACAGACTAGGTCTTTTTTAACATTGTCTCATTGCTGTTGTAGTTCCTACCTTTCTCTGGCTGTGGGAAGCCTTTGGAGAGCTGTTTATGGAGAAACACAAAGGGAAAAACATGTTTAGGGGCCTGAGTCTTCCCTGCTTTGCACTCAGCATCACCCTGTGCACTGAGGGGGAATAGGTTGCCATGGCAGCAGTACAAGAAGGGCCCAACAGGCACAGCCGTGGTCTGGTCCTAGGGTACCAATTTTCCACAGGCATCTGCTGCTGGCTTCCTGCCTCCTGGGCTGATTAGGAGCCTAAATACCTTTGAGGGGTTGGGCCTCAGCTGCCCACCTACACAATGGGGATGGGGCCCTGGCTTGCCTCCAAGGGCTGCTGGGAAGGTGTGAGGTGCTCAGATGCTTCGGTTATGGGAGTCATAGATGTGGGCAGCAGAGAGGCTGTGGCCCCACCCATTCCACCCCAAGGCCCTGCCCTTCCTTCCCCTCTCCCCTGAAGCCAGTTGGGGCTCATCTTTCTAGCCAGCAGCCTGGAGCTTGGGCCCACTGCTGACCTGGGGCAGGGGTAGCTGGGGATGGTGTGGGTCTGACTTGGGGTTTGGGCCTGTGGCTAAGGCAGTTCTTAGGCTGGCTGGCATCCTGGTGCTCGGCTTATCCTGCATGGCTGGCACAGGAGGATCAAGGCTCCTGCTTTCAGGGGGTGGAGAGCTCAGGGATCCTCTGGCCATGTGAGGGTGCTTGGGGCTCCTGCTGGACAAGGGGGGCACTCACATGGAAGGGGCAGACCCACAGAATCCTAAAATCCTAGGGCTGGAAGAGACCTCAGGAGGTCATCATGTCCACCCCCCTGCCCAAAGCAGGACCAACCCCAAGTAAATCATCTCAGCTGGGGCCTTGCCAAGCCAGGACTTAAAAACCTCTAGGGATGGAGATTCCACCACCTCTCTTGGTAACACATTCCAGTGCTCTAGTGAAATAGTTTTTCCTAATATCCAACTACACCTCCCCCTCTGTAATGCCAGACCATTGCTCCCTGTTTGGCCATCTGTCACTAATGAGCACAGCCTCTCTCCATCCTCTTTGGAGCCCCCTTTCAGGAAGTTGAAGGTTCCTATCAAATTGCTCTTCAGTCTTCTCTTCTGCAAACTAAATAAGCCCAAATCCTTCAGCCTCTCATCATAGGTCATGTGCTCAAGCCTCCTAATCATTTGTGTTGCCCTCTGCTGGACCCTCTTCAATGCCTTGATATCTTTTCTATACTGGGGTATAGAAAAGTGGGCTGGCCTCTCCAAAGTGGGGGTTTATCTGCTGCCCAAGGTCATATAAATACCTAAGATAAATTTTGCACTGATGTAATTGATTGAATAAGATGCAGGACACGGGAGAATTAGCTACTATGTAAGGGTTATGTTCACAGATATTAAGGCCAGAAGGGATTATTCTGACATTCTACATTGCACAAGCCAGAGAATGCCATGGAGTGGCTCCTTCAGCCAGCCCATATCTTGTGGTTGAGATAGAATTGTATCTTTAAAACTTATCTTGATTTGAAGTAATGAGGATACACAACATCCTGTCTCAGTCCAGCCCATCCTGGTTTTTGTGCACCAGCTGTATCAGCACACCCAGCTCAGACCTCTGAGCCTCTTCCAAATTAAAACTGTTGGGCTGTTTTTTTTTTTACAGCCTAAAACCACCACACTAGTCTGACTGTGTTAACTCAGCCAGTCCATAACTCATTATGGGTTGTATTGATCTGTCCAACTCCACATCAGCCTTCATGCCAGGAAGCCAAGAAAATTACTGTATACTTCTAATATCAAATGCTGAGGACAAATGCACGTGGAAAAACAGGTTGGAACTCAACAATGTGGGCCAGTAAGCGGCTCCTTTGCTTGTATAATGAAGGTGGCAGTGTAACTTCCTTTGGTTTTTAGATAGTACAGCTAGATTCTCGGCTGGCCTGCTCTCTGGGCACTCACTCACAGCAGAGCAAACGCAGAGTCAGCTGCTACCCTGTTGGAGTGGCGGCTGTCACAGTCACTTTCCACAGGTTGGAATGACTAGACCAGGAAAAAAGCAATTAAGAATAGGCCCTTGAGGTGAACGTCTGGATCAGCTGCAGGCCCTCTTTATGCATCAGCCCAACACACCAGCAGTCATCTTGGAAGCAGCTACTCAGAAGAATCTGGCCTGGATTCCCAGTCCCTGCACTCAGGGATCTGGGGACAAAGGAGAGAATTCCCCTTCCGCAGCCCTGCATCCAGTGTTGTCCTGGACCTTGGCTAAAGTGAGGGCAGAGAAGATACAAACCCCACCAAAATCAGAATGGGAACTTGCTGCCCACTGCAGAATGCCTCTTTCATCCCCTGGAAGGCCTGAGATCTAGGAATCTGCTGCAGCCTTCAAGTTACTGTGGCCAAGTCCCACTTGTGGTCTTGGACCAATTTCATCCACACTTTCCTGGCTAGAAAATGAGGATAAGCGTATATTGAGGTCAGAAGGCTTGGTCACATATTTTCCATTGAAGCTGTTTTCCCCTCCACTGGTTTCAGCTCAGAGATCTGCCTTCCCCAATGTGCCTGATCTCAGCTCCCAAACCCAAAGCGTTTCGGCTGAACATGAAATTGTTCTAGTTCTCAGCTGGAGCTATTAAAATTCTGCTGTTGGACATGTTGGTCTCACTAAGGCAGAGGCAAGGGCAGGGGTTGCGGGGGGAATCTTTTATGGGAACAACTTCTGCTGGGGAAAGAGGAAAGCTTTTGAATTCCCCAGAGCTCCTCCGCAGCTCCTTGGAAAAAGCTCCATGGACTTGTCTCTTTCCTTAGACGATATTGGTGCAATACTCAACGTCACCTCACCCACCTCGTCTTTGCTGAACACCTAACATCTGTAGAGGGAAATTTACACCACAGTATTATTTCATCACACAGCCCAGCCCCCTCCACCCCAGGCCTCCCCATCCCTTCTGACCAACTCTGCTCTGCAGATGGCAGGGGTTTTGGGGCAGAGATTGGTTCTCACCCCTTGGTATGGACAGAAACCTGCCTAATGGGCTCTCCTACTCTGTCTCTCAACATCTGCAGGTACTGCTAGAATAACAAAAGCTGTTGATTTTCACAGAGCCATTGAAAATCGGAGGAGAACCAGGAAAACCTTCCTACTAACATGAGAGTTTGTTTGCAAGCCAAGTCCTAACTGTTGATCTCCCTTGGCTGCCCTGACCCCTTAAGAAGCCAGACTTAATCCTTCAATACACCCTGTGTGGGAGGGGCTCAGCCAATCAGCCTCTGTTTGAAATTCCTTCTGTGCCCGAGCAGCAGCGAAGGGTCCTGTGGCACCTTCTAGACTAACAGAAAAGTTTTGAGCATGAGCTTTCGTGAGCACAGACTCACAAGTTTCCTTGTAATTCCATTAAAGGCCTCTGGGAGTTTACAGCCCAGCCCACCAAGCCAGCAACACATGCCTCCCAGCAGTGCCAAGGGGAGAGCTGCAGTGCCAAGGCCTGCTGGCTATCATTTAGGTCAGTCGATGAGTGCAGATGTCCCCCGAGCAAAGCCAAGAGCAGCCCCCCCTACCCAGCCCTCTCAGTCCCTCCTGCAAAGCAGGGCAGATGTGCCCCACCATAAAAGGGGAACATCTTGCAAGAGCTGTTCATCAAATCGCTCCTTGGCCAAGGGACCCTGGAGTGCGAATGGGGGGTGGTGTCAATGGATGGAGCAGCTGGCTGGTAAAGACCACTTCCCTACCCTTTCTATGCAGGTAGACCTGTGGTTAAGGCACCAGGCCAACACTGCGCAGACAGTGGCTCAATTCCATCCGCTGCTGTTGGATCCTGGTGGAGTTTTGGCCAATTGTTCTGTACCTCAGTTTCCTGGCTGTACACTAGGGAGAGCAGCTCTTCTCACAGTGCTGGGGCTAGCTTCTGTGTTTGGTGTGTAACTCCTGGGGACAGAGCCTGTCTCGGCTGCACATGGGCACACAGGCTGCTGGGAGACAAGCAAACAGCTGCAAGTCAATCAGCAAATGTTCTGCAGGGGATCAGGAAGCTCAATGTCTTGTCCTCCTCAACAGGATGTACCTGCAACTGGAATTTGCTCAGGACTCCAGAACTGCCCTGGTCTGGGAGCAAAGGCGAGCTTGTCTTTGAAGCCTCATGAAGAAGCTCCAGAGGGTCAGTGCCCCCACCCCCCACTCAGCTTTGGAGCAGTCACTAGGCAGAATCCCCACAGTGTGCCGGCCCCCCTAGGGGAAGGTGACCATCCATCCCATTTTTCCTGGGGCAGCCCCTTTGCTAAGCTGTCTCATAGGTGGCCTGACTTTTTTAAGAAAATGGGCGCATTGTCCCATATTTTCTGGGGCTCCTGCTCCCCAGCACCCCAGCCTTGAGCTCCTCCCTTCATGGGACAGCTGCCCTGCTCCCCTGTGTTCTACACCCCGCCCCCCCATCACAAGCAGCAGTATGCACTGGCTCCCACCCCGCCACCCAGCATCCCTCCACCCAATCCCTGGCTTTTCCTCCCAAGTCTCACCTCCATGCACTGGCCTCTCCGAGGGGAGTGCACTGCAGGTGAAGGGATCATTGCAGGCCATCTGGCTGTGCTCCAGACCTGAGTATTTCCCAGTGGCTGATCTTCCAACCTAGCTCCAAGGAAGACAGGCCACAGCTGCTCCAGCACCCTACCCGATCTTCTAGCTCCCTGCACTGTGCTCAGACACTGCCATTTGCTCTGCATTCCTGCGAATGGCTTGGGGCAGGGCAGACCGTCCCTGCACCTCACTGTCAAACAGTGCACGTGCTTCAGCAGGACCATTCAGCTTCTTGTCCCAGAAACTTGTTGATTGCGGGCTCAGAAGGTGTGCATCTTGTCTGCCCTGCACTGCTCAGGTAAGCCCCTGTGCCGTGCGCTGTCCTGCCCCATCCCTCAGGCACACAACTCTTGCTTCAAAACACTGGCAAATTTTGGCAGCTCCTAGATCCATTGGTCACATAATTTATGAGGGCCTTGGGGGCCATTCTGCCCAATCTCATGGATGGCACACAGGTGTGAGATGCAGGCATGTGAGTTCCAGTCCCAACTTTGATCTGCTTTTTTAGCAGTGGAGTGCTCATCTGTGCCTCAGTTTCCTCCATAAAATAGGACTGCTCTCCCCTTATCCCAGAGAGGGGAGGTCACACTTGATTGGTCACAACAGGCTGTGGTTTGGAAACTTCTTTTCCCGGGCTTGGTGTAATATTTAGGGGGATTCTGCGCACAACTGAGAACCAACCCTGAGCAAATTGCTTAAAACCAGGCCACTTACAACCCAGGCTACAGTCCCCTTCTCATTGAACCAAACCAGCCACAAAAGTACCTCTTCTGCCTGTCTGGCCAGCCAGAAACTACACAAGCAAATCCACAGGTTCTCCAGCGGCTCCTAATGCCCAAATCAGCCTGTGAGAGACCATGAAAACCTATTTCGCCAAATCCACACAGCTTCTTCCAGGCCCCAAAGAGTCCACATCTCCAGGTCAGGCTGGGCCAGTCCTTTAGAATCTAATAGCTAAAGGTTTAGTGTTAAAGGAAGAAAGAAAGACTAGGGTGAGCGAGAACAATAGTTAAAGTGGTATGTTACATACATCAATGAAAGCCATTGATGCAGGATACAGCGGATGGTACAAATTACTATCATGAGAGTCTCTGAAAATATATCCCCTGAAGGAGGGGGTCTCCAGTCCATTACAGGATTAGTACATGAGGACTGGAAGACAAAGATGGCCAATGCCAGGGATGTCTTTATAGTGGAGTGCCCTGTGGTGGGAAAAACCCTTTCATCTTCATGTAGGCAATAGAGCATCTCCTGATCAGGTTACCTGTTGGGCATGCTGCCATTGGCCGTCTCAATCAATATGGATTTGATGTCTGAGTCTCTGTTCCTTTGTCCATGTCACCTGTCTGGGAAGTAACCACTCCTTCCTTTGTGGATCACAGCACTAAAACATTTCTAATACAGGTATAGAGCCTATATATAACAGCAAATACAAAAATGATACAGATGTACATGTAGCATAAAACGACTCGGTGAATCACCAGCATTCATTAGACACCTCCTTTGGCCCAACTGGCACAAGAGTGGGTGAAAACACAGTGCAGGGATCACAGAAATGGTTTTGTATTTATTGTATAAATCTGGTAACATCACACCTGGTCGTAGGATGCAGCATTTTTAGTGGCTAAGGATGCAATTTCATTTAATGAATTTCATTTCATGTTGCCTCAGGAGCTGCAGCTACAACTCTCTGGCTATCTGCTGGCATTGGACCCAGCCACACATCACAGAGCATGGAGCTGCCTAATCCCAACTGCAAGGGTTGGGAGAAGGGAAAGGGGCTCTAAAATGCGTGGCCTGTTCTCTCCCAAGACCAATGGGTGTTATGCAGCTGGCTGTATGTGCAATGCCCAGAGCAGTGGTGGACTGCAGCAGGCTTGTACCAGCCAGAGGCAGAAAAGGAGCCTTAGCATGCCAGGAAAAACCTGAAAGCAGCTGGCTCTGGCCCCAGTATCATGCCTCTGTGCTGGCACATGGTCATCCATGT